>NC_134089.1:145138281-146375846 GCF_000715075.1 Nicotiana tabacum
TTTATGAGCCTCAAGGCTACACCTATAGAATGTCGCTTCGACCCAAGGCGTAAGAGCCATTGTCGTAAGCCTGATGAGCCTCTGGGCCACATGCACAAAAGCTCACTTCGACCCAAGGCATAAGAGACATTATCGCCAACCTACAATAAGAGGTCACTTCGACCCAAGGCGTAAGAGCCATTGTCGCCAGCCTGATGAGCCTCAGGGCCACATGCACAAAAGGTCACTTCTACCCAAGGCGTAAAAGCCATTGTCACTAGCCTAATGAGCCCCAGGTCCATATCACGAATCTAAGGATTCCTATCAACTCAAAGGTTAACTGATCTGGCCAAAATCTCGACAAAAAGAAACCTGGAAGATACAAAAATCATGAGGTTTCCCCCTTATACATACATGTAATAAAATACAAGCTCCATTTACAGCATACTGTTAAAGCACTATATACAAAGACAAAGAAAGAAAATAAACCCCTTAGGTACTATGGCCCGATGGCCCTGTCCTCGCCACCTTTGGCATCGGACAAAAGGAACTTGGCATCGTACTCCTTTGCCTTGGCTTGCTCGATCTCTTTCGAAAGATCGAAACCCCTGGCATGAATTTCCTCAAGAGTTTCCCTCCAAGATTTGCACTTTGCATTCTCTTTACTGCTGCTCGCACGACCAATAGTTCTCCTCAACTTAGCTCTAGCAGCGGTAGCACTATTCAAATAGGCCGCCTCTTTCTGGTCCGCCATAGTACTGCTCATTATATCCTCGGCCCGAGAATTCACCACCTCAGCCTTCATCTTCGAAAGCTTGGACTCGAGCCTTGCGATCATGTTCGCTCGCGCAGAATCACTCGCACGAGAGATCCGGATTTGCATTTCAAGGGTGGAAGCTTTAGCCAAAGCAATCTCCTTGGCCACAACTTGGGCATCTACACGGGCCTGCAGCTCATTAAACTCACGTTTGGCCCGGCCAACTTCGCCTCAAAGTTTTTCCAGCTCCTCCGTTTTGCTCTCCAACTGAAATATCAAAACATTAATTTCCAAAAATGAAAGGAGGAGCATATGTCGACATGTAATACAAGATACCTATCTCTCGAGGTAGCTCTCGTGGCTCCAGCTTCGATCCGCCTCACATCGCAAGGATACCAGCTCGCTTTCCATTTTTTCACAAAGAAGCTTAAGGGACTTCTCCCTATCTGAAGCTTTCCACAACCTAGGCCCATAGGAAAGAAACTCAAATTTGAGCATGTCAAAGGCATGCGAAAGAAAATTCAATGAGAAATGAAGAGTGTGAAACCGAAATAATCCTATGCCAGTTACCAAAGCTTACCGTAAAGCCGAGCCGCTGAGCCTCACCAAAGGCTGAGCTAATGTCTGATGGCTTAATGTTCCCCGAAGTGCCTTTGGTAGGAAAATAAGAAGGTACCACGTGCTCCTCACTCTTTGAAGCACCCATAGCAGAAACGGGGAATGTTCTTTCAAGAACGGAGGCCTCCGAAACCGGATAATCGGTCGAATCGCCTCTTTTGAACCTCTGAGAAGGACTCGCCCTGTTGCGAGCCTCCTCACACCTCGGAGATCCTTTTCGTTTATCATCGACCCTGAGGTCGATAGTCTCTCCTCATCCCCCAGAGGGCATGGCCTCATCTGAGAAAAATCTCCAATACCTGCGCCAGCTAAAGTAGTACGCTAAAAAGAATGGTACCATTCTAGGGAAATAATCCACCAAGCTCCTACCATGATGATTTGCCTCCCATATCCCCTTGGACAGGTCTCGCCACCTGCGCTTATCATAGGTCAAACAAGCAGCCAGCTTACGAGATCACTCGTCCAAATCTGGGACATCGTTCGGCAACCAAGGAGCTGCTACAAAGAAATGGAACAGAAAAATATCGTTATGGAGCCCGCCTCCAGACAAAGCTATAAAAATACAGGTATGACACTTACGTGTGTAATTCCATTTCTCAAGAAAGGGCAGAAACTCTCCAGGAATGATATCGATTGTTCGAGCTTGAATGAATCAGCTCATCCATCCTCAGTCTTTGTTCTCTTCACCGTCAACAATAGGAGACGGGTGGATCGATGCTGCAGAGTAATCAAACCCCAATAACGCAGCGGCCGATATAACCTCACGAGATGACTAAGGGAAAAATCGAGCCCGGCCTTCTCTGCAAAGTATCTTATCATCTGCAGTATCTTCCAAAGGGACGGGTGAGCATGTGCCAAGGTAACCTGATATCTCCGATAGAGCTCAAGCATGACCCGGTCGGGGGGACCCGATGTAAAAGTGTGCGTATACACGCTCAAAAACCCCTTGACGTAGGTCATGTTGCTCTCCTCAGAGGAAGGTACTTGCAGCACTACTCCATCTCCCCATCCATAGTCTTTTCTGATCATTTCGAGGTGTTCCTCTCCTACTGATGAGATGAACCTCGACGCATGCTCCCGATGTCCTTGAATGTTGGGAGGTCTCTCCAACATAAAGTCTCTCCTCGAGACAAAGCACCTCGAGGCCCGCTCTCTAGGCACCGACAGTGTACCATCGACTGGACGCGGAACAGAGGCAGAACTTCTCTCTCCTTGATAGGCGGATGTCGACATAGCATTCGTGGCTACGATAAAATAAGAGGAGGAGGATATAGATTTGGGAAAATATTTTGAGTTGGAACGACGGGAGAACTAGTACAAAGCACCAAGTTCTATGGAAGAAATACTTACTCAGAATAGCAGAATCTCCACTGGGGAAGCAAGTGAATGAATATATAGGGGCAAAGCAGTGGTTGCTCGCTTACCCAGAGGGCCAATTAATTCTCGCCATGGTAAAGTCACTTTTTCCTTGGGAAATGTACTGGCAGGACCACCCGGGATAAACCCTGGGGCTCCCTTTATCAGATAAAATGAATGTTGCTACCCCACGAAAGTCGAGAGGTATCGAGACCTCGTGGCTTTTTGCTGTCACAAGCATCGGCCCCAAAGAAGCTATCAACCTAACTTTGATTTAGGACCCGATTTCAAGGGTCCCAATCATTCCAAGTAGTGGCCCCAATAAAAAGTTAGTATTGAAATTCAAAGATTAACTCTGCAAGAGCAGCGAGATATAAAGAACGGAAAGACTTGGGGCAGAAAAATCCTTTTGCATTACCAATAATATATTTACAAGGGACGTCTTTACAAGACTCATTCCCCTGGGAATACATGCACAGAAAGAAAAAAGGAAAAAAGCAAAAGCGACACAAGGCCTACTCTTTATTGCCACTATCCTCCAACCATCTCTAGGATCCTCATCTAGAGAGATCAAAAGTGCCAACTTTCTCTCCGCCACTAGGGACTCCTCAATCTTGGTTGAAAGATCGACACCTCTGGTTCCGACCCCCTCCAAGGCTTCCCTCCTCGCCTTCGCTCTAGCATGCTCGATAGCCCAGGCCAGTTTCAGCTCAGCCCCTATCGATATCTTACGGGCTATTAATTCACTGTGGCTGCATCCTGTAGATAAGTGGGAACCTTTCCTTCAATCTAGAACTTGACCGTAGTCAGCATAGCAACCTCTTTTAGAGCATTTTGGAGAGGATCATGGGTCGATGCCAACTCTGAGGCCGCCACCCTGTTTCGTTCTTTCAGCCCGAGGATCTTCACATCCTTTTGCCGGATTAGCGAATCCCTTTGACCGATCTGCGAAGGGAATGGTAATCTAGTTAGTAACAAATTATGGGAATGAAGGATGGACTCATGCATAACAAAATACCTACTCAGCAAGAGCAGCTTTTTCTCGGAGTGCTCCCTCCAAAGTAGCCTAGAGCTAGCCTGACTCTTTCTCATTTTGGGTAGAGTGAGTCTCTGACTCTCGCAGTCCCAAGGTCAGCCTCTCAAGCTCCTTTTCACGGCACGAAAGCTCCTCATTAAGCCTGGAAAGGGCATGATCATGTATCTCCTTACACTACAGAAAAATAGAAGAGTTAAAAGAACAGAGAAAAATGCTCGAGACTAAAGGAAATATACATAAAATAGCTATCACCTGCTGCATGAACCTCTCCGCCACCTTGACAGAGTCGGGAGCATCAAGATCGACGTTCTCACTAACATCGTCAAGGATGTTTCCAAGCGCGCCTCCCCTCTTGAGAGGATCCTCGACTTTGGAGGTATTCGCATCCTAAGCATCCCTTACTCCCCTGACGAGAACGGAGGGCCCAAACTGAAACCATCTATGTCATTGATGTCTCTGACGGGCAAACCCTAAAAAGCTCCGGGTCCCAACCCTTCAAGATCAGCGGCAACGATCCCCCTAGCGAAAACTGCACCAAATCCGGTCATGGGATCCGGGACAACATTGACACCCTCCTTGAGGGTCTTCGATTCACGGGACCGACCCGAGTCGGTCGTTCCCGATTCAGCAGCCTTTTGTCGAGGCACCTGTGAGGCTCCTGCACCCGACATCGTCCTCCACGCCAACCGGCACTCACCCTCATCATCATCATTATCCTCATCCTCAGCGCCAGGGCTTGCTCTAGAAGTTGAAGCCGAGGTCCTAGTAACAGCTCGAGGCTCGCGTGACTTAGGTTTCTTTGTCATGGGAGGATCAGTAGACGCCTTACCTTTCCTTTTCTTATCCTTGGCGGGCTCCGAAGTCCCCACCTCACCACTAGAGGGTGGCCTTATCTGCATATTCTCACCAAGGCCTGCACGAGTGCAGTGACTGTGACTTATTAGCACAAAGGATACGGGGGAAAACATAAATCTAAGGCATGGGTGGAAAGGAAGCTTTACCATGATTCTTGGCCACCCACCACTTCTTAGCCAGGTCAGGCCAAGACCGAACAAGATATGGGAATGCAGTGTCCAATCGCTCGATCCATCCCGGCAGATTCGAGACCACTTTGGGATACCAAGCGGTAGATGTAGAAACCCAAAAGGAGGTCATTTCTCTGGAAAGAAGGAAAGAAAATCACACAACGTATCAGAGGGAAAAAATGCTTACATTGTATGTTCCACTTCTCCGAGATAGGCATCCTCCCGACCAGAATGATGTCCGAGGTCTTCACCCAGACGAATCTACTTATCCACCCTCGATCCTTCTCCTCGTCGGTGCTCGAGAAAAATGATTTTTTGGATCGGTGGTGAAGCCTAATCAAACCTCAATAAAATCGAGGGTTGTACAACCTAATCAAATGGTCGAGAGTAAAGGTCTCTCCCTCAACCCCATTGGAGAAATGGCGGAGCATCAAAACTATACTCTAGAAAGAAGGATAGATTTGATCGAACATCACTTGATACTTGTCACAAAAATTGAGGATAATCGGATCTATCTCCGGGGGAGAGGATTTAGAAGGATCGACAGGACCCAAAGTGAATGGGTAAGTGTATACATGAAGGAATCTAGCCTTGTAATCCGTTATACTCTCATCAAGGATGGGAATCTCTACCTCCACTACCTCTCTCCATCGGCAGTCTTTCTTTACCGACCCTATGTTGTCACAACACTAATGTACCGGGACACGTGTTTACATCGGCCCGGTGTAGATGAGGGATTGTCGACAGTGATGTCCTTCGACATATCAAGCTTGGTGGGAGTACATTGTCCCATGGTGGGTATCACTTTTGGTTTCCCTTTAGAGGTTCGAGATGAAAAGGCAGCCTCGTCTTTCCGAGGAACCACTTTGGAAGTTCTAGCCATGGTGATGGCGAAATTTCTCTAAGAAAGTAAGGAGAAAGGATGCAAGTAGGGATGGGTCTGGCTTTGCAAATCTGAAGTAGTTGGGAAAGTAAGAATTATCCAACAATTGGTGCATTTATTGGAGTCGTATGAGAAGCGTAAGGGACGGACTAGTAGTGGTTCGTGGGCTTCTCGATAGTCGCATTTGACAGCGAACCTTGCGCAATATTTTGGGCATGGCATTTAATGCTCTGATAGGCTGACGTCACAATGATAATGCCCTCGGAATAGAAGCTCATAACCATTTCCTATTGCTTTGTTCTAGGAAACACGAGGACTATCTTTATACAATAAAATCGGAGGGTCCAATTTCTCGCCAATAAGACACTATGGAAGATCACTTCGAAGGCTCGAGGTCGTAGCTGAGTATCCTCCCTCGAGGGTTGTTGACGCCCGGTCTTGGGGCATTGATGATTACGGCAATGGTAGAAATGGGGAGCTCCCAAGGTACACGGCAAGGATTGACAGAGTCTAGTGAGCTACTCTAAACCCGAATCAGGGTGTCATCTGGCTGTCCCATCTATACTTCTTTGCCATTCATGTATTTTGTACTATGTTGGGATTCCCTTCCTTTATAAAAGGGATCCTTGTCATTTTGTAAACCCATGTTGCTTCAGCTGCTCCACACGAAATATACAAGAAACATTAACTTTGCTCTCTTACATACTCTCTTGATACTATTGCTTTCATTTATTATCTTCATGTTTGTTCATCATTTATTGCGTATCATTAGCCATAAAGAGCTTTCATTAATTTTACTCCAACTGTAGCCATACTTCGACCCCCTTCGATAGCTCCCCGTCGAGCTTCGGAATCAACCTCGAGGCCCCCGAATCGACAAGCTCGAGGCCCCAATAATTAGCCTATCGGTTTGATTATCATCCTATCCTTAACTCTCATTTCATTTCTAAGTCTCACATACATAGCATCAACTGCTTAACAACTAGAATAAAAATAGATCACATAGTTTTAGAGTCCCATAATCAAATTAATTGTTATTTCTATTTTCATGGTAAACAAAGGTTCTACGGGCTTTTCTTTTCTGACCATCGTACATTATTGGGGTATTATTGTTACGCCACATGTTTTTGTACGTAAGAGTACGTCATAAGTCATTGATGTCAGCTCAGAAAAAATCATCTTTGAAAAGTTTATAAAGTAAGTCAATCATGTTATAAATATTTAAGATCATGAATAACAAGTACCAAGATGTTTGGAAGGCTTAGAAGCTAAACAAATTGAAGAAGATAAGTTTTGTCGAAAGTTGACAAGTTTGGTATTACACCCTGTGCGTCCTTAGGTGATGTATAATGAATATGAGACTTGTTAATCATGATTTTAATGAGTTTAAAGTCATAATATGACTATATATGATGTTTTGACATAAAATATAAAGTTTGGGAAAAATTGGATTTAACTTACGAAAAAATCGAGTTAAGATTTGTCTTGTAATGAGCCATTTTGAGAAATTAAATCCATAAGTTTTATGATGTCAGTTTAGGACATATCTACACCAAAATGAAGTTCTTTGAACCTAGTTTCCAATGGTCCAAACCATTTATTCATACGACATAGGGATAGAGAAATATGAATTTTTAAAATAGGGTCGCCAAGTCACGTTGCCGCACTTCAGAGAAACTGGCAGGTTTATAGGCCAGGTTGCGATGTAGTTTTCTCCCAAAATGTTACGAGTTACAAGGATATATTTATATGGTATTAAATCTCCATGTGTCTAGTTTCTAATGCTTAAAATCATTTGTCAATACAATATCATAGTAGAGAGATACAAGTGTCCGAAATTGCACTGCTCAAGCTGCCAAGCAAGCAGCTTACCCATCTGTTTGGAGAATTGATGTGGTGGTCTTATTCCCTTATATCTCGTCAAAGATACAGATGTTACTCACTCCAAAAACACTCTCAAACTCTCTCAAACCCTCCCTATCATATACCAAAATCTCAAGAATCAAACTCAAAGAAATTCAACTCAAATCATCAGGAAAGGTGTTAAAGACTACAAGAAAATGCTTCTATGATGTTGTGGTGTGATTGAAGGCTATTGTGAGCTAAGTTGAGATAGAGTTTAGAGTTGTAGATATTGTACAAGGTATGTATAATACCTTTTTGATTGTGCCTAAGTTTAATCTTGTGTTGGTTGTGTTTTTTGAATGAAAAATCATAAGATAGCACTTGAAAGAACATGGGATATGGTTGTCTTTTTGGTAGGACTATTTTGTGGCTAAATATATGATTTGTGGTGGCTGGAAATTATGAGAAATAATTTGATAATGTTGTGGCTGATGTTGTTAAGCTTTTCTAGATGTTAATTAAGTTGATTGAAGAAGAAGAAGAAGAAGAAAAGATGAAAACAAGTGATTGACAATAAAAATTAAGGTGCTAAATTGTCACAATCCTAGTTCTCCCTCCCTGAACTGTCGTGACGGCACCTAGTCTCTATGACTAGGTAAGCCTAATAATTTGCGAAAAAGAAAATGAAATACAAAACTGGCAAGTTATGAGTAAGAACATAAATAAGAGTTTAAAGATTCCACTGGTCATATACAATACATACTCTCATAACAGAATCAAACTCCCAAAACCCGGAATCTTATGAAATCACAAGTTGTAGAATAACTACATAGTGTTCTAACTCCAGAATGTCTAATCAAAAGTAAATACAGTAAGTCTAAAGCTAAAGGGAAGAATAGAGAGGGACTCCTAGGTCTGCGGACGCGGCAGATATACCTTGAAGTCTCTAATATCGCCCGCCTCACTAATAGAACGGCTAAGCAGAAGAACCTGGATCTGCACACGAAAAACATGTGCAGGAAAGGACATGAGTACATCACAGTGGTACCCAGTAAGTGCCAAGCCTAACCTCGGTCGAGTAGTGATGAGGAAGGTTAGGGACCTATTGGTTATATACATAAAACAAGGCAAAACAGTATGAAATGTGACAGTATAATTAATGCACTAACAGTTAATAGAGAATAAAATCACAAGAAGAATGTAACTCAGTACACAGAGATAGAAACAGGGGGTCTCCCAGGATATCGTCCCGTAGTCCCAAACGTAAAAGTGCAGAGGATCTCCGGGAATACCAATCTGTAGTCCCAAAGTAAATATCCAGTACAGGAGAATCTCCCCGGTGTCGTCCCGTAGTCCCAAATATAAACGTGTAGGGGGATCTCCTGTAATACCGATCCGTAGTCTCAAAGTAAACATACAGGGGGATTTCCCGGGATATCGCCCCGTAGTCCCAAAGAAACAAACAACAGTATCAAGAAAAAAATCTACAGTTCTATTCGTGAATAAACAGGAATTCTACTCTAAATATGCTGCACAGAATACAAGTAAGCAGTTAAAGCAGGTAAGACAATTAAAACACATAAGCATGTTTTTCCTAAGCTAAACAAGAGGCTTCAAGTACAAGTATTGCTCAATTACAAGGAAAACACAGATATTTACCATGTGTACGCACTCTTCACCACGCGTACACGGCACTCATATAACAACAATACCAAAATCCTAAGAGGAGTTCCCCACATAAGGTTAGGCAAGTCACTTACCTCGTACCGGCTCAAAATCAATTCGAAATCACGCTCTTCCCATGAGTATCCAACTCCGGGTGGCCCAAATCTAATCAAATTAATATTATAACGTAAATACAAGTATAAACAACTAATTTAGCTAATGAAATCGAAGCTAAGGCCAGAAAATAGAAAAATGCCCAAAAATCCTCCCCAGGCCCATGTCTCAAAATCGAGTAAAAGTTACATATTATGAACCCCCATTCACTCACGATTTCACTCGTACCAAAATTATCCAAATCTGATGTCAAAATCCCAATCAAAACTCGAAATCTTAGTTGAAGAACTCTATTTCATTTTTCCCAATTTTTCACCCCAAATCCAAAATTAAATGATAAAATTAATGATAGATTAGTGGGATATAACCAAAATCAAGTCTTAAATCATTACCCAATTGATATATCTAAAAATCCCTCAAAACCTCGTCCAAATCCGAGCTCCCAAATTCTAGTTTTGATAAAAATGACTAACCCTCGATTTTGAAACTTTATAATCTGCCCAGGTAAATCCTTCTTCGCAAACAAGGAAGGCCCCTCACATTCGCAAAGCACAACTTGACTTGGCCCAGAATTCCTTCATCACAAACGCGATAGCCACTCTCTCACTCCTACGCGAACGCGGGACCCTCTTTGCAAACGCATAGGCATAGGACCTCTCAGCTTCGCGAACGCGGGACCAACATCGTGAACGCAAAGCATTAAATTCCCACCTGCCCCAGCTTCTTTTCGTGAACGCGAGACCCCACTCGCGAATGCGAAGAAGGAAACCAGAACTGGAAACTTCTGCAATTTCTACAATCTTCTTCTTAAGTCTAAAGGTCTGTTAACCACCCGAAATGAACCCGAGGCCCCCGGGACCTCAACCAAACATATCAACAAGTCCTAAAACACCATACGAACGTATTTCAACCCTCGAATCTTATCAAACAATGCTAAAACCACGAATCACTCTCCAATCCAAACCTAAAGAACTTGAAATTTCAAGAATCCTGCAACCGATGCCGAAACCAACCAAAGCAAGTCTGATGGACCCCAAATTTTGCAAACAAGTCACATTCAACACTACAGAGTTATTCCAACTTTCAGAATCGGATTTCAAACCCGATATCAAAATCTCACCATCGATCCGAAAACTTCAAAAATTCAACTTTCGGCATTTCAAGCGTAAATAAGCTACAGACCTCCAAAACGCAATCCGAACATGCCCTAAGCCCGAAATCACTCAACAAAGCTAACGGAATCTATAGAATTCCATTCCGAGACCGTTTTCACACTGTTCCGACTAAGGTCCAAATTCTAAAGTTTAAGCTCTCATTTAGGGACTAAGTGTCCCAAAACACTCCGAAACTCAAAACGAATCTTTCTGGCAACTCACAATAGCAGAAACTAACACGGGAAAAAGCAGTTAATAGGGGATCGGGGTGTTAATTCTTAAAACGATGGCCGAGTCGTTACATAAACGTATGGGGCTATTTTGGAAGGCATTTTGTGGAGGTTTTAAACTAGAAATAATATGGTACATATAAGTATGATGTTCTGAAGGTTGTAAACTAATTTATGGAATAAGATTGATTCAATTTATATCTTGTTATGAGTAAAAACGATCTTGCCGCTAAATATGATTGTTAAGATAATCGGAGAAAGTCATATTGGATTATATTATTGTTGTTGTTATTGTTGGTTATAGTTGTTGTTGTTGGGCTGTTGATGACCCTTAATGGTCTTTGGGATATTAAAAATAGGGGAGTTGCTGCCCGATTTTTCTTATATCATATAACTAGCCAAATACGATGGTACGATATTATATGTTAACAGCAATATTATTTCACTTGTTGTAGATGCAAGAAGTTGTGTTGAGCTTGGTTGAGAGATAAGAAAGAGATCATACAGGTATGTTAAGGCTAACCCTTTTTTCTTTTGGCATGATCCAAGTAACGGCACGTAAACGTAATGTCATTCCATAAAGTGTTCTACTCTTAGTAGTTAAGGATGTCTACGTTATTCATTCCTATAGAGTGTAATTCAAAGCATGTCTAAGTATGTTCCTAAGTCTTTATTGAGGTATTTGATAAAGATGTTAATGTTTATAATATAGTGATACATGCATCTTCATTTACCATCGTGCTACGGCCGGTTGGGCAGACATGCATCTTCATTTACCACCGTGCTACGGCCGGTTGGGCAGACATGTATATTCATTTACCACCGTGCTACGACGGGTCGGGCAGTAATGCATTTACTACCGGGCTACGGTCGGTCGGGCAGTTACCATCGGTTGGGCAATTATATATCATTATTTACCACCAGTTGCACTACAAGAAAACTAGCCTTTAGAGACGATAAAAATGGTCCCAAAAAGTCCAATTCTGGTCTCAAAAGATCAGTAGGGACCAGTAAAATCTGGTCGCCACCGGTCGCTATAGGCTCCCTCGCTAAAAAGCAATAAGGACGACTGTAGTGACTGGTCGTTAATGAGTTTTACCGACTAGCAATATTCTGGTCTCTAAAACACATTTAAGGACCATATTTCTGGCCTTTAGACAAAGACTCATCTGGCGCCTAAATATATTTAGTGACCAAAAATTATGGTCCTTAAAGATCTTTAAGGACTAAAAGTCTATTTGCTAATTCTCTAATATCCAATTTATTAACATAATATTATACAATTTGAAACAAAAATAATTAGCTTAATACAGACAAAATTATCAGTAACATCAAGCTTTCATAAATGCACATTAAGATTAATCATACAGACCTGTAGATTTTATTAACATGTCAACAAGGAGGGGGACATATACCTTACCTCCTACATATTTCTGAATTTAGACTTTACATAGTATAACCATCTAAATATTCTCGCTATACCAGTCTGTCTAATACACTCCAAAGTGAGTAATTCAACTAATATAAGTTGAAAAAATTAGTTTGAAGGCAAAAATTAGATCAACCGACAACTAACTGTAAATGAATAACTCAGTTCTGTAGCAATAAGGAAAAAGAGTTGGACAAATTGTGTATTAGCTTTTGTTTGCAGGAAAAATGTCTAGTATAAGAGGTCGGTTCTGTTGTTGTGGTTTGATCCCCTTCAGCCAAATCTTTTTTTTCTACCATGAAATTGTCTTGATTTTATATTCAACAAATCTTTATTTCTGCATCCACTACGCCCTGAAAACTTCACTTGGTATCAATCTCAACTTTTGTTAAAACTGAGTACGTCAAGTCGTTGAACTCAATGGAGATTGAATCTCTACAGCAGTGTCTAAAACTGTGCACAGCTGAAACAAACTAAAGTTAAACACTATCAAGCTACTAGCCTTCAATTGCATTAATTTTCAAACTCTACCCTAATATTTCGGCTTAGTACCTCTTGGCGCAGTTGTTAAACTTTGTACAGCCTCTGAGGGAGCAAATTTCTGCTAGTGTAGCATCTTCATATGGACTCTGTTAGTCGAAAAAAATTGTTGTTGACGGTATTCTTCATATCTTCATTAAGGTTAAAAAATTTTGCACTTTATGTTCAACTTCTTGCTATTTGAATATACTTGGTCCTTCACCTTGTACTTGCACATATTAACACCACATCAGAATAACATATAAGTACCTGCAATGTCCAAATTATCCATTTCTCTAGCAAGAATACATTTAACTTACCAAGAATGAGCCACATATTTACTATCTTTTAAAGCAGCATGTTCATATCATTCAAGAAAGTAATTTCCTTACACAGAGAATCATATAAATGAAATCAAGACATTCTGAACAATGACATAGCAGCTCAAATAGAGAAAAAGATTTCTTTTCTAGCACTGCTCAAATACTACACTTCCTAACTAATAATTTAGTAATTTATGATAAATGAGGTATATAACTTATTCACAAACTTTAATATCACTCAAGTCATGACAAATAACAGTATTCTACACTTTAATGATATTATTTTGGGGGGAAAAGGTACAGTTGCTCAGCCTAATTTAACCACATACTCATATGTTTGCTCCTAATATTCCCCAAGAAGTCAAAAAAGTCAAACAAGGTGAAGGATAACAATAGCTAATCCTGAAATATAGCAACTGATATTGAAAAATATATTAGCAACCAAAATCATGATTTCATTAGCAGCTAAGAAATATAACTAGAGATACACCAAATACATACATACATGATCCAAGAAAAGAATGGTGAAACTAAGAATTTCTACATAACTTACCACCAACGAGATTTCCTTCACAAGAATATTATACATTTCTATGGATAGAAGATTATAAAAATCCTGGGATAATGCAAATGTTAAATCTAAGATGAGAAAATAGATACAAGTTAACTCAAAGGGAATATCGTGGCCAAACACAAAGAATATTTTAATCAACTGATCAAACATAACCCTCACAATTAGAACAAAGTATAATATAGTATATTATTTTTACGAAGAAAAATCAAAAGAAATCAGAACTTAGTAAGGGGCCCTCTAACTCTGCTGTCTACTCACCTACTTAGAGATATAAACAATTAAATGAACAGGATAAATTTTAGATACTGTGCTACATCTTTTTATAGCCCCTGGAAAATAATCTCATTCTTGGTACAAGTTTTGAAGTTCAAAATTCCTAATTTAATTACTAACACCCTTATTTCACTACATAAATTATATAATATTCTTTTATCTTGTCGCTTTACTAGTACCCATCACATTTAACACCGTAAAAAGTAAACAAATATCCTCCAGAGACCCTTCCAAAATTATTATGTCATAAACTGATATTGACATTTAAAATTCAAATTCATGAAACAGTATCCTTATCATTACATTTGGATTCACTAAGATGTTAGATGTGATAATATGTAACAACTCATATGGAATTTATACATTGACAGTAAAGAGCGAAAAAGAATAAAACAAGCAAATAAACAAAAAATTTAAAATTTAACAATCAAAAAATAAAACTTTGTAATCACACTATAACGTCATAAAAAATATCTTGGAATGAAATCACTACCTCGTTGTCAATAATGAGAAAAATTTACTTCGTTGGACAATGTTTATTGAGGAATCCCAAAATATTTCTGGAGTTCAAGCCCTAGCTAGACCTGTTGTAACTTTTGGAGAAGAATCGAACCAAACATTAAAAAATAACCAGATAAATCATTATAGAATGTATATAAAAGAATAATTTTTGACATACCCAAAATCAGCCCACAAAGCTTGTACCAGATTTAGGAACAACGCAATATTCGACAACAGCTATGTAGTAGGAAGAACATCCATACTCAGTCCAACGGCTACCCATGTCTCTCCAACAATAGAAGAAGAAATCGGAAGAACGAAATCTTTAGAGATGATTTTGGTGATCTTACGGGTTTTGAGAGACGAGTCTAAGGTTTTTAAGGCTTTAAGAAGGAGAGACGGAGTTTTGAGAGAGCTGACTTCTAGCAACAGAGTTGTTATCTTTTTAATTTCAGAGTTTTCATTTTTGTTTATTTCATATTTTTAAGGCAAAGATAGTGACGCTCAATAACAGTATTAAGGACCAGAATTCAACTATTTTAGTGGCCGGATTTAGTCCGTTTCGCTAATTAAAAGGCAAAATAGAGAACTAGGGACCAGGAATAAATATCATCCATATATGTAGACTTTTAGGGACGAGATTTATCTCCCGTCACTATATTTTGTTCGCTAATAAGCCTTTTTCTTGTAGTGTTGGGCAGTTATGCATTTACCACCGAGCTATGGCCGGTCGGGCACCACTGATCAGTTGGATAGTCATGCATCAATATGGATAATTGTTCCAAAGAGTTTATATATATACATATAAGTATAACAAGTATGCATATATGGTAGTACTTCAGAGGTTCAGGTGATTCTTATTTCTCTTTTATTAATGTTGACTCATTATTATGTTTCAGTTCTGCCTTACGTACTCAGTACATTATTCGTACTGATGTCCTTTTTATTATGGACGCTGAATTCATGCATGCAGATATAGGTAATCAATTTGACTAGCCCTCATAGTCGACGAGGTTAGCATTCAGCGAAGGATTGGTAAGACTTCACTTCATTCGGAGTCCAGCCGAGTCTATAAGTCATCATGGCAGAGTTATGCTACAAACTTATGGGTAGGTCGGGGCCCTGTCCCATTTGATGTCAAATAAACTTAAAGGCTTTGTAGACATATAGGTTCATTATGTACAGTATGTCAGAGGCTTTGACGACCTATATATATTCTTGTGTTAAGTACGATGGTTCGCTGATATAGTGTTTGCTCACTTACAGTTGTACAGTATGAGTTGTGGTCATGTTGGCCTATGATAGTTACAAAAGGAATGAGTTCAGCCAACTCGACCTATGTATGTTCTAATTTTGGTAGAACGATCATGAGTTACAAAGTGGTTCGCTCGGGCCAGCACGGCACCAGATGCCAGCCACGCCTCCCCAGGTTTTGGGCATGACAATTATCACTTTTAGCCCGCGCCAGAAACTATTTATGTCTGGTAGTCGAAAAAGTGTATAAAATTTGTATAATTTTATATATAACATACAAAATGTATATATGTATAAATTTTATATATTTTTCGGCTATTATTTTTATCGCAGCTATGCCGTGTTATTTTTCCTACATTTTTATTATTTTCTGTTTTTCTGGTGTTCTTTCACCAGCAACTATACATCTATTGGATGCTAGTAAGGGTTTAATCTCTCCACAAATTCAATCAGTCGTACCAAAGTAAATAGAGATATTATAACGTAAAAACTTTTAACTTTCAATATATTGCTTCTTGTTAATTAGACTAGCCTCTATAATTTACAACATTGTGTAAGTACTATTATATTCATCAGCTCATGAATAAAAGAGTATCCTATATATGAATAATTATATAGTCGAGTTTCTTTGTTCTGATTTGACTTAAAAGTTTTTGACAGCACGAGTGTTTCTGTAGCTCGTGCAATAAATATATAGTTTAGCCTTTAATTAATACAAACCAGTTAAATAGAACAAAAGTAGGAAAAGAAAAGGAAGAAGAAGAAGAAAAGGAATTGTCAAAACTATCTAAAAAGATACTGATTTTCCTTGAAATGCTAAAAGGCAAGTAGGCATAATATATTGAATTGAAGTGCCAAGGCTCACACATTAATGGACGAGCCAATACTTTTGCGAAAATTGCCAATCCCAAGGAGAAATCACTCCCTTTTTTTTTCTATATATTTTTATATTTATGAAGTATTTGGTTGATCAAGCTTCATTATTGATGCTAGCTTTCCTGCCATCTCCTTCTAGAATTTTTGCTTTTTTGTTTTTTCTGTTATGTAATTTTTGAAAAAGAAGGCACACAAAGGCTAGGCCTAGTGAATAGTGATTTATAAAGTAGGCAGCGAGTTATAAGGTTTTAAGTTTAAATTCTTTTAAAGATAAAATACTAGGTTACTTTTTTTAATATATTTAAATTTTGATAAACAAAATTACTCGATTATGTACTATTAAGAAATAATAAATATGTAATAATTAATGGAGAAACGCATAAGTTGACCTAAACATCAATCTTACTTAAAAGAAATTGGAAAAGCTACGAGAGGAGCCTCATCTACATCTACTGCACAAATAATGCCAATATAAATGTTATCACCTACGTCCCTCCTGCCTGGCATGTATATCTTCCCATGCTTAGTTGCTTGCTTTCCTCACTAAGCGACACTGTTATTTCAATATCATGTCCATGTATATATCTCTAAACTACAATATCTTTTGACTCATTTTTAATAGCATAGTGTCAACCTATATTTTCATTGTTCGGAAACTAATTAACAATGGACGTGACAAATTATTTGTTGGATTTAATTACATTTTATGATCGTGCTACTTGAAAAGAATGAGCGGTTGTTAGGTGATTTGAAATTTTTCCTCTCTATAAATTCATAATCAAGGGAACAAGCTGATAGAACGTTATTATTGTTTCATAAAAATGATTAATCATGAATTATTAGAGTGGGCGAACGTGTACTTTCGCTTTCTACTTTTCTTTTTATTTTTGAGAGGGTATGATGTATACTATCACGGTCCAAAGCTAAAATATCCTGCTCAGGACAGCAATTATCCATGATTAGATTTCAAATTCTAATTACCCAAAGAAAGCAAGTATTGGCCATGCGGAAAAATTACTCTAGGCGTTAGATTAGAATTTAAAAAACGATGTAGTTCCGCTTCGATTCTATTTTGTTGTTTGGTTAAGGTAGAGTTTCTCTAATTCTTACACAATTACACTGACGTAAAAACACAAGTGAGATTAGTATTCAGTATGCAGCCAATAGCCATATAATGTCACCTAAATTACAAGACCTACATAGTTTTTTGTATATGTTGATGCACGTTAATCAAAATAGATAACGCGTAATTAATCATAAACGGAGAATTTATAGATACGTTTTTGTAGCGGAAGCACTATGATTGATTGAACTGTGATTAGAATCACTAATCGGTAATGGTTCTCACGGTATATCGGACGAACCCTTATATCATAGTTTAAACCATAATTTGAGAAAAGAGAGGTGAAAATGATGAGGGTTATCTCTCGTATATTTTAGTTGTGCACTATAAATATACTTACGAAGAAATTAGCAGTAATTAATTTGAAATTAATATATTGTTCCTACTGGCCTTTTAGAGCAATTTTATTGGTGGATTCAAATTCCAACAATATAAATTACTCCCTCCGGTCCAAAATAAGTGATTTTTTGGTTGTTTTCACACATATTAAGAAATTCACCTTTTAACATTAATTAGCAATGAAATTGACCATATTAACATTTACTATCTCTTCACATAAACACTCCTAACACATACTCCAACATTAATTACTCCAAGGATAATGTAGGAAAAAAATAATTAATTCATTCTTAAAATTTGAAAAAAATTATTTATTTTAGACCACAAGAAAAAAAAAACCAAAAAATCACTTATTTTGGACCGGAGGGAGTAACAATTACTCTTATATGCATAGATGAAGAATGAAATAATTAAATCTAATTGAGGCATCACATTGAAGCGTCTGAAAAAGGAGTGGCAGTTAAGACAGAAATTAAGGCAGAGCTGAATGTCCGGCCGCCGAAAACCTTATCTGTTACACATAATTTGACCACCGATGACGATGATTGCCACATAATAATGAGTAGCCGCGGCGTACAAGTGTTGCGCAGAAGGCCTTCCACCTGGTACAAAAAAGCGGAGGACTTGCGTTTCTCTGGGTACTTGCAATTTTGTTGAACAGTTGCAGGCGTCATTAAGGAATACAGTTTGGATTTACATGGAGTGTTCTACTTCTTTGGGTTTATCCACATTGGTTACATTATAAAATTAGTACAAAAACTCTCCCTTTGCATAGTCACATAGGACGTTGGGAAGTTACAATTAAGCATTCCTATGCAGCTACGTACGCTCATTAACTCAAGATATAGAAAGATGTGTTGTTCCCTCTTCTTTTCTTGTGAGAATTTTTTTTTTTAAAAAAAAAGCAAAATACAGATAGACACTGAAGCTTTGCTTAACTGTCAGTTTGACACTTAAACTTATCTAGTGGCCAGATAAACATCTTTTCTTGGCAAAAGTGTCTCGTGAGCCCCTCAAGATGATAAACCTCACGCGTGAAATACAAACACCACTAACGTGTTGCAGTAACGAATCAACGCATCACAGATGATAAAAAAGAAAAAACTGAAAAATTAAACCCAAAGAAAAAACTAAAACAAAAAAATTACCACCTCAAGGGATACATGAGACTCACTTCTACCAAGAATAGGTGTCTATCTCGTCATTAGGTAAGTTTGAGTATAATATGTATTTATGTATTTTGCCAAGAAAAATATACTCTAATTTCTTGACGACTGAATAGAACAAACGGGCTACAACCATATTTTCATATAAAAAACAGAACTATTTTTTTTAAACTCATAACATAACTCTTTAAAAAACTGTAGCTCTAGCTTTCATAATTGGTGAGATAAACGATATTTTTACGTAGTTGGTGTTTACATCCCGACAAATCAAATCAATAATAATTTCACAAATTAAAGTGAATATAAATACTAACTTAATTATGATTATATATAAAAAAATAATATAAAATATTTATTTATTTAGTATAAATGTCAAATTAAATTGAATACTCCATATTTCTTCCTTTGAGAGATGAAGCGAAGCGAGCTGGTAGAGCGATAAGATGTGGCTACGTATTTTACGTAAATGTCATCTACTTGGCACCGTGCATGACATGCAAGTGACATCTTTGGCACTTTCCACTCCGTTTGGCCTCTTCTTTTTGAATTTGAACAAATGGGGAACTCTTTTGCAAGTGCGAAGTGTCCACTTTTTTCTAAGCCATTCTCACCCTTCCTTATACGTCATAAATTAAGCATGCCTTCACTTGATAATTAATTCTCTATGCATGAAGAATGAAATTAAACCTATGTATTAATATATACTAATTGATACCATTTAATTAATTTTTTCATGTCCAGTCAAACAATCCAACTAGTTCTGGATCTACTCCCAAGATAGAAAACCAACGACAAAAGGGAAAGGAGAAAATGGCATGGTGCAAAAGGCAACAATTTAAAAAGAAAAACAGAAGTAGTTACAATTATAATGAATGAGGTCATACAAGAAAGAAAAGGACAATCACAGTTGCAAAACCATGGCTCGAAACCGCCATTGCCTCGATATCTACACCTTTTGGGCAAAGCTTCAGTTTTATCTTCATGAAAATAAATTAAATAAATAGATAAGACCTAAAATTAATTGGCCAAATGATGTGGAAAATTAATTATATTTTCTTTTTCTTATCCTTTGGCATCAGTTTTAAGAACCATCATCTATCTTCACTACTATAAATTGAGGTCCTTGCCTCAGTCATTGCATCAACAATTCATTATAGCATTTGTATAGAAACAAACTTGTATACACAAAACAAAAAAATTGAGTTCTAGCCATGGCTGCATCTTTCTCAGTTCCATCAATGGTAAGATTTCATCATCCTTTTTGTTTTCCATTCAAGATTTGTTTATAAATGAAGCACATGAACAATGACAATTTATATAGTTGATTTCCACTTAAAATTCATATAGTTGATTTCCACTTATTTGTGAGTAAGCATAATAATTGTTGTAAGATATTTGTCTGTGTTCGAAAATAGTACATTGGTAGCTGGAAAAAAAAAAAAAAGAGGCTATATACAAACTCTCTCAATAGCGTGACGCCGCCTTGAGAAAACTGTTCAAGTTTGACCCAAAATGAACAAAGACCGACCCAATACGGATTCGGCCGAGTCTAGTAATTTTGTCCAAATTATATTTCTCATAGGAAATTTATTGAAAATATACAAATTCTTAATTTAGACCCCAGTAACCTTAAAGAACTAGAATTATGAGAAATTTATTGAAAATATACAAATTCTTAATTTAGACCCCAGTAACCTTAAAGAACTAGAATAGTGAACCTAGTAAATTCATATTTTGGTTCTGTGAAAATGAATAATATCAGATCAAGATAAGAGTATCTTTAGGTTCTTTGAGCCTAACAATATCTTTATTTGCTTCTTTACGTAGTATTTTTAATTTGTGGAATTTATGCATGAACAGATAATGGAAGAGGAAAGGAGATTTGAATCAGAGGTAGCAGAGGTGCAAGCATGGTGGAACTCAGAGAGGTTCCAGCTAACAAAGAGGCCATATTCAGCTAGGGATGTGGTGGCACTAAGAGGTACTATGAGACAAAGCTATGCATCCAATGAGTTAGCGAAGAAATTGTGGAGAACACTCAAAACTCACCAAGCCAACGGCACTGCCTCCAGAACTTTTGGTGCACTTGACCCTGTTCAAGTCACTATGATGGCCAAACATTTGGACTCTATCTATGTTTCTGGTTGGCAGTGTTCTTCCACTCACACCACATCCAATGAACCAGGTCCTGATCTTGCTGATTACCCTTATGACACTGTTCCAAACAAAGTGGAACATCTGTTCATGGCTCAACAGTATCATGATAGGAAACAAAGGGAAGCAAGAATGAGCATGAGCAGAGAAGAAAGGGCTAGAACTCCTTTCATTGATTATTTGAAGCCCATTATTGCTGATGGTGATACTGGATTTGGTGGTGCTACTGCTACTGTCAAGCTTTGTAAGCTTTTCGTCGAGCGCGGTGCTGCTGGGGTCCACATTGAGGACCAGTCATCTGTGACCAAGAAATGTGGTCATATGGCGGGTAAAGTTCTTGTTGCTATTAGTGAACATATTAACAGGTTGGTGGCTGCAAGATTGCAGTTTGATGTTATGGGAACGGAGACGGTTCTTGTCGCTCGTACTGATGCTGTAGCAGCAACCCTGATCCAAACCAATGTGGATACAAGGGATCACCAGTTTATCTTGGGTGTATCGAACCCGAATCTCAAAGGGAAAAGTTTGGCTACTCTTATGTCCGAAGCTATGGCAGCGGGCAAAACCGGGCCTGAACTTCAAGCCCTTGAGGATAAATGGCTGGCAATGGCTGAACTCAAGACATTTTCTCAATGTGTGGTTGATGCAATCAAGAAAATGAACGTTACGGAGTTCGAAAAACAGAGGAGATTGAACGAGTGGATGGCTCATTCAAGTTTTGAAAACTGCCTTTCACATGAGCAAGCTCGTGAAATTACTGAAAGACTTGGACTTCCAAATCTTTTCTGGGATTGGGATTTGCCTAGAACCAGAGAAGGGTTCTACAGGTTTCAGGGTTCAGTAGAGGCTGCAGTTGTACGTGGTTGGGCTTTTGCAAACCATGCTGATATAATATGGATGGAAACCTCGAGTCCTGATATGGTTGAATGCACAAAATTTGCCGAGGGAGTTAAGTCAATGAGGCCTCAAATTATGTTGGCTTATAATCTATCTCCATCTTTCAATTGGGATGCATCAGGAATGAATGATGCACAAATGATGGATTTCATTCCAAGAATAGCCAAGTTGGGTTACTGTTGGCAGTTCATTACTTTGGCTGGTTTCCATGCTGATGCCCTTATTGTTGACACGTTTGCTAAGGATTTCGCAAGGAGGGGAATGCTGGCCTATGTGGAGAAAATACAGAGAGAGGAGAGAGCCCATGGAGTTGACACATTGGCTCATCAAAAATGGTCTGGTGCTAATTACTATGATAGAGTTCTGAGGACTGTCCAAGGAGGTATCACCTCTACTGCTGCTATGGGCAAAGGTAACAAACATCTTACCCTATCCCTAAAGTTTTGTACTTTTTTTTATGCTTTATCTTGTATAGGAAATACGAGTTCAAACTTCTATATGCTGCCAGTTTAAAATAATTATTACACTATTAAGTCACTTTAAGATAATTACAGTGAAAAATAAGGCATGCTAGCTACTACGACAAGTTGAAATGCATCGGTAGTATAAAAATCCTTCACATTGTTAGTGTATGTATAAAACCCAAGAAGAATTATTAGTAATTATTAGTAACAATGTAAAATATTATCAAGTCACTTTAAGATAATTACAGTGAAAAATAAGGCAGTTAAATGCATTGATAGAATAAAAATTAAAAATTATTTACATCGTTAGTGTATATAAGTTAAATTCAAGAAGAATTATTAGTAACAGAGTATGTGAAATCTGGTAATTTGCAGGAGTGACTGAGGAGCAATTTGAGGAGAAGTGGACAAGGGAAGGAACAACAAATTTGGGTGATGGAAGTATGGTGATTGCAAAGGCAAGGATGTAAGAGAAAAAAAGTGAGTTCTTTTCAAGATGTGGGGAGCTTTGGAACAATCTCATTTTTCAAGTTGTGGACTCTACAATAATTATGTTTTCAGCTTTTAATAATTTTTCAGGAATTTGAATCATTTCGGGCATTATTTTGGCCCTCAAAATTGCCTAGTAGTTTACCATTTGTATCTCTGTCTCTATTTGGACTAAAAATTGTGCCCGATTTCCTGTTGCTGCTTAATGAATTTGTTGATCCTTTGACTACGCTCCAAAATTTAGCTCCAAGAAAGATTCTAATGATTTGTGAGATAATAACTCAAGGATGTGAAGCAAAGACCTTACCTCATTGAGGATTAATAGACTCTGATTTAAATATTTGCAAACTGATGATCCCTTGCCTGAAGTTAGCTGAGAAACATTAATTGTGTTCAATATGAAATTTGTTAGTCAACCAAATAGGAAATATTTTTTTAATCCAAGAATGCAAAGAATCATCTGTTAAATCTTATTATCTCATATGCAATAATGACAACTTATTTAAAAGACAGCCCAGTGCACGAAGCATCTCTTCGTATTTATATAGTATTCGGGAAAGGGCCACAATCCAACGGGAGTGTGATGTAGGCAGTCTACCCTAATGCAAACATCAGTGACTGATTCCACGACTCAAACCCACAAAGACAATTTGACTGGCAACTTATTAGATACATAAAAAATACAACTTGAAAAGAAAGAGGATGATACACACAGAACAAAAGAAGATGAAAAAGAGAAAGCGGTATAGTAATGAGATCAGTAAGAAATGAATTCAGAGAAAGTAATGTTGATTATGTGTTACTGATTATTTCTTCCAAGGTTTGAGAACCGAGAGCACGACAACGGCAGCAATAATCAGAAGAAGAATTATGGCTATTATCGTGCATTTTCTTGATTTCTTCTGTAAGCTCTTTGCAGTTTGAAGTGCATCTGTACCCATGTTAACGTGGTCCACTGCATATCTCACCTGGAAATCCAGAGGAACAAATTTAACCAACAAAAAGTTAAGCACTTGACTTGAGCAATTCCAAAATATTTACTCCTATCAATTAAAACAGTAAATTTTGGGACAAATTGCAGCAATAGCCATTTTTAAGTCTGCTATTTAAAATATAGCCATAATTTATAATGTATTTAAAGATTAGCCAATTCACCCAAACTTCATGGAATTCAGGACATAAGATTCGAATTTCATGACACAATTTTTGAACTTTAGGACATTAAATTCTAGGACGCTCTGTCCTGAAGTTTGAGCGAAATTGGTTAATAGTTAAATATATTGTAAACTATGGATACATTTTGAATAACATGCTTAAAAGTGGCTACCTGGTGTAAAGTTCCACTAAATCTTCAAAGCTCAACGTCCTCTTATCCATCATTCCTCAAAATTTGCTCCCTAATGCTGATACCTGCTAAAATATAAATTACATCCTGTACGTCCTTGTATGATATTCTACTTTAAGGCATCTTAAAATATGTAAGATGTTCTAATAATATTTTTAAGTAGCTATAATTGAAAATATTGAAAGTAGGTCCATTGCCTCCTGAAGATGTAAAGAATCGTAGTCAAACGAAACTACCTGAAAATCTAAGATTTCTTCTGCTTAAATCCCTCTCTCATTGTCTTTTATCGAGAACATTTCGCAAAATAACAAAAATGCAAAATCTTGTTCAGTATACAAAATTGTTATTTTAAGGCCAATTAAGAAATTACATCTAAAATCCGTATTTTGATATAATAATAGATGCTTTGCAAAATAACAGTGTCTAAGTGTGAATAGAAAGCCTTAAGTACTCAATCGAGTATACCCCTCCAGAGATTCACAAAACTTTGACAGGCTAGCTGAAAATTTGAATTCTGAATTCGATTATATATATATATATATTTATTTGCTGGTCAGAATCATCAACTATATGTTTATTAAGAATGGATTATCTCAAGAAGCTTGGTGGCCATTAAAACAATAATGATATCAAGCTAGTTTAAAAAAATATTACAATAAATTGTCTTTAATTTTTACCTTAAAACAGCAATAAATAAGCAACTCCATTTAACTTCTCTAATTTGAGGAACTATGCAAATAGCTAGAAAAGGAAAAAAATAGACGAACAAGATGGGGTTAGCCATCCGTTAAAAGATTAGTCCATTTTACGCTATCAATAACTCTACCACAGGGCAGAATTCATCTCAGATTCTGCTATAAGCTATTTTTTACGACTTAAAAAGATGTATAGTTTTCCACAAATCCATGGACAATTTGCAGACAATTTACACCAAGAGCTAGTTAACATAGTGGCCAAAAAAAGAATATAATCAACAAGGAAACTATAGACAGGCTGACACGACTCGTGTGAAAATGTTTACGTTTAACTTTCTATCCCCCAATAAGCCAAAGGCAAACACACAAACAGTTGCAAGCATAGCTCGAACACAAACAATCAAGCGCCCTTGTTACTCTTCCAAGGTTGTTTGACAACGATGGGGACAACTATTAAAGCTGCTATAATTAAGATAATTATAACGGCAATGCACATGCACTTTCGAGAGCCCCTTTGTAGTTTCTTTGCAGTCTGAAGAGCAGTTGTCCCTGACTGGACATGATCAACTGCATTTGTCACCTGAACAAAATTTCCATTGAGAAATCCGATACAGTGGTGTGGAGACCCTTTCGTTTATAAGGTAGAAATATGTGAGAAATTATGGGAGGGATTAAAAAGCAAACCTGGGATTCAATATTATCTAACAAGTCTCCTTGAGCTTCAACCAGAACCGCCATGTCTAGATAAATCTGATGCAGATCGAGAAGCTTTCTCTCAATTTCCTTCACTGCATCATGTCTTTCATGAATTTCTTCTACGGTGCTTAGGACCTGCAATTGGGCTTATTATCAGCTGAAATAGGAGGGGGAAATAAAAAGGATAGACAAATGATATTTAAGGAAACACGCAATTTGTTATAAAACTGAACGCTCTAAGTATATAAAATATATTCCTCATCATTCCCTCGCTCTTTTTTTAAGGCCCTTTCAATTCTCTTTCTAGTATGGTTCCTCCATAAGAACGTTGAACGCCCAGCTTCGCAGAGCAGCTTTCTCCCCAGCCCAAAGCATAGTGTGTAATCTGGATCCTTTCATCAAGCACCATTTCTTTTAGATAGAAAAGTGTATTCATTTTCGTCTTTGGTAAACTTACCAAGGGCCATAGTCATAGTGATTCCCCTACTCAACTACTTCGACCATTTCCTAGCACCTCATTTTTTTTCTCCGGGGGGTCCGAAGAACAAACTTGCTGAATAGTAAGGTATTTACTATAAGAGAATGAAGTAGTAAGAGGTACCTGTCCACGCCCTGTTCCTTGAATAGCATTTTGGAAGATTTGTTCGCTGTTTCCGGTTTCTATCAGGTTGTTGATTGTCTAACATGACCATTATAATAAAAATTAGTAAAAGCAATTGTATTTATCAGAATTATAATTCGTACGACTTCGAACTCACCTCCTCATCCGGTCTAGTTCCAGTGACTGTTTAGTTGTGAGATAAGAAAAGAATAAAACCACTTATTAGATCAACCAACGTATCGAAATTTATACATTGATAAGCAGATGTGTCTAAAGTTATATTTCTTTTGGAATAAATGTGGGATCCAAACCTGTGATCACCCTTCGCTCTACAACCTCACGATATTCGTTGTCTATCCTCTGCCTTAACGTCTGGAAGAACATAAATCACAACGAATTTAAATCGAAGAGAAAGTCAGCACAAGCCAAATAACAAGGGTTTGCCTATACCTGAAATTCTATCATTACGTCTCTGAACTTCTTTGTCAAGGCACTGCAGATTAACAATAAAAAAAGAAAAACACGATTATGTTTGCTCAAGCACAAGAGATGGAAAACAACATCAAGCAATATGAAAAATTCTGTTCATTAAATGTACTTGGTCATATTTGTCCTTGATCTGTCAACACTTGTACCCTTTCCACATCCAGACTTTTGTCGATTAGCCAAGTTCTAAAGAAAAGTGAACCATTAGAGTGCTTTTAAATGATGAATATTGAGCTCAAAAACTGCTTGGGTGATCCAAATATAAAAGAACCGAGAATTTACCTCGTTATTTATTGCTTCTATTTTTGCTTTGACATTTCTTGCAATCTTCCCAACTTCATCTATATCTTTCTCCATCCGCTTCCTTATAGCTGGAAAAAAGTAAAAACCGCTTTTAACAGCTCGTGGTTAGCAGGCTACAGATTAAACTGCTATGATTGAGAAACATATATTTAACCACACAAGTATTCCAATAGTAAATATGTTTACAAAGTCGGTCAGCACTTGGCTAAAAATCAACTTGCCTTTAGTTTCATATTAAAGGAACAAAGGCCGATTTTCTCTTCAGTGATAGATAAACTTATGTATGTTAATATTTCACAAGTGTATTATAGTAAATGGATTAAGAAAATGCTTGCCTTCTGTTGACTGACCAACTTGACTATCTTACAGTTATATTTTTATGATACAGTAACCACTCAAAGGTAAAAGAGATCAGAATAATAAAAGTTGAATAGTTAATCTGTTAGCTATACAAAACAATATGAAAATACTTATCCGACCTTTCATTGCTGATGCTTTAGTAACAGATTTTGATTCCTCATTAGCATCCTGAAAGATAATTTCAGTTAGTAAATAATTTCCTACTAGAGAAAGGGTAAAGAAATTTTAATAAGATGGAAAAGATCGGAACACATGCCCTTAATCGCTTAATGCATTTAGCTTCAAAATGTAAAGAGAGTTAACGAGGTTTTAGTGAACCCAAGGATACCCACAAACCCAGACCCCATTTTATGGGACCCACAAAGAGAGTTAGTGAACCCATTTTATGGGTTTGTCGTTATTGTTGTTGTTGTTGTTGTTGTTGTTGTTGTTGTTGTTATTGTTGTTGGTGTAAGGATACCCACAAACATCCTCAAGCTAGAAATGAATCCAAAAAATATTGAACTCTCCCCATTACAGAGTACTGATATATGTTCAATTAAACACATTCACTAATCAAACAAACTCCTTGAACGAAATGTCATTCAATGCAAATTAAAAAGAAACAAGTCTATCAATCCACTCATGAGCTCACAGACCGACTTTCTGTAGTAGTAGCATATCTGGAAAGTCCCAATCCATGAAATAGAAGTTACTTTATCAACTTCTCAAAAGGAACTTGCTTTAGCAATTGGGCACTATAACGGTTGGTAACTGAATATTTCAAAATTACCTCGACTCAAAATAACCAACTTTATCCACTTCCCTCCTCCCACCATAACTGATACATTCCAGATCCACTAGGCACTACCCAGGTGTCATGTTTTTGTATAGATGTTTTTGCTTATTCAGTCTCTTAGTATAAACCTTATGAACACACATCACACTCCTTTATTCTTACTTCAGTTTTGGTAGAAGAAATATATATGACTACAAGCCTATTTAGAGACGTTTTGAATTAGCTGATTGTAAATAGCTAATAAGCTTGAAGTGCTGAAAAATATTTTTTAAGTGTTGAAACTAATTTTTTAAATAAGCATTTACCCGTTTGGATAGACGTGCTGAAACTGATAATAATCAGTTGATATGTTTGGTAGAAAAGTGTTGATAAGTTGTTCAATTATTAAAATGACTAAAATACCCTTAAAACTTTACAAAGTTTTATAAATTAAAAAGTTTTTTTATAAAGAAAAGGATGAACAACAAATATAGAATGAAGAAAAAGTTAAAAAATTTATTTCGAAAAATAGATTTTGTGAATTAAAAAAATATTATTAAGGATAAACTAGTAAAAGTCTCGGTCAAACTAAAAGTGCTTATAAGCTGAAAAGACATAAGTTAGGAATGACTAACTTATGACTTACGACTGATTTTAACTTATAAGCACTTTGGGTGTTTACCAAATGCGTAGATAAGCCAAAATGTGTTTATAAGCCAGTTTGACCAGCTTATAAGCTTAGCCAAACACACTCTTATCTTCTCCACCGTCTAAACACTGGTCTGAGAGCACATTCTTACGGAGCCAACAATTTATCCTGACTTCTTGCTTTTAGCAGCCAATTGAAACCAAGGGTCATTCCAATTCCTAATAGCCTCTTAATTTTCTATAACAAACTATTTTCTCAGACTGGCAATAAAGAATTGAAGATTATATTTTGTCATCAAAAGAGCAATTTAAAGTCTCTTTTCCCCCAACTAGTTTCCCATACTTGAACCCATATTCACACTGTTATCCTGCGCCATCCTTTAAATGTCATCCCCTACAATCAAATAGAATCATAAAGTTAAAACAAGCACCCTAGCTGTCTGAATTTCTCAAGTAATAGCTCCGATCTCCTGCGGAATGACACCGAGCATACATCTGCCAACACTCTTCTTAAGTAACAAACTTCTACAGTATATAGCGGAGTGATATTTTGATCATTTATAGATCAGAAGAAAAACAAAATACTGCTTAACTATGACTACTTTGTCGTAACCACTACAACTACACTCTTAGATTCCTTATGAAATATTGCCTAGTTAGCTCTTAGGTTTATGTCAACCGACTATCTTCTCAGACTACAAACCAAGATTATTTTTTGGGTCCAAAAGAAGTGTCTGAGCTAGCTTGTACGCACCTCGATTATTTTAGCAAGTACTTGCTACCTCCTACCAGTAGAGGCACTGTAACTCTACCTACCAAGGCTGGGGAAAAATCACCTAGTGGGTTTTGTCTAAGTTGGAATTCGAGTGTCCAATAGTTTTAACCCATTTCATTGATCCCTAAGTCACATCTTTGGGTGCAAAATGCCTCCTTTTACTTTTCTACTTTCTCCTACATATGGAGAAAAACCTAAACCCAAGTTCACATCACATATTTCTGTTCCGTCCCTTAATCCGTCATCCTTCTTAGCATACAATCAGTAATAATCACAAAGTAAGCAGCAGCATAGTACTTAAGTTCTCCAATAAAAGTGATGATCAGTGCTTGAAATGCATAATGAAACCAATTATACAGCTACCAATAGTTATTCTTAAGTAACAGACTTCCACAGTACATCAGGGACATGTTATTTTCATCGTACATTTATCTCCAAGCCTTGAATTCATTTTTCAAGTCCCAGATTTGGTAAACCTCAAAGATTCAGTGAGTATTTGTCAGCCAAATCACCTGAACATCTTCCGAGTTCATGATCTTGCAGATTGTGAAAGCGAATGTGGTCCCTTGAGAATGTCATTTTCAAGAGCCCATCAACTGAATTGCAAGATAGTACCCTCAACCCCACCCCCAAACAACCAAAAGAAGCAAAGCTGAAAAGATTTTGAACCAATGTTACTACCTACCTTAAACAGTACTCTGGAAAAATACTGTAAAAGAATTGTACCCTTACGACTCTAGAAAGCTCTTCAATTCACTCAATTTTCCAGAAATAGTTTTACCGAAAATTTAAAGCATGTAAAAGCAAGCCTCAATGAAGCCAAGATTTAATTGTCTTATAAGTGGAACAACATATATATGTAGCACAGCAGTTTCTCAAAAGAAGATAATAGATCCAAACGGCTTCTGAAAAGCAATTAAAACTAAAAAAAAGACACAGAATATGTATGAGAATACCTTAAGGCTCTTATTTGATAAGGAAAATAATAATTATAACAGATAAAATACCTTAAGGCTCTTCAGCAAACCAGATAGTTTATCAACCTGTTTCTCAATTTCTTGTATCTACAAGGGAAAGTAACATATGTGAGAAGCAACGTGAAGGGAGACTAAACATGCGAACTTTTGGTTCTTATAGTTTATCTTTTTATGAGAATCGCACTACTTTGATCATCTTAAAATAACTCAGGGGTCAGTGAAGTAATACCTGCTTATTGAAGGTGTCCATTCCTGAATCTGACTGACTCCTCGTAAACCGATTGCCCATCTCGATGTCAGATTCTTTGGAAGCATTATCTTTGGCACTAACGAAGCTTGAATCCTGAAACAGTAACAGAAATTACATAACAATAAATCTCAATATCACATAATTCCCCTTACTTGAAGCCAAACAACAATCAATGTACAAACGTTTATAACAAGTGCTTGAAGTACAAGATAATGTGAATATGTGATATAGATAAAGATCAAAACAAATTTATCAAGAGAACAAACAAAAACTCTAATTTATCAATATATCTGCAGTTAGGCTTTGAATTGCAAATAAAGGTACAATAGCTAGCAGGAAAGACAAGGAAAAGCATAACAAAAGAAATAAGAATATGGAGGAGTAACCTTAATTCTAGTTCAAACTCTACCATAAAAAAACTGATTTTTAATTCTGATAATCGTGGTGTCCGAGCCACGTGCACCTCGACTAATTCCATAGGATAACTACTACCTCCCACCAACACAGGTATCGGTAATTCTGTTAGCCAAGGATTTGAACCGAGACCTCATGGTTCTCAACCCACCACACCCTGGGTACTGATATTTACTAGTTGAATAACCAAGTATTCAATTGATACATATGATATAACAAACCAACTTACATAGAAATCCAATCTTTACAAATATCACCAGACTAGTATAAGCAAACTTAAGAGATGAACTTCAATTCACAACGAAATTAAACGAAAGCACAAACTGTGATCATAAAAACTGAAATCTTGGAGGCTAAACACTAGAAGTAACAAAAAAGTTTATTTTTTCATTTCATAGTAATCAAAACAGCAAAAGTATACAAGGAGTCTAAGAAAATAAACTAACCGCTAGCAGGTCATTCATGTTTTCAAAATTGGTAAGAAAGGAAGAGTTGAGAGAAATTGTTTATGGCCGTCTAAGAAAAACACAAGGAGGTGTTTGTTGATGTTGATCGGGAAAGGAAAAAGCAAGAAAGCTAAACAACAGTGAGTGTCAATATTTTATAGGTGTTTTCTTTTTGTGGGGTTTTCCAAGAGTATATTCTTCGTCTTGTTTGGGGCCGGGCGACCGGCGCAACAATGGGAAGACGAGAAGGACGAGGAAAAACCGAAAAAACAAGACTCTATTAGTAGTGTTAGCGCTCCCTATTTTTCCAAAGTTGGCTTCTTTCGTCCAAATTTGGCTCTTCTATTACTTACTCCCCTATTAAATGTGTTGTTGTAAACTTGTAATGAAAGGCGTTACGTCCAACAAAATAAATCGACCCATTCCAAAAATAGCCAAAAAAGAAAACAAAATCAGAATAAAATCATTAGTAGACTTTTATTCTACTACCAAATTTAGAGGGGTAAAATTTAATTATAAAAATAGGAAAAGAAAAACGGAAAAGAAAGGGAGAAAATCTATATCTTCTATATCTATATTAAAGCAAGAAAATTACCATATATAATTGCATTGTGGTTAAGCCAAGTGGCAAACTAATAAATGCAAATAGTATATGATAACATTATTCTATATTTGACTATGTTATATATAATAGCACGTGATGATTTAAATATTTATTTATATGAAGGAACAAAAAAATTAATTAATGAGAAACTTTTATGTATAATAATATAACAATCATCTAAATGCCGAAAAATATTATTACATTAGTATAATATATGAATTTAAAATAAAATGATGTGGTGACCCAAAAGGTCATCAATTATTTTTAAAATGAATTCTGCGTTCCGAGGCCTTAGAAACCTCTTTCAGCATCACTTGATTTGCGTGCGCAGTCCGGGCGCGTAGCCGGAAAGCTATTATGTGAAAACTGTGAAAAATATTGAAATTTTGACTTAAAAAGTATTTAAGTTGACTTCGGTAAATATTTTGGGTAAACGAACCCGGACCCATGATTTGATGGTCCCGGAGGGTCCGTGAAAAAATATGGGACTTGGGCGTATGCCCGGAATCGAATTTCGAGGTCCCAAGTCCGAGAAATGAATTTTTAAAAGAAATTATTTTTTGGAAGATATAAAGGATTTTGAAAGTGAAATGTTATGTGAAACCTGTGGTATCGGGCCCGTATTATGGTTCCGGAGCCCGGTATAGGTTTAATATGATTTATATGTGTTGTCGGTAAAGTTTGGTAAGAAACGGGATCCATTTGACGTGATTCGGACCTTAAATGCAAAATTTGATGTTTAAAGAAGTTTTGAGAAATTTCATTGATTTTGAGGTTTAATTCGATGTTTGTGATGTTATTTTGGTGATTTGATTACACGAATAAGTCTGTATGATGTTTTTGAGGTTGTGTGTATATTTGGTTTGGAGCCCCGAAGTCTTGAGTGAGTTTTGGATAGGTGTCGGGGTGATTTAGACTTAGAAAAATCTGGTTTTCTGCTGTTGTTGGTGTCCAGTTATTTTGTACTATGCGATCGCATAGGAAGGCTCACGATCGCATGGTGTAAACTTCAGGGGTCCTGTTTTGTGATATGCGATCGCGTAGGTCCTTCCGCGATCGCGTAGAGTAAATTCTGGGAGGTCACAATTTATTCTATGCGATCGCATTGTTTCTTCCGCGATCGCGATGTATTAAACCAAGCCTGGGAAGGAACCCGTTTTCTTCTATGCTGCGCACGACCTTGAACGCGATCGCAGTGACCAATCTCCCTTACCCTATGCGATCGCATTCCTTTCTTCGCGATCGCATAGACCAAAATTCACCCAGTTATTTTAAGTTCAAAAACAGAATGTATTACGGGAATTTCACCATTTTTCACTTCTTCTCCACACCTCTTGGGTTATTTTTGAAGAGAAACTTCACCATAGCTTCATAGGTATGTAATCCTAACCTCGTTTTCTTCCATTTTTATCAACACCCATTAGATTTCTAGGCCTAAAACATGAGATTAAGGGTAGAAAATTAGGGAGTTGGGTAGAGTTAGGGCTTTTTGATTATTTGGGAATTTGACCTCGTTTTGGGGTCGGATTTCAAAACAAATTATATATTCGGGCTCGTGGGTGAATGAGTAATCGGGTTTTGGTCCGAACCTCGGGTTTTGACCAAGTGGGCCCGGGGGCGATTTTTGACTTTTTGGGTAAAAGTTTGGAAAACTCATTTTCATACATTGGGGTTGATTCATTTAACGTTTATTGATGTAATTAAGTAACTTGTGGCTAGATTCGAGAGAATTGGTAGTAGAATCAAGACGTGAATTGTGTTCGTCGTATCGAGGTAAGTGTTTGGTCTAACCTTAGCATGAGGGATTAGCAGTTGTGTCTTATTTGCTACGTGTTAATTGTGGAGTATGACGTATAGGCATGGTGACGAGTATCTATACGTCAGTGTCAAGCATGCCCGTAAGTCTTGTATTGTAATTGTTATGACTCCGTTGTGAATTATTGCACTTCACATGTTGTGGAAATATTATTGTTCCCTTGCCGGGATGTTATTGAAATATTATTGTTCTCTTACCGGGATGTTATTGAAGTATTACTGTTTCCTTGTTGGGATGTTGTTGAAATATTATTGTTTCCTTGTCGGGATGTTGTTATATTGCTCTTGTTCCCTTGCCGGGATTCTTTGTGATTGTTGTTGATTTGTAACTGGGAGCGGGTGGTACGCCTGCCACAAGATAAATGAAATAGGAGCGGGTGGCACGCCTGCTACGAGGTACATGAAATGGGAGCGGGTGGCACGCCTCCCACAAGATAATTGAAATGGGATCGGGTTGCACACCCGCAACAAGGTAAATGAAATGGGATCGGGTTACACACCCGCAACAAGGTAAATGAAATGGGATCGGGTTGGGATCGGGTTGCACGCCTGCAACGAGGTAAATGAAATGGGATCGGGTTGCACGCCTACAACAAGATGTGAAACGAAAGCGAAATCTGCCTTTGTTTTCCTTATCCTTGTTAGTAGTTGGGTTTTGGTTCCTTTATAATGCTCTTGATATTCTGTTTTTACCTGTTGTTCCCCGAAGCATGTTTTCCCCCTCTCATCTTTACTTGTTTATTCCTGTTTTATTTTCCGTTGTATATTATATAACTGCACAGGTTTATTTGGTAGTCTGGTCCTAGCCTCGTCACTACTTCGCCGAGGTTAGGCTAGACACTTATCAGCACATGGGGTCGATTGTGCTGATACTACACTCTATACTATGTGCATGTCACGACCCGGATTTCTCACCCTCGGGAGTTGTGATGGCGCCTACTAATGTAAGCTAGGCAAGCCAAACCTTTAATCTAATTACTTCATTAATCAATTATTTCTTTTTAACAAATATAAGACGATAACATGGTAACAGCAAAAATTCAAATTTAAGCGGAAGACAACAATAAGATTTATGGAAAATGCATCTATTACAAATACTTAAGCTTTAACCACCCAAAACCTGGTGTCACAGTGTCACAAACTGCCTAAAAGATTACTAAATACAAAATCTAAAGAAAATGACAATACACTATTTCTGAATAAAAGGAAAATGAAATAGGAAATAGGAATAGAGGAGACGCCCTCTGCGGACGCCTGCAGGTCTACCTTGGATCTCCGCGTGGACTGAAGGTAGCCTCCACACTATGGTCCGTAAGCTGCTCCGGGATCTGCACATAGTGTAGTATCAGCACAACTGACCCCATGTGCTGGCAAGTGTCTAGCCTAACCTCGGCGAAGTAGTGACGAGGCTAGGATCAGACTACCAAATAAACCTGTGCAGTTATATAATATACAACGGAGAGTAAAACAGAATAAACGAATAAAGATGGGAAGGGGGAAACATGCTTCGGGGAAAACAGGTAAAACAGAATATCAAGAAAACTATAAAGGAATCAAAATCCAATCACTAACAAGAATAAGGAAAACAAAGACAGATTTCACTTTCTTTTCACATCTCGTTGCAGGCGTGCAACCCCATCCCATTTCCTGTATCTCGTGGCAGGCGTGCTACCCGCTCCCATTTCATTTATCCTGTGGTAGGCGTACCATCCGCTCTCATTTCATTTGTCTTGTGGTAGGCGTACCACCCGCTCCCATTTCATTATATCTTGTGGTAGGCGTACCACCCGCTCCCAGTTACATTCCAACAATAATCACAAAGAATTCCGACAAGGGAACAAGAGTAATATAACAACTTTCCGGCAAGGGAACAATGATATTTTAACAACATCCCGGTAAGGGAACAATACTATCAAAACAAACATCCAGACAAGGGATCACTAATATCAAACAAACATCCCGACAAGGGAACAATGGTGATAATAACATATGAAGCGTAATAAACCACAACGGAGTCATAACAATTATAATACAAGACTCACGGGTTTGTTAAGAGGCCTTCCACTTCTCTGAACCTGCAACAACTATGTTTTTATGCCTAAAACATCCCGGAACCTACCCGAAACTCAGCCGAGCCCTCGGAACTCCAAACCAAGTGTTCATACTAACTCAAAGACATCATATGGACCTACTCGTGCGATCACATCATCAAAATAACATGTAAAATCATGAATTAAACCTCAAAACTCAACATTTTCATTAAAAACTCTCAAAGTTCATAACTCTTCAACCGGAAGTCCAACTCATGTCAAATAAACTCCGTTTTTCACCAAATTTCATAGTTATCTTTCAAATACTATAACAAGTTTGTATCGGGCTCTGGAACCAAAATACGGCCCCGATAACAATGATTTCAAATATTAATTCTTTTCTTTATTTCTTAGATAATTGAGTAAAACAATTTCTTTCAAAAATTAATTTCTAAGGCTTGGGACCTCGGAATTCATTTCCGGGCATATGCCCAAGTCTCGTATTTTACTATGGACCTCACGGGATCGTCGGAACATGGATCTGGGTCTATTTGTTAAAAATGTTGACCAAAGTCAACCATAATCAAATTTTTAACTCTAAAATTTTTATTTCTCATATTTTCACATAGAAGGCTTTCCGGAAATCACTTCTTTTATAAGTTTAAACAATACACAGTAAATTCCTCTGGATAAATAATGAAACATTTAACAACTTTTAAAATTTCTGAATAAACCCATAGACATTCCAGAACCCGGTGTCACAAGTGCATGAGCAATTTCTAAGAAATAATGTAATACAACAACCGTCCGAAATACAATATTGGACAGAAAATAAATACAGTAATCTGAAAGAGAATCTGCTGGATGCGGGTCGCCTTGAGAAGTGCAGCTCACCTAAGTCTCTATATCAACCGTGCTGTCACGCCCCATAGGCCACTAGAGACGCGTGCCTATGCAACAAAAATGCACAGAAGTGTAGTATGAGTACGAAATCAACGTGTACCCAATGAGTATCCCGTCTAATCTCAAATAAGTAGAGATGAGATGGTCGACTTCGACCCTTACTAGTGGTCTAATAATGATATATATTTTAATGCCAATAATCAAGGATTTATTAAGAATGACAGTAATTTCAAGTAAGTCATGAACGGGTGAAAGTTCCTTTTTATATTAAAAGTCTCCGAATTCATAATCCAATAGTCTCCAATTATCTCAAGTCGGGGAGAGCAAGTATCAATCTCAAATAATCTCAAGGCAAGCAATACAAGCATGCGGAACTCATGCCGAGGTCGTACGACCCGATCCAACAGAAATGTAAAATGTGCGCTGCCGAGGGTCAAACGCCAAGAACCATAGATGCATCTAATACCCCGCTCGCACATCATACATGCGATGCAGTCAATATTAAATAAACAAATACCCCGCTCACGAATCATACATGCGACGCGGCACACATAGATATACACAGTCAGACAACCAATTAAAAGTTTATTCCAATAAAAGCCAGTTCTCTTTTAATGATTTAAGAAAAATGAAGTTTAATATTTTTAGAAATTCATTTACTAATTTGATGAGATTTAAGCAATTCAAGCTGTCAATAAGTTTACAAATAATCCAAGTACAGCATGCCTTTGGGTCCTAGACTACCCGGACAATAGCATAATAGTAGCGACGCACGAACTCTCGTCACCTCATGTGTACGTAACCCCCACAAATAGGAGCACATAACCAATTAACTCACATATGAGGACAATTCCCTCTTACAAGGTTAGAAAGAAGACTCACCTCGCTCCGAAGATCCATAACCGGCATTCCACGCCCTTCCGAAGACTCGAATCGATGCACAATGCTCCAAAACTAGCCAATGATTATGCAAATCCATTAATATATGTTCAATTACTCATTACAATCCAATTTATAGCAATTCCTAACCCCAATATAAAAGTTGACAAGATTGACCTCGGGCCCACGGGCCCGGATTCCTAAATTTTTCGAAGATAAAGTTTACCCATGAACTTAGGAACTCAAATATATGATTTTCTCTTAATTTCATACCCAAAATCATGTTCAAATTCCAAGAATATTAATTTTCTAGGTTTTCCCTCAAACCCCAAGTTTCTATCAATTTACATGCTAAAATCCATACATAATCGATGTATTTAACTCAAGATGGATGGAATTAGCTTACCTTATTGTTGATGATGAAAAATCCCGCTTGAAGCTCTCCCAAAAATCGCCCAAGCCAAGAAAATATGAGAGAAAATGGCCAAATCCCGTTTTTTAAAACACCTCTCTGCCTCCAGCATTTTCCGCACCTGCGGTCCCTTGACCGCTTCTACGGTTCGGCAGGTGCGGCCCCACTACCGCATCTGCGGTCCTTCCCAAGCTACCCCTTTTCCGCTTCTGCTTATTCTCCACCGCAGGTGCGGTCTCGCATCTGCAGAAAAATGACCGCATCTGCGGTCCCTTCACTTCCAGTCCAAAACTGCATCTGCGGCTCTTCTGGCTGCTTCTACGGCTCCGCACCTGCGGCCCAATTCTCGCAGGTGCGGTTATGACAACAACCAACAAGTTCAGCCTTCCAAAAATTCCATTTTCGATCCGTCAACCACCCGGAATCCACCCGAGGCCCTCGAGACGCCAATCAATCATACCAACCAGTCCCAAAACACATTACGGACTTGCTCGAGGCCTTAAATCATATCAAACAACGCTAAAATCATGAATCGACCTCCAATCCAAGCTTTATGAACTTTAGAATTTCAAACTTCTACTTTCAATATTTAAACCTAGCAAATCACGTCCGATTGACCCCAAATTTTGCACACAAGTCATATTTGACATCACAGACCTACTCCAACTTTTGGAATCGGATTCCGACCCCGATATCAAAAAGTACACTTCCGGTTAAACTTCTCAAAAACCTTCAAATTTCTATCTTTAGCCAAATGACTTCAAAATGACCTACGGACCTCCAAATTCACTTCCGATCGCGCTACCAACTCCAGAATCACCATGAGCTACTCCCAAACTCAGAATCCCAAATGGACATCGATAACACTGAAATGCACTTCAAGCCAAACTTATGAAATTTCTTCCAAAATGCTAACTTCTACAATAGGTACCAAAACACTCCCAGGTGATCCAAAACCCGATTCGGGCATACGCCCAAGTCCGAAATCATCATACAAACCTGCTGGAACCTTTAGATCCCGATTCTGAGGTCGTTTACTCTGAAGTATCTTAGTAAATTCTTCCAACTTAAAGCTTACGAAATGAGAATTCTCTATCCAAATCAACTCTGAACTTCCCGGAATTTAATTCCGACCACGCGTACAAGTCATAATACCTGAAATGAAGCTGCTCATGGCCTCAGACTGCTGAACGATGCGCTAGAGCTCAAAATGACCGATCGGATCGTGACAAAAACTCTTGTTGTCGGTCTTGATATTCCTCTTGAAAGTGCAACATACAGTTGTTCATGCAAGAAAACATATTGCGATAAATATGGTCCAATATTTAGGATGTTTGTCCTTGTGCTTTATTTATTATATTTGCAAAATATAAACATACTAAAAGTTATTTTTACACAAATTTAAAAGGATATTCCTTAGTTTCGAAAGACGAAAGCTGAATTCAGGGATAAGAATATACTTAGAAGCACATTGACCAGTATCATAATTTTTGCATGTATGACGTTATTGTCAAAACTTTTATATCCATCTGTGTGCTATTACATAAGCTATTCGACGTATCTAAGTTTTTAAGTAGCATGACAAGCATATTTTTCTTCAAAATCAACCTATATACAATGAAAGATCAATTTTAACTTAGTCTATTATATATACGATGACACTAACATTGGAGGGAATAATAAACTTGACAACAAAAATGCATGGTAGAAGACTATTTAGTATTAAAGTATTCTCTTGGTAGTAATTATTGATATCATTTTCTGCTGAATCAAAAACAGAAAAATATTTTATTTTTAATATAAAGTTTTGTAATCAACCTTTTATTTAGTTGATCAAGATATGCATTTCTGCTAGCTAAGATATCTTTTTACTTTTATCATATGATTTGCACACATTGCATTTTAATCTAATGATAGAAATATTTCACTAATCAAATGCACTACTATTACCATTAGGATTGATAACCAAGTGTTCAAGAAGAACCAAATCATCTTTTATTAGATGCTCTTCTTCATTTTCGATACGAAGCAAGAAGACACTGAATACTGATTTGTTCTTACTTTATCTTTCTTGTTAGCTGAATCTTTTCATTTGAGACCAAAAGTATAGCTTTGGCAAGCTAGCTTTTATAGTCTATGTTTTATCGATTTTGGAAATACTAGTAGTACTTGACATAAATTACCTCCAAACCATTAATTTTCACTAAACGGTTCATTAATATTTAATATATCTCTAGAACTTCGAGCAATTATTTCAATCGTTTGATAGTTTTTCATAAGTGCTTCATCTCATATTATCAATTTTGTTATCCTTATAAATTTAGCATTATTGCTCTACTTTGATATATTTCTGATGGTTATTTAAGTTGTTTGAAGAGCTATATCAAATCTAAAGTAGATGGCCTCACAATAAAATCGTTATTGGTATACCACTTGATATTATTGCTAACAGTACCATACCTCTTGATATAATATTTACAAATAATGCATGACATAGAAATGTTATTTCGATTCCGCCGGAGGCATCTACAAAGAATAATCTCGTTATAGCATAGTCAACTCTTTATAATATAGTGTTGAAAGCTTGTTCTTGTTTAAGATTTAGCTTTGATTGAGCTTCCTCATACACTTGTATAGTATTTTGATTCTTAATAATAAACTAACATTTGTACTTTGTGTTCAAACACTCTTTTTTATGAAATAAATTTACATACTCTAAGAATTTTTTATTTTTTATTTTTAACTTGAATAAGAATTTTACTCATATGATGAATTTAAAAAATAATTAAATTGAATTCTCTTGCTAAATAATTAATTAAAAGATTTAGCCACTTGGTTTTAACAAAAAAAAATTCTATGTTGATTCAAATTGTAATATTAGTTCATCTATTGTTCTGAATATTTTTATCTTAATTATAATTTATCAACCATAAATTTAATTTTTAAAAAGTAAAAGATTGATATGGCATTTCACTTTTAGATATTTATGTCTGTAGAATCATTATTGGTATTGACTCTTACAAACTATTTCTCTCTCTCTCACACAAACACACACATTTATTTTCTTAAATATTTTCTTAGTTGTTGTTTAATAATTGAGTATTTTTTAATATTACACGAAAAATTGATAAAAAAATTAATTTGGTTAGGAAAATAGTTCAAATATAATATAAAAATATATTATTGTGTATTTTTTCCCCTCAATTTCAACTCTTTATGTAGTCCATTTAATATTATTTTAATATTTTCTTGGTATTGGACATTATGGAGTGGTAATGTATTGCCAATACAGATGATTCTTATAAAATTGATTTTGTTAAACCTTCCTACATCTTTTTAATAATAATTTAATAATTTTTTTTTATTACTTTAAAATCTTAAATATTAAAAATTAGCATAGAAGGTGTTGTTGTACTCCAAAAAATAGGTAATTGTGTTTTGTCCTTTCCCTGTGAGTTCTTCCGTTTAATAATTTAGGCTATTGTTATATAATAATATTGTATTTATACTTTTATAATAATATAGGCTCTCCTTTTTCGAAATGGATTTGGACAATATAATATATTCTCAAATTAAATTAGTAATAGGACATTTAATACATTTTCAAATTAAATTAGTCATAGGAATTTTTAAAAAGTATATCCTAAAAGTAATAGGATTACATGACTAAATAATTACTATTTTTCCTAGCAGTGATTATTTTTTCTACGCTAATGGTGATACTAATTGTAGAAATATTTACCGTACTAAATTATAAAAATAGAAAAGTATAATTTAATAACTAAACTTTTAAATAAATTACTTAGAGATTTAAAATTAAGAATGGCAGATAGTTTGGTATGAAAGAAAATATAGAGGAAAACCTAACCTTGCATAATTAAAATATTAGGATAAAGAACACAAAAGTTATCGTGTGGTTTTATTGTTGGAAAAAGTAGGATATAGATGCTTTTACATGATTTTGTGTTTTAGTTCATAATTACAGATTGTCGATGGTTTTCTCTTCTTCTTTTTTTTTTTAAAATAATTTATATGAAGTAAAATTTTAATTAACTTTAATTAGACAACCTAAGAAAGTAATTATACTAATAGAATTCCTAAAGGTAATCATGTAGAATTCCTAACGTGTAGTATTATATCCTAAAACTAATAGGATTATAAGACTAATGTCTAGAATTCCGGTTATGTCCTTTTATTATGAGTTATTATACATAATATTATAAGGTTATTTTTGTAAACCGACATTGTATTCATGCTTTTATAATTATATATATATATATATATATGGAAAAAATCTTTTTAAAAGGCATCTAGGCGAAAGAGGACTGAGAACCATAAGGTGAGAGCCAAAACGCTAGCACAATATATACAATTGAATTTGAATTTGAATTAAAGAATAATTTTGAATTTATAAATAAAGTTTATAAATTTGAATTAAAATAAAAAAGAAATTTATCTTTTTTTGGGTCAAGTTATCATACTTAATTTGGTTAATGATCATATGCAATCATGCTAGGAACTTTTATTATCTTTTCTGATTATTTAAATACTACTTCGCCTGTGGTAAAAAAAACTATTCCATATAATTATAAACTCTTTCACGTTTAAAACCCTATAATTATAGTTCTTTAATACAATATAGCTAGATTTGAATAAATTGAATATCTTTTAAAATAAATGTAACATATAGGGTACACGTCTATGGTTATCCAAATAACAAAAAAGAGTTTAAAAATCGAATAAAAGTTTACTTACATATATGATGAAGTAAATCTACATGCTGGAGAAAGAAACATCACAATTCGGCTTAGTAACAATATTCCTGAGAGCTTTGAGGCTATGCACAGATTTCTATGATGCTCACGATGCCTATGTGTTGGGGCGGTGAATGATTTGAAAGGAATTGTACTCAGAGATCGGATATCTCATTTCTGGTGGAGGAAAAGCAATTGGCCTATGAATGTCCAGATTTGGGGTGATGGAGTAACGAGACTTGGTATTTTTGAGCGTGGTGGAATTTTCATCTGCGATTTAGTGTCGTCGTCCTCAATTGTATGTGTTAAGTTCGCGGGTGTTATGGTCTTCTACAATTCGCCCTTGGGGTAGGATATTGTGAAATAATATTGGAGAAACAGCGGTTTGATATCGCGGGGTGCACTGGTTCAGGATTGAATCAGTGTTTCTAATATTGATGGCTCGAGAAAGATTATCTCCGGAAAGGTTTAAAGTTAGTAGCGATTTGTGGTTTCAAGTGCTACGAAGATAGATTTTATTAAGGCAACAACTGAGTAGCAAAGGTTGAGGAAGGACATGTGGGGAGTGTCAAGCAGTGGTTAAAATTTCTATAAGGCCAGGTATAAGAAGCAAAAGTCGAGTAGTCGATTAGAGGGGTGAGTTCCGCCAAAGTGGGAGAGTGGCGGAGTTGCATATGGGGTTTGTGTTAGGATCACTACGCACCTTAAGGAGAGTTTGGAACGACTTGGGAATTTTAGTGATTGATGATTGGGGTCTACAGATCTAATTTGAAGTATGGGCTATTATGTAGTAGGAGATTTGATATAACGGAAATGAGCTCCTTGAAACGAAGAAGGATACAACGTAACTTTGAATTGGAAGGATGTTGCCGCACATTTAATTGATGTCCACGAGGGGTGAATGGACTTGTGCAGCTAGAGAGTGAGCTCGAACTCAGGATGGGTTATTGATGTCGTAGTGATTGTACCCCGTGCAACAACATTGGAAGACATCGACACGTAAATTCCATAGATGGGTTATCTCCAGTGAGCAGCTTGGCAGTCGCATGGATTGGTGAAGCTTTTGCGAAGAATTATATTGGTTATACAACAAAGAGATCGGTCGTGCGAATGTGGTTAATGATTCAGAGTATAAAAAAGGGGTTTTACAGAAAGATTCTGAGAATTTTTGCGGTTAACTGCGCAAGGTTATGTCAATAAGAGATAAAGAATCCTGGTGAATTTCAAAGTTGTGTAATAGTGGATTCAAGCTAAGTGGGAGAGTCTCACCGCTTAGGATTGGGTTGCATGGCTAACTACTTACGAGGTTTCTGGTTATTAGCATATTGATGGGTTATTACAGCTGTGGGAAAAAAACATAAGTGGTAATTTGAGCAAAGGAATTGTTAAAGGTGTGCTATGGTTTGCCTTATTGGCTCATGTTCAGACTCGGGGAAGGATTCAGGATTTATGCCTTGTATAGATGCAGGTCTCAAGGAAAATGATTCTGCTGGGTGCTTCGTCGAGAGGATATTCATGTGCTAGAAGATTCATGGAGTTGATTATATTCGGGGCCAAGTCAGAGCGGGTGGCTCTCAACAACGGTCCTAGTGGATTCAAAGGTTAAAGTGTGGTGCCTAATGATTTCGAACCTATAAGTACGGTTAAGAATCAAGCTTTCGTAGCAGCTTATGAGAAGAGGCCCAGAATGTTCTATGATGTTTTGACTCGCAGTGTAGCATTTGGGAGGAAAATGAGAAAAGACTTTGGATTCAAAGAGGGATTATCAGAATGGCCATACTGGTTGAGGATGCGAATGTGCACACAAGGGAGGTATGAAATGGTTCGTGGGATTGGAGACAGTGTGTTCTCGTGATTCAAGGTCACTCGGGATGAGTGCGGATAGGGTGTGTTATGTGTTGAATGGAGTTATTATTATGTCTAAGGCAATCAAGGATAAATTGGAAGAAGATAGATTGATTAGCCACAGTTGAATTGGCATATTAGTGGCAGTGATCAGTTCCTGCAGCGGGACCAAGTTATGCAAGTGATTTGTGACGGTAAGTGTGAGGCCGGTCGGCCGGTGTAATTGATGTTATTCAGAAGTATTCTACTGTTATGGCATGTTATGTGTAGGCGGATCCCGGAAGGTCTATGGTAGCTTAGATCAATACTGAGAGATTTGCATATTCCACGATTATGAGAATTCACCGGTGTGTTGCTATGGTTCTCCTGAAGTGAGCTAAGTAAAAAGTTTTTATATGATGAAATGTTAATCTATTAGTGGTTTCGAAGTTATGATGAAAAACGTGTTCTATCGTATATTGGCATGTCGGGTGCAGTGAGTGGTATGGAATTTGAAGTAAGGATCAAGGTTGCAGTTCGGTGTTGACAAGGATGTCACGAGCTCGGATGAGCAGGAAAGGAGTTTCGATGTTTAAGGTAAGTTGGTATTGTCTTCAGTGTCACCTGAGATCAGTGTTTTGTGAAAAAGGCTTTGCATCCTGGTTAAGGATTCTTGATCGCTTTTCAGCATTAGTGCGGCCGGTGGTTTGGATGTACAGACCTGTTATCTGTTACGAAAAGTTGTTGAGCGTGCCCCACGGGAAAGCTATATTAGTTTGGCATATAGCCACTTAGTTGATTGAAGAGTTAAATCAAGTATGAAGATTGTAGTAATGTCGTTAAATTGAGAATTGATGCTTGGACGGCACACGGTTTATTGGGCTGCGGACTGTGGAGAATTACTCTAGTTATAATAGTTGTTCTTATGTGTTATGAGAAAAAAGGGGGTGATTATGGACCTTTGAAAGGTTATTAGCCTGGTTCAGTGCGATCAGAATCAGCTTGAGGTCTGTGGATATATTTAAATGTGAATGGGCTCTATATTAGGCCAGATGTGTTCATTTCAGCCATGTGCTCCTTATGGAAGAGTAGTCGAGGTGTTATTTCGTCGTCAGCTATTTCATGTAATGATGTATTGCGCCATGTGAGTCGTGAGACGGCTTGGTGAATTTCTTATGTGTTGAGGTTCTGCATAGAGATGATGTTATATGAGCAAAATGGCTCTTGAGATTCATATCGTATATCGCACCTCAGTTGTGCTTGAGTTTGTAGCTTATAGCGCTATATGTCTCCCCAGGGATGGTATTATGCACTTGACATGCTGGTGACCGACATTCGGTATTTTGATGTAATAAGCAATTTAGCTCGGTGTGTATCTCCTTATGTGAATTTTATGTGTGGATCGGGTTGCGCGCCACAATAATGTGATGTTGAGTACAGTTCCCTATATCTGTTTTTATGTGTTTTGTTTCCTATTTTTTTTCTGAGGAAAACTCATATTAGCTGTGTGCCCGTATCACAGGTATGATTCGTGAGCGGGGTGTTTGTTTAATTATGTTGACCGCGTCGCATGTATGATTCGATTGGATTTCCTTTTCAGAGTTCGTTTTCCTTTGTATCACGTTCGAATTGGTAGCCTATTGGCACATTGTGGCATCATATGAGACTTTTGATCATGTTCGGGATGGCTTATTGCCTAAGCAGTTCGTACTGGGTGAGACGAGATCATTGGATTTAGGATCAGTGCAATCTGATTATATGAAGTATATTAAGGAGCTAAGACCATTATTTGATTCAGAATGAGGTGATCGTTCTTTTCAAGAGTATAGACCCAATGATTTATTGATTCAACAGTTGGTTATGAATTTCTACACATCTCTTCCATCGTGGCGGTATTGTAAGAGTTAGAGCAAGACTTATATATATATATATCATGAGGTGCATTGGGAGTATCAGATTCGTGGAATTTCGACTAATTTGATCAGAGAATGTTATTGTGGTCCTGTGAGTAAAGTGGCGCAAGGTGCGAATTCGACTAAGGTATGCAGTCATGTTTTGGTGTTGCGTGTAGTTATTGATACGATAAGCGTATGTTGGAAACAGGCCTGGCATAAAATTCCGGACGTTGGAATTTGGCTGAAAGGCTTATTTGCTTGAATAAAAGGGAATATCTCCAAAATTGATCGAGTTAATTTTCTCAACTGAGTTGTGGTAGCACGGGTAGGTGCACGAGGTGTTAAACAATGATTTCAGACTACTTCAGCGTAGTTCTCAGCACGTTCGAGGACGAACGTATGTTTAAGTGGGAGAGAATATAACGACCCGACCGGTCATTTTGAGATCTAGAGCATCGTTCAGCAGTTTGGGGCCATGGGCAGCTTCGCTTCAGGTATTATGACTTGTACGCATAGTCGGAATTGAATTCTAGGGAATTCAGAGTTGATTTGGAAAGAGAATTCTCATTTCGGAAGCTTTAAGTTGAAAGAATTGACTAAGATTGGATTTCAGAGTAAACGACCTTGGAATCGGGATCTGGAGGTTCTAGTAGGTTCGTATGATGATTTCGGACTTGGGCGTATTCCCGGATCGGGTTTTGGATGATCCGGGAGCGTTTTGGCACATATTGTGGAAGTTAGCATTTTGGAAGAAATTTCATAAGTTTGGGTTGAAGTGAATTTCAGTGTTATCGATGTCCTTTTGGGATTCCGAGTCTGGAAGTAGCTCTATATGGTGATTTTGGAGTTGAGAGCGTGATCGGAAGTGAATTCGAAGGTCTGTAGGTCATTTTGAAGTCATTTGGCTAAAGATAAAAATTTGAAGGTTTTTGAGAAGTTTGACCGAGAGTTTGACTTTTTGATATCGGGGTCGGATTCTAATTCTAAAAGTTGGACCAGGTCCATAATGTCGAATATGACTTGTATGCAAAATTTGAGGTCAATCAGACGTGATTTAACGGGTTTCGGCGTCGAATGTAGAATTTTGAAATTTTAAAGTTCATAAAGTTTGGATTGGAGTACGATTCATGATTTCGACGTTGTTTGATATGATTTGAGGCCTCAAGCGAGTTCATATCATGTTTTGGGACATGTTGGTATAATTGGTTAAGGTTCTGAGGGCCTCGGGTGGATTTTGGAAGGTTAACAGAATGAATTTCGGACCAAAGAGTTGCTGAAATTTTATGCAGAAAGCTGTTTTGACAGCAACTAGTGCAATCACGGAGCTAAATTTGAAAGCTTATATCTCAAAATCTATAAAGAATCTGAAAATTTGCAAAACATAAAAGTTGTTCTCATGCATTCTAGTTTCCTGAAAGTTAAACCATTTATGATTTGGACATTTTATCAGAAAGTTATGATTGATTGAAGATGGCTGGTGGAGCAGTTTCGATGGAATTTTTTGATGCATGGAGCCGACTTTAGAAGCTCATATTTCGAAATATATAAAGAGTTATATGGTGTGCAACCTATCAAATAAAATATCTTCGAGTCTAGTTTCTAAATATTCAAACCGTTTGTCATTTGGATATTTCCACAAGGAGCTATGGGCGTTTTAACAGAAGGTGTTCAGCAGGGAAAAATTGTAATAGGATGTACAACCTGCACATCGCAAGGTACAACTCGATGAAGCCTGGGCAGATTGTTTCAAACACGAGTTGTGGCCCATTTTTTTCATTTCTTTCATTTGGCTTGGATGATTTTGGAGAGCTCAAGGAGGGATTTTCACCAAGCAACACTAGGTAAGTGATTCCTTCCTATTTTTGAGTTAAATATGTGATCTTACATGGATTTAGACATGGAAAATTAGTATAAATTTGGATTTTTTGGGAAGACCTAGAATTTGGAATTTTGGACTTTTACCTTGAATTTGAGCATGAAAATTTGAGCAAATTATATATTTGAGTTAGTAAAGCTATGGGTAGAATTTATCATCGAGAAATTTCGGAATCCGGGCACGTGGGCCCGAGGGCATTTTGGTCAACTTTTCGAGCGGAGTTGGGAACTTATATAATTTGAATTGTTACAAGTAATAGGGTAAATGTTTATTGGTTTGCTCGTTGTTTGAATAGTTTTTGGGAGTTGTGCATCAATTGGAGTCGTTGGAAGGGCTCGGAAGCCGGTTATGGAAATTTCGGAGCGAGGTGAGTCTCCTTTCTAACCCTGTAAGAGGGAATTTCCCCCATAGGTGAAATAATTGGTTATGTGCTCCTATTTATGGGGGCTACGTACGCACGAGATGATGAGAGTCCGTGCGTAGCTACTATTATGCGTAAGTCCGGGTAGTGTATGACCCAAAAGCATGCTATACTTGGAATATTTGTAATCTTATTGACAGATGAATTGCTTAAATCCTATCGAATTGGTGAATGAGTTTCTAAATGGATTAAACTTCATTTTTCTTAAACCGCTAAAAGAGAATTGGCTTTTATTTGGATAAACGTTTCCCGATAAATTCTTAATTGGTTGTTTGAGCATGTATTTCTATGTGTACCTGCATCGCATGAATGATTCGCGAGCAGGGTGATTGTTTATTTACATTTGTCCGCGTCACATGTATGATTCGCGAGCGGGGTAATAGATGCATCTATGGTTCGCGCCGTTCGATCCTCGGCAGGGCACATTTTATATTTATGTTGGATCGAGCCGTATGGCCTCGACATAATATGCGCATGCTTGTATTATTTGCCTGAGAACTTTTAAATGTTGATAATTGCCTTTCCTCGCCAAAGATAAATTAATAAAGATAATGAAAAATAAATCTTTGAAAATACTTTATTATTTGAAAAGTTGTTTCCCTGCTTTCCGGCTTTATGAGTTTAATTTTGCTTTATGAAATCCATGAATTTCTCACACTTGTACTAGATTATCATTGGATCACTAGTAAGTGTCGAAGTCGACCTCTCGTCTCTACTTCTTCGAGATTAGACGGGATACTCATTGGGTACACGTTGTTTTCGTACTCATACTACACTTGATGTGCATTTTTGTTGCACAGTTTCATATGTGGCTAGTGGCTTAGTGGCATAGCGGCAGGGTTGATACGAAGACTTAGGCGAGCTGCATTTATCAAGACGACCCGCAGCCAACAGAGTCCCCTTCAGAGTATTTTATTGTGTTTTCATTTCTGTCCACTTTGTATTCCCGACAGTTACTGTATTTTATTTCATTCCCTAGTAAATACTCATGCCCTTGTGACACCGGGTTCTGAGATGATTATGGGGTATCTTTGATTAGCTTCTTAACATTCATATTTGATTTGAAACGATTATCTTTTGCTAGAATTACAGCCCATGTCACTTGTCCTAGTAGCCCAACCGAAAATGGCCCACATTTGAAGTTCTTACACTATTTTAGCCCATGTTGTACATAACTTGAAGAAAACTTTTCACCCTTTAGCCCACTATTAAAGACATACTTTTAGGGTTTTTATAATTTTCTTTTTTCTTCATTCCCTTCTCTCTCTCACCGCCTCTCACTTCTTTCTTTCTAACCCACATAGATCCCTCATCCTCTCTTAACCTAGCCCCCCGCTATTCCCCCTCCTCTACCCCCACGCAGCTCTGCCATTAATGGCTCGAAGAAAGCTCGGGCTCCTACTCCGTCGTCCATGGTGGAAAGCAGAAAACTGAAGATTTTTGAAAGAAACATGAAAATACACACAAATATGAAAATAAATAGCTCTCAAACTTGATTTGCACCAAAAAATAACCACTAATGTTGTAGCAAAACTAGTGCTTTCAATCTAATTCAGCAGCAATGTCATGATATTGCCAATTCAAGCGCGTTGTCGGCCATGGTTCTTCAGGAATTTGGAGCTGCATTTGATCCAATACACGTCCTTTCTAGTTGGAACATCCCCCAGCGCCAAAATATGTAGCAGTTTGTATTTATACTGTATACTAGTGTATAATTGTGTATATGGATATACAAACACCTCATATACACTATTATACATGTTTATACAAGTTATACAATATTGTATAATCGTGTATAAATGTGTATATTTGTGTATAATATTGTATAATTATACATTTTTTCAGTTTATAAGGATGTATATACATTGTTAGTGTGTAAGAGGCCTCTACAGAAGTTTGACACTTCCTTCTCTTCTTCTTTTTCGTGTAATGTGTTGTATGAGCGTTGGGGGATTCTACAATTCATTTACCAAATTTTTATTTTTCTTTTATCCTGTTGGATTACTTCAGCAATTGCACATAAAAGTGTTTGAATTTCTTACCTTCAGATAATATGTATTATTCAGGATTTTTGAGTTGCGTTGTAGCTAATTTGCATTTTTTTTATCAAATGCTTAATAATCAAAGGAAATCAGCAGAATGAAAACAACTGGTTGTATAGAGAGGGAGCAAAATAAGTTGTCTTTCGGGAATTAGCCTATTATTTTTTGGGCTATAGATTTGCAAAGTGATATCTAAGCTATTATATTGCAAGTCAGGTTAATGAGTTGTATTTATGTGAAATTATCCCTTATCTTTTACTGGTAAAATTGAAGGAAAATCATAGTTTTCAAAAAATTATTAAAACGAGAATTTAATTAAGTATTTTGGTTGGCTTGCCTGACAGTGGTGTCCGGTGCCATCACGACCCTTAGTGGAATTTGGGTCGTGACATAGCTAATATCCATAGATGATATACTGGCAACACACGATATACCCGTATTATATATGGATTATATATAAATTACACAATCTTTAAATTTTTATTTAAGTGGTAAGACGAGCACTTATTTAGGCTGATTAGATAAAGCCAAAAGAAAAATATGGAAGACTTTCAACTAAAGACTAAAAATATAAATAAAGTTCTTATGTAGACAATTTCTAATTAAACTCATCTTTTTGTAGAGAAATAAATTAATTTTTTGTAAAAAAAAAAAGAAAGACATAAAAATAAGATAACAGAAAATAAATATAGAAAAAATGTATGAAAAATCTAAAAACCAGAAATAAGATATGAAAACGAATTTCTTCTTCTGCTTCATCTATGTTAAGTATAAAAATTTTGGAAGTTGATATCATCGATTTTAAATATTTTTTCAACTCAAATACATAGATGATAAGACAAGGATATCATAGAATATTATTTTTAATTTACATTGTGTGTCATTTTTAAAAAATCACTATTACTAACAAACTGATATAATATTTGAATTTGAATATAAATGCAATTTGAGTAGTTTGCATTGAAGTTAAGCCAAGTATAGTGTCGAGAAAAAACTACTTGGCAATTTGAAGACAATATATGAAATGTTATATAATAATATGCAACTAATTTAACATTTAATGATTTAAAGAACAAAATATTTGTACATATATATAGGCAGAGGCAGATGTAGAGTATTGACAACAGTTTCAATTGAACCTATAACTTTTCACGCTGAGCAAAAATCTATATGTTAAAAATTCTTAAAATTATAAAAATAGTAGATATGAACCCATAACTCTAAAAATATAATGAGTTCAATGCTAAAACCTTAAAAATTGAATCCATAAACTATAAATCCTAGATCCACTTCTGTATATAAGGTATTCTAAATTCAATATCTGTGGCTAGAGATATCGATAAACTCAAAATGACGTCATATCGAAATAAAATTTCACCGGCTAAAGAATTATTTAAATTCTAAGATAGCTGACTAAAGTGAATTTTAAATTAAGAATAATATATATATATATATATATATATATATATATATATATATATATATATATATATATATATATATATATATATATATATATATATATATATATATATATATATATATATATATATATATATATATATATATATATATATATATATATATATATATATATATATATATATATATATATATATAAAATTCAAAATCTGTGGCTAGAGATATCGATAAACTCAAAATGACGTCATATTGAAATAAAATTTCACCGGCTAAAGAATCATTTAAATTCTTAGATAGCCGACTAAAGTGAATTTTAAATTAAGAATAATATCTTCACTTGCATCATTACAAAGATAATATATATATATATATATCTTCACTTGCATCATTATAAAAATATATATTATCTTTATGGCGCCTACTAGTGAAACCTAGGCAAGCCAACTATTCCGTTTTAATTACCCTTTTCAAGTCTTTAAGTCCTTATAATTTCAAAACAACATATCAAAACATCGAAAATAATAATATCAATAACAAAGCGGAAGATGAAATCTGATAATTTAACTTAATACAAACTGCGAAAGTCTAAATATAACTCTACCCAAAATTTGGTGTCACAATTTCACAGACTATCTAAGATTACTACAAATAAGGTCTTAATAGAAATACACGAATCTGTCTCTGAATAAGTAAAAACAGAAAAGAAATGATAGAAGGAGATGCCAAGGCCCGCGGACGCCTGCAGGACTACCTCGGGTCGCCTGTTGGACTGAAGGCAGCAACCTCACTGCGGTCCAAACGCTCCGGTACCAATATATGCACACAGTGCAGAGTGTAGTATCAACACAACCGATCCCATGTGCTGGTAAGTGCCTAGCCTAACCTCGGCAAAGTAGTGACGAGGCTAGGACCAGACTATCAAATAAACCTGTACAGTTAAATTATATACAGCGAAAAATAAAAGCAGATAATCACAGTAAAGATGTGAGGGGGAATAACATGCTACGGGGAGTATCGGATAACAATACAATACCAGAGAGGAATGCAAAGAAACTAAAATTCAATTATTAACAAAGTAAGAAAAACAAACACAGTATTCACTTTCATCTCTTTCTTGTTGCAGGTGTGGAACCCGATCTCATTTCAAATATTACCGTGGCGGCGTGCCACCCGATCCCATTTCATATATCTTGTTGCAGGCGTGCAACCCGCTCCCATTTCATATATGTCGTTGCAGGCATGCAACCCGCTCCCATTTATAAATCAACATCAATCACAAAAGGATCTCGGCAAGGGCACAAAAGTACACAACAATCCCGACAAGGGTGACAATATCGTAAACAATAACATTCCGGCAAGGGAGACAATGTCATAACAATGACATCCCGGCAAGAGAGATAATATTATAAACCATAACATCCCGGCAAGGGAACCAACAATGATAATCAACATTTTAGGCATGAACAAATCACAATGGAGTCACAACAATTACAATACAAGACTCACGGGCATGCTTGACACCGACGTATAGATTCTCGTCACCATGACTATACATCGTACTCTACAATTAACACATAGCAAATAAGACACAACTCCTAATCCCTCAAGCTAAGGTTAGACCAAACACTTACCTCAAACTTCCACAGCCAACTCAAGCCTCAAACACCGCTTTTCCTTTAGAATTTGCCTCCAAATTACTCGTATCTAGCCAAAATTAATTTAACAACATCAATAAATGCTAAAGAATTCGTACCCAATGCTTAATTATAGGTTTTCTATCATTTTCCCCAAAAAGTCAAAAATCGACCTCGGGCCCGCTTGGTCGAAACTCGAGGTTCAGACCAAAACCCGATCACCCATTCACCCACGATCCCAAATATGCAATTAGTTTTGAAATCCGACCCCAAAATGAGGTCTAAATTCCAATTAATCAAAAAGCTTAACTCTACCCAAATTCCTAATTTCTACCATAAAACCCTAGATTTTTGGATGAAAATTGATGAAATGCAATGGGAAATCAAAAGAAAAAAGTTTAGAATCATATACCAATGCTTTGAGGAAGAACTTGTTCTTTGAAAATCGTCTCAATGACCCCAAATTTTGAAAATATGAAGTAAATGGGTTTTTCCCGTTTTTGCTACTGTTTTAAAAATGATTGGGCAGGCCTTCATCGCGTTCGCGATAGGCCTGACACGTTCGCGATGGGTCAAGCCCAACTGACCATCGTGTTCGCATTCAATGGCTCACATTCGCGGAGCTTCAGCTCCTAGAGCCTTCGCGTTCACGGTCTGGTGGCCGCGTTTGCGTAGAACAAATTTGAAATCCCTCCCCTGGGCCACTAAACCTACGCGTTCGTGAGGGCCTGGACGCGTTCGCAAATGGTAAATCCCCCATAGCTTCGTGTTTGCGTCCTAAGCTCCATGTTCGCGAAGAATAAACTGGCACCTGAGGAAGTTTGCTTACGCGTTCGCGAGTAAAGCCACGCGAACGCGATGAACAAAACCTTTGTGCACCTGAGACAGCAAAACCTGCAACCTTTCTAAGTGTGAAAACATCCCGAAACCCATCCGAAACTCACCCGAGCCCTCGGGGCTGCTAAGCAAAAATGCATACTAACCAAAAACATCATATGGACTTATTCATTCGATCAAATCGCCAAATTAACACCCATAACTATGAATTTAGCATCAAAATCAAAGAAAATCTCATGAACTTTCAAAGTTTCAAATTTTACAACTAAGGTTCCGAATCACGTCATTTCAAGTCCATTTCTCACCAAATTTTATAGGCTCAACTTAGATCATGTATAAGACCTGTACCGGCTCCGGAACCAAAATACGGGCCCGATACCATTTTCCAAAAACTCTAAAATTTTCAGTTAAACAATTTTCTTCAAAAATTCATTTCTCGGGTTTGGGATCTCGGAATTCAATTCCGGGCATACGCCCAAGTCCCATAATTTCCTACGGACCCTCCGGGACCATCAAATCACGGGTCTGGGTCCGTTTACCCAAAATATTGATTGAAGTCAACCTAAATTCATTTTAAAAGCAAAAATCATCATTTTTCACAGATTTTCACATAATGGCTTTTGGGATACACATCCAGATTGTGCACGCAAATCGAAGTGAGATAAAAAGAGGTTTTAAGGCCTCAAAACACAGAATTTAGTTCTAAAACAAGTGATGACCTTTTGGGTCATCACATTTTCCACCTCTAAAATAACTGTTCGTCCTCGAACGGACATAAGAAGGAAGTACCTGAGTCGGAGAAAAGATAGGGATAACGGCTCCGCATATTGGAGTCGAACTCCCAGGTCGATGCCTCAACAGGCTGACCTATCCACTGAACACGTACAGAAGGGAAACTCTTCGATCTCAACTGACGAACTTGCCGGTCTAGAATTAGCTACCGGCTCCTCCTCATACGGCAAGTCCTTGTCCAACTGGACAGTGCTGAAGTCTAACATGTGGGATGGATCGTTGTGATACTTCCGAAGCAAGGACACATGAAACACTAGATCATGGTTGATAAGCTCGGCGGCAACACAAGTCCGTAAGCCCCCTTGCCCACTCGATCAAGAATCTCAAACGGACCAATGAACCTAGGGCTAAGCTTGCCCCTCTTCCCAAATCTCATCATGCCCTTCATAGGCGACACCCGGAGAAACACCCGCTCACCAACCATGAATGCCAAATCACGAACCTCACGGTCGGCATAACTCTTTTGCCTGGACTGAGCTGTACAAAGCCTATCCTGAATAATCTTGACCTTGTCCAAGGCATCCTGCACTAGTCCATACCCAACAACCGAGCCTCTCCTGGCTCAAACCATCCAACCGGCGACCGTACATCGCCTACCATATAAAGCCTCATAAGAAGCTATCTGGATGCTTGACTGGTAGCTGTTGTTGTAGGCAAATTCCGCTAAAGGAAAAAACTAATCCCACGAGCCTCCAAAGCCAATGACATAAGCTCAGAGCATATCCTCTAAAATCTAAATAGTACGCTCGGACTGTCCGTCCGTCTGAGGATGAAATAATGTGCTCAACTCGATCTATGTGCCCAACTCATGCTGAACTGCTCTCCAGAAATGTAAGGTCAACTGCGTACCTCGGTCTGAAATTATAGACACGGGCACAACATGAAGATGAACAATCTCTCGGATATAGATCTCAACTAATCTCTCAGAAGAATAGGAGACTTCCACAAGAATGAAATGTGCTGACTTGGTCAGCCTATCAACAATAACCCATACCTCATCGAACTTCCTCTAAGTCTGTGGGAGTCCAACAACGAAGTCCATAGTGATACGCTCTCACTTTCACTCAGGAATCTCAATCTTCTAGAACAAACCACCAGGTCTCTGATACTTGTACTTTACCTGCTGACAATTCAAACACTGAGCCACATATGCAACAATATCTTTCTTTATCCTCCTCTACCAATAATGTTGCCGCAAGTCTTGATACATCATAGAGGTGCCTAGATGAATAGAGTGCTGAGAACTATGGGCCTCCTCTAAAATCAACTCTCGGAGCCCATCCATATTTGGCAAACAAACTCGACCCTGCAGCCTCAAACACCGACATTATCTCCTAATGTAACCTGCTTGGCACCACCATGCAAGCTAATAGACGACTAGGCTCAGAAATATCCAACCTCACGAGCTGATTGGACAAAGCTTGAACATCCAAAGCAAGCGGTCTCTCACCAACCGAAATATATGCAAGACTGCCCATACTGGTTGACTTCCTACTCAAAGCATCGACCACCACATTGGCCTTTCCCGGATGGTATAAGATGGTGATATCATAGTCTTTCAGTAGCTCCAACCACCTTCTCTACCTCAAATTTATCTCCTTCTGCTTGATCAAATAATGTAGACTCTTGTGATCCATGAACACCTCACATGTCACGCCATACAAATAATGCCTCCAAATCTTCAACGCGTGAAGAATGACTGCTTACTCCAAATCATGAACCGGATAGTTCTTCTCATGAATCTTCAACTGATGCAAAGCATAAGCAATGACCTTGCCATCCTGCATCAACACCGCACCAAGTCTAATACGAGATGCATCACAATAAACTGTATATGGCCCTGAACCTGTGGGCAAAACCAATACTGGTGCCGTAGTCAAAGATGTCTTGAGCTTCTGAAAGCTCGCCTCACACTCGTCCGACCATCTGAACTGGGCACCCTTCTGGGTCAACCTAGTTATAGGAAACCCCTTCACAAACCAACGATAGTAGCCTGCCAAACCTAAGAAACTCCAGATCTCTTTAGCTGATGCGGGTCTAGGCCAGTTCTTGACTGCCTCTATCTTTTTCGGATCTACCTGAATACCCTCTACTAATACAACATGACCCAAGAATGCAACCGAACTTAACCAGAACTCACACTTCAAAAACTTAACATACAACTGACTATCTCTCAAAGTCTGAAGAACCACTCTCAGATGTTACTCATGCTCCTCCCGACTGCGAGAATAAATCAAAATATCATCAATGAAGACTACCACGAACGAATCTAGTAAGGCTTGAACACTCGGTTTATCAAATCCATAAAAGCTGCTGGGGCATTTGTCAACCCAAATGACATCACCAAGAACTCTAATGCCCCGTATCGAGTGCGGAAAGCTGTCTTAGGGACATCGGATGCCCTAATCCTCAACTGATGGTAGCCAGATCTCAAGTCAATCTTCGAAAATACCTTGGCACCCTGAAGCTAATCAAACAAATCATCAATCCTCGGCAGTGGATATTTATTTTTGATTGTAACCTTGTTCAATTGTCGATAATCTATACACATTCTCATCGATCTATCCTTCTTCTTAACAAAAAACACCGTGCACCCCAAGGCGAGACACTAGGTCTAATAAAGCCTTTTTCAAGCAAGTCTTGCAACTGCTCCTTTAATTCTTTCAACTCAGGTGGGGCCATACGATACGGCAGAATAAAAATGGGCTGAGTGCCCGGAGCCAAATCAATGCAGAAGTTAATATCCTTGTCGGGTGGCACACCCGGTAGGTCTGAAGGGAATACCTCAGGAAACTAATGAACAACAGGTATAGAATTCATAGAAGGAACCTCAGCACTAGAATCACGAACATATGCCTAATAGGCCAAACACCCCTTTCTTGACCATACGCCGATCCTTCACATATGAAATAACACTACGGGTAGAATGACTAGAAGTCCCTCTCCACTCTAAACGAGGCAACCCCAGCAAGGTTAAGGTCACAGTCTTGGCATGATAGTCCAAGATAGCGTGGTAAGGTGATAACCAGTCCATCCCCAATATGACATCAAAATCAACCATATCCAAAAGTAACAAATCTACACAAGTCTCAAGACCCCCCAATCACAGCTATACATGAACGATGGACACAATCTACTACAATAGAATCACCCACCGGTGTAGACATATATACAGGAACACTCAAAGAATCACTAGGCATGATCAAATACGGTGCGAAATATGATGACACATAGGAGTATGTAGACCCTAGATCAAATAGCACTGAAGCATCTCTACTACAAACCAGAACAGTACCTGTGATAACTACATCGGAAGCCTCAGCCTCAAGCATGGCTAGAAGAGCATAACCACTATGAACTACATCTTTGGGATGGCCTGCTGCTGGCTGGCCTCCACCTCTAGTGGCATGAGCTCTACCTCTAAACATATACCTCCACTTTTAGCACCCCTACCCCCACCTTTAACTGGCTGAGCGGGCGATGGAACACTCAGTGCCTAAACTATGGCATGGGAACCCTGGTGCTTAGAACTACTTGTTGTTCGAGGGTAAAATCTAGCAATATGCCTTGTGTTGCCATAAGTAAAACAAGACCTCAGCTGCTGGGACTGACGACCCTGAAAACTCTGAAGAGGAGGTATACTGATAGGAGCTGGCGATGCACTATAGGACTGCTAATCTGAATACTACATGTGAGAACCACGACATCTTGGGCACCGTGAGAAGCCTGAAGTGCTGACTGAAACGTCTTGGGAGGATGGCTCCTACCAAAAGAATCCCTACCTCCAAATGAGGTACCACTGAACCTGCCCGAATGACGAGGCCTCTTGACAGACCCCTGACCACTCCCCCGTGATAGAACCATCTCAACTCTTCTGGCCACATTAGCCGCATTGGCCGCATCCTGAAAAGAAATCTCACTTCCCGTCTCCTTAGCCATCTGCAATCGAATCGGCTAAACGAGTCCCTCAATGAACCTCCTTACTCTCTCTCTCTCTCAGTGGGAAGTATAAGAAGAGAATGATGGGCCAAGTCAATAAATCTGGTCTCGTACTGAGTAATAGTCATAGAACCCTGCTGGAGACGCTCAAGCTGAATCTGATAGTTCTCCCTCTGAGTGATAGGAAGAAACTTCTCCAGAAATAGCTGAGACAACGGATCCCAAGTCAAAGCTGGTGACCCAACTGGTCTAGCCAGACAATAATCTCTCCATCAAGTCTTGGCGGATCCAGATAAGCGAAAGTAGCAAAGTCGACCCATTGGTCTCCACTATCCCCATGTTCTTGAGAACCTCATGACAACTGTTTAAATAATCCTAAGGATCCTCAAAAGATGCATTGCTAAAAGTGGTAGTGAAGAGCTTGGTAAACCTATCCAATCTCCACAAGGCATCAGCAGACATAGCTGCTCTATTACCGGTCTGAGCTACCACACCCGGCTGAACTTCTCCAACTGGCTGAGCTATTGTAGTCTGAAACTGGAGAGCCATCTACTTTGGAGTGCGGGTAGTAAGAGTTTGGGCTCCTTCTCCAGCTGAGAGACGGCTGGTGCTAAAGGAAGCAAGACTACCCGGGTGATACTCTCCATAAGGCCCACTAGATGGACCAGAGCATCCTGGAGTACTAGGGTAGCAATGAATCCCTCTGGGACCTAAGCTGGGCCCACTGGAACTGCCTGGGCCGGAACCTCATCATAAAAACTCAACCTGAGGCTCCACCGCTGGTGTTGCTGCTCTAGGCTGAGCTCTGCCCCGGCCTCAGCCTCGCCCTTGCCCTCGCCCTCTACCCCTCGTGGGAGGTGTTGCTGGGGGCTTGGGCTGCTGATCAGTGGATGAGGAAGTGCGTGTTCTTGCCATCTGCGAAAGAACAGAGTAGAAATTTAATTAGCATTGAGAAACCAAACCGCACTACTGGAAAGAATCGATGTGAAGTTTTTCCAAACTATGTAGCCTCTAGGGATAAATACAGACGTCTCCGTATCGATTCCTCACGACCCACATTTTCCACCCTCGGGAGTCATGATAACGCCAATAGTGAAAGCTAGGCAAACCAACTATTCCGTTTAATTACCCTTTTCAAGTCTTTAAAATCTTATAATTTAAAAACAATATATCAAAATAGCAGAAATAATAATATCAATAACAAAACAGAAGACGAAATCTGATAATTTAACTTAATACAAACTGCGGAAGTCTAAATACAACTCTACCCAGAATTTGGTGTCATAATTTCACAGACTGTCTAATATTACTACAAATAAGGTCTGAATAAATATACACGAATCTGTCTCTGAATAAGTAAAAATAGAAAAGAAATGATAGAAGGAGAAGCCAAGGCCCGAGGATGCCTGCAGGACTACCTCGGGTCGCCTATTGGACTGAAGGCAGCAACCTCACTACGAACAAATGCTCTAGTACCAGTATCTGCACACAATGCAGAGTGTAGTATCAGCACAACTGATCCCATGTGAGAGTAAATGCCTAGCCTAACCTCGGCGAAGTAGTGATGAGGCTAGGACCAAACTACCAAATAAACTCATGTAGTTAAATTATATACAGCGAAAAATAAAAGCAGATAATCACAGTAAAGATAGAAGGGGGATAACATGCTGCGGGGAGTATCAGATAACAACAAAATACCAGAGAGGAATGCAAAGATACTAAAATTCAATTACTAACAGAGTAAGAAAAACAAACACAATATTCACTTTCATCTCTTTCTTGTTGCAGGCGTGCAACCCGATCCCATTTCAAATATTACCGTGGTTGCTGTGCCAACCCATCCCATTTTATATATCTTGTTGTAGGCGTGCGACCCGATCCCATTTCATATATATCGTTGCAGGCGTGCAATGTAACGACCAAACTGGTCGTTTTGCTTTTTAGAACCCCGTTCCCCTAAATAAAACTTCCCGCGCTTTCTTTAACTAATTTACAACCTGCGGGGATGGTTGGTTCGGGATTTGGAAGAATTTGGGTTGAAATATGCTCATTTGATTCCTTAAGATTTTCATAAAAGGCTAAGTTTGACTTTGGTCAATATTTTTAGCAAACGGACCCGGATTTGTCTTTTGACGGTTTCGGAGGGTCCGTAGCAAAATATGAGACCTGGGCGTATATCTAAAATTAAATTCCGAGGTCCCTAGCCCGAGTAATGAATTTTTATTAGAAATTGTTAAACTGAAATTCTAATGATTTATCACGTTGGTATCGGGCTCATATATTGGTTTCGGAACCCAGTACAGGTCCAAGATAACATTTAAGACCTTCCCGCAAAATTTGGTGTCAATCCGAGTAGTATAAGTACGTTTCGGCATGTTAGAAGTGAATTTAAGAACTTAAAGTTCACAAGTTTGATTCAATTGGTTTTAGGGGGTGATTTGTAGATTTACCGTTGTTTCGGGTGTTCCGAAGGTTCGAGCGGGTCCATTTCATGATTTTAGACCTGTCGGTATGTTTGGGCAGGGCCCGAGAGCCCCGAGCATCAATCGGACGAGGCTCGAGTGAAGTTGGACAAGTTGCAAAGAGCTGAAGCTTCTGGTTTCTATCATAACTGCACCTGTGGTTGGTCAGCCGTAGGTGCGAGACTGCAGAAGCGGTCGTCCTCTTGCAGATGCAGCCAAGGCAGGCCAGGCCGAAAACCGCAGAAGCAGCTCCCAAACCGCAGAAGCGGTCCTAGCCTGCTTGGTCAATTCTGCAGATACGGCCTCTTCCTCGCAGAAGCAGGACCGCAGATGCGGTCCCCTGACCGCAAATGCGGAAATCACTGAAGCAATGAGCTTCATTTAATACGGGCTCCAGTCATTTTTGCCCATTTTGCACTCATGTATTGCGCTATTTTGGAGCTCTTGAGAGAAGATTTCCACCTAGCATCTTGAGGTAAGTTCATCCCCCTTATTTCTAAGCTTAATACTTGAGTTTTGGGTAGATTAACACATAAAGATTTGGAAAAATCAAGGGATTAGAGCAAGACCAAGGGTTTTGATAAAACTTAGACTTTACCACGAAATTAGTTATGAAATGAAGTAGAAATCATATATTATTGATCCTTAGGTTATAAAGAACAACTTTCTTCGAAAAAATTTCAGAATCCGGGCACATGGGCCCGGGGTCGGATTTTAGGAAACTTGTGTTTAAGGGTGGAAAATTGCTTAAATAGTTAGAATGCGATCTTGGGAGCTTGTATTGCTAGTTCGTACCTCGTTTATCTAGTTTTGGATCGTTCGGCTCCAAATTGAGAGTTTGAGCTCGTTCTTGGTATTGGAAGTACGCTTTGGATCAAGGTGAGTCTCCTATCTAACCTTGTAAGAGGGACTTGTCCCCATAGGTAATGTAATCTAATAATTTGCCATTAAATGTGGGGGCTACATACGCACTAGGTGAAGAGAGTCCCTGTGTAGCTACTATAATGCTAAGTCCGGGTAGTTTAGGATCCAAAAGCATGCTTTATATGGTATTCTTGAAACTATATGTTTAATTTGGATCGTTTAAATCATGGTGATTATGATAAATGAGACTAGTTAAGAGGAACATGATCTTTCTTGGCCTTTTTAAAAGAGAAGTTGATAATTCAGTGAGTAATTGCTCCCCAGTTATATGTTTTTGTATGCTTGTTGCTGTGTTTAATTACATTTGACCGCATCTCATGGTTGATTCAGGAGCGAGATAATAGATGCATCTATGGTTCGTGCTGTTCGACCCTCGGCAGTGCATAATTTACTTTTATGTTGGATCGGGTCGTTCGACCTCGGCATTACTTGCGCATGCTTTACTTAGTATTTTTCTATTACTTGACTCTATTATTTGTCCTGGAATGGAAGTTGCCAGCTGTGACATTATCTAGGAGAGGATCTTTTTAGTTCTTGCTATACACTGCTAATTATTTGTTTTATCCATGCTCAATATAATTCATCTCTCATATTATTTGACCCTAGTAAGTGTCAAGTCGACTTCTCATCTCTACGTCTTCGAGAATAGACAGGATACTTACTGGTTACATATTGCTTATGTACTCATACTACACTTCTGTACTTAATTGTATATGATCTGAGGCAGGTACATCTGGCTATCAGTCTAGTACGCATCCTTGATCATATTTCGAGACCTCCACGGTGAGCTGCTCCCTTCCTGTGCCGTTCAGCAGCTTGATGGAGTCTCTCTTTATTTATTTTTGCTGTCTGTTCTATTTCGAACAGTAGGATAGAATTATTCTTTTGTATATTCTACTAGTTGCCCACATCTTGTGACACCAGGTCCTGGCACACACATTAGTAGACTATTCTTTTGGGAATTTGTATAATTATTTTGGTAAAAAGTAAAATGAGAACTTATTTATATTTTCGTGTTGGCTTGCCCGACAATGGTGTTGGGCGCCATCATGACCTATTACGGAAATGGGTCGTGACAACATAGTATTAGAGCACTAGGTTCGCGTAGGTCTCACAAATCATGGGCAAACCTAATAGAGTCTTGCGGATCGGTACGGAGACGTCTCTATAGGGTGTTAGGAAACTACTCTTTATTCATTTCCTATAGTGCAGGGGTTGGTGTACTAAATTTCCCTCTTCTATTCTCTCACATATGGTGAGGACACGCACGGCTAATGTTCCAGACCCGAGAGGAGCTGCTCCCCCCATTGCTAGAGGCCGAGGCAGAGGCCGGGGAGGGCACCGACCCGAGGTAGGGGACGATGGCATCCTAGAGGTGTCGCAGTGGCACCACCAACAAATCCTGTGGGAGATACCATTGTTGAGGAGCAGGGCGAGGTGCCCGCAGCCGAACCTACCCTGGCGGACTTTATGATAACACCGGGTTTCCAGGAGGTCATGGGCCGTATGCTGCGGTTCATGGACACCATGAATCAGGCTGGTTTATTTCCAGCAGATCCAGTTACATTGCAGGCAGGAGGGGGATCACAGACCCCTACTGCTCAGGTCTTGGTCATGCAGTTGTAGTGTATCAGACTCCGGGTGCACTACCCATAGATGAGGCTCAGCCAGTCGCTGCAGTGGTGCCCGAGCCCAAACCAACTGTGGATGGTGACCCGCAAAAGTTATTGGATAGATGGACTAGACTTCACCCTCCTATCTTCGAGGGTGAGCGTCATGAGGATGCCTAGGATTTCATTGATAGGTGCAGGGACAGACTGCACAACATAAGGATATTGGAGTCGCATGGAGTTGACTTCACTACTTTTCAGTTGGAGGGCAGGGCCCGTAGATGGTGGTAGTCTTATGTTCTTGGCAGGCCAGCAGGTTCTCCTCCCCTCACTTGGGGTCAGTTCACACAGTTAATTCTTGGATAGGTATATTCCACCCTCTGAGAGAGAAGAGTTGTGATATCAGTTTGAGCATCTTGAGCAAGGTCAGATGTCCATGACCGATTATGAAGTGAGGTTCTTTGAGTTGTCTCGCCATGCACTCATGATACTTCCCACAGATGCATAGAAAGTGCAGAGATTCTTGCGGGGTTGCACCCAAGTATTCGAGCTAGCATGTCCTGAGAGGTAGAGATAGGTATTGAGTATCAGCTAGTGGTGAAGATTGCTTGCAGGATTGAGGGTTATTGCCAGAGGGGTAGAGAGAAGTTTCAGCAGGACAAGAGGGCCCGATTTTCTAGAGAGTTCATAAGTGCCCTAACAAGGGGTAGGGGGCACACGGGGAAGGGTCAGCCCAGCAGGCCCCCGTATTCAGCACCACCACTACCTCCCCGAGGTTCTCCAGTGAGTCCTTATTTCAGTGAGATGACGGAGAGTTCTTCCCTCCCACTAGCTATTCAGGGTTCCTCCAGTGGATATTCTGGTTATCAGGGTTCTTCTAGTGCTTACTTCAGTGCCATGCTAGAGAGTTCATATCACCTACCAGTCATTCAGGGTTCTTCTTGTGGATATTTGGGTCTGCAGGCTCAGTCTTCAGGGTAGCAGGCTATGGTGCTCAGGGGTTGCTACGAGTGTGAAGATCCGGGTCATATGAAGAGGACCTACCCCAGACTTCGGTGCATGGCGGTACAACAGGGTCAGTAGCCTATGATGTCAGCATCGGTTGCTCAGCCTCCCAGAGGTTGGGGACAGACAGGTAGAGGCAGTCCTAGAGGTGGAGGCCAGGTAGGGAGAGGTTAGTCAGCTACTGCTTAGTCAGGTGGAGGCCAGCCAACCGGCGCTCCAGCCAGATTCTATGCCCTTCCGACTAGGCTAGATGCATTGGCCTTAGATGCTGTCATCACAGGTATTATTTTCGTCTGCGGTAGAGATGCTTCGGTATTTTTGATCCAGGGTCCACCTATTCATATGTATCATCTCTGTTTGCTTATTTCCTGGTTATTACTCCTGCGCCTTTGGGCACTCTTGTTTATGTGTCCACTCCTGTAGGTGATTCTGTGGTTGTGGATTGGATCTACCGATCCTGTGTGGTCATATTCTGTGGTTTCGAGACTAGAGCGAATCTTCTAATGCTTGACATGATCGACTTTGAGATCATCCTGGGCATGGATTGGTTATCTCCATGTCCCGTTGTCCTAGATTTCCATGCCAAGACTGTTACATTAGCAATGCCAAGGTTGCCAAGGTTGGAATGGAAGGGTTCCATAACTGATATGTCTATCCGTGTTATCTCTTTCCTGAAGGCTCGGCATATGGCCGAGAAGGGGTGTTTGGCTTATTTGGCTTATGTTCGAGATACCACCGCAACATCTCCGATGATTGATTCAGTTCCAGTAGTTCGAGAGTTCGCCCATATGTTTCCTTCTGATCTTCCTGGCATGCCACCGGATCGTAATATTGATTTGGCTCTAGGCACCCAGCCTATATCTATCCCACCGTACCGTATGGATCCGAAGAAGTTGAAATAAAACCTTGAGGAGTTGTTAGCAAAGGGGTTTGTTAGACCCAGTGTATCGCCTTGGGGTGCACCAGTGTTATTTGTGAAGAAGAAGGATAGGACTATGCGGATGTGCATTGATTACCGTCAGTTGAACAAAGTCACCATCAAGAACAAGTATCCATTGCCTCACATTGATGATTTGTTTGACCAGTTATAGGGTGCTAGGGTGTTCTCTAAGATCGACTTGAGGTCAGGGTACCATCAGTTGAAGATTTGGGACTTGGATGTTCCGAAGACTACATTCTGGATTGGCCATTACGAGTTTCTGGTGATGTCCTTTGGCTTGACTAATGCCCCAGCAACATTTATGGACTTGATGAATAGGGTGTTCAGACCTTATATTGATTCCTTTGTCATCATCTTCATTGACGACATCTTGATGTACTCACGTAGCCTGGGGGAGCATGAACATCATTTGAGAGTAGTGCTTTAGACCTTGCGAGACTTCAAAGGCTATATGCTAAGTTCTCCAAGTGTGAGTTTTGGCTAGAGTCAGTGGCATTCTTGGGACATGTTGTGTCAGGAGAGGGTATTAAGGTGGATCCCAAGAAGATTGAGGCAGTTCAGAGTTGGCCATATCCTATCTAGTGACCAAGATCAGGAGTTTCCTGGGGTTAGCAGGTTATTACAACCGATTCGTGCAGGGCTTTTCATCTATTGCATCACCTCTGACTAAATTTACCCACAAGGGTGCTCCTTTCCGTTGGTCCGATGATTGTGAGGCGAGCTTTCAGAAGCTCAAGACAGCCTTGACTATAACATCAGTTCTTGTGTTGCCTTCCAATTTAGGGATGTATACGGTATATTACGATGCTTTGCGCATTGGATTGGGATGCGCATTGATGCAGGATAGACGAGTTATTGCATATGCTTCACCGTCAGTTGAAGATCCATGAGAAGAATTATCCATGCACGATTTGGAGTTGGCCACGATTGTTCATGCTCTTAAGATATGGAGGCATTATCTGTACATGGTATCATGTGAGGTTTATACTGATCATTTCAGCTTACAACACTTGTTCAAGTAGAAGGATCTCAATTTGAGGCAACGTAGATGGCTTGAGTTGCTGAAGGATTATGACATCACCATTCTTTATCATCCGGGGAAGACAAATGTGGTCGCGGATACCTTAAGCAGGAAAGTAGAGAGTATGGGTAGCTTGGCATTCATTCCAGCAGAGGAGAGACCACTAGCTTGGGACATTCAGTTCTTCGCTAACAGACTTGTGAGGTTGGATATTTCAGAGCCCAGCTGAGTTCTTGCATGCGTTGCTGCTCAATCTTATTTATTGGGGCAGATCAAGGCCCGACAGTTCGATGATCCACATTTGGTGGTTTTCAGAGATACAATGCTTCAGGGAAGTGCACAGGAGGTTTCCATTGGCGAGGATGGTGTTTTGCGACTCCAGGGTCGCCTATGTGTTCCTAATGTTGATGGTCTGAGGGAGAGGATACTAGAGGAGGTACACAATTCGTGGTATTCCATTCATCCGGGTACAGTGAAGATGTATCGTGACTTGAGGAAGCATTATTGGTGGCGAAGAATGAAAAAGGACATAGTGGAGTATGTGGCTAAGTGTTTGAATTGCCAGCAGGTTAAGTATGAGTACCAGAGGCCGGGTGGCCTATTTTAGCAGATGCCTATACCCGAGTGGAAGTGGGAGCGCATTACTATGGACTTCGTAGTTGGATTGCTGATCAAGGCCAACCCTGCACTACTATTCAGTAGTGAGAGAGGTCGAAGCAGCTTTTACTCGATTTAGGGTCGGGATTGATTTCCACAGGGAGCTAGAAGTTGGAGTCGGGTGTCTATCTAATTAAGAGTTATGTACATGTTCCAAATTGCACCTCTAAACATTTTGGGTTATAAATCTACAATGCTCAATTAAACTAAAATAAGCTAAGGTTAAACTATTGCGAGTTGTTCAAATGGTAATAAGGCACTAGGGTAGTGACTTTCGCCTAGGTGGTCAATTGATGGGTACTTGAGTCTAAGGCATGATTGACACATTTGGGGAGTATGATATAACCGTTGCACAATTCTACCCACTCTACACCTCTCAGTGGGTCGAGTGATTTTTCCCGAATTGACTTTCTCAAGACCAATTGGGTATGCAAATTTGCACAAGCAATCAAGGTTTAAGTCGGGTATTACTATCTCTAGATTTAACCCTTTAATTGGGGCTATCAATCTCTTGAGTACGCCCCAATTCCTTGTTGGACCAATTTCAGAGACTTAGGCTCTTTTTTTATAAGAAGAGCCAAAGTCAACTAAACACAAACTAGTGTTTGCAACCACTAATTCAGCAAATAAACATGAAATTAGTCCAAATATCAAACACCCACAAACAATCAAGCATCAAAACACAAGACCCATCAATTACCCACACTAGGGTTGAGCCACAACCTTAGCTTATCGGTCTAGCTACTCATAATTAGAGAAGAAAACAAAGAAATAGATGAAGAAAAACTCATATTAATTAATTGCTAAGATAAACTAGAAGATTCAATGTTGAAATGAAGCTAAAATTTCTCAAAATAGCTAAAACTATCGAAGTCACGAGCGCAGCTCAGTACATAAACTATCTGATTATCAAAAAAGGGAAAAGAAGCTATTTATACTAAGCTGAAAAATCTAGACAAAAATACCCTTGCGGGGCTAGTGCGGACCGCACAAAATCACGTGCGGCCGCACTAAGGCTCTTGACTTAAAATCCAGCTCTCTGAACTAGGGCAATACAGACCGCACAGAATCGAGTGCCGATGCGGTGGCTTCTAGTGAGGTCCGCATGAAAAGGAGCGCGTACCGCATTGAGCTTCAATATCCAAACTGGAACTTCTCTGATCCTTGGCTCTGCGGACCGCACTAAATTGAGTGCGGCTGCAATGACTTCAATGCGGACTGCAGTAAATCCCATGTGGCCGCATTGCCTATTTTGCCTGAGTTGCATACTCTCTGAACCTAACTTGTGCAGACTGCACAGAATGGTGTGCGGCCGCACTGTCCCTGTTTTGCCTGAGCCTTATCTTGTCTTGATACTTGTGCAAGTTTCACTCCTTTTTGAACTGATCTTTGACATCTTGTTACCTTGTTGATCAAACCTGCAATCAAGCACAACGTGTGAGCCTTTGGGACTATTTTGTACACATTTCTAATCAAAACTTAAGCAAGAAGGAGTATAAAATGTATCAAAATCCCTAGCTATCAACTCCCCCAAACTTAAGCTTTTGCTTGTCCTCAAGCAAACAAAATAAGACCCACCCCTTAAGAGAAAATCCAAGAAAATTCAGTTGTCCTAAAGTGACCTTATCTAGCATCAATTGGAACTAACAATTGCCCTCAATACAAATGAATCATTAACAATATCTACCCTTTTAACACCATGGATTAAGTGCGACACAAGAGCATCAAGAGTTGACTCAACACATCAAAGAAACTCTTTCTATTACTTCGGTCATTGTGGAACCCAAACTCACACATCCTCAACTCTCCCTAAGAAAACCTCACCTTTAAGATAGTGACACTCAGAACGAGGTTAATGGAAATTCACTCATCTCTCTCAAGAAAAAGTCACAAGTCTGGCTCTAAGTACCATATGCTTGCCCCTTATGTGAGTCACCACTAATGTAAGCTTCATTCAACCTAAGATCATATAGGGCTTTTGTGGGGACATAGTGAAGGATTTTGGTTCAGGGTAGGAAATGTTTGGTCTAAGTAGGTTTCATCTTCCCTTAAACCCTTCTTTTGTCTCATTTGGCACACATTCACTTCACTCTTTGAGTCAGTTCACTTCTTTCCAAGGGGTTAGAGATACACACTATCACTCTTTCTTGTTCATTTCAAATCTTTTTCCTTTCTCAACTTTCCACACCTTTCATTCTTTACTTTTCTTGAATCCCTTTTTATTTTCTTACACATTGAACATTGTTTTTGTCTTTTTTACTTTTCTTTCTTTTTCATTGCTTTTACTTTTCTTCATTTTTATACCTTTTTACCACTTTGTTGCAATCCTCATCTTCCCCCCTCCCCCAAACTTATACTTTTGCCATGTGCTCAAGGAAAGATCGGGTGCCAAGAAAGGGTATCTTTTAGAACAAGTAAAGACTTGTATCATGATTCTTGAAGGAAAAGGTTCTAAGGCTCAAAAGGGTTGACTAGGGATTTTATCATTGGTAGGCTATGAAAGTGTTCAAGCTATAATTTGGATCAAGGAAGGCCTATAATCATGTCTCAAGTCAAAGTTCACTTAGGATTTCGCCTCGACAAACATTCAGGGCAAGTTCTAGACCAATGGCTCAGGACTTGGACTTGCAATGCAATTACTCACCACACAAGCTATGGGATCGCTAAAGATACAGAGTCGGGAACTCACAATGACCTTAGATAAGATTTGAGCATACAATGGTCCCGAAAAACCACTTGATGATTATCGGTCAACACAAGAGTCTCAAGGTCACGACTTTCACCATCCTAAATACAACAATTTATTTTTGACCATGAGATCAAAGGCAAATGTGCTAGGCCCAAGTGAAGCTCTACTTGAGGCACCCTTACTACTAACTACTAAAAGCAAAAAGAGAAACGGACTCAAACCCTTAAGAAGGTTGTCACGCCATCCATCATTGGGAAGAGCCACCCGGTTCACACAAACTCCACTTTTGGAAAGAACCGTGGCATTAAGAAAACCAAAGGATTATGAAGCTACTAGCATAAATAAGAAGCTACGGAAAAGAAAATTGCGGAAAGTAAAATGAATATTTACACGAGGGGATTTAATCGAATATACAGTAGAGGGGATGGATATATACAATGTAACATAAAATTTATATACAGACCCAAAGTAAAAGTACGAAAAATGTAAAGAAGTGCTAAAATTATATATATACCAAAGATGAAAAATAAAGAAAGTATAAAAAACTATCAAATATATACAATCATCCAACAAATCAATGTAGGGCCTACCCCCTTAAATGAAAGCTGGCATTGTCCTCAATGACAACTAGACCAAATAAGCACCAAAAATAAAAGGGAAAATGATATAGAGACTCCTTATGGCCCGTCTGTCTGCATGGGATCCTGAGTGGTCCCTGGGTTCTCAATATGCTCGGGAACCTTAGATTGGTTCCCTATAGCCTACTTCTCTGCTGCTGGGACCTAGGTCTGGACCTGGACATGCTCCTAGCTTGCATCCTGTGGCTAACTGGAGGAGGTCTCCGATGGGTCTGCCAACTGGATGACTGCATCATCTGCTCGGGGAATCATCCTCTTCCTCTTGGGAGGCCTCTGGGACTGGTCTGGCTGGGGATGAGCTACTGGCACCGTGTCCTGTAGCAATAAGTCCAATGGCAGATGATCTGCCTTCATCTTGTCAAACTCAACCCTCAGTTCCTTTACGAACTCCTTGGAAGCCCGTGTCTTTCTCATCTTCTTAGCCTCCCTAGCAAGCTCCTTGAGAGCTTTCCCATGAGACTCTACAGCGTCCGTATGAACCTTCTGTGTATCAAGGATTTTTTCCTGGTTGTCCAGAATATCCTTGAGGGCGTCCTTAATAGACTGTGGGACCTGTGGAGGTGTCGACTAAGCTGCTATGGTAGATGTGAGGACAAACAACTTAGATGAAGCTGTCTCCATCCAGTTGTTGATGCTGAGAAAAGCCTAGCACAGTCGGTGTGCAGTCACTGTGTAGGCTCGGGAAGATGGGATATCTAGATCTGCTGAAGTGGATGGACTAGGGGGAATGTCCACTGAGGTGGAGGCAGGCTGAGTAGGAGCCACAACCACAACTGGCTCTTCAGACTGGCCAGTTGCAGTAGTGGTTGTTCCCTTGTAGTTCTTGCTTTTAAGGTTGTCATCACCCTATATGTTCTACCATAAGAACGGGGCCTTTGCTTTCACTTTGATATCAAATGGCCGCTTTTCTACCTTTAAGTCTGTGAAGTACATGGTTAAGAAGCTGGGGAAGGGATGGTTTTTGTCACCTTCACAGCCTACCTATGTAATCACCCGAGATATCACCTTTCCGACGTTAATCGGGTACCCCACCATGATTGATGCTACCAATACTGCCCGGTGAAGAAGGAGTGAGTTGTCATGAGTAGGGGGGTCCAATCTGCTGTACACGAATGTTTCCCACCCCTTGGCCTCGAAATTTAAACTTCTCCTCAAAATTTTCACTCCCGCATTCAACCAATCGGGGGTGGTACCTGGGACTGCCAGATACTGTGTCAAATAAGGACGAACCTCCTCACCTAATTCCATCTTTGCTGAATACAACGAATCATCCTCCTCATCAAAGCCCAAGTAGTCATTTATGGTCTTCCCATCGAACAACACTTTCAAATTGCGCACCTTGGTCACTTTGGTGCCCTTCTTGATGTGGGAAACATTGGTGTAGAATTCCTTGACCAGGTGCTCGTTTGCATCCTCACAGTTGTTTAAGAAATACTCCCATCCCACTCTCTCTCTAAACTACCTTCTCACATTTGGGTTGTGAGGAAAGAGGTCTCTATCAACAAAACTCCTCTATTCGGGTTTCTAGTTCGTTCTACCCCGCTAACCTGGGGCTCACCCCCTTCTCCTACTACCTCTTCTTCTCCTACTGCACCCTCTCTAGATAATGAAGCTATAGGAGAGGTGGAGTATTCATCCCCACTACCTTCAGGTGAGCCCTCAGACGACCCAGAAGATACGTTTACTGACGCTTGGGCAGCGGGGGAAGGTGGAGGAGTGTCTTAGTCTGTTTCTCTCCGGTCAGTCAGGGATGTACTCTGGGATTAAGTCTGAATATATATCCCGGGGGGCTTGTATTCACTCCCAGACTGGTCAATGGCCCTATCAGCAGCTTTAATGATCTTTCTCGTTTTTTAATGTTTTGCCAGGCTTGCAGAGTCAGTCTTATCATTTTTTGTTTCCCTCCCCGGGAGGATTCATCTCGACCAGCTCGTTTAGAACTCTTGCCTCTTTGTTTCACCATTGTCTGCAAACAACATCCATTAGGCTTGTTAGTATCAGTAGAAGTAATTAAGATCAGAGTTGCAGAAAAGAAAAGGTTACAGATAGTTGCAGACATTACACAGTGCAGACCGCACAAAATGTAGTGCGGTCGCACAGAGGTCAGTGCGGACCGCACAAAATGCCAATGCGGTCCGCACAGAGTTGGGGTTCAGACTACCCACTCTCTGAACAATTGCTCCGCGGACCACACAAAATGCCAATACGGTCCGCATTGAGGCACCACAAACCGCACAAAATGCAATACGGCCATGGTCCTCGAAGATCAAGTTTCAGAAATTTCGGCAATGCGGTCCGCACAAAATTCCATTGCGGACCGCATAAGGGCACCGCGGACAGCACAGAATCGACTGTGGTCCGCACTGAGTGCCTAGAAGTAGCACTAACTTAGGGTTCAATTTATTTTGATTTTAAGTCCAATTTTACACCTACGAAAAGTCCCTATGTGTTTGCCCAGTGTTATTAACTACCTAATTCTACTTTAATCAAGAAATTAACTAACCTAATTTTTCCCAAATCAAAAGAAGTACGGGAAGAACAGAAGGGAAGCTAAGAGGACAAAAGTTAAATGAAAATAATAAACTTAAACAACTAACAAGAAATAAAAGTTTATCAGATGTGAGATACTGATGATTAATCGAGATTTTACAGATGAAATCGTGAAATTCTTTTGATGAATAGTGATTTTTTTTACGGTTTTGAGAGCAAAAGGTCGAAAAGTGTAAATGTAGGGCCTCAGGCCCTATTTATAGAAAAGGACCTGGGGCCCAGCTTACCTAACCCAATGCGGACCGCACAAAATACAATGCGGTCGGTACCACATAGTGTAATTTGAAGTTTGAGAAGGCAACCATTGCGGTCTGCACAAAATGTAATGCGACCGTAGTGGTCCATCGCGACCGCACAGAACGTAATTCGGCCGTGGTGGCAAACTTCAGAGAGCAGATATTTTTACCTTCATCAATGCGGTCTGCACTAATTTTTGTGCCCACATGCACTAAGCTCTTTGCGGCCGCACACAATGTAGTGCGGTCCTCATTGAAAACTTCAGAGACTTGACAACTTTTTCACTGTGTCCTGCACTGCATCAACACAAACCTGTAACATTTCACAACCAGTAAGTCCAAAAATAAATCCTATCCTACAATGAAAAACAAAGAAAAACAAGAAGAAAAACACATGGGTTGCCTCCCAAGAAGCGCCTGATTTAACGTTGCGGCACTACACAGGTTTCCATTAAATCATTTGAGATAAAGAATTGCCACCACGTGGTTATCATCAATTTTTTCCAAGTAGTGCTTGACCCTATGCCCATTCACTCTGAAAGCTTCCCCATTTTTGTTCATTAAATCAAGTGCACCAAACGGGGTCACACACACCACTTCAAAAGGTCCACTCCATTTTGACTTAAACTTTCCCGGAAATAGACGTAACCAAGAGTTGAAAAAGAGAACCAAATAACCCACTTTGAACTCCTTGCTACGAGCATATTTATCATGAAGGTACTTCATCTTATCCTTATACAAGGAAGAACTGGAGTAGGCATGGAATCAGAATTCATCAAGTTCATTAAGCTGCTCCACACGAAGATTGGCTGCAACATCCCATTCAAGATTTAGCTTTCTCAAAGCCCACATGGCATTGTGCTCTAACTCAACTGGTAGATGGCAAGCTTTCCTAAACACCAACTGATATGGAGAAATACAAATCGGAGTCTTGTAAGCAATCATATAAGCCCATAGAGCATCATCCAACTTCTTTGACCAATCGGTCCTATTTGTATTGACCGCCTTTGATAGTATGCTTTTGATTTCCCTATTGGAGACTTCAACTTGACCACTTTATTGAGGATGATAAGGATTAGAAACTTTGTGATTGACACCATACATTGCAAGCAAATTGTCAAAAGTCTATTGCAAAAATGAGACCCCCCATCACTTATGATTGCACGGGGAGTACCAAACCTTGTAAAAATGCTCTTTTTGAGAAATGAAACAACACTCCGGGCCTCATTGTTGGGCAAAGCCACGGCTTCAACCCACTTTGAAACATAGTCCACCGCCACAAGAATGTATGTGTTCCCACACGAGCTAACAAATGGGCCCATAAAATCAATGCCCCATACATCAAAAATATCAACCTCAAGAATGGTATTGAGAAGCATCTCATCTTTCTTCGAAATTCCACCCGCTCTTTGACATTCATCACACCTCTTCACTAGTTCGCTTGCATCTTTGTACAAAGTTTGCCAATAAAACCCACAACTAAGAACTTTGGAAGCCGTCTTCTCCCCGCCATGATGGACACCATAGGGAGAGGAATGACAAGCCTCCAGGATACTCAATTGCTCTTCTTTCAGGACACACCTTCGGATCACACCATCTGTGCAAATCTTGAACAAGTATGGCTCACACCATCTATGCAAATCTTGAACAAGTATGGCAAATCTTGAACAAGTCGGCAAACTATGGCATATCATTCAACGACACCGAAAGGAGTTGTTCGTCGAGAAATGAATCATTGATATCTAGGCCGTCACAAGGCCTCCCCTCCTCCTCCAAGTGGGACAAGTGGTCCGCCCCTTGGTTCTCACTACCTTTGCGGTCCAAAATCTCCAGATCAAACTCTTGAAGTAACAAGACCCATCGCATTAGTCTAGCTTTGGAATCCTTCTTCGTCATCAAGTTTCGGAGTGCAGCATGATCGGTGTGAATAATAACCTTAGCACCGATAAGATAAGGCCAAAATTTTTCCATTGCGAACACAATAGCCAAAAGTTCTTTCTCGATCACCGTGTAGTTTACTTGAGCATCATTCATCATCTTGCTCGCATAGTATATCGGATGAAACATTTTGTTCACTCTTTGATCCAAAACCTCCCCAACCGCAACATCGCTCACATCACACATGAGCTCAAAGGGCAAGCTCCAATTAGGTGCGGTAATGATAGGAGTGGTGGTCAACTTATGCTTGAGAAGTTCAAAGGCTTGCATACATTTTTCATCAAAGACGAACTTAGCATCTTTTTCCAATAACTTGCACAAGGGATTCACTACCTTCGAAAAGTCTTTGATAAATCTCCGATAGAACCCCGCATGCCCAAGAAAACTTTGAACTCCCTTGACAAATGTAGGGGGAGGGAGCCTTGAAATCACATCAATTTTTGCTTTTTCTACCCCAATACCATGCTTTGAAATTTTATGCCCAAGAACTATGCTCTCTTCCACCCTAAAGTGGCATTTCTCCCAATTGAGAACAAGATTGGTTTCTTTACAACGAGCTAAAAATCTGTCAAGATTTTTCAAGCACTCATCAAATGAATCCCCCACAACACTAAAGTCATCCATGAACACCTCCAAAATTTCTTCCACCATATTGGTGAAAATGGCCATCATCCACCGCTGAAATATAGCCGGTGCATTACACAACCCAAAAGGCATCCTAGAAAAGGCAAAAGTGACATATGCACAAGTGAATGTGGTCTTCTCCTGATCTTTCAGAGCAATCAAGATTTGGTTGTACCCAGAATACCCATCCAAGAAACAGTAGAAGGCATGCACAGTAAGGCGGTCCAACATCTGATCAAGAAAAGGCAAAGGAAAGTGATCCTTGCGGGTCACTTTATTCAACTTGCGGTAGTCCATGCATACCCTCCAACCGGTGATGGTTCTTGTAGGAATCAACTCATTTTGTGAATTTGTAACCATAGTCATGCCGCCCTTCTTCGGTACACATTGCACCGGTGAAGTCCAAGAGCTATCAGAGATGGGTTACACAACCCCGACATCCAACCACTTGATCACCTCATTTTTCATAACTTCTTGCATTGCCTCGTTCAACCTCCATTGATGTTCCAAGGAGGGCTTTGCATCATCTTCCAGAATAATCTTGTGCATACAGAATGCAGGGCTTATCCCCCGAATATCAGCTAAAGTTCATCCAATTGCCTTTTTCCGCTTTTGAAGCACCACCAATGTGGCATCAACCTGCATGTTAGTAAGACAAGAAGAAAGAATAACTGGAAATATACAGTTTGAGCCTAAGAACTCATACATGAGGTGTGGAGGCAGTGGTTTTAACTCCAACACACTCCTCAATTAAAGGTTTTGTTGGTAGATTCTTCCTATTTTCAAGGTCCAAAGATAATTTCCTAGGCTCATAAGAGTAAGAGCCCATTCCATGTAAAGCATTCACGCACTCCACTCGGCCCTCATCATCATTGACATTAAGATTCAACAATACAGCTTCCAATGGGTCCTCCACATTGATTATTGCACTGGTATCATCAATTATCACTGCTGCGACAAGGTCCACAAAAGATCACACCTCTGTACTGTTGGGTTGCTTCATTGATTTGCACATATGAAAGACCACCTTTTCATCACCCACCCGGAAGGTGAGTTCCCCTGCTTCCACATCAACTAAGGCATTCCCCGTAGCAAAGAAAGGTCTCCCAAAATGATAGGAACTTCATAATCTACCTCAAAATCCAAGATCACAAAGTCAGCTGGCAAGATATATTTGTCCACCCGGACAAGCACATCATCAATAATACCCAATGGTCTCTTCATCGTTCTATCTACCATTTGTAATCTCATGGAAGTCGGCCTAGATTTCCCAATACCCAAAGTTTTGAAAATCGAGTAAGGCATCAAATTGATACTAGCCCCCAAGTCACATAGAGCCTTGGCAAAATCCGCACTCCCAATGGTGCAAGGAATGGTGAAAGCACTGAGATCTTCAAGCTTCGGGGCCATTGAATGCACTATTGCACTAACTTGGTGAGTCATCTTTATAGTTTCACAATCCATAGAATGCTTCTTTGTAACCATGTCCTTCATGAATTTAGCATAGCCCGACATTTGTTCAAGAGCCTCCACCAAAGCACATTGATGGATAAGCTCTTCATCATGTCAATGAACTTTTTAAACTGATTCTCATTTTTCTGCTTTGCGAACCTTGGAGGATAAGGTGGATGTGACCTTGGCAAAGGAGCCTTGACTTTAGGCACAACCGGCTCTAGCATGTCTATTATGTGTTCCCTAGACGGGTTCACATCATTTTGAGTTTCCACCTAGATATCTTGAATATCAATCCTCACTTCTTCATTCACATTTTCATCATTCACATTTTCATCAATCACATTTTCAACCACCAAAGGAACTTCATCTTCTTGCAACTCAACATCATCATCCACAATTTGCTTTTGTTTGGAGGCATGCACATCACCGTCTCTCCCACTTCTTGTTGTTACCGCCATAACATGATTGTTCCCACCCTTTGGGTTCACTACTGTATCACTTGGTAGAGCACCCTTAGGGCATGTATTCAAGGACTAAAAGATTTGGCCTAACTGAACCTCCAAATTTCTGATTGAGGTATTGTGGGAAGCCAACTGTGCATCAGAATCTGCATTCTTCTTCATCATTTGTTCGAACATCATTTCAATTCTACCCATATCATTGCTAGAAGAACTAGGACCTTGAGATGGAAATGAGGGTGGATTGTTCGGTTGTTAGTACATTGGGGGCCTTTGAAAGCCTTGCCCCCGGTTTCCTTGGTTTCCATTGTTCCATCCACCTTGATTGTTGCTACCACCCCAATTGTTGTTGTTACCATTCCAACTTTCCTAATTGTTTTGATTGTTGTTCTGATTTCCCCAGTTGGAGTTTGGTTGTTGTTCCCCCAATTACCATTGCCTTGTTGTTGATTGCCCCAATTGCCTTGGGGTCTCCATTGTTGTTGGTTGGAAGAATTGCCTCTTTGGCCTTGATAATTATTCACGTATTGCACCTCTTCACTTTGTTCATCATAACCATCATTATGAAATCCACCACAATCATTGTCAAATTGCTCCGAATTCCCTTGGTTTTGTTGCCCTCTTTGTCTTCTTTTGTTGACAAACATATTGACACCCTCCATAACATTCACTTGGTGAGGATCTTGAACTTGTTGCAACTGTGCCTTCGCTAGTTGGTTCATCGTAGTTGTCAACTCGGCTATAGCCTACCCATGATCATGTAATTCCTTATGCAAATGAATAACCGTGGGGTCACCCTAGGGCACATTGGCTCTACTTTGCCAAGCGGAAGAAGTGTCAGCCATCTCGTCAAGAATGTCACAAGCCTCATCATAAGACAGCTTCATGAAGTTTCCCCCAGCAAGTTAGCTCACTATGCATTGGTTTATGGTGTTAATACCCCGGTAGAAAGTCTGTTGGATCATTTCCTCGGTCATATCATTGTTGGGGCATTCCTTCACCATTGTTATATAATGCTCCCAAATCTCATGCAAAGGTTCCGTGGGCTCTTGCTTGAATGCCAAGATCTCATCTCTCAATGCAACCATATGCCCCGGTGAGAAAATTTTTGCAATGAACTTATCCTCTAACTCATCCCAAGTAGTGATGGAATGGTTGGGAAGTCGCTCAAGCCAATCAAGTGCTTTCCCTCTAAGTGAAAATGGGAAGAGTCTCAACCTAAGATCATCCTCAGACACATTAGTTTGCTTGCTCCCCCAACATGTATCCACAAACCCATTGAGATATTTGTAAGCATTTTGATTTACAACGCTCGTGAAATACCCACACTGCTCTAGTAAGGTCAACATCACATTGGTTATTTGAAAATTTCCCACCCGGATTCGGGGTGGGACAATAGCACTTGCATAGCCTTGGTTCGGAAGCACTCTGGGAGCCACTCTTGGAGGTGGCGGAGGAGGGTCTAGAATATTGTCATTAACATTAGCATTGGCCTGACGGCCTCTACGTTGTCCTTGAGGTACAAGAGGCACCCTTCATCTTCGACATCATCTACCTCCTCCCCTGCAATCACATTTCCAAGAGGGTCATTGGTGTTGTTAGCTGCCATTTGGTACCTAAAGTTGTGACACACACAAATTAGTAACAAAGAAGGAAAGAAGAATAATACACAAAACTATTTAGATAGATAGCCAAAACTGTTAGCTCCTCGGCAACGGCGCCAAAAAGGTGATCGAGGCCAACCTTGCACTACTATTGAGTAGTGAGAGAGGTCGAAGTAGCTTTTACCCGATTTAGGGTCGGGATCGATTTTCACAGGGAGCTAGAAGTTGGAGTCAGGTGTCTATCTAATTGAGAGTTGTGTATGTGTTCCAAATTGCACCTCTAAACATTTTGGGTTTTGATTTACTTCTAATTTTATAAATCTACAATGCTCAATTAAACTAAAATAAGCTAAGGTTAAACTATTGCAAGTTATTCAAATGGTAATAAGGCACTAGGGTAGTGACTTTCACCAAGGTGGTCAATTAACAGGTACTTGAGTCTAATGCATGATTGACATATTTGGGGAGTATGATATAACCGTTGCATGATTATACCCACTCTACACCTCTCGGTAATTCGAGTGATTTTGCCCGAATTGACTTTCTCAAGACCAATTGGGTATGCAAACTTGCACAAGCAATCAAGGTTTAAGTCGGGTATTACTATCTCTAAATTTAAACCTTTAATTAGGGCTATCAATCTCTTGAGTATGCTCCAATTCCTTGTTGGATCAATTTCAGAGATTTAGGCTCTCTTTCTCAAGAAGAGCCAAAGTCAACTAAACACAAACTAGTATTTGCAACCACTAATTCAGCAAATAAACATAAAATTAGTCCAAATATCAAACACCCACAGACAATCAAGCATCAAAACACAAGACCCATCAATTACCCACACTAGGGTTGAGCCACAACCCGAGCTTATGGGTCTATCTACTCATAATTAGAGAAGAAAACAAAGAAATAGATGAAGAAAAACTCATATTAATTAATTTCTAAGATAAACTAGAAGATTCAATGTTGAAATGAAGCTAAAATTGCTCAGAATAGCTAAAACTATCGAAGTCACGAGCGCAGCTCGGTACATAAACTATCTGAAACCTAAAAATGGGAAAAGAAGCTATTTATACTAAGCTGAAAAATTTGGACAAAAATACCCTTGCGGGGCTAGTGCGGACCGCACAAAATCACATGCGGTCGTACTAAGGCTCTTGACTTAAAATCCAGCTCTATAAACTCGGGCAATGTGGACCGCACAAAATCGAGTGCGGCCGTAGTGGCTTCTAGTGCGGTCTGCATGAAAAGGAGCACGGACCGTATTGAGCTTCAATCTCCAAACTGGAACTTCTCTGATCCTTGGCTCTGCGGACCGCACTAAATTGAGTGCGGCCGCAATGACTCCAATGCGGACCGTAGTAAATCACATGTGGCCACATTGCCTGCTTTTCCTGAGTTGCATACTCTCTGAACCTCACTTGTGCGGACCGCACAGAATGGTGTGCGGCCGTACTGGCCCTATTTTGCCTGAGCTTTGTCTTGTCTTGATACTTGTGCAAGTTTCACTCCTTTTTGAGCTGATCTTTGACATCTTGTCACCTTGTTGATCAAACCTGCAATCTAGCATAACTTGTGAGCCTTTGGGACTATTTTGTACATGTTTCTAATCAAAACTTAAGCAAGAAGGAGTATAAAATGTATCAAAATCCCTAGTTATCAATTGCCTTGGACATTGCGGAAGTTTGATGTAGTATGGGTCATTGTTGATAGATTGACCAAGTCAGCGCACTTTATTTCGATTGTGACTACTTACACTTCAGAGAGATTGGCCAGATTTATAGTCGGGAGATAGTCAGGTTGCATGGTGTTCCCGTTTCCATCGTATCAGATAGAGGCCCTCAATTTACTTCCCATTTCTAGAGAGCCGTTCAGAATGAGTTAGGGACCCGTGTAGAGCTTAGCACATCATTTCATCCTCAGACGACGGGCAGTAGGAGTGGACAGTTTAGGTTTTGAAGATGCTCAGAGCATGTGTGATTGACTTTGGAGGACAGTGGGATCAGTTCTTGCCTTTGGTAGAGTTTGCTTATAATAATAGCTATCAGTCCAGCATTGAGATGGCTCCATTTGAGGCTTTATACGGTCGGCGGTGTCATTCTCCTATCGGGTGGTTTGAGCCTGGTGAGGCTAAGTTATACGGTACACATTTGGTGCAAGATGCCTTGGACAAGGTAAAGTTGATCCAGGAGAGGCTTTGCACAGCTCAGTCTAGACAGAAGAGTTATGCGAATCAGAAGGTGTGTGATGTATCATTCATGGTTAGCGAGAAGATCCTCTTGAAAGTCTCGCCAATGAAGGGTGTTATGAAGTTTGGGAAGAAGGGCAAGCTGAGCCCAAGGTTTATTGGCCCATTTGAGGTATTGAGGCGAGTTGGGGAGGTTGCTTACGAGCTTTCTTTACTCCCCAATTTATCGGGAGTTCACCCTGTTTTTCACGTGTCTATGCTTCGGAGGTATCATGCCGACTTGTCCCATGTGTTAGACTTCAGTATTATTCAGTTGGATGAAAGCTTGAGTTATGAGGATGATCCAGCTGCCATTATTGATAGACATGATCGCCAGTTAAGATCCAAGAGGATTTCAGCGGTGAAGGTCCAATGGAGGGGCCAACTAGTCGAGGAGGTGACCTGGGAGTCCGAGAAGGACATGTGGAGTAGATACCCACATTTATTCAGCACCTCAGGTATTTTTCTATGTCCCTTCGAGGACGAACGTTTGTTAAAGAGGTGGAGAATGTAACGACCTGACTGGTTGTTTTGCAGTTTAGAACCCCGTTCCCCTAACTAAAACTTTCTACGCTTTCTTTAACTAATTTACGACCTGCGGGGATGGTTGGTTCGGGATTTGGAAGAATTTGGGTTGAAATATGCTCATTTGATTCCTTAAGATTTTCTTAAAAGGCTATTTGACTTTGGTCAACATTTTAGCAAACGGACCCGGATTCGTGTTTTGACGGTTCTGGAGGGTCCGTAGGAAAATATGGGACATGAGCGTATGTCCGGAATCGAATTCTGAGGTCCCTAGCCTGAGTAATAAATATTTATTAGAAATTATTAAACTAAAATTCTAAGGATTTAAAGAAACTAAATAATGATTGATCACGTTGGTATCAGGCTAGTATGTTGGTTCCGGAGCCCAGTACAGATCCAAGATAACATTTAAGACCTGCCCACAAAATTTGGTGTCAATCCGAGTAGTATAAGTACGTTTTGGCACGTTAGAAGTGAATTTAAGAATTTGAAGTTCACAAGTTTGATTCAATTGGTTTTAGGGGGTGATTCATAGATTTAACGTTGTTTCGGGTGTTTCGAAGGTTTGAGCGGGTCTGTTCCATGTTGTTAGACTTGTCAGTATGTTCATACGAGGCTCGAGTGAAGTTGGAAATATTGAGAAGAGCTGAAGTTTCTAGTTTCTCTCATAACCGCACCTACAGTTGGTCAGCCGCAGGTGCGAGACCACAAAAGCTGTCGTCCTCTCGCAGATGCGGCCAAAGCAGGCAAGGCCCAAAACCGTAGAAGCAGCTCCCAAGCCACAGAAGCGGCTCCCAAGCCGCAAAAGCGGCTTCAAGACTGTAGAAGTGGTCCCAGCCCGCTTGGCCAATTCTGTATATGCAACCTCTTCCTTTCAGAAGCGGACCGCAGATGCGGAAATCACTTAAGCAGTGAGCTTTATTTAATACGGGCTCCAATCATTTTTGCCCATTTTGCACTCATGTATTGGGCAATTTTGGAGCTCTTGAGAGAAAATTTTCACCTAACATCTTGAGGTAAGTTAATCCCCCTTATTTCCAAGTTTAATACTTGAGTTTTGGGTAGATTAGCACATAAAGATTAGGAAAAATCAAGGGATTAGAGCAAGACCTATAGTTTTGATAAAACCTAGAATTTAGCATGGAATTGGTTATGAAATGAAGTAGAAATCATATATTATTGATCCTTAGGTTATAAAGAACAACTTTCTTCGAAAAATTTCAAAATTCGGGCACGTGGGCCCGGGGTCAGATTTTAGGAAACTTGTGTTTAAGGGTGGGAAATTGCTTAAATAGTTAGAATGCGATCTTGGGAGCTTGTATTGACTAGTTCCTACCTCATTTATCTAGTTTTGGATCGTTCGGCTCCAAATTGAGAGTTTGAGCTCGTTCTTGGTATTGGAAGTACGCTTTGGATCGAGGTGAGTCTCCTATCTAACCTTGTAAGAGGGAATTGTCCCCATAGGTAATGTAATCTAATAATTTGCCATTAGATGCATGGGCTACGTATGCACTAGGTGACGAGAGTCCGTGCGTAGATACTATTATGCTAAGTCTGGGTAGTTTAGGACCCAAAAGCATGCTTTATGTGGTATTCTTGCAACTCTATGTTTAATTTGGATTATTTAAATCATGGTGATTATGATAAATGAGACTAGTTAAGAGGAACATGATCTTTCTTGTCCTTTTTAAAAGAGAAGTTGATAATTCAGTGAGTAATTGCTCCCCAGTTATATGTTCTTGTCTGCTTGTTGTTGTGTTTAATTACATTTGACCGCGTCACATGGTTGATTCGCAAGCAGGGTAATAGATGCATCTATTATTCGTGCCGTTTGACCCTCAGCAGTACACAATTTACTTTTATGTTGGATCGGGCCGTACGACCTCGGCATTACCTGCGCATGCTTTACTCAGTATTTTTCTATGACTTGAGTTTATTATTTTTCCTGGAATGGAAGTTGCCAGCTGTGACATTATCTAGGAGAGGGCCTGTTAGTTCTTGCTATACACTGCTAATTATTTATTTTATCCATGCTCAGTATAATTCATCTCTCATATTATTTTACCCTAGTGTTAAGTCTACTTCTCATCTCTACTTCTTCGAGATTAGACATGATACTTACTGGGTACATATTGTTTATGTACTCATACTACACTTCTGTACTTAATTGTATAGTATCTGAGGCAGGTACATCTGGCTATCAGTCTGGTACGCATCCCTGAGCATATTCTGAGCCCTCCATGGTGAGATGCTCCCTTCCTGTGCTGTTCAGCAGCTTGATAGAGTTTCTCTTTATTTATTTTTGTTGTCTATTCTATTTAGGACAGTACGATAGAATTATTATTTTGTATATTCTACTAGTTGCCCACAACTTGTGACACCAGGTCTTGGCACACACATTGGTAGATTATTCTTTTGAGAATTTGTATAATTATTTTAGTACATTATTTGTTTTAACTTTAACTTAAGAAATTGCTGCAATTATTTTGGTAAAAAGTAAAATGAGAACTTATTTATATTTCCGTGTTGGCATGCCCGACAATGTTGTTGGGCGTCATCATGACCTATTATGGAAATGGGTCGTGACATGCAACCCGCTCCTAGTTCATATATCTCGTTGCACGCGTGCAACCCACTCCCATTTCATATATCTCGTTGCAGGCCTGCAACCCGCTCCCATTTCATATGTCTCGTTGCAGGCGTGCAACCCGCTCCCATATCATATGTTTCTGTGGCGGCGTTCCACCCGCTCTCATTTATAAATTAACATCAATCACAAAAGGATCCCGGCAAGGGCACAAAAGTACACAACAATATCCCGGCAAGGGAGACAATATCGTAAACAATAACATTCCCGCAAGAGAGACAATGTCATAACAATAACATCCTGGCAAGTGAGACAATATTATAAACCATAACATCCCAGCAAGGGAACCAACAATGATAATCAACATTTTAGGCATGAACAAATCACAATGGAGTCACAACAATTACAATACGAGACTCACGGGCATGCTTGACACCGACGTATAGATACTCGTCACTATGCCTATACGTCGTACTCTACAATTAACACATAGCAAATAAGACATAACTCCTAATCCCTCAAACAAGGTTAGACCAAACACTTACCTCAAACTTCCACGACCAACTCAAGCCTCAAACACCGCTTTTCCTTTAGAATTCACCTCTAAATTACTCGTATCTAGCCCAAATTAATTTAACAATATCAATAAATGCTAAAGAATTCGTACCCAATGCTTAATTATAGGTTTTCTATCATTTTTTCCAAAATGTCAAAAATCGACCCCGAGCCCGCTTGGTTGAAACTCGAGGTTTGGACCAAATCATCCATTCACCCACGAGCCCAAGTATACAATTAGTTTCGAAATCCGACCCCAAAACGAGGTCTAAATTCCAATTAATCAAAAAGGTTTAACTCTACCCAAAATTCCTAATTTCTACCATAAAAACCCTAGATTTTTGGATGAAAATAGATGAAATGCAATGGGAAATCGAAAGAAAAAGGTTTAGAATCATACACCAATGCTTTGGGGAAGAATTTGTTCTTTGAAAATCGCCTCAATGCTCCCAAATTTTGACAATCTGAAGTAAATGGGTTCTGCCCGTTTTTTGCTACTGTTTTAAAAATAACTGGGCAGGCCTTCATCGCGCTCGCGATGGGCGTGTCGCGTTCGCGATGGGTCAGGCCCAGCTGACCATCACGTTCGCATTCAACGTCTCGCATTTGCGGAGCTTCAACTCCTATAGCTTTCGCATTCGCGGTCTGGTGGCCGTGTTCGCGTAGAACAAACTTGAAATCCCTCCCCCGTGCCACTAAACCTACGCGTTCGTGAGGGCCTGGACGCGTTCGCAAAGGGTAACTCCCCCATAGCTTCGCGTTCACGTCCTAATATCCACGTTTGCGAAGAACAAACTGGCACCTGAGGAAGTTTGCCTTACGCATTCGCGAGTGGAGCCACGCGAACGCAAGAACAAAACCTCTGTGCACCTGAGACAGCAAAACCTGCAACTTTTCTAAGTTTAAAAACATTCTGAAACCCATCCGAAACTCACCCGAGCCCTCAGGGCTCCTAACCAAACATGCATACTAACCCAAAAACATCATATGGACTTATTCATGCGATCAAATCGCCAAATTAACACCCATACCTATGAATTTAGCATCAAAATCAAAGAAAATCTCATGAACTTTCAAAGTTTCAAATTTTACAACTAAGGTTCGAAATCATGTCATTTCAAGTCCATTTCTCACCAAATTTTACAGGCCCAACTAAGATCATATATAAGATATGTGCCGGGCTCCAGAATCAAAATACGGGCACGATACCATCAAATTCACTCACATTCAAATTTCCAAACACTCTAAAATTTTAAGTTAAACAATTTTCTTAAAAAATTCATTTCTCAGGCTTGGGACCTCGGAATTCAATTCCGGGCATACGCTCAAGTCCCATATTTTCCTACAAACCCGCTGGGACCGTCAAATTACGAGTCTGGGTCCGTTTACTCAAAATTTTGATCGAAGCCAACCTAAATTTATTTTAAAATCAAAATTCATCATTTGTTTTTACAGATTTTCACATAATGGCTTTCCGGATACACGCCCGGACTGCGCATACAAATCGAGGTGAGACAAAAAGGAGGTTTTAAAGCCTCGAAACATAGAATTTAGTTCTAAAACAAGTGATGATCTTTCACAAATGTTTTAGAAATTGGAATGTCAAAATAGAAATATTTTTTAAAAGATAACAACATACCAAATAAGAGTTCAAGTCGTAGTAAAAGATAACCAAAGAATCGTACATATTGTGTCAACCTTTGTGTTTTGACATAAATACGAGTTATTATTTCACTTTTTGGCTATTTTAGGTTCCAATGACACCAATTAGAATGGTCCAAAAATAAAATTATCACTACGAGATTTGAGAAAATGTTAGTCTTTTTTCATGTATTGTTTCGTAATTGATATCTAACTATTATCTAGAAGGTTTAAATTTTAAGGTTATTTACATATCATTCAAATAACTCGGATATTTAATATGATTAATGTCAAATATCAAAATGGAGCCATACTGGAAAAAATATTTAATGGCTAAACAATTTTTTAAATTTTTAGATAGCCGACTAAAATGAGTTTTGAATTAAGGATAATATTTTTACTTATATTATTATAAAATAAATTATTATTTAAAAATAATATTTTAGAAACTGAAATTTTAAAATAGAAATAATTTTTGAAAGATATCAACACACAAAATAAGAGTTCATGTAGTAGTAAAAGAGTCAAGTCATATCCAAAGAGTCCTTCATAGTCTCAATCTTTGATTTTTTGTCACAAATATGAGTTATTATTTTGCTTCCCGATTAATTTTAGGATCCAATGACACCGACGAGAATGGTATCAAAAAAGAAAAATAGAATTATATCTAGAAAATTTGAGAAATGGTTAATCTTTTTCAAGTAGTGTTTCTTAATTAATATCCAATGACTATCTATATTTAACAGAGAAAGTTTAAGCTTTAGGATTATTTACATATAATCTAAATAATTCAAATATATTACATGGTTAGTGTCTGTTGCATTCGTGCGAGTGATAATACTAGTATATATATTAAAGGAATAAAGTTACCATATATAATTGACATTATGGTTAAGCCAAGTGACAAGCTAATAAATATCCATAGTATATGCTAAATTTATTCTATACTAGTGCGGTTGTACTCAGATAATTTTATAAATAATAATTTTGAATTTAGTTGATAATATATATATATATATATATATATATATGTGTGTGTGTGTGTGTGTGTGTGTGTCTGTGTGTAAATAATAACTTATATACTTCTGAATTTCAATCAAATTCATATATGGAAACATTGGAGAAGAGAAGATGAGAAAAAGTATTTAGAGACTTCTAGAGAAAGAAAAAAATGTTACGTTAATTCTCTTGCATTTCATTACGTCTATATATTATTTATAAATAATATATATATATATATATATATATATATATATATATATATATATATATATATATATATATATATATATTATTTATTATAATATAATAATAATAGTTAATTAATTTTTTATTTAGACTCTTACATTTTAATGAGGATAAAACTTTGCATCACTTATTAGACCTACAATAAAAGTTTCAGCTTCAACACAAGTTGGGGTTAAATATATCAATATTTTAGATGAATCACAACCAGAAACTTACCTTGGGTAATAGACATATATAGAAAATGAAATGAAGATAATAAAATTTTTCCCTGAAATAGAATAATCTTAAAATTCAAGTGCAAGAAAATATGAAACGACAACAATTTTCTTAGAATATATCCATTGTTCCCACGATAGCTACATCAAAGATGTTCTTCAAATTGAAAAATATGTTCTCGATCATGATTTCGCAGACATATCATAAAAAGTTATATTACCACTTACAGTGCTGTTGCAGAAAAAGAAAAAAGAAGAAGAAAAAGATTAATTAATTATAGAGAAAGTATTAATTCAATATATAAGCACTACCTTGATGCAATCTTTACATCTCCAAATCGTCACAACTTATCTCTTCATTGTGCAACTGCTCATAATAACAATTATATATTCAGAACCAAAGTATTTACAGCAAAACCTAACAATTTCTTAAAATAGAACAAAAGACAAAAAGGCATCCCCGATAGCGTAATTCACATAATTGTGCAGCTTTTACTTTATTCGAAAGCACCAAAAATTCATACCTTTCCAGAGAACCCATAGAAGTGTCTTCTATGCTAACCTCCATTCCTAAATTTGCCTTCTTTGGTAATTGGTAATGGGTGCCTTAATATATAAGCCAAATAAGAAAAAAGTATCAGATGTTAATTTATCAATTAATAGGCAATTATCGGGGAAGAACAGAGGCTTGAAACGGTAAAATAATAAGGTTTAAGAAATTGACTTTTGGAGTTTTTAAACGGAATAGTTTAAAGAGTACAACAAAAGTGGGAAATCAAAGACACTCAATCCATTATTGAGCTAATTTACTTAAATAAAAATAAGAGAAAAAGGCAAAAAAAAGGAGAAAAAAGATAAATAGGATCCTTGGCCAAAGAGAGGTGCCAAGTCACATTTTCTATTCCATTTACCATATATATATATATATATATATTTATATATATGTATGAATTAAAGGATAATTTTGAATTAATAAATAAAGTGTCACGATCCAAAATCCCTCTGAAGGAGTCTTGATGGCATCTAGTCTCTAAACTAGGTAAGCTTAACATTTACTGAAATAACATTAATATATGTCACGACCCAAAATCCACTAAGGGTCGTGATGGCGCCGGACACCGCTGTCAGACAAGCCAACCATAAATACTTAATTTAATTCTTGTTTTAATAATTTTAAAAATTATTATTTTCCTTCAAATCAACTAGTAAAAGATAATCTTTACAAGGTAAATAAAAGAATGTTAAAAAGTAAATACAAAATACCACATAATCAACCAGAACCCGGTATCACAAGTGCATGAGCTGTTTCTAGGAAATAATGTCATACAACAACTGTCCGGAACACAAATTGGACAGAAATAAAAATACAGTACAATACTCTAAAGAAGACTCTGCTGGTTGTAGGTCGTCTCAAGAAGTGCAGCTCACCTAAGTCTTTGTATCAACCATGCTGTTGCGCCCAACTAGGCTACTAGACATACATGTGCCTGTGCAACAAAAATGTACAGCAAGCGTAGTATGAGTACAAAAACAACGTGTACCAAGTAAGTATCCCGTCTAACCTCGAAGAGGTAGATACGAGAGGTCTACTTCGACACTTACTAGTGGTCTAATAATAATATATTCATAATGCGAATAATCATGGATTTATAAAAAAAAGGGCAGTAAACTCAAGTAAGTCAAGAAACAAGTAAACATTCCTTTTTATAGTTAGAAGTCTCCAAATTCATAATCCATTATTTACCAATTTATCTCAGACCAGGGAGGCAATATCAATTTGTAAATCTCAAACAAGCATTACAAGCATGCGCAACTCATGTCGAGGTCCTACAACCCGATCCAACAAATATTTAAATTGTGCACTGCCAAAGGGTCGAATGGTGCGAACCATAGATGTATCTATTTAATCTGCCAAGGCGTTCGACCCGTTCCAAAATTTAACACACACCGACAGTCAATCAAGAAGTCATATGGGAATAATTATCCAAAGAAAAGTCAATTCTCTTCCAACAGTTTAAGAAAATGAAGTTTAATCTTTTTAGAAATTCATTTACAAATTCGATGTGATTTAAGCATTTAAAACTGTCAATAAGATTACAAATATTCCAAGTATAGCATGTTTTTGGGTCCTAGACTGCCCAGACTTAAATATAATAGTAGCTACGCACGGACTCTCGTCACCTCGTGCGTACGTAGCCCCCACAAATAGAAGCACATAATCAATTATTTCACCTTTGGGGACAACTCCCTCTTACAAGGTTAGAAAGCAGACTTACCTCACTCCGAAGTCTATATTCCGATTCAAGAACGTGCTCAAACCTCCAATTCGGAGTCGAGCGATCCAAAACTATTCAAATGGGGTAAGAACTAGTCAATACATGCTCAAAAGTTCATAATTTAATTATTAAACCAATTTCCCAACCCTAAATGCAAGGATTCCTAAAATTCACCTCCGGGCCTACGTGCCCGGATTTCGGAAATTCTTGAAGAAAGTTATTACCCATAACCTAAGGATCACAAATATATGATTTCTACTAAATTCTATAACAAATTTCGTGGTTAAATCTTATTTTTATCAAAACCCTAGGTTTTTTCATCTAGACCCTTGATTTTTCCTAATTTTCATATGTTATTCTACCCACAATCTATGTATTTAACTCATGTTGTGTAGAAATTACGTACCTCAAAGTGTTAGGTGAGAGCCCTCTTCCAAAAGCTCCAAAATCACCCAAGAGATGTAAGGAAATGAGCTAAAAGGACTAAGTCTCGAAATTAATAGTTGTGCACAAGCCTCAGATGTCGCATTTGTGACACCTGGTTCGCAAATGCAACGGTCGCAATTGCAAAAAAAGGATCGCAAACGCTAACATGGGCCTCCCCTACCAAGGTCGCAAATGCGACCAATGAGTCGCAAATGCGGACTCTGCTGAGGTCGCAAATGCGGACTCTGCTGAGGCCGCAAATGTGAACTTTGCCTCAGGCTAGGCTCCATCGCAAATGCGAAGCCTCACTCGCAAATGTGAGTTTGCAAATGCGAGTTCGCAAATGCGAACTATTTCTCGCATTTGCGAGACCTGCAACTGCTGCCAAGAACACCAGAAAATATGGTGTGTTTCCAACCCCTCCCATGTCACGACCCGTTTCCAACATAGGTCATGATGGTGCTCGACCCCATTGTTAGGCAAGCCGACGTGGAAACATAATTAAGTTCTTGTTTTACCTTTATCAAAAATAAGTGAGTCAGATTTTCAAATTTAAATTTAAAACCAAAAGTGCCCCATAATGTAACATAAACGATTATACAATCCAAAAAAAAATGATGTCTACTTATGTGCGTGCCAAGACCTGGTGTCACAAGTAAAGGGCAACTAGTAGAATGTACAAAAGAATAACTCTATCCTACTGTCTGGGATAGAAATAGACAGCAAAAGTAAGAAAAGACTCTATCAGGCTGCTGAACGGTATAAGAAGGGAGCAGCTCACCGTGGAAGTCTCGGCCTATGAATCAGGGGCGCACACCAGACTGATAGCCAGATATACCTGCCTCAAATCCTGTACAATTAAGTACAGAAGTGTAGTATGAGTACATAAATAATATGCACCCAGTAAGTATCCCGTCTAATCTCGAAGAAGTAGAGAAGAGAGTTCGACTCGATACTTACTAGGGTCAAATAATGTGAGATGAATTTATAATAAGAAGGAATAGCACAAATTATAAACATTTAATAAGCATAGAATAACAGTTCCTTTCCAATTATTATCATGGGTTTATATATGTGTGTGTATATCAAGCAGATGTGAAGTCCAGTCCACAGAGAAAACACTAAGCAAGCACATGCGCAAGTAATGCTGAGGGACGTACGATCCGATCCAACATAAAAATAAATTGTGCATTGCTGAGGGTCAAGCAGCTCGAACCATAGATGCATCTATTACACCGCTCGCGAATCATACGTGCGACACGGTCAAATATAAATAAACACAGCAACAGGCAGACAACAATATATAGCTCTAGGACAAACATTCACAGGTATGTTCAATTTCTCTTTAAAGTCCAAGGAAAATAAGGTTCCTACCACTAGTCTCATTTAACTTAATCAACATGGTTTATACGAATCCGAATTTAACCATCAAGTTACAAGTATATCACATAGAGTATGCTTATGGGTCCTAAACTACCCGGACTTAGCATAATAGTAGCTACGTACAGACTCTCATCACCTAGTGCGTACGTAGCCCCCACAAATAGTGACAATTTATTCAATTATCACACCTATGGGGACAATTCCCTCTTACAAGGTTAGAAAAGAGACTCACCTCGCTCCCAAGCGCACTTCCAAATATCAAGAACAAGTCCAAGCCCTCAATTCGGAGCCGAACAATCCCAAACTTGTTAAATGAAGTAAGAACTAGTCAATATAGACTCACAAGAATGAATTCTTGCTATTTAAGCAATTTTCCAACCATTAACACAAGTTTCCTAAATTCCGACCCCGGGCTCACGTGTCCGGATTACGAGATTTTTTGAAGAAAGTTGTTCTCTACAACCTAAGGATCAATAATATATGTTTATTCCATAACAAATTTCGTGGTTAAATCTAAGTTTTATTAAAACCCTAGGTTTTGCTCTAACCCCTTGATTTTACCTAATTTCTAGTGTTTAATCTACCCAAGACAATGATATTAAACTATAAGTAGGTAGCACACACTTACCTCAAGATGCTAAGTGGAATCCTTCTCTCAAAAGCTCCCAAATCGCCCCAGGGAGGAGTGAAAAATGTGATAAAATGATTTAGAACCCGTAATAAATGAACCTCACTGCCCAGTGATTTCCGCATCTGCGGTCCCGTATCTGCGAGAGGAGGACGCATCTGCGAAGAAGGGGGAAAAGGCTGGGACTGCTTCTGCGGTCTGAATACCGCATCTGCGGTTCCTTGCCTGGCCTGCCCTGGGCCGCTTCTGCGATGGAACGGCCGCATCTGTGGTCTCGCACCTGCGGTCCACCAACCGCAAGTGCGGTTATTACAGAAGCAACAACCTTCAGCTATTTCTCAAATTTTCTACTTCACTCGAGCCTCGTCCGATTGATGCTCGGGGCCCCCAAGCCACGCCCAAACATACCGAAAAGTCTGAAATCATGAGACGGACCTACTTGAACCCTCGGAACACCCGAAACAACGCTAAATCTAGGAATCACCCCCCTAAAACCAAATGAATCAAACTTATGAACTTCAAGTTCTTAATTTTCCTCTAACGGGCCAAAACGCCCTTACTCGGATTGACATCAAATTTTACGGACAAGTCTTAAATGATATTTCGGACCTGTACCGGACTTCGGAACCAACATACGAGCCCGATACCTATGAAATCAATCATTACTTAGTTTCTTTAAATACTTAAAACTTCAAATTAACAATTTCTAATAAAATTCATTACTCGGGATAGGGACCTCGGAATACGATTCTGGACATATGCCCAGGTCCCATATTTCCCCACAGACCTCCGGGACCGTCAAATCACGAGTCTGGGTCCGTTTGCTCAAAATTTTGACCAAAGTCAAACTTAGTCTTTTAAGATAATCCTAAAGAATCAAATGGGCATATTTCACTCAAAACTCTTCCAATTCCCGAACCAACCATCCCCACAAGTCGTAGGTTAGCTAAAGTAAGCACGGAAAGTTTTTATTTAGGGGAACGAGTTTCTAAAAGGCAAAACGACCGGTTGGGTCGTTACATTCTCCACCTCTTAAACAAACGTTTGTCCTCGAACGAACATAGAAAAGTACCTGAACTGCTAAATAAATGGGGATATCTGCTCTGCATGTCCTCCTCGGACTCCCACGTTGCCTCCTCGACTGGTTGACCCCTCCACTGGATCCTCACCGCAGAAATTCTCTTGGACCTCAACTGGCGATCCTGCCTGTCAATAATGGCAACTGGCTCCTCCTCACAACCCAAACTCTCATCCAACTGAATAGTGTTGAAGTCCATTACATGGGGTAGGTCAACATGATACTTCCGAAGCATCGATACATGAAAAACTGGATGAACTCTCGATAAGTTGGGGGGTAAAGCAAGCTCATAGGCAACCTCCCCAACTTGCCTCAACACCTCAAAGGGACCAATAAACCTTGGGCTCAATTTGACCTTCTTCCCGAACCTCATAATGCCCTTCATTAGCGAGACTTTCAAAAGAACCTTCTCACCAACCATAACGTGCCTTCTGGTCCGCGTAACTCTTCTGTATGGATTGAGCTGTGCGAAGCCTTTCGTAAATCAACTTTACCTTATCCAAGGCATCCTGCACCAAATATGTACCGTATAACTTGGCATCGCCAGGCTTGAACCACCCGATAGGAGAACGACAACGTCGACTATATAAAGCCTCGAATGGAGCCATCTCTATGCTGGACTGATAGTTGTTGTTATACGCAAACTTCGCTAAAGGCAGGAACTGATCCCACTGCCCTCCAAAGTCAATCACACATGCCCTAAGCATATCCTCTAAAATCTGAATTGTCCGCTCCGACTGCCCGTCGGTCTGAGGATGGAATGCTGTGCTGAGCTCTACACGGGTCCCCAACTCACTTTGAACAGCTCTCTAGAAATGAGAAGTGAACTGTGGGCCTCTGTCTGATATGATGAAAACAGGCACACCGTGCAACCAGACAATCTCCCGAATGTAGATCTGAGCATACCTCTCCGTTGTATGAGTAGTCGCCACTGGAATAAAGTGAGTCGACTTGGTCATCCTATCAACAATGACACATACTGAATCAAACTCCCGCAAAGTCTGCGGTAACCCAACTACAAAATCCATGGTAATGCGCTCCCACTTCCACTTTGGGAGGCATCTGCTGAAGTAGGCCACCCGGTCTCTGGTGCTCATACTTGACCTACTAACAATTCAAACATCTAGCTACATATTCCAATAGGTCCTTATTCATTCTTCGCCACCAATAATGCTGCCTCAAGTCACGATACATCTTCGTGGCACCTGGATGAATGGAATACTGCAAACTGTGGGCCTCCTCTAGGATCCTCTCCCTCAGGCCATCAACATTAGGAACACATAGATGGCCCTAAAGCCGCAAAGCACCATCCTCACCAATAGAAACCTCTTTGGCACCTCCGTGAAGTACCATCTCTCTGAGAACTTCCAAATGTGGATCATCGAACTGCCGGGCCTTGATCTGCCCCCATAAATAAAACTGAGTAATCAAACACGCAAGAACTCGGCTGGGCTCTGAAATGTCCAACCTCACAAGTCTGTTAGCCAAGGACTGAATGTCCAAATCTGGTGGCCTCTCTTCTGCTGGAATGAAAGCCAAACTACCCATACTCTCTGCCTTTCTACTTAAAGCATCTGCGACCACATTTTCCTTCCCCGGATGATAAAGTATGGTGATGTCGTAATCCTTTAGTAACTCAAGCCACCTGCGCTGCCTTAAATTAAGATCTCTCTGCTTGAACAAACTCCATATCTTAAGAGCATAAACAATTGCGGCCAACTCTAAATTGTGCACAGGATAATTTTTCTCATGAATATTCAGCTGATGCGAAGCATATGCAATAACTCGCCACTCCTGCATCAATACATATCCCAATCCAATGCATGAAGCGTCGCAATATACTGTGTACATCCCCGAGACGGAAGGCAATACAAGGACTGGTGCTGTGGTCAAGGCTGCCTTGAGCTTCTGGAAGCTCTCCTCACAATCATCGGACCAACGGAATGGAGCACCCTTCTGGGTCAATCTAGTCAAGGGTGATGCAATAGATGAAAAGCCCTGCCGGTAATAACTTGCTAACCCCAGGAAACCCCTGATCTCGGTCACTGAAGTAGGACGTGGCCAACTCTGAACTGCCTCAATCTTCTTGGGTGTGACGACCCAAAGGGTCATCACCTGTTTTCTCACCCATTATGTGCTTATGAGGCCTTAAAAACCTCATTTAGAGTTGCCTCGATTTACGTGCATAGTTCGGGCGTAGCCGGAAAGCTTAAATATAAAATTTTGTGAAAAATTCTAAGTTTTGATTTTAAAATAAATAAATTTGACTTCAGTCAACATTTTGGGTAAACGAACCTAGAACCGTGATTTGATAGTCCCGGAGGGTCCGTAGGAAAATATGGGACTCGGGCGTATGCCCAGAATCGGAATCCGAGGTCCCTAGCCCGAGAAGTGAATTTTTTTAAGGAAATTGTTTTTCTGAAAATGTCTAAGGAAATTGAAATGAAATTGGATTAGAACAAGTTGGTATCGGTCCCGTATTTTGGTTTCGGCGCCCGGTACAGGTCTTATATATGACTTGAGTTATTCCTGTGAAATTTTGTTAAAGACGAACGTCGTTTGACGCGATCCGGGCCTTAATTGAGAAATGTGATGTTTAAAAGAGTTTTGAGAAATTTCATTGATTTTGAGGTTTAATTCGATGCTCGTGATGTTATTTTGGTAATTTGATTACACAAATATGTCTGTAGGATGTTTTTGAGTTTGTGTATATACTTGGGTTGGAGTTTCGAGGGATCGGGTGAGTTCGAGTAGGTTTCGGGATGCCTTAGGCTTAGAAAGTCAGATGTTGCAGGTTCAGGAAGTTGCAGGCCTCTGAACCCTTTAGTGCGGTCCGCGAGAAATCGCGTGCGACCGCGGAGGGGCCAGCACGGCCGCGGTCGTCTTTGTACGGGGCGCAGTGGAGGCTGTGCAGCCGCAGTCGCCTTTGTGCGGTCCGCACAAGGTGCTGAACTGCAGGTCTTGAGGGAGAGCTGTATGGACACAGTCCGTTTAATGCGGTTCGCGTGGAGCTCCGCAGCCGTGGTCCTTTTTATGTCGTCCACGGTGAGGGTCTGAGAGGGGTATAAATAGACAGAAATTCAGTTATTTTTCACTTTTTAAAACCCCAAAAACATAAGAGGTGATTTTTCAAACAACCTTTCTTCTCCAAATCAATTGTAAGTCATTTTTAACTAGTTTTCTTCAATCATTAACATCTTTTAACATGGTTTTAAATTGGGTGTTTTGGGTAGAACCTAGGTTTTCCAAAAATTAGGGATTTGGACCTCAATTTGAGGTCCGATTTCAAAACAAATTATACATTTGGATTCGTGGGGGAATGGGTAATCGGGTTTTGGTCCGAACCTCGGGTTTCGACCACGTGGGCACGGGGGGTGATTTTGACTTTTTGGGTAAAACTTTGGAAAAACTCATTTTCATGCATTGGGGTTGATTCATTTAGCACTTATTGATGTAATTAAGTAAGTTGTGACTAGATTCGAGCAGATTTGTGGTGGAATCAAGGGGTAAAGCTATAATTGAGGCTTGAGTGGTGTTCAAAGCTTCGAGGTAAGTGTTTGGTATAACCTTAGCTTGGGGATTAGGAGTTGAGTCTTATTTTCTACGTGTTAATTATCGAGTACGACTTATAGGAATGGTGACGAGTATCTATACGTTGGTGTCTAGCATTACCGTGAGTCTTTATATTGCGGATATTCCGATCTTGTTGTATCTCTTATGCCTTAATGATGATTTCTCTATGTTGTAAAAAAGCATGTGAAAGAAATTGTGATTTCTCTATGCTTGTTGCTTTGTTGATTATCTCCCTTGCCGGGATGTTGAGATTTATTGATATTGTTCCCTTGCCGGGACTTAGCTGTTTAATTTTATTCCCTTGCCGAGATTTCTATTATTATAATTTGTTTAATCCCTTGCCCCTTGTTTGTGATTGTTGTTTGGGTGAAGAAGAGAGATAAAGCACGAAGGGTGATGTCGTGCATTGTTTGCTATTGTGAGGAAAAAGTGTAAAGCATGAAAGGTGATGTCATGCCGTATGATGTACCATTCCGTACCGATATTCATTGACTATATTGTGAGGAAAGAGAGTAAAATAGTGAAGAGTGATGTCGTGCACATTATTAAGATACGAATGATTTGGTGAGGACGAGAGTAAAAGCACGAAGGCTGATGCCGTGCATTTGTTGATTTCTGATTTCCTTGTTGATATTCAAGTTATGTTGTTTCTTTCATTACTTGTTGTTATTTGATTTACTTCGAGGTATTAGATTTACTTACCCTATTTGCCTTGTGATGGTTGTTTGGGTGAGGAAGAGCATAAAGCACGAAGGGTGATGCCGTGTATTGTTTGCTATTGTGAGAAAAGAGTGTAAAGCACGAAGGGTGATGTCGTATCGTACGATATACCATTCCGTACCAATATTCATTGACTATATTGTGAGGAAAGAGAGTAAAAGCACAAAGGGTGATGCCATGCACATTATTAAGATACGATTGATTTGGTGAGGACGAGAGCAAAAGCACGAAGGGTGATGCCGTGCATTTGTTGATTTCTAATTTCATGATATCCGAGTTATGTTGTTTCTTTAATTACTTGTTGTTATTTGATTGACTTCAAAGTATTAGATTTTCTTACCCTATTTGCCTTTTGATGGTTGTTTGGGTGAGGAAGAGTGTAAAACACGAAGGGTGATGCCGTGTATTGTTTTGGTGAGAATGAGAGTAAAAGCACGAAGGGTGATGCCGTGCAAATTGTTTATTTTCGCTTCCTTGTTGATATTCTAGTTATGTTGTTTCCTTCCTTACTTGATGCCTTTCTATTCGAAACTATATTCACCCCCACAGCATGTTTCCCCTTCCCGCATTGACTGGTTATTCCTGTATCTCTTTTAAGATGTATATATATATATATATATATATATATATATATATATATATATATATATATATGAACTGCATAGGTTTATTTGGTGTCTGGTCCTAGCCTCGTCACTACTTAGTCGAGGTTAGGCTGGACACTTACTAGCACATGGGGTCGGTTGTGCTAATACTACACTCTGTGCTCTTTTGCACAGATCCAGGTATTGGACAGCAGCAGTAGCGTGGGAGCCAGCCTTCAGTCCACCGAGACACCGAGGTAGCCTTGCAGGCATCCGCAGGCCCAACGTCTCCTCTATCTTATATTTCATTCTGTTATCTCATATATTCGAGACAAACAGTGTTATATTTCTTTCAAACGGTTGTATTTAGTACTCCTAGTAGTTCGTGAGTGATGTGGCACCAGTTCTTGGGTAGAGACATATGTTGACTTTCGCATTATTGTTCAGCTTATTTAATTTAGGTCTTCCGCTTATTTATTTAATTCCAATATTTTCATGCTATCACTGATAATTGTTAAAAGAAGTAATTTGTTAATGAAGTAGCAGTTAAGAATTGGCTTGCCTAGCTCATATTAGTAGGTGCCATCACGACTCCCGAGGGTGGGAAATCCGGGTCGTGACAAGTTTGGTATAAGAGCTCTAGGTTACATAGGTCTCACAACTCATGGACAAGCTCAGTAGTGTCTGAAGGATCGGTACGGTGACGTCTGTATTTATCCCTCAGAGGCTACAAAGTTAGGAAAATTTCACATTTGTTCTTTCTTGTCGTGCGAATTTGTTCCTCAAATGATAATTGGATTTCTACTCTGCTCTTTCACAGATGGCGAGAACACGCACTCCCTCATCTACCGCTCAGCAACCCGAGCCCCCAGCAGCATGTCCCACTAGGGGCAGCGGGTGAGGCCGCGGCCGTGCTAGAGGCCGAGGTAGAGGCAGAGCTCAGCCCCGAGCAGCAGCACCAGTTTCAGAGCCTCAGGTTGATTTTGAGGAGGAGGTTCCAGCCCCAGCAGTTCCGGTAGGCCTAGCTCAGGTCCCAGAGGGGTTCATTTCCACCCCAGTTCTTCAGGACGCTCTGGTCCGATTGGTGGGCCTCATGGAGAGTGTCACCCGAGCGGGTTTGCTTCCCATAGCACTAGACACTTCTTAGGCTGGAGGAAGGGCTCAGACTCCTGCTACGCGCACTCCAGAGCAGGTAGCTCCCCAGGTTTAGGTTCCTATGGTTCAACTAGCTGTGGCAGTTCAGCCGGGCGTAGTAGCTCAGATCGGCGATAGAGAGGCTATGTCCGCCGATGCTTTATTGAGGCTGGATAGGTTCACCAAGCTCTTCATTCTATATTCAGCGGTGCATCTACCAAAGATCCCCAGGATTATCTGGATAGTTGTAAAGAGGTTCTTCGAAACATGGGGATCGTTGAGACCAATGGAGTTGATTTTGCTACCTTTCGTCTGTCTGGATCCTCCAAGACTTGATGAAGGGATTATTCCTTAGCTAGACCAGCCGGTTCGCCATCTTTGACTTGGGAGCAATTCACAACATTGGTTTTGGAGAAGTTTCTCCCCGTGACTCAGAAGGAAGCCTTTCGGAGGCCGTTTGAGCGCCTCTAGTAGGGTTCCATGACGGTCACCCAGTATGAGACCAGGTTCATCGATCTAGCTCGCCATGCTCTTATCATACTTCCCGCCGAGAGAGAGAGAGGGTGAGGAGGTTTATTGATGGTCTTATTCAGCCGATTCGTCTTTAGATGGCCAAGGAGGTCGGGAGTGAGATCACTTTCTAGGAGGCGGCCAATGTGGCCCGCAAAGTTGAGATGGTTCTGTCACAGGGAGGTGGTCATGGGTCAGATAAGAGGCCCCATCATTCAGGCATATTCAGTGGTAGCTCATATGTAGGTAGAGATTCATATGGTAGAGGCCATCCTCCTAGGCCCTTTCAGTCAGTTCTCCAGGTCTCTCATGGTACTTCAGGTGGTCGTGGTTCTAAAACGCACTATTTTGATCAGCAGCCTTACAGTTCACCACGAGCTCCCATCAGTGCACCGCCGCTTCAAAGTTTTCGAGGTGGTCATTCAGGTCGATAAGGCCAGCAGTTTCAACAACCGATGGCTTGTTACACTTGTGGTGATCCTGGTCACATTGCCAGGTTTTGCCCTCGAGCACCAGGTAGCTCTCAGCATCAGGGTTCTCGTACTATGGTACAGGCACCAGGCATTCCACAGCCCGCCCAACCAGTTAGAGGTAGGGGTAAAGGTGCTAGAGGTGGAGGTAGATGTCCTAGAGGTGGAGCTCAGGCCACCAGAGGTGGAGGCCAGCCAGTAGTAGGCTATCCTAAAGAGGTAGTTTAGGGTGGTGGGGCCCAGCCCCGATGTTACGCCCTTCCATCTAGGCCCGAGGCTGAGACCTCAGATACAGTCATTACAGGTACCATTCTGGTTTGTGATAGAGATGCTTCAGTGCTATTTGATCCAGGGTCTACGTATTCGTATGTGTTATCTTATTTTGCATCGTACCTGGTCATGCCTTGTGATTCATTGAGTATTCCTGTTTATGTGTCTACACCAGTGGGTGATTCTATTGTGGTTGATCGAGTCCATCATTCTTGTATTGTGGTGATTGGGGGTCTTGAGACCCGTGTTGATTTGTTGTTATTAGACATGGTCGACTTCGATGTTATATTAGGGATGGACTGGTTATCCCTGTACCACGCCATCTTGGACTATCACGCCAAGACTATGACCTTAGCCTTACCAGATTTGCCCCGTTAGAGTGGAGAGGGACTCATGTTCATTCTACCCTCAGTGTTATCTCGTACGTGAAGGCTCGACGTATGGTCAAGAAGGGGTGTTTAGCCTATTTGGCTTATGTTCGCAATTCCAGTGTTAAGGTTCCCTCATTGATTCGGTGCCCGTGGTCCGTGAGTTTCTTGATGTTTTCCCTTCAGACCTGCCGAGTATGCCACCCGATAGGGATATTGATTTCTGCATCAATTTGGTTCCGGGCACTCAGCCCATTTCTATTCCGCCATATCGCATGGGCCCGCCAGAGTTGAAAGAGTTGAAGGAGCAGTTGCAAGACTTTCTTGAGAAGGGTTTCATTAGGCCCAGTGTTTCGCCTTGGGGTGCACCGGTGTTGTTTGTCAAGAAAAAGGATGATTCGATGAGAATGTGCATTGATTACCGGCATTTGAACAAGGTCACCATCAAGAATAAGTATCCACTGCCAAGGATTGATGATTTGTTCGATCAGCTTCAGGGTGCCAAGGTATTTTCAAAGATTGACTTGAGATCTGGCTACCATCAGTTGAGGATTAGGGCATCCGATGTCCCTAAGACAGCTTTCCACACTCGGTACGGGCATTATGAGTTCTTGGTTATGTCATTCGGGTTGACAAATGCCCCAGCAGCCTTTATGGATTTGATGAACCGAGTGTTCAGGCCTTATTTAGACTCATTCGTGATAGTCTTCATTGATGATATTCTGATATATTCCCACAGCCGGGAGGAGCACGAGCAGCATCTTAGAATGGTTCTTCAGACCTTGAGGGATAGTCAGTTATATGCTAAATTCTCTAAGTGTGAGTTCTGGTTGAGTTCAGTTGCATTCCTGAGTCATATTGTGTCAGTGGAGGGTATTTAGGTGGACCCGAAGAAGATTGAAGCAGTCAAGAACTGGCCTAGACCAGCATCAGCTATAGAGATTCGGAGTTTCTTGGGATTGGCAGGCTACTATCATCGGTTCGTGGAGGGGTTCTCATCTATCGCAGCCCCGATGACCAGGTTGACCTAGAAGGGCGCCCAGTTTAGATGGTCGGACGAGTGTGAGGCGAGCTTTCAGAGGCTCAAGATAGCTCTGACTATGGGACCAGTGTTAGTATTGCCCACGGGTTCAGGGCCTTATACATTCTATTGTGATACTTCCCGTATTGGGCTTGGTGCAGTGTTGATGCAGGATGGCAAGGTCATTTGCCTATGCTTTAAGGCAGTTGAAGATTCATGAGAAGAACTATCCGGTTCATGATTTGGAGTTGCCAGGCATTGTTCATGCATTGAAGATCTGGAGGCATTATCTGTATGGCGTGGCATGTGAGGTGTTCACTGATCACAAGAGTCTTCAGTATTTGTTCAAGCAAAAGGAGTTGAATTTGAGGCAAAGGAGGTGGTTGGAGTTGTTGAAGGATTATGACATCACTATCTTATATCACCCGGAGAAGGCCAATGTAGTGGCCGATGCTTTGAGTAGAAAGTCATCCAGCATGGGCAGTTTTGCTTATATCCCAGTCGGGGAGAGGCCGCTTGCTTTGGATGTTCAGGCCTTAGCCAATCGATTCGTGAGGTTGGATATTTCTGAGCCTATTTGGGTGTTAGCTTGCATGGTTGCTCGTTCTTCGTTATTGGAGCGTATCCGTGATTGGCATTTTGATGATCCCTATTTGTGTGTCCTTAGAGACACGGTGCAGCGTGGAGGTGCCAAGCAGGTTACCTTAGGTGATGATGGAGTTTTGAGATTGCAGGATTGAGTTTGTGTGCCTACTGTGGATGGGTTTCGAGAGTTGATTTTAGAGGAGGCCCAAAGTTCCTAGTACTCTATTCATCCGAGCACCACGAAGATGTATCAAGATTTGCGGCAGCATTATTGGTGGCGTAGGATAAAGAAGGATATTGTGGCATATGTGGCACGGTGTTTGAATTATCAGCAGGTTAAGTACAAGCATCAGAGGCCTGGTGGATTGTTTCAAAGGATTGAGCTTCCCAAGTGGAAGTGGGAGCGGATAACTATGGACTTCATTACTTGGACTTCCGCTGACTCGGAAGAAGTTCAACGCAGTTTGGGTCATTGTTGATAGGCTGACCAAGTCAGTGCATTTCATTCCTATGGCAGTCTCCTATTCATCCGAGAGGTTAGCTCAGATCTATTTCCGAGAGATTGTTCGCCTTCATAGTGTGTCGGTATCTATCATTTCGGACCGAGGTACGCAGTTTACTTCGCATTTCAAGAGAGCAGTTCAGTGAGAGTTGGTCACCCAGGTTGAGTTGAGTACAACATTTCATCCTCAGACGGACGGGTAGTCCGAGCGGACTATTCAGATATTGGAGAATATGCTCCGAGCTTGTGTTATTAACTTTGGAGGTTCATGGGATCAGTTTTTGCCTTTAGCAGAGTTTGCCTACAACAACAGTTACTAGTCGAGCATCCAGATGGCTCCTTGTGAGGCTTTATATGGTAGGCGATGTCGATCTCCGATTGGATGGTTTGAATCGGGAGAGGCTTGGTTGTTGGGTATGGATCTGGTTCAGGAGGCCTTGGACAAGGTCAGGATTATTCAGGATAGACTGCGTACAACCCAGTCCAGGCAAAAGAGCTATGCAGATCGCAAGGTTCGAGATGTGGCTTTTATGGTTGGTGAGCGGTTATTGCTCCGAGTGTCGCCTATGAAGGGCGTGATGAGATTTGGGAAGAAGGGCAAGCTTAGCCCTAGGTTCATTGGTCCGTTTGAGATTATTGATCGAGTGGGAGAGTTGGTTTATAGACTTGCGTTGCCGCCGAGCTTATCAGCCGTGCATCCAGTTTTTCATGTGTCCATGCTTCGGAGGTATCACGGCGATCCATCCCACATGTTAGATTTCAGCACTGTCCAGTTGGACAAGGACTTGTCCTATGAGGAGGAGCCGGTAGCTATTCTAGACCGCAAGTTCGTGAGTTGAGATCCAAGAGTTTCCCTTCTGTTCGTGTTTAGTGGAGAGGTCAGCCTCCTGAGGCATTGATCTGGGAGTCCGAGTCCGATATGCGGAGCCGTTATCCTTATTTAATCCCCGACTCAGGTACTTCCTTCTTCTGTCCGTTCGAGGACGAACGGTTGTTTTAGAGGTGGATAATGTGACGACCCAAAGGTTCATCACCTATTTTCTTACCCATTATGTGCTTCTGAGGCATTGAAAACCTCATTTAGAGTCGCCTCGAATTGCGTGTGCAGTTCGGGCGCGTAGCCGGAAAGCTTAAATATGAAATTTTGTGAAAAATGCTAAGTTTTGATGTTAAAATGAATAAATTTGACTTCGTTCAACAATTGGGTAAACGGATTCGGACCCGTGATTTGACGGTCTCGAAGGGTCTGTAGGAAAATATGGGACTCGGGCGTATGCCCGGAATTGGAATCCGAGGTCCCTAGCCCGAGAAGTGAAGTTTTTTAAGGAAATTATTTTTTTCTGAAAATGTCTAAGGAAATTGAAATCTAATTGGATTAGAACGAGTTGGTATCGGGCCCGTATTTTAGTTTTGGTGCCCGGTATATGTCTTATATATGACTTGAGTCATTCCTGTGAAATTTGGTTAAAGACGGACGTCGTTTGATGCGATCCGGGCCTTAATTGAGAAATGTGATTTTTAAAAGAGTTTTGAGAAATTTCATTGATCTCGAGGTTTAATTCGATGCTCGTGATGTTATTTTGGTAATTTGATTACACGAATATTTCCGTAGGATGTTTTTGAGGTTGTGTGTATACTTTGGTTGGAGTTTCGAGGGCTCGGGTGAGTTCGAGTAGGTTCCGGGATGCCTTAGGCTTAGAAAGTCAGATGTTGCAGGTTCAGGAAGTTGCAGGCCACTGGACCCTTTAGTGCGGTCCGCGAGAAATTGTGTGCGACCGCGGAGGGGCCAGCACGGCCGTGATCGCCTTTGTACGGGGTGCGGTGGAGGCTGTGCAGCCGCAGTTGCCTTTGTGCGGTCCGCACAGGGTGCTGAACTGTAGGCCTTGAGGGAGGCTTGTGCGGTCGCAGTCCGTTTAATGCGGTCCACGTGGAGCTTCGCGGCCGCGGTCCTTTTTATGCCGTCCACGGTGAGGGTCTGAGAGGGGTATAAATAGACGGGATTTTCAGTTATTTTTCACTTTTTAGAACCCCAAAAACATAAGAGGCGATTTTTCCAACAACCTTTCTTCTCCAAATCAATTTTAAGTCATTTTTAACTAGTTTTCTTCAATCATTAACATCTTTTAACATGGTTTTAAATTAAAAGCAAAGATTTTCATGGGGGAAATTGGGTGTTTTGGGTAGAACCTAGGTTTTCCAAAAAATTGGGGATTTGGACCTCAATTTGAGGTCCGATTTCAAAACAAATTATACATTTGGATTCGTGGGGGAATAAGTAATCGGGTTTTGGTCCGAACCTCGGGTTTCGACCACGTGGGCCCAGGGGTGATTTTGACTTTTAGGGTAAAACTTTGGAAAAACTCATTTTCATGCATTGGTGTTGATTTATTTAGCACTTATTGATGTAATTAAGTAAGTTGTGACTAGATTCGAGCGGATTGGTGGTGGAATCAAAGGGGTAAAGCTATAATTGAGGCTTGAGTGGTGTTCAATGCTTCGAGGTAAGTGTTTGGTCTAACCTTAGCTTGAGGGATTAGGAGTTGAGTCTTATTTGCTACGTGCTAATTGTCGAGTACGACGTATAGGCATGGTGATGAGTATCTATACGTTGGTGTCTAGCATGACCGTGAGTCTTTATATTGCGGATATTCCGATCTTGTTGTATCTTTCATGCCATAATGATGATTTCTCTATGTTGTAAAAAAGCATGTGAAAGAAATTGTGATCTTTGAATTTCGAGAAGCATTGGCTCGAGTGGTAATACGAATTGTGAAAGTATATGAGATAAATGGAACCCTTTGGAGCATTGGCTCAAGTGGTAAAGTGAGTTATAAAGTAAAAAGTGAAAGAAAGAGAAAGAGTTATTGAATTGTTCCCTTGCCAGAATGCTTGTTGCTTTGTTGATTATCTCCCTTGCCGGGATGTTGAGATTTATTGATATTGTTCCCTTCCCGGGACTTAGCTGTTTAATTGTATTCCCTTACCGGGATTTCTATTATTATTATTATTTGTTTAATCCCTTGCCCCTTGTTTGTGATTGTTATTTGGGTGAGGAAGAGCGATAAAGCACGAAGGGTGATGCCGTGCATTGTTTGCTATTGTGAGGAAAGAGTGTAAAGCACGAAAGATGATGTCGTGTCGTACGATGTACCATTCCATACCGATATTCATTGACTATATTGTGAGGAAAGAGAGTAAAAGCACGAAGAGTGATGTCGTGTACATTATTAAGATACGATTGATTTGGTGAGGACGAGAGTAAAAGCACGAAGGGTGATGCCGTGCATTTGTTGATTTCTGATTTCCTTGTTGATATCTGATTTCCTTGTTGATATCTGAGTTATGCTGTTTCTTTCATTACTTGTTGTTATTTGATTTACTTCGAGGTATTAGATTTCTTTACCCTATTTTCCTTGTGATGGTTGTTTGGGTGAGGAAGAGCGTAAAGCACGAAGGGTGATGTTGTGTATTGTTTTGGTGAGAATGAGAGTAAAAGAACGAAGGGTGATGCCGTGCAAATTGTTGATTTCCGTTTCCTTGTTGATATTCTAGTTATGTTGTTTCCTTCCTTACTTGATACCTTTCTATTCAGAACTATATTCACCTCTACAACTATATATATATATATATATATATATATATATATATATATATATATATATATATATATATATATATATATATATATATATATATATATATATATATATATATATATATATATATATATATATATATATATATATATATATATACTGCACAGGTTTATTTGGAGTCTGGTCCTAGCCTCGTCACTACTTCGTCGAGGTTAGGCTGGACACTTACCAGCACATGGGGTCGGTTGTGCTGATACTACACTCTGTGCTCTTTTGCACAGATCCAGGTATTGGACAGCAGCAGTAGCGTGGGAGCCAGCCTTCAGTCCACCGAGACACCGAGGTAGCCTTGCAGGCATCCGCAGGCCCAACGTCTCCTCTATCTTATATTTCATTCTGTTATCTCATATATTCGAGACAAACAGTGTTATATTTCTTTCAAACGATTGTATTTAGTACTCCTAGTAGTTCGTGAGTGATGTGACACTAGTTCTTGGGTAGAGGTATATGTTGACTTTGGCATTATTGTTCAGCTTATTTAATTTAGGTCTTCCACTTATTTATTTAATTCCGTTGTTTTCATGCTATCATTGATATTTGTTAAATGAAGTAATTTGTTAATGAAATAGCAATGAAGAATTGGCTTGCCTAGCTCACATTAGTAGGTGACATCACGACTCCCAAAGGTGGGAAATCTGGGTCATGACATTGGGATCCACCTTAATACCCTCTCCCGACACAACATGCCCCAAGAAGGCCACTGACTCTAGCCAAAACTCACACTTGGAGAACTTAGCATATAGCTTCTTCTCTCGCAAGGTCTGAATCACTACTCTCAAATGCTGCTCATGCTCCCCTAGGCTACGTGACTATACCAAGATGTCGTCAATGAAGACGATAACAAAGGAATCAATATAAGGCCTGAATACCCTATTCATCAAATCCATAAATGTTGATGGGGCATTAGTCAAACCAAAGGACATCACTAGAAACTCATAATGGCCATATCTAGTCTGGAACGCGGTCTTCGAAACATCCGAGTCCCGAATATTCAACTGATGATACCCTGACCTCAGGTCTATCTTAGAGAACACCCTAGCACCCTGCAACTGGTCAAACAAATCATCGATACGAGGCAACGGATACTTGTTCTTGATGGTGACTTTGTTCAATTGGCGGTAATCAATGCACATCCGCATAGTCCCATCCTTCTTCTTCACAAATAACACTGGTGCACCCCAAGGCGATACACTGGGTCTAACAAACCCCTTTGCTAAGAACTTCTCAAGATGCTCCTCTAACTCCTTCAGAGCCATACGGTATTGTGGGATAGATATAGGCTGAGTGCCCGAAGCCAAATCTATACAGAAATCAATATCACGATCCGGTGGTATGCTAGGAAGATCAGATGGAAAAACATCGGTGAACTCTCGAACCACTGGAACTGAATCAATCATCGGAGACTCTGCGGTGGTGTCCCGAACATAAGCTAGATAAGCCAAACACCCCTTCTCGACCATATGTCGAGCCTTCCGGAAGGAAATAACCCTACTAGGTGTATCAACTGTGGAACCCTTCCACTCTAACCTCGGCAACCCTGGCACCGCTAGTGAAACATTCTTGGCATGGCAATCTAGGACGGCGCGATATGGGGACAACCAATCCATGCCCAGGATGACTTCAAAATCGATTATATCAAGCAAAAAGAGATCTATCCTAGTCTCAAAACCATAGAATTTGACCACACAGGACTGGTAGATCCGATCCACAACCCCAGAATAACCCACAAGAGTGGACACATGAATAAGAGTGCCCACAAGCTCAGGAGAAATGACTAGAAAACGAGCAGACGGAGATGATACCTATGAATAAGTAGACCCTCGATCAAACAATACCGAAGCATCCCTACCACCAATGGAAATAATACATGTGATGACGACATCTGAGGCCAATGCATTTGTCTTGACCGGGAGGGCATAGAATCTGGCTAGAGCACCGGCTGGCTGGCCTCCACCGGACAGAGTAGTAGCTAGTTGACCTCTCCCTGCCTGACCTCCACCTCTAGGTGGCTGGGCAGCTGGTGTTGAAATCATGGGCTACTGACCCTGCTGCACTGCCTTGCCCCGAAGTCTGGGGCAGGTCCTCTTCATGTGACCCAAATCTCCAAACTCGTAGCACCCTCTCGGTACCATAGCATGCTTCCCTGAAGTCTGAGCCTACTGACTCGAATACCCACTGGAAGAGCCCTAGATGGCCGGTGGGCGATATGAACTCTCTGGTACGGCACTGAAGTGGGCACTGGAAGAACCCTGATAACCAGAATACCCGCCAGAGGAACCTTGAACAGCTGGTGGGTAGTAGGAACTCTCCGGCATCGCACTGAAATAGGGTTTCACTGGAGCACCTCGGGGAGGGGGTGCTGGTGCTGAGTGCGAGGGTCTGCTAGGCTGACCCCTCCCGAAGTGACCTCTACCCCTAGCTGGGGCACCTCTGAACTCTCCCGAAAATCTAGCCCTCTTATCCTGCTGCATCTGCTCTCTACCCCTTTGACGATATCCCTCAATCCTGTGAGCAATCTCAACCACTAACTAATACTCTATACCTATCTCTACCTCTCGGGCCATACCAAATTGAATATTGGGGTGCAACCCCGCAACAAATCTCCGCACTCTCTCGGCATCTGTGGGAAGTATCATGAGTGCATGGCATGACAACTTAGAAAACTTCGCCTCATAATCGGTCACAAATATCAGACCCTGCTTAAGATGCTCAAACTGATACCGTAGCTCCTTCTCTCAAAAGGCGGAATGTACCTATCCAAGAATAATTGTGCGAACTAACTCTAAGTGATGGGAGGAGAACCTGCTGGCCTGCCAAGAACATAGTACTGCCACCATCTACGGGCCCTGCCCTCAAGATGAAAATTAGTGAAATCAACTCCATGCGACTCCAGTATCCTCATGTGGTGCAGTCTATCCCTGCACCTGTCTATGAAGTCTTGAGCATCCTCATGACGCTCACCCCCGAAGACCGGAGGGTGAAGTCTGGTCAATAGCTTTTGCAGATCACCATCCATAGCTGGTCTAGGCTGGGGTGCCACTGTGGCAACTAGCTGGGTCCCATCTGCGGGTAGTGCAACCGGAGTCTGATACACTGCAGCTGCATGACCAAGAGCCTCGGCAGTAGGGGTATGTGCTCCCCCTCCCACTTGTGAGGTAGCTGGATCTGCTGGAAATAAACCAGCCTGAGTCATAGTATCCATGAACCGTAGCATACGTCCCATGACCTCCTGAAATCCCGATACGGTCATAAAGTCCGTCGGGGTCGGCTCAGCTACGGGCACCTCGCCTTGCTCCTCAATGATAGGATCTCCTACGGGATCTACCAGTGGTGCTACTAGAGTAACTCTAAGACACCCTCGTCCCCTACCACGGGCTGGAACCCTCCCCCGTCCTATGCCTCGGCCTCTAGCCACGGGGGGAGCAGCTCCTCCCGGGTCTGGAACATCAGCCGCGCGTGTCCTCACTTGAGCCTCGTCCGATTGATGCTCGGGACCCCCGACTCTGCCCGAACATACTGAAAAGTCTGAAATCACGAGACACCTACTCGAACCCTCTGAACATCTAAACAACGCTAAATCTAGGAATCACCCCCTAAAACCAAATGAATCAAACTTATGAACTTCAAGTTCTTAATTCTCCTCTAATGGGACAAAACGCCCTTAAACTACTCGGATTGACATCAAATTTTATGAGAAAATCTTAAATAATATTTCGGACTTGTACCGGGCTTCGGAACCAACATACGAGCCTGATACCTATGAAATCAATCATTACTTACTTTCTTTAAATCCTTAAAACTTCAAATTAACAATTTCAAATAAAAATTCATTACTCGGGCTAGGGACCTCAGAATTCAATTCCGGACATACGCCTAGATCCCATATTTTCCCACGGACCCTCCGGGACCTCCGGGTCCGTTTGCTCAAAATGTTGACCAAAGTCAAACTTAGTCTTTTAAGAGAATCCTAAAGAATCAAATGGGCATATTTCACTCAAAACTCTTCCAATTCCCAAACCAACCGTCCCCACAAGTCGTAGGTTAGCTAAAGCAAGCGCGGGAAGTTTTTATTTAGGGGAACGGGGTTCTAAAAGGCAAAACGACCAGTCGGGTCTTCCAAAAATGCTAACTTCCACAATAGGTGCCGAAACATTCCCGGTTCTTCCAAAACCTAATCCGGACATACGCCCAAGTCGAAATCATCATACAAACCTACTAGAACCTTCGAATCCCGATTCCGAGGTCGTTTACTCAAAAATCAAATCTTAGTTAATTCTTTCAACTTAAAGCTTCCGAAATGAGAATTCTCTTTCCAAGTCAACTCTGAACTTTCCGGAATTCAATTCCGACAATACGTACAAGTTATAATACCTGAAGTGAAGCTACTTAGAGCTTCAAACTGCTGAACGACGCGCTAGAACTCAAAACAACCGGTCGGGTCGTTACATTCTCTCCACTTAAGCATATGTTCGTCCTTGAACGTGCTGAGAACTACACTGAAGCAGTCTGAAATCACCGCGTATCACCTCGTGCACCTACCCGTGCTACCACAACTCAGTTGGGCACATTAGCTCGATCAAATCTAAAGATAACTTCTTTCATTTAGGAAAATAAGCCTTAGAGCCCAGTTTCAACATCCAAAATTCTCTGCCAGGCCTTCTTTCAACATGTGAACACCGTATAAATCACCACACACTGCACCGATACAAGATTGCATATCTTTGCTGAATTCACACCATGCACCACATCATTCAGAGGACCATAATAACATTCTCTGATCATAATAACCAACATCTTCTGAATCTGATGCTCACAAGCACCTCATGATATATAAGTCTTGTTCCAACTCTTACAATACCGCCACGTCGGAAGAGACACATAAAAATTCATAACCAACTGCTGAGTCAATAATTCATTGAGTTTATACTCCTGACAAAAACCATCACCTCTTTCTGAACCAAATAATGATCTTTGCTCCTTAACATACTTCATATAATCCGATCGCACTGATCCTAGATCCAATAATCCCCTCTCACCCCGTACGAACTGCTCAGGCAATAAGCCATCCCATACATTACCAAAAGTCTCATAGGATGGCACAATGTGCCAATAGGCTATGAACTCGAACGTGATAAAAAGGAAAACGAACTCTGGAAGGGACTACTCAACTTACGCGCTAATATTGACTTTCATCAGAAAATAGGAAACATGGCACACAAAATAGCATATAGAAAACTGTATTCAACATCACACTGTTGCAGCGTGTAACCCGATCCAAACAATGTACCTATGGCGGCGTGCCACCCGATCCACGCATAGAATTCACATAAGGAGATATACATCGAGCTAAATTGCTCATTACAACGAAAATACCGAATATCGGTCACAAGCACGCTAAGTGCATAATACCATCCCTGGGGATACATATAGCGCCATAAGCTAACAAACTCAAGCAAAACTGAGGTGCGATATATGTTCCGAAACTAAAGAGCCATCCTGCTCACACAACACCATCGCTACGGAACCTCAACACATAAGAAATTTATCGAGCTGTTCACAACTCACACGACACAATATAGCATTACATGAAACAGCTGATGATGAAATAACATCCAGCATCCGAATACTCCTCCATAAGGAGAGCTATGCTGAAATACACATATCTGGCCTGATACAAGGCCCACATTTATATTTAAATCCATCCACAGATCTCAGGTCGATTCTGATCGCATCAAACTAGGCTAATAAACTTTCATGGGTCCATAATAACCCCATTTTTCTCATAGCACACAAGAACCACCATCATAACCGGAGTAAACATCCAAAGTTCATAACCCAATAAATCGAGTGCCCTCCAGGCACAAATTCTCAAATTAGCAATATTACCACAATCTTCATACTTGGTCTAAATCTTCAATCAATCAAGTGACTACACGTTACACTTACACAATCTTACTTTGAGATACGCTTCCACGACCTTCCGCATTAGGTAACAATTCTGCACACCCATACCACCGGCCGCATTAATGCTATAAGGCAAGTCGAGAATCCATAACTAGGTTGTAAAGCCTTTCTTACAAAACACCGGCCTCAGGTGATGCTGGAAGCAATCCCATCTTGCTCTAAACATTCAAGTTCCTTCCCTGCTTATCCAAGCTCACAACATCCTTGTCAACACCGAACCGCAATCGTGATCCTCAATTTCAAATTCCATACCACTCATTGCACCTAACCCGCCAATATGCGATAGCACAAGAATTTCATCATACTCCCTAGACCACTAATAGGGCAAACACTTCATCTTATAGAAACTTTTCGCTTAACTCATTTCAAGATAATCATAGCAACACGCAAGTGAATCCTCATAACTGTAGAACATGCAAATCTTCAAGTAGCGGCAAGGCCACAATAACCCTTCCGGGATCCACCTACACATAACAGGCCATAATATTTGAATACTTCCAAATAAAATTGATTACGGCGGCTGTCAAGCCTCACACGCACCGTTTGAATCACATGCATAACTTAATCACGCTAAAGAAACTGATCATTACTACCAATATGCCAATTCAACTATGGCTAACTGATCTAACTTCTTTCAGTTTATCCTTGGTTGCCTTAGAAATAATAATAACTCCATTCCACACATAACACACTCCATCCGCACTCATCCCGAGTGACCTTGTAACATGAGACCATGTTGTTTCAAATTCCACAAACCATTTCATATCTCCCTTGTGCGCACATTCGCATCCTTGACTGGTACGCCCATTTTGATAATCCCTCTACGAATCCGAAGTCATTTTCTCTCATTCTTCCAAATGCTACCCTGCAAGCCAAAAATATCATAGAACATTCTGAGATTCTTATCACAATCTGCTACCAAGCTCGATTCATAACCATATCATGGGCTTGAAATCCTTAGGCACCGCATATTAACCTTTGAATTCACTAGGACCGTTGTTGAGAGTCACCCACTCTGGCTTGGTACCGAATATAATCAACTCCAAGGCTCCGCTAACACATGAACACCCATCTCTACAAAGCACCCGACTGAATCACTTCCCATGTAAATCACCTCTGGACAAAGCATAAATCTTGAATCTTCTCAAAGCCTGAACATGATCCAATAAGGCTAACCATAGCACATCTTCATTAAATCCCTTGCCTTAAATGACCACTTATGTTCTTTTCCTATAGCTGTAATAACTCGCCAATACACCGATGACCCAAAATCTCACCAGTAGACGACCATGCAATCCAATCGTAGGCGGTGGGACTCTCCCACTTAACTCTGGAACCCATCAAGATTCTTTATCTCTCATTGACATGACCTTGTGCAATCAAACTGCCAGATCTCTCAAAATCCTTCCGTTAGCATTTCATGAACACTCCGAATTCCCTAGCACATTCATGTATTCGACCTCTTACTGGATAACCAGTAAAATCCTTCATAGAAGCTTCATCAACCATGTGACCGCTGATCTGCTCTCAGGAGATAACCCACCTGAGGCTATGCTCGTTCACCAGCTGCACAAGTCCATTCACTCCTCGTGGACATCAACTAAATGTGCGATAATATCTTCCTATCCAAAGTCATGTTGTATCCTTCTCCATATCAAGCAACTCTTTTCTGTTGCATCCAATCTCCTGCCGTATGCAAGCCAATATTTCAAATTAAGCTCATAGACCCAACCACCATCCACTAAAATTCCCCAAATCATTCCAACTTTCCTTAATGTGCGTAGTCATCCTACCACAAAACCCATATGCAACTCCGCCACTCTCCCACTTTGGCGAAACTCACTCCTTTAATCAACTACTCGACCTTCACTTCTTATACCTGCCCTTCTAGAAATTTAACCACCGCTTGACACTTCCCACATGTCCTTTCTCATCCTTTGGTGCCCGGTTGTTGTCTTGATTCAATCTCATTCTCTGTAACATTGGAACCAACAGATCACCACTAACTTTAAATCTCCCTGAGGGTCATCTATATTGAGCCATCAAAACTAAAAACACCGATTTAATCCTGAACCACCGCACACTATGATCTCTAACAGTCGCCTCTCCATTATCATTTCACAACATCCTGCCCCAAAGGCAAATTGAAGAAAACCATAACACCGGCGAACTTAACATATTCAATCGAGGATGATGATACCATGTTGCAGATGAAACTTCTACCACACTTGAAAACACTAAGTCTCGTTACCCCGTCAATCTAAATCTAGACATTCACAGGCCAATTGATTTTCCTTCGCCGGAAATGAAATATCGAATCTCTGAATCGTGCACTGAGTAAACCTCTAGTCAAGTCATTCACTGCCCCGACACATGGGCAAGTATCCTATTATCATGTCAATACTGTGCGATAACTAATCATGAGCAATCATAGCAATCTGCGCATAACCTTAAAGCTCTCAAAAGTGCAGCTACTGAGATGAAATGATAGAATATCCTTCTTCTAGGTGACGACAATAGCCCAATCCACTAGGCAGGGAGTATTATAATCCACACCATCTTGTAGTACCACTAAAATGCTTTAATTCTCAATTTATAATAGGCACTTCGCGTCGCGTAAGATTGAGTAGGAAGTAAACAAGGGCATAAGCCTCAAAGGAATCAAATCGCATGATGAGGAATCAAGAAGGAAAGTACTCCTAACAGCCATGTAGCCTCTCGAATATAAGTATAGATGTCTCTGCACCGATCTGCAAGACTCTACTAGACTCTCTCATGACTCGTGAGACCAAAGGGTACCTAGTGCTCTGATACCATGTTGTCACGACCCAAAATCCACTAAGGGTCATGATGGTGCCAGACACCGCTGTCAAGCAAGCCAACCATAAATACTTAATTTATTTCTTATTTTAATAATTTTGAAAACTATAATTTTCCTTCAAATCAACTAGTAAAAGATAATCTTTACAAGGTAAATAAAAGAATTTTTGGAAGTAAATACAAAATACCCCATAATCATCCCAGAACCCGGTGTCACAAGTGAATGAGCTATTTCTAGGAAACAATGTCATACAACAACTGTCCGGAACACAAATTGGACATAAAAGAAAATACAGTACAATACTATGAAGGGGACGCGACTGGCTGTGGTTCGTCTCGAGAGGTGCAGCTCACCTAAGTCTCTGTATCAACCATGTCATTGCGCCCAACTAGGCCACTAGACATACATGTGTCTGTGCAACAAAAATGCACAGCAAGTGTAGTATGAGTACAAAAACAACGTGTACCCAGTAAGTATCCCGTCTAACCTCGAAGAAGTAGAGACGAGAGGTTGACTTCGACACTTACTAGTGGTCCAATAATAATATATTAATAATGTGAATAATCATGGATTTATAAAAAAAACGGCAGTAAACTCAAGTAAGTCAAGAAACAAGTAAACATTCCTTTTTATATTTAGAAGTCTCCAAATTCATAATCCATTATTTACCAATTTATCTCAGACCAGGGAGGCAATATCAATTTGTAAATCTCAAGCAAGCATTACAAGCATGCGCAAATCATGTCGAGGTCGTACGGATCGATCCAATAAATATTTAAACTGTGTACTATCAGAGGGTCGAATGGCGCGAACTATAGATGCATCTATTTAATCTGTCGAGGTGTTCGGCCCATTCCAAAATTTAACACACACAGACAATCAATTAAGAAGTCATCAGGGAACAATTATCCAAAGAAAAGCCAATTCTCTTCCATTAGTTTAAGAAAATGAAGTTTAATTTTTTTAGAAATTCATTTACAAATTCGATGTGATTTAAGCAATTCAAACTGTCAATAAGATTACAAATATTCCAAGTATAGCATACTTTTGGGTCCTAGACTACCCGGACTTAAACATAATAGTAGCTGCATATGGACTCTCGTCACCTCGTGCATACGCATCCCTCACAACTAGAAGCACATAACCAATTATTTCACCTATGGGGACAATTCCCTCTTACAAGGTTAGAAAAGAGACTTACCTCACTCCGAAGGCTATATTCCGATTCAAGAAAGCGCTTAAACCTCCAATTCGGAGCCGAACCATCCAAAACAATTCAAATAGGTTAAGAACTAGTCAATACATGCTCAAAGGTTCATAATTTAATTATTAAACCAATTTCCCAACCATAAATGCAAGAATTCCTAAAATTCACCCCCAAGCCCACGTGCCTGGATTCCGGAAATTCTTGAAGAAAGTTGTTACCCATAACCTAAGGATCAAGAGTATATGATTTCTACTAAATTCTATAACAAATTTCGTGGTTAAATCTTATTTTTATCAAAACCCTAGGTTTTTTCATCTAAACCCTTGATTTTCCCTAATTTTCACATGTTAATCTACCCATAATCTATGTATTTAACTCATGTTGTGTAGAAATTACTTACTCAAAGTGCTAGGTGAGATCCCTCTTCCAAAAGCTCCAAAATAGCCCAAGAGATGAAAGGAAATGAGCTAAAAGGGCTAAGTCTCGAAATTAATAGTTGTGCATAGGCCTCCGATGTCGCATTTGCGACACTTGGTTCGCAAATGCGATGGTCGCAATTGCGACAAAATGATCACAAATGCGAACATAGGCCTCCCCTGCCAAGGTCGCAAATGCGACCAATGAGTTGCAAATGCAGACTTTGCTAAGGTCGCAAATGCGAACTTTGCCTCAGGCCAATCTCCATCGCAAATGCGAAGCCTCACTCGCAAATTCAAGTTCGCAAATGCGAACTATTTCCCGCATTTTGCGAGACCTGCACTTGCTGCTAAGAACACCAGAAAATCTGGTGTGTTTCCAACCCCTCCCGCACGTTCGAAACTCACCTGAGGCCCTCAGGACCTTAACCAATTATACCAACATGTCCCAAAACATGATACGAACTCGCTCGAGGCCTCAAATCACATCAAACAATGTCGAAATCATGAATCGCACTCTAATTCAAGATTAATAAACTTTGAAATTTCAAACTTCTACTTTCGTTGCTTAAACCTATCAAATCACGTCCGATTGACCTCAAATTTGTGCACAAGTCATATTTGACATTACGGACCTACTCTAACTTCCGGAATCGAAATCCGACCCCGATATCAAAAAGTCCACTTTAGGTCAAACTTCTCAAAAACCTTCAAATTTCTATCTTTAGCCAAACGACCCCAAAATTACCCAGGGACCTCCGAATTCACTTCCGATCGCACTCCCAACACCAGAATCACCATAAGGAGCTATTCCTAGACTCGGAATCCCAAACAAACATCGATAACACTGAAATGCACTTCAACCCAAACTTATAAAATTCTTCCAAAAATGCTAACTTCCACAATATGTGCCGAAACGTTTTCGGGTGTTCCAAAACCTGATTCGGACATACGCCCAAGTCCAAAATCATCATACAAACCAACTAGAACCTTCGAATCCCGATTCCGAGGTTGTTTACTCAAAAATCCAATCTTAGTTAATTCTTTCAACTTAAAGCTTCCGAAATGAGAATTCTCTTTCCAAATCAACTTCAAACTTTTCGGAATTCAATTCCGACCATGCGTACAAGTTGTAATACCTGAAGTGAAGCTACTCAGGGCCTCAAACTACTGAACGACGTACTAGAACTCAAAATGACCGATCGGGTCGTTGCACATTTACTGACTTCAAATTAAATAACTCTCAATAAATTACAATTCCTAAAACCGGTGGTACAATTCATAAGCCTTTCTAAGAGTAGTTATACAAAATAAATACAACATTGTTCAAGAATGATAAGAAATCAATGGAATGTAAATACAAATGAAGGTGACTCTGAGGCCTGCGAACGCAGCAACAGGTTACCGTGAGTCTCCACCGCGACGACTGTGATTACCCAAAAGGTCATCACCTTTTTTAGAAATAAATTCTGTGTTCTAAGACCTTAAAACCTCCCTTTTGTCTTACCTCGATTTGCGTGCACAGTCCGGGCGTGTACCCGGAAAGCCATTATGTAAAAATCTGTGAAAAATGGTGAAGTTTGCTTTTAAAATATATTTAGGCCGACTTGGGTCAATATTTTGGGTAAATGGACCCGGACCCATGATTTGACAGTCCCGAAGGGTCCGTAGGAAAATATGGGACTTAAGCATATGCCCGGAATCAAATTCCGAGGTCCCAAGCCCGAGAAATGAATTTTTAAAGAAAATTATTTTTTGGAATATATATATGAGCTTTTGGAAATTAAATATGTTTGAATTTGATGGTATTAGGCCCGTATTTTGGAAATTAAAATTTGGTAAGAAACGGATTTGAAATGATGTGAATCGGACCTTCGAGTGTTAAAATGTGAACTTAAGGGTTCATGAGATTTTTCTTTGATTTTGATATTAAATTCATAGTTATTGATGTTATTTTGATGATCTGATCGCGCGATCAAGTCCGTATGATATTTTGGGTCTTGTGTGCATGTTTGGTTTGAAGCCCCGAGGACTCAGATGTGTTTTGGATAGGCCACGGAGTGCATTTGGACTTAGAAAATTGCTGGTATGTTGCAGGTCTGATTTGCGAAGAATAATCGCAAATGCGAAGAAGTCTTGGGCAGGCCCTGATCGCAAATGCAACCATCTGATCGCAAATGTGGAGGGCCATAGTCGCAAATGCGACATATGCCTCGCAAATGCGAAGCCCTAAGAAATCTTGGGTGGTCGCAAATGCGATAATATCTTTGTAAATGTGAAGAAAGCAGACTTCTGAAGGGTTCGCAATTTTGAACCCTGGTCGCAATTGCGACATCTGCAACCTGCAAAATCATAACTTAGCCGAAAAGTTCTCATTTTTCAAACCCTCTCAAAACTAAAATACCTTTGGGCGATTTTTCAAAGATAAGTACTCTTCCAAATCGATTGTAAGTCATTTTAACTCGTTTTCATTAATCTGGACATCTTTTCACATGATTTCAACTCAAAATCAAGGGTTTTCATGGGGGAAATTGGGTGTTTTGGGTATAACTTAGGTTTTCAAATTTTGGGGATTTAGACCTCGATTTGAGGTCTGATTTCAAAACAAATTATATATTTGGGTTCGTGGGTAAATGGTAATCGGGTTTTGGTTCGAACCTTGGGTTTTGACCATGTGGGTCTGGGGTCGATTTTTGGCTTTTGGGGGAAATCTTCATAAAACCTATTTTCATGCATTAAAACTGATTCATTTAGCATTTATTGATATCGTTAAGTAAATTATGGCTAGATACAAGCGAGTTGGTGGTGGAAACAAGAGGTAAAGCGGTAGTTGAGGCTTGAATTGTGTTCGTGGCATCCAGGTAAGTGTTTGGTCTAACCTTAGCTTGAGGGATTAGGAGTTATGTCTTAATTTTGGAGTACGATGTATAGGCATGGTGACGAGTATCTATACATCGGTGTCAACCATGCCCATGGGTCTAGTGTTGTAATTGTTGTGATTCCATTGAGATTTATTCATGCTTAATATGTTGATTATCATTATTGGTTCCCTTGTCGGGATGCTGTTGTTTATGATATTATCTCCCTTGCCGGGATGTTATTGTTTATGATATTGTCTCCCTTGTCGGGATGTTATTGTTTATGATATTGTCTCCCTTACCGGAATGTTATTATTTACGATATTGTCTCCCTTTCCGGGATGTTGTTATTATACTCTTATTCCCTTGCCGGGATTCGTTTGTGATTGATGTTGATTTGTAAATGGGATCGGGTTGCATGCCTGCAACGAGATATATGAAATAGGAGCGGATTGCACGCCTTCAACGAGATATATGAAATGAAAGCGGGTTGTACGCCTGCAATGAGATATATGAAATGGGAGCGGGTTGCACGCTTGCAACGAGATATATGAAATGGGATCGAGTTGCACACCTGCAACAAGAAAGAAATGAAAGTGAATACTGTGTTTGTTTTCCTCATTATTGTTGGCAATTAAATTTTGGTTTCTTTACATTCCTCTTTGGTATTTTGTTGTTATCTAATACTCCCCATAGCATGTTTTCCCCTCCCCATCTTTAACTGTGAATATCTGCTTTTATTTTCCGATGTATATGATTTAACTGCATATGTTTCTTTGGTAGTCTGGTCCTAGCCTCGTCACTACTTCGTCGAGGTTAGGCTAGGCACTTACCAGCACATAGGGTCGGTTGTGCTGATACTACACTCTGCATTGTGTGCAGATCCCGGTGCTGCAGCTTTTGGACAACAATGAGGGTGTTGTCTTCAGTCCAACAGGTGACCTGAGGTAGTCCTGCAGACGTCCGCAGGCCTTGGTGTCTCCTTCTATCATTTTCTTCTGTTTTTACTTATTCAGAGATAGATTTGTGTATTTTATTCAGATCTTATTTGTAGTATTCTTAGACAGTCTGTGAAATTATGACACCAGATCTGGGTAGTTTTAGTTTATGTTTGAGGATTTGTCTCGGTAATATTAAACTCGTTATATTTCAGTCTTCCGCTTTATTATTTCCGCCGTTTATATGATGTTTTTTCACCACTGTTAAGGGATTAAAACTGAAAAATAGTAATTAGAATAATTTGGTTTGCCTAACTTTCACTAGTAGGCGCCATCACGACTCCTGAGGGTGGAAAATCCGGATCGTGACAATGGCCCATACAGCTACTATCGATCAATACCTGGATCTGTACACAAAAATGTACAAAAGTGTAGTATGAGCACACCATGGCGGTGCGCAATAAGTATCAAGACTAACCTCGATGGGGGTAGTAACGAGAAATAGTCAAGACATCTACTGGTAAAATGATATGAATAGGATATGATAATATAATATCGAGATAAAGATAACGAGTTAATATCAACAACAAAAAGAAATCAAAATACAAACAGTAGGAACAATAAAAGGAGAACACGGGTAGTAACGAACGATAACCAAGTAAATCAAATAACTAAGTAAATCAGATAACCAAGTAAATTAACACTGACATAACAGGAACAGAGACAAGTAAGAATGTATTCAATTAAAGAAGGCAATACCCACTCAATCAATCACATCATGTCTAATACACAATCCCGACCATCTAAATCCTTGGTTTCTCATATCATAATCTCAACTTCCGAACCTTCAGCACACATGGCACCTTGTGCCCCCATATTTTCCATATCACTTTTAACAACAAAATTCACATGCTATACAATACATAATGTCCGTACAAATCCCCTCAAGATGTTCAAGAAATCTCATTTACCTAATATAAGTAAATTACAATTTCTAAACTAATTAGGAAAGCCAGCGAGAAAAGATGAAATTGTTCCTTTTGAAATCATTTGAGTAAAGAAAGTACCTCTTTCAATTTAAAATACAACATCGAATGGATTATTACCTTTAACATGGGAGTTAATAGCTTAAAACTTAGTAGAAATTCCTTTTTAAGTAAAATACAATCTCAGGCGGTTTAAGGGGATATAATTGAGAAACTAATTGAATTAAAGGTGTAACAATTATTAAAGTTTGAAGTATTGGAATGTATATATATAAATGCGGCGAGGTATTGAAAACATTGTAGGTTCCAACACAAAGGATCACAGCAATAAAGGAATTTAAACAGTTAAAATACTTGAATTGATAACAATAAATAAACACAACAGCAGAAAGTGCATGGCATCACCCTTCGTGTTTTAACTCTAAACCCTTACCATGCAATCAATATTCACTTTTATTCTTTATTCTTGCGGCGTGCAACCCGATCTCAATCATATAATACTGTTGCGGCGTGGAACCCGATCCTAATCATATAATGATGTTGTGGCGTGCAACCCGATCCCAAGCATATAATGATGTTGCGACGTGCAACCTGACCCCACCTGTCCACCCTTATTACTCCTTGTTGCGGCATGCAACCAGATCCCATATAATATTATTACGGCATGCAAACCGATCCCATATAATATTGTTGCGGCATGCAACTCGATCCCAATCATATAATACTGTTGCGGCGTGCAACCCAATCCCATATAATATTGTTGTGGTATGCAACCCGATCCCAATATATAAATTAACACCAATCACAAAAGAATCCCGGCAAGGGAACAATAGTATAACAACAATATCCCAGCAAGGGAAACAATATCATAAGCAATAACATCCCGACAAGAGAATAATAGTATAACAACAATATCCCGGCAAGGGAAACAACATCATAAGAAATAACATCCCGCCAAGGGAGTCAACAAGTACATAATAAGGGTCACGGAAAAACCAAAAAGCAGGATAACCTCAACAAAATAACAAGACATAATAAGCACGTGATAACTACACCGGTAACTGTCACACCTCCTTTTTACCTTACACCCCGGAAGGGCATAAGGGAGTTTTTCCAATTAAAGGACAATCGAAACGGGATTTATTATTAAAGATTTAGAGTCACCACTTGGGAGATTTATGGTGTCCCAAGTCACCGGTTGAATCCCGAATCGAGGAAAAGATTGACTCTGTATTACAGTCCGCAAACCAGAAATCTGAGTAAGGAATTCTGTTAACCCGGGAGAAGGTGTTAGGCATTCCCGAGTTCCGTGGTTCTAGCACGGTCGCTCAACTGTTACATTTGGCTTAAATTATCGGATTTTAACAATTATGAACCTATGTGCAAATTTTAACCTTAACCGCTTTTATCCATTTTTTAAAGAAAATTGCAACGTCATTAAAACAAGTCTTGAACCATGTCACATAAATGCACCCGTGGTTTTTGGACATACTTTAATATCGTTGGGATTTGGGTCACATAAATGTGCACCCGAGTTTAGGGAGGTAATGTTATTAAAATACGCGCCTGAAGAGACTAACGCATTATTATTTTGGGGAAGGCCGTGAAATTCGCTAAACAGCCCGTCCCGAAATCTAAGTATTTTAATATATACAATTATCGAAATCCCCGCAATTTATGTGTTTTGTTTAGCGAGGCTCATCCCGTTTTATTATTTTAAAGTGCAAACCTAGAGCAATCTATAGTTTTCTACTTAATTTGTCTCTAAAATAAAAGAAAGGCCCTAATTAATTTGTTACTGGACTGATGCAAACTAAGTAATATTTTTGCACCAACATCCGACCATTGGGCTCCGATGTGAGCCCAGCAGAGGGAATTTAAAACCAGATATACACCATAAAATCGGCCAAAACAGACCTTGGCCCATGCCTAAATGAGAAAGAGGCCAAAACTGGCCTGGGCCGTGCATCAATTATCCTGAGGCCCAAACGTTTAGGGACTAGCCTGTTAAGTCCTGTCTTTTACACTAAATGGAATTTCAATTTAATTAAGAACACAAATCTGATGAATCTACTACTAAAATTAACTAGCCAGTAAAATAAATTCAATGCAACATTAAACATGAGTTGGAAAGCAACTGATTTCAGATTTCATGACCCACGTAAACTGCCTATGATCACAATTTCAAACATGGTGCATACTAGTTCAAATTTCAAATTCCCTACTATGACTCATTTTTTATTAAAATGCTGACTCATGAACTTTGATTAAACACTTACATGACCACATATGAGAATTGAAACTCGAGAATTAAGGATGCTGGATGAAAATGGATTGCCTAAATTAACCTTACGAATTACATATCTCATATCTACTTTTAACTTTTTGATTTCGAACCCACACACAACCACTCAAACTCAGAATTATAGATTAACTCACATCATCACTACTAAATATAAAGCTCCCATGATCAGAAGAAGTATCACACTACTTTAACAGTCTACAGCCTAATTAATCACAGCTTGAAAACACCACTTATACAGATCTAGTAAAACCGAAAATTAACTAAACTAATAGAAACTATTCTGTTAGTCCAGCATGGAATTATTACAACGAATACTCAACTAAACTCATATGCATTTCTAAATATCTAACACACACTTAACAGTTCAAATGCACAACCTTATGATTAACAGTCCATCAGTACGGTTATCACAGTATAATGAAAGCAGTAAATCAACAATAGGCCTCCACTTCAACAACAATAGGCCTCCACTTCATTCATTTTCAACTGGATATTTACATACATCGAGTTTCAGGACATGTACCTGGTATGTAGAACAGAAAAATGGGGTAAGCAATCAGCAACAGCAAACAGCAAAATACAGCAGCAGAAAGCCCAACACAGTAGCTTCAACACCTCAATCCAGAAATCCCAGCAACATGGAGAAAGCCAGTAAAAATGGAGAAGAAAAATAGTCCGGAAATCTCTCTTTGTTTTCTCTTTCTAGCTTTGAACTCTCTGGTGTTCTTCCGTTCTCAATATTTCAGAAAATTTGGTTCTATCTTTTTACTCTCTCCAAAATGAATTCTGCCCCTGTATATCCAGTGTATCCAGAGTGTATATCGAGTGTATACCGCTCTCTCCGCCCCTTTTTTTTCTTCTCTAATCTGATTTTCAGCTCCCTTAAATGGGCATTCAATTAGTGTATTTTCCACTACCAATTCAACTTTTCATTTCTTTAATCATCCACTTAATTGTCCACTCAATTAGTTCTTTTAGTTAATTTGATAATGCAAATACTACCCTACCACTATTAGGAGCTTCTCAATTAGTAAATTGGCCCAACCAGATTTTCCTCTTCTTATTCTCAATGGGTTTGGCTGAGTGTTTTGGGCCTGGCTAAATTGGCCCAACCAGATTTTCCTCTTCTTATTCTCTTTTCCTTTTCAATTTTCTTTTCCTTTTTCTTTTCAACAATTAAAACTAAAATCCTAATTAATTATAAAACACCAAATTAACTTAAAAATACTAATTAATTCTAACTAATAATTATCACAAATAATTAAATGTCAAATTAAAAGAAAATCACACAATTTGACTATAATTACAAAAATATGTTATTATTATTTCTTTTGAATTTTTATTTTTGTAAAACACCTAATTATTAATTAATTCCAAAAAATGTAAAATCAAATCTTAAATGTCAATGCTATATTTTTGTATTTTTAATGCATTAATAAAATTAAACATGCCCACAAACATATGCAAACAATCAGAAAAATCACGCAATAATTCCTAAAAATAACAAATAATTAAATAAAAGACCTAATTTTGGGAATTCTTTTGGAGTAATTTGTGTGAGGCAAAAATCACGTGCTCACAGCTGCCCCTCTTTGTCCTGAAACATGAAGAGTTTTCGTGCAAAGATAAAGTGAGCGGATACGAGCGATTTTTGCCTGTTTGAAAACTCCGTGGGAAGCATTTTTTGAAAGATTTGACCAAACTCTGCTTCAAAGGTTTCCTACATATCCTTGGCTATAAAAGAATTAGGTCAATGTAGTTCGGAAAGTTTCGGTAGCTGGGACTACCATGAAGCTGCGGTTTTGCTGTTACTGCTGCTGCTGCTGATACTGCCTACTGACCTCCTTATTACACCATGACAAAAATGAAGAAGCTAGACTAATCTATAATCTATGCTTTACAAAGATTTATTTCCAAACTTGATCTTGTGACTGATGTTGCCTTGTCGATTTGTGCTTCCTCCGTTGTTTCTTTACTTCTGGCTCCACTTGTGGTCTTCCTTCTGATTTCTGCTGGGGATTTTTGTTGTAACCCTCCGCTTTACTGACTTCAAACTTCAATGTATTCCTCTGTTATATGGGCGGGCTCCCAACTTCAAAACTTGAAAAATGTAAAGACTGAAATGTATTCCCTGCTCTCCAGGCGGGCTCCTGACTGCTAAACTTGAACTGCTTCTCCCTGTTCTCCAAGCGGGTACCTGATTGCTAGACTTGAAATGTATTCCTTGCTCTCCAGGCGGGCTCCTGACTGCTAACTTGAAATGTATTCCCTGCTCTTCAGGCGGGCTCCTGAATTCAACCAAAATAGACGAAAACAAAGGAAATTTTTCTGCCCCAGTTGGGTATCTGGGAACATATGTAAGTGTAAAACGAATCACATTACCAAATATCAATAAGAACTTGAAAACTAAAACTTGAATTGTACTCCCTTATTCTCCAGGCGGGCTCCTGACTGCTGAACTTGAATGTATTCTCTGCTCTCCAGGCGGGCTCCCGACTGCTAACTTGAACTGTTACTCCTTGTTCTCCAGGTGGACGCCTGATTGCCAAAACTTGAATTGTATTCCCTTGCTCTCCAGGTGGGCACCTGATTGCCAAAACTTGAATTGTATTCCCTAGCTCTCCAGGTGGGCGCCTGATTGCTGAAACTTGAATTGTATTCCCTTGCTTTCCAGGTGGGCGCCTGATTGCTGAAAATTGACTTGCTTCTCCCTGTTCTCCAAGCGGGTCCCTGATTTCAACAAAAATAGACAAAATAAAGAAAATTTTCTGTCCCAGTTTGGTAGTTGGGCGAATATGTGAGTGTTAAACTGAATCATATTACCAAATATTACTAAGAATTTGAAAGCTATGTCCCATTATCCAGGGGGTCCGGACAATTCTTAACTAAACGACAATTTTAAATCTAAGCTATATCTTTTAAAGGTATAACTTCCGCTAAATCTTGTTATCTAAGAGGGTCTTAAACTACTCCCCATTATCCAGGAGGGTCCTGACAACTCTTAACTAAACGATAATTTTAAATCTAAGTTGTATCTTCTAAAGGTGTTACTTCCGCTAAATCTTGTTATCTAAAAGGGTCGGTCTTAAACTATTCCCCATTATCCAGGAGGGTCCTGACAACTCTTAATTAAACGACAATTTTAAAGCTGAATTATATCTACTGAAGGTATGTCTTATGCTAAATCTTGTTATCTAATGGAAATCTTAAAGCTAGGTCCCATTATTCAGGAGGGTCCTGAAAACTCCTAATTGAATCCTATCTTAAACATGCAATCTTTGAAACCAACTTATATTCCTTTGGGGTACATTTATGCTAGATTTTTCTATTTATGATTGTTTCGTTTTTTAAATTAGGTCCCATTTTCCAGGAGGGTCCTGAAAATTTCAAATTAAATCTCACCCTAAGAGTGACAACTTCAAAGCTAAATCATATTTCCTAAAGGTAAAACTTACGCTAAATCTTATTTTCTATGAAGGTCTTAGAACTAAATCCCATTGTCCAGGAGGGTCCTGAACACTTAAAAATAAATCCCATTATCCAGGAGGGTCCTGAAGAGTTGAGAGTGAACTTACCTGAGCCATGCTTTCTTTCTGGAGGATCTCTGCATGACGAACAAAATTCTTTGCCTCTGAACCATGATTTTCCTCATGGAGGGTTCCTACAGATCGAACAAATTTTCCTTTCCCCTTCTCAAACTGCCTTTGTGCTAAAAAAATTTGGGCATGACATTTGAAAAAAATTCAATTTTCCAAGCTTTGATTTGGACACAATATTTGTCCCTGTTTCAAACAAAGAAAACTTGTGAGTTTATAAATATGGTGGTTGCTTTGTGGCATTGACTTTGAAGGCGATTGCTCCTTCACTTCCCATGATAACTTTGGTTTCAACTTGAAAGACCTTGCCTGTTTATTGACTGACCACTTTCTTTGTCACCTTTATCACAGAAAATACCTCTGATCCGTTCAGACCCAATACCTTCTATCTGTTGCATTACTCATGAACCGGCATCTACCAAACCTTTGTGTTTCACATGATCCCCACGGTATATTGATTATTACCAAATTCAATGTACACATTGTTCTTTCCTGATTTAAATCACTAGCCTTGGTCTTGAGGTCTATTGTTCCATCACTTGCCATGATAGCTTTGATTTCTGCATGGAAGATCTTGCTTGTCACTGGTTTACCACCTTTTTTTGTATTTCACATGGATCCCAATGCATGTTGATTATTACCAACTCAGTGTATATGCTGTTCTTCCTTGACTTAAACCACTGGCCCTGGCCTTGAGGTCTATTGCTCCCTCGCTTGCCATGATAACTTTGATTTCTGCTTGGAAGACCTCGCTTGCCACTAGTTAACCACTTTTGTCAATCTTAACACAGAAGATACATTTGATCCGTGCACCTAACACCCTCTATTTGTTGCATTGTCTATGGATTGATATGTACCAAAGCTTTGTATTTCACAAGGATCCCAAAGCAAGTTGATTGTTACCAGTTCAGTGCGCTTGTTGTTCTTTACTGACTTATGATGCTTTGATGTGCTAGCCAGATCTCATTTTGTGCACTTGGAAAGCTGGTGGCAAATTTTGAAGTCATTTCTCACTTGTTTGGACCAAACAGACTCAGAAAAAGGAAGTAAACACGACAAAAGAAATAGAGTAAAGGCAAGGGAAAGATATGATTCCTAACAAGAAAACTACAAATGAAAAACCTATCAGATTGGATACCAACTTTAACGACCATGACATGCATCTGTGGCCTATTCTGTCAAGCAAGTCTGATGTCCAACTATTGTTGTACCCTCTAAGCCGTGAAACTGGGCTTCAATGCTCCGATTATCCAATCTGATTTACAATCCTTATTCGACTTGTAGTGCCCAAAGGGTTTTCACCATCAAGCCTCTCTCATTTGATTCTTTCTATCAACTTTCGTCGCCTCAAGGTGCCCGTGAAGGTTTTCACCAATAAGACTCTCTCATTTTTATTTCTCTCAACTCCCATAGCCTTACAGTGCCTGTGAGGGTTTTAACCGATAAGACTCTCTCATTTTCATTACTTTTCCTGCTTGGACCAGAGTGTTACCCTGATATGAATCACCTCAATTTGCTCGACTTGGCATCTCTCGAAGACTGATCGAAAGGTCTTTATTTGGACTGTAATGTGGGATTTTGGATGGGGTTGGAAAGAAAGGGTATCAAAGGCTCAAAACAGTTTGACATGAGTTTAAAATTACAACTTTTGGAATCAGATTTCTTACCACAACCACCACTTCTGCCCCAGTTTCTTTGCTTGGGGACTTTTGGATTTTTATTTTGATGAGACCGAACCGTGAGGCTGCCTACGTATCCTTAAAAGGAATCAGGTCGAACGTAGTTCATGTCATATGAATTGCTCTATTGTTGTGATTTTTCTTTTCTCTTTTCTTTTCTTTTCTTTTCTTTCTTCCTTTTTTTTTTGTTGTCTTGTTGTTTTTTTCTTTCTTCTTTTTTTTCTTTTTCTTCTTTTCTCTTTTTTTTTGTTCAATTTTCATTTTTCTTCTCTCCCTTTTCGTTCTATTCTTTTCTCCTTTTCCTTTACTTATCTTTCATGCTTGTGTTTCTGATCTTTGCTACTGATTCCGAAAGAGGGGAATGAAAGAAAATAAATGAGGCTCAAAGGGGTAACGAAGGATAAGGTGTTTAGATAGCAAAACAAAATGCCTTCGTCATTCCAATCTTCAAAACATGCCAAGTACAAACAACACAATTAAACAAACCAAGGAAAACAATTGTAACATCTTTTGATTGTACCAGACTTGATAGCCATATCTACTTTTTCTGCTTCTAAATGCATCCCCTGGCTAAAATCAGCCACGAAATCAGCTAGTACTTGAGACTTTATAGCGGTCCTGGGTTGATAAACAACTTCATATTCACTTAGTTCTATATCTCATTTTGCTAATCTTCCTGAAAGTTCGTGTTTATGCAAAATATTTCGAAGCGGAAAAGCAGTAACTACATTAATGGGATGACATTGAAAATAAGGTCTTAATTTTCTAGATGTCATGATCAAAGCTAATGCTAATTTTTCTAACTGTGGGTATCGTGTCTCAGCTTCCAATAAGGACTTACTTACATAATAAATAGGAGATTGTTTACCTTGGTCCTCGCGGACTAAAACAGCACTCACTGCGACTTCAGATACGGCCAGATAAATGAGAAGTTTTTCCCTCACCTTTGGTTTTGCCAACAACGGTGGTTTTGACAAATAAGCTTTCAAATTTCTAAGGGCTTGCTGACAATCTTCATTCCATTCAAAATGATCTTGCTTTTTAAGTGCAGAGAAAAACTTAAAACACCTTTCTGAGGATTTGGAAATAAATCTCCCCAAAGCTGCAATTCTTCCCGTTAATCTTTGTACTTCCTTTTTATTAGTAAGGATATCAGGGATTTCTTCTATTGCTTTGATCTGAGAAGGATTCACTTCAATACCATGATTAGAAACAAGAAAACCCAAAAACTTACCTGATGCAACTCCAAATGCACATTTTTCTGGGTTGAGTTTCATATTTAATTTTTGCAAAATTTCAAACGTAACAGATAGATGAGAAATATGATCATGAGATTGCTGGGTTTTGACGAGCATATCGTCTATATATACCTCCATTGTTTTCCCTAAATGTTCTTGGAACATTTTGGTGACCAACCTTTGATAGGTTGCCCCAGCATTTTTGAGACCAAAGGGCATTACTTTATAACAGTAAGTCCCCCTGTCTGTGATGAAAGAAGTTTTTTCTTCATCACCAGGATCCATTTTAATTTGATTATATCTCGAATATGCATCTAAAAAACTTAAAAGTTCATGACCTGCGGTTGCATCAATTAGTTGGTCTATATGTGGTAAGGGAAAGGAATCTTTTGGACAGGCTTTATTTAAATCGGTATAATCCACACAAACACACCACTTACCATTTTTCTTGGGTACGACCACCGTGTTAGCTAACCAAGTAGGATACTTTACCTCACGGATTTATCCGATTTTTAATAATTTTTTGACTTCATCCTGAATCACCTGGTTCTTGAAAGCACCCTGCTTTCGTTTCTTTTGCTTTATTGGTGGGAAAGAAGGGTCCTCATTGAGACCTAACACCTAAATAATAAGGGCACTCTAAGAAGACGATAGACTCCCATCAAAAATTCAGCGCCGCAACCTGCACAAAAACAGAGGTTAGAAAACGAGGCTTCTTCTTCACACCTTCTTCCTCAAAAAACTCTCCCCATCATTTTTAACCATGGAAACTCCATGATTGTTCTGTGACCCAGCACAATCCTAGGAGAAATTAGCCTAAAGACCTTCCTTACTTTTAAAATAACCCACAAGATCTCCCTCACCAAAAAAATAAAAAAAGAGGGCGGACCAAAAAAGAACAGAAAACGGATGGCTAGAACTCCGAATTCCGGCGAGTCGGGTTCGAATTTTAGCGCGGCGAGTTGTTTCGCTGGAACTCTGGTTTGATGGCTCAAGATTTCCGCAGTCCGAAGGTTCCTTTGAAAGTTGTCCGATCGTGGAGTCGTTGTAATTCAAAGTCCACAAACATCTATATACAAAGGTTCATTTTTCCTTTCTATTTTATTTTTCTCTTTAATAATTTGAACCATTTCATTTAGTTCTAATTTCAAGTTTATACAACTGAGTGTTGCTTTTTGAGTGTTTCTATGGTTGGTCATTATTCTGTTCATGCCGGACTCCTTTTGTGATTTTCTTCTTAGTGTATGGTGTGGTTAATCTCAATAACGATTTGTTTTCTTATCTATTTGAGTTATTTCTTTTAAGTAGTTGGTTTCACATGGAAAATTAAACTTACAAGAGTTTTCTTCAATGAACTAGTGGGCTCTCTAATTCACTTTGCTTTGGTTTCAATTTAATCCTTTATCTTAGTGACTAATTTGTAAAGCCGGAATTAAGAGTTGGAAGGATTGTTAGGTTGGTTAAAGCTTATCACCATAATTGGACTTTGTTGTTATTTCCTTGTGAAAGAAATGTGCCAATCATAATTCCCACTAATAGGCTCAAAATGTTGAATGATTTCAGGATAGAATGCTAGTAATTTTATTAGTCGTAGATATCTTTAATAATTTAGCAATACAATTCATCTTGTTAGTAATTCATAAAATCCAAACCTCGTACTTTTCTATAATAATGAACATCGTTAGAGTGCTTTGGGCGCATAGTAAAACCATCATAACTACGGGTACGGTTCCCGTGGCGTGGTTGTGATACCTAATTAGCTTTAAATATGAATATCCGTAGTTCTTTTAATTGAATGCTTTCTTTTAAAATAAATTGAGGCGTGTCATGCCAAACAAAAATTTATAATCCATGGCTCTCAGATAATTAATCTTTACTCTTTAGAAATCGAGGTGCGCCATTAGTTGAATTTTCATGGCCCTCGCAAAGTTGCAAATGCGTAGTTACTTTAGGCGCGTTATTTTAATAATTAACTTCCTTAAACTCGGGTGCGCATTTATGTGACCCAAATCCAAATCTCAACAATGTTAAAATATGTCAAAGACCACGATTGCATTTGTGTGACGTGGTTCAAGACGTGTTTTAATAACGTTGCAATCTTCCTAAAAATGAATAAAAGCGGTTAAAGTTAAATTGAGCCATAGGCTAAAACATGTATTAAAAATTAGATAATTAAGCCGAATATAACAGTTGAGCGACCGTGCTAGAACCACGGGACTCGGGAGCGCCTAACACCTTCTCCCGGATTAGCAGAATTCCCTACCCGGATTTCTGGTTCGCGGACTGTTAAACAAAGTCAATCTTTCCTCGATTCGGGATTTTTAACCGGTGACTTGGGACACCATAAATTATCCCAAATGGCGACTCTGAATTTAATAAATATATAATCCCGTTTCGATTGTCCTTTAATTAAAAAAAACCCCCTTATATCCCCTTCCAGTAGGTAAAAGGAGAGGTGTGACAGCTCTGGCGACTCTGCTGGGGATTTGAACCCAGAATCTCTGGTTCAGGGTTCAAGAATTCGAGCTTAGATGAATTGTTATATTTGGTGTTATCTGTTATCTGATTTTATTACATGTTTGGGCCTAATGTGCTAAATGTTACTTTTACCGCTTTGATATTATCTGAACTGTATATAAACTGCTACGAAACTCTTCTCTTCTCATCTTCGGGGATGTGCTCGCTGGTCGAGACTCCCTATTATGTTAGTGTCATACCTTGAAATAAGAAAGAGGCTCAGACAAGTTACTAAGCCGGATGGCCTTTTGGTTCCCGGTATGTAGCCCCCTCCTCGGTTCAAGTTGTCCGCTCGGGTACACAGTCTATAACACATACCTAGATTTTGAACCTAGAATAACTTAGCCTCATGCTGGATCCCTGGTAGGATTGTTTGTTTGCATTATGTGCATTTGACTTTAGAGACTCAACACAGGGGTTGGGTCCGTCTAGGACAGGTGTACCAAAATAAAAAGACCATCCTGATGCATCTTACGTGATACTTGCGTATCTGTCTATTTCGGCTTGCATGCTGGAAATGAAAAAAATGAAAATCAAAAAGAAAAAAAAAAGAGAAAAGAAAAGAGAGTGAGCGGTAGGTATTTGAATTACCCTGAAATTCTGTTGAAAGTTTGAAAAAAAAAAAAAAGAGAAAAGTCATTTCAAAATAAGTTATATTTTCTTTTGTTCCGTCAAAACTGGGCGAACTACGCGAGTCTGATTCTCACCGGATGTGAGATACGTAGGCAAACCTCATCGGTTCCGGCCTATAATTTTCAAAAAATCCAAAAATATTTTTCTTTACTTTCTCTCTAGAAAAGTTTTTTTTTTTGAGACCCTAATTTTCAAAAAATCCAAAAATATTTTCCATTACTTGCTTCTTTAGAAAGCCTTTCTTTTAGACCCTAATTTGTTTTTTAAAAAAATATACAAAAATATTTTCTTTTAATTTCTTCCAAAAATCCAAAAATATTTTAATTCTTCTTTCAAAATTGAAAAGAAAATTCAAAATTCAAAATATTTTCTTTTTTTAGAAGCATTTATTTCATAAATTCAAAATAAAATTCAAAAAATATTTTCTTTATTCTTTAGAAGTTTTTCTTTCGAAATTCCAGAAAAGAAAATTCAAAAAAAGAAATCTTTCTTCTTTAGAAGTCTTTCTTTGAAAAAATGCTGAAGAAAAATCAAAATCCAAAAATATTCTCTTTCTTCTTTATAAGTCTTTCTTTCGATAAAATTCAAAAGACAATTAGTTTATTTACTTTATTCATGATCTTCCCGAAATACGCAAGATCTGATTCATGTTCCCACATAATACGTAGGCAACCCACATCAGGTTCGATCACCATTGAAAAGAAATGAAAAAATATTGATAATAATAAGGACCGACTGAGTCCAGTCTAACATGTTTTGTTTTTAATTGTGAAGAAAGTTAAGGTGGTCGGTTTGTGGTAAGATGGAAACACAAGGTCCAAGGAAAAATGATAATTGACATCGAAGTTGTTACAAGTTCTCAAGAGACTCAGGGTCATAGGGTTTAACAAGAGTCTACTGTATTTGGAAAAAATAGAATACTGAAACAGAAAATAACCGAAATGTGTCAAGCATGGACCAGTGGTCAAGGACAGCCTCGTCATGAGTCACAATTTGCTACACAGCAAGAGCAGTACCACTCTCCTGAGTACCACTCGTACTCGTTTGATCTTCCTGCAAACATTGAGAAGCCTGCCTGAAAGATAGTACAGGAAGAAATGACCCAAAGGGTGAAAAGCTTAGAACAACGGTTGAAAAACATGCAAGGGTTGGCAGGTCGAAAGAGTGTTGCCTTCAAAGATCTATGCATGTTCCCCGATGTCCACTTGCCGCCTGGTTTCAAGACTCCCAAATTTGAAAAGTATGATGGACATAGAAACCCTATAGCCCACCTGAAAAGGTATTGCAATCAACTAAAAGGTACGGGAAGAAATGAAGAATTGCTAATAGCTTATTTTGGGGAAAGCCTTACGGGAGTAGCATCCAAATGGTTTATGGATCAAGACACATCTCACTGGTACGTCTGGGATGACATGGCACAGACCTTTGTCAAACAGTTCCAATACAACATCGACATTGCCCCAGACCGCATTTCCCTTTCAAACCTGAAGAAGAAACCAAGTGAAAGTTTCAGGGAATATGCCATTAAATGGAGAGAGCAAGCAGCTCAAGTTAAGCCACCCATGGATGACCACGAGCTAATCACTGTCTTCCTTCAAGCGCAAGAGCCAGATTACTTTCAAAACATGATGTCCACAGTTGGCAAATCCTTCTCGGAAGCAATCAAAATGGGAGAAATGATAGAGAATGGTCTTAAGACAGACAAAATTATAAGTCAAGCACTTTTTAAAGCTGCAACTTAGGCTGTCCAGGTTAAATCTAATAATTTTAGTGACACAAATGAGAAGGTTGAAGAAATCATGATGACATCAGGGTCGAGAAAAGTTCCTAGGAGAACATCTCGAAAGTATGACCAGACTCGTCTGTTTTCCGATGATGCTCTTGAGCACTACTATCCACCTCAAAACTCACAATACTTTGTTGCTCCACCTCAGTATGCGGTCCAACCACCAAAACACCCCAAAAGGATAGCACGAGCACCGCAAAATCTCTACCAGTTTTTACAAAATTTGCAGGTACCCTATAACTCACATCCAGGCTAGAGGTATAAAGGGGAACAAAAGTTGAAAGATAATTTTACACCAATAGGAGAGTCCTATGCAAGCTTGCTTGAGAAATTAAAGCATTATGATATGATTGCACCTATTCCTCCAAATCATGGGGACCTACGTGCAAGAAGCTTTGACCCTTCTAAAAGGTGTGAGTACCATTCCAATGCCCATGAGCACAATGTTGAAAGCTGTCGGGATTTGAAAAGAGAAATAGAAAGGATGATCCAGGAAAATCTGATTGTGATCCAAGACAATGACACCCAGAATATCGTGCAGAATCCTTTACATGCATATGATGATGCACACTTTATGGGGATGATGCGTGGTGACAGGGAGTATGAGAATCCTCTCGGGAATTTGCTAACTGAAGTTAATGATTTTGAAATTGGAGAAGGCTCTGCTGATCCTGATGAGCGAATTTGTGGCTAAATGTCAAGCTCAGCAATTGAAAAGTCATTCCCTCTTCACTAGGAAGGAATCTTGGTAGTTTATTTTGATGTTTTTTCTATTATCTGGGTTATTTCAGGGTTGTGATCTAGATTTTATTTGTTTTATTGAGTCAAACCCTTCTATCCATCCATTCTATCTGTGTGAGTCTTGTCTGTTTGTTCTGTTGCTATTTTCATTATTCTGGTTATTTTAGGGTTGTAACTCAGATCTTGGGTTGTTTGTCTTGTTGTTAAATCCTTTCATCCTTTACTCAATAAAATACAGTTTGTCCATTTTGTTTCATTTTTTTCCTAGTTCTTTTCTTGCTAGTTCTAATGACATGGCATGCATGCGCAAATTTTGGCCAGATCTTAGAAACTGATTTAATATGGAATCGGATAATTGAAAAAAAGATACTTTTGAAGATGAATAAAGAGTTGAGATACTTTGGAATTGAGATCGAGTAGAATTCACCTTCAAATCATTGTGGAGGTCGGGATTGAGGATGTTTAGTCAATTGAAGTTTGTAGGAAAGTAAGGGATGGAAAGTGTCTTGTGACCACGACACACCAAGAAGACAGACATGTTTGTCAATACTGTGATCACGAAAAGATACCATGCTTGGCATTCTAGAGGTTGGGAGGCCCTTTTTCTGCTACCCAAACACTTTATACCCTTTATTACCCCTTTTGAGCCTGTGTTATTTACTTTGACCACCCTTTTTTGGAATCAAGTTTAGAGTCAAGAGTAAAAAATAAAAAGAAAAAATAAAAAATGAAAAAAAGGAGGAAAAATAAAAAATAAAATAAAAGTTCATGCCCCAAGAGTACAAATTGGGGCAGTTTTTAGAAATTTCTAAGTGAAAAAAAAAAAAGAATTGTCAAAGGTCCATGCCCTCAAAAATAGAAGCTGGGGCAAACAAAAAAAAGAGAAAAAAGGGGAAAAAGAGAAATAAAAGAAAAAAAAAAGAGAAAAAAGAGAAACAGAAAAAAGATGAAAATTAGTTTAGGTAAGATGTTTGAACTACGTTCGACCCGATTCCTTAAAAAATAAGGATACGTAGGCAGACTCACAGTTCGGTCCAACCAAATAAGAATTTAGAAGAAAAAGAAAAAAAATAGAAAAAATAGAAAAATCCAAAAATCTCCATCATCTGAAATTGGGGCAAAGATTTTATTTCATTTTTGAAAGAGTCGATTCCAAGAGTTGTAAGTCTACAACCCCTCATTTTGAGTTTACTTTGAGCCTTCATGTCGACCTTTCTTTTCAACCCTATCCAAAAACCTTCCAAATAAAGACCTCCCAATATGCCTTCAAGAATGCCAAGAAACGCATGCAATGAGCAACAGTTGTCACACGATATAGAACACCATCAAGTTGCCTACACAATAAAGCAACAGAAAGAAAAAGAAAATAAAAATGAGAGTCTTATTAGTGAAAACCCTCACGGGCACAGTAAGACGACGGTAAGTAGAGATGAATAGATGAGAGAGACTTGTTGGTGAAAATTCCTCGGGGCACCATCAGTCGAAAGTGAGTCGTGAAGCTGATGCAAAGGATTGGCACGGATAGGCCCAACTTCAAAGATAATAAGAATGGTAAAAAGGAAGATTTGGTCAGTTTGATAGATCGACTGTTAAGTCCAAAATGCATGTCATGATCATTAAGGCTAGTTATTGAAAAAAAGAAAAAAATTCTTCCTTCTGTCCTTCCGACAGGGGTATTTCTTGTTAATACTTATTTCTTTGCACCATTGTGTCCTCCACTCTGAGTCAATCCTTGTCAAAACAAGCAAGAAAAGATTTCAAAACTGCTACCAGCTTTTTAGTTGCACAAAGTGAATTTGTCCAGCACACTCAGTTATTACTGTTAACATGCCTTGAGGATTCATGTAAAGGTTCTCCTTAAAGACTCTTGTCAGCCTACTTGGCGCAAACACAGATAGCTAGTGATTCTCTCCGACAGACAAATTGCTCAAAAGTAGGAAGTCATTCAAGATATCAGAAAAGGTCATCTAAGAAAGGATCTTCAGTTGGGATAAGGCTGATTGAGCCAGAAATACAAATGGTACCGGGTGTGAAACAATCAGGGTTAATGCAGAGCAAAGATCTCTTGAGACCAACTTGAGCTGATTGAGCAAAAGTCAAGCCGCCCAAGACTCAAGGCCACAAACTGACCACCATTTTCAAAAACTAACAAATTTTTCTTTGTGTGAAATAGGAACAAAGCAGTGCAAGGAAAGTGGTTCAATAAAATAAAAAAAATAAAAAAACAACAAAAAAAGAGAAGAAAAGACAAGGAAAAAAAGAAGAGCCGACAAAGGGAAGTTTCTCAAATCTGTGCCTTTACTTTGTCTTGCTATTGTACATAAAATCTTGCCATTGATCTTCACATTTTTTCCTCCTAGGATAAAAGGTCCTAGTCTGATGGATTTTCCTCCCAATCAAAATTTTATTCTGATGAATCTTTATCCTAAGATAGAAGACCTAGTCTGATGAACTTTCTCCTAGGATCAAAATCTTAGTCTGATGAATTTTTCTCCTAAGATAGAAGACCTAGTCTGATGAACTTTCTCCTAGGATAAAAATCTTAGTCTGATAAATTCTTCTCCTAAGATAGAAGACCTAGTCTGATGAACTTTCTCCTAGGATAAAAATCTTAGTCCGATGAATCTTTCTCCTAGGATAAACGTCTTAGTCTGATGGATCTTTCTCCTAAGATAGAAAACCTAGTCTGACGAATTTTCTCCTAGGATAATTTGAAAAAAAAGGAAGTCTGGATTTGAAAAAAAAGGGAGTCATTTTTTAGTTTTCTTAAGATTATCAATGTTTACCTTTCCTGAAATCAGGGAGTCCCCGCCTGGAGAATAGGGTCAGTTTTTACTTTAGTCAAACTTAGTTTATAGTTTTCCTAGTCTATTTTTAGTTTACTCTCATCATTGCATCAATAGTACGAGTGGTTTACAATTTTGCTAACAACTCACAAATCTTCCTAGTGCAAACTGGGGCAGAAAAAAATTTCTTTTGTTTTGTCTGTTTTGTTGTAACAGGCGCCCACCTGGAGAACAAGGGAAGACAACTCAAGTTTCTAGGGATAGCAGTGTTGAAGGAAGACAACTCGAGTTTCTAGGGAAAGCAGTGTTGAAGGAGGACAACTCGAGTTTCAAGGGAAAGCAGTTTCGAAGGAAGACAGTTCAAGTTTCAGGGGAAAATGGTTCAAGGTGCAAAGGAAAATAGTGTCAAGTAACAAGAGAAGACGATTCAAGTTTAGCAATCAGGCACCCACCTGGAAAATAAGAGAATTCAATGCAGAATGCAATTCAGGTCAGTAACAAAAGAAGCTCGCGTCAAGAATGCGAGTCAGCAGTCCGAGATGATCAACAAAAGTTAGTCACAATCCAAAATAAAAAGAAAAGAAAAAAAAAACAAAAAGAAAGACAGGAAGTGAATCCAAATGCAGAAGTTAATGAAAGATGTGAGCTGCTCAAGACATGGCCGAGGTCACAAGCACTGCATGCCTGGTTTTGATCCGAAAAGCTGAAGAAGAACGAGCTAGCACCTGCAACTAGCAAGCGTCAAGGTTCAAATCCAAAGTTTGCATGAAGAACCATTCAAGACTCAAGATCAAGCTTCAGAAGACTTATATATAGGAATCTTGTAACTCGTAGTTAATAGGCTTAACTAGTCTTTTTCATGTTTTGATTTTTGATGTAACATCAGAACCGCGGACCGGAACCTCGGCGGAACGACACCTCGACCGGCTCTCCACCTCGGCATACTCCATCATCCTACTCACTTCTGAACTACACGTGGCCTGATTCATTTATAGCCAAGGATATGTACGCAGCTCAGATACCAGAGCTCGGTCACATCTTCCTTTCTTTTAGCTTTCGGTTTCCCTAAATAAGGGTCGGGTTGAAAAATCTGTCTAGTCGTTCTTTGTCTGAAAAATCTTCGCCTTTTCAGTCAAAGAGGGGCAGCTGTAGACATGTGATTTTTGACCCTCCCCGAAATTTCACCCATTTTAGCATGTAAATATTTAGTTTAGGCCTAATATTGCTATTTCAGCTATTTTTGACTCTTTTACTTTATTTCGTCACAAAAAATGAAAATTACAAAAAAAATATTTTAGTTTACGTATCTTTCGTAAATTTAAATGAAAATATACAAAAATAGTACCTTATCTTTATTTTTATATAATCTTGAAAACACAAAAAATAGTTTCATGTTTTATAGTTTAGTTCAATTAATTAAAATTAGTTTTATATTTTTATATTATAATTGTACATAATTTTAGAAGGAGAAATTAGTTTTAGGTTGTTTATCCCGTCTTTATAAATCTCGTAGTCTATTTTTTTAGTCTTTGGCCCAATTCCCTAGCACATAATTCCTAGGCCCATACCCCTAACCTAATCCCTACCCCTATATAATAATACCTAACACCTAAATAATGAGGACACTCTAAGAAGACGATAGACTCCCATCAAAAATTCAGCGCCGCAACCTGCACAAAATCAGAGGTTAGAAAACAAGGCTTCTTCTTCACACCATCTTCCTCAAAAAACTCTCCCCATCATTTTTAACCATGGAAACTCCATGATTGTTCTCTGACCCAGCACCACCCTAGGAGAAATTAGCCTAAAGACCTTCCTCACTTTTAAAATAATCCACAAGATCTCCCTCACCAAAAAATTAAAAAAAAAAAGAGGGCGAACAGAAAAAAATGAAAAACGGATGGCTAGAACTCCGAATTCCAGCGAGTCGGGTTCGAATTTTAGCGCGGCGAGTGGGTTTCGCTAGAACTCTGGTTTGATAGCTCGAGGTTTCCGCAGTCCGAAGGTTCCTTTGAAAGTTGTCCGATCGTGGAGTCGTTGTAATTCAAAGTCCACAATCATCTATATACAAAGGTTCATTTTTCCTTTCTATTTTGTTTTTCTTTTTAATAATTTGAACCATTTCATTTAGTTCTAATTTCAAGTTTACAACTGAGTATTGCTTTTTGAGTGTTTCTATGGTTGGTCATTATTCTGTTCATGCCGGGCTCCTTTTGTGCTCTTCTTCTTAGTGTATGTTGTGGTTAATCTCAATAACAATTTGTTTTCTTATCTATTTGAGTTATTTCTTTTAAGTAGTTGTTTGACATGGAAAATTAAACTTACAAGAGTTTTCTTCAATGAACTAGTGGGCTCTCTAATTCACTTTGCTTTGGTTTCAATTTAATCCTTTATCTTAGTGACTAATTGTAAAGCCGGAACTAAGAGTTGGAAGGATTGTTAGGTTGGTTAAAGCTTATCACCGTAGTTGGACTTTGTTGTTATTTCCTTGTGAAAGAAATGTGCCAATCATAATTCCCACTAATAGGCTCAAAATGTTGAATGATTTCAGGATAGAATGCTAGTAATTTTATTAGTCGTAGATATCTTTAATAGTTTAGCAATACAATCCATCTTGTTAGTAATTCATAAAATCCAAACCTCGTACTTTTCTATAATAATGAACACCGTTAGAGTGCTTTGGGCGCGTAGTAAAACCATCATAACCACGGGTACGGTTACCGTAGTGTGGTTGTGATACCTAATTAGCTTTAAATATGAATATCCGTAGTTCTTTTAATTGAATGCTTTCTTTTAAAATAAATTAAGGTGTGTCATGCCAAACAAAAATTTATAATCCATGGCTCTCAGATAATTAATCTTAACTCTTTAGAAATCGAGGTGCGCCATTAGTTAAATTTTCATGGCCCTCGCAAAGTTGCAAATGCGTAGTTACTTTAGGCGCGTTATTTTAATAATTAACTTCCTTAAACTCGGGTGCGCATTTATGTGACCCAAATCCAAATCTCAACAATATTAAAATATGTCAAAGACCACGAGTGCATTTATGTGACGTGGTTCAAGACGTGTTTTAATAACGTTGCAATCTTTCTAAAAATGAATAAAAGTGGTTAAAGTTAAAATTGAGCCATAGACTAAAACATGTATCAAAAATCAGATAATTAAGCTGAATATAACAGTTGAGCGACCGTGCTAGAACCACGGGACTCAGGTGCGCCTAACACCTTCTCCCGGGTTAACAGAATTCCCTACCCAGATTTCTGGTTCGCAGACTATTAAACAGAGTCAATCTTTCCTCGATTCGAGATTTTTAACCGGTGACTTGGGACACCATAAATTATCCCAAGTGGCGACTCTGAATTTAATAAATATATAATATCGTTTTGATTGTCCTTTAATTCGAAAAACTCCCTTATATCCCCTTCAAGGTGTAGGTAAAAGGGGAGGTGTGGCACTAGGTTTTGCTCTAATCCCTTGATTTCACCTTAATTCTAGTGTTTAAGCTACCTAAGACACATGTATTAAACTAAGAATAGGTGGAATAGGCTTACCTCAAGATGCTAGGTGGAAGTCTTCTCTCAAAAGCTCCCAAAATCGCCAATGGAGGAGTGAAAAGTGGCAAAAAGGGACTTAGAACCCGTATTAAATGAAGCTCATTGCTTCAGCGATTTCCGCATCTGCGGTCAGGGGATCGCATCTGCGGTCAGGGGATCGCATCTGCGGTCCCATTTCTGCGAGAAAGCGAACGCATCTGCGGAACTGGCCAAATGGGCTGCAACCGCTTCTGCGGTCTCGAGGCCGCTTCTGCGGTTTGGGCCTGGCATGTCCTGGGCCGCATCTGTGATAGGCGGACTGCTTCTGCGATCTCGCACCTGCGGCCGACCAACCGCAGGTGCGGTTATGACAGAAGAATATGCTTCAACACTTCTAAAAAATTCCAACATCACTCGAGCCTCTTCCGATTAACGCTCGGGGCTCTCGGGCCTCGCCCGAACATACCGACAAGTCTAAAATCATGAAACGGATCTACTCGAACCTTCGGAACGCCCGAAACAACGCTAAATCTAAGAATCACTCCCTAAAACTAGTTGAATCAAACTTATGAACTTCAAGTTCTTAATTTTCCTCTAACAAGCCAAAACGCCCTTAAACTACTCGGATTGACACAAAATTTTGCCGACAATTCTTAAATGTTATTTCGGACCTGTACCGGGCTCTGGAACCAACATACGAGCCCGATACCCATGTGACCAATCATTAATTAGTTTCTTTAAATTCTTAGAATTTCAATTTAACAATTTCTAATAAAAATTCATTACTCGGCCTAGGGACCTTGAAATTCGATTCAGGGCATACGCCCAGGTCCCATATTTTCCTACGGACCCTCCGGGACTGTCAAAATACGAATCTGGGTCCGTTTGCTAAAAATGTTGACCAAAGTCAAACTTAGCCTTTTAAGAAAATCTTAAGTAATCAAATGAGCATATTTCAACCCAAATTCTTCCAATTCCCGAAACAACCATCCCCGCAGGTCATAAATTAGTTAAAGCAAGTGCGGGAAGTTTTATTTAGGGGGATGAGGTTCTAAAAGGCAAAACGACCAGTCGGGTCGTTACATTTCCACCCTCGAGAGTCGTGATGACACCTACTAATGTGAGCTAGGCAAGCCGACTGCTGAACAAATTACCTTTTTACCAATTTATATTATTTAACAATTATAAAAGCAATAACGTGTAGACAACGAAAATTATAATAAGCGGAAGAAATACAGTAAACTATCTGAAATATGTATCTAATACAACTGTTTGAGCCTCGACCACCCAGAACTGGTGTCACAGTTTCACAGACGATCTAAGAATGCTACATACAAAGTCTGAAAGATAAAAGATACACTGTTTCTGAACTAAGTAAATGAAATAGGAGTAAAGGGATAGAGGGAGACGCCAGGGCCTGCGGACGCCTGCATGACTAGCTTGGATCTCCACGTGGACTGAAGGCAGCTACCCAATCTACGCTCCAAAAGGTGCTGCTCCGGGATCTGCACATAGTGCAAGGTGTAGTATCAGCACAACCGACCCCATGTGCTGGTAAGTTCCTAGCATAACTTTGGTGAAGTAGTGATGAGGCTAGGACCAGACTACCAAATAAACCTGTGCAATTCAACTATATACAACGGAAAAGAAGAACAGTAATATACAGTCAAGTATGAGACGGGTAACATGCTGCGGGGGAACTATCAATTTAGAATAGAAAGACAACAGGTAATTGGAAGAAACAACATATCTTAGATATCAACAAAGAATCAGAAATCAATAAGTGCACAGCACCACCCTTCATGTTTTTACTCTCGTCCTCACAAGCAATCAAGTAATGAAAATGTGCACGACATCACTCTTCATTCTTTTACTCTCGTCCTCACCATATAATCAATATAATAGGTACGGAATGGTACATCGTGCGGCACGACATCACCCTTCGTGCTTTATACTCTTTCCTCACAAATCATACACGTCATCACCCTTCGTGCTTTAACACTCTATCACCAAAACAATATACGGCATCACCCTTCATGCTTTAACACTCTTCCTCACCCAAACAACAATCACAAACAATAGGGCAAGGGAATAAATGAAATTACAATAAGGATCCCGGTAAGGGAACAATAGTTCAACAATCAAGTCCCGGCAAGGGAACAACATCATAAGAAGCATTAACATCCGGGCTAGGGAGATAACATTAAAAACAATAAATTCCCGGCAAGGGAGATAATATAATGATTCTCTTTTCTTTTTCACTTTTACTTCTTGACTCACTTCACAACTTGAGCCAATGCTCTAAAAGGTTCCATTACCACTTATACTTTCACCTTTCATTATACGACTTGAGCCAACGCTCCTCAATATTCAAATGCTACAATTACTTCCACAAACATTGCCAACAATAGAAATCATCGCCAAAGCATGAATTGTACAACAATGTCATAATATCCACAATATAAGACTCATGGGCATACTTGACACCAAATGTATAGATACTCGTCACCATGCCTATACATCGTACTCGACAAATACCATATAGAAAATAGGACTCGACTTCTAATCCCTCAAGCTAAGGTTAGACCAAACACTTATCTCGATGTCATAAACACAATTCAAGTCTCTACTATCACTTTACCTCTTGATTCCACCACCAATTCGCTCATATCTAGTCACAAATTACTTAATATATCAATAAATGCTAAATGAATCAATTCTAATGCATGAAAATGTGTTTTCTAAAGTTTTACCCAAAAAGCCAAAAATCGCCCCGAGCCCACATGGTCAAAATCCGAGGTTCGAACCAAAACCCAATTACCCATTCCCCCACGAACCCAAATATATAATTTATTTTGAAATCGGACCTCAAATCCAGGTCCAAATTCCCAATTTTTGAAAAACCTAGGTTCTACCCAAAACACCCAATTTCCCCCACGAAAATCATTGATTTTGAGTTGAAATCATGTGAAAAGATGTTAAAGATTGAAGAAAACTAGTTAGAAATCACTTACAATCGATTAGGAAGAGAAGTTTCCTTTGAAAAATCGCCCTAGAGAGTTTATGTTTTTAGAAGATGTGAAAAATGGTTGAAAATGCGTCAAAGTTATGAACTTACAGGTTGCAGGTATCGCAATTGCGATCAGGGTTCAGCAATTGCGAACCCAGGCTCTGCTAAGCTCGTATTTGCGAAGTCGGAATTGCGAACAAACAGTCGCATTTGCGATAACATGCCCAAATAGGGAGCATCGCATTTGCGAAGGAAAATCTCGCATTTGCGAGGAGGGGCTGACCTGGGCTATTTCGCATTTGAGACTCAGCCCTGGCATTTGCGAGCCAGGCTTCGCAAATGCGAAGCCTGCAGGCCTGCAATAGAACAGCTGAAACCTGCAATTTCCCAAGTCCAAAAATCCACCCCGTGACCTATCCAAAACTCACCCGAGCCCTCGGGGCTCCAAACCAAACGTGCACACCAACCTAAAAACATCATAAACTCACTCATGCATTCAAATCACTAAAATAACATCAACAACTATGAAGCATCAAAATCATGAAATTTCTTAAGAACTTCAAATTTTCCAATTTTCTCAAATACGGTCCGATTCACATCATTTCAAGTCCGTTTCTTACAAAATTTCATAGGTTCGATTCAAATCATATATAAGACCTGTACCGGGCTCCAGAACCAAAATACGGGCCTGATACCAATGGTTTCAAACATAAATTCTCTTCTTTGCTTCATAATTAATTCAGCAAAATATTTTTTTTCAAAAATTTATTTCTCGGGATTGGGACCTCAGAATTCGATTCCGGGCTTCGCCCAAGGCCCATATTTCCCTACGAACCCTCCGGGACGGTCAAATCACGGGTCCGGATCTGTTTACCCAAAATATTGACCGAAGTCAACTCAAACTCATTTTAAAGGCAAAATTCATCATTTTTTTCCACAGATTTTCACAATATGGCTTTCTGGCTACGCGCCCAGACTACGCATGCAAATCGAGGTGATGTCGAAAGAGATTTTTAAGGCCTAGGAACGCAGAATTTACTTTTAAAATAAATGATGACATAATGACCTTTTGGGTCATCACAGTTTTCTCACACAAAAGTCATATAACTATGATTTATTTTCACTAATGTCACATAACTTTGTTTCTCATACAAAAATCATATAACTATGAATTTGTTTCACTAAAATCATATAACTTTGTCTTTTCACATAAAAATCATATAACTATGATTTTGTTTCTTTACCAAAATTATATAATTATGTTTTCTCACACAAAAATCATAAAACTTTTACTAACTCACACAAAAATCATAGTCGGAACATATAATTTTTCACTAATATTTTCTTATTTTGTAGATTTTTATTTTTATATTTTCAGTCTAATAAAATAATAATCCAATTAAAATAGGAATGACTCAATCCGACCTGGCCCACCCGACCAATACTCATATATATAAATTAAAATAATATTACAAGTGAATACTAAATCCTTCAAACATGATACTTCTATTTTTCATTTTTATTTTCGAGATTTTTATTCAAATTTATAGCATTTTATTTCAAGTGCTCTCTAATTATACCTTTTATTTCTTTATTTGTTTTTATCAGAATCTCATGTATTACGAATTGAATTTTTTATGGTGGAAGAATTCACTTTTGGTAAATAGGAGTGACCCAACTTTTAATTTATATAGATGAGTATTAGGTAGGGTGAGCCAGGTCAGGTTGAGTCATTCCTATTTTAATTGGATTATTATTTATTAGGCTGAAAATAAGAAAATACTAGTGAAAAATTATATTTTTCGATCATTATGATTTTTGTGCAGAGTTAGTAAAAGTTTTATGATTTTTGTGTGAGAAAACATAATTATATGATTTTGGTTAATTTTTTTTTTATAGTTATATGATTTTTGTGTGAAAAGACAAGCTATATGACTTTAGTAAACAAAAGTCATAGTTATATGATTTTTGTGTGAGAAACAAAGTTATATGACTTTAGTGGAAAAAAATCATAGTTATATGACCATCTGTGATATTTACCATCATTCGCTGCTAAGGCATTTAAAGAGCAAGTTATGTTTGGGAGTACTCTACAGACCTATGATACAATTAATTTTCTAATGACTCATAACATACAAATAAGCCCCTATAGCTCAGTGGTAGAGCGTCAGTCTTGTAAACTGAAGGTCTGTAGTTCGATCCTGCATGGGGGCATTCTATTTTTTCTTTGTATATCCTTTTTTTGTGTTCCATTTAGATTTCTTGTACATGTTTTGTTTTCCCCAAAATTCGTTTCTTTAGTTTTAGTTGTAAGTCTTTGGACCGCTGGATTTTCTTTTATTGATAACAGGTAAAGATAGAAGACGATGTCGTTCTTAAGCTTCGTAAGCTCCAATGAGAAAATTGATTCAATATAGAGATTAGGAGCACAACATTTATAACGTCAGATAAGAATGCTTGTAATAGGCTAAGTAAAAATTACACGGGGCGCCCTATTTGGTCGCCCCCATTTAATCTATACCTATTTTTTTTAAAAACTTTTAATTTGTACCCACTTTTTAAATAATTTCAGCCCCTTTCTCCTCCTACTTCTCCTCCTTCATCGTCTTCTTCTTCTTCTTTTGTTGTTGGTGCTTAATTTAGTTCATAATACTGGAAAAGTAGGGACATATGCATATACGTCTTATCACAAGCACAATTCAGAATAAAGTCGAGTCTAGCTTACCCGCAGTTTTCAGGAAAATGCAGCTTCTGACAATTAAACCATGAATCCCCTGTTTCTGCAATCACCGCAGTGTTGCCACTAAGCATTTTCTGTGAACGAAAAAGCAATGGGAACAAATTAAAACCTCCAGGGAATATAAGAATTCCTCTTTCATTCTATTGTATGTAGCGTCATGAAATCTCTTATACTGTCAATCGATCATGGAATTTACACTTCAGTTCTAAGTGCTCTGTGTTAATCACAATTCATATTTACCTAAATGTGCTTGAAGAGTATATTGACTCGAAGCGGTTCATCCTTCTCACGTTTTAAGGCAACACTTGGAGAGACATAAATTCGATGATGATTCTCCAAAGTAGTGCTATTCTTCTTAAGCTTTTTCGCCAATGCACTTAAGAAATCAGTGCAAAAACTAGAAAAGCAGGGACATATGCATATACTACTTTCTCACAAATACAAATAATAATAATAACAAAAACTTCAGCTCTAGAGCTGAAGTTCGCCAGTTACAAAAACAAAAACTTCATCTCTAGAGCTGAAGTTCGCCAGTTACAAAAAACAAAAACTTCAGTTCTAGAGCTGAAGTTCGACAGTTACAAAATAAAAACTTCAGCTCTAGAGCTGAAGTTCACCAGTTACAAAAACAAAAACTTCAGCTCTAGAGCTGAAGTTTGCTAGTTACAAACAAAAGTCGACAGTTACGCCTCAGACTTCAGCTCTAGAGCTGAAGTTTCCCAGTTACAACACAAAAACTTCAGCTCTAAAGCTGAAGCTTACAAACAAAAACTTCAGCTCTAGAGCTGAAGTTCGACATTTACAAACCAAAAACTTCAGCTCTAGAGCTGAACTTCAGGTACAAACAAAAACTTCAGCTCTAGAGCTGAACTTCAGGCCCGACTACTAGAATGCTGAAGTTTTGCGTGATTGCCTTTGCTACTTCAGCCCCGTATGCTACTTCGACAATTACAAAACAAAAACTTCAGCTCTAGAGCTGAACTTCAGGCCCGTCTACTAGAATGCTGAAGTTTTGCGTGATTGTCTTTGCTACTTCAGTCCCGTATGCTGAAATTATGCGAAAAAGCGGGTACGCTTGCAATTTTTTTTGCAAAGCGGGCAAATGTTAAAACGTGATACAAAAAACGGATATAGATGCAAATGCCCCTTTTCCAAGTTAGCTGCGAGTTGGCTCCACTAATTTTTTTTTTTGTTTGAACTATTGTTAGTGAAGGGTGTAATAAGCATATATTTGTTAACTTCAAGTGCTCAATAGTTATCAGTCACAGCTTTCAAAATAATAGTCGAAATATATATATATATATATATATATATATATACACACACACACATTATGTATGTTGCATACAAAAATTACACAAATTTTATACACTTTTTCGATTATCGAATATAAATAGTTTGTGTTGCGGACTAAAAGTAATATTTTTATCAAATGTTCTAATCCGCAGAATGCCAGACAAAGGTGTGTCCAAGTCAAATGACCAACAAGGTGAACTTAATTTTGCCTTCATTCGATGTTAGTAATCACACGCCAACAAAAGATAAGTCCATGTTTAGAACATATATAATTTGAAGTTCCGCATCACGCTTTAGTATAATAGCTTTTTCAAAGTAAAAATTAAAACAAAAATTAACTCCCCCTTGTATTAATTAAAACCATTTTTTCTCCAAATATTTTTGACACCTAAATCACTAATTCCCTCATTATTTTCATTCAGAAACAGTATTATGACAGGAACTTGACATCGACTTCAACTTTGCATGGTAAAGTGAAGATAATAACTCAAAATTTACAAGATTCATGCAACGGTTTATAGCTTCTGTGACATTTCCGTTATGGTTAATTCTTTTGCTATTCAGTCAAGTTGCCATTCGAAAGTCAAGATATGATCACTGATTCACTCTATAGATTCTCTGACGTGTATATATTTAATATTTTTAACTCATGATACAGAAATTGCCTTTTCCTCTAGCTGTTAAATGGCTCAATTCTTTTATCCATGCCTAGTCTTCTGGTGTCCAGAAGCGGATCCAAGATATAAATTCTATAGGTTCAATTTTTAATGAGAGATGAATTTAGGATTTAAGTTCTATAGGTTCAACCTTAAAATTATGAGTTCAGACATATTATTTATTGTAATTTTATTTGATATTTATACATAAATTTATGCTTTGTATCGGAAGTATTGGGTTCAGATGAACTTGGTGTCGAGTGCTACATCCGCAACAGCTTTTAAGGGTTTTAGAGGATGTTTAGATTGGCTTTTAAGCTTGTCAAATCGGCTTTTAAGATTTTTTTTTATAACTTTTTTCAGTATTTGGTAAATTTAAAAAAGACTTAAAATAAGTTAAAACTGCTTTAAACAAGCCAAATGTATGCGGTAAAACCGGGGGCCCGATTTCCTCATCATTAGGTCTCCTCGCGGGCATGCTTCTCGAGGCTCGAAGTCAAGGTCGAAACCTACCCTCGGGAGCCATCGGGTACCGGCCCCGGGGGGCATTGCATACTAACGGCTATAGTATGGGAGAGGGGAGTTCCCAAGATGAATGGACAACACTGGCAGAGCCTGGTATCGCGTCTGGCCGTCCCATCTCCACACCTTTATAATTAATGCACTCTTGTACCATGTTTGGATATCCCCTCCTATATAAGGGGGATCCTTGGCACTTTGTAAACTCTGTTGCTCCAACTATTCTACACAAGATCAATAACAACTCTATCTCTTTTCTCTCTAACATACATTCTCGAAGATATCGTTATTGCTTACTACTTTCATACTTGTTCTTCATTTATTGCTTGATATCGGCCATAAAGAGCCTCCTTTAATGATATTCTAACTGTTAGTCCCTTCCCGGTTACCCCCGACAGCTCGAGCCCGAGCTCAGGCATCGACCTCGAGGCCCCTCATCGGTCAGTCCGAGGCCCGAATAGCTAGCCCCTCGGTTTGATTATAACTCTATTTTAGCTCACATTTCATCCTTTATTTTCACATATCTAGCATCGACTACTTAAACAACTAGCATAAAAATAAATCACATATTTTTAGAGTCACATTAACAAATTTAATTGTTATTACCATTTTTACGGTAAACAGTTTGACGCCCACCGTGGGGCTAAAAATAATAGTGATTATTTTCTTGCTGGTTTCACTACATAACGCAAGTTATCTTTCACACTTTTTCTTGTCCAAGATCTTCGATTTCAGGACAAAATGTCTAGCTCAAGGAACAGAATGGGGAACCAGAACCTCGAAAATAGCAAACAGAAGGACATGACTACTCCAGATGTCGGTACACCACCGAACTCAACCCGGGTAGAAGGGGAGGCTCTCCGACATGACGTCCACATGATTATTGAAGGAACGGACGTTCCCTAAGGACCCATGTTCAAACGAACGAGAACGTCCACCACGAAAGAGGGATCGACCCGAAACCGCGTTCCCAAAGACACCCTCGTGCTCAGCGAGGATGACCTCAAGGCCATGATAGAACTGCACAACGACATGCTGATGATCTCGTTTCTTTTAAACAATACCAGGATAAAGCGCGTGCTCGTGGATTCAGGCAGCTCGGCCAACATAATTAGATCAGAAGTAGTAGAACAACTGGGGCTACTCAATCGAGTTGCCCCTATCCCTCGAGTCCTCCAGGGCTTCAACATGACCGGCGAAGTAACGAAAGAAGAGATCACCCACCCGATCAACACGTTCGGCGTGATTCAGAACATCGAGTTCCAAGTCATCGACGGCGACACAAGGTACAATGCATTACTCAGTAGGCCTTGAATACAAGGCATGTGGGCAGTACCATCAACCTTACACCAGGTGATAAAGTTTCCCATGAAGGACGACATCACAACAACATATGGAGAACATCGGGCAGCGAAAGAAATATTCTCAATTCACTATAAGGCGCCGATCCCCACGTGCCCGATCTCGAACGAGGTTAGGAACACATAGGCCCCCATGGAAGACGAGGAAGATTTCTTCGCTCCTCGAACCTTCGTCACCCCCGAAGAATCGGACGCGACTAAATTTACAGTCGAAGAGCTGGAGTAGACCATTTTAATCGAGCACCTCCTGGATCGTATGGTATACCTGGGAACGGGGTTGACCCCCGAACTTAGGACTTGGTTCATTCAATTTCTCAGTAACAATATCGACTGTTTCGCTTGGTCCCTCTTAGATATGACAGGAATTCCACCGAAAATAACCTCCCACAGGCTGAGTGTCGACCCCAAATTTAAACCTGTGAAGTAGAAGAGAAGACCACAATCCGAGGTAAAACTTGCCTTCATCAAAGAAGAGGTAACAAAACTTCTTAAAATTGGTTCCGTTAGAGAGGTAAAGTACCCCAAATGGCAGGCCAACGTAGTAGTAGTGCCTAAAAAGGGAAACAAGCTAAGAATGTGCATAGATTATAAAGACTTGACTAAGGCCTGCCCCAAAGATTCCTTCCCATTGCCTAATATCGATTATCTGATCGATGCTATGGGCGACTACGAGACCCTAACCTTTCTCGATGCCTACTTGAGGTATAATAAAATCCAGATGAACCCCGAGGATAGGGAAAAAACCTCGTTAATCATAAAATATGGTACTTACTGCTACAACGTAATGCCCTTTGGGCTAAAAAATGCAGGGGCAACGTACCAGTGCCTAGTTAATAAAATGTTCGAGCATCAAGTAGGTATATCAATGGAGGTATATATTGATGATATGCTAGTTAAGTCCCTACGTGCAGAGGACCATTTGATCCATTTACAGGAAACTTTTGACATCCTTAGAAGTTACAACATGAAGCTCAACCTCGAGAAGTGTGCCTTCAGAATGGGTTCAGGCAAATTCCCGGGCTTTATGGTTTCAAACAGGGGGATCGAGATCAATCCCGACAAAATAAAGGCCATCAAAGAAATCACGGTGGTAAACAATGTAAGGCCCGTCCAATGGCTAATAGGGCAGATAGCGGCCGTGGGTAGATTCATATCAAGATAATCAGACAAAAGCCATCATTTCTTCTCTTTACTCAAAAGAAAGAGCAACTTCGAATGGACTCCAGAATGCCAACACGCCCTAGAAGAACTAAAACGATACCTGACTAGCCCACCTTTGCTGCACACTCCAAAAGAGGATGAAACACTATACCTGTACCTGGCCATGTCTGAAATAGAGATAAGTGGCGTACTGGTTCGAGAGTAGCAAGGTACACAATTTCCTGTTTACTATGTAAGCCAAACCCTGGGGGACACCGAAACCCGGTATCCCCATCTAGAAAAATTAGCCCTCGCGCTGATAAGCACCTCGCGTAAGCTGAAGCCCTATTTTGAATGTCACTGTATCTGTGTTCTATTGATGTACCCCCTACGGAGCATGCTGCATAAACCCGAGCTATTGGGCCGATTGGCCAAATGGGCCATCGAACTCGGAGGGTATGATATCGAGTATTAACCTCGAACGGCCATCAAGTCCCAAATTCTAGTAGACTTCGTGGCCGATTTCTCGCCATCTGTCGTACTCGAGGTAGAGAGGGAACTTTTATTAAAAACAGGCACGTCCTCCGGTGTATGTACCCTGTTCATAGACGGTGCCACAAACATAAGAGGGTTCGGGCTCGGTATAGTCCTAAAGCCACCCGTTGGTGGCATAATCAGACAATCTATAAAAACCACAAAATTGACTAACAATAAAGCTGAGTACGAGGCTATGATTGCAGGTTTAGAATTGGCCAAAATCTTGGGAGCCGAAACCATCGAGACGAAATGTGATTTGCTCCTCGTAGTAAGCTAGGTGAATAAGAGCTACGAAGCTTGAGAGGACAGGATGCAGAGGTACTTGGACAAAATCCAAACCGCATTACGTCACTTCAAAGAATGGACCTTAGTCCATGTACCTCGAGAGCGGAACAACGAGGCCGATGCCCTCGCAAATCTGGGATCTTCTACTGAAGAAGAGGACCTACTCCTCGGAGCTATTGTCCAATTGTTTAAATCAATGGTTGAGGAAGGTCACGCAGAGATTAACTCCACCAGTCTAACATAGGATTGGAGAAATAAGTATGTTGATTATTTAAAAGATAGGAAGCTGCCAGTAGATCTAAAAGAATCGAGGGCCCTGCGAACCAAAGCAACCCGGTTCTCGCTCGACGAAAATGAGACTCTGTACAGGAGAACTTTCGATGGACCCCTAGAGGTATGCCTAGGGCCAGGTGACATAGATTACATACTTCGAGAGATCCACGAGGGTATTTGTGGAAATCACTTCGATGTTGATTCCTTGGTCCGAAAGGTGATCATAGCAGGCTACTATTGGGACTACATGGTAAAAGACACTAGAGAATTCGTCCGAAAGTGCGACAAATGCCAAAGATTTGCTCCCATGATCCACCAACCCGGCGAGAAACTACATTCCGTTTTATCACCATGGCCATTTAAGAAATAGGAAATGGACATCGTCGACTCTTTGCCAACGGCACCAGGTAAGGCTAGATTCATTTTATCTATGACTGACTACTTTTCAAAATGGGTGGAATCTCAGGCCTTTGAAAAAAGAAATGAAGTCATCAATTTCATATGGGATCACATCATATGTCGATTCGAAATCCCATCCGAAATAACGTGTGACAACAGGAGGCAGTTTATCGGGAGCAAGGTAACACAGTTCCTTGAAGACAACAAAATCAAGAGAATCCTGTCACCGCCTTACCATCCATGTGCAAACGGCCAAGCATAATCTACGAATAAAACCATCATACAGAACTTAAAGAAGAAACTGGAGAGTGCCAAGGTAAAATGGAGAGGAACGCTACCCGAGGTGCTATGGGCATATCGAACAACTTCAAAATCAAGCACCGGGGAAACGCCTTTCTCTACCGAGGCTTTGACACCAGTGCAAGTCGAGGAGCCGAGCGCCAGATTTCGGAACACTAATGAGGGCTCGAACAATGAGGCCATGACAACGGCCCTTGAACTACTCGATGAAAAGTGAGAAGCCTCATTGATCCGGATGGCCACCCAAAAGCAGAGAATCGAAATATACTATAACAGGAGAACAAATCTCCGGTATTTCAGGATCGGGCACTTAGTCCTAAGAAAGGTTACTCTCAACACCCGAAACCCTATGAAGGGAAGTTGGGCCAGAATTGGGAAGGACCATACCGTGTCCTCAGAATAGTTGGAAAGGGATATTATAAGCTTGGCACCATAGAGGGAGAACAACTTCCGAGCAACTGGAATATATCGATGCTAAAACGATACTACTGTTGGGGCACCCAATCGAAAAATTCTGCAGAAATCCTCAAGCGAATGTTGCACTCTTTTCCTTCGACCGAGCTTTTGTCCCGAAGAGGGTTCCACCGACAAGGATTTTACGAGGCAACGTCCACGCACTACCTAAAGAGGACCCAACAATCTTACAAGGCTTCTTTTGCAATCAACCCCGAACACTGGATGGCACTCCATTGAGAGGTCATCCACTCGAAAGAGCCAGGGAATGACTAACTAAGCTCCAATAGGAAATAATATACCGGGCCAAACGGTCAAAAGAGTCGTGTTCGCACAAGCTGGGCTCACAACAACAAAACAACATGTACTTATGCCAAACAATCAAAGAATATCTTTCGCCAAAGCATCTTGTACTCCAAAGAAAATTCAGCGTTTTCACAGCAAGGATCCCTCCGCCGAGAACGCTTCGAAATACTCGGAGACTAGCGTCAATAACTAGGCACCCGCATGGCCTCAGGGTCAGAGCTCCATATTCATAAGCCCTCAATGAGGCAACTCCGAGCTCACGAGTAACGGCCTCTGAGCCTAAGCAAACTCAACGACTCGGAGACTGTCACCGATCGCCATTCATTAAAAAACCCAGGGCCGTAAGACCCCAAACGGGCAGACTTGGTCTCAAATAAAAACTCGCACCGAGTATCAACAACTACATATGTAAGACCTCAACAGGCATGGAAAAACTGTAAGACCTCAACAGATATGGAAAAACTGTAAGACCTCAACAGGTATGAAAATACTGTAAGACCTCAACATGCATGAAAATACTGTAAGACCTCAAAAGGCATGAAATTTTTGTAAGACCTTACTATAGGCATAAACTCAATCCCGAAGTTTAGGCTATATGTCTCATTTGTAAGACTCCTGAAAGGGCATACCCTCGATATAGACGCCTAAACTACTACACTCAGGATAAAAAATGGCTCCGGCCGAACACAAATGACTATGGTCATATGGCTGTACCAGCCAAATTAGCGCGACTCGGGGACGCCCCAAAGTCGCTATATAATCATAGGCCATTACTTCGAATCTACTTCGAAAAGAACCGGTTAAATAGGCTACCCTCGACAGGCAAAAGAGCTTCGACCATGTCAGCTCCAAATCGCAAGGCTTCGAGCTACTCATCCTACGAGCTAAACCTTCCGAGGTGCTCGAACATCGCCACAAATGATTTAAAATCGAGGTTCTTCCCGAATCAACTATGGGTCATGCAAAATCTTTTCAAAAAGTCCTTAACGAGAGGAAAACAAAGCCTACATATGCCTAAGGGCAAGCGTAAGAGCCATTGTCACCAGCCTAATGAGCCTCAGATCCACACACACTAAATGGTCACATCGACCAAAAGTGTAAGAGCCATTGTCGCCAGCTTAAACTTTGAAAGCTTGAGGGTCAAAGTAAGCTCAAATCATAATCCGATTCGGAGACTGGATCCAAAATAGTTAACTATACATACCTAAGGGCATAGTGTAAGAGCCATCGTGGCCAGCTTCATGAGCCTCAGGGCCACATACATAAAAGGTCGCTTCGACCCAAGGAGTGAGAGCCGTTGTCTCTAGCCCACGAAAATACAGAACTTGAGGGTTGAGGGCTCGGGTCGAAGCCCGACTCGGAGACTAAACCCAAAACAGTTGAGCAAAAACATAAGAGCTCTAACGCCAGCTTACACTAAAGGCCGTATCGACCGAATGCGTAAGAGCCCCGGGGCCTGCCTGACGAGCCCCAGGACCGTATCACGAATCTAAAGATTCTTGCCAACTCTAAAAACGGGAGCACCCGGCCGAATTCTGGACAAAAAAGGGGAGTGAAAGAAACAAAGCCACATGGTTTACTTTATACATATGCCAGTATGAAAGTACTATATATACACACAAGAAAATAAATAGGATCCCAATCTATTGCCAAGCCTACATTCTCAATGGCTCCCCAAGGGTTGCACCCTGACAACTACGAGTCCCCCGACGACCCCTTCTCAACGACATCATCTCTCTCTAGGGATCCACCTTCATTTTTAGCACCACCCGAGCTGCCATCCGACATACCTCCAACGGTCTACTTTTACCAGCCAAGCATGATCCACAACTCGAGGTAAATTCGAGCTAGCCCCCACAGACGCCCTCTCAATGCAAGCATTTGCGACAATAGCTTCCTCCCCATGCGAGGATACAAGCGCCTCGATTTCGGCTTTGAGACGAGATAGTGCAACCACCAGTTCAGAATGGAGACCTCTATTCTTGTCACTATCCTCCTTCGCATCCTGGAGCTGACGCTCGACTAAGGTTACCTTCCCTTGGAGGGTGTCCCTCTCAGAAGTCATTTCGTTTATGCACCGACTGAGCTCAGAAATTTTAGCATCTCTGGCCCGAAGCTCTCCCCTCCCCAGCAGGGCGTTTTCCTTCTCAAACTGCACAAATCAGGTCCGAGATGTTAAAAGCAATAGAATCTCACAAAGATTCAAATAATAGTAAACGGGGGATGAGTAACCTGCTTGGTAAGATAGGTTTTCTCACGCTCATGACAGATCACCTCATCCTGGTACTGAGTGAAAGCCTGGTTGTAAAGCGTTTTACCCTAAAGCCACAAAAAAGGACAAGTTAGAAAAACAAAGATCAGAGCAGCCTAGAGCGGCGGACGAGTTTAGCAAAATTTACCCGCTTGCAAAGTCTGCCCATCTCGCTGAAAACGAATGAAACATCAACCTCGGGACCTCCCTCGAGAACGGTCGACAACTTCTAAAGCACATTCCCTCCTTTGACTAGTGCACCTGCTCCAGAAGGCTCTTCACATGGGGAAACTTTCACTCTATGCGGTGGTAGGATCCCTCCTTGAGGGGAATCAACAATGATCATAAGGCTAACATGACCGATCAAAGCCTCCGTCCCTTGTTCAACCTCACCCCAGAGTCGGGCCCCTATGAACTGCCCACCAAGGGCACCTCAACTTGGGGAGAATTCTGGCCATCAGCCAACTTGGGTGTAGTGCTCGATACTCTATCCATTGCCTCCCCACCGCAAAGATGGGCCACAACGGAATCAGGCTCTGGTTCGGAAGCCTCCATCCCCACAGCCCGAAGATCAATAGAGTCTATACGCTCCTCGGGGGCCGTTGGGAAGCTGCTTTCCCCCTCATCTTTAGCTCAAGGGTTTCCCACCATCTCCGAGGTCATAGCTGCTAGGTCAACCTTGGATTCTTTCGCCTTAACCCTCTTGAACTCCGGAGGCTCGACCGGCAGACCCCTCTGCTTTCTCTTCCTCTCGCCAAGCACTAGGGCTTCCCCTTCAACAGGTGGTGCCTCTTTCGTCAAAGGGACTTCCCCTAGGCCTACACAAATGCAGAAGTTAAACGCAAAGAACGGAGAACGATACTAATAGAGATTTGCATCAAGGTATGCGGATGCAACAAGTTTTGGAGCTTACCATTATCTTTGGCTTCCCACCGAGCTCGGGATAAATCTTGCCACACTCGTTCGGCATATGGGCAAATTGAGTATAAGCAACCGACCCTGCCCTAGAGGTCCGAAACTGCACCAGGATAGGTTGTTACGGCTAAAAAAGCAAGAAAAATAGTGTTAGATGCTTGAAGAAATATTGCCAAAAAGAAGTGAAGGAAGACCCGACGACACGTTTACTTATGCCCAACGTTTCACTTCTCAGGGAATGACATCTTTTCTACCGGAATCAGGTCAGAAGTCGTCACTCGGACGAATCGGCTTATCCATCCTTCGTTCCTAAGCTCCCCGGTGCAGGCGAAAAGGGACCTCGGGGCTCGACAACGAAGCTTGATTAAACCCCCACGGAGGAGACAGGGACTATACATCCAGATCAGGTGGTTAAGGGTGAAAGACATCTCCTCTATTATATTTGAGTAATTACTAATCATATAAACAGTGCTCCAGAATGAAGGATGAATTTGGCCCAGAGTTACCTGATAATGTAGACAGAAGTCGAGAATCACGGGATCGATCGGAGGCGAGGATGGCCCTACCGGCCCCAAAGTGAATGGATAAGTGTACACATTTAGAAAGCCGTCTTTATGAACTATAATATCTTCCTCCCGAGCAGGAATCTCCACAAGCACGGTATCCCCCCTGTGGAAATCAGCCCTCACTCTCCCAACGTCCATTACCGAGCTGATATACCAAGTCACGGGCTCGCGACACTCTGGCTTCGAAGAAGGTCTCTCGACCTTGAAATCGGAGGTCATCGCAAAAGATCATGGGACGCATTCCTCAGCACGAGGAGGTGTATCCACTTCTCCTTGAGAAAGAAGCGAAGAGGATGAGCCCGCAACCTCCTGGGAAGCAGAGGTGGAAGTTTTCACCAACCTTAGAGGTTCAGAAGGAAGAAAAAGAGTTGCGTTCCTGAGAGAGAACGAGAGCAAGGGAAGAGAAAACCTTATCAGGGGTTTGAGCACGCAATGGGTTATAGAAATGAAGAAGGGGAGTATTTATAAAAGCACCATGTGCGCATTTAGGAGTGGAAAACGGGCGGGACGGGTCGGATATAATTCGGGTCAAAAATGGGCGTCACACCTCCTTTTTCCTACACCCGGGAAGGAGTGTATAAGGGAGTTTTTCCAATTAAAGGATAATCGAAACGGGATTATTTACATTAAGTTCAGAGTCGCCACTTGGTAGATTTATGGTATCCCAAGTCACCGGTTTAAAATCCTGAATCGAGGAATGGTTGACTCTGTAATACAGTCCGCGAACCAAAAATCTGGGTAAGGAATTCTGTTAACCCGGGAGAAGGTGTTAGGCATTCCCGGGATCCGTGGTTCTAGCACGGTCGCTCAACTCTTATAAATGGCCTAATTATATGATTTAAAATATTTTGAACCTATGTGTAATTTTAACTTTTTGACCGCTTTTAACTAAGAAAATTATCTTAAAACGGGTCACGCGTACGTGTACCCATTTGTTTGGCGCGTCAAAAATTATGTCACGCGAACGTGTCCACAATTAGTAATGCTTTGTTATTATTAAGAAAACTTAGTCGAAGTTGCGCGAACTCATATTCCGATTTTTTTTTTAAAAAAAAATAAATAAAAAATCGTATTTATGTCACGCGAACGTGTACATAATCACAATAATTTATTTAAATATGCTTAAAAGTATACTAGCGGTTTGTGAGTTATTTGTTTCCTATGTTTGATTTAAGGTTAGGTTAGATATGGAATTATTAAGCCCCAAAAAAAACTTCTTAGTGAACTTAATAATTTCCAAATACCTTATCCAACGTTATTTTTTATTCTTTTCCCTTTTTAAAAAAAAATATATTCCTACTAAATTAACACTTGAAATTTTCAACTTTTATGGCTTAAGTGATAAAGAATTGTAAACGCATTTCTTTAAAAGAAACTTACTACAATCTTATAAAGAAAATTTATTAGTTTATGGTCTATGCACAAGAATGATAAAATGTTTTAACCGATTTATGACTTAGGGATATTATATAATTATTTCGTCCACGATTAACGATGCTCTATTATTATTTAAAAACTTGGCCGAAGTTGCGTGAACGCGTACTCCGATTTATTTTGAAAACCATAATTATATCACGCTAACATGTACATAAGTACAATAATATATTGAACGTGCCTAAAGCAATCTACGATTATTTGTTATTTTATATTTAAGTTATAAGAAATTAATACGAAGGCTAAATTATTTGTGCTTAATTAAACAACCTACGAATTGCAACAAGATTCTTTTAGCATTAACCTCACTAATAGCCAAATTTAAATACCCAAGCATCACAAATTAGCACAAGTAAAAATTATACGATAAAAAAATCTCGACGCATTGTTATTATTCTAAAAGAAATAAACTTCTCTTATCATGAAGGAACAATTCTACTTTTTAGAACTAACACACCGAAAATGAAGATATGACACCCCTTCAACACAAATTTATTTACATTAACACCGTCAATTGTAAAGATAGGACGTGGATGGTAAATTAACCTTTGCGTCAAGTAAGAGCTAAGTCATGACTTAAATTAATTGGCCTAAGTCATGGGAGTTTGAGTAATTATAGCCAACTCCAAATTAACACGGGTAATGGGATACAAATGAACATGCCAGACTTTCGTCATTTTGAGCGCAACAAACGATTTAAGCCAAATTCGAGAGAATGCTTAATAAAATGCATAACATCAGAATGATTTATAATATTGATGTGAGTCCTATTTTCATCTTAAATCTGGGCTCAAAGGGAGCCTAAGTCAAGTTATAAACGCTATTGGCCTAATGATTTCTAAGTGGCCTGAATTAGGCCCAAAAGAAGGCCCAATTCGACAACTATTATGCATTGACAAAAAAACAAATAGGGATTCAATGTTGAATTCCTTCAGCAGCACAAACAATATCCAAACTCAATATTGAAGGACCCCAAATTGACTTACAACACACGAAATGGCCCAGACTCAACTCAAAACAACCACGAATGCTCATTTAATAATTAATTCAAAGCTGACCCTATGTGAATCAGTTAAAATCCATGAGACATACACATATTTGTCTACTTAGCCTCCAAAGTTAATTGCTTTAAAAAGAATGAACAACTAAACAACCAGGAGAGACTTAGAACTAAACCCAATAACACTTCTATAAACTAATCTGATAAACATTAAAAGAATCGAATTTACCTCACACTAAATGCATTCACAAGCCTATCATAAATGTATCAGTATGAGCTTACTAGTAGCTTTAGCATGGATATCATAGCTAATCATGATTCGAATCAAAAAATTTAGACAAGGAAACAAACAACTGATGCCTCAGATAGTTTGTAACTTTAACAGAATCACATGGATTCAGCTGATCCATAGTTGACTTTAATATTTTTAAGATCAAATACCTATTATTTCTGGTAGAATTTAAATACAAGCATGCCTTTCATGGCTCAAATAAATCTTCACTACAGCAAATGATAAATGGTCCTTAAATCACAGAGAAACTAACTAAGAAATGAAATGAACTACAACGCAGTGTCAAATAAACGAAGTACAACACTAGTTGGAGTCATATTCTAAATCTCACTCTTCCATTTCATACATCAAACCTGACTGCACATATTTAATAGAGCTCAAAATATAGTACCTGGATATAAAGAAAACAGAGGGATGAAGTTTAGCAGTAACCAAACAGCAAGAACAACCCAAAATTTTAACCAAGAAAACAGTGAGTAACTTCGGATGAATCAATGTAACAGTAAAAAAAATTCAGTATTTTTCAGAATGTTCTTATCTATGAACTCTTTTGACTCTCTCCTCTCTATCTTTTACTATATATCTCTCTGTATCTGTCTCAAAATCTCTCTTCTCCCTTAATACCTCTCAAGTTCAACCTTTTCATAGGCATTCATTTTAGTGTATCCTCCATTATCTATTCACCTTTTCATTTTTAACTACCCACTAGCTTAGTGCTTTCTTAATTTAAACTGCTATTGCAATCCCAACCCTACTACTATTAGAAGCTTCTTAAATAGGTAAACACTTGAATTATACTTGTATTAATCAGTTCTTATTGACATAATTAGACAAGAGGTTAAACCAAACTATTGAACTAATCCTAACTATTCTGACTAAGTGATTAAACGAAATACGATTTCAAAGTCTACTGATATCCCAATTATACGAAACAAATCCACGAAACCAATCTTAAAGAAACAAACAGTGAACAAAATAATTTATACCAGAGTACTGATTAAATTTCAATTGAAATTGACCAAAGAAAAATGAGAAAAGGGAAATGACCATTGGAATAAAATTAATCAAACAAACACAGAAACATGCAAGAACTTACCGATTAAACTGGAAAAGCTTGGTACCCTGACTTTCCGATTCCATCGCCAAATAATGTTAGTCACTTGTTCTTTGTCAAAACAAGTGAGTAACACTATTTTGTGACGAACTCGGCTCTAAAATTATCATCAGTCTTGAGTTCAGGTTTGGCTCTTGGATTTAAGATTCGAGCAGATTGAGCCCCATTCGAAGAAAACTGGTCATGGATTAGGGAAGAGGGGAGTGAGGGGGTTCTACGGTGTGAATTTGGGGCCGGTTGAGTAGGCAAGGGTTCAGGGGTCCGAACTTCTATCGAATATTCGACAAGTTCTGAGATGATTCGAAGGTAACAGGTTGGGGATTCGGAATGGGGAGATGAAGGAGAATCGATGGTGTTAATTTGGGGTTATTTGGGCCACCGGAACCGCCGTGAGGCGATTTCTGGTGGGCGGAGGGCGGTGGTGTGAGGCGGTGGGAGACAGGGGTGTCTCTAGGGTATGTGAGAGACGATGAGGGGGGGTTTCTGAGGGGGTAGGGGTTTGGGTATATTAAAATGGGACGATTAATTTGAGCCATTGGATGATTGAAATCAAACGGCTGTGATCGAATCCTTAATCGGAACAGGGTTGTTTTGGTTACATGAGTGCTGGACCGGTTCTGGTTGGGTTTTGAGGATACTTTTGGGCCCGTAGATTTGGGTTTGAAGAACAGCCCAAACTCTGATTTCTCATTTCTTTCCTCTTTCTTTTCAAATTAATTCCCCCTTTTTCTTGTTTTATTTTTAAAAAAATTAAAATCCTAAATTAATTTATAAAACCAAAATTAATCTTAAAAATACTAATTAACTCTAAATGATAATTATCACGAATAATTAAATACTAAATTAAAAAAAATCACACAATTTGACTAAAACACAAAAATATGTTATTTTTTGTGAATTTTTATTTTTGTAAAACACCTAATTATTAATTAATTCCAAAAAATATAAAAATCAAATCTTAAATGCAAATGCTATATTTTTTTGTATTTTTAATGCATTAATAAAATTAAACATGCACACAAACATATGCAAACAATCAGGAAAATCACACAATAATTCCTAAAAATAACACATAATTAAAGAAAAGACCTAATTTTGGGAATTATTTTGGAGTAATTCGTATGAGGCAAAAATCACGTGCTCACAACGGGTAATGAAAAAATGGATCAATTATCCGACCCGATCCATATTTAATACGGATAAAAAACGGGTTAACCGGCGGATAATATGGGTTACCCATATTATCCTTGACTTCTTGTATATGATCACTTTTGGGAGAATTCTTAGTCTCCCTAACTTGAGGAACCCCCAATTTGAGGCTTTACAAATGTAAACATTAGACTCATTGATTATACATTGGTTACTCATTGATTATCCATTGGTTCTTATCCATATTTGACACGTTTTTAAAAAGTTCATTATCCAATCCATTTTTTAGTGGATAATATAGGTGGTTAACTGTTTTCTTTGAACCATTTTGCCACCCCTATGCGCATTGAAGGAGGCCAAGAGGTAGCCAACTGTCATAGTCAATGCGGAAACCTGCAGGAACAGCGTGCGTGTTGCATCTTGGCACCTCGTAGCCGTCGCCGATTGCAAAAACATCGAAAGAAGAAGAAATTCAAGGTCATTTCTTATCGTTTCTTACCGTTTTCACTCTAAGAAAAGTGGAGACTATCTGTATGAGGTAAAACGGGGGGCTCGATTACCCCGTCATTAGATCGCCTCGCGAGCATGCTTCTCGAGGCTCGAAGTCAAGGTCGAGACCCACCCTCGGGAGCCATCGGGTACCGGCCCCGGGGGCATTGCGTACTAACGGCTATAGTATGGGAGAGGGGAGTTCTCAAGATGAACAGACAGCACTGGCAGAGCCTGGTATTGCGTCTGGCCGTCCCATCTCCGTACCTTTATAATTAATGCACTCTTGTACCATGTTTGGATATCCCCTCCTATATAAGGGGGATCCTTGGCACTTTGTAAACTCTGTTGCTCCAACTATTCTACACAAGATCAATAACAACTCTCTCTCTTTTCTCTCTAACATACATTCTCGACGCTATCGTTATTGCTTACTACTTTCATACTTGTTCTTCATTTATTGCTTGATATCGGCCATAAAGAGTCTCCTTTAATTATATTCTAACTATTAGGCCCTTCCCGATTACCCCCGACAGCTCGAGCCCGAGCTCAGGCATCGACCTCGAGGCCCCTCATCGGTCAGTCCGAGGCCCGAATAGCTAGCCCCTCGGTTTGATTATAACTCTATTTTAGCTCGCATTTCATCCTTTATTTTCACATATCTAGCATCGACTGCTTAAACAACTAGCGTAAAAATAGATCACATATTTTTAAAGTCCTATTAACAAATTTAGTTGTTATTATCATTTTCATGGTAAACACCAAAAGCAATAAGTTAGGCAATCTCAACCGAGGTAATTAATGTAATTTTGATCCTAAGGACTATTAACCACCAACCGATGAGTATAAAAAGTTGTTTTAACTAAAGTTCCAGCAGCTTTCTAGATAGGTACGTATTATCAAAAGAGGGGTTAAGTAGGCTCATTAGACATTAATATATGATATATATACTGCTATATATGCTACAGTCCATTAAATATGATCAAGATATAATATATTTTTCCAATCATTAGAGCCGGCGGACGGTTGATGATCGAATCTAGGCCATTTCTTATGCTTCCTTAAATCATTTTCGAAACACTAAAACAAACTTTATTTTAAAAAAATACAGATCCATAGATACCATATCAGATCAAGATTTTGTTCTTCTTTAAAATATGTAATTTATTATAGAGTCGTTGGAAATCTGTTGTCTTGTAGAAACAGTCAGAACATGTAAAGTTCAAACCATAAGACATTCCGAAAGTTGTTTTTAACTAGTCTTACTTGTATTTTTTTTTTAAAAAAGAAGCAAAATAAGGGAAATTATACTACTATAAGTTATCTTTGGCCACGTTTGTCCATAATTTTTTTTTAAAATATATATATATATATATATATATATATATATATATATATATATATATATATATGTGTGTGTGTGTGTGTGTGTGTTTGTTCATTAAATTTTGTAAATTTTTGGAATATTTTCGAAAATGAGAACATTTTTTCATAATTTTTTCCCTCATAAAACTCTTATATGTTTTCAAGTGAAATGCATCTCCAAATATAATTTCAAATATCATTTTTCAATTTAACACCAAATATTACTTTTTTCAAAAATTATAATTTAAATGTCCAAATATATACTTAACTTTACACATACAAACTTGTCCCAAAAAATTATTTACACATCTTAACTTTACGGACGACCTACCACCCTTCTTCTCGTTTAAAATTAAAAGATATTTCTTAATACGATGCTGAATAAGTTAGCAGAAATTCCTGTACAATATAAATGGCATGTTTATTTAAGTCAACATGTAGGGACTAAATTCAGTGAAGGAAATATCTAATGACAGGCGAAAAAATTGCGACGAGCATTATTAGTCAATAATGATTGTTTCATTTTTGTGTGTCATTAAGAGGGAAACACAAAAGTAAATATCTCATTAAAGGTTGTACCATTGTATATTTGTATGATAATGCCCCAAGAGTTGCACCAATCACGGGCTGTACCAGAAAAACATTGGAATTTTTATCTCCCGTAGCAAATGTTGATATCTTATTTATTTTAAATAAATACTTTTTAAAAAAATTATATTATATAGCTACTTTTAGATTTTTATAGCCAAATATCTATTTATGGCCACCTCCTACACTTAAGTTATAAAATATGCTTTGTATTATTTTTCTCTCTCATTCTTCAGATTTTTCTCCACCCTCTCTCTCTAACACCAGTCTTTCTCCATGAATACAACCATGATTCTCCACTGATTCATCTCCATTGTCGAACGAAATTTTCATTGTCAGTGGCCTGGGGCTCTGAATCAATGTCGAAATCGAACCATATCTTCAATTTCCTGAACTATACTTTCAGGCTGCCCCTCGACGGCGACCTTTGTTAAACCAGGTATCGACAAAGACCCATTAATAGGTGTGGCTAAACTGACAAAGTCGAGGTTCTAAGTATGATTCGGGCTCGTGGAATCATAAAATCTTTCCCTAGATGGTTCTTTATCCCCTTGTTGTCTTTACTTGCTCAGATTCGAATTATTCAAGCTAGTTAATTCCAAACATTGTATCATTAAACTCTATTGGTAAAATACGACCATAATACATGGCTAACGTGATGGATGACTCGTGGCGAGTATTTCTTAGTGGGGTGTCTAGACATCATAAACCCTTATAGCCAGTGGCGATTCAGGATTTTTGTTCGACGGTGGATTCGCCGGAAATTAGGGGTTGTTCTTGAAAAAAGACGACGGAGTTTAGGGTTGAGAAACGTGATTTTGTTGTTAATATATTTCAATGTATTTTCAACGTATCATGCTGCATTTTCATGTATTTCATTGTTTTTTCATTGTAATTCAATGTATCTCGCTGCATTCCATGTATTTTATTATATTCATTGTCTTTTATTTCATTGTATTTCAATGTATCCCGTTGCATTCTATGTATTTCATTGTATTCACTGTCTCGCTATATGTCATGAATGTATTCATATGTTTTTTTTAATTAATATAATTTATGTATTCAGATGTATTATATAATTTCTCTGAAGATTGCTATATTTTTGGGATATTTTTCGGTTGAGAATCTTTTTTATAACTGGAAATAAAATTTGTGTGTTGCAATTGAGTTATATTAGGAGTCTATTATGTTAATTGATTCACTTTCCGCTTAAAAAAGTGTAATCCCTTGTTTCACGCCGTGAATACAGTCGAATACGATAATCTGTCTAGCTGTAATCCTATGTTTCACGCCATGAATACAACCGAATACACTCGAATACAACAACTGATTAGTTGGACTTCCCTGATTCATGCCTATTTTTGCTACTATATTCATGAATGCAGTAGTTTAAATACATCTAATACATCTTATAACAACAGAAAACGTATCTACAATCCGTAATATAGCAAATGGTATCTATAGATAGCTAATTACCACTAAAAATAGTGCTTTATGAAAATTTCTCAAAAACATTCCGTCTCCAAGTTACAATTGTGACTATGCAATATTGTTTAAAGTGTTTTATATTGTTGCACTGCTTCTAAAAGAAACTAGTCTTAGGGTACACGCTTTGCGCGTGTATCCTGTATCAATAATATAAACTTTTAAAAATTATATAAATATTATACGTATAATTGACATGCAATTGTTAAGTGTCATATTGAAAGTTTCTCTAGAACTTGATGCTGAGTTAATGGTTATAATAGTTGTAAATATTAAGATAATTTGTATCTAATTATAGTGTTTTTAGAATGTGTGTTTGTATTTTAATACATAATATTTTGTAGAATGCCAAAACCAAAACTATATAGGTTGAGTTTTATATACTTTTGTTGATATGAAGTCCTTTACTGTTTTAATATAGTTACCTTTTTCATCGTACACCTAAGAGCTTGTTTGGATGGTTGTTACCTATTGTATTGTATCATATTGTTACTTTAAATACGATGTTTATTTTGGTTGTTATTTGAATTTTATTCTATAGTATCCTTAAATCCCTCGTTATGTAACGACGAAATTTGACATTTTATGTAATGACCGATTTGGTGTGGTAACGTCATTATTTGTCATTTTCTCTCATCTCACCCTTCATTTATTATTAAATAATTTTATTTTATTATTACTACATTTTTATATTATAAATTTATGGCTATCATAATTTTTCTTTATAATATTGTAATTTTATTCTTCATATTGCTGGTGCGTGATACCATGAAACAACAACAAACGATACAATCTATCCAAACATTGTATTCATCAAACGAGAAAAAATACATAAGTACCCCCCTGACCTATACCTGGATTCCCAACTACACACTTTTTCTTTGCGAGAATCTTATTACCCCCCTAAACTTATTTTAAATGAAATTATTTGCACCCTTAACGCTGACGTGACAGAGTGTGTGTATTTCACTCTCCCAAAGGAGAGCGAGAAGAAGGAAAAACGATTTTTCAGATTATTTTTTATTCTTTTTTACCATTTTTTCTTACTTTTTTTTCCTTTTCCTTTTTCTTTGTCTTTTTTCTTTTTCATTTCTTCTGTAATTCTGGCGGATATTCATTCACCGACGACTTTGTCTAACTGTTTTTCTTTCATTTTTTCTTTTCACACACAAATTAAACTCTCAAAAAGATTTATTCATAAGCAAAGCAAAATACACTCAGATTTGGGGGGAAAATTCATCATCGGAAAACCTTCACACGCCGGAAAAAATGATATATTGAAATTTTAACTAGAAAAAATTTTCTCAGCTTATATTCGTTTTTATTTCTTTTGCTTTTCCTCCCACACACACACACACACACACACACACACACACACACACACACACACACACACACACACACACACACACATATATATATATATATATATATATATATATATATATATATATATATATATATATCTGTCGCTGGAAAAAAAATTCGTTGGAAAAAATGGTGTTTGTGAAATTCTGACGACCACCATTTTATGCCGCCGGTGACCAAACAAAAAGAAAGAGAATGAAATAACCAAAAAAAATGAGAATAATAAGAAATAAAAATCTGTCGCCGGAAAAAATAGTGTTTGTGAAATTCCGACGACCACCATTTTATGCCGTCGGTGACTAAAACAAAAAGAAAGAGAATGAAATAACAAAAAAATGAGAATAATAAGAAATAAGAAAAAAAGATAAGAAAAAGAAGAAAGAATAAAAAAAAGTACCAAAAATACATATGGGGCGCGTAGAGCTCACCACTTGCCAAGAGTTTGGTTGTCAGCGTTAAGAGTGCAAATAATTACATTTAAAATAAATTTAGGTGGGTAATAGGATTCCTGCAAAAAAAAGTGTGTAGTTGGAAATTCGGATATAGGTCAGCGGGGTACTTATGCATTTTCCCCATCAAATGATATAGTACAATACAATACGATATATTATGAAACGATGTGTAACAACCATCCAAACAAGCTGTAAAACTAAATAGAGCTAAAATTGAAAGTGACGAAGATTTCATTTACAAAATAAATAAAAAAAAACCTAAATCTAAAAACAGTATAAAGTGGTCGAAATTTCCCTAATATAAATTGAAAATACTTGAAATTTAGTACTCGTAAATTTAAATGGAGTTGAAAATAAGGACTTCTAAAACTAAAAGGAATTGAAAAATCAAAGTTTTAAAAAGTAGGAAAATAATTAAATGACTAATCATAAATATTAGTAAATTAATTTAAATAAATTTCTAAATATTTGAGAAATAGCTAAATGACTATTTTATCCAATATGAATCGTATTTTTAAAGGATAAAAAAGGTGAATAATATTTTGCTAAGGGCCTTCGTGCTTTTAAAATAGTATTGATTTGTGCAATAAATATAGATGATAATTTTAGAGAAATGTAAAATATTTAGAGCCCGTTTAGATATAAAAAAATTTACTTTTTTAATTTTTTTTACTTTTTTTGAAATCAGTGTTTGGCCATAAAATTTTCAATTTTCACTTGAAGATGAATTTGAGAATTTTTCGAAAATTGGAAAAACTCTAAAAAATTATTTTTCAAAATTTTCACTCATATCACTCACAAAACTTCAAAAACAACCCAAAATTATATTCATGTCCAAACACAATTCTAATTTTCAAATATCATTCTCACTTGAAATTTTTTTTCACTTTTTTTTTTGAATTTTACATTTCTTATGTCGAAACGGCCACTTAGATATTCTAAAATGAAGAATTAACCCGAATAGACGCACGACAATAATATAATATATGCATAATTTATGTATTATATATGTATAATTGTGTATAATTGTGATGACCCGAAAGATCATCTTAAGATTTAGAACCCAATTATGCACTTTTAAGCTTTAAAAACCTTATTTTATTCCTCCTCGATTTGCATGTGCAGTCCGGGCGTGTTTTCGAAAAGTTTTTATATTAAAAGTTGATAAAAATAAGAAATTTTGCCTAAAAACTTCATTTGAGTTGACTTCGGTCAATATTTTTGGTAAACGGACCTGGATTCCTATTTTGACGGTCTCGGTGGGCCCGTATCGTGATTTTGGGACTTGGGCGTATGCCCAAAATTGAATTCGGAAGTCCCTAACCCGAGATCGGGCTTTGTCGAAATTTGAAAGTTAAAGGCTTAATGAATTTGAAATATTTGACTGAGGTTTGACTTTTTGGATATCGGGTCCATATTTTGATTCAGGAACTCGTATAGGTCCAATACCACATTTATGACTTGTCTATAAATTTTGGTGGGAAACAGAGTTGGTTTGATGTGATTCGGATGTCCGGTTGTGAAAATAGAAGTTTCAAAGTTTTCTTAAAAATTTCATTTGATTTGGTGTTTTTTTTTTGGCAATCCGCTAGGCAAGCGCCTAGGGCTAATTTTTTATTAATAAAAGAAAAACAAAAATACAACAATTAGGATAAGTATAAATAAGGGGGACAATAGCACCGATATTGTTACCCATATGCCTTGGCTATATAATCACTCCTCTGCGCCTCACATTGCCTTATGATGACAGCCTCATGTAGAGGTTCATGGTGTAGCTGCCGACAACGTCTCACGAGGGCATATAATCTCATAGCCATGTGGATATTTTTCCAAAGACATAGGACCAAGGTAACACTAACCGTGCTAAACCTTACCTTACCAATCCTATTGAGGCAAAGAGAAAGCCTCATCTTCTAGCAAGCATGTAAAAAATAGGAACTTGAAAGTACCAAGTACTCTATGATCGCCATAGAGTTTATAACACACTCTATGATGCTATTACAAGTGATGATGCTTTGAAAATGATAAACTAAGACAATGTAGAAATTAGAATCTTGCCCCTAATTTATCAAACTTGTGAGTTCTTCAATTTGAACGTCCTTAAAATCCTCTTTAACTGTCTTCAAATAATCTTCAAAGTTTTTCATTTGTTGTCGTATCTATTGGACTTCGTAGATTTGGAGGTGGCAACCCCTTTTTTCTTTGCAGCTCTTATTGGGAGTCGCATGAGTGTTATTTCTTGAGTCACCTTCTTTTTTTCAGTTTTGTTAGAAGTGAAATCTCCAGTTGTAGTCGTCTCTTTCGGACAAGATTCAATCAAGTCATCCTCTTTTGCTTCTTCGGAGATGGCAACACGTAAGTTGTCCTCTAGTTTTTGATTAGCTTCATCTTGTATAACCATCCACAATGGTTCATTCCTCTTCAGTGTCTTTTCACTACTTGGTTCCTGTCTGTTTATCACTGAAAAATTCAGCTTCAGTCCGGTCATTTTTGAGTATGATGAGTATGCACTTTTGTGTGGTTTTGGACTGCCCAAAGCATCCAGCAACTTTTTGTCCTCCAACGAAATAGCAGGTATATCAGTTACCATTACTTTGGCTCCAGTCATGTTTGCATTAGACTGTTGTTGCCCAGTCGTGTTTGCATTGGACTGCTTCTGCCCAGTCTTGTTTGCATTGGACTGCTGCTGCCCAGGATTAGTATTAACATCAGCTGCACCATCTGATGTAATATTCACAGCAAACTCAAGGGGAGCTGCTTGCGTAACTGCTTCAGCATTGTGAGATGTACCAACTAGTGTAGCTGGTAGTTCTGCATTATTTCGAATTGCAGTACTTAATGTACTAGCAGCCATGATTTGCTGATCGTCGGATTTCCCATTTGCATTCAACGCGACAGTTTTTTCCAGACCATCCTCTTCCTTACCCAGTTGTACAGATGTATCAGCTCGATTACACCTTGAGTTATAACCTTTCGTCTTATTTTGAGTATGTGAAGTGTCATCGACCACTCCCTGCATTTGATTCACATTGTCATTTTCTTGAAACTGATTGGCATCTCTTATTGCATTCAACAATTGCCTTGCATCACCCTGAAGCATAGGTCCATTTTGGTTCGAAACAGTAGCCAAATTACCTTGTTTCTCTGAAACAAAGTCCTTATTGGTTTGAACCACAACTTCATCAGTAGCCTGTTTCTCGTCAGATTTGTGTTCCATTAAATTTGGATATAGCCTCCAGCACTCTATCATATCATGGCCCTGCAATTTGCATTCCTTGCAATATTTTGGCACGAAGTCATACTAGATTTTCACCCATTCAGTTCTCGCAACTCCAGTAGCCTCATTCTCGATGTCCATACTCACTCTCTTCGGCAAATCTGCTTGTAGGTCGACAAGTACCTTTACTCTAGCAAAGCTAGGCCTTGTTTTGTTTATGGTTGCCAAATCCAATTGTTGTGGTTTTCCAATAGCAGATGCTAGAGAAAACAAACATTCTTTCACAAAGTACATGGGCAGTAAATGTGGAAATGAAATCCATGCCATCGCCATAGGCGTTTCTTCTCCGACTTTGAAATTTTTATCATAGATGAGCTGTCTCATTTGGTATTCATAACCATCTTTTGCCTTAATATAGTAGGTGCTTTTTGACGTGATTTTCTGAAAATCCTCCCTCAAAGTTAGACGAATCAGTACATGTTTGTCTCTCAACAATCCGATATTACAATCTCCTTTAATACCACATTGTACATGGATTAATCGACGCAATTCTTGAAGATCTGGCCATCCGTAAGAGAACTTACCTAGCACAGCATACTGTAGACCTTCAATAATATTCATTTTATCCACCTCTGATTCTGTAAACTTGACAAAAGGTTGTCCATGTAAGAAAGTAGCTGGTTTGAAAGGAATTGGCTCAACTGATGCATCTTTCTCGTTCATCTGGTTGTTGATTGTTGATGGTTTTAACAATCTGCTATAATCTAATGGTTGGTTGTTGTTATTTGTTGCTGTTTTTGATGGATCGAAGCTTGTTGATGGCTGACCAGCAATAGATAAAGGCTGGTCGCCGGCCATTATGGCCATTGAGCTTAGATCGCCACTTTTTTCCGCGATGAATAGTAGCGGGATCTACTATTCCATTCATTGTTTGGACACTATAGCGCTACTATTTGGGACTGTTTGGAACTATTTGACACTATTCACTACTACAGTGACGACAGATTTTTAAAAACTTAGTTCTTAGAGAAAATTACATAGTTGTGATCGAGCGGTGATTGATTTGGTGTTCAACTCGTTGTTCTAAGTATTATTTTGGCAATTTGATTACGCGAGCAAGTTCGTATGACATTTTTAGAATTGTGTGCACTTCTGGTTTATAGCCCCGAGGGCTCGGGTGAGTTTCAAATAGGTCACGGAGTAAAAATTGGACTTAGAAGACAATTGGACGGAGCAAATGCGACATCAACAACTAGGTTAATATGACTTAGACAGGATTTTTGATTCATTCTTCAAATTTTCATACTCAAGAACCCTAAAGGCGATTTTCCAAAGAACTTTTCTTCCCCAAATCATTGGTAAGTGATTCTAAACTAGTTTCTTTCAGTCTTTCATTACTTTTCCTTAGATTTCATCCTAAAATCTAGAGTTTTCATGGTGAGAATTGGGGGGGGGGGGGTTTGGGTAGAAACTAGGGATTTGGTAAATTGGGAATTTAGACCTCAAACTGAGGTCGGATTCCAAAACAAATTACATAACTGGGCTTGGGAGTGAATGGGTAATCGGGTTTTGGTCCGTATTTTGGGTTTGGACCAAGCTGGCCCGGGTGTTGACTTTTGTTAACTTTTTCAATAATGACCTTGTAACGACTCCGCAGGTCATTTCATGAATTACCACTCCGTTTTCCCCATTTCTGCTTCTTATTGCTTTGTTCAGTTGTATTATATGTTATCGGGTTGATTGGTTTGGGTTTAGAGAGGTTTTGGTAAGGTTTGAGACACTTAGTCTCTTTTGAGTAAGCTTAAGTTGAAAAAGTCAACTTAATGTTGACTTATGTGAAAAAGGGTTCGGGTGTGAATTCCGATGGTTCGAATAGCTTCGGGAGGTGATTTGGGACTTAGAAGCGTGATTGAAATGTGTTTTAGAGGTTCGGAGTAGATTTAGGCTTGAATTGGCGAAATTCGAATTGTGGCATTTTCCAGTTGATAGGCGAGATTTTGATATAGGGGTAGGAATAGAATTCTAGGAGTGGAAGTAGGCCCTTTGTGTCATTTTGGACGTGTGTGCAAAATTTCAGGTCATTCAGACGTGGTTTGATAGACTTTTTGATCGAAAGCGGAATTTGGAAGTTTTTGGAATTCTTAGGCTTGAATCCGATGTGATTTTGGTGTTTTTATGTTGTTTTGGGTGTTCCAAAGGTTGGAACAAGTTTGAATGAGGTTATAGTATGTTGGCATGTTTGGTTGAGGTCCCGAGGGCCTCGGGTGAGTTTCAGATGGTTGAACGGATCATTTCAAGTAAAAAAGGATTGCATAAAATCTGCTTGAGTGTTGCAGACAAATTGTTCTTCGCGTTCGCGAGTGAACCCTCGCATTCGTGAAGGGTAGGGGTGCGAGGCACGAGCATTAGCCTTCGTGTTCGCAATGTGGGTCCCACATTCGCGAAGGGCGGGGTCATTGTTCACCGCGTTTACGATGGGTATATAGCGTTCGCGAAGGTTTGCGTGGCTGAGGCATTGCGTTCGCGATGGGGTGGTCGCATTTGCGTGAGAGAATTTTGGTCAATGGTATTTTTGTTCTTCGCAAACGCGAGGCATTGACCGCATTCGTGAAGAAGGATTTCTGATCACTGGACAATATGTTTAAAAGGCCATTTTCGCGAGTTTTGGCCTAAGTTCACCATTTTTGACTCGGTTTTGGAGCTTTTTGAGAGAGATTGAAGAGGGAATCAAAGAGAACTTATTGGAGGTAAGAATTTTGGACTTAATACTTGATCCTATTGTGATTTCTACCTAATTGAACATGAAATTTGGGATATTTGACGCCTAAATTGGGAGTTAGGGCTTGGAAAATTGAGTCTTTAATCTAGGGATTTGAGGGGCCATTTGTGGTCGGATTTTCGTATTTTTGTATGTATGAACTCGTGGAAGGATAAGGATTCCATTGATGTGATTTTTATCGAATTTCGAGACTTGGGCCCGGGGGTTGGGTTGGACCAATTTCGGGATTTTTGGTATAATTTGATTATTTTCGCATGGGTTTCGACCCCTTAGCATATTCTAATGTTATGATTCTGATTTTGGGTAGATTCGGTGCGTGTTAAGGCCGAGGAGAGAGGCAAAGGCATCACAAAGTAGTAATTCGTCCGGTTTGAGGTAAGTAACCATTGTAAATCTGGAACTGAGGGTACAAAACCCCGATATTTCGTATTGTTTTGATAAATGAGGTGACACACATGCTTGGTGACGAGCGTGTGGGCATGCAGCGGTAGGGATTGTGACTTGGTCCGTCCTATAGCGACTATTAAGCCGCATACTTGATTTGAAATCTTATGATATCCCGTATTTTAGAAATTCATATTGTATTATGGGCTGTATGCCATGTTTGGGGCTTTGTGTCGACCTGCTGAGACCCTTAAGGGCATTTTTACTGTTTTTTTCTCACTCTATTTATTTGAAAGCATATCCTCAGTCATGTTTTACCTGTTTATTGTTTAAAACTAGTTTTATCACTCTACTTCTTAAAATGTGAGAACTGTTTGGACTGAGTTCCCTGATTTCCACAGTTATGCCCGAGTGGCTGTGGGGTTAATGACTGAGAGAGGTTGAGGACCTAATGGTGAGGATTATAAATATTACGGATCGGGTTACATGCCATAACAATATTATATGTATATATTATGGATCGGGTTGCATGATGCAGCGATACTTATATGCATCGGGCTGCATGCCGCAGCGATATATATATTGGATCGGGCTACACGTCGCAACGATATGACACTTGGGCTGTAGGAGCCCTCCGGAGTCTGTACACCCCTAGTGAGCGTAGTCGACTATAAATTATGGATCGAGCTGCACACCGCAAATGTTTTTATGATTATTACTATTATGAGGTGTTATTGAACTTGAGTGTTGAGTGTGAGTACTGAGTGACGAGAGTTGAGTCACGAGTGGCTGAGAGGCTTGCCCGCGAGGCTATATTTATGGGTGATACCTTGCCCGAGGAACCCATTTATGATATTTTTGCTGATGTCACTCTCCTTTTATAATGAGCCTCTATTGAAAATTGCTAGGTAAATGATTTCAAAGTATTTCAATTGAAACTGAAGCTTTATAAAGAAGACTGGTTTTAAAAATATTGAGTTTGACTTGATATTCTAGTGTTTACTCTTTTATATGATTTTTAACTGCTCATCGTTGCTTTCGGACCTTACTTACTTTAGTTACTTACTGAGTTGGCGTACTCACGTTACTCCTTGTACCTTGTGTGCTGATCCAGGTGCCCGAGCGGCAAAGTGAGGTTCCCCAACATTGTCGGAGTTTGCCGGAGACTGCAAGGTAGCTGCGTGGCGTCCGCAGCCCTGCCTTCCTCCTTCCTATCTTGTTTCTTTCAACATTTTAGATTGGTTATGTATTAAAAAGTCGGATTTGTGTATTTAGAGGCTCTAGACTCGTGACACCAGGTTGTTGGGCTGTGTTGGTTTAATATTTTACTATTTTCCGCACATTTCAGTGGTTTAAATATTTCCTACGAAAAATTGAGACTTAACTAAATGTTAGAAAGATGTTTTTAGTAAAAGAAAATTGACTGTGGTTACTTTGGACTGACTTGCCTAGTATTATGATAGGCGCCATTACGATCGGGTATTTGGGGTCGTGACAAGTTGGTATTAGAGCCTAGGTTACATAGGTTTTGTGAGTCATGAGCTGGTTTAGTAGAGTCTCACAGATCAGTACGGAGACGTCTGTACCTATCCTCAGGAGGCTGCAGAACCTTTAGAAAAAACTTCATATTTTTGAAATTCTTGTCGTGCAAATTTGTTGATCCGAGTACTAAACTTCTGTTATTCCATTCTCTCACAGATGGTGAGGACATGTGCTACCGGTTAGGATGTACGACCATCAGTACCACCAGCTATGGCCACTAGAGGCCGATGATGCGGTAGAGGTCGTGGTAGGGGCAGGGGTATAGCCCGCACAACATCTAGGCAGCACCTACAGATCCACCAGCTGCCCCAGTTCATGATTAGGTCCTAGTTGCAGATGCTCCAGTAGCACCAGCTCAGGCACCAGCTATGCCTATTGTGATTCCAGGCCTTTAGGAGGCTCTAGCTCAGATTCTATCAGTGTGCACTGGGTTGGCTCAAGCGGTCTCAGTTACTACGGCCGCAGCTACTTCTCAGGCCGGGGGAGGTACTCAAACTCCCCTTGCTCGCACACTTGAGCAGGTTGTGCAGGGACTTCAGACACCGGGGGCACCTCTAGCGCAGTCGGTTGCACTAGCTCAGGAGTATGTGGTACCATTTATGCCTGACGACGAGAAACGTCGATTGGAGAGGTTTGGTAGACTTCAGCCTTCGACTTTCAACGGTACTGAGGGCGAGGATGCCCAGGTTTTTTTGGATAAGTGTCAGAGGATTCTTCGTACATCGGGTATTCTATAGACCAGTGGTGTAGCATTTACTACCTTTCAATTTTTTGGAGCTGCCTTTACTTGGTGGGGAGCTTATGAGAGGCGTAGGCCTGTTGGTGCAGCGTCCCTTACTTGGTAGCACTTCTTTGTTCTCTTTCTGGAGAAGTATGTGCCACTGTCTCACCGAGAGGAGCTATGCAGGCAACTCGAACAGTTGCGTCAGGGAGATATGACTGTGACACAGTATGAGATGTGGTTTTTTGAGTTAGATCATCATACGGTCTGGTTGGTTCCCATAAATTGAGAGAGGATTAGGAGGTTCATTGATGGCCTTACATATCAGCTTCGGATTCTTATGACTAGGGAGAGAGTGTCAGGTGCTAATTTTGAGGAGGTTGTTGACATCACCCACGAGATTGAGTCAGTTCTTTGCCAGGAGTGAGAGGAGAGGGAGGCTAAGAGGCCTCGAGGATCTGGTAGCTTTAGTAGTGCTCCTACGAGAGGTTAGTTTCAGCATGGTAGGGGTCGTCCGTTCAGGAAGGCTCAGTTAGCTCGCCCAGGTTATTGTGGGGCATCATTGGGTCATGGTTCTCACAGTTCTCATCAGGGTCATTCATCACTCAATGCCCTTCCAGCCCAGAGTTCATCCCATGCTCCATCAGTTTAGGGTTCCTCCATGCCAGGTCCTTCTACTGGTCATTCCGGTGCCAGGGGTTCCCTTCAGTCCCCGTCTCCAGCATAGGGGAGTTGTTATGAGTGTGGAGAGTTTTGGCATATGAGGAGGCAATGTCCTCGTCTTCTTGAGGGTCCGTCTCAGTAGAGGGGTCAGCCCTCGACTTTAGATCCAGTTACTTCACCACCCGCTCAGGCAGCTAGGGGTGGGCGTTAGTCAGCTAGGGGTCGCCCCAGAGAGGGAGGTCGATCAGGTGGTGGTGAGGCTCGTTTCTATGCCCTCCCAGGTAGACCAGATGCTGTTGCTTTAGATGCTGTGATTACAGGTATTTTCTCAGTCTGCCGTAGAGATGCCTCTGTGTTATTTGATCCTGGTTCCACCTTTTCTTATATGTTATTATACTTTTCTCATTATTTGGATACGCCCTATGAGTTTCTTGTTTCACTTGTTCATGTATCTACTCCGGTGGGCGATACTGTTGTTGTAGACCGTGTGTACCGGTCATGTGTGGTGACTATTGGGGGTCTGGAGACCCGAGTGGATCTGTTGTTGTTATGTATGGTATACTTCGATATTATATTGGGCATGAATTGGCTATCTCCATGTCATGCTATCTTGGACTATCATGCTAAGACAGTGACGTTGGCTATGTCGGGTGTGCCACAGATTGAGTGGCGAGGTTCTACTGATTTTATCCCCAATAGGGTGATTTCATTTCTGAAGGCCCAGCGTATGGATGGGAAGGGTTGTCTTTCGTATTTAGCCTTTGTGAGGGATGTCGGTGCAGAAACTCCCAATATTGATTCTGTTCCAGGTGTGAGAGATTTTCCCAATGTGTTTTCTGCAAACCTGTCGGGTATGCCATACTACCGGGATATTGATTTTGGTATTGATCTGGTGCTGGAAACACAACCCATTTCTATTCCACCTTATCGTATGGCACCAGCAGAGTTGAAGGAGTTAAAGGAGCAGCTTCAGGAACTCCTTGATAAGGGGTTCATTCGGCCTAGTATGTCACCTTGGGGTGTGCCGATTCTATTTATGAAGAAGAAGGATGTCATTATAAGGATGTGCATTGACTACAGGCAGTTGAACAAGGTTACAATTAAGAACAAGTATCCCCTGCCTTGCATTGATGATTTGTTTGACCAGCTTCAGGGAGCGAGAGTGTTCTCCAAGATCGATCTCTGTTCAGGTTATCACCAACTGAAGATCAGGGACTTGGATATTCTTAAGGCGGCTTTTAGGACCCGATATGGTCATTATGAGTTCTTGCTGATGTCTTTTCGGCTGACCAATGTACTTGATCAAAAGCGTGTTCCGACCATATCTCGACTCATTTGTCATAGTTTTCATTGATGATATTCTGGTGTATTCGAGTAGTCAGGAGGAGCACGCAAAGCATTTGAGAGTTGTGTTGTAGAGATTGAGGGTGGAAAAGCTTTATGCAAAGTTCTCCAAGTGTGAGTTTTGGCTCAGTTCAGTGGCTTTCTTGGGGCACGTGGTGTCCAACGAGGGTATTCAGGTTGATCCAAAGATGATAGAGGCAGTCTAGAGTTGGCCCAGACCGTCCTCAGGTACAGAGATTCACAGCTTTCTTGGTTTGGCGGGCTTTTATCACCGGTTTGTTCAGGGAATCTCATCTATCGCATCGTCCTTGACCAAGTTAACTCAGAAAGGTGCTTTATTCAGGTGGTCAGATGAGTGCAAGGAGAGCTTTCAGAAGCTCAAGACTGCCTTGACCACAACTCCAGTATTAGTGTTGCCATCAGCTTCAGGTTCATATACCGTGTATTGTGATGCTTTGAGAGTTGGTATTGGGTGTGTGTTGATGTAGGAGGGTAGAGTTATTGCTTATGCTTCTCGTCAGTTGAAGCCCCATGAGAAGAACTACCCTGTTCATGATTTAGAGTTGGCTACCATTGTTCACGCGTTGAAGATTTGGAGGCATTATTTGTATGGTGTGTCTTGTGAGGTGTTTACTGATCATTGTAGCCTCCAACACTTATTCAAACAGAAGGATCTCAATTTGAGGTAGCGGAGGTGGTTGGAGTTGCTAAAGGATTATGATATTACTATTTTGTACCATCCGGGAAAGGCCAATGTGGTGGCCGATGCTTTGAGCCATAAGCCGGTGAGCATAGGGAGTTTGGTATATATTCCAGTTGGGGAGAGACCTCTTGCAGTTGATGTTCAGACTTTGGCCAATCGGTTTGTGAGGTTAGATATCTTAGAGCCTAGTCGTGTATTGACTTGTATTATTTCTCGGTCTTCCTTATTTGATCGCATCAGAGAGTGCCAGTATGATGATCCTCATGTGCTTGTCCTTAAGAACAGAGTTCAGCACGATGATGCCAAAGATGTGACTATTGATGAGGATGGAGTGTTGGGGATGCAGGGCCGGATATGTGTGCCAAATGTGGATGTACTTCGGGAGTTAATTCTAGAGGAGGCCCATAGCTCGCGGTATTCCATTTATCCGGGTTCTGCGAAGATGTATCAAGATCTAAGAAAACATTATTGGTGGAGGAGAATGAAGAAAAATATTGTGGGATTTGTGGCTCGGTGTCTTATCTGTCAGCAGGTGAAATATGAACATCAGAGATTGGGTGGCTTACTCCAGCAGATGGATATTCCAGAGTGGAAGTGGGAGCGGATCACCATGGACTTTGTAATTGGGCTCCCATAGACTTTGAAAAAGTTCGATGTTATCTGGGTGATTGGTGGATCAGCTGCCCAAGTCGGTGCACTTCATTCATGTGTGTACTACCTATTCTTCAGAGCGGTTTGCAGAGATCTATATCCGGGAGATTTTTCTTTGTATGGTGTCCTAGTTTCCATCATTTCAGATAGGGGCACTCAGTTTACTTTACTGTTTTGGAGGTCTGTGCAGCGAGGGTTGGTACTCGGGTTGAGTTGAGCACAGCTTTTCACCCTGAGATGGACGGGCAGTCCGAGTGCTCTATTCAAATATTAGAGGACATGTTGCGTGCTTGTGTCATCGATTTCGGAGGGTCATGGGATCAGTTTCTACTGCTTGCAGGGTTTGCTTATAACAACAGTTACCAGTCGAGTATTCAGATGGCTCCATATGAGGATTTGTATGGGAGGCGGTGTTGATCTCCAGTCGACTGGTTTGAGCCGGGTGAGGCTAGGCTATTGGGTACAAACTTGGTGCAGGATACTTTAGACAAGGTGAAGGTGACTCAAGAGAGGCTTCGCATAGTGCAATCGAGGCAAAAGAGTTATGCCGATAAGAAGGTTCAGGATGTGTCCTACATGGTTGGTGAGAAGGTTCTATTGAAGGTTTCGCCCATGAAGGGTGTTATGAGATTTAGGAAGAATGGTAAATTGAGTCTTCGGTTCATTGGGCCTTTTGAGGTGCTTCCGAGGTTTGGGGAGGTGGCTTATGAGCTTGCTTTGCCACTCACCTTATCGAGTGTGCATCCGGTATTTCATGTTTCTATGCTCCGGAAGTATATTGGCGACCCGCCTCATATTTTGGATTTCAGCATGGTTCAATTGGATGATGATTTGATTTATGATGTGGAGCCAGTAGCTATTTTGGAGCGTCATGTTCGAAATTTGAGATCAAAGGATATAGCTTCAGTGAAAGTGCAGTGGAGAGGTTGGCCCGTAGAGGAAGCTACCTGGGAGACCGAGCGGGAGATGCAGAGAAGATATCTTCACCTATTTGAGGCTTTAGGTATATTTCTTGACTCGTTTGAGGACGAACGTTTGTTTAAGAGGGGGAGGATGTAACGACCCGGCCGGTCGTTTCATGAATTACCGCTCCGTTTTCCCCATTTATGCTTCTTATTGCTTTGTTCAGTTGTATTATATGTAATCGGGTTGATTGGTTCGGGTTCGAAGAGGTTTTGGAAAGGTTTGAGACACTTAGTCTCTTTTGAGTAAGCTTAAGTTGGAAAAGTCAACTAGATGTTGACTTATGTGAAAAAGGGTTCGGGTGTGAATTGCGATGGTTCAGATAGCTTCGGGAGGCGATTTGGGGCTTAGGAGCGTGATCGGAATGTATTTTAGAGGTTCGGAGTAGATTTAGGCTTGAATTGGTGAAATTGGAATTTTGGCGTTTTCCGGTTGATAGGCGAGATTTTGATATAGGGGTCGGAATGGAATTCCGGAAGTGGTAGTAGGTCTGTTGTGTCATTTGGGATGTATGTGCAAAATTTTAGGCCATTCGGACGTGGTTTGATAGACTTTTTGATCGAAAGCGGAATTTTGAAGTTTTTGGAATTCTTAGGCTTGAATCCGATGTGATTTTGGTGTTTTAATATTGTTTTGGGCATTTCGAAGGTTGGAAAAAGTTTGAATGAGGTTATGGGATATTTTGGAATGTTTTGTTGAGGTCCTGAAGGCCTCGAGTGAGTTTCGGATGGTTGAACGGATCATTTCAAGTCAAAAAGGATTGCAGAAAATCTATTGTAGTGTTGCAGACAAATTGTTCTTCGCGTTCACGAGTGGAGCCTCGCGTTCGCGAAGGGTAGGAGTGTGAGGCAGGAGCATTTTCCTTTGCATTCGCGATGTGGGTCTCGCATTCGCGAAGGGCGGGGTCATAGTTCACCGCGTTCGCGATGGGTATATCGCGTTCGTGAAGGTTTGTATGGCTGAGGCATCACTTTCACGATGGAGTGGTCGCGTTCACGTAAGAGAATTTTGGTCAATGGTATTTTTGTGCTTTGCGAATGCGAGGCTTTGACCGCGTTCGCGAAGAAGGATTTCTGATCGCTGGGCAGAATGTTTAAAACGCCATTTTCGCGAGTTTTGGCCTATGTTCACCATTTGTGACTCAGTTTTGGAGCTATTTGAGAGAGATTAAAGAGGGAATCAAAGAAAAATTATTGGAGGTATGAATTTTGGAATTAATACTCGATCCTATTGTGATTTCTACCTAATTAAACATGAAATTTGGGGGATTTGAAGCCTAAATTGGGGAGTTAGGGCTGGGAAACTTGAGACTTTAATCTAGGGATTTGAGGGGCCATTTGTGGCCAGATTTTGGTATTCTCGGTATGTATGAACTCGTGGGAGGATAAGGATTCTATTGATGTAATTTTTATTAAATTTCGAGACGTGGGTCCGGGGGTCGGGTTGCACCAATTTCGGGATTTTTGGTATAATTTGATTATTTTCGCATGGGTTTCAATCCCTTAGCATATTCTAATATTATGGTTATGCTTTTGGGTAGATTCACCGAAGTTGAGGCCGGGGCGAGAGGCAAAGGCATTGCGGAGTAGTAATTCATCCGATTTGAGGTAAGTAACCATTGTAAATCTGGAATTGAGGGTATAAAACCTCGGTATTTCGTATTGTTTTGATAAATGAGGTGACACCCATGCTAGGTGACGAGCGTGTGGGCATGCACCGGTAGGGATTGTGACTTGGTCCATCCCGTAGCGACTATTAAGCCACGTACTTGATCTGAAATCATATGATATCCCGTATTTTAGAAATTTATACTGTATTATGGGATGTATGCCATGTTTGGGGCCTTGTGCCGACCTGCTGAGACCTTTAAGGGCATTTTTACTGTTTTCCTCACTCTATTTGTTTGAGAGCATATCCTCAGTCATGTTTTACCTATTTATTGTTTAAAACTGGTTTTATCACTCTACTTCTTAAAATGTGAGAACTGTTTGGACTGATTTCCCTGATTTCCACTGTTATGCCCGAGTGGCTGTGAGGTTAATGACTAAGATAGGTTGAGGACCTAATGGTAAAGATTATAAATATTACGGATTGGGCTGCACACCACAGCAATATTATATGTATATATTATGGATCAGGCTGCACGCCGCAACGATACTTATATGGATCGGGTTGCACGCCGCAGCGATATATATATATATATATTGGATCGGGCTGCGCGCCGGAAGCGATATATATATTGTATTGGGTTGCGCGCCGCAGCGATTTGACGTTTGGGCTGTAGGAGCCCCTTCGGAGTCTGTACACCCTCTATGAGCGTAGTCGACCATAAACTATGGATCGAGCTGCACGTCATAGCGGTTATTATGATTATTACTATTATGAGGTGTTATTGAGCTTGAGTGTTGAGTGTGAGTACTGAGTGACGAGAGCTAAGTTACGAGTGGCTGAGAGGCTTGCCCGAGAGGCTATATTTATGGGTGATACCTAGCCCGAGGAGCCCATTTATGATATTTTTGTTGATTTTACTCTCCTTTTATAATGAGCTTCTATTGAAAACTGCTAGGTAAATGATTTCAAAGTATTTCAATTGAAACTGAAGCTTTATGAAGAAAACTGGTTTTAAAACTGTTGAGGTTGACTTGATATTCTGGTGTTTACTCTTTTATATAATTTTTAACTGCTCGTCACTGCTTTCAGACCTTATTTACTTTAGTTACTTATTGAGTTGGCGTACTCACGTTACTCCCTGCACCTTGTGTGTAGATCCAGGTGCCCGAGCGGCAGAGTGAGGTTCCCCAGCATTGTCAGAGTTTGTCGGAGACTGCAAGGTAGCTGACATCCACAGCCCTGCCTTCCTCCTTCCTATCTTGTTTCTTTTTGCATTTTAGACTGGTTATGTATTAGAAAGTCGTATTTGTGTATTTAGAGGCTCTAGACTTGTGGCACCAGGTTGTTGGACTGTGTTGGTTTAATGTTTTACTGTTTTCCGCACATTTCAGTGGTTTAAATATTTCTTATGAAAAATTGAGACTTAACTAAATGTTAGAAAGATGTTTTTAGTAAAAGAAATTGACTGTGGTTACTTGTTAAGCTGCCTTGCCTAGTATTGTGATGGGCGCCATCACGACCGGGTATTTGGAGTTGTGACAGACCTAAATTGAATTCCTTACAATCGTGGGTAGTTCCTAAGGCTTGATTTGAATCATTTGGCTGGTAAATTGCTAGATTCTATTGGTTTGGAAGCTTGTTTGAAAGGCAAAGCGGTGGTTGAGCTTTGAGTTTGGTCTTTGGAGAGAGGTAAGTATCGTGGTTAACCTTGACTTGAGGGATTAAGACTTATTTGTCTATTTGTTACGTGTTTAGATGCTGGTGCAACATATAGGTGAGGTGACGAGTACCTATGCACTGTAATCGGGTAAATCATGCGTGTGGGACTTGGTTTCTTGTAATTATTGCTTTCCTTTGATGATGTTATCCATGTTTAGACTAGTATAATCAAGTTGAATCGTTCTTATCATATTTACGGATCTTTTGGTGATAATTGAGTATGGATTTCAAAGTTGAGGTTGGTATTGCGGAACCAAATGTTGAAGTAAGAAATGTTTTTGTTGTTATTTCTATCTTCCCGTTGTGTTTTATGCAATGTTTTATGGTAAGGGAGAGTGTTAATGTACGAAGGGTGATGCCCTTCCATGTTATAAGAGTGTAAAAGCACGAAGGGTGATGACGTGCCATATTGTGAGTGTTAATGAACGAAGGGAGATGCCGTGCCATATTATGAGAGTTAGTGCGCGAAGGGTGATGCCGTGCCGATTCTATTAATTATATATAAGGTTGAGAGTAAAAATATGAAGACTGATGCCGTGCATTTTCCTTTACTGTGTTTATTTATTCTTATTGGTTCAAGGGATATTGGTTGATAAAGTTCTTATTACTGCTATTATTCTTTATCTTGTGACCCCTTCAGCATGTCCCCCACCCGATATTACTTGTCTAGCTTTTATTTGCCATTATTTTGTACATATACTATTAAATTGCACAGGTATATTATGTGGTGTCTTGCCATAGCCTCATCACTACTTTGTCGAGGTTAGGCTCGAAACTTACCAATACATGGGGTCAGTTGTACTGATACTACACACTGCACTTCTGTGCAGATTTTGGTACTGACCCGAGCTGATCGTGAGGTTAGCCGCTGGATTGATTGACCAGAGACCTAAGGTAGATCTGCTAGCGTCCGCAAACCCTGGAGTCTCTCCCTAGTCTTAGTGTTGTTTTTTTCCCTCAGGACAGTGCATTTTCTTTCAGACTCTGTTTGTAGTTAATCGTAGTAGCTCGTAAGTTGTGACTTCAGATTCTAATTGTAACAAATGTTATGAGTTTTATAATATTCCGCAAACTCTGTTTTAGCTTCTGTTTAGAATAATTAATTCTGTTATTTAAAGTGTACTGAAGTTGATTTGAAAATTCTCTAACGTTGGCTTGCCTAGCAAGTGAAATGTTAGGCATCATCCCGATCTCGAAGGTGAGAATTCCGGGCCGTGACAATAATCAATATATTGTGACTTGTGACTTTCTTAATCTCTCTGTCATGCACTTATGACCATTCCTCTGCACACGTTATCTACATTCAATAAAAATATAATTCAAGAAGCTAATGTGAAGAGTGACACTCCGGCGGATCGGACAGTACCTACATTTGAACTGACAATGTCAGTTAAGCATGTGTTTAATCTTGGATTTATTATGTACATAGTCGCTTGATGCTCTATCAAATTAAAGTTAATATGCATATATGACCATTTTATCTGCAGTCTTAAACACGCTTAACCATTTAATTATCCAATTTAATCAATGATTACAATTTGATATTTTTCACGAGTCTCTTCACCACAAAGTAATGCAATGCACCACTGACGAAGCGAGGAATTTCAAACTTAAAAGAAAGTGAAAAAATTCTCCAACAAAAGGTATTCAATATATGTTGTATACCTTTAAAACTTAATAATTTATTTATATATACAATATAATATTTTGAGAAAGAATGATACAATATAACTTCGCCTAATTATGCATCAAACATTCTATAAAGCAGCCATTCTCAAATTTCCGCAAGTTGTTTCTGGTTTGGAGATTCCCAAGATGAGTCTGGAACCGAATTGTGGTCTTTTTAGACTCAAATATCGAAATATGTAGAAAAAACTTAATGATCAAGCTATATAAAACATGCTTTTAAACCATGCTTTACCTGTTTTGTGGGCCCATCAATAACTCTTCTGCGCTTAACTGATATAACAATAATTCAAATGGGTAAAACGCCCTTTTAAAAAGCGTTTTACTTCAAAAAATTCGACCCCCCCCCCCCCGAGATTGGGTATTTCCTTATTTAAAGGCGTTAAGAGTTTTGAAAAAATTCATTCAAAAATATTCTCAACTCCTGATACATTTTTCTTCTTGTTAAATTCTCAAGCTTTTTTTCATAATGTCTGAAGAACAAAAAGTAAGGGTTTCATTATATTTGGAGGGTGAGGTTGTAGTGGCGAATAACTCAGTGAGCTATAGTTTATCACCACAGAATCATATTAAATTTCCACTTACAATGGAGTACGACAGACTGGTATTGTTGTTATGTAATAAAATAAGTATGAGCAAATGTTCGGTGAATCTTAAAATAACCGGAAGATATCCATATTCTGTGACTCCACAAGGGGTTGCTTGTTACGCTGAGTTTAACATCGAGGATGATAAACCTCTGAGAGATTTCACTACTAAAAAAACTAGGGTTTAGCGACAGACAAAATCTGTAGCTAAACAGAAAAATCCGTCGCTAATCTCATTTAGCGACGGATTAGCGACGAATTATCAAAAGATTCTTCTAGCAACGAGCATTTTAGCGACAGATTAGCGACGACGTTCGTAGCTAAATCCAGTTTTTTTTGTAGTGTTTTTTGGAGACTCCGGATGAATACCGGGAATTTATTTTGATAAAAATGTTGGAAATGTACGTGAAGGTTGAAGACGTTCGCAATAATGAGGTTGCGCAAAGTAGGGATAACGCTCAATCATCAGGTGGTTATTCTGGAGCAGTTTTAGCCGAACAAGTTCCGGCTGAAAGAGTTTGGCCAGATCTAAACTTATCTCCACAGGTGAATGAGGAGCAAGGAAATAATTTCTCTCCTACTTTACATAATTCACAAGACGACTGGTAAACTTTAATTTTCCTTTGTGTTACGATGTTTATTTTTGTTATATTGAATTTGTATTAACACTCATATATTCCACAGGGGGTACCGTCCAGATATGAATTTTACAAATTATGAACCCACGCCGAGTTGGAATATACATAGTTTTGGTGTGTTGGATCACGGTGGTCTATCCGGGAGTCATTACCAACAGAATAATGTTCATTATGGAATGTCAACACATTATGACTTGTAAATGAAGTGATATAGCTATATGTAAAGTATTTATCAATTTGAGTAGCTTATTATTTTATTGTTTGTGCAGTAAAAAAGAGCAACTTGATGGTCATGTCCTCACTCAGTTGCCCGTAGATGACGTATTTACTCAGGATTTGGTAGATGCGCAGAGTCAAGAAGATAATAGTGATTATGGCAACAATGCCCATGAATCTGGAAATGACACACCCTTCCCTGACGAGGGTGATGAGGAGGAGGAAGAGAATGCCGAACCTGATTTGAAGAGGGAACATGCTCCACCTCCCGTTAGACCAAGAGTATACGAGTCCCACGTGTTGTTTCATCCAAGGTATATTGCCTACCTTAATCATTTTCCAAGTATGCCGGATGTGCATGCCCTCACAAGGGATTTTGATGAAATTCAGACAGGAATGTGGGATGAGTCTAGACCAACGGTGCTGGCAAAGGGCATGCTTTTTCCTGATAAAGCGCGCCTAAGCAGGGCGGCAAAAATGTACATCGTAAAAGAGTGCCGTGAGATGATGGTATGGGATTCAAGTCCAGATGTATACAAGGTTGTTTGCCGTAGATGGTTTACGGGTTGTCATTGGATGCTGCGTGTGAGCAAGAAGAAAACAAGGTTGTGGAAAGTCGGTAAATTATTGGCACCCACAATTGTGAAATGGACACATTCAATGGGAATCACTTCAACTTGGATGTTGACCTGATTTCTCTTCAATTGATTCCACATATTGAAGCGTCCATACGGTACAAGATCAAAGAGTGTATTACATCCGTCCACCAGGAATATAGGTGTACTGTTACCAAAAGAAAGGCATATCTCAGGCGCAAATGTGCATTTAAAATTGTTTATGGTGACTGAGATAAGTCATTTGTATCTCTACCCAGGTACATGGCCGCATTGCAACACTTTAACTCCGAGACTATTGTTGAATGGAAGCTTGAGCAGAGTGCAGGAATACCATAATATATATTCAGATATGTGTTCTGGGCATTTAAACTAGCAATTGATGATTTTGTGCATTGCCGTCCGATAATTTTCATAGACGGTACTCATATCAATGGAAAGTATAATATTAAGATGTTGATCGCCATTGCAGTAGATGCTAATGGACAAATATTTCCACTAGCTTTTGCCATCTGTGCCAATAAAAGCTAAGAGATGTGGACGCTATTTTTGAACCACTTGAAGCAGCACATTGTCAAACAACGTTCAGGTATTTGTCTAATATCTAACCGACATGGTGGTATATTAAGTTCTGTAGAGCATTTGCCTAAATGGAAGGAACCCTATGTATACCACCGTTACTATGTGAGGTACTTGAAGGCCAATTTCCAGAAGAAATATCCCAACAAGGACTTGCATGATTTCATGTGGACTGCAACTGATCACCATGAGTGCAAATTTAGGAGGCGTATGGAATCGATCCGGTAGTTAGATAAAAGAGCCTATCATTGTTGATGCGACATGAGCTTCACAAGTGGACATTGCATGTGAATGGTGGCAGACGATGGGGAACCCTGACTACAAATGTGTCAGAGTCTTTCAATGGGTTATTGAAGTCTGCACGTGGGTTTCCTGTCACTTCCATGGTGCGGATGTCATTCAAACAGATGACAGAGAGGTTTTTTGAAAGGCATAAAGGTGCATCAGAATTGATGGAGAGGGGTGTTAAATTTATGCTAATACTAATGAAAAGATTTGAGAAATACTAGAGGCGAGCACATTGACATTTATTTTTACATTACTGCAACGAGCGAAATATTTTTGAAGTTCGCATCGCTATCCATCAACACCGGGGGAATAATATACACACCATAAATAAAGCCAACAGGTTGTGTTCTTGTGGGAAATGGTCCATCTACCACATGCCGTTCTCACATGCCATGAAGTGCTTTTAACATACAGGTTTAGGGCCAACCAACTATGTTGATAAGCAATACAGTGTTGCTTCATACTTAAACACATATAGTGAGCAGTTGCAGCTAGTGGGTGCTGAGCATTATTGGCCGTCGGAACCATTTAAAATGGTGTGTAACAAGGACTGTTTGTGTAAACTACAAGTAAGAAAAAGAACTCATATACGGAACCAAATGGATATTGGTGATATCGTTTATGCACGTAAATGTGGCATATGCTCGCAAACAGGACACAACCATCGTAAATGTCCTTCAACTGGTTTGGATGGCGGTGGTAATCCAGCTCCTGGTGAAAGTTCATCTAATGTGCACAATTATCAAATATACACGTAGTGTTTTGTTTTCGTAATGTGGTTGTAATAAGTGTATGTACTTGTTTATGTTGCAAGATGTATCAAGTAAAATTATGTTTCCATTGTTGTTAAATCTTATTGATATTTAACAATTTTTAATAGAGTAAATTAATGAATTTCTCCCTCCCGTTCATGTAATCAAAAATAGTATTGGATTAAAAAAAGGGAAAATTTGTACGTTCACTTTCGAATTTCACTCTAAAATTGTTAGAAAACTACACTGTCAGAGGAGGAAGATGTTTGATAAATATTTGAATATATATATATATATATATATATATATAGCGTGGTTAAATGCTACGTTATGTGTATAGTCTTGTCGGTCTAAAAAGCTGCCCGCCTGCAAAAAAGCTGTTTTATATTTGAAAGAATCTTTAACATGCAAAGCATAGCACGGTTAAATACTACGTTATGTGTGAGGATAATGTGGTTAAATACTACGTTATGTGTGTAGTCTTGTCAATCTGAAAAGTTGTCCGCCTGCGAAAAAACTATTTTATATCTGAAAGAATCTTTAACATGCAAAGCATAGCATGGTTAAATACTATGTTATGTGTGAGCATAGAGCGGTTAAATGTTACGTTATGTGTGTTGCCTTGCCTATAAATAAGGGCACATTCTAGTTATTTTCTACGCTTAATCATAACAAATAGTAAAACTTTTCATAAAAGCAAAATTTTGTTTTCGCTTTAATAGATGTCTGAACACATTTATGTGCCAATGCGGCAAACGTTGTATGTTGGTGGACTGTTGGGATGATGGTCAAATTGGGCGCAAATACTAGATGTGTGTGAACAAGTTTGGAGGCAACAATGGAAATTTTTGCAATTTTGAGGTGTGGTTTGATGAAACTTGTAAGCAGGAATGCTATAAAGAGTCTTTGCAGTATTATCATGATTTGACCAAAAGATACTGGGATGATGAGATTATGTATAAACGAGAAATTGTGGAGTTGAAGGAGAAACTAAAAGAGGCAGAAGAAGAAAAAAAAGCTGGAAGACAAATATAAGTGGTTGGAGCAGAGAGTACTAGGCGGTCGTGACTAAACAATAACATGTATGTGTTGAGTGTAGTACTTTATCTTTATATTTCCCGTGTCATGTATTTTTATTAGTTGTACTGAATTCTACGTTCCTGTTTGTGTTATAGTATTAAAATAAAGAAGAAACGGGGAAATAAAAACATAAGGCGCATATAATGTAAACATAAAAAATTATTGTTATTATTTACGTAAAATACAAAAAAAATCAATCTGTCCCACAGCCTGTGTGCTTCAATGCAGCCGCTGGCCTGAGGCACATCCCATCCCGCCTGGCTATGCTATCAGAATCATCCTTATCACGTCGCCTCTTTATCGCAGGATGTGCTGCGACGTGATCGTCGGTAGTGCTGACAGGATCAGTAGAAGGGGTCGTCAGTCCATCAGCAACCTATAGAAGAATAAGTCAGCTCAGTATATGTGAAAAGTATATTAATAATGTACGTGTATAGTCACAAATTTTTTAAATTTTCTTACCATGGTCTCGTCGGGCTCCTGAATATAAGCATCCGTCACATCGTGGTCAGCATCGCACAAATTTTAAAATTTAAATCAACATATTCACATATGTGTTCCAGGCTCGATATTTAAGGCCCAGTAGCACCAAGATATCCTGAATGTATGTGTTATGTTTATTATTTTATATATTTGTTTGTAAATTAAAAAATTAATTTTTATAATTGTACAATATTTAATCACTAAATATTTACATATGGGTTTTAGGCACGATTTTTGTGGCCCAGTAGCACCAAGATATCCGAAAAATATTATTCTTTTTTCATGTTGTTTTCTTATGATCGTTGACTATAATTGGACAGAATTTGTTTTTGATCTATCAATTACTTTGACATATTATTTTAGTATAAGAGATACTTAAACTACAGGAATACTACGCTAAAAGATACTATATTTTATTATGTTAAAAGGCAATACATTTTACTACCCTAAAAGGACACTATATTACTAGTTTTCAAGCAAATAAATAATATAAACTAGATAAAAACATCAAATACATTTAATAATGATTTCTCAATTTTTACATATTTTTTAGCACACTAATATCTAAGTCCGGATAAAAATAATATACCTGTTTAATCACAAAAAAACACACAAAACAACATAGAACACATGTAAAACAACTAATCTATAATTTTTATACGAGTTTCGACAAAAACTAAATCGGAATATCTCGATTTATGTTTTTTGAAAAGTTGAAAAATTGAAGATTTGAGTCCGAAACGAACAATCCACAACGAGAGCCTTAACTAGGAAGTGGGACCAACACTCTTTACTTTTTGTGAGACGAATGGGGTCCACTCGAATTTTTTGGGTCGTTAATTGTGGGGATGGGGGAGGACGGCTGGAATTGTTTTTTAAATAGGGGGTTCCTTTCTGGTTTGGGCATTGGGGGAAGGGAAGAGGACGATATTTGAATATGCAAAACGTGGTTTAGTAGAGCGTTTTATATAAAGCACTTTAGCAAACCACGTTTTAGTTAAACGTCTTTTTAGCTTCAGGTAAAGTGTGGTTTGAAATTGCGTTTTATATAAAACATGGTTTTGAAACACGCTTTACCTTAATGTCCCAAACAGACGTTAAGGTAAAACGCGGTTTAAAAGCGCATTTTATATACTTTGGTCACCAAGTTGTTTTTCCACTTATTTCGGTATTTTGAATCCAAAAGACCACAATTGGGTTCCAGACTCTTCCCAAGATTGTCCAATACCTTTTGAGGATTATAGTACAAAATTGTTAGAAAACTTTCCAATAATATAGATTAAATTTTAAAGTCTAGTGGTTGTTAATATGTCAGCATCATGTTCATCACCATATGATTCTAAAACTCAATATAAATATTATTCCCTCCGTCCACTTTTACTTGTCCAATATTCTAAATATATATTTTCACTTTTAGCATACCAAGAACATATAATTTCTTTTTTCCTTTCATTATACATTATTTTCTCAAATTTATTAAAAATATACATAAATTAATATGAGTATCATGATTAATTTATTGTGACGATCCGACCAGTTGTCTCATGAGTTACGCTCCGTTTTTCCCATTTCTACTTCTTATTGCTTTGTTTATCGGTTCTGTATGTGATCGGGTTGGTTGGATCGGGTTCGGAGATGTTTTGAGAAGGTTTACGACACTTAGTCTCTTATGAGGAAGTTTAAGTTGGAAAAGTCAACCGGATGTTGACTTATGTGTAATAGGGCTCGGATGTGAGTTTAGAGGGTTCGGATAGCTTCGAGAGGTGATTTGAGACTTAGGAGCATGATCGACATGTGTTTTGGAGGTCCGGAGTAGCTTTAGGCTTGAATTGGAATTTTGGCGTTTTCCAGTTGATAGGTGAGAATTTGATAAAGGGGTCGGAATGGAATTTCGGAAGTTGCAGTAGTTCCGTTGATTCATTTGGGATGTGTGTGCAAAATTTCAGGTCATTCGGACGTGGTTTGGTATACCTTTTTATCAAAAGCGGAATTTGGAGGATTTTGGAAACTTAGGCTTGAATCCGATGTGTTTTGGTTGATTCGATATTATTTGAAGTGTTTTGAAGATTGGTAAGCTTGGATGGTGGTTTATGATGTGTTTGTACTTTTGGTTGAGGTCTCGGGGACCTCGGGGTGATTTCGGATGGTTGGCAGAAAATTTGGAGTTGGGTTGTAGCAGTTGAAGTTTCCCATTGCTTTCATAACCGCACCTACGGCTAGGGGACCGCAGGTGCGGTCTCGTAGGAGCGAAAGTGGAGTCACAGAAGCGGAAGAGCCTAGGAAGGCAAAAACCGCAGAAGCGGTTGTGGGACCGCACCTGCGATGGCACAGGTGCGGAATGTGCATCGCAGATGCGGAAGCTGGGAATAAGTGAGGACCGCAGAAGTGGTTCATGGACCGCAAAAACGGAACCGCAGGAGAGGGATCCGCAGACGCGAAATCTCTGGGCCAGAAGGTATAAAAGCAACCCTTCATGATTTTTGAGTTGTTCTTCACCATTTCAAGTCGGTTTTGGAGCTTTTTGGGAGATTTTAAAGAGGGAATCAAAGGATATCGTCTGGAGGTAAGATTTTCGAGTCTAATAATCAATCCTATGGTATTAATTCACGGATTAGAGCTGTAATTAATGGAATTTATGGGTTAAAACTGGGGAAACTAGGGCTTGATATTGAAGACCTAGACTTGAGGATTTGAGGGGCCATTTGTGGTCGGATTTTGGGACTTTTGATATGGATGAACTCGTGGGGAGAAAAGGAATCTATTGATATAAATTTTATCGAATTCCGAAAAGTGGGCCCGGGGGTCGGGTTTTGGTAATTTTGGGATTTAAGTTGTAAATTGATTATTTTCGCAGGGGCTTTGTTCCCTTAGCATATTTTGACGTCGTGATTCTGATTTTGGATATATTCGACACGAGTGGTGGCCGATTCGAGGGTCAAAGGCGTCGCGAGCTAGTTTGGACCGGATTGAGGTGAGTAATGATTTTAAATATTGTCATGAGGGTATGAAACCCCGAATTGCACATCATGGTGCTATGTTGAGGTGATGTACATGCTAGATGTTGAGTGTGGGGTCGTGCATTGTTGGGGATTGTGACTTAGTCCATCCCGAATGATTGTTTTGCCGCGTATTTAACTGAAAACTGTTTGCTATCATCATGTTTTGAGCTGAATGCCATATTTGGGCCTCGTGCCAATCATTTGAACCCTTAAAGGATCTTTATTGATATTTCCTCACTGTTTTGACTTTATACTTGTACTCAGTCATGTTATATTCTACTATTTTCATAACTCAGCCATGTTTACTCTGCTTTAACACTTAAAACGATATTTTAAATGATATTTTGGGCTAAGCATTATGTTTTACTATTGCCCGAGTGGCTTGTGAGATTCTGACTGACTAAGGCCGAGGGCCTATGTTGTGAGGAAACACTGATTATGATTATGAGGCCGAGGGCCTAAGATTTGTACGTCACAAGGTGGCTTGTTGATACGAGGTCGAGAGCCTATGTGATTATGCCACAAGATGGATTAATATTGTGCTTAGGCCGTAAGGGGCCCATCCAGGAGTTTGCACAACCCCAGTGAGCGCGGGTACCCATTGTGATGTGAGATATAGCCCGAGGGGCTGGTATTGTTCCATGTGTTGCCCGAGGGGCGAATTCTATTGGTATTGTGCACGATGGGCAGTTCTTTATGTGCTTATCTTTCCTAGTTGCCTATCATTTACTTGCTTAATTGTTAAAAAGACATTTCAAGAAATTTAAACTAAGCTTAAGTGACTTTACATATTTTCACTGTTTCATTATTTTTACTGGCTTTTATTGTTTCTTTCTAGCCTGTTGATATGTCTTTACGTGATCTCTTATTACTCAGTCTGCATTTATTACTATTACTCACTGAGTTGGAGTACTCACTTTACTCCATGCACCCCGTGTGCAGATTCAGGCGCATCAGATCCTACTTGCGGGGGTTGAGAGCTACTCAGCAAATTCCGGAGATTCTCTATGTAGCTGCTTGGCGATTTGCAGCCTAGTGTTTCTCCCTCTATCTTATTTCCTTATGTTTCAGTTATGTAATAGTGGAGTAGACTCTTTCAGACTTGTAGTATTATTATAGATGCTCATGACTGATACACCCCGATGTCGGGCTATGTCTTATTTCACAAACTGTATTATTTACCTTATTTTGGGATTTATTATTATTATTAAGACTTAGTTCTATTATTTAATTGCTTAATAATGAATTGAGAGTGTGTCGGCTGGCCTTGTCTTCACGAGAGGCGTCATCACAATCGGGTCCGGGTTTAGGATCGTGACATTTATTCACTTCATTTATTAGTTTTTAAGGGTGTGCAAAGTACATAGAGGACAAGTAAATAAATTTTTTAGAATGATGATTAAAATAGTCCATTTGACGAATAATCCAAGAAAATGCGATAATTTTTTAAAATGATGATTGAAATCGTCAACTGACGAAACTACAGTGAATTAAGGGTGCACAGTTATCTGTCTTGATCTTCTTATTAATGTGTATATGCACATGGATGGGTCATCAATTTAACAATTTAACTAAAATTGATACGGTTAATACCAAGGGTATGTTTGGTACGAAGAAAAATATATTCCGAAAAATATTTTCAATTTTCTCATGTTTGGTTGGCTTAAATGTTATGGAAAATATTTTTTTTATCAATATTTTTTCCTTCAATTGGAGAAAAATATTTTCTTTATCAAGAGAAAGAGAAAAGAAAATATTTTCCAAAACTCCTTCTTAACCTTCCCCACCCGCACCCCCACACCCACCCACTAAACCCCACCCCACGCCTACCCACCCCACCTCCTCTCTCCAAAAAGTTTCCCCCCCCCCCCCCCGCACAAATTCTTCTTACTTTTTTTTCTGTAATCTCAAATTTCTGTTTTTTATTTTTTTCTAGGAGCAAGGTACACAATTTCCTGTTTACTATGCAAGGCGAACCATGGGGACACCTAAACCCATATCCCCATCTAGAAAAATTGGCTCTCGCGCTGATAAGCACCTCGCGTAAGCTGAAGCTCTATCTTCAATGTCACAGTATCTGCGTTCTGTCGACGTACCCCCTCCGGAGCATGCTGCATAAACCCGAGCTATCGGGCCGATTGGCCAAATGGGCAATCGAACTCGGAGGGTATGATATCGAGTATCAACCTCGAACGGCCATCAAGTCCCAAATTCTGGCGGACTTCGTGGCCGATTTCTCGCCATCTCTTGAACCCGAGGTAGAGAGGGAACTTTTATTAAAATTAGGCACGTTCTCCGGGGTATGGACCCTGTTCAGAGACGGCACCACAAACATAAGAGGGTCCGGGACCGGTATAGTTCTAAAGCCACCCGTTGGCGGCGTAATCAGACAATCCGTAAAAACCACAAAATTGACTAACAATGAAGCCGGGTATGAGGCTATGATTGCAGGTTTAGAATTGGCCAAAAGCTTGGGAGCCGTGACCGTCGAGGCGAAATGCGATTCGCTCCTCATAGTAAGCCAGGTGAATGGGAGCTACGAAGCTCGAGAGGACATGATGCAGAGGTACTTGGACAAAATCCAAACCACATTACGTCGCTTCAAAGAATGGACCATAGTCCATGTACCTCGAGAGCAGAACAACGAGGTTGATGTCCTCTCAAATCTAGGATCTTCTACTGAAGAAGAGGACCTACTCCCCCGAGCTGTTGTCCAATTGTTTAAATCAGTGGTCGAGAAAGGTCACACAGAGATTAACTCCACCAGTCTAACATGGGATTGGAGAAATAAGTATGTTGATTATTTAAAAGACGGGAAGCTGCCCGCAGATCCAAAAGAATCGAGGGCCTTGCGAACCAAAGCAGCCCTGTTCTCGCTCGACGAAAATGAGACTTTGTACATGAGAGCTTTCAATGGCCCCCTGGCGGTATGCCTAGGGCCAGGTGACATAGATTACATACTCCGAGAGATCCACGAGGGTATTTGTGAAAATCATTCCAGCGCCGACTCCTTGGTCAGGAAGGTGATCAGAGCAAGATACTATTGGGACAACATGGATTAAGACACCAGAGAATTCATCCGAAAGTGCGACAAATGCCAGAGATTCGCTCCCATGATCCACCAACCCAGCGAGCAACTACATTCCGTTTTATCACCATGGGCATTCATGAAATAGGGAATGGACATCGTCGGCCCTTTGCTAATGGAACCAGGTAAGTCTAGATTCATTTTATTTATGACTGACTACTTTTCAAAGTCGTTGTCACCAACCCACGAAAATACAGAACTTGAGGGTCGAATGGGCTTGAGTCGAAGCCCAACTCGGAAACTAAACCCAAAACAGTTGAGCAAAAACATAAGAGCTCTAACGCCAGCTTACACTAAAGTCTGTATCGACCGAACACGTAAGAGCCCCCGGGCCTGCCTGACGAGCCCCAGGGTCGTATCACGAATCTAAAGATTCTTGCCAACTCTAAAAATGGGAGTACCCGGCCGAATTCTGGACAAAAAAGAGGAGTGAAAGAAACAAAGCCATAGGGTTTACTTTGTACATATGCCAGTATGAAAGTGCTATATATACACACAGGAAAATCAACATGATCCCAATCTATTGCCAAGCCTACATTTTCAATGGCTCCCCAAGGGTTGCACCCTGATAACTACAAGTCCCCTGACGGCCCCTTCTAAACGGCATCTTCTCTCTCTGTGGATCCACCCTCATTTTTAGCACCACCCGAGCTACCATCCGATACACCTCCAACGGTCTGCTTTTGGGAAACCAGCCAGGAAAGATCTGTAGCTCGAGGTAAATATGGGCTAGTACCCGCAAACTCCCTCTCAACGCAAGCATTTGCGACAATAGCTTCCTCCCCATACGAGGATACAAGCGCATCGACTTTGACTTTGATCCGAGATAGTGAAACCACCATTTCGGAATGGAGACCACTATACTTGTCACTATCCTCTTTCGCATCCCGGAGCTGACGCTCTACTAAGGTTACCTTCCCTTGGAACGTGTCCCTCTCGGAAGTCATTTCGTTTATGCACCGATTGAGCTCGGAAATTTCAGCATCTCTGGCCCGGAGCTCCCCCTTAACAGGGCGTTTTCCTTCTCAAACTGCACAAATCAGGTCCGAGATGTTAAAAGCAATAGAATCTCACAAAGATTCAAATAATATTAAACAGGGGATGAGTAACCTGCTCGGTAAGATAGGCTTTCTCACGGTCACGACGGTTCACCTCATCCTGGTACAGGGTGAAAGCTAGGTTGTAAAGCGCTTTAGCCTGAAGCCACAAAAAAGGACAAGTTAGAAAAACAAATATCAGAGCAACCCAGAGCGGCGGACGAGTTTAGCAAAATTTACACGCTCACAAAGTCTTCCCATCTCGCCTAAAACGAATGAATCATCAACCTTGGGACATCCCTCGAGAATGGTCGGCAACTTCTCGAGCACATCTCTGCCTTTGACTAGTGCACCTGCTCCAGAAGACTCTTCACACGGGGCATCTTTCACTCCATGCGGCGGTAGGATCCCTCCCTGAGGGGAATCAACAACGATCACAGGGCTAACAGGACCGATCAAATCCTCCGTCCCTTATTCACCCTGGACCCCTGAGTCGGGCCCCTCCGAACTGCCCACCAAGGGCGCCTCAACTCGGGGAGAATTTTGGCCACGAGCCAACTCGTGAGTAGTGGTCGATACTCCATCTGTTGCCTCCTCACCACAAAGGTGGGACACAACGGCATTCGAAAGTCTCCATCTCCACAGCCCGAAGATTAGCAGAGTCTATACGCTCCTCGAGGGCCGTTGGGAAGCTGCTTTCCCCCTCACCTTCAGCTCGAGGGTTTCCCACCATCTCCGAGTTCAGAGCTTCCAGGTCAACCTTGGATTTTTCGGCCTTAACCCTCTTGAACTCCGGAGGCCCGACCAGCAGGCCCACTGCCTTCTCTTCCTCTCGCCAGGCACTATGGTGTCCCCTTCAACGGGTGGTGCCTCCTTCGTCAAATGGACTTCCCCCAGACCTACACAAATGCAGAAGTTAAACGCAAAGAACGGAGAATGCTACTTATAGAGATTTGCGTCAAGGTATGCGGATGCAACAAGGTTCAGAGCTTACCATGATCTTTGGCTTCCCACCGAACTCGGGATAAATCTCGCTATACTCGTTTGGCATATGGGAAAATTGAGTATAAGCGGCCGACCCAGCCCTGGAGGTTCGAAACCGCACCAGGATAGGTTGCTACAACTAAAAAAGCAAGAAAAATTGAGTTAAATGCTTGAAGAAATATTGCCAATAAGAAGCGAAGGAAGACCCGACGACACGTTTATGCCCAGCGGTCCACTTCTCAGGGAACAACATCTTTTCCGTCGGAATTAGGTCAGAAGTCATCACTCGGACGAATCAGCTTATCCATCCTTCATTCCGAGCTCCTCGGCGCAGGCAAAAAGGGACCTCGGGGCTCGACAACGAAGCTTGATTAAACCCCCACAGATGAGATGGGGACTATACATCCGGATCAGGTGGTTGAGGGTGAAAGGCATCTCCTCTATCAAATTTGAGTAATGCCTGATCATATAAACAATGCGCCAGAACGAAGGATGAATTTGGCCCAGAGTTACCTGATAACGTAGACAGAAGTCGAGAATCACGGGATCGATCGGAGGCGAGGATAGACCTACCGGCCCCAAAGTGAATGGATAAGTGTACACACTCAAAAAATCGGCTTTATGAGCTGTAATATCTTCCTCCTGAGCAGGAATCTCCACAAGCACGATATCCCCCTAGCAGCAATCAGCCCTCACTCCTCTGACATCCATTACCGAGCGGATATACCAAGTTACGGGCTCGCGACGCTCTGACTTCGAGGAAGGTCTCTCGACCTTGAAATCGGAGGTCATCGCAAAAGATCCTGGGACGCATTTCTCAGCACGAGGAGGTTTAGCCACTTCGCCTTGAGAAAGAGGCAAAGAGGATGAGCCCGCAACCTCCTGGGAAGCAGAGGTGGAAGTTTTCGCCATCCTTAGAGGATTCAGAAGGAAGAAAAAGAGTTGCGTTCGTGAGAGAGAACGAGAGCAAGGGAAGAGCGAACCTTATCAGGGGTTTGAGCATGCAATGGGTTATAGAAAGGAAGAAGGGGAGTATTTATAAAAGCACCATGTGCGCATTGAAGGAGGCCAAGAGGCAGCCAACTACCATAGTCAATGCGGAAACTTGTAGGAGCAGTGTGTGTGTTGCATGTTACACCTCGTAGCCGTTGCCGATTGCAAGAACATCGAAAGAGGAATAAATTCAAGGTCGTTTCTTATCGCTTTCACTCTGAGAAATGCGGATACTATCTGTATGCGGTAAAATCGGGGGCCCGATTTCCCCATCATTAGGTCGCCTCGCGGGCATGCTTCTCAAGGCTCGAAGTCAAGGTCGAGACCCACCCTCGGGAGCCATCGGGTATCGGCCCCGAGGGGCATTGCGTACTAACAGCTATAGTATGGGAGAGGGGAGTTCCCAAGATGAACGGACAACACTGGCAGAGCTTGGTATTGCAGCTGGTTGTCACATCTCCATACCTTTATAATTAATGCACTCTCATACCATGTTTGAATGTCCCCTCCTATATAAGGGGGATCCTTGGCACCTTGTAAACTCTGTTGCTCCTACTATTCTACATAAGATCAATAACAACTCTCTCTCTCTCTCTTTTCTCTCTAACATACATTCTCGACGCTATCGTTATTGCTTACTACTTTCATACTTGTTCTTCATTTATTGCTTGATATCGGCCATAAAGAGTCTCCTTTAATTATATTCTAACTGTTAGTCCCTTCCCGGTTACCCCCGACAGCTCGAGCCCGAGCTCAAGCATCTACCTCGAGACCCCTCATCGGTCAGTTCGAGGCCCGAATAGCTAGCCCCTCGGTTTGATTATAACTCTATTTTAGCTCGCATTTCATCCTTTATTTTTACATATCTAGCGTCGACTGCTTGAACAATTAGCATAAAACTAGATCACGTATTTTTAGAATTTCATTAACAAATTTAATTGTTATTATCATTTTCACGATAAACACCAAAAGCAATAAGTTAGACAATCTCAACCGCGGTATTAATGTAATTTTGATCCTAAGGACTATTAACCACCAACAGATGAGTATAAAAAGTTGTTTTAACTAAAGTTCCAGCAGCTTTCTAGATAGGTACGTATTATCAGAAGAGGGGTTAAGTAGGCTCATTAGACATTAATATATGATATATACTGCTATATATGCTACACTCCATTAAATATGATCAAGATATAATATAATTTTCCAATCATTAGAGCCGGCGGACGGCCGATGATAGAATCTAGGCCATTTCTTATGCTTCCTTAAATCATTTTCGAAAAACTAAAACAAACTTTATTTTAAAAAAAAAATACAGATACCATATCTGATCAAGATTTTGTTCTTCTTTAAAATATGTAATTTATTATAGAGTCGTTGGAAATCTGTTGTCTTGTAGAAACAGTCAGAACATGTAAAGTTCAAACCATAAGACATTCCGATAGTTGTTTTTAACTAGTCTTACTTGTATTTTTTTTTTAAAAGAAGCAAAATAAGGGAAATTATACTATAAGTTATCTTGGCCACGTTTGTCTATAAAAAAAAATTTAAAAACGATATGTTTATATATATATATATATATATATATATATATATATATATATATATATATATATATATATATATATATATATGTATATGTATGTATGTATGTATGTGTATATATATATTATATGTTTGTCCATTAAATTTTGTAAATTTTTAGAATATTTTCGAAAATGAGACCACTTTTTCATAATTTTCCCCCTCATAAAATTATAATATTTTTTCAAGTGAAATGCATCTCCAAATATCATTTTTCAATTTAACACCAAACATTATTTTTTCCAAAAATTATAATTTTAATATCCAAATACATACTTAACTTTACACATACAAACTTGTCCGAAAAAATTATTTACACATCTTAACTTTACGGACGACCCACCACCCTTCTGCTCGTTTAAAATTGAAAGATATTTCTTAATACGATGCTGAATAAGTTAGCAGAAATTCCTGTACAATATAAATGGCATGTTTATTTAAGTCAACATGTAGGGACTAAATTCAGTGAAAGAAATATCTAATGACTGGCGAAAAAATTGCGACGAGCATTATTAGTCAATAATGATTGTTTCATTTTTGTGTGTCATTAAGAGGGAAGCACAAAAGTAAATATCTCATTAAAGGTTGTACCATTGTATATTTGTATGATAATGCACCAAGAGTTGCACCAATCACGGGCTGTACCAGAAAAACATTCAGTCTCCAAGTTACAATTGTGACTATCCAATATTGTTTAAAGTGTTTTATATTGCAGCACTGCTTCTAAAACAAACTAGTCTTTAAGGTACGCGCTTTGTGCGTGTATCCCGTATCAATAATAAATTTTTTTAAAATTATATAAATATTATACGTATAATTGACGTGCAATTGTTAAGTGTCATGTTGAAAGTTTCTCTAGAATTTGATGTTGAGTTAATGGTTATAATAATTGTAAATCTTGAGATAATTTGTATCTAATTATAGTGTTTTTAGAATGTGTGTTTGTATTTTAATACATAATATTTTGTAGAATGCCAAAGCCAAAACTATATAGCTTGAGTTTTATATACTTTTGTTGATATGAAGCCCTTCTCTGTTTTAATATAGTTACCTTTTTCATCGTACACTTAAGAGCTTGTTTGGATGGTTGTTACCTATTGTATTGTAATGGTTGTTACCTATTGTATTGTAGCATATTGTTACTTTAAATACAATGTTTGTTTTGGTTGATATTTGAATTTTATTCTATAGTATTGTTAAATCCCTCGTTATGTAACGACGAAATTTGATACTTTATGTAACGACCGATTTGGTGTGGCTGCGTCGTTATCTTGTCTTTTTCTCTCATCTCGCCCTTCATTTATTATTATATAATTTTATTTTATTATTACTACCTTTTTATATGATAAATTTATGGCTATCATAATTTTTCTTTATAATATTGCAAGTTTATTCTTCATATTGTTGGTACGTGACACCATGAAACAACAATAAACTATACAATCTATCCAAACATTGTATTCATCAAATGATACAGTACAATACAAGACGATACATTATGAAACGATATGTAACAACCATCCAAACAAGCTGTAAAACTAAATAGAGCTAAAACTGAAAGTGACGAAGATTTCATTTACAAAATAAAAAAAATCCTAAATCTAGAAACAGTATAAAGTGGTCGAAATTTCCCTAATATAAATTGAAAATACTTGAAATTTAGTACTAGTAAATTTAAATGGAGTTGAAAATAAGGACTTCTAAAACTAAAAGGAATTGAAAAATCAAAGTTTTAAAAAGTAGGAAAATAATTAAATGACTAATCATAAATATTAGGAAATTAATTTAAATAACTTTCTAAATATTTGAGAAATAACTAAATGACTATTTTATCCAGTATGAACCGTATTTTTAAAGGATAAAAAAGGTGAATAATAGTTCGCTAAGGGCCTTCGTACTTTTAATATAGTATTGATTTGCGCAATAAAAATAGATGATAGTTTTTAGAGAAATGTAAAATATTTAGAGCTCGTTTAGATATAAAAAAATTTACTTTTTTCGATTTTTTTTATTACTTTTTTCGAAATCAGTGTTTGGCCATAAAATTTCTAATTTTCACTTGAAGATGAATTTTGGATTCTTTCGAAAATTTGAAAAACTCCAAAAAAATATTTTTGAAAATTTTCACTCATAAAACTTCAAAAACAACCCAAAATTATATTCATGTTACTCTAATTTTCAAATATCATTTTCACTTGAACTTTTTTTTCACTTTTTTTTGGAATTTTACATTTCTTATGTCCAAACGACCACTTAGATATTCTAAAATGAAGAATTAACCCGAATAGACGCCCGACAAAAATATAATATATGCATAATTTATGTATTATTTATGTATAATTGTGATGAGCCGAAAGATCATCTTAAGATTTAGGATCCAATTATGCGCTTTTAAGCTTTAAACACCTTATTTTATTACTCCTCGATTTGCATGTGCAGTCCGGGCGTGTTTCCGGAAAGTTTTTATATTAAAAGTTGATAAAAAGAAGAAATTTTGCCTAAAAACTTCATTTGAGTTGACTTCGGTCAATATTTTTGGTAAACGGACCTGGATTTGTATTTTGACGGTCCCGATGGGTCCGTATCGTGATTTTGGGACTTGGGCGTATGCCCAAAATTGAATTCGGAAGTCCCTAGCCCGAGATCGGGCTTTGTCGAAATGTGAAAGTTAAAGGCTTAATGAATTTGAAATATTTGACAGAGGTTTGACTTTTTGGATATCGGGTCCGTATTTTGATTCTAGAACCCGTATAGGTCCAATACCACATTTATGACTTGTCTGTAAATTTTGGTGGGAAACGAAGTTGGTTTGACGTGATTCGGATGTCCGGTTGTGAAAATAGAAGTTTCAAAGTTTTCTTAAAAAATTCATTTGATTTGGTATTCAAATCGTTATTCTATGTGTTATTTTGGTGATTTGATCGCGCGAGCAAGTTCATATGATATTTTTAGACTTGCGTGCACTTTTGGTTTATAGCCCCGAGGACTCGGGTGAGTTTCAAATAGGTCACGGAGTAAAAATTGGACTTAGAACTCAGTTGGTGTTCCAGATTTTGTTGCAGGCCTCAGACCTCGCATTTGCGAGGTCAATCATCACATTTGCGACCACTGTTGGGTTTGCATTTGTGAGCTACTCATCGCATTTGCGAAGAATAGTTGGGAAGGCCAGAGTTCGCATTAGCGAACCAACCTTCGCAATTGTGATGGGACTTGGGGGCATTCTTCGCATTTGCGATCACTGGGTCGCATTTGCGGTCAGACCAGTTCGCATTTGCGATCACATCTTCGCATTTGCGAAGACAATAGAGGTTTGAAGGGCTTCGCATTTGTGAAACCCAAGTCGCAAATGCGACATCAGTAGCTGGGTGAATATGACTTAGACGGGATTTTTGATTCATTCTTTAAATGTTCATACTCAAGAACCCTAAAGGCGATATTCCAAAGAACTTTCTTCCCCAAATCATTGGTAAGTGATTCTAAACTAGTTTCTTTTAGTCTTTCATTACTTTGCCTTAGATTTCATCCTAAAATCTAGAGTTTTCATGGTGAGAATTGGGGGGTTTTGGGTAGAAACTAGGGATTTGGTAAATTGGAGATTTAGACCTCAAATTGAGGTCGGATTCCAAAACAAATTACACAACCGGACTTCAAAATGAATGGTAATCGGGTTTTGGTCCGTATTTTGGGTTTGGACCAAGCTGGCCAGGGTGTTGACTTTTGTTAACATTTTCAATAATGGCCTTGTAACGACCCGGTCGGTCGTTTCATGAATTACTGCTCCTTTTTCTGGGAGTGGAAATAGGTCCATTATGTCATTTGGGATGTGTGTGCAAAATTTCATGTCATTCGGACATGGTTTGATAGATTTTTTGATCGAAAGCGGAATTTGAAAGTTTTTGGAATTCTTAGGCTTGAATCCGATGTGATTTTGGTGTTTTGATATTGTTTTGGGTGTTCTGAAAGCTGGAACAAGTTTGAATGAGGTTATGGGATATGTTGGAATGTTTAGTTGAGGTCTCGAGAGCCTCGGGTGTGGTTCGGATAGTTGAACGATCATTTCAAGTCAAAAAAGAGTGCAGAAAATCTGCTGTAGTGTTGCAGACAAATTGTTCTTCGCGTTCGTGGGTGGACCCTCGCATTCACGAAGGGTAGGGGTGCGAGGCAGGAGCATTGGCCTTCGTCTTCGTGAAGTGGGTCCCGTGTTCGCAAAGGGCCGGGTCATTGTTCACCGCGTTTGCGATGGGTATATCGCGTTCGCGAAGGTTTGTGTGGCTGAGGCATCGCGTTCGAGATGGGGTGGTCGTGTTCGCGTAAGAGAATTTTGGTCAATGTTATTTTTGTGCTTCGCGAACGCGAGGCTTTGACCGCGTTCGTGAAGATGGATTTCTGATCACTGGGCAGAATGTTTAAAAGGCCATTTTCGAGAGTTTTGGCCTAAGCTCACCATTTTATACTCGGTTTTGGAGCTTTTTGAGAGGGATTGAAGAGGGAATTAAAGAGAACTTATTGGAGGTAAGAATTTTGGACTTAATACTCGATCCTATTGTGATTTATCCCTAATTAAACATGAAATTTGGGGAATTTGAAGCCTAAATTGGGGAGTTAGGGCTTGGAAACTTGTGACTTTAATCTAGGGATTTGAGGGGCCATTTGTGGTCGGATTTTGGTATTATTGGTATGTATGAACTCGTGGGAGGATAAGGATTCCGTTGATGTAATTTTTATCAAATTTCTAGATGTGGGCCCGGGGATCGGGTTGGACCAATTTCGGGATTTTTGGTATAATTTGATTATTTTCGCATGGATTTCGATCCCTTAGCATATTCTAATGTTATGATTATGATTTTAAGTAGATTCGGCGCGAGTTGAGGCCGAGGCGAGAGGAAAAGGCATCTCAAAGTAGTAATTCATCAGGTTTGAGGTAAGTAACCATTGTAAATTTGGAACTGAGGGTACAAAACCCCGATATTTTGTATTGTTTTGATAAATGAGGTGACGCACATGCTAGGTGACGAGCGTGTGAGCGTGCACTGGTAGAGATTGTGACTTGGTCCGTCCTGTAGTGGCTATTAAGCCGCATACTTGATTTGAAATCTTATGATATCTCATATTTTAGAAATTTATACTATATTATGGGTTGTATGCCATGTTTGGAGCCTTGTGCCGACCTGCTGAGACCCTTAGAGGCATTTTTACTGTTTTTCTCACTCTATTTGTTTGAAAGCATATCCTCAGTCATGTTTTACCTATTTATTGTTTAAAACCAGTTTTATCACTCTACTTCTTAAAATGTGAGTACTGTTTGGACTGAGTTCCCTGATTTCCATTGTTATGCCCGAGTGGCTGTGAGGTTAATGACTGAGAGAGGGTGAGGACCTAATGGTGAGGATTATAAATATTACGGATCGGGCTACACTCCGCAACAATATTATATGTATATATTATGGATCGGGTTGCAAGCTGCAGCGATACTTATATAGATCGGGCTGCACGCCACAACACGCCGCATCGGTATATTTATATTGGATTGGGCTGCGCGCCGCAGCGATATGATGCTTGGGCTGTAGGAGCCCCTCCGGAGTCTGTACACCCCAGTGAGCGTAGTCGACTATAAACTATGGATCGGGCTGCACGCTGCAACGGTTATTATGATTATTACTATTATGAGGTATTATTGAGAATGAGTGCTGAGTGACGAGAGTTGTGTCATGAGTGGCTGAGAGGCTTGCCCGAGAGGCTATATTTACGGGTGATACCTTGCCCGAGGAGCCCATTTATGATATTTTTGTTGATTTCACTCTCCTTTTATAAGGAGCCTCTATTGAAACCTGCTAGGTAAATAATTTCAAAGTATTTCAATTGAAACTGAAGCTTTATGAAGAAAACTTGTTTTAAAACTGTTGAGTTTGACTTGATATTCTGGTGTTTACTCTTTTATATGATTTTTAATTGCTCGTCACTGCTTTCAGACCTTATTTGCTTTAGTTACTTACTAAGTTGGCATACTCACGTTACTCCCTACACCTTGTGTGTAGATCCAGGTGCCCGAGCAGCAGAGTGAGGTTCCCTAGCATTGTCGGAGTTTACCAGAGACTACAAGGTAGCTGCATGGCGTTCGCAGCCTTGCCTTCCTCCTTCCTATCTTGTTTATTTCTGCATTTAAGATTGGTTATGTATTAGAAAGTCGAATTTGTGTATTTAGAGGCTCTAGACTCGTGACACTAGCTTGTTGGGCTGTGTTGGTTTAATGATTTACTATTTTCCGCACATTTCAGTGGTTTAAATATTTCTTATGAAAAATTGAGACTTAACTAAATGTTAGAAAGATGTTTTTAGTAAAGGAAATTGACTGTGGTTACTTGTTGGGCTGGCTTGCCTAGTATTGTGATCGGAGCCATCACGACCATGTATTTGGGGTCGTGACAAGTTGGTATCAGAGCCTAGGTTACATAGGTCTCGCGAGTCATGAGCCGATTTATTAGAGTCTCGCGGATCGGTACGGAGACGTCTGTACTTATCCTCGGGAGGCTGCAGAACATTTAGGAAAAACATCATATTCTTGAAATTCTTGTCATGCGAATCTGTTGATCTGAGTAATAAACTTCTTTTATTCTATTCTCTCACAGATGGTGAGGACACGTGCTACCGGTCAGGATAGACGAACACCAGTACCACCAGCTGGGGCCACTAGAGGTCGGGGACGCGACAGAGGCCGTGGTAGAGGTAGGGGTGTATCCCGCACAACAGCTAGGGTAGCACCTATAGATCCACCAGCTGTCCCAGTTCATGATCAGGTCCCAATTGCGGACGCTCCAGCAGCACCAGCGCAAGCACCAGCTGTGCCTATTATGATTCCGGGCCTTCAGGAGGCTCTAGCTCAGATTCTATCAGTGTGCACTAGGTTGGCTCAGGCGGTCTTAGTTACTACGGCCGCAGCTACATCTCAGGCCGGGGGAGGTAATCAGACTCCCCTTGCTCGCACATCTGAGCAGGTTGTGCAGGGACTTCAGACACTAGGGGCACCTCTAGCCTAGCCGGTTGTACCAGCTCAGGAGTATGTGGTACCAGTTATGCCTGACGACGAGCAGCGTCGATTGGAGAGGTTTGTTAGACTTCAACCTCCAACTTTCAGCGGTATTGAGAGCGAGGATGCCTAGGGTTTCTTGGACAAGTATCAGAGGATTCTTTGCACAACAGGTATTCTAGAGACCAGTAGTGTAGCATTTACTACCTTTCAGTTTTCTAGAGCGACATTTACTTGGTGGGAGGCTTATGAGAGGCATAGGCATGTTGGTACAGCATCCCTTACTTGGCAGCAGTTCTCTATTCTCTTTCTGGAGAAGTATGTGCTACAGTTTCGCCGAGAGAAGCTGCGTAGGCAGTTCGAGCAGTTGCGTCAGGGAGATATGACTGTGACACAATATGACATGCGGTTTTCTAAGTTAGATTGTCATACAGTCTAGTTGGTTTCCACAGATCGAGAGAGGATTATGATGTTCGTTGATGGACTCACATATCAGCTTCGGATTCTCATGACTAGGCAGAGGGTGTTAGGTGCTACTTTTGAGGAGGTTGGTGACATCACCCACGAGATTGAGTTAGTTCGTTGCCAGGAGCGAGAGGGGAGGGAGGCCAAGAGGTCTCGGGGATCTGTTAGCTTTGGTAGTGCTCTTGTGAGAGGTCAGTTTTAGCATGGTAGGGGCCGTCAGTTCAGGCAGCTCAGTTAGCTCACCCAGGTTATCGTGGGGTATCATCGGGTCATGGTTCTCAAAGTTCTCATCAAGGTCATTCATCACTCAGTGCCCTTCCAGTCTAGAGTTCGTCCCGTGCTCCATCACTTCAGTGTTCTTCCATGCCAGGTCCTTTTACCGGTCATTCCGATGCCAGGGGTTCCCTTCAGTCCCCGTCTCCAGCATCGGGGAGTTGTTATGAGTGTGGAGAGTTTAGACATATGAGGAGGCAGCGTCCTCGTCTTCTTGAGGGTCCGTCTCAACAAAGGGGTCAGCCCTCGACTTTAGCTCTAGTTACTTCACCACCCGCTCAAGTAGCTAGGGGTGGGGGCAAGTCATCTAGGGGTCTCCCCAAAGGGGGAGGTCGATCAAGTGGTGGTCAAGCTTATTTCTATGCCCTCCCAGGTAGACCAGATATTGTTGCTTCAGATATTGTGATTATAGGTGTTGTCTCAGTCTGCCGCAGAGATGCCTCTGTGTTATTTGATCCCGGTTCCACCTTTTCTTATGTGTCATCATACTTTGCTCGTTATTTGGATATGCCCCATGAGTCTCTTGTTTCACCTGTTCATGTATCTACTCTGGTGGGCAATACTATTGTTATAGACCGTGTGTACCGATCATGTGTGGTGACTATTAGGGGTCTGGAGACCCGAGTGGATCTGTTGTTGTTATGTATGGTAGACTTTTGTTGGCCCATGTTAAGGTGAAGTTTTGAAGAATGACAAATGAACTCAGTCATGGACCAGGTTCATCATGTGAAGCATAGTATTTATCAACCTAGACATGTGAGATACACGTGAAAGAGATAAGTCTTAGTAATCAAGCAACAATATCTCCTGTACTGATCGAAAAGGTTGCATATTGGATGAGGAGAGAGATTCTCCTTATGGGAAGAGGACACAATCACACAATCCGGATAAATTATAGGGTTGGAGTTTGTATTGAACAATGACTCAACTTCGATGGAAGATCAGCAATTGAGTCTCAATCAAACTCTGATTACTAACTCATTAAATAATAGTGATTGTTCTCTTTTACAGGTGTTGCACATGCGTAGAAGTTAAACGTGAATAAGGAGCAAAATAGCAAGGCTTTTTGCAAGCAGTTTGTGTGTGATTCAAGTGTGCAAATCTGAAGCTACTTGAACGAGATAGAAGAACCAGTGCCATTGTGTTTATTCTTTTTCTAGTTCAATTGTAGTAGGTGGTTTAAAGTTGTACATTTTCAACTTTCATAGAAGCATTTGTAATAGGTAGTTTGAGTGTTCAAGTTATTGGCTAACTTGAAGGTGTCGCAACAGTTGAGGCTGTGTGCTACACAGAGATTAGAGTTAATCCTTAGATTTACAAAGAGTTTTGTAAATGCTATTTTGGCTCAGTGATTTTAGTGGATGTTTGGAAAAATCCTACTAAGTAGTAGGTCGTGGTTTTTTCACCTTTTGAGCTAAGTGTTTTCCACGTAAAAATCTTTGTGTTCTTTATTTTCTGCACTTTTAATTCCGCAACAGTAGCAGTTAGAATACCTAGAAGAACCAGGTTCTTCTAGATCAAAAAATTGGGTACCACACAAATCACCCGCCCCTTTTGTGTTGTATTGACTTTTAGAACATCAATTAGAATCAGAGCAGGTTATCTTTGAAAGTCAAACACCTTAGGAAAAGATCAACATGAGTGCACCACCTGGGAACTGGGAAGTGCAATCAATTGCCAGGACTCCACTGTTCAATGGACAGTACTACTCTTGGTGGAAGAACAGGATGAAAGATCACATAATAGGAGAAGACTATGAACTCTGGGACATATTCATAGATGGTCCTTTGGCAACTACGATAAAATAAGAGGAAGGAGTGGTTGTGCCAAAGACAAGGGCTAACTGCACTGCTGAAGACCTAAAAAAGTGGGAGAAAATGCTAAGGCCAAGAAATGGCTTGTGTGTGGACTAGGTCCAGATGAGTACAGTAGGATCCAAAGTTGTACTACTGCCAAGGAGATATGGGACACTTTGCAAGTGGCTCATGAAGGAACATCTCAAGTGAAAAGATCCAGAGGAACACTGCTGTATTCTTAATATGAGAATTTTACTATGAAGGAAGGAGAAACTATCCAAGAGATGTATACTAGGTTCACTACACTAACAAATAAACTTAAGCCCTTGGAAGGATTATTCTTGAAAAAGACAAGGTTGAGAAAATCCTGACAAGGGTTCTGCCAGTCTCATGGGAAAGCAAAATCACGGCCATTCAGGAATCCAAGAATATTGCTACTCTCAGACTGGATGAACTGATTGCACATCTTACTGCTTATGAACTGAGAAGGCAAACCATGAAGATGGATACACCCAAGAAGGAGAGAAACCTAGCTCTCAGAATTGTTGAAGGTTTAGATCTGGAAGATGATGAGATGGCTATGATCATTAGAGAATTCAAAAAGTACCTAATGAGAGGAAAGGGTTCTTCAAGAGGTACAACCTTCAACAAGTCAAAAGCTTCTGAGAAACAGACCAATGAGGGTTGCTACAGGTGTGGTAAGATTGATCACATGATCAAGAACTGCCCTCAATGGGAAATTGAGTGGAAGAAAGAAAGGGTTGAACGAAGGAACAGGAAGGAGGAACAAGTACAACCAAAAAGGAACAAAGGTTCAACCAAGTCTATGGTTGTTGCTTGGGGAGAAACTTCAGATGAAGATTTGGAAGATGAAGCTGAAGAAGAGCAAGCATTGATGGCCATCGGAGAATCAGATGATGAACAAGAGGTAAATATCCTTCATCTAAAAAATAAGATTAAATTTTTTTCTAAAGAAAAGTTGGTTGAGCTACTACTAGACTTCATCGATGAGTCTGAGATAATTAACAATGTGAAAAAAGTTCTGTCTAGGGAATGTGTGATCCTAAAAGCAAAATGCAAAAGTCTAGAGTCTAGGGCTAATGAGAGTGATAACACAAATGCTGAGTTAAAGAACCAGGTTCTTGAACTTGATAACAGTGTCCTAGAACTTAGGTCTGAAAACTTAAAACTGAAACTAGGAACAAGAAAGAAGAAAACTGATCACACATATCTCACTCTAGAAGAAAACTTGGGAAAAATGAAAGATGAATTGTATAAGAAAGATGAACTCATCAAAGTCCTGAAGGAAGATCTAGGAAAGGTGAAATATGAACTAGATAGAACTTGCAAGTGGAACAAAGCTTCTGATGCACTCTCTTGGATGCAAGAGCATCACAGTAGCAACAAAAAGGGACTTGGCTATGGGACTCAAGCTCCAAAATGGGACTCTAGAAAAAAGTACCTCACTCTTCCTGAAAATAAAATCTGCACACACTGTGGCAAGGCTGGCCATTACAAAAATGAATGTAATGCAAAAGAAAAGGCCAGTCAAAAGAACAAAGTCTTTGTTCAAGCGAAAGACAAGCTGTTTGGGTGGGCAAGAAGGAATCTGATTCATCCTTTTGCCTATAGAAAAGGACCCAAACTAGTTTGAGTTCCTAAGACTAACCCTTGATTTCTTTTTGCAGTTCCAAGTGAAAGGGATGAGCCAAATATGATATATGGATAGTGGCTGCTCAAAACATATGACTGGGAACAAGGACCAGTTACTTTCACTTGAGGACTTAAAAGGAGGTAATGTCTCCTTTTGTAAAGGAAAGAAAGGTGAGATAATTGAGGTTGAAAAGGTAGGCAAAACAGATTCTCATTCCATAGAGAATGTCTACCTGATAGATGGCTTGAAATATAGCCTAATAAGTGTGTCACAATTGTGTGACAGAGGTAATCTTGTAGCTTTTACCTCTACCAAATGCTTTGTGATTAACCTTACCACTGACAAGATTGTTTTGCATGGAAAAAGAGTTAACAATATTTACATTGTAGATTTGTCTACTCTCTCAGAAAATAAACTCACTTGCTTAAGTGTGTTGGTTAATGATCCCCTCCTGTGGTACAAAATACTTGGTCATGCAAGTCTAAATCAGCTAAACAAATTAGTCTCTATAAACTTGGTGAAAGGGTTACCTAATATCAAGTTCAAGGAAGACAAAGTTTGTGATGCATGTGCAAGGGGGAAGCAGGTAAGATCATCCTTCAAAAGTAAGAAAATGGTAAGTACAACCAAGTCGTTGGAACTGGTCCATATGGATCTATGTGGTCCAATGAGAACCATGAGCAGAGGTGGAAATAACTATGTAATGATGCTTGTCGATGATTATTCTAGATTTACCTTGGTTCTATTTCTAACCTCCAAAGATGAAGCATTCGACATGTTTATTGCATTTGTTAGAAAAACTCAGAAACAATTAGGAAATCAACTTGCATCCATTAGGTCTGATCATGGAACTGAATTTGAAAATTCCAAGTTTGCTGAATTCTGTGATGAAAATGGTATAGATCATAATTTCTCTGCCCCTAGGACCCCTCAACAAAATGGAGTAGTTGAAAGGAAGAATAGAACTCTGGAGGACATGTCTAGAACCATGTTGCTTTCTAGTAAATTGCCCTACAGCTTCTGGGTAGAGACCGTAAACACTGCATGTTACATAATCAATAGATGCATGACCAGACCTCTGGTAGAGAAGACTCCCTATGAGTTACTTAAAGGGAGAAAACCAAACATATCCCATCTTAGGGCATTTGGTTGCAAGTGCTATGTGCACAATATTGAAAAAGACACCCTAGGTAAGTTTGATCCCAGAAGTGATGAGGGAGTATTCTTGGGATATTCTTCACATAGCAAAGCATATAAAGTGTTTAATAAAAGAACTCTGTGTGTAGAAGAAAGTGTACATATAGTATTTAATGAAACTAACATTCTTTCTAAGAGACAGGAACATGAAGATGAAGCCATTAGATTGGTAAAGGAATTGATTGAATCCCCAACACAAGTCAAAGTGGCATCAAAAGAAGAAACAGGTGATGGAACAGGTCTTTCAAATCAGGACAACCTGACAAGGGGAACTAATCAAGGAGAAATTGAATCAAACCCCCTAGAGGAACTTGTTCATGAACCTGTTCCTCAGCAACAAAACATGGGAGAGACATCTAGCAGAAACCAGTTGGTTTTGAAACCTCACAAGTATCAAAGTTCTCATCCCATTGAGAACATTATTACTGATCCAACATCTGGAGTCAAAACTAGATCACAGCTAAAGAATCTGTGTGCTTTTGATGCTTTCCTATCTCTTATTGAACCTAAAAATGTTGTTGAAGCTTTGCAGAATGTAGATTGGGTGAATGCAATGCAAGATGAACTCAGCCAATTTGAAAGAAGTCAAGTTTGGAATCTAGTTCCGAGACCCAAGGACAGATCAGTCATTGGTACAAAATGGGTCTTCAAAAACAAACTTGATAAAGATGGAACAGTTACATGAAACAAAGCAAGACTGGTGGTATAAGGATACAACCAAGAGGAGGGCATAGACTATGATAAGACATTTGCTCCAGTTACAAGACTAAAGGCAATCAGACTCCTCATAGCCTTTGCAGCACACATGGAATTCACTCTTCATCAGATGGATGTCAAAAGTGCCTTCCTGAATGGCTACCTAAAGGAAGAAGTGTTTGTGAAACAACCTCCAGGGTTTGAGAGCATGGAATGTACTGAGCATGTGTACAAGTTAGACAAGGCTCTCTATGGGCTCACGCATGCCCCAAGAGCTTGGTATGAACGATTATCCAAATTCCTACTGGAGCATGGTTACAAAAGAGGTAAAATTGACAGTACCTTATTTTTAAGGGAAAAAGGTAAAGATCTCCTTATTGTTCAAATATATGTGGATGACATCATATTTGGGGCTACCACTGATAGGCTGAGTAAGGACTTTGCAAAATAATGGGCAGTGAGTTTGAAATGAGTATGATGGGTGAGGTTAACTTCTTTTTAGGCTTGCAGATCAAACAAAGTCCAAATGGAACCATGATTCATCAGCAGAAGTATACGAAAGAGCTTATCAAAAAGTTTAAAATGGAGGAATCTAAAGAAATAGACACACCCATTTCAACTGCCACCAAATTAGATATTGATGAACCTGGTTCATTAGTCGATCAAAAGTTGTATAGGGGTATGATTGGTTCACTCTTGTATTTTATTGCAAGCAGACCTGACATCATTTTTAGTGTAGGGCTTTGTGCTTGTTTTCAAGCAAATCCAAAAGAGTCCCACTTGACTGCGGTAAAGAGGATACTGAGATACCTGAAAGGCACCACTGATCTGTGTCTTTGGTACCCTAAAGGTAGTAATTTCAATCTAGTAGGGTATGTTGATGCTGATTATGCAGGTATCTTAGTGGACAGGAAAAGCACCTCAGGTATGGCACATTTCCTTGGTTCATGTCTTGTGTCATGGGCTACCAAAAAGCAAAATTCTGTGGCCCTATCTACTGCTCAAGCTGAGTATGTTGCCGCTGCTTCCTGTTGTGCTCAATTGCTATGGATCAAACAACAACTGGTAGATTTTGGAATTGAAGTGGGATGTATTCCAATATTCTGTGATAACACTAGTGCTATAAGTATGACAAAGAACCCTGTTCATCATAAGAGGACTAAGCACATAGATGTTAGACACCACTTCTTAAGAGATAACTATGAGAAAGGATTGATTTCAATAGAATTCTGTGCTACTGATAAACAAATAGCTGACATTTTCAATAAAGCACTAAGTAGAGAAAACTTTGAGAGGAACGGGTTGGAGTTAGGGATGATTAAGATCACCTAATAGGTCCAGTTCAGAATGCACAATGAAAAAAAATAATTTTTGGTTAGGAGTTCTAACTTTGTGTAAATATCTAGATCAATTCTTACTCAGTTTCATACTTTAATTAGTATACTCCTGTGACATGTGTATGACTCACTGATCTCTTACAAAGTTTCTTCTATTTTGGCATTTGAGGCATGTTCAAGAGAGTTCTATATAAAGAACCAAGTTCATCAGTATGTGTTCATAAGAAAAGCTCAGGTATATTTTCTGTACTCTGCACAATTAGAAAGATTATTTTTCCAATCATGAGCAGAAGTCCTACATTCATCAAATTCCCAGAAATTCTATCCGTTGAGCATTGAACCTGTTTCGTTCCCCTAGAACTCTAAAAATCGGGATTTTTGCCTAAAATCTAGCCATGCCTAATAATCACTAAGAGAACGGAATTACATCTTTATTAGACTTATAATTGACCTCTGAAAAGCTGTTGTTACTGCATTTAAGTCTAATCATCTTTAAATACACGCCACACCTCTTCTTCATTAGTCCATAACCGTCAAAACGCTTCTCACGTTCTTATCGCCCTTCTTCTCTCCAAAATTCCCAAATTTTTCTTAAGAAATAATCCACCATGACTAACCCCCAAGATAATCCTGGAACTCCCCCACCAGTATCCCCTTCGAATACATCCTCATCTACACCGCCTAGTAAAACCCCAAAACCTAGGTTTTGTAGGCAGAAAATGTTGGCTAGAAAAACTGTAGCTTCTGGAGCTCTAAGAAAAGTTCTAAATGAGAAATTGAAGGCTAGCCAGAGAAAGGAAAGTCCTACTCAAGATTCTGACTCAAGCTCTGAGTCTGAAGCTTTTATTTCTGCCAGCGAAGGAGAAGAACATGGGTCTTCTGACACTGCCAAAATTCAAGAAACCCCTGGTGAGGTAAGTTCTTGTGTGGTACTCTCTACTGTGGTTGAAAATGTAGAAAATAGGTTTTTCTTGGTTGTTCCTGTCAAAGATGTAAAGGGGGTTTAATCTAGTAGAAGTGGAGGTAAAAAGAAAGAAAAATATAGGGAGCAAGTGGTGATGAGAGGAGAAATGGGAAAGAAAAAGTTCTGGCTACTGTGGAGGTGTTGAAGAAGGTGGCACCAAGTCAGGGGGAAGTGGTTCTGGGGAGGCGGCTGAAGGGCTTGTGCATCTAAGCAAGCAACAAGATGAACCTGGTTCATCTGTTGAGGAAACACTAGCTGATCTTCTAAAGAGGGTTGGGGCCAGTTATGATCCAAAGAAGCGTAAAGCTTCCACACAAAAGGCTCCAACTGCTTCCAAGCCAACAAAGAAAAGCAAAATGTCATCCCCACTAGAATCAGGGTCAGACAAAGTGAAACTGAGTTACAGAAAGCTCTGGAAAAAAGCAAAAAGAAAAAGAAGGAGAAGGGAAAAGCAAAGGTTGTGGAGAGTTCTGAGGTTGCAGAAGAAAAAGAAGAAGAGGAGATGGAACTGGTCCATCAAGAAAGGGGAACAACTGTGGAGGTTCCTACACCCAAACCAAAAAGGGCCAAGGCTTCTTCCAAGAAATCTTCCTCTGAACCTGTATCTGATGAACCATCTTTACCCAAAAGAACCAGATCTGCAGTGAAAGGTAAGCAGGTAAAAATTACTAAGGAAGAAGAAGAATGGAGTGGAGAAGAAGAAGAAGAGGAATCTGAAAAGTAATAAGATAGGTTTGCCATCTTTGGCAGAAGAATTTTTTTTGAAAGGAAGACTGTTGAGAGACCTGGATGAGCTAGGAATGAGAAGACTGGTGGATGCCCTAGCTGCACAAGGTTGGAAGGACATGGTCTTTAAAATGGATGGGAGGCTAGCTAGGAAAGAATTGATTGAGTTATGGCCATGCCACAGTGAAGAATGGGGTAGTCAGCATTATAGTGAAAGGAGTAAGGGTGCAGTTTGATGCACTCAAATTGGGTAAAGTTCTAGACATACCTAGTGAGGGGTATGATGATTATACAAGGCAAAGGTGGCCATGTCTAGATTCTCTCCCTACTGCTCTTCAAATCACTAGGAATTTTTGTGATGCCGCAACTGCTGAAGATGTGCCTGAAGCCAGGTTTGTGCAGAAAAGTGAGATGAGGCCTGAGCACAAGGTATTGTTTGAATTTGTTAACAAGTTCCTGCTGCCCAGACAGGAGAGGAGGAACACTGCCAACTACATGGACCTAGTTCTTATGGAGTGCCTTGTGAGAGGAATGCAGATCAATTGGCCTGCCTTTATTGTCAAATTACTGGACATGGTCATAAATGGCTCCAAGGCTCATGCCACTCCATATAGGTTCATATTGACTACTGTTCTGGATAGGCTGAATGTGCCTTTGAACAAATGGGAGATGGCATCAAGCAAGGAACACTTTAGCGTCAAGACTCTTCTGGCTTGTGACTATCCAGTCAATGCCACCCCAGTTGAACCTGGTTCATCCCTGAAGACACCTGTAAATAGCAAGGTTAGGGCTTTGGTTCAAGAGTGTGGATCTAAGGATGCTGAAATTGCTCGGCTCCAGGCTCGTGTAGCTAAACTGGAAACTGAAAGAAATGGCCTTAGAACTGAGCTAGCAAAAGAAAAGGAGAAGAGTGATGGGATGCTTCAGAATATGCTCAACCTTCTCCAAACCCAACCCTCTAGTTCCTCCAAGCCTTAGGATGTCCAGTTGTTGTCTTCTGAACCAATCTAGTACCCCTAGTGACCCAGATTAGGGACTTTTTCATTTTTTTGCTCATGCTTTGGAAGTTTTTCTTTCTTTTTGTGGTTTGTTGGTGGAAACATATCTTATAAATGACAACTGTTGTTTCTCTTGTTCTATGAAGATTTTGCTCTTAATAGTTTGAATATGTTTGTTGCTTATTGATGATTTCATCCATGTTTTCACTTACAGTTGCCCAAGTGGCCATGACTAATTACTAAAATCTAGGATTCACAGTGCATGCAACTTTTCGATGATGCCAAAAGGGGGAAAATATATTGTGCTTTACTCTTTATTTTGAATAATGTGATATTTATAACCTAATTAAATTTGGTCCTTGATGATAAGTTAAAATTCTAAGTTAATGTGTTGATGGTCAAGCTGAGTTCCTACAGGTTCTTTGATTAGTAAAAGCACAGAGTTTGTCATCATCAAAAAGGGGGAGTTTGTTAGCCAAAGTTCAGGTGAAGTTTTGAAGAATGACAAATGAACTCAGTCATGGACCAGGTTCATCATGTGAGGCATAATATTTATCAACCTAGACATGTGAGATACATATGAAGGAGATAAGTCTCAGTAATCAAGCAGCAATATCTCTTGAATTGATCGAAAATGTTGCATATTGGATGAGGAGAGAAAGTCTTCTTATGGGAAGAGGACACAATCACACAATCCGAATAAATGATAGAGTTGGATCACTACAAAAAAAACAGCGGTTAGCGACGGACGTATTCCGTCGCGGTAGATGTTATTTCCGTCGCTAAAAGAGTTTAGCGACGAATTCACGACGGATTCAAGTTTTTCGCTAAAATGCTCGTTGCTAAGCTCATAGCGACGAAAAATACAAAATCGTCGCAGATCTAGCGACAGATTAGCGATGAAATATATTTGTAGCCAAATTTTGTGACCAAAATATCCGTCGCTATTTTGCTTTGTGTCATCGCTATTTTGACTAATTTTGTCGCTATACTTCATAACAAAATTCGTCGTTTATTCTTTTTAGCAACGAAACAATCCGTCGCTAGTTCTTCCTGGTTTCAACGATAAAAATCTTTTGTTGCCAATCCGTCGCAATATTTAATTTAGTGCTGTAATTTTAGCTACGAAACATATCTGTCACTAATTTTTTTTAAAAAAAATTATTTATTATTTTAAATGTACCCTGTTCAAGCATATTACATAAATGCTATTAAATACACTTAATTAAAGTGACAGATATTAATATAAATTAACATTCAACAAGGTCTATAATATATAGTATAATGCATACAATCGTATCGTTAAGTACAAAACATCCACAAGCACCAACAATATAAAGTCTAAACAAAATAGGCTAACTATGCGAGGCTGGAGAGTCATGGTCATCGCCAGAACCCAATGCATGAACCTCATCAATGTTAGTAGCAGCAGAAGAGGAAGGAACTATTGGTGCCACATCTGTAGAAGAGTTAATAATTAGTATACTTGAGGAAATCCAAAAGCACGGGGACACAAGTTAGAGCTTAATACACAGAGCATATAAGTTCATGGTATTGTTGCAACAATTTGAAGTTAATTGTCATTTGACATACATCCATGATATTGTAATGAGATTCCTCAGCTAGTAGCCTAGTAAGATAATTCAATTGTCTAACACACATGCATTTGAGGCAATGAAGAGCATCACTTGCGTTTGTTAAGATCTTAACTCAAAAAAACTTTCAAAATATTCATGACTTAGCAAATTAACTACCAAAGGTAAATCAAATTTATATCCATTAGAACATTTCTTGATAGGATTTCACCTGAAATACAGCGAAGCAAGGAACAATTTGGTATTCTCTAGTTTTGTCACAATGCAAGTTTGTAGCTACTTGTATTGAGTTCTAGAGGTATCTAACAAATAACTGGATTACAAAGATTCTTTTAGCATTGTGACAAACTTATGATGAGGTAACCATTCTTATGCTACAACACTAGCCAATATGAGTAAAGATGATGTTCATGCACACTTTGTAACCTTTTTTAGCTGTTCATGCACACTTTTATAGTGTGTAGTAAAGATGCTACAACACTAGCCAATATGCTTCTGCCTGCTTCAGCTTCATCAAAAACAGAAAGGTAAATTCTATCATCTACTTCATCTATAGTAACCACATTCGATTTTGTCGTCACTTTTGGATTTATCAGCTGTGTATAAACTGCAGTTTGGAGGATGAAATGGTCTATAAGCAAAGGATCAACAACCAGAAACTAAACAAGCTGATGATGTGCAACCTGCTGTCATAGTATCTCCTCCAGTTCCCTTCCCATCTGTCGTAAAATTAATTGTTCCAAGCAAAGCAAAAGTAAGATCAAAACACTTGGGATGAAGTAATCATAATTATGGCTTCTCTCTTATGGTTTTTGCACTTTCATCTTAAGAAATTTATAGTGCACCCTCTTATCCCATAATCCTACATACCCTACCACCAAAGAGAATGCCCTGGAGACAAAGGGCAAATTACACTTAAAGAACAAACTTAGAATATACTGACAGGTCATTATCACAAGAAGACAAAGGAGAATGGAGATCATTAAATTGAAAAGATTTCTAAAATGGTCAAGAGACAAAAGGTACACCAAATTGACATACATGATGGAATATGTAGCACAAGCATTCTGGAATGAACCGAATGTTAGCAGCTTCACCCCAGATTAAGAAATACAAAGAAATGAATAACAACTTCTTCTCCTTGCTAACTACATCCAAACTGCAAAAGCACAAGCATAGTATCAGAAACTCAGAGCACAAAAATATCAGTTACAGTATCAATGGCAGTTTTTGACTATACTAAGATGAAAATATCTTTCCAAGTAGAAAAACTACAGTTCTATTAAGATGAAATAATTTTACAGTGCACGATCAAAACACGCTGACACATGAAACCTTACTTGCTCCACACAGGTGGGATGTTCATATAGTTGCGCCACTTGATATAGTTATCAAGGGACTTCAGAAGACCTTCTGTACAGCAGCCTCATCAAAATATCTAGAAATTAGAGATACACAGATCTGGACTTAGAAATAAATTAATGAAGGTATCGATAATGTGTCACCTCTCACATCGTCTAAATAAATAAAACAGCTGAAATATTATCTCATAAAGAAGAATTCTTATTTCTCCAGTTCTTCCCAACCTTTTCTAAAAGACGCAGAAAGTAGACGACAAAATATTTTCGAGCTACACTACAATCAAACACCACCAAATCACAGCCTACACAACATCTTTATGTAAATTTACCATTTTAATTACAACCAAAACTGCGATTTCTCACAGCTAAAACTCAGTAACCAACTACAACAAAAAAGATTTCTCAAATAAGATAAAAGAAGCATAACTAACATAGGATATGATATGATATCAGCTCCGATTTTTACAAGTACATTACATCTTTCCATTTAGACAAATGACTTTTTTCAATACAGCTATAGAGGGATAATAAAACTTCTTACTGATATAAGATTTAACAACATGAGAAAGTAAAATCATGAGATGCATCCATATCCAAATATAACTTCTATTAAAGGTATAACATGATATAAAACCTACCAGTTCAAGTTCTTCAGGAATACTAAGTCGGGTCTGCTCATTTGCAAAGAAGAGAACAATACATATAAAAGTTAATATACTTTATAAATTCAATAGTGATGGATTATACCTTGAATTCTCCAAAATAAAATCTTTTTGTCTCATCCGAGACGTTTTTCCAGTTGATTCCATTAGAATTAATTTCATGCTTGAAAGAATTAGTTATACACTCAGAGCATTCTCTTGAAGGTTCTAACCTGAACAAATTAGAAGGCAGTATTTCAAGGTATATCATATATCAATAACAATATATAAAAAAACAATAGTACAAGCATAGACTAACCCCGTGGGAGAAATAGTAAGAAGCGTCTGAAAGCAAACTGTAATGATGAAAGAGTTAAGAAACAGTAATCCATTGTTAAACAAAGTAATGCAACCAATATACGCATCAGGAAACAGTAAAGAAATTGGGATCTCTAATGCGTTCATAATACATTTAATATGTAAATGACTTGCACTGAAACATTTTAAGATGAGTGTTGTAGCAGGATGTTGAAGACTTGTAGCATAATAGGAAAATGATGGGAGGTTATTAATGCATTCCAATTTTTTTTTGCAGGGCAGATAAGTATCAATTTATATAATTTTATGGTCCACAAAAGCAAATTGTAAGGATGAAAGAAAATTAATCAATGTCTCTATTTAAATACATGTTGTCACAAGCATCTCTAATGTAATTGGCAGCCAAATCAGCAGTACCTGTTGATCCTTCCTTTTGGAAAAGAATGAGAACCTTAGATCATTTTCAAGATTGCATAACTGAAAAATAACAAAAAATCATAAAATAATAGGCCAAACTACAAACAGAACATGACAATCAAGTAGATCAACTTTTTTCCTTTTGAGATATGAACTTTAACCATCATTTAATAATAGTACTCATTGTAAAAATACCATCGAGATAGCTAACAAAGAACTTCAAGGTGCAAATCCGTCTTTCACTTGCACTACAAAATCCTGAAAGAATATTTCAAAAAAGTTGCATTCAATCTCATAGTGTTTATGAGATAAAGCATAATAATAATTTCATATACAATATCTAACTTGAAAGAGACTAGAGTAAATGTGTATCAACAAGCCATTGAAGCATGAAAATCATATCAATTTAATCTACAATAATGAGAACAATAAAAGACTACAACAAAAAATAAGTAAACACAAGCCATGAATAGAAGCTCAAATAATAAACCAATAATATAGAGCACCTTTTAATACCCCATTCACTGAAAGACATAAAATTGAAGCAAACTTACATGTAGAACCAAATCAAGAAAATAGGAGGAAGTATAAATTTGCCAGCTATATATCACATAGTCTAAATCTAACTTAGAATTGAACTAAGATCTAAATTAACAAATAGAATACCAAATCCAGAAGATTAAAGCAGCATTATTACCTTGTCCAAAAAAAAATAGCATCTTTAAAAGTAAATAAGTTGTTGTCAAATTTAACAAAATTACTAGAACCAAAAAGTATTTCAACACAGCCATACAACACAACTCAATTCTTAAATAGTTGGGGTCCACTACGTAATTGTCCAAACCAAAAGATTAACAAAGAGAATACTAGATCCAGAGGGTTAAAGCAGTATTCAAAGTATCCATCAAATTCTATACAAGTGGTAGAACTAAAAAATGTATATAAAATTAAAAGACAGTGGAAAAAAGTAATCTTGAACTCACCAAAAGACTCATTTGAAGAAACACCCATTTGATGGCGTGTTCAAACAACCTAGGAATAGCTATGAACCAACAAAATTAGAAGAAAAAAATATGGATATCTATGTTCCCATTGTATATGAGCCTTAGATTCACGCCCAATTTGTTGTATTGGAAGAAAGAAAGAATATCACATTATTGAAGATGCGAGAAAGTGGGCGAGTTTGATAGAGAGAGAGAATGTGAGTCTGTAAGCAGATTTGTGCCCTAGATAAACTTTAACTTTAAAAAGACACAGCAACAGAAATAGCGACGGACATAATTCTGTCGCTAATAATAACTTGGGCAAAATTATTTCTACAAATCTAGCGACGGAATTTTCGTCGCAATTAAATTTGGGATGTTTTGATAAGTAATATAAACGCAGCGACAAAGTTTTTTATCGTTAAATCCGTCACTATTTTTTAATAATTTTTGTCGCCCCACTTTCGTCGCTAATTTTGTAGGTAAATAAAGGCGCCAATTTTTAGCGCCCATTTTTAGCGATGGATGTAAATTTTTGTCGCTAATCCATCTCTATATTTGATACTAAATTTTTTGTAGCTTATTTGGCGACAAACAATAAAATTCCTCGCTAATCCGTCGTCATTTAGCTACGGAATATGGCTTGTCGCTAAAATCCGTCGCTAAACGCTGTTTTTTTGTAGTGGATTTTGTATTGAATAAGGACTCAACTTCGATGGAAGATCAACAATTGAGTCTCAATAAAACTCTGATTACTAACTCATTAAATAACAGTGATTGTTCTCTTTTACTGGTGTTGCACATACCAGAAGTTAAACATGAATAGGGAGCAAAATAGCAATGCTTTTTGCAAGCAGTTCGTGTGTGAATCAAGTGTGCAAACCTGAAGCTACTTGAACGAGATAGAAGAACCCGTTCCATTGTGTTTATTCTTATTCTAGTTCAATTGTAGTAGGTGGTTTAAATTTGTACCTTTTCAGCTTTCATAGAAGCATTTGTAATAGGTACTTTGAGTGTTCAAGTTATAGGCTAACTTGAAGGTGTCACAACAGTTGAGGTTGTGTGCTACATAGGGATTAGAGTTAATTCTTAGGTTTACAAAGAGTTTTGTAAATGCTATTTTGGCTCAGTGATTTTAGTGGATGTTTGGGAAAATCCTACTGAGTAGTAGGTCGTGGTTTTTTCACCTTTTGAGCCAGGTATTTTCCACGTAAAAATCTCTGTGTTCTTTATTTTCTACACTTTTAATTCCGCAACAGTAGCAGTTAGAACACCTAGAAGAACCAGATTTTTCTAGATCAAAAAATTGGGTACCACACAAATCACCCCCCTTCTTGTGTGGTATTGACTTTTAGAACATTAGCTTCGATGTTATATTGGTCATGGATTAGCTATCTCTTGTCGTGCTATCTTAGACTATCATGCTAAGACAATGGCGTTGGCTATGTCGGGTGTGCCACAGATTGAGAGGCGAGGTTCTACTAATTTTGTCCCCAATAGGGTGATTTCGTTTCTAAAGGCCCAGCGTATGGTTGGGAAGGGTTGTCTTTCGTACTTAGACTTTGTAAGGGATGTCGGTACAAAGACTCCTGGTATTGATTCTACTCCAATTGTGAGGGATCTTCTTGATGTGTTTCCTGCAGACCTATCGGGTATGCGACCAGACCGGGATATTGATTTTGGTATTGATCTGGTGCCGGGAATAGAACCCATTTCTATTCCACCGTATCATATGGCACTAGCGGAGTTGAAAGAGTTAAAGGAGTAGCTTTAGGAACTCCTTGATATGGGGTTCATTTGGCCTAGTGTGTCGCCTTGGGGTGCGCTGGTTCTATTTTTTAGGAAGAAATATGGCACTCTGAGGATGTGCATTGACTATCTGCAGTTGAACAAGGTTACAATTAAGAACAAGTATCCCCTACCTCGCATTGATGATTTGTTTGACCAGCTTCAGGGAGCGAGAGTGTTCTCCAAGATCGATCTCTGTTCAGGTTATCACTAGCTGAAGATTAGTTTTCATTGATGATATTCTAGTGTATTTGCGTAGTCAGGAGGAGCACGCGGAACATTTAAGAGTTGTGTTGTAGAGATTGAAGGAGGAGAAGCTTTATGCAAAGTTTTCCAAGTGTGAGTTTTGGCTTAGTTCAGTGGCTTTCTTGGGATACGTGGTGTCCAGTGAGGGTATTCAGGTTGATCCAAAGAAGATAAAGGCGGTCCAGAGTTGGTCTAGACCATCCTCAACTACAGAGATTCATAGATATTTTGGTTTGGCGGGCTATTATCACCGGTTTGTTCAGGGATTCTCATCTATCGCATCACTCTTTACCAAGTTGACTTAGAAAGGTGCTTTATTCAGGTGGTCGAATGAATACGAGGAGAGCTTTCAGAAGCTCAAGACTGCCTTGACCACAACTCCAGTGTTAGTGTTGTCATCAACTTCAGGTTCATATACCGTGTATTATGATGCTTTGAGAGCTGGTATTGGGTGTGTGTTGATGTAAGAGGGTAGAGTTATTGCTTATGCTTCTCGTTAGTTGAAGCCCCATGAGAAGAACTACCATGTTCATGATTTGGAGTTGGCTGCCATTGTTCACACGTTGAAGATTTGGAGGCATTATTTGTATGGTGTGTCTTGTGAGGTGTTTACTGATCATCGTAGCCTCCAACACTTGTTCAAGCAGAAGGATCTTAATTTGAGGCAGCGGAGGTGGTTGGAGTTGCTAAAGGATTATGATATTACTATTTTGTACCATCCGAGAAAGGCCAATGTGGTGGCCGATGCTTTGAGCTGGAAGGTAGTGAGCATGGGGAGTTTGGTATATATTCTAGTTGGGGAGAGACCTCTTGCAGTTGATGTTCAGGCTTTGGCAAATCGATTCGTGAGGTTAGATATTTTAGAGCCCAGTCGGGTATTGGTTTGTGTGATTTCTTGGTCTTCCTTATTTGATCGCATCAGAGAGCGCCAGTACTGATGATCCTCATTTTCTTGTCCTTAAGGACAAAATTCAGCACGATGATGGAAGAGATGTGACTATTAGTGATGATGTGGGTGTTGAGGATGCAGGGCCAGATATATGTGACCAATATAAATGGGCTTCGAGAGTTGATTTTAGAGGAGGACCATAGCTCGCGGTAGTCCATTCATCCGGGGTGCTGCGAAGATGTATCAGGAACTGAGACAACATTATTGGTGGAGGAGAATGAAGAAAGATACTGTGGGATTTGTGGTTCGGTGTCTCAACTGTCAGTAGGTGAATCATGAGCATTAGAGAACGGGTGGTTTACTCTAGCAGATGGATATTCAAGAGTGAAAGTGGGAGCGGATCACCATGGACTTTGTAGTTGGGCTCCCATGGACTTTAAAGAAGTTCGATGCTATTTGGGTGATTGTGGATCGGCTGACCAAATCCGTGCACTTTATTCCTATATGTAGTGCCTATTCTTCAGAGCGGTTGGCAGAGATCTATATCTGGGAGATTGTTCGTTTGCATGGTGTCCCAGACTCCATCATTTCAGATAGGGGAACTCAGTTTACTTCACAGTTTTGGAGGTTTGTGCATCGAGGGTTGGGTAATCTGGTTGAGTTAAGCACAACTTTTCACCCTTAGACGAACGGACAGTTCGAGCGCACTATTCAGATATTGGAGGACATGTTGCGCGCTTGTGTCATTGATTTCAGAGGGTCATGGGAACAATTTCTAGCACTCGCAGAGTTTGCTTATAACAACAGTTACTAGTCGAGTATTCAGATGGCTCCATATGAGGTTTTGTATGAGAGGTGATATAGATCTCCAGTCGGTTGGTTTGAGCCGGGTGAGGCTAGGCTATTGGGTATAGACTTGGTACATGATGCTTTAGACAAGGTTAAGGTGATTCAGGAGATACTTCGTATAGTGCAATCGAGGCAAAAGAGTTATGCTGACAAGAAGGTTCGGGATGTATCCTACATGGTTGGTGAGAAGGTTTTGTTGAAGGTTTCACCAATGAAGGGTGTTATGAGATTTGGGAATAAGGGTAAACTGAGTCCTCGGTTCATTTGGCCTTTTGAGGAGCTTCGGAGGTTTGGGGAGGTGGCTTATAAGCTTGCTTTGGCACCCAGTTTATCGAGTGTACATCCGGTATTTCATGTTTCTATGCTCCGAAAGTATATTGGTGAGTTATCTCATCTTTTGGATTTCAGCACGGTTCAGTTGAATGATGATTTGACTTATGATGTGGAGCCAGTAGCTATTTTGGAGCGTCAAGTTCGAAAGTTGATATCAAAGGATATAGCTTCAGTGAAAGTACAGTGGAGAAGTCGGCCCGTGGTGGAGGTTACCTGGGAGACCGAGCGAGAGATGCGGAGCAGATATCCTCACCTATTTGAGGCTTCAGGTATGTTTCTTGACTCGTTCGAGGATGAACGTTTATTTAAGAGGGAGAGGATATAACGACTCGGCCGGTCGTTTCATGAATTACCACTCCGTTTTCCCCATTTCTGCTTCTTATTGCTTTGTACAGTTGTATTATATGTTATCGGGTTGATTGGTTCAGGTTTGGAGAGGTTTTGGTAAGGTTTGAGACACTTAGTCTTTTTTGAGTAAGCTTAAGTTGGAAAAGTCAACCGGATGTTAACTTATGTGAAAAAGGGCTCGGGTGTAAATTCCGATAGTTTGGATAGCTTCGAGAGGTGATTTGGGACTTAGGAGCATGATCAGAATGCGTTTTTGAGGTTCAGAGTAGATTTAGGCTTGAATTGGCGAAATTGGAATTTTGGTGTTTTTCGGTTAATAGGCGAGATTTTGATATATGGGTCAGAAAGAAATTCCAGGAGTTGCAGTAGGTCTGTTGTGTCATTTGGGATGTGTGTGCAAAATTTCAGGTCATTCAGACGTGGTTTGATATACTTTTTGATCAAAAGCGGAATTTGGAAATTTTTGGAATTCTTAGGCTTGAATCCGGTGTGATTTTGGTGTTTTGACATTGTTTTGGGCGTTCCGAAGGTTGGAACAAGTTTGAATGAGGTTATGGGATATTTTGGCATGTTTGTTGAGGTCCTGAGGGCCTCAGGTAAGTTTCGGATGGTTGAACGAATCATTTCCAGTAAAAAAAGATTGCAGAAAATCTGTTGTAGTGTTGCAGACAAATTGTTCTTCGCGTTCGTGAGTGGAGCCTCGCGTTCGCAAAGGGTAGCAGTGCGAGGCAGGAGCATTGTCCTTCGCATTCGCGATGTGGGTCCTGCATTCGCGAAGGGCCAAGTCATTGTTCACCACGTTCGCGATGGGTATATCGCATTCGCGAAGGTTTGAGTAGCTGAGGCATCGCGTTCGCGATGGGGTGGTCGCGTTCGCATAAGAGAATTTTGGTCAATGGTATTTTTGTTCTTCACGAACGCTAGGCTTTGACCGCATTCGCGAAGAAGGATTTCTGATTGCTGGTCAGAATGTTTAAAAGGCCATTTTCGCATGTTTTGGCCTAAGTTCACCATTTTTGACTCGGGTTTGGAGCTTTTTGAGAGAGATTGAGGAGGGAATCAAAGAGAACTTATTGGAGGTAAGAATTTTGGACTTAATACTCGATCCTATTGTGATTTCTACCTAATTAAACATGAAATTTGGGGGATTTGAAGCCTAAATTAGGAAGTTAGGGTTTGGAAACTTAAGACTTTAATCTAGGGATTTGAAGGGTCATTTGTGGTCGGATTTTGGTATTCTTGGTATGTATGAACTCATGGGAGGATAAGGATTCCGTTGATGTAATTTTAATTGAATTTCGAGACGTGGGCCCGGGGGTCGGGTTGGACCAATTTCGGGATTTTTGGTATAATTTGATTATTTTTGCATGGGTTTCGATCCCTTAGCATATTCTAATAATATGATTCTGATTTGGGTAGATTCAATGCAAGTTGAGGCCGAGGCGAGAGGCAAAGTCATCACGGAGTAGTAATTCGTCTGGTTTGAGGTAAGTAACCATTGTAAATCTGGAACTGAGGTTACAAAACCCCGGTATTTCATATTGTTTTGATAAATGAGGCGACACACATGTTAGGTGACGAGCGAATGAGCATGCACCGGTAAGGATTGTGACTTGGTCCGTCCCATAGCGACTATTAAGCCGCGTACTTGATTTGAAATCTTATGATATCCCGTATTTTAGAAATTTTTACTGTATTATGGGTTGTATGCCATGTTTGGGGCCTTGTGCCGACCTGTTGAGATCTTTAAGGGCATTTTTACTGTTTTCCTCACTCTATTTGTTTGAAAGCATATCCTCAGTCATGTTTTACTTGTTTATTGTTTAAAACTGGTTTTATCACTCTACTTCTTAAAATGGGAGAATTGTTTGGACTGAGTTCCCTGATTTCCACTGTTATGCCCGAGTAGCTGTGAGGTTAATGACTAAGAGAGGTTGAGGACCTAATGGTGAGGATTATAAATATATGGATCGGGCTTCATGCCGCAACAATATTATATGTATATATTATGTATCGGGCTGCACGCCGCAGCGATACTTACATGGATCGGGATGCACGCTGCAGCAATATATATATTGGATCGGGCTACACGCTACAACGTTATGACACTTGGGCTGTAGGAGCCCCTCCGGAGTCTGTACACCTCCGTGAGTGTAGTCGACTATAAACTATGGATCGGGTTGCACGCCATAGCGGTTATTATGATTATTACTATTATGAGGTGTTATTGAGCTTGAGTGCTGAGTGTGAGTATTGAGTGACGAGAGCTGAGTCACGAGTGGCTGAGAGGCTTGCCCGAGAGGCTATATTTATGGGTGATACCTAGCCCGAGGAGCCCATTTATGATATTTTTGCTGATTTCACTCTCCTTTTATAATTTGCCTCTATTGAAAACTGCTAGGTAAATGATTTCAAAGTATTTCAATTGAAACTGAAGCTTTATGAAGAAAACTGATTTTAAAACTATTGAGTTTGACTTGATATTCTAGTGTTTACTCTTTTATATGATTTTAACTGCTCGTCACTGCTTTCAGACCTTATTTACTTTAGTTACTTACTGAGTTGGCGTACTCACGTTACTCCCTGCAACTTGTGTACATATCCAGGTGTCTGAGAGGTAGAGTGAGGTTCCCCAGCATTGTCGGAGTTTGCCAGAGACTGCAAGGTAGCTTCATGGCGCAGCCCTACCTTCCTCCTTCCTATGTTGTCTCTTTCTACATTTTAGATTGGTTATGTATTAGAAAGTCATATTTATGTATTTAGAGGCTCTAGACTCGTGACACCAGGTTGTTGGGTTGTGTTGGTTTAATGTTTTATTGTTTTTCGCACATTTCAGTGGTTTAAATATTTCTTATGAAAAATTGAGACTTAACTAAATGTTAGAAAGATGTTTTTAGTTTAAGTATTGTAATGACCCGACAGTCGTCTCATGAGTTACCGCTCTATTTCCCTCATTTTTGCTTTTTATTGCTTTGTTTATCGGTTCTATGTGTGATCGGGTTGGTTGGCTCGAGTTCGAAAAGGTTTTGGTAAGATTTGAGACACTTAGTCTTTTTTGAGGAAGCTTAGGTTGGAAAAGTCAACCGGATGTTGACTTATGTGTTAGAGGGCTCGGATGTGAGTTCCGATGGTTTGGATAGCTTCGGGAGATGATTTGGGACTTAAAAGTGTGATCGAAAGGTGTTTTGGAGGTCCGGAGTAGATTTAGGCTTAAATTGGCGAAATTGGATTTTTTGCGTTTTCTGGTTGATAGGTAAGATTTTGGTATAGGGGTCGGAATAGAATTCCGGGAGTTGCAGTAGGTCCGTCGTGTCATTTGGGATATGTGTGCAAACTTTCAGGTCATTCGGACGTGGTTTGATAGACTTTTTGATCAAAAGCGTAATTCAGAAGATTTTGGAACCTTAGGCTTGAATTCGATGTGTTTTGGGTTGATTCGATGTGGTTTGAGGTGTTTTGAAGGTTGATATAAGTTTGAATGGTGGTATATGACTTGTTTGTGCCTTTGGTTGAGGTCTCAGGGGCCTCAGAATGATTTTGGGTGGTTGACGGAAAGAATGGAATTTGGAAATGGCAGCTGAAGATTTGGGTTTGTTGTCACAACCGTATCTGCGCTTGGGAGGCCACAGGTGCAACCCCCGCAGTTACGGAAATGAGTCACAAAAGTGGAAAGGTCCAAGGGGAGCTAGAACCATAGAATCGGTTGATGTGACGCACCTGCAATAGCGCAGGTGCAAAAATTGCTTCGCATATGTGGCGCCTAGGATTTAAGTGGTGACCACAGAAGCGACGCTTGGGACCGCAGAAGCGGTTACGCAGAAGTGATGACAGGACTGCAGGTGCGAAAATCCTGGGCCAGAAGGTATAAAAGGATTCCTTCGCGATTTTTGAGTTGTTCTTCACAATTTCAAGTTGGTTTGGAGCTTTTTGGGAGATTTTGAAGAGGGATTCAAGGGATATCGTCTGGAGGTAAGATTTTTGAACCTAATAATCGATCCTAAGGCATTATTTCTCTGATTTGGCCTAAGATTAATGGAAATTAAGGGTTAAAAATTGGGGATTAGGGCTTGGTATTGAAGACCTTGACTTGAGGATTTGAGGGGCCATTTGTGGTCGGATTTTGAAACTTTTGATATGAATGAACTCATGGGGAGATAAAGAATCTATTGATGTAAATTTTATCAAATTTTGAGATGTGGGCCCGGGGGTTGGGTTTTGGTTAATTTCGGAATTTATGTTGTAAATTGATTATTTTGCATGGGCTTCATTCCTTTAGCATATTTTGACATCGTGATTCTGATTTCTGGATAGATTCGACGCGAGTGGAGGCCGATTCGAGGGGTAAAGGCATTACGGGATAGAGTTTGGACCGGATTGAAGTGAGTAATAATTGTAAATGTTGTCCTGAGGGTATGAAACCCCGGATTACACATCGTTGTGCTATGTTGCGGTGACGCACACGCTAGATGACGAGCGCGGGGTCATGCACCATTGGGGTTTGTGACTTAGTCCATCCTGAATAACTGTTTTACTGCGTATTTGATTGAAAACTGGTTGTTATTATCATGTTTTGGACTGAATGCCATATTTGGGCCTCGTGCCAACTATTTGGGCCCTTAGGGGATTTTTACTACTATTCCTTACTATTTTAACTTTATACTTGTACTCGATCATGATATATTCTGCTGTTTGCATAACTCAGTCATGTTTACTCCGTTTTAACACATTAAATGATATTTTAGGCTAAGCATCATGCTTTACTGTTGCCCGAGTGACTTATGAGATTTCTGACTGAGTAAGGCCAAGGGCCTGTGTTGTGAGGATACTTTTGGGTCAGGCTGCACGCCGCAGCAGTGATGCACTGATTATGATTATGAGGCTGAGGGCCTGAGTTGTTCGCCACGAGGTGGCTTGATATGAGGCCAAGAGCCTATTGATTATGTCACGAGATGGCTTGATATTGTGCTTGGGCCGTAAGGGGCCCCTCCCGGAGTCTGTACACCCCAGCGAGCACGAGTACCTATTGTGATATGAGATATAGCCCGAGGGGCTGGTGTTGTTCCATGTTGTTGCCTGAGGGACTGATTCTGTTGGTATTGTGCCCGAGGGGCGATTTTTATGTGCTTATCTTTTCTAGTTGCCTGACATTTACTTGTTTAACTATTAAAAGGGAATTTTAAAGAAGCTTAAACTGAACTAAGGTGTTTTTATAAGATTTCCCTACTTTATTGCCCTTTACAGGTTTTACTCTGCCTCTTTATAGCATGTTGTTGTATTTTTACGTGATTTCTTATCGCTCAGTCTTCATTTATTGTTATTACTCACTGAGTTGGAGTACTCACTTTACTCCCTGCACTCTCTGTGCAGATTCAAACACTTCTGGTCCTGCTAGTGAGGGTTGATAGCTTCCAGCAGAGTTTCAGAGTCCACTAGGTAGCTGCTCGGTGATTCGCAGACCAGTGTTTCTCCCTCTTATCATTATTTCCTTCCCCTGTACTGTATTTTTGTAATAGATTGTGTAGTCCTTTTCCGTATTCCTAGACTTATGTTAGATGCTCATGACTGTGACACCCCAATGTTGGGTTGTGTTGGGTTTTTCGCTAATTATACTATTTCATTGTTTAATCGAGATTAAATTATGTTAAAAACTTAAATTGTGTCCTTTTAATTGCTTAAAAATGAATTGGTTGTTGTGTCGGTTGGCCTTGTCTTCATGAGAGGCTCCATCACGATCGGGTCTGGGTTTAGGGTCGTGACAAGTTGGTATCAATGCCTAGGTTACATAGGTCTCACGAGTCATGAGCAGGTTTAGTAGAGTCTTATGGATCGGTAAAGAGACGTCTGTATTTATCCTCGAGAGACTGCAGAACCTTTAGGAAAAACTCTATATTCTTGAAATTCTTGTCGTACGAATCTGTTGACCTGAGTATTAAACTTCGGTTATTCTATTCTCTCACAGATGGTGAGGACACGCGATACTGGTCAAGAAGACGACCACCAGTACCACCAGCTGTGGCCACTAGAGGTCGAGGACACGGTCGTGATCGTGGTAAGGGCAGGGGTGCGGCCCGCACAGCAGCTAGGGCAGCACATGCAGACCCACCAGCCGCCCCAGTTCAGGATCAGGTTCGAGTTGTGGATGCTCCAGCAGCACCAGCTCAGGCACCAACTGTGCCTATTGTGATTCCGGGTCTTCAGGAGGCCTTGGCTCAGATTCTATCAGTATGCACTAGCCTAGCTCAGGCGGTCTCAGTTACTACAGCCGCAGCTACTTCTCAGGCTGGGGGAGGCACTCAGACTCCTACCGCTCGCACACCTGAGCAGGTCGTGCAGGGACTTCAGACAATGGGGGCATATCCAACCCACCCGGTTGCAGCTGCTTAGGACTATGTAGCTCCTGCCATGACAAAGGATGAGCAATGCAAGTTGGAGAGGTTTGGTAGACTTCAGCCTTCGACTTTCAGTGGTGCAGAGGGCGAGGATGCCCAGGGTTTCTTGGACAAGTGTTAGAGGATTCTTCGCACAGCGGGTATTCTGGAGACCAGCGGAGTCGCTTTCACTGCTTTTCAGTTTTCTGGAGCTGCCTTCACTTGGTGGGAGGCTTATGAGAGGCGTAGGCCTATTGGTGCAGCACCCCTTACCTGACAACAGTTCTCCATTCTCTTCTTAGAGAAGTATGTGCCGCAGTTTTGTAGAGAGAAGCAGCCCAGGCAGTTCGATTAGTTGTGCCAGGGAGAGATGACTATGATGCAGTATGAGATAAGGTTCTCCGAGTTAGCTCGTCATGCTATTTGGTTGGTTCCGACAGATAGAGAGAGGATTAGGAGGTTTGTTGATGGCCTCACATATCAGCTTCGTATTCTCATGACCAGAGAGAGGGTATCTGGTGCTACTTTTGAGGAGGTTGTAGATATTTCTCGTGAGGTTGAGTCAGTTCGTCGCCAGGAGCGAGATGAGAGGGAGGCCAAGAGGGCTCGAGAATCCGGTAGTTATGGTGGTGCTCCTTTAAAGGTCAGTTTCAGCACGACAGAGGTCGTCCCTTTAAGCATGCTCAGCTAGCTCGCCAGGTTATCATGGGGCGTCATCGGGTCATGGTTCTCATCAGGGCAAGTCATCACTCAGTGCCTTTCCATCTCAGAGTTCGTCCCATGCTCCGTCAGTTCAGGGCTCTTCTGTGTTAGGTGCATCTACTAGGCATTTCGGTGCTAAAGGTTCCCTTCAGTCCCCGTCTCCAGCACCTCGGAGTTTCTATGAGTATGGAGAAATGTCTTATATGTGGAGGTAGTGTCCTCATCGTTTATCTCAACAGAGGAGTCAGCCATCAACTTCAGCACCAGTTACTTCGCCATCACCCACCCAGTCAGCTAGGGGTGGAGGACAGTCAGCTAGAGGCCATCCTAGAGGGGGAGGTCGATTAGGTGGTGGTCAGGCCCATTTTTATGCACTTCCAACTAGACTCGATGATATTGCTTCAGACGCCGCGATCACAAGTATTGTCTTAGTCTGCCACAAAGATGCCTCTGTATTATTTTATCCCATTTCCACTAATTCTTATGTGTCATCATACTTTGCTCGTTATTTGGACACACCTCGTGAGTCTTTTGTTTTACTTGTTCATGTATCTACTCCGGTGAGCGATACTGTTGTGGAGATCGTGTGTATCGGTTGTGTGTGGTAACTATTGGGGGTCTAGAGGTCCGAGTGGATCTTTTGTTATTATGTACGGTGGATTTCGATGCTATATTGGGCATGGATTGGCTATCTCTATGCCGTGCTATTTTGGACTGTCATGCTAAGACAGTGACATTGGCTATGCCAGGTGTGCCACGGGTTGAGTGGAGAGGTTCGACTGATTATGTTCCCAGTATGGTAATTTCATTTTTGAGGGCCCAACGTATGGTTGGGAAGGGTTGTCTTTCATACCTAGCCTTTGTGAGGGATGTCGGAGAAGAGACTCCCAGTATTAATTCTGTTCCAGTTGTGAGGGATTTTCCCGATGTGTTTCCTGCAGACCTCTCAGGCATGTCGCTGGACATGGATATTGATTTTGGTATTGATCTGGTGCTGGGCTTTCAGCCCATTTCTATTCCGACGTATCGTATGGTACCAGCGGAGTTGAAGGAGTTAAAAGGAGCAGCTTCAGGAACTTCTTGATAAGGGGTTCATTCGTCCTAGTGTGTTACCTTGGGGTGCACCGATTCTATTTGTGAAGAAGAAGGATGGCAGTATGAGAATGTCCATTGACTACAGGTAGTTGAACAAAGTAACAATTAAGAACAAGAATCCTTTGCCTCGTATCGATGATTTGTTTGACTAGCTTCAGGGAGCGAGAGTGTTTTCCAAGATTGATCTTTGTTCAAGTTATCACCAATTGAAGATTAGAGACTCAGATATTCTTAAGACGGCTTTCAAGACCCGATATGGTCATTATGAGTTTTTAGGGGTTGACCAATGCCCCAGCAACGTTCATGCATTTGATGAACAGCGTGTTCCGGCCATATCTCGACTCGTTCGTCATAGTCTTCATTGATGACATTCTGTGGTACTCGCATAGTCAAGAGGAACACGCAGAGCATTTGAGAGTTGTGTTGCAGATATTGAGGGAGGAGAAGCTTTGTGCAAAGTTCTCTAAGTGTGAGTTTTGGCTTAGTTTAGTGGCTTTCTTGGGGAACGTAGTGTCCAGTAAGGGTATTCAAGTAGATCCGAAGAAGATAGAGGCGGTTCAGAGTTGGCCCAGACCGTCCTCATCCACAGATATTCGCAACTTTCTTGGTTTGGCGAGTTATTATCGTCGGTTTGTTCAGTGATTCTCATCTATCACATCGCCCTTGACTAAGTTGACTCAAAAGGGTGCTTCATTTGTATGTTCGGATGAGTGTGAGGAGAGCTTTCAGAAGCTTAAGACAGCCTTGACCACAACTCCAGTGTTAGTTTTGCCTTTAGCTTCAGGTTCATATACCGTGTATTGTGATGCTTCAAGAGTTGGTATTGGGTGTGTGTTGATGCAGGAGGGTAGAGTTATTGCTTATGCTTCTCACCAGTTGAAGCCCCATGCGAAGAACTACCTTGTTCATGATTTGGAGTTGGATGCCATTGTTCACACGCTGAAAAATTGGAGGCATTCCTTGTATGGTGTATCTTGTGAGGTGTTTACTGATCATCGTACCCTCCAGCACTTGTTCAAGCAGAAGGATCTCAATTTGAGGCAGTGAAAGTGGTTGGAGTTGCTAAAGGATTATGATATTACTATATTGTACCATCTGGGGAAGGCCAATATGGTGGTCGATGCTTTGAGTCGGAAGGCGGTGAGTATGGGGAGTTGGGTATATATTCCAGTTGGGGAGAGACCTCTTGCAGTTGATGTTCAGACCTTGGCCAATCGGTTCGTGAGGTTAGATATTTCAGAGCCCAATCTGGTATTTGCTTGTGTGATTTCTCGGTCTTCCTTATATGATCGCATCAGAAAGCGCCAATATGATAATCCTCATTTGCTTGTCCTTAAGGATAGAGTTTAGCACGATGATGCCAGAGATGTGACTAAGAGGGATTCAAGGGATATCGTCTGGAGGTAATATTTTTGAACCTATTAATCGATCCTAAGGCATTATTTCTCTGATTTTGCCTAAGATTAATGGAAATTAAGGGTTAAAAATTGGGGATTAGGGCTTGGTATTGGTGACCTTGACTTGAGGATTTGAGGGGCTATTTGTGGTCGGATTTTGGGACTTTTGATATGAATGAACTCGTGGAGAGATAAGGAATCTATTGATGTAAATTTTATCGAATTCTAAGAGGTGGGCCCGGGGGTCGGGTTTTGGTTAATTTCGGGATTTATGTTGTAAATTGATTATTTTCGCATGGGGTTCGTCCCCTTAGCATATTTTGACGTCGTGATTCTAATTTTTGGATAGATTTGACGTGAGTGGAGACCGATTCGAGGGACAAAGGCATCGCGGGCTAGAGTTTGGACCAGATTAAAGTGAGTAATGATTGTAAATGTTGTCCTGAGGGTATGAAACCCAGGATTACACATTGGTATGTTATGTTGAGGTAATGAACACGCTAGACGACGAGCGTGGGGTCGTGCACCGTTGGGGATTGTGACTTAGTCCATACCAAATGACTATTTTACTGCGTATTTGACTGAAAACTGGTTGATCTTATCATGTTTTGGGCTGAATGCCATATTTGGGCCTCGTGCCAACTATTTGGACCCTTAAGGGATTTTTACTACTATTCCTCATTGTTTTGACTTTGTACTTGTACTCAGTCATGCTATATTCTACTGTTTTCATAACTCAGCCATGTTTACTCCGTTTTAACATATCAAATGATATTTTGGGCTGAGCATCATGCTTTACTGTTACCCGAGTGGCTTATGAGATTTCTGACTGAGTAAGGCCGAGGGCCTGTGTTGTGAGGATAATTTTGGGTCGGGTTTCACACTGCATCAGTGATGCATTGATTATGATTATGAGGCCGAGGGCCTGAGTTGTACGCCACGAGGTGGCTTGATATGAGGCCGAGAGCCTATTTATTATTCCACGATATGGCTTGATATTGCGCTTGGGCCGTAAGGGGCCCATCCCGTAGTTTGTACACCCCTAGTTAGCGCAGGTACCCATTGTGATATGAGATATAGCCCGAGGGGCTGGTGTTGTTCCATGTTGTTGCCCGAGGGGTTACTTCTGTTGGTATTGTGCCTGAGGGGCGGTTTTTATGTGCTTATCTTTTCTAGCTGCCTGTCATTTACTTGTTTAACTATTAAAAAGGAATTTTAAAGAAGCTTAAACTGAACTAAGGTGTTTTAATGAGATTTCCCTACTTTATTGCACTTTACTGGTTTTACTCTACCTCTTTATAGCATGTTGTTGTGTTTTTACGTGATTTTTTATCGCTCAATCTTCATTTATTGTTATTACTCACTGGGTTGGAGTACTCACTTTACTCTCTGCACCCTGTGTGCAGATTCAGGCGCTTCAGGTCCTGCTAGCAAGGGTTGATAGCTTCCGCCAGAGTTTCGAAGTCCACTAGGTAGCTGCTCGGTGATTCGTAGCTCAGTGTTTCTCCCTCTTATCATTATTTCCTTCCCTTATACTGGATTTTTGTAATAGACTGTGTAGTCCCTTTCCGTATTCCTAGACTTATGTTAGATGCTCATGATTGTGACACCCCGATGTCGGGTTGTATTGGTTTTTTCGCTAATTGTACTATTTCACTGCTTTATCGAGATTAAATTATGTTAAAGACTTAAATTGTGTCCTTTTAATTGCTTAAAAATGAATTGGTTGTTGTGTCGGCTGGCCTTGTCTTCACGAGAGGCACCATCACGACCGGGTCTGGGTTTGGGGTCGTGACAAATTTTGCCTAGGGGAACAATACTTATCATAGATAATGCAATATTCTTCTCCAATTCCAAGAGGAACTTGTTGAGTTTAAAGATATCCACCGAAATGGATATCATATTGAGACAATAAATGAGAATAATATTGAATATCGCATCATTACCAATAATATGTCTAGCTAAAAAAGGATTATTGAGAAGTCCCAATCTTTATCTTGTGGCCTATATTGGACAAGAATTAGTGCAATTGAGGCACATTCTATTGTAAACCAAAAGGTTACTGATCCCAATACTTTTGTACTTTGGCATGATTGATTGGGACATTCCAGATTAATTATGATGAGATGAATTATAGAGAACTCAAACGGTAATCCATTGACATTTTAAAAATTCTTTTAAATAATAAATTTTCTTGCACTTCTTGTTATCAAGGCAAGTTAATCATTAGACCATCACCAACAAAGGTTAGGATTGAGTCCCCTACGTTTTTGGAGCGTATACAATGGGACATTTGTGGACCTATTTACCCACCTAGTAGGTCGTTTAGATATTTTATGGTCTTAACAGATGCATTTTCTAGATGGTCTCATGTGTGCCTATTGTCATCTCGCAACCTGATATTTGTAAAATTAATGGCACAACTAATTCGATTACGGATACAATTCCTCGATAATCCAATTAAGTCTATTAGACTTGATAATACTGCAGAGTTTTCATCCCAAGCATTTAACGATTATTGCTTATCAATTGGGATAAAAATGGAATATCTTGTAGCACATGTTCACACTCAAAATGGTATTGCAGAGTCCTTGATTAAACGTCTGCACTTGATAGCAGGACCGTAATCATGAAAACAAGGTTACCCACTTTTGTTTAGGGTCATGCCATTTTGCATACAGAAATGCTAGTTCTTCTCAGACCGACAAATTGTCATAAATATTCCCTGGTGCAATTAGTTTTGAGTTATGAACCTAACATATTCCATTTAAGAATTTTTGGGTGTACAGTATATGTGCCTATAGCACAACCATATCGCACCGAGATGGGTCCCTAAAAAAGGTTCGGAATATATGTTGGGTTTGAATCGCCCTCCATTATTCGCTACCTCGAAACATTAGCGGAAGATTTGTTCACTGCTCGATTAGCAGATTGTCGATTCGATAAGACCTTTTTTCCAAAATTAGGGGATAAAATGGTGAAACCAAACGAGAAATTTTGTGAAAAATTCCATCATTATCTCAACTTGATCCACCTGCCTTTATTTGTGAAAAAAGGTGCAAAAGATTATTCGTTTGGAGAAAATAGCAAATCATATACCAAATTCATTTACGGATCTAAAAAGGATAACGAAATCATATATCCCTGCAAAGAATGTTCCAATCCGTATTGATGTTCCAGTTGGACAATCTTCTAGTGTCATAGCTAATGAGTCAAAAGCATGCCTAAAGCGTGGCAGACCATTGGGTTCTAAGGATCGAAATCCTAGAAAAAGGAAAATAAATAATCAAGGTGACACTGCGAATGAGTCTCATAAAGAAACCCATGATTTAACCAATCATTAGATTCATGAGGAAATCAATGATCCTGAGACTCAAGAAAATAAGAAACTATCAATAAAATCTAATCGATATTGAGACGAATTTGAATCGATTGGATATAGTGGTGGATTATGTCTTTGCCTAAAATGTTGCATCTAGAATTATGCAAGATAGTGAGGGCTTGAACCTCAATATGTTGGAGAATGTCGACAAATATGTGTTTGGCCCGAATGGCAAAAAGCAATCCAATCTGATTTGGATTCACTTGCGAAAAGTAAAGTTTTTGGACCTATAGTCCAAACACCTAAAGGTGTTAAGCCTATTGGCTATAAATGGGTCTTTGTACGTAAGAGAAATGAGAAAAATGAGATACAAAGATATATGGCATGCATTATTGCACAAGAATTTTCACAAAGGCTTGGTCTCAAGTATGAAGAGACATATTCACCCATTATAGATGCAATAACATTTCGTTAGATCATTAGTTTGCTGTCCATGAAAAGCTTGACATGCATTTAATGTATGTGGTTATTGCCTACCTTTATGGCTCACTTGATAATGAAATATACATGAAACTTCCCCAGGGATTTAAAATGCTTGACCCATAGAATTCAAAGTCTCGGGAAATATTTTCAATAAAATTGCAAAGATCTTTATATGGTCTAAAGCAATCAGGAAGAAAGTGGTATAATCGCCTTAATGAGTATTTATTAAAGGAATGGTATATAATGATGCCATTTGTCTATGTTTTTTTATAAAGAAAATGTAACGACCTGGCTGGTCGTTTCATGAGTTACTTCTCTATTTCCCCCATTTCTACTTCTTTATGTGTTGTTTAGCTATATTTCATTGTATCGTGTTGGTTGTTTGTGTTTGGAGTGGTTTTGTAGAGGAATGAGACGCTTAGTCTCTTTTCGAGTAAGCTTAAGTTGGAAAAGTCAACCAGATGTTGACTTATAGGTAGATGATCTTGGATGTGAATTCGGATGGTTCGGATAGCTTCGTTAGGTAATTTGGTACTTAGGAGCGTGATTGGAGTGCATTTTGGAGGACTTTGGTAGATTTAGGTTTGAATTGGCGAAATTGGAATTTTGGTATTTTTCGATCGGCAGTTGAGATTTTGATATCGGTGTCGGATTGGAATTCTAAAAATTGAAGTCGGTCTTTTGTGTCATTTGTGATGTGTGTGCAAAATTTTAGGTCATCCGGAAGTGATTTGATAAGTTTTTGCATCATTTACGGAATTCGGAAGTTTTGGAATTCTTAGGTTTGAATCCGAGGATGATTTGATGTTTTGATGTTGTTTTGAGTGTTCCGAAGGTTGGAACAAGTTTGAATGATATTATGGGATGTGTTGGCATATTTGGTTGAGATCCCGAGGGCCTCGGGCGTGTTTCGGATGCCCAACGGGACATTTTTGGACTTAAAGAGTTAGTAGTTTTGCTGGTATTCTATTGCAGATGTTTGCTCGTCGTGATCGCGTAGAGGTGTTTGCGATTGCATAGGCTTAATTGGGGCTGAGGTGGAGTTGTTCTACGAGATCACAGAGATGAGGTCGCGATCGCGTATGTGTGAGATGTTGTGCTTTGCAAACGCGTGGCCAGGGTCACATTCGTGTAGAAGGAGGTGAGCTGGTATTAAGTGGAGGTGGTTGCTCTATGCGACCGCATGAAACAGGTTGCGATCGTGTAGTATGGGTGGCTGAGGTTCGCAAACGCGTGGAGGTTTATGTGATCACGTAAGGTAAGTTGAGGGGCAGTCCATTTTTGTGCTTCGCGATCGCGATGCAAATTCCGCGATCACGATGAAGGAAGCACCTGGATAGAAAGTATAAAAAGCCATTTTCGCAATTTTCAGCTCATTTCTCACCATTTTTGGACGGCTTTGAAGCTTCTTGAGAGAAATTGAAGAAGGATTCAAGGGGTAACACTTGGAGTAAGGTTTTTGAACTTAATACTCAATTCTATGGTGGTTTCTAACTGATTAGATATGAAATTAGTGGAATTTAAGGGTTAAAATTGGAGAATTAGGGCTTGAAATTGGAGAGTTTAAATAGGGGATTTGAGGGGTCATTTGAGGTCCGATTTTGATGTTATTGGTATGTATGGACTTGTGGGTGGATAAAGATTCTAGTGATGTGATTTTTATCGGATTCCGAGACGTGAGACCGGGGGTCGGGTTAGACCAATTTCGGGATTTTAAATATAATTTGATTATTTTTGCATGGGCTTTGTTCCCTTAGCATATATTGATGTTATGATTTTGATTTGGAAAGATTCGGAGCGATTTGAGGCCGAGTCGAGTGACAAAGGCATTGCAGAGTAGATTTTCATCCGATTCGAAGTAAGTAACTACTGTAAATCTGGACTTGAGGGTATGAAACCCCGGAATTCGTACTGTTTTGATAAATGAGGTGATGCACATGGTAGGTGACGGGGCGTGTGGGCATGCACCCGTAGGGATTGTGACTTGGTCTGTCCCGTGGCAACTGTAGAATAGTCTATTTTGATAAACTCTATGTGATATCTAATTGTTTTAGAAATAAACCTGTCAATTTGGGCTGAATGACATGTTTGGGGCCTTGTGACGAATTGTTTTGGACCCTCAGGGGTATTTTATAACTTTCCTCATACTGTTTTGATTCGAATGCGTATCCTCAATGATGATTTTTACCTGTTCACTTTTGATTTAGTTTCACTACTCGGTTTTAAATATTTGAAAGTTATTTAGACTAAGTTTCCCTGATTATTCACTGAAATGCCCGAGTGGCTGTGAGGTTGATGACTGAGAGGGGCCAAGGGCCAGACGATGAGGATTATATATATATATATGGATCGGGTTGCACGCTGCAACAATATTTATATAGATCGGACTGCACGTTGTAGCAATATTTATATGGATCGGGTTGCACGCCACAACGATATGTTGGATCGGGCTGCACGCTGCAGCGATATAGAGCTTGGGCTTTAGGAGCCCCTCTAGAGCTTGCAAACCCCCAGTGAGCGTAGTCGACTATATATTACGGATCGGGCTGCATACCGCAACGGTTATTATTATGAGATATCTATTGAGCGGGAGTGTTGAGTGTGAGTACTGATTGACGGGAGTTGAGTCACGAGTGACTGAGAGGCTTGCCCGAGGGTCTATACTTATGAGTGATACCTTGCCCGTGTGGCTTGTTTATGAAATCAATGTTTTCACTCTCCTTTATACTAAGCCTCTATTGAAAATGTGTTGAACAAGTGTTTTAAATAACTTTCATTGAAACTGATGTTTTTACGAATTGTTTGGAACTTGAACTACGAATTTGACTTTGATATTTCCATTGAAATTTTATGTTAGATTATGTATATGATTTAAATGCTCGTCACTGTACTCAGACTTTATTTTCTTTGGTTACTTACTGAGTTGGTGTACTCACGTTACTCCCTGCACTTTGTGTGCAGATCCAGGTGCCAGAGCATCAGAGTGAGAGCTTTTAGCAACTTTAGAGTATTTTTGGAGATAACAAGGTAGTTGCACGGCATTTCCAACCCTTCCTTTCTCCTTCCTATCCTTATTGTTATTTATTTCATTCTTTTCTTCTTGAATTAAGTAGATAGTATTGGACAGTATCTTAGTGGCTCATGACTAGTGACTTCATGATCGGGCGGTGTGGATGTATTTACATACCTATTTTCTTCTGCATATTTTGTTAAATTAAATGCAAGACTTGTGTTCATAACTGATTTGAAAATGAATTCACAAAACACCTTTATATTATTTGGGTTGATTCGGCTTGCCTAGTACTGCGATAGGCGTTATCACGACCAGGGTGATTTGGGATCGTAACAAATTGGTATCAAAGCCTAGGTTACATAGGTCTCACGGGTCATAAGCCGATTTAGTAGAGTCTCGCGGATCGATACAGAGGCATCAGTACTTATCCTCGGGAGGCTTTAGAACCTTTAGGAAAAATTCACATTCTTGAAATTCCTGTTGTGCGAATCTGTTCATTCTAGTACTAAACTTCTGATATTCTATTCTCTCACAGATGGTGAGGACACGTGCTACCAGTCATGACGGACGACCACCAGTTGGGGCCACTAGGGGCTGAGGTCACGGTCGAGGTCGTGGCAGGGGCAGAGGTGTAGCTCATACAACAGATAGGGCAGCACCTATAGATCCACCAGTCGCCCTAGTTCATGATCAGATTCCAGTGAGGGATGCTCCAGCGGAGCCAAATCAGGCACCCACTGTGCCTATTGTTATTCCAGGTCTTCAGGAGACCTTGGCTCAGATCTTGACCATATGCACTATTCTTGCTCAGGCGGTCGCAGTTTCTATTGTAGCAGCCACTTCTCAGGCTAGGGAGGCACTCAGACTCTTGCTGCCCATACACCCGGGCAGATTTTTCAGGGATTACAGACACCGAAGGCGCCACTAGCCCAGCCGGTTGTACTTGCTCAGGATTTTGTAGTACCAGTTTTGCTTGAGGATGAGTAGCGTCGATTGGAGAGTTTTGGTAGACTTCAGCCTCCGACTTTCAATATAGCAGAGGGCGAGGATGCCCATGTTTTCTTGTACAAGTGTTAGAGGATTCTTCGTACAGCAAGTATTCTGGAGACCAGCGGGGTAACATTTACTACTTTTCAGTTTTCTGGAGCTGCCTTCACTTGGTGGGAGGCTTATGAGAGACGTAGGCCCGTTGGTGCAGCACCCCTTACTTGGCAGCAGTTCTCCGTTCTCTTTTTGGAGAAGTATATGCCACAGTCTTGCAGGGAGGAGCTGTGCGGCAGCTCGAGCAGTTGTGTCAGGGTGATATGACTATGACGCAGTATGAGATAAGGTTTTCAAAGTTAGCTCGTCATGCTGTTTGGTTGGTTCCTACGGATAGAGAGAGGATCAGGAGGTTCGTTGATGGCCTCATATATCAGCTTCGGATTCTCATGACCAGGGAGAGGGTGTCTGGTGCTACTTTTGAGGAGGTTGTTGATATTGCTCGAGAGATTGAGTCCGTTCGTCGCCAGGAGTGAGATGAGAGGGAGGCCAAGAAGCCCCGGCGATCTGGTAGTTTCAGTAGTGCTCCTTTGAGATGTCAGTTTCAGCATGGCAGAGGCCGCCCATTCAGGCATGCTTAGTTAGCCCACCCAGTTTATCATGAGGCATCATCGGGCCATGGCTCTCACTGTTCTCATCAGGGACATTCATCACTTAGTGCTCTTCCAGCCTATAGTTCATCACGTGCTCCATCAGTTCAGGGCTCTTCCATGCCAAGTCCTATTACTGGTCATCCTGGCGCTAGGGGTTCCCTTTAGTCCCCGTTCCTCGCACCTGGGAGCTGTTATGAGTGCGGAGAGTTTGGATATATGAGGAGGCAGTGTCCTTGTCTTCTTGAGGGTCCATCTCAGTAGAGGAGTCAGCCCTCGACTTCAGCACCAGTTACTTCACCACCCACCTACCCAGCTAGGGTTGGAGGACAGTTAGCTAGGGGTCGCCCCAGAGTGGGAGGTCGATCAGGTGGTGGTTAGGCCCGTTTCTATGCACTCCCAGCTAGACCCGATGCTATTGCTTTAGATGTTGTGATTACAGTTATTGTCTCAGTTTGCCACAGACATGCCTCTGTGTTATTTGATCCTGTTTCCACTTTTTCATATGTGTCATCATATTTTGCTCGTTATTTGGATATGCCTTGTGAGTCTCTTGTTTCACATATTCGTGTATTTACTCTGGTGGGCGATACAGTTGTTATGGACCGCGTATATAGGTCGTGTGTGGTGACTGTTGGGGTTAGGAGACCCGAGTGGACCTTCTGTTGCTTTGTATGGTGGACTTTGATGTGATATTAGGCATGGACTGGTTATCTCCATTTCGTGCTATTTTGGACTGTCATGCTAAGACAGTGACGTTGGCTATGCCGGGTGTACCACGGATTGAGTGGCAAGGTTCAATCGATTTTGTCCCTAGTAGGGTGATCTTATTTTTGAAGGCCCAGCGAATGGTTGGGAAAGGTTGACTTTCTTACTTGGCTTTTGTGAGGGATGTCAGTGTAGAGACTCCTACCATTGATTCAGTACCGGTAGTGAGTGACTTTCTGGATGTGTTTCCTACAGACTTGTCGGGCATGCCACCGGATACGAATATTAACTTTGTTATTGATTTAGTGTCGGGCACTTAGCCTATTTCTATTCCACCATATCGTATAGAACCGGCATAGTTGAAGGAGCAACTTCAGGAACTCTTTGATAAGGAGTTTATTTGGCCTAGTGTGTTACCTTGGGGTGCGCATGTTCTATTTGTGAAGAAGAAGGATGGCACTATGAGGATGTACATTGATTACAGGCGGTTGAATAAAGTCACAATCAAGAATAAGTATCCTTTGCCTCGTATTGATGATTTATTTGATCAGCTTCAGGGAGCGAGAGTGTTCTTAAAGATTGATCTCCATTCAGGGTATCACCAGTTGAAGATTAGGGATTTGGACATTTTTATGACAGCTTTCAGGACCCGATATGGTCATTATGAGTTACTTGTGATATCATTTGGGCTGACCAATGCCCCATCAATATTCATACATTTGATGAACAACTTATTTCGGCCCTATCTCGACTCATTTGTCATTGTATTCATTGATGATATTCTGGTATACTCGCGTAGTCAAGAGAAGCACGTGGAGCATTTGAGAGGTGTATTATAGCGGTTGAGGGAGGAGAAGCTTTATGCAAAGTTCTCCAAGTGTGAATTTTGGCTCAGTTCAATGGCTTTCTTGGGGCACATAGTGTCCTGTGAAGGTATTCAGGTTGATCTGAAGAAAATATAGGCAGTTCAGAGTTGGCCCAAACTATCCTCAGCCATAGAGATTCGAAGCTTTCTTGGTTTGGTGGGTTATTACCGTCGGTTCATTCAGGGATTTTCATCTATTGCATCGCCCTTGACCAAATTAACTCAGAAGGGTGCCCTATTCAGGTGGTTGGATGAGTGTGAGGAGAGCTTTCAAAAGCTCAAGACCGCCTTGACCATAGCTCCAGTGTTAGTTTTGCCATCAGCTTCAGGTTCATATATAGTATATTGTGATGCTTCGAGAGTTGGTATTAGGTGTGTGTTGTTGCAAGAGGGTAGAGTGATTTCTTACGCTTCTCATTAGTTGAAGCCTCAAGAGAAGAACTATCCTGTTCATGATCTAGAGTTGGTTGTCATTGTTCACACATTCAAGATTTGGAGGCATTATCTGTATGGTGTGTCTTGTGAGGTGTTTACTAATAATTGTAGCCTCCAACACTTGTTCAAGTAGAAGGATCTCAATTTGAGGCAGCGGAGATGGTTGGATCTGCAAAAGGATTATGACATCACTATCTTGTATCATCCGGGGAAGGCCAATGTAGTGGCCGATGCTTTGAGTAGGAAGGCGGTAAGTATGGGCAGTTTGGCATATATTCCTATTTAGCATAGACCTCTTACAGTTGATGTTCAGGCCTTGGCTAATCGGTTTGTGAGGTTGGATATTTCGGAGCCCAGTCGGGTCTTAGCCTGTGTGGTTTCTCGGTCTTCCTTGTTTGATCACATCAGAGAGCGCTACTATGATGATCCTCACTTACTTGTCCTTAAGGACAGAGTTCAGCACGACGATGCCAGATATATGACTATTGGTGATGATGGAGTATTGAGGACTTACTTCAACAATTAGATATTCCAGAGTGGAAGTGGGAGCAGATCACCATGGATTTTGCAGTTGGGCACCCACGGACTTTGAAGAAGTTCGATGCTATTTGGGTGATTGTGGATCGGCTAACCAAGTCTGCGCACTTCATTCCTGTATGTACTACTTATTGTTCAGAGCGGTTAGCAAAGATTTATATCCGAGAGATTTTTTTCTTGCATGGTGTCCCAATTTCTATCATTTCAGATAGAGGTACTCAGTTTACTTTGTAGTTTTGGAGGGCCGTGCAGTGAGAGTTGGGTACTCAAGTTGAGTTGAGCGCATCTTTTCACCCTCAGACGGATGGGCAGTCCGAGTACACTATTCATATATTGGAGGACATATTGTGCGCTTGTGTCATATATTTTGGTGGTTCATGGGATCAGTTTCTACCGCTCACGGAGTTTGCATATAACAACAGTTATTAGTCAAGTATTCAGATTGCTCCATATGAGGCTTTATATCGGACGCGATGTAGATCTCCAGTTGGATAGTTTGAGACAGGCGAGGCTAGGATTTTTGGGTACAGACTTGGTGCAGGATGTTTTGGACAAGGTGAAAGTGATTCAGGAGTAGCTTCGTACAGCGTAGTCGAGACAAAAGAGTTGTTGGCCCAAGAATAGGTGAAGTTTTGAAGATTGACAAAAGAACTCAGACATGGACCAAGTCCATCTTGTGAAGCACAATCATGATCAACCTATACAAATGGGATGCACGTGAAGGAGATAAATCTAACTGATCAATAAGCAATATCTCCTGATCTGATCAAAAAGATTGCATATTGGATAAGGAGGGAAAGACTCCTTACATAAAGAGAACACAGTTTAGGAAGAAGATAGTGTTAGAGTTTGAGATCATAATGAACTCTTCTACGATAGAAGAGTAGCAATTAAATCCCAGTCAAACTCTGATTACTAACCTATTTTCAGTGTTGTTCTCTTTTACCGGTAATGCACATAAGCAGAAGTTAAACTTAAATTGAGAGCAAAAGAGCAAGGCAATTTTGCAAGCAATATATGTGTGATTTGAGTGTGCAATCCTGAAGCTACTTGAACGAGATAGAAGAACCAGCTCCATGTGTCTATCTTTTATTCTATTTCAATTGTAGTAGGTGATTTTACATTGTACCTTTCAGCTTTTATAGAAGCAATTGTATTAGGTTCCTAGAGCGTTCAAGTTAAGAGCTAACTTGAAGTTGTCGCAACAGTTGAGGTTGTGTGCTACAACGGGATTAGAGTTAATCCTTAGGTTTACAAAGAGTTTTTGTAAATGCTGTTTTGGCTCAGTGATTTTAGTGGAAGTTTGGGAAAATACTACTAAGTAGTAGGTCGTGATTTTTTCACCTTTTGAGCCAGGTGTTTTCCACGTAAAAATTTCTATGTTCTTTATTTTCTATATTTATTATTCCGCAAACAGTAATAGTTGGAACATCTAGAAGAACCAGGTCCTTCTATAGTTCAATTAAGCAAAAATTGGGTACCACACAAATCACCCCCCTCCTCTTGTGTGGTATTGACGCCTAAAACATCAATTGGTATCAAAGCGGGTTATCCTTGAAGAGGTTAACACCTTAGGAAAAGATCAAGATGAGTGCACCACCTTGAAACTGGGAAGGGTAATCCACTGCTAGGCCTCCACTCTTTAATGGTCAGTACTACTTTTGGTGGAAGAACATGATGAGAGATCATATCATAGGAGAAGACTATGAACTCTGGGACATAGTCACTTATGGTCCCCTGGCGACTACAAAGAAGAATGCTGAAGTAGTGGATGTGCCAAAGATAAGAGCTGACTGCACTGTTGAAGACTTGAAGAAATGGGAGAAGAATGCTAAGGCCAAGAAATGGCTTGTATGTGGACTGGGTCCAGACGAGCACAGCAGAATTCAAAGTTGTACCACTGCTAAGGATATATGGGACACTTTACAAGTGGCTCATGAAGGAACTCCTCAAGTAAAACGATCAAGAGAAATACTATTATATTCTCAATATGAGAATTTCACTATGAAGGAAGGAGAAACTATCTAGGAGATGTACACAAGGTTCACAACACTAACACATGAACTTAAATCTCTTGGAAGAATTATCCTTGAAGAAGACAAAGTTGAGAAAATCTTAACAAGGGTCTTACCAATGACTTGGAAAAGCAAAATCACTGCTATTCAAGAATCAAAGAACATTGCTACTCTCAAGTTGGATGAACTGATTGGAAACCTCACTGCCTATGAACTGAGAAGGCAAACCATGAAAATGGATGCACCCAAGAAGGAAAGGAGTCTGGCTCTTAGAATAGCTGAAGGTGCAGATCTGGAGGATGATGAAATGGCCATGATCACAAGAAATTTCAAAAGTACCTAATGAGAGGAAAGGGTTCTTCAAGAGGTACAACCTTTAACAAACCAAGGGCTCCTGAGAAACAGACCAATAAGGGTTGTTACAAATGTGGCAAGACTGATCACATGATCAAGAACTGTCCTCAGTGGGAAATTGAATGGAAGAAGGAAAGGGCTGAATGAAGGAACAAGAAGAAGTAACATGTTCAACCTAAAAGGAACAAAGGATAAACAAAGGCTATGGTTGCTGCTTGGGGAGAAACATCAGATGAGGATTCAGAAGATGAAGCTGGAGATGAACAAGCACTTATGGCCATCGGAGAATCAGATGATGAATAGGAGGTAAGTGTCCTTCATCTCAAAGATAAAATTAAATTTCTATCTAAAGAAAGGTTGTCTGAACTATTGTCGGACTTCATCGATGAGTTTGAAATAATCAACAATGAGAAGGAAGAGCTGTCTAGGAAGTGTGTGATCTTAAAAGCCAAGTGCAAAAATCTAGAATTTAGGGCTAATGAGAGTGACAGTAAAAATGCTGAGTTGAAGAACCAGGTTCTTGAACTTGACACCAGTATCCTAGAACTTAGATCTAATAATTTAAAACTAAAATTAGGAACATGTAAGAAGAAAGCTGATCACACACACCTCACCTTAGAAGAAAACCTAGGAAAAATGAAGGATGAGTTGTACAGAAAGGATGAACAGATAAGAGTCTTAAAAGAAGACCTAGGGAAGGTAAAGCATGAACTAGACAGAACTTGCAAATGGAATAAGGCTTCTGATGTACTATCCTGGCTACAAGAACATCACAGTAGCAACAAGAGAGGACTTGGCTATGGGGCACAAGCACCTAAGTGGGACCCCAAAAGCAAGTACATCACTCTTCCTGAAAACAAAAGCAAGTACATCACTCCCTTTGGAAATGGGAAGAAAGGTGAGATTATTGGGGTTGGAAAGGTGGGTAAGACAGACTCACACTCCATTGAGAATGTCTACTTGATAGATGGCTTGAAGTATAGCCTAATCAGTGTATCACAACTGTGTGACAGAGGTAACCTTGTAGCATTTACCTCTACTAAGTGGTTTGTGATTAACCTTACCACTGACAAGATTGTTTTGCATGGAAAAAGAGTTAACAATATTTACATTGTAGATTTGTCCATTCTTTCAGAAAATGAACTCACTTTCTTGAGTGTGTTGGACAATGATCCCCTCCTGTGGCACAAAAGACTTGGTCATGTAAGTCTGAATCAACTCAACAAATTAGTCTCCAAGGACTTGGTGATAGGGTTACCTAACATCAAGTTCAAGGAAGACAAAGTTTGTGAGACCTATGCAAGGGGGAAGCAGCTAAGATCATCCTTTAAAAGAAAGAAATTGATAAGCACGACCAGGACGTTGGAACTGGTTCATATGGACCTCTGTGGTCCAATGAGAACATTGAGCAGAGGTAGTAAGAAATATGTGATGGCACTTGTTGATGATTATTATAGGTTTACCTGGGTACTATTCTTAACATCTAAGGATGAGGCATTTGATATGTTTACTGCCTTTGTGAGAAAAACTCAGAAACAACTAGGTAATCAACTTGCATCCATCAGGTCTGATCATGGAACTGAATTTGAAAATGCTAAGTTTGCTGAATTTTGTGATAAGCATGGTATAGATCATAACTTCTCTGCCCCTAAGACTCCTCAACAAAATGGAGTAGTTGAAAGGAAGAACATGACTCTTGATGATGTGGCTATGACTATGCTTCTTTCTAGTAAACTGACTCATAGCTTCTGGGCAGAGGCTTTCAACACTGCATGTTATATCATAAATAGATGCATGACTAGACCTCTTGTAGAGAAGACTCCCTATGAGTTACTTAAAGGGAGAAAACCAAATATATCCCATCTTAGGGCATTTGGATGCAAGTGCTTTGTGCACAATAATGGAAAGGACTCCCTAGGTAAGTTTGATCCCAGAAGTGATGAGGGAGTATTCTTGGGATATTCTTCACATAGCAAAGCATATAAAGTGTTCAATAAAAGAACTTCGTGTAGAAGAAAGTGTACATGTAGTGTTTTATGAAACTAACATTCTTTTTGAAAGACAGGAACATGAAGATGAAGGGCTGGTAAAAATATGAGTGAAGTCTCAGCTCAAGCTAAAGTGGCTCCAAAAGAAGGAATAGGTGATGGAACAGGTCCTTCCATATAGGGCAACCTGACAGAGGGAACTGATCAAAGAGGAACTTAAACCAATCCCCTAAAGGAACTTGTTCATGACCCTGTTCCTCAGCAGCAGAACATGGGAGAAACATCAAGCAGAAATCAGTTGGTTGTGAAACCTCACTAGTATCAAAGTTCTCATCCTATTTAGAACATAATTAATGACCCAATCTCTGGAGTCAAAACTAGATCACAATTAAAGAATTTGTGTGCTTTTGATGCTTTCCTGTCTCTTATTGAACCTAAAATTGTTGTTGAGTCTTTCCATGATGCAGACTGGTAAATGCAATGCAAGATGAACTCAATCGGTTCGAGAGAAGTCAAGTTTGGCATCTAGTTCCCAGACCCAAGGACATATCAGTGATTGGCACAAAATGGATCTTCAGAAACAAGCTTGATAAAGATGGAATAGTTACAAGAAACAAGGCAAGACTGGTGGTCCAAGGATACAGCCAAGAGGAGGATATAGATTATGATGAGACTTTTGCTCCAGTTGCAAGACTGGAGGCAATAAGACTTCTCATAGCTTTTGCAGCACACATAGAATTCACTCTTTATCAGATGGATGTCAAGAGTGCCTTCCTGAATGGCTACCTAAAAGAAGAAGTGTTTGTTAAACAACCTCCAGGGTTTGAGAGCAAGGAGCATACTGAACATGTGTACAAATTAGACAAGGCTCTCTATGGACTCAAGTAGGCTCCTAGAGCATGGTATGAATGATCGTCTAAATTCCTGCTTGAGCATGGCTACAAAAGAGGTAAAATTGACAGCACTCTATTCTTGAAGGAAAAAGGTAAGGATCTTCTTATGGTACAAATATATGTTGATGACATAATTTTTGGGGCAACCACTGACAAACTGAGTAAGTATTTTGCCAAATTAATGGGGAGTGAGTTTGAAATGAGTATGATAGGTAAGCTTAACTTTTTCTTAGGTCTATAGATCAAACAAAGCCCAAATGGAACCATGATTCATCAGCAGAAATATGCAAAGGAACTGATCAAAAAGTTTAAAATGGATGAATCAAAGGAAATAGACACCCATATTGCAACTGCCACTAAATTAGACATAGTTGAACCTGGTTCATCAGTTGATCAGAAGTTGTATAGGGGTATGATTGGTTCACTTTTGTATCTATCTACCAACAGACCTGGCATAGTTTTTAGTGTAGGGCTTTTGCTCGCTTTCAAGCTAATCCAAAGGAATCTCACTTGACTGTTGTCAAGAGGATATTGAGATATTTGAAAGGCACTACCGATTTGTGTCTTTGGTACCCTAAAGGTAGTAATTTCAATCTAGTAGAGTATGTTGATGCTGATTATGCAGGTTTCCTTGCGGATAGGAAAAACACCTCAGGTATGGCTCATTTTCTTGGTTCATGTCGTGTGTCATGGGCCACTAAAAAGAAAAATTCAGTGGCCTTATCCACTGTTGAGGCTGAATGTGTTGTCGCTGCCTCTTGTTATGCTCAATTGTTGTGTATCAAACAGCAGCTGATAGATTTTGACATTGAAGTTGGTTGCATTCTTATCTTCTATGATAACACTAATGCTATAAGTATGACAAAGAACCTTGTTCATCATAAGAGGACTAAGCACATAGATGTTAGACACCACTTCTTAAGAGATAACTATGAGAAAGGATTGATCTCCACAGAATTCTATGCTACTAATAAACAAATTGCTGACATCTTCACTAAAGCACTGAGTAGAGAAAACTTTGAGAGGAACATGTTGGAATTAGGGATGATTAAGATTACCTAATAGGACCAACTCAGAATGCAAAATGAAAAAAAATAAATAAAAATATTTTGTGGCTAGGAAATCTGAAATTGTGTAAATATCTAGATTAATTTTTACTCAGCTTCATACAGTAATTAGTATACTCCTGTGACATGTGTTAATATGACTCACTGATCTCTTACAAAATTTTCTCTATTATGGCAAATTGAGGCATGTTCAAGAGAATTCTAAATGAAAAACTTGGTTCATCAGTATGGGTTCATCTGAAAGCTAAGGTATGTTTTCTATACTCTACATAATTAGAAATATAAATATTTAAAGCATGAGCAGAAGTCCTACAATTGATTCAATTCCTTAGAAAATACTATTTGTTAGCTTTGAACCAATTCCGACTGCCTTAGAACTCTAAACCACAAAAATTGCCTAAAATCTTAGAAAGCTTAACCGATCATTCAAACCTGCAATTTCAGGTTGATTAGACCTCTAATTGACCACTGCTAAAGCTGTCGTTATACATTAAATGTGTATTTCTCTTTAAATACACATCATTATCTCCTGTCATCTCCATAATTCTAAACCGTCAAAAATCCCTCTTCAATTTCATTTGCCTTCTTCTCCAAAATTCTAACTTACCAATTCTCTCAAGAAACCAGCGATCATGACAAACCCACAAGACAATCCTGGAACTCCACCACAACCCACTCCCTCTGATTCATCTACCTCTCATCCACCCAGTACACCTCCCAAACCCAGGCTGAGAAGGGTAAAAATGTTTGCTCGAAAAACAGTAGCGTCTGGGCTCTCAAAAAGAAATTAAATGAGAAATTAAAGGCAAGCCAGGTCCAAGACTCTGACTCCAACTCTAATTTTGAGTCATACAAATCCGCTAGTAAGGGGAAGGACCTGGGTCTTCTGACTCTGAATAGGATCAAGAATTCCCTTCTACGGTAAGTTCTTCTTTGTATGAAAATCTAGAAACTAGGTTTGTTCTGGTTGAGCCTATTAAGGATGTAGAATTACCTGAGTTACAAAGGAGTGGAGGTAAAAAGAAATCTGAAAAAGAAAAAAAAAGGGTGCATGTGGTGAAGAGAGGGGAAATGGGAAAAAAGTGGTTGATCATTCACCCACTGCTGATTTGTCCGTGCCTGCTATCTGTGGGGTTGAACAAAAAAGGTAGAAGATAGTGGCCAAAAGTCAGGGGAAGTGGTTTTGGCGAAGCTGCTGAAGGGTTAGTTCATCTAAGTACGCAAAGAGATGAACCTGGTTCATCTACTGAAGAGACCCTGGTTGACCTGTTGAAAAAGGTTGGGGCGAGTTATGATCATAAGAAACGAATAACTCCCACACCAAAAGCCCCCAATGCTCCTAAACCCTCCAAGAAAAGAAAGGCTTCATCCCCAACAACTACTGAAATTTCATTGCCAAAGGGAAGGCTCTAGCTGAGAGTAAGAAGAAAAAGCTGGCTAAAGGAAAATGGAAGGTTGCAGAGTCCTAAGAGGCTGTGGAGGTTGAGGAGATGGAACAGGTCCATCAGGAGGAAGTTCAAATAGTGGAGGTTCAGACCCCCAAGCCCAAAAAGTCCAAGACTTCTTTCAAGAAGGCTTCCTCTGTGTCTCAGGCTGATGAACCTTCATTAGCCAAGAGGACAAGGTCTGTAATGAAAAGTAAACAAGAATTTCTGAAGACGAGGAATGGAGTGGATAAGAAGAAGAAGATGAGTATGATAGTGAACAAGACAAACTTGCCATGTTTGGCAAAAGAAATATTTTGAAAGGTAGACTGCTGAAAGACATGGTGGAACCAAGAATGATGAGACTGGTGGATGTCGTAGTTGCTCAGGGGTGGAAGGACATGGTCATTCAGATGGATGGTAGGCTAGATAGGAATAAGATCATCGAGTTCATGGCAAATGCAGAGGTTTAGGATGGCAAGGTTAACAGCCTGGTGAAAGGAGTTCAAGTGTCCTTTGATGCAGAAAAATTGGGAGAGATCCTTGATATACCTTCTAAAGGGTTTGATGACTATACAAGGAAAAAGTGGCCTTGTCTGGACTCCCTTCCTACTGCCCTTGACATTACCAGGCGGTTTTGTGATGCTGAAGATGTGAATGAGGCTAGGGCTGTTCAGAAAAGTGAAATGAGGCCTCAACACAAGGTCTTGTTTGAATTTTTCAATAAGTGCCTATTGCCCAGACAAGAGAGAAGTCATATTGCAAATTATATGGACCTAGTTCTTATGGAGTTCCTAGAAAGTGGAAGGCAAATTAATTGGCATGCATTCCTCATCAAGTTACTGGACAAGGTCATCAATGGATCAAAGGCTCATGCTACCCCCTATGGCTTTATTCTGACTACGATTCTGGATAGGTGCAATATACCTTTAAAGAAATGGGAAATGGCTTCAAACAAGGATCACTTTGGCATTAACACTCTGATTGCTTGTGACTATTTGGTCAATGTCATCCCAAATAAACCTGGTTCATCCAAGAAGACTCCTATCAACAGTAAAGTCAGGGCTCTTGTTCAAGAATGTAAAGCCAAGGATGCTGAGATAGCTAGGCTCAAGGCTCGTGTGGCAAAGGTAGAATCTGAGAGGGATACTCTCAGAACTGAGCTTGCCAAAGAAAAGGAGAAGAATGATGGAATTCTTCATAATATGCTGAATCTTCTCCAAGCCCAAAACCAACCCTCTAGCTCCCCCAAGCCTTAGGAAGTCTAGCTTTCTAGTACCTTTAATGACCCGGATTAGGGATTTTTCTATATTTTTGCTCATGGTTTAAATGTTTTTTGTTTTTCTGGTTGTGGATTGTGGTAGAAACATATCCTCTATCAATGATATCTACTGTTTTTACTCTTGTTATATGTTAATCTTTCCTTGATAGTTTAAATATGTTTGCTTGATTACTGATGATTAAACCATGATTACACTTACAGTTGCCCCAGTGGCCATGTGTAGTTATTAAAATCTGGGAATCACACTTTGTATGTAACTTTTCGATGATGTTAAAAGGGGGAAGAGATATTGTGTTTTACACATTCTGAATTAAGTGATATTTATAACTTAATTAACATGGTCCTTGATGATAAGTGAATTTTCTAAACTTTGAATTGATGGTTCAGCTGAGTTCTTACAAGATCCAAGTAAGTAAAAAGCACAGAGCTTGTCATCATCAAAAAAAGAGAATTTGTTGGCCCAAGAACAGGTGAAGTTTTGAAGATTGACAAAAGAACTCAGACATGGATCAGGTCCATCTTGTGAAGCACAGTCATGATCAACAAATACATGTGAGATGCACATGAAGGAGATAAATCTAACTGATCAAGAAGTAATATCTCCTGATCTGATCGAAAAGATTGCATATTGGATAAGGAGGGAAAGACTCCTCACATAAAGAGAACACAGTTTAAGAAGAAGATAGTGTTAGAGTTTGAGATCATCATGAACTCTTCTACGATAGAAGAGTAGCAATTGAATCCCAATCAAACTCAGATTACTAACCTATTAAATGTCATTGTTGTTCTCTTTTACAGGTAATGCACATAAGCAGAAGTTAAACTTAAATTGAGAGCAAAAGAGCAAGGCGATTTTGCAAGCATTTTATGTGTGATTTGAGTGTGCAATCCTGAAGCTACTTAAACGAGATAGAAGAACCAGTTCCATGTGTCTATCTTTTATTCTAGTTCAATTGTAGTAGGTGATTTTACATTGTACCTTTCAACTTTCATAGAAGCAATTGTATTAGGTACCTAGAGTGTTTAAGTTAAGAGTTAACCTGAAGTTGTCGTAACAGTTGAGGTTGTGTGCTACAACGAGATTAGAGTTAATCCTTAGGTTTACAAGGAATTTTTGTAAATGTTGTTTTGGCTCAGTGATTTTAGTGGAAGTTTGGAAAATCCTATTAAGTAGTAGGTCATGGTTTTTTCACCTTTTGAGCCAGGTGTTTTCCACGTAAAAATATTTGTGTTCTTTATTTTTTGTATTTATTATTCCGCAAGCAGTAGTAGTTGGAACACCTTGAAGAACCAGGTCCTTCTATAGTTCAATTAAGCGAAAATTGGGTGCCACACAAATCACCCCCCCCCCTCCTCTTGTGTTGTATTGACGCCTAAAACATCAAGAGTTATGCTGACAAGAAGGTCTGTGATGTGTCTTACATGGTTAGGGAGAAAGTTCTACTGAAAGTACCACCCATGAAGGGTGTTATGAGATTTGGGAAGAATGGTAAATTGAGTACTCGGTTCATTAGGCCTTTTGAGGTACTTCGGAGGATTGGGGAGGTGGCTTATGAGATGGATTTGCCATCTAGCTTGTCGAGTGTGCATCCCGTATTCCATGTTTCTATGCTCCAAAAGTATATTGGCGATCCGTCTCATGTTTTGGATTTCAGCACGGTTCAGTTAGACGGGGATTTGACTTATGATATGGAGCCAGTGGCTATTTTGCGGCGTCAAGTTCGAAAGTTGAGATGAAAGGATATAGCTTCAGTGAAAGTGCAGTAGAGAGGTTGGCCCGTGGAGGAGGCTACCTAAGAGACCGAGCGGGAGATACAGAGTAGATATCCTCACCTATTTGAGGCTTCAATTATGTTTTTTGACTCGTTCGAGGACGAATGTTTGTTTAAGAGGGGGAGCATGTAACGACCCGGCCGGTCGTTTTATGAGTTACCGCTTCGTTTCCCCTATTTTTGCTTCTTTATGTGTTGTTCAGCTGTATTTCATCGTATCATATTGGTTGGTTTGGGTTCGGAGTGGTTTTGTAGAGGAATGAGACACTTAGTCTTTTTTTAAGTAGGCTTAAGTTGTAAAAGTCAATCAGATGTTGACTTATGGGTAGAAGGTCTCGGATGTGAATTCTGATGGTTCATATAGCTTCGTTAGGTGATTTGGGACTTAGAAGCGTGATTGGAATGCGTTTTGGAGGTCCGTGGTAGATTTAGGCTTGAATTGGCGAAATTGGAATTTTAGCATTTTCCGGTCGGCAGTGGAGATTTTGATATCGAGATCAGATTGGAATTCTGGAAATTGGAGTAGGTCCATTGTGTCATTTGTGATGTGTTTGCAAAATCTCAGGTTATTCGGAAGTGATTTGATAGGTTTCGACATCGTTTGCGGAATTTGGATGTTTTGGAATCCTTAGGTTTGAATCCGAGGGTGATTTGAATTTTTGATGTTGTTTTGAGTGTTCCGAAGGTTGGAACAAGTTTGAATGGTGTTATGGGATGTATTGGCATGTTTGGTTGAGGTCCCGAGGGCCTCGGTCATGTTTCAAATGCACAACGAGACATTTTTGGACTTGAAGAGTTAGCAGTTTTACTGGTATTCTGTTGCAGATAGTTTGCTCTTTGCGATCACGTAGAGGAGTTTGCGATCGCGTAGGCTTAATTGGGGCTGAGGTGGAGTTGTTCTACACGATCACAGAGATGAGGTCGCGATCGCGTATGTGTGAGATATTGTGCTTCGTGAACGCGTGGCCAGGGTCGCGTTCGCGTAGAAGGAGGTGAGCTGGTGTTAAATGGACGTGGTTGCTCTATGCGACTGCGTGAAGCAGGTCGCAATCGCGTAGGTCTGGGTGGCTGAGGTTCGTGAATGTGTGGAGGTTTACACGATTGCATAGGGTAAGTTGAGGGGCAGTCCATTTTTGTGTTTCGCGATCGCGATGAAGGAAGCACTTCGGTAGAAAGTATAAAAAGCCATCTTCGCGATTTTCAGCTAATTTCTCACCATTTTTGGACGTCTTTGAAGCTTCTTGAGAGAAATGGAAGAGGGATTCGAGGGGTAACACTTGGAGGTAAGGTTTTTGAACTCAATACTCAATTCTATGGTGGTTTCAAACTGATTAGACATGAAATTAGTGGAATTTAAGGGTTAAAATTGGAGAATTAGGGCTTGAATTGGGGAGTTTAAATTGGGGATTTGAAGGGCTATTTGAGGTCCGATTTTGATGTTCTTGGTATGTATGGACTCATGGGAGGATAAGAATTCTAGTGATGTGATTTTATCGAATTTTGAGAAGTGGGCCCGGGGTCGGGTTTGACAAATTTTGGGATTTTTGATGTAATTTGATTATTTTCGCGTGGATTTTGTTTTCTTAGAATATGTTGATGTTTTGATTCTGATTTTGGATAGATTCGAGGTGATTTGAGGCCGACTCGAGTGTCAAAGGCATCGCGGAGTAGAGTTTCATCTGATTCGAGGTAAGTAACGATTGTAAATCTGGACTTGAGGCTATGAAATCCCAGAATTTTTGTACTATTTTGGTAAATAAGCTGACGCACATGCTAGGTGACGGGTGTGTGAGCGTGCACCCGTAGGGATTGTGACTTGGTCCATCCCGGGAGAACTGTAGAATTGTCTATTTTGATAAACTCTATGTGATATCTAAGTGTTTTAGAAATGAACCTATCAATTTAGGCTGAATGTTATGTTTGGGACCTTGTGCCGAACTGTTTTGGACCCTCAGGGGTATTTTACAACTTTCCTCACACTGTTTTGATTCGAAAGCATATCATCAGTCATGATTTTTACCTGTTCACTTTTGATTTAGTTTCATTACTCTGTTTTAAATATTTGAAAGTTGTTTGGGCTGAGTTTCCCTGATTTTTCACTGAAATGCCCGAGTGGATGTGAGGTTGATGACCGAGAGGTGCCAAGGGATGGATGGTGAGGATTATATATATATTATGGATCGGGTTGCACACCATAGCGATATGTTGGATCGGGCTGTACGTCGCAGCGATATAGCGCTTGTGCTGTAGGAGCCCCTCCGGAGTCTGCACACCCCCAGTGAGCACAGTCGACTATATATTACGGATCAGGTTGCACGCTACAGCGGTTATTATTATGAAATATCTATTGAGCGAGAGTGCTGAGTGTGAGTACTGATTGACGAGAGTTGAGTCACGAGTGATTGAGAGGTTTGCCCGATGGGCTATACTTATGAGTGATACCTTGCCTATGGGCTTGTTTATGAAATCACCGTTTTCACTCTCCTTTAAACTGAGCCTCTATTGAAAATGTGTTGAGCAAATGTTTTAAATAACTTTCGTTGAAACTGGAGTTTTTACGAATTGTTTGGAACTTGAACTACGAATTTGACTTTGATATTTCCATTGTGATTTTATGTTAGATTATGTATATGATTTAAATGCTCATCACTGCACTCAAACTTTATTTACTTTGGTTACTTACTGAGTTGGTGTACTCACGTTACTCTATGCACCTTGTGTGTAGATCCAGGTGCCACAGCATCAGAGTAAGAGCTTTCAGCAGCTTCTGAGTATTTCTGGAGATAACAAGGTAGCTGCACGGCGTTCGCAGACCTGCCTTTCTCCTTCCTATCCTTAGTGTTATTTATTTCAGTCTTTTCTTCTTGTATTGAGTAGACAATACCGGACAGTATCTTAGTGGCTCATGACTATTGACACCATGATCGGGTGGTGTGGATGTATTTACATACTTGTTTTCTTCCGCATATTTTGTTAAATTAAATGCAAGACTTGTGTTCATAACTGATTTGGAAATGAATTCACAAAACACCTTTATGTTTTATGGGTTGATTCGACTTGTTTAGTATTGCGATAGGTGCCATCACGACCGGGGTGATTTGGGATTGTGATAAAAATTTACATCGAGTTTGTTGTGCTTGCCGTATATGTTGATGACATTAACCTTATTGGAACTCCTACTGAACTCCAAAAGGAAATTGATTATTTAAAAAAGAAATTCGAGATGAAAGATCTTGGAAAGACAAAATTATGTATCGGTTTGCAAATTGAACATTTGGCAAACGAGATTTTTGTTTATCAATCTGCCTACACATAAAAGGTATTTGAAACGGTTTTATATAGATGGAGCACATCCATTAAGTACTCAGATGGTGGTTCGATCACTTAATGTGAATAAGGATTCGTTCCGACCTCAAGAAAAGAATGAAGAGCTTCTTGGTCCTGGAGTATCATATCTTAGTAAAATTGGTGCACTTATGTATCTTGCTAACACTACAAGTCCTGACATAACTTTTCAGTTAATGTAGCTCTGCTCCTACAAGGAGACATTGAAATGGAATCAAACACATATTGCGGTATCTAAAAGGGACTACCGAGATGGGCTTATTTTATGACAATGATTGCAGTCCCAGTCTTATTGGTTATGCCGATGCTGAGTATTTATCTGATGCACACAAGGTTCGATCTCAAATAGGCTATCTGTTTACATGTGGAGGCACTGCCATATCTTGGCAATCGAATAAGCAATCACTCGTGGCTATTTCATCTAATCACGTAGAGATAATTGCTATTCATAAAGCAAGTCGAGAATGTGTATGACTGAGGTCTATAATACATCTTATTCGTGAAAAATATGATTTGAAGTGTGACAAACTACCCACGATTATGTATAAAGATAATGCAGCATGCATAGTCCAATTGAAAGGAGGATTCATAAAAGGAGATAGGATAAGGTACATTTCACAAGTTATTCTTCACACATGATCTTCAAAAAATGGTGATATCAATGTGCAACAGATTCGTTCAAGTGATAATATGGTTGGTTTGCTTCCCAAATCTCTACCAACGCCAACCTTCAAGAAACTAGTGGACAAGATTGGGATGCGAAGGCTCAAAGATGTGAATTGATGCTCCCATCAGGAGGAGTTAATATGCGTTGTACTCTTTTTCCCTTATAAGGTTTTGACTCACTGGGTTTTCCTTGCAAGGTTTTTAATGATGCAACCAAAAGGTGTATTATTAAACATGTGCACTATTTTCCCTTCACTAGATTTTTTTTCCCCCTGGGTTTTTTCTAGCAAGGTTTTAACGAGTCATATTATCTATTAATGGACATTCAAGGGGCGAGTATTATAAATAATATTAAGTGTGAATGCCCATATATTATGAAATTACTTGGGAGCAAATTGTGACCAAGTGACATGGCCTTCATCAAGTGGCAAGGCCTTTCAACAAGTGTCAAGACTCTCAACAAGTGGCAAAGCCTTTTCAATAAATGTAAGACTTTCAACAAGTGTCAAGACTTTGGATAAGTGGCCAAATCCTTTCATACGAAAGTGCCAATAAATATGCCCACACTTGAAGAATGTAATTATGAAATAAAGAAAAGTTTATTCATTATCTCCCTCTAAATTTCTCTTGTTTTACTTTATTTTCTATTATTCTATAACATAAGGAATACAATTGTGCAAGTTTTCTCAAATATAACACATTTCAATAAGTATTTGGGAACTTTCTGCTGCCCAATAACACACGTGCAAGAGAAGAACTAATACCACTTTCACAATTTTGTTTTTATTAATCTTTTTGCCAGTTTTCATATAATAATACATTCCTTTCCCTAGAAATAACAGAAAATGATATTTTTTACATGGAGGGAGCTGAATTAAGGAGATAATCAGCCTCGATATTTGACTAACATGGACAAAGGCACAAGACAGAGTCCCTTCTTCTTCAGGTCCATATAGCTATTGTTTTTTCCATCAAAACACACATTATTTCTTTCTACTGTCTGCATTTCTTGATGTTGCATAGAACCACCTTCAATATTTCCCTAAACAATAAACAAAAAGATCCAAAAACAAAAGTGGATATAGTTTCATTTTGCTCAAGAAATCCATATTAATTAATAGTATATCTCAGGATTTGGAGAGGAGAATGTTACCAGGAAATTTCCACTACTGTTGTCTGCTCTTTGGTAATTGATGTCCATCTGCTTAAAACTACTTACCTATTAACATCAAGCAAGATATCTAAGTACAATAACATTGTGGAAGCTCAACAATAACAACAACAAACTCAGTGTAATCCCATAAGTGAAGTGTGGGGAAGGTAATATACATGTATGCAACCTTACCCCTACCTTACGAAGGCAGAGACGTTTTCTGATAGACTCTCGGCTCAAGCAATAGTCGATGTACTCAAGTTTTAGTTGGAAAAGTTATATGGTAACAATACTACCCATGACGAAAGGTAGTAGATACCCGATAAAATAGTTAAGGTGAGCGCAAGTTGACACATGAATATTACTGCTATAAGATAAAAGAAAGAAAAAAATGATAAAAGAAAAGTGTGATGATTACCTTAGGACTGTTGACAGGAGAGCTAGCAGTGTCTTCTAAATCAGGATCAGAGATTTTCTTGTTCTTTGGTTTCTTCAAATTCAATCTCTTAAGAAACGGTGAGCCACCCATAGGAGAATTATATGAATTCAAGACTTGATTATTGGTGTTACAATTTTTCCAAGCAACAGCATGAGAAGCAGCATCAGATAACAAAGAAGGGCTACCAAAACATGAACTATTATTTTCCCTGTTATTATTTTCCATTGAAAAGTCCTCCAAATAAGTTGTCCATCCACTCTCTTCTTGTGCATTACAGTAACTTGATCCCTTATTATTCACATATGAACCATCCATTATTTCCTAGTGAATATAGAGGAACAAAGTGCAATTTGGAGAATTCTTGAAGTTGTTTAATTTGAGAGTAGTTGATGACTTGTAGGCTAAAGGGAAGATAGCTTATAAACAACAGAAAACATGTACAGGGAAGAAAAAGGGGACTCATCTTGGATGTGGGGCCAAATGGAGGAAGTTGAGGAAGTATAAGGTGTATGCATACATTACTCCTATCTTGTGTGAGATTTAGATATTGTTTTTAATAGCTCTTTGGCTCAAGAGAAAACCGTTTCCAAAACACATTAACAAATACAAGGGTAAAAAGTTATGGTAAAAATACTGTAAAAGAGAAAATACTGATAGCAAAAACAGTTCAGATAACCCAAGTAAAAAAAATTAAACAGTTTCAATTAGTAAAAATAAAAAATTTAAGTGATACATATAACTTTTTTATATATTATTAGCACACTTAATTTGAGATAGCAGGTTAGTTATTACTTTTATAAGGTTATCACTTAACACTCATCATAAAAATATACCGATAATTACCTTACAAAAGATTTAAATTATAAATAATTTTTTAATATTACTATCAGTATATAAAACTTTAACTCAAAACACAAAAAGAAAAAATGGGAAAAGAGAGAACGTGCAGAAAGGAAATTAAATTTCAAGGAAGATAGAGGATAATAGTTGACCTTGTTAGTTCAAGTGGTATTTCCAACTAAATTAATTGAAGGAAAAGGTCTTTTTTTTTCTTTGGTCACCCACTTTGTCTAATTGTCTCAACAGAAAGGTGTTAAAAGCCATTGTGACTTTTTATTCTTCAATTAGTATTATATTCATATATTTCTTGAACTTATTTAGCAGTTGGTGAACGCATTAAATTAATTACTTTGGGTACAGGTGCATGAACTAATTCAAATGTGCTTTAGAGGTGTCAGTACTGCAATTATTCTTCATTCGAGCTCACAAAATTGGCACTTTTGGCCAACCATATATGAGTATTTTCTTAATTCGTTTAGGATACTTTAATTTAAGACTAGAATAACTTAGCCAAGTGGAATGTCTGTTAGTTTAGGAGAGTAGATTAGACACACGACTTTAGTTAATTAAAAGATATTATTATGACCAAACAAGAAGGAGAATTAGTTATTGAGCAACATTATATTGAAATGGCAAGGAACATCTCATGTTATGACTTTGGCTATTGTCAAACTTGACCTGACTTTTTCCTATTAGTTAAATATTAGACGAACAAATAATTGCGTATTTGTGTTTATAGAGAATAACGGAATAAATATGGAATGGTATCACGTATTCGCAAAAGAAACGATAAGAACAGAATACCGAACTTAAAATTGTACAATTGCAACACTACATGTTTAAATTCTGTTAACCCTTGGATACTCGAAAGAGTCATTATATATTTATTTTATTTCTGAATTGTCCAAAATAATAACAGTATATTATTCTCATTTTTTGAAAGATAACGAGAAAAGGCCACATTGGTCCGGTGCCTTTTAGAGTGACCATTATTTTATTTATTTTATTTCTGAAAAATAAAACATTAAGGGATTTTTACCTATATGTACAACATTAGAAACTTATTTACCATCATTGTTTAGGTTTTAACTTAATTATAAATTGATATGCAATTTACCAATTATATACAAATTAGTATTAGTGAGTTTCCCATTACATTTAGGAAATGAAGAGGGAATTCCCTCTTCTCTCTCTCTCTCATTTTCTATCAGTATTCTTATATTAATATTTTCATGTAGATTAACTGAAGAAATGATACTAATGTTAAATGGAAAAAAGAGAGAAGATTAGTAGCTAGCAAAGTTCTTACTTCAGATCCTATGAAAACGAGGAAGTAAATAAGAAAGAAATTAGCTTCAATGCAGAGAATCATTTTAGTTATCATTATTTTAGCTTTTTTGAATCAATAAGCAAAATAGTATTAATTAGAAGTAAGTAGATTGAATTGGAAACTATGATAATCTATTAAAAACTCCTTTGACGGCCATTAAAAAGCTTCAAAGCTTTGGATTCGAAAATGGAATTTTATGAAATTATTTTTTGTTTGGATTGAATATTGTTGCAAATGATTGGGAATATCCGTTGGAGTTTATATCTCAAATTAGAGATAATTTTGTGAAGATTCGAGGTAGTTTTGGTTAAAATTTTAGATTGAATCTCGAAAAAGAAGACATGAACAAATTGCATATATTTTGTATGTCGAATGTAGAAACAGTATAAAAAATATCTACAACTTACATAATTGTATATAAGTTGTATATAAATTGTATGTAAATTATAGTTTTTGATCGAATTCTGTACAAAAAATGTGCATTTATGTTGAACATAAATTGTAGATTTTGACCGGATTTGTATGTATTTTATAAAAAAAACTTTTGTTACTTCTTGTAAATATGAAAACTTAGACAAAACCGGATAAATAAGTTTAAAATCTTGTATATATTCGAAAAGTCCCAAAGATTAATAGTCGAAAAAGGAATTAATAAAAAATATTTTTATCGGATGAAAGCTAGGACGAGCCCGTTTATAATCCTAATAGCCCATCATACTTGGCCTACACACCAAGCCCACATATTTCCAAAACATTTTGAAATTAAAAGGATCCAGTGGAAAAGTCCAAGCCCAATCAGTGTCAGTCAAGAAAAGCCCAATACTCTGAAGCAGAGATTAAAGGAAAAATTACATGGTGTAGCTAACTTATACACTGTATTTATCGTCGTTCGTAGCCATACTTTTAAAAAATTATCATTCGTAGCTATATTTAAATTTTTTAGCAAATTCACATATTTTTCTGTATTTCAAGGGAGAAATTTTCCGGCAAATCATTGCATTTCTATATATTTCCCTTACTTTTGTACCATGTATGTATTTTCTTTTCCAAGTATGGGATGTATTTTTGTTTTTGCACCATATATGTACCATATATGTTTAACTGCATTTTTTTGGTTATGTACCCATGTATATACTCCTGTATTTTTGTTGCTTGTATTCCTGTATACACCCCTGTATTTCTATTTTTCGACTCGCGTTGGGTAAGCTAATACAGTTAATATAGGTTGTATTATTTGTGCAAACGAATATAGTTGACACATGTTATATTTGTTACGTGAACAAATATAATGAATACAGATGCCTGGCAAGGGAAGATTTGCTACGAATAATAAATATTAAAATAATAGCCGCTGGTTATAATTAGCTATGAAATTGTAGTGCTTTCCGAAATTTTCTCTTAAAGAAACATCAAAAGAGAAAAAAGATAGTACTCCTTCTATCTCAAATTATCTATCGTGTTTCTTTTTTACACACCCTTAAGAAAATATTAAATATGAGAGGTTTTTGATTGTTTTATCCTTATTTATGTCTTAAGATATAATCTCTCTTCATTTAATATTTACTTATAATTGAGGTATTTATAATTTTCAAAATAATTAATATTAAGGGTAGAATAAGAAAAAAATAATAAATTTAGTGTTGAACTTCTAAAATGACAAATAATTTAAGACAAATAATTTTAAAAACGACGACACATAATTTGAGCGGGAGAGAGTATGGAAGTTTAATTAGACATCACGCTCATTTCTGGGGATTTGGAGGGCCAAAGGAAGACAAATTCATCTTTGGTTTGGTCCCACAAATTGTATGACAGAAGTGTCTAATTAATACATTTCGAAGTAAGTAGGTAGAATAGTATAGTGTAGATACTTTTAATTGTGATATTCCAGCCCCTTACTCCACTAGATTTTATTTAGGCACTTCAAATTGATTAAAACACCTTCGAATTTGCGTGTTGCTCACTCTCCCTGACATTAATGACGCATCACGTCAATTGTTAAATTTTTAAAAAAGATTAAAATCAGAAAAAAAAAATGAAAGAAAAGAAAAAAAAATAAGTTAAAACTTGACTGTAAAGAAAATATCCCCTCGCCATCTCCTCTTTCCGTCCTTCCGCTCCTCTCTACCCCTCCTTCCCTCTCTATTATCATCTCCAGAAAATCGTTGTTGCTTGAGAAAATTGTCACATAGCCTGCCGTAAATATGAAATTTAAACGGATCAAGTTAAATCCTAAATTCAAAATATGATAAGACGACTATTAAAATTTTAGGAGTCTATTTGGGTTGCTTGGACGCTACTCTACCGAAACCTTATCTTGGTGGCTACTCTACCCTAATCCTAAGTCACTTGTATAAAAAAGATTGCATATTCCCTTAACAAAGTCATCTTTAAAAAATGGAGATCATCTCGAAAATCCCATAAACTCACGGAAAGAGATCAAGAAGTAGCCGGATAATTCTTGATAATTAAATATTTCAAGAAGATCCAAAACATACTTCATGGATATCAAATAAATCCATAAAAGCCTGCATCATCCTGCGTTCGAGAAATACACTGAGGGGAGAGGAATCAAGGGAACAAACACAATTATACCAGCATCATTTATCAATAAAATTATGTTTCTTAATATTTATATTGCGGTTACAATTTATTTTTATATCACAAAATTGGGGATTCGAGATTCATGGTGAACTCTAAGATGTCAAATTTAAAATCCATGGGAAAAATCATTATTGACTTTTATCAAAAAAATCTTCAGCACCGATGAATTTTATCCAAATCTAAGGTATTCTCAATTTTGTAAAATTTCCGGTGGGGATTCTATGATGATTTGAGCTTTTTTATAGTGGTTGATTTTGAGCGAAATGGAAGCTGTCGGTTTGTTAGTTGCCTGAACTTTTAGATTTTCATAGTAGAGTCAGACGGTGGAGAGAAAATAAGAGAGTGGTGGCGAATGCCGAAGAGTTTAGTGGTGGGTGATGGGTTTAGGGGTCAAATAGCCATGAAGGCCTGGTCAAATAGTTTTGTGAGCCTTTACAAACTTATTTATAATTTTATGATCTTATCTTACATAAGAAATATACTTTTGCACATAAAAGTATATTTTTTTAAAAGACACTTTTATATTTTAATATTTTTTAAATCAAAATGATCACTTTATTTACTTGCTTTAGACACGTTTGTTACACTCTTTTCGTCCAATTCAATCAAGTTAATGCACATAAACTTGGTCAACGATCAAAAAGATTTCATAAGTATAAATTTGATAAAGTTGAAGTGCCTAAATAGAATTTAGTGGATTGCGAGTAAAGGAGCCGAAATGTCAAAATGAAACAAGTAGAGGGTGTATCGGCTATTCTGCCAATTAAGTGTTCTTCAGGAGGTCAACTATCCAGCTGAATCTTTTTCATACTCGTTCTACTATTAATTATGCGAAAAAGAAAGAAAATTACAGAGCCTTTATATGAGAGCCTTCTCGTTTTAATTTATCTCACACCATTTAATACATGAACATCATGCCAGTAACTGCTTTCTTCATTAATGCAAAAGAAGGATTTGGCGATTATTGACCATAAGAACAACACGGACATCAAGCAGTGGAATTTAATATGAATAGTAATATTCCACCAGAATGAATATTACTACATCTATGCCAAATTGAGTAGTCTATTTTATAATCATCAACATTCATAAAATTCTTTGAACTCTGTGACTCGACAGTGCATTATATTTCCCCTCAGTAAAGACATGCAGCTTATAATTAATAACAATGGTGTGAATTGTTAGAACACGCGCGGCGGAAGCAAGCATACTAATCAGGCATCAAATACATGTGAATTAGACAACGCAATAATAACGAGATTAGAAGCACTAACCTCTTAAAGTAGTTGCACAAACCTTCCAAGCAGCAAGAATCCAGGGCTGCAGTCTTCTGCTATTTGCATAGTAAAACCTTTGGATGATTTTGCTATTAGGTGGGCAAGAACAATACAACTGAAAGGTAAGTTATTAGGTGAAACTAGTCTTCCTTTAATAGACTTTTTTGGACGAAAATCCTCCTCCGAAAACGTGTAGGATTCTCCTTCTCCAAGTAGAATCCTACTCCAACTCTATTAGATGACAAGTCACTTTTTTACCCAAGTCTTGTCCAGGTTTTTACTAGGTATAGCAGGGACCACAGAAATAATAAGAGGCTACCAATTATAGTATTAATTCGAAATTAGCATGAATTAATTCTTACTATAACAAATTGCAATTTATTCCACTAAAAGACTGCAAGTGAACTCCTCAATATGAATTTCGAAAATTCAATAACACTTATTTTAACTCCCCATGTTAAGATCTCAAATACCAGTTAATTATATTAAATCACTGAAAATTTAATTTAATCAACTAATTAAATCCTTTACAATTTCGCTTAAAACATTTCATGTGACGGATACAAAATCCACCGGCCGGGTTTTCACATGAAAACTTATAAGCTTACATAAAGGGGTATCATCAAACTCAAAACGAGTCATGGATTCTATCAACTAATTATTATTCGCAAATGTTATTCGTTATTGTCCAATCTATTAGGCATACACTAACTCTAAATAGAGTCGTACCTTTTGATAAATCAAAACAATAAACAAATTACATTGATCATAATAATTATATCAAGATTATGACTATAAGCTCATTTAATGAATTAGAGAAAATATTTTATATATTCAGTGCAAAAACATCTTTTCTCTACTTGGTCCGTTCATTATACACCGAGTATACTAGCACAATAAGTTGGAGTAAAACTACTCCCATAATCAAGACAAATTATACTATAATCTTGTGCTACAATCATCAAGATATTTTGTCAAACAATATCTTTGATTGTGAACATAGTTTATTAATTATGAGAACCAACAATTTAATCTTTTGTGCATGAGCTAAGACTCCATACACTAAATTGTCTACTACATAATTAAAAGGACACACATGTAACAAATGATCTATTTAAAATAGTACTTTATTGAATTAAATAAATTAAATAAATAATTATTCCAAAAAAATAAATATAATACTATGTCTAAACCGCATGGTTAATAGTATATCCTAACAGTGAATGACAAATGATACTAATTTTCAAGTGTGCGATAATGAGTCATGTTTCGGGGGAGAGGTGAGGGAATTGACAAGTATATTTTCCTAAACTATTTATGAGGTAGTAAATGAGTGCTTTAATAAATTTTCTAATTGCTCGTTCCAAAATTGCTAAGAGAGAAGACGACAAAGTTACGTATTTGATCCATGTATGTAATACTTTTGTATGATGAGTTTGAACATAAAATTTGTTGAAACTTGAAAAAAGAGTATTTAAAGTTGTATCAAAACTAATTTTTAAAAGTTGAAGTTTTATTCGGACATGCATTTTATTTGAAAAGAAGTTGAAGTTTTGTGAATAGAAGAAAAAATTTCACCCAAAAACTATCGTAAATAAGTTTTTGGGAAATTGAAATAAAATAAAAAAAATTCAAAAATTAATCATATTTCATGAACAATTAATATTTTTAAATTTTTCTTTAAAAAATATAGTCAAAATCTATGGCCAACCGAGAGCTTAGTGTGGGAGCACAAAATAAGGAGTTTTTTTTTCCTAGTATGGAAGGAGGCATAATCTCCAGCCATGGAAAATCACCTCTGAATTATTAAAATAAGCTTTGTATATTATAAATCATAATTATGAAAATTACATTAAAAATTTTTAAAATTAATAAAAAGTTCTGAAACTAATATACATACATACTAATATGTATAATAAGAAATTCGAAAATATAAAGATATCATCAGATACAAATCAACCATAAAATCATGATAATTCAAACATTAACTGGAAAAAAAACTTTCATTACTAAAATGAGTAACATCAAGCTACATATAGGACCTCTCAATGAGATAATAAATCAAAAACCGTTCTTTAATTAATATAATGTAAAAGAAAATATTTTAGCAGGAAAGATACGGAATGATACGTTAATATTGATAATGATATATGGATACTCTGTCTCGTTTGGGCAAAATCTGACATCAAGACAAACTATGGGTCTTCGTCAGACAGTGACCTCACAAATATAACCAATTAATTAATGTCGCTTTTCACCTTTACCTTAAACTTTTTCTAAATCTCTTAAAACTCCTTTTTGATTTACGATGATAGGCTATATTTACGTATTTTAGTCAATTATTACACTCTAATGTACTGCACTTTAGTTGAATTTGTGCTTTAATCGTTAGTGTTTTGCACTAATTGTGTATTTTATGCCTTGTAGGAGTGATTCCGAGCTATGTAGATGTTATGGAATGAATTCAAGTGATTTGGAGCTTTGAAATCTGAGTAAAAGCCCAAGGAATTAAGCCGGGATCATATTCGGGGATCAACGGATGATAGAGCAACGAAATGAAGAATCGAGTAGGCATATTACGCACTGTCTAGTAAATGCACGTAACTTTTTGCTCAGAACTCCATTTGGGCTTCACAATATATGGTTAGAAAGCTAACTCAAAGGTATACAACTTTCATGTTTTACCTTTTTCCAAATTCCAAACGGAACAGGATAAAACATACGGTCAAAACTGCGACCACGGACCTGGATGCGGACTGAGGCAGTGCACTGGGAAAATACCGCGCCCGGACCGCGACCGCGAGCGTCCAGACCTGAAAAATTATCCTTTTTCACGTATGAGTAGGTATAATTCTTTGGGTCCGACCCTACTTGGTATATATATATGGAAAAACGGTATTTTGAGGAGGTTGAACAGATTTTTGACACAGATTCGACCTAAGGAGGCAGAAACATAATAGGAGCAAGATGGGGAATTCTTCTACGAGTTTTTCCTTCCTCTTCCTATTTTTCATTGTTGGGTATGACTTTTAGTATTATAATTTTATGTACTATTATGAATAGCTAATTTGTTATCTAAGGTTTTGATAGAACCTTTTGTAGGATAAATTCTTGTTATGTTTTTATATAATTGAGCCATTAGATTTCTCTACTTATTCAACTACGTGTTTATTGTTGTTGATTGAATGGTCATCGATTGACTATGCCTATTTATTATGTGTTGCTTGAGAAAGAATACATATTTAGGTGGTTTTTGAACAATGTCACTCCAAACGTATGTGAGAAATCAATACAGCGGATTTAAAGGTAGGTTTAGAAATAACAAAGCCTTGACGTGGTCATAATAAGTGGTTCGATAAAGCCAACAAGCGTCGTTCGAGAGAATATGTCTAGTAAATTGTTGTAGTTGCTCAAGAGAGAATTACGACACCTAAAGTGCTCACGATCAGTAGAGAATACATCGGCAAAATTATAGGGAACATAGCTAGAAAGATTCTGACACTTGGGAAAATCATAACTCTAGACCTCCTTAATTTAGTCTCCAACCCTTTGTCTCGTTAGTTGATAATTTTACCGGTTTATAGTATTCTAGTTAATTAGTTAGAAATATAAATCTCAATCTTTATAATTTAGAAAATTGTTCAAACTGTCTTTTTAGTGATATTAAATAGATATAGCTAAGTCTTAGTTCTCTGTGGGATTCGACTCCGAACTTTTAGACCAGATTATATTTGCAGCTACCGCTTATCCTTTTTAGGACTAGAGTTGGGCATAATCAAACTTTGGTGTCGTTGCCAGGGAACTAACAGTGTAGTTGTAGTTGTATATATTGCTAGGTTTCGAGTTTGACTTTTATTTGTTTTGTTTTGTTATGTTTTTGTACTTTTTTGTTTTATTATACCTGTTTATTTGAGAAACATGACTTTTTGGAATTATAGGAATTTAGGTGCAGATAATTCTATTATTGATCCTCATATATATTGTGAAGGAAACCACCTGTATCAAAATTATCAAAATATTCCCGAGAGCGAGTTATGTGCACCAACTCAATCTTATTTGTGGAATGTGTGTGATGTGTGTGGTGGTAAAAATGGTCACTTTCATGGTTGTGCTTATATTTCTTATCTTCCCCCAATCCCTTACTATGAGGGTTCTACCTTTTCTTGTGAAGTTAATAGGAATAAAGAACCTGGGAATACGGACCTGAAGGAGATCAAGGATATGCTAAAGTGCCTTCTGGAACAAAACAATGAGAAACAATTGTAGATAGAAAGGCAAGAGGCAACTATTCGCAACTTGGAGGCTCAAGTGAGTCAAGTGGTTGAAGCTTCTAATGCTCAGCAAGTCAATTTTGAGGATATGAGTCAAGAAGAGCGTGAATTTGAGGTGCTAATTGAGGAGGTTAGAGTAGAACATCAACAACCTAGCCAACTACAATTTGAGGATGTCAATGTTATAGAAGTGAGACTAGAGTAAACCAAGGACATTGGGAATATAAAATTTGTTGACTCTAGTATCATTGATGTTGAGGATGCTGAAAGTCCTGAAGTTCATGCGTGTGAGCGCATTGGTCCTCACTCCAAATATTTTTCTACATTTTGCTTGGATGACGATATGGAAATAGAGTCATCCGAGCCGATTGAGAAATCAAGAAATGAGGAACAAGATGCCTACATTATGGAATTTTTCTTGCCAGAAAGACAGGACTACATACCTCATCTAAAAGCCAAGAAGTTTAGAATAGTACAATGGTTGCTTGGGCCAATTAGATTTGTTCCTCCATCCCTGGAGCATAGCCGAAAACTTGATGTCAAATTGGGGGTTCAATTCATAAGCTTGAGGTGGAGGCAAAAAGTGATCCGCATCGTGCCGCGACTTTAAATCAAGCACTTGTTAGGAGGCAACCCAGTTTTACTGCTTTTTTTTATTTTTTATTATTATTCATTTTAATTGTATTATTTTTGTAGTGTCGATTTTTAATTTTCTAGGAGCATGGAAAGCAAAGCTATTGGAAGGATGCAACAACAAACCAGATGGTTGGAACTAAGTGTGAGGTACCCACACGAAGGACTAAGCCTGGGAGAAGTCTGAGTACCCCATGAGCTGCTAGTGCTTCGGCCTTTGGCCTACCAGGGAGTTTCTCTTACCCTCTTATATTTATGATGTGCACTGGGGACAATGCACAATTTTAAGTGTGGGGTGAGGAGATTGTCTGTGTGACTTTTCATGCTACTTTAGTTGTGTTAGTTTAATTAAATAATATTTTTTTTAAAAGATTGGACTTTTCCCGGCGATGGATCTATTAGATAATTTTCTTCAGGGATTTAAGTTTAAAGGAAAAAAAGACAAAAAAAATATTTTCTTTTATTAGGTAGTGTAGCAATTACCCCTTGATTTTTTTTATGTCGCGGTTCTTTTCCAAGGGTTTTGTTTGAAACAGTTGTAATAAGTTTTTTTGGGAGTATGAGCCATTGTGTTGTGTTTTGAATTGAAGAAATATCTCTTGAATTTGTTATGCCTTGAGAATAGTGAGTACTTTGGTTATGACGCTTAGACTCAGTTTTTGACTCTTGTATAAGTACCTTAAATTATATGTTCTTAACTTTGCTTAACTGCTTTGACTAGAGTGTCTTGATGATCCAATCTTGAGTGAGTCATGTGCCATGTGCGTGTGAGGGTTGTTATATTCTGTGCATTGCATTTGATGTCTAGAACTTGCCCTGTGTGTTTGCAAAGCAAAATAGTAGTTTTGTTCAGTCTTGGAAGTGATATAGGCATTTCTTTGTTGAGCCAGATATATATATATTTTAACCGCCTAATTGTTATGTATCGTAGTTAACCCATTTGAGCCTGTAATCCTGTTTCTTTGGCAACCACATTACAAGCCGTACCCATTTGTTTGAATTAATTATCTATTTGAACCTTTTAACCTCTCATAAGCACTTGAATTGTTATGAACTGTGTAAAAGTTAAAGTGTGGGGTGGCTGGTTTGGCTTTTGAGTGGAACTAGTGAAATAAGGAGAAATGTGCACTGTTTTGAACAAGTAAGAGCCACTTGAATTGAAAAAAAATAGATGTATTGCTATGAAAAAAAAAGTATTCCTTGATAAGTGGTGCCTCTTGATGTAATTGTGCTTAAAGAAATATGGGGTAATATACATTGACGTGAAGGTGGAGTTTGATTTGACATAAGTATGGGGTTTGAATGTTTTAATATATGTATTAAAGTGCTTAGGGAGGTGTAGTCACTATTATATCTGAATGTATCCTACTCATCCCGCAGCCTACATTACAACCAAATAAAGTCCTACTTGATCCTAGACTGAATGAGCTCGATTAGTAGAATAGTATACTATGGGCAAGCCTATGTTGCATCTTTTGTGGCATATGAATGTTATTTCTGAGAGTGAGTGGATTCTTTCTATCTTGAGTTCCTAAGTGTTCTTAAATTTTATTGTGTGGAACTACTCTATTTTGTTGTGTGAGGGTGTCACGATCACAGTTCGCCCTCCGTGAACTGTCATGACTGTACCTAGTCTCTACGACTAGGTAAGCCTAACAAATGCAGAACACAAATGAAACTTGCCTAAGAAATAATCAAAACCAAAATAACTGAATGGAAACAATAGTTATAATGCCGCTTGACATATACAACACAACATTCTCAAAACCAAATACACATTCCCAAAACCCGGAAACACACGGAAACACAAGCCTTTGGAATATCTAACAGTCTAACTCCAGAATATCTAACAAGAAAGAAAATACAGAAGGGCAATGTTTAACAGCTAGAATAGAAAAGGACTCTTCGGTCTGCGGACGAGGCAGATGTACCTCGAAGTCTCTAGAGCAGTCGCCTCCCTCAAGGGTGGTAAGCCTGAGTAGCGGTACCTGGATCTGCACATGAAAAACATGCGCAGAAGGGGCATGAGTACACCACACGGTACTCAGTAAGTGCCAAGCCTAACCTCGGTTGGGTAGTGATGAGGAAGGTCAAGGACCTACTGAGGTTAAATAAAATATAAAGATCAACAGTATATGACAGAACAATATAAATAAGTACGGCAGTAAAATAACACAGGATGTACAGAACAACAACAACTATACAGAAACAAGGTAAACATAGAAAGAAAATACAGTTCAACACCAATAGTAAGAATCGGGGATCTCCCAGGATACCGTCTTATAGTCCCATCTTTACATATCCAGTGGATCTCCTAGGATTCCGTCCCGTAGTCCAAGTCATAGTGCGGGGATCTACCGGAATCTCGTTCCGTAGTCCCAAATATAAATACCCAGTACTGGGAGAATCTACCGGGTGCATTCCCGTACTTCCATATAACTGTACAGGGGGATCTACCGGAATCCCACATTCGTAGTCCCAAAATAAACAGGTAAGGGGGAGATACCGGAATCCCACATCCATAGTCCTAAGATAAATACACAAGCAGCAACAGAAAAATATATAGAAATGGCAATATTTCATATGAAGGCCACACGTGATTCTAGCCTAGCATGCTGCATAGAATTCAAGTAAGGCAGGTTGAACAAATAAAGCAATTAAGTCACTTAGACATGCTTTCCTAAGCTAACACATGCTTAATAGTGCAAGTAATAGAAACAGGAAAGGAAACATGCTAATAATTACTTAAAGAAAATCGGATTTCCAACAATTAGCACAAGTACGCACTCGTCACCTCACGTACAAGGCATTTCAATTACCCAATATACCAATCCTAAGGGGAAGGTACTCCACACAGGGTTAGACAAGCCACTTACCTCGAACTGGCTCAAAAATCAATCTGAAACCACGCTCTTGCCACGAGTACTCCACTCCAAATGGCCCAAATCTATTCAATTCAATTTCATAATGTAAATAACACTTCAAGTAACTGATTCTACAATTAAAGTCTAAGCTAATACGCGAAATTATGTAAAATGACCAAAATGCCCCTTGGGCCCACATCTCGGAATCGGGTAAAATTTATAGTTTCAGAATCCTCAAACTCTCACGAGTCTAACCATACCAAAATTATCCAAATCCGATGTCAAATCCCCAATCAAAACTCAATTTCTTGGTCTAAGAACTTTTCCCCAATTTTCATACAAATTTCGAAATTAAAGGATGAATTCATGTTTAGACTAATGAGTTATAAGCAAAAATGAGTCTAGAATCGTTACTCAATCGATATCTCTAAAAATCCCTCAAAATCTCGCTCAAATCCGAGCTCCCAAGCTTAAGTTTTGATAAAAATGGCTAAACCCTCGATTTTGAAATTTTATATCTGCCCAGGAAATTCCTTCTTCGCGAACACGATGCACAAAATTCTTGCTGGCCAAATTCCTCTTTCGCGAATGTGAGGTCCACTCGCGAACACGTAGCTTACACGAGCAGACCCTACGCGAACGCGAGGACCATGTCGCGAACGTGAAGACCAACGAGTCCTTACCTTTGCGAACGCGGGACATCATCGCGAACGCGAAGCACATTTCAGCTGCTTCACCCAGATGCTCTAAGCGAACGCGAGACCCCATCGCGAACGCGATGAAGGTTTTCTCTGCAACACAACAGCAGAAAATCTGCAATTTTTCCAAGTCCAAAAATGGTCCGTTGAGCATCCAGAACACACCCGAGGCCCCCGGGACCTCAACCAAACCTGCCAACCAATCCTAAAATATCATTCAAACTTGTTCCAACCTTCAGAACACTCAAAACAACTTCAAAACACCTATTTTTCATCGGATTCAAGCCTAAGAATTCCAAAAACTCTAAAAACACGCTTTCGATCAGAAAGTCTATCAAACCTCGTCCAAATGACCTGAAATTTTGCACACACATCACATTCAACATTACGGAGCTACTCCAACTTCCGAAACTCCATTCCGATCCTCGGATAAAAAATTTCACTATCGGACCGAAAACTTCAAAAATTCAACTTCTGGCATTTCAAGCATAATTTAGCTACGGACCTCCAAAACAAAATCCGATCACGTCCCTAAGCCCGAAATCACCCAACGAAGCTAACGGAACCACGGATTTTCATTCCGAGGCTGTCTTCACACTGTTCCGACTACAGTCAACTTTCCAACACTTAAGCTCTCATTTAGGGTCTAAGTGTCTCAAAGCTCTCCGAAACTCAAAACCGAACATCCCAGCAAATCAAAATAGCAGAAATAAACTTGGGGAAAACAGTTAATAGGGGATCAGGGCGTTAATTCTTAAGACAACCAGTTGGGTCGTCATATCCTCCTACACTTAAACATTCGTTCGTCCTCGAACGAGCATAGAGACATACCTGAAGTAGTAAAAAGATGAGGGTAACAGCTGCACATATCCTGCTCGGTCTCCCAGGTCGCCTCCTCGACTGGCTGGCCTCGTCAATGAACCTTTTGCCGAAGCAATGTTCTTTGACCTCAACTTTCTAACCTGCATGTCTAATATTGCCACTGGCTGCTCAACATAGGATAGATCCTTGTCCAACTAGACTAAACTGAAATCAAACACGTGCGACGAATCACCGTGATACCTTCGGAGCATCGAAAAATGAAATACCGGATGAACTCTGACCAAGCTGGGAGGTAAGGCAAGCTCATAAGCAACCTCCCCAACACGCCTCAATATCTCAAAAGGGCCAATAAACCTCGGACTCAACTTTTCCTTCTTCCCAAATCTCATAACGCCCTTCATAGGCGAAACCCGAAGCAGAACCCGCTCTCCAACCATATAGGAAACATCACGAACCTTCCGATCCGCGTAACTCTTCTGTATGGACTGGGCTATATGGAGTCTATCCTGAATCATCTTAACCTTCTCTAAAGCATCCTGAACCAAGTCTGTGTCCAATAGTCTAGCCTCACCCGTCTCGAACCAACCTACCGGGGATCTACACCGTCTCCCATCTAAAGCCTCATACGGTGCCATCTGAATGATGGACTGATAACTATTATTATAAGCAAACTCCGCCAATGGCAAAAACTGATCCCAAGACCCTCCAAACTCAATCACACACGCACTGAGCATATCCTCAAGAATCCGAATAGTGCGCTCGAACTGTCCGTCCGTCTGAGGGTGAAATGCTATACTCAACTCCACCCGAGTACCCAACTCATGTTGAACGGCCCTCCAGAACCGTGATTTGAATTGAGTACCTCTATCTGAAATGATTGACACTGGAATAATTATACCTTCTCCTATATAAAGTGTAGTTTGATTGCTCGAGGACGAGCAATGGTTTAAGTGTGGGGTGTTGATGATATGCTATAATTACGTATTTTAGTCTATTATTACACTCTAATTTACTGCACTTTAGTTGAGTTTACGCTTTAATCGCTAGTGTTTTGCACTAATTGTGTGTTTTATGCCTTGTAGGAGTGATTTCGAGCTATGTAGATGTTATGGAATGAATTCAAGTGATTTGGAGCTTTGAAGTCTAAGTAAAAGCCCAAAGAATTATTCCGTGATCATATTCGGGGATCAACGGATGATAGAGCAATGAAACGAACAATCGAGTAGGCATATTGTGCACTGTCTAGTAAAATACACATAACATTTCAGTCAAAACTCCATTTGGGCTCCACGATATATGGTTGGAAAACTAACTGAAAGGGATACAACTTTCATGTTTTACATTTGTCCAAATTAAAAACGAAACAGGGTAAAAAACGCAGTCGAAACCGCGACCGCTGACCTGCACGCGGACTGAGGCAGTGCACTGAAAAAATACCGCGACCGGACCGCGAGCATCCAGACCTGAAAAATTGTCCTTTTTCGCATAGGAGAAGGTATAATTATTTTAGCCTGACCCTACTTAGTATATATACATGGGAAAATAGTATTTTGAGGAGGTTAGACAGATTTTTGACACAGATTCGACCTAAGAAGGTAGAAACACAATAGGAGCAAGGCAGAGAATTCTTCTATGAGTTTTTCCTTCCTCTTCCTATTTTTCATTGTTGGTTATGATTTTTAGTATTGTAGTTTTACATACTATTATGAATAGCTAATTTTTTATCTAGGGTTTTTGATAGAATCTTTTGTAGGATAAATTCTTGTTATGTTTTTATATAATTGAGTCATTGGATTTCTCTACTTGTTCAACTACGTGTTTATTGTTGTTGATTGAATGACCATCGATTGATCGTGCCTATTTATTATGTGTTGCTTGAGAAAGGATACATATTTAGGTGGTTGTTGAACAACGTCACTCCTAACGTATGTGAGAAATCAATACAGCGGGTTTAAAGGTAGGTTTAGAAATAACAAAGCCTTGACGTGGTCATAATAAGCGGTTAGATAAAGCCAACTAGCGTAGTTCGAGAGAATATGTCTAGTAAATTGTTGTAGTTGCTCGAGAGAGAATTACAACACCTAAAGTGCTCACGATCAGTAGAGAATACATCGGCGAAATTGTAGGGAACATAGCTGGAAGGATTCCGACACTTGGGGAAATCATAACTCTAGACCTCCTTAATTTAGTTCCAACCCTTTGTCTCGTTAGTTGATAATTTTACCAGTTTCTAGTATTTGCTAGTTAATTAGTTAGAAATATAAATCTCAATCTTTATAATTTAAAAAATTATTCAAACTTGTCTTTTTAGTGATATTAAATAGATATAGCTAAGCCTTAGTTCTCTGTGGGATTCGACTCCAGACTTTTAGACCGGATTATAGCTACCGCTTATCCTTTTTAGTGTTCAGTTGACTATCAGAAATTACCTACTAAAGTTTTTTTTCTTTCGTTTGTAACAGAAAAGTCACTTAACTATACCTATAACACTTAAAATGTTATTCAACTAGATTTCTCAAACTTTTATTTGCCAAATATCTATTTTACCCTCTAAATTATCAACTTTTGTCTCTTTTTCTTTACTTTAGGAAAAAATAAAAATAGTATTTTATTTTTAAATAAATATTTATTTAATCTATAGGTAAATCCATAATGTAGATTAAAAAGAGAGAAAAAATCATAATATTATAAAAGTTTAAAAATAAGAAGACAAAAGTTGATAATTTAGAGGGTTTGACAATCAAAAGTCTAAGAAATATGATTGAGTGACCTTCAGAGTGATAGTTAAGTGATTTTTCCATTACAAACGAAAAAAAGATGACTTTAATCAAGTAGGTTCAAATCGTGCCTTTCCTACATGTTTGTCATAGACTTCAGAGAAGAGAAAAGAGGCATTCATCAACGTAGGAAAGCCAACCAAGCAAAGCTCTTTCTGTTTTTTTTGGCCGTGCCGTAAAATAAATTTGAATGGTTGAGTGATCATTTAAATAAGAGACTCCTGTTAATTGTTGTTTCACCGTAACTATATACTACGAGTGGTAGTATTTGCCATTAAATAGATTATTCAATATTTTATCCTTTTGCTGCTGAGGAAGTGACATATCTTGCGCCAATTACAGAATATGTAGGAGTAACTGATTAACTGTAGGCAAACTTTATAAATGGGAAGAAAAGAATTGAGAACGAAAAATACAAGTTCATTTTTCTGGTTAGAACTTAGTTTTTATATGAAGTACAGTAATCTGTTTCCTGTAGCTCAAAATAACTCTCTTGGCTTGCTTCAATTTGATAAACAGAATCAAATATGATAATGTTTCAATCTTTTTATACATATGATTTTGAATTTTAAAAGGCAACATTTGCATTTACACTGTCCTTTTCTTCAACTCCATTTCCCAAATATTTACTCCAAAATTAAGGAGTTTGAGTTTCAAAATTGTACACAGTAATCATAATTAGGAAGAAGAAACCTTTATATATATATATTGTGGCTTGTATTGCTCTTCGGTATAGAGATTCAGTTCAAATATACGCACATGTATGTATAAATCTGAACCTAGATTGTACATTAAATTTCTGGACAACGTCAATTTCTCGCTATTTATATGCCATTTCCCCTCATTTATAACAGTCTTCTTCTCTTATTACAATATATAGGGTGAAAATGACTTTTGCACTAGTAAAAAGGCTTTAGTAAGTACCCAGAATGCATATTCCACATGTAATAGCTACCACTGACATATTCAGCTAGTAAATGATCTATTTAGCTATTCAAAGCGATGTATATGAGGATCCCTTTTTAATTGAACATATCATTTCCTTTTATGGAACTCATGGTTACTTTTTGACTACGTAAAGAGTCCTTTTAGAAAAAATTGTGTGGGCTTAGCCAAAGTGAGTAATATGTTAAGAGTATTTTTAGCTTAACAAATTGTATTGTTTTGTGTGTGTGAACAACATCCCACATAGAAAGTAGAAAAGAAAAAAAGTTACTTATACGGAGTTGGATATTAATAATGGTGTGATACATTTTAGGGAAAATCGTGCGAATTTGGTCCAAACGGATAATATCACACAATGTTAAGAGTATCTTTGGTCATTTTAGCCCAACAATTATATCAAAGCCATTAATTTGGCGGGACTAGTCTATAAATGGCGCAATGTTGCGTTGGGGGCCGGCTTAGTGCAACCTTTAGGCTTCGTTGACCATAAATACTCCTATGATATGGGTATCACACTTTTAATCCCCAAATTATTCCATGAATAGTGATGAGTCATGTGGAGCTTAGTTTAAGGGGGGAGATTATTGAGAGTGTGCGAACAAAGTCTCACATGAAAAGTGAAAAAGAAAAATAGTTACTTATAAGGAGTTAGAATACTCTTAAGAGGCCGTTTGAGGGAAATCATATGGGCTTGCCCAAACCGGTATCATATAATGTTAATAATATTTGTGGGCCATTTTAGCACAACACTAAGCAAGGGAGTGTGTATCACAACACCTAATGCGAGTAAGTTTTTATTGATATATACTAGGGACATGAAAGGTCAAAGAGGCAATGAGGATACAGAGTGTGCTAGTGTTAGTAGTTGGGTTTTCAGACATTAAAGAAGGGGGGAATAGCTGCAGAGCAATCCAAAGAGTTCTCAGAAGCCCCATATTTAAATGTTACTGGTCCTGCAATCCCTCACTCTATAAGAATCTATAGGACCAGTGAACAACCTTCATACTATTGTAATCGATTAATTCAACTTTAGGGTTGATTTTGCTTAGTTTTTAATTCCATCACAAAGATTACTTTTCTTTTTTTAAATAATTGTTAAATTTAAAAACCATACTACTGTTAGCTTTTCCGTGTAAACCAAAGAAAGATTCAGAAATATATACGTGAAAGCAAGACTACTATGACTATCTAAACGATAATAAGCTTTTTTCTTTTTGAAACTGGGGTACCCGCATGCCGCAGCCGTTACCCTTCGGATACGCTCTGGATAAATCCCGTTCCGATAGAATAGCTCGCAAATTATGCTAAAGAGATAAACCGTACTAGGCAAGTCACATGTAATCAGAGGCAGCTCCCCCAAGCCACTAAAGCAGCCGCTTTAGGCCTCACAAAATTAGAGGCCTCAAAAGCTACTCTTCTAATATGTAATTTAAATATTTATTTTATTTAGTATTAAATAGTGATAAGAATTTTTTTCAATCATCTTTTGCTACCTTGTCACCAATCGTTAATAACATAGTTTTATATTTTATATTGTCTTTTTTCAGAGTTGGCTGAGAAAATTCAAATTAAAATGAAGGCAATTAAATCTGCAATTACTTTCTAGTTCTTCTTACTCCAACTTAAATAAATTTTATTTACAATTCTAACGTTGTAAGATATTTTCTTTCATTATCTCTGCAGACACGCTTCAAGCTAATTAGATCGTAAAAGGTTGTAGTTAGTTTATTTATCATCTTTGCAAATACAAATTTCCACATGATTGTTACTTCGGAAGGTAATGCTATATAATGAGTTATGTTGACGATCATGTGAAAAGAAAAAAAAATTCAAATTTAACTTCATAAAATCTTATCAAAGGTTAGTAATGTTTCAACAAAGATTAACATCTTGTTTGGAGGGTTGTTACCCAATGTATCGTATTGTATTATTTTTCCAGAACAATGTTTGTTTTGATTGTTTAGTTAAAATTAGTTGTATTGTATTGTTAAATTCATTATTCCGGAACAATAAAAAATCCCATTTTTTGAAACAACCGATTTGATGTGGTGAGATTATTTTCTATTTTTCTTTTTAATTATGCCCTAACTTGTACTTTATAATTCTATTTTACCCTTTGCCTTTTTTTATTTTAAATAATAGCAAAGTCTCTTTCTCATAGTATAATTTTATAATAGAATTCTACGTAAAGTGTAATAACCTATATAAATTTTCAAAGACAGCATCCCAAATATAACCTATATAATAACCTACACACGTGAAAAACTCGTTTTGTCTTTCTGCCGTTTCTCCATACTCTTTAGGTAAATGTTTTGTTTTACTTTTGTCTGAACGGAGTCTACTTAACATTTTTTAATTTTTTTTATTATTATGATCTAATTATGAATATAGTGTTATTATTATTTTTAATATTATTAACTTGTTCAACTAATTTCGATAGAATTTGCATGAATTTAATTGCTTAATTTATATATTAGACATAATTAGTGATAAATTAGTAGAAAGAGATTTTCTTAAATAATTATTATGTGTAATTCTTGATAAATTAAATATTTAAAACAATTGAGGGTACTTTAGTAAACTTATCAGTTACAGTACATTACGATACAGTCAAACCAAACAACAAAATGTTATTTAACAACAACAAATAATACAATCTATCCAAATATTGTATTCATAAAACGATACGATACAATACAATACAGTACAATACGATACCTTATAAAACGACGGGGAACAGTGATCCAAACAGAGTGTAAAGGGGTTGGTTACATCGTCAAGATGAAATTGCATCTCAAAAAATAAAAAGAATAAACTTCAATAAAAATATCTAAAATTATTAAACAAGTTTAAGGCCTCTTATTACGACTTGGATTTAGGCCTCCAATACCATTGAACCACCTTTGTATGTAACAAGCTTGACCGAGAAAGCATGCATGGAGTTTCGAACCCGCAACTTCCCATTTGGGGGAACGATAATAAGGTTAGTTAAAATAAAAATTAATTAAAATATAGTAATTGGAGTGGAGCGCTTAATCACCTTCATTTCGGTTAAATATTTTCATAATTATAATTATGCGGTGACTATTATATAGGCTGAAAATTCCGAGGTTGCTCAAAATTTGAATAGAATAGAATTATCGAACTGAATTGGATACATTATTTTGGTTTTTGTTAATTTAATAATACGGTTTGGATTTCGATTTTTATTTTTAAAAACTCAATTCGATTTGATTTCATTTTCAGCAAAAAGAATGCTTATGGTGATAAAATACCAAATATATATATATATATATATATATATATATATATATATATATATATCTATGTATAATCTTATAGTAGAGTTATACAATTTTAGATATAATGTAAAAGTATTATAGGTATATGCAAACTAATTTAATTTAGTATGTAATTCAGCTATTTTCAAATTTATAATTATTTGATCTTATTAAAAAGAATATTTTCATGATACAATCACATGGTTTAGAGGGTCCAATACAATTTAGTCCAAACGGAACTGACTTAAATAGATCGAACCAGAAAGAAAAAAAATCAATCAAACCAAATAGATCCCAGAAAATCTACTTTTTTTCCCAAGTAAACTGACTTCATAGTATTTAGTTATTTATTTGTTTACTAATGAAATCTTGGGGATCTTTTTTTTTTTTTTTTTGGTAGTAAAGTATTTTATTTACCAGGGAAAAGATGTTACAGTAGGAAAAAAAAACCATAAAACTTGGACAGCCCCAATCTTGGGGATTTTACAACGTTGAATGCTACAACAAATTGTTGACTAACTTCAAGTAATACTGGGAATCCGTGCTAAATTAAAATTTTCAAGGTCGCATTGCATGCGTGATGTGAAATTCTACGAGGAATTTTGAAAAATCATATGAAATGTTTTGGATCGTAATTTCAAAAGTCAAAACTTATGGATCTGCTTTGCTCTTATTTTTTTTTTTGTTGGTGTTGTTGTTGATATTGAAATGCAATATATTAAAATGACAGGAATTTAAAGAGGTTTAAAGGAGTAGAATTCCATAAAATACCATCTTCTTCAGCTAATCCATGTGAGTCCCAGGTACTTCGATAGTTAGCTAAATTGTGCACTACCATGTTCGCCTCAGGTATCAGAAACAATCTCTCCATCGCTCGGGGTCGGGGTAAGGTTCACGTACACACTATCCTTTCAAGACCTCACTAATGAAATTTTACTGGGTCGTTGTTGTTGTTGAATGTTCGCCTCAGGTATATGTGGGCACAAGCGAGGGCGGAGGTAGTATATTACGTACCTTTTCAGACGAACCTAATAACTTCTGTTTAGATCATGTATTTGTATTAAGATATACATTAAATATGTATAAATATTTCACTATAAACCCAATAACTAAAACGAACTATAAATTCTGCGGTAAATTAAGAACCAGTAAACTTCTAATCCTAATTTTGTCTTTGGGTACAACGTGGATGGCCCAATGCCCGGAGAGGAAACCTGCATCAAAATAATGTTGGAGAGATGGATTTGGGGTTTCACAACCAAAATCAAAATCAAATCTCGACGAAAGCTTCCAGTCAAATCAACTAATTTGGATGGTTTTACGAAAGCTAATGTAAAAAGGCTATTTTTAGATAATTTTACAAGAAAATGGGTAATGGGATCCAATCTACAAAATTGAGGTGATAACGATCTTATAGGGATTCCAATTTGACTGAAACGAGTTAAAATTTTATTTCCAATGTTTCCTTCTAACAACCGAACGAAAAGAAAAGAAGCAATAAAAGACACAAGGAACTAGTGGATCAAATGATACAATTATTTTATATCTATATCTATCTATCTATATATTTTTTTTTATAAAAGTACAAATATTTTACTGATTAAAATATTTCTAAAATATTGATCGACTTTTGTGTCCTTCAAAATTTATTTAATGAAGCAAGTTAAAAATAGATATAATTGTAATTACCCAAGGATGAAATTTGGTATCGATTTAAACTACCGAATAACTAAACGTATTTGATTTGGGGTCATAATAGGACTCTTCTATATATAAAACAACAAGAATTTTCTTTTCTTAGATGTGGTCTTTTTAAATATACTGGTAATGTTTCATTTGCTTTCTAATTGTATGGGGATCTTGAAGATGGAGGAAGATAATAAAGATACAATATTGTTGAACAAATATTTGAAGACAGATTAACTTTTAGATGTATTATTCTCTTTAAAATCCTTGAAGCCAATAATGGACGAACTAGCTTTTGACCTTACTGATACGATGATCTTATGGGGATCATCACGTTGAATTGGTCTTTACTATTTCTTGTATGGACCTTTTCGCTTTTTCTATACATGTTTGATGAGCGAGAAAGCTGTACGAATTTGTCTGAATTGATGAAATGTCTTATTCAAAACAATTGAAGTAATATGTAATTTTCTTCTTACCTAACATAGGTTCTCGTGCTTGCAAAATAATTGACCTTGGAGGGGACGTTTTAATTCACGGTAACTTTTGTTCCACTGCACGCAATAATATTTTATTTCAATGTTCTACGCAAATATTTATATTTACTTGAAAATTTCTTATACTCCTTCTATCCCCAAGTATGTATCACTTGTTCGCTTTTCGAAAGTCAATTTGACTAATCTTTTATGTTAAGTTATATTAGATCAGTCCAATATATTAAAATTAAAATTTAGATACTCAAAGAATTAGATACAAATTACCATAAATTGCAACTTTTTTCAAGTTTGCTTATCATCTCTTTGTGTATGTGATTGTTGTTGATTCAATTTACTTTGGTGTAGTATAGTTCAAAAGTAAAGGTAAGATTGAGCTAGTGTGTAGTTGATGTCTGATGACATGCATTGTATTGAAGAATCTATGATGTTATTTTGATAATTCTTCACGTTTAATTTTGATTATGGAATTTTTCGGTTTATTAGATCTTATTTTGCTTTCTTGTATCATAAGGGATCTGATAGTTTATTACACTTTGTTTTAGAAAGCTGCTATTGGCAATGAATAGGTGAAGCATCGCTACATTCTTATGCACATTTGTTAAATTCAAATAATAACTCATGGTTTATGAATATAAAATAATCATCAGTGATATACTCATACTCATGGTATTATAATGATTCAACAGGTTTTCAATTGCTTGATACGTGCAGTACTATAATTTTTAATTAGTACTTGAAACATATATATGAACAAGCATATCATAAATTTTTTTGATTAGTGAAAACAAATATGTTAAAACCTCACTTCAATATTCTATATGGTACTTTGTTAAATACCAGTAAAACGGTTATACTTGATAACAGAGGGTCTAACCCAGTCAAGAATTACCCAACAACTAATTAATAATTTTGACTTTTTCAGTGGGTTATGTATATATGTAGCCATTGCTTTAACATTTATTAGAAAGAACAGGAGTCTGAGCTTGAATCATGAAGGATTTACCATGGAAGAATTAACTATTTATTAATAAATGTTGCTATCTGCTCACTTTTTGATAAAGAATATATTAAAGTATGTTTTCCCTTTTAATTATGTGCAAAAATCATATAGGATGATAAAAAGTATAAAGCTTCTTCCTAGCTATTATGGCAATGGAATTATACTTGGTAAAGAATATGTGGCGATAATGTATAATCCAAGAAAATTGATTTGGAATAAATAATAAAGGTATTGGTTATTTGAAAATGATCTACAAAATTTGTATATAAAAATGCAAGACGTGAGAGAGTCTACTTTTGATAGGTTATGTGTCCTGTTACGTTTTGATGATCTAGCAAACTTAATGATAAGAATCAGATGGGGAACCTGTTCCACATCCTCAAGTGCTTAAGAACAACAAGTCTTAAGTCCGTGACATGTTTCAATAATTCAGAATCAAAGAAACGACCGAGGGAACAGATGGACATCAGTTCCCTTGCTGACTGTGTTGATATCTAATTTTTCTCTCACATATTTTTAATACATATATATACTTTCAAATAGTTATAAGCATGCATAAGTTTTTTATAATTTTTCCATAGTTTTAAAAGCTCCAAATCAATTTATTTCTTCTCTTTTATTATATCAATATCCAATAATTATCCTTCAAATTAGTTTTGTGATAATTTAGCCATCTAAATTCATCATTTATGCCAATATAGTATTTAAATAATTTTAGTGCTTTTTGTAATTAAATTTATATTTTTAAAGCTAAATTGCACATTTTTTTGCAAAAATAGCCCATACTAATGTACAATTACATTATTTATGCATAAAATGATCTTTATATTTTTAAAATATTAATAACTATTTTAAATCATTTTTAGTGCACAAAGATATTTTGGTACTCATTTATTATTTTTTATAAATTATTTAGTTATTAGATTGGCTATTTAAAATCTAGCCCCATTTTCTATTCAATTTTGATTCTAAATTGGACCCAATACTCAGCCCAATTTTAACCCAAAACATACCCAATCCAAACCTTAACACCCGATCCCCCCAAACCCTTTCAATCTCGGCCGTTGATCATAGAGATCAACGGCCACAATTAGCGCTTTCCTTTTTTAGTTACAAATGACCCCCAAAACATAATCATTTTTCACCAGTAGCCGCCTTTGGATCCCCTTCTCTCTGGTTCTCTCTGAAACCAACCCCTAACCCTAATCGCCCTCACCCAAAATCGGCCTTAATCCTTTGAATCCCTATCCGATTTATGGCGTCCTATGGCTGTACGAAGCCTCTACTTGTCTCATATCCCCTTGGTTGTTTGATTATGTGGTTTTTGTGGAAGAACCTCGAAGAGATCTGGTCCAGATTCTCATTCAAAGCTCTTCAAAGGTTCGTCCATGGTTTACGAGTAATTTCTATTGAAGTTCCATGGTTCAAATCTCTTGTTCAAAACCAGGTTCTCTTTACCTCTCTCCTCTCTCCTCAAAACCCTAATCTTTGACCATGAATCTGTCCCGATCTTTGTAGATCTGGAAGGATTCTGAGTTTGTCAATGACTTTTCTTTAAAGATCTCTTGATTCTTTAATATTAATCGATTTTACCACTATATTTTGGGTTCTTTGCTATCAACTGTTTGGATCTCTGCATACTTGAAGTGTTTTCAAAGTTTGTGTGATTTTTCTTTAAGTTTCTCTTATTCCTCTACTACTGACCGATTTTAAATACTACAATACTTCAAATTTTTGACTTCTATGACTAGGGTTTCTTGGAATATTTTTTCCCTAAAACGTTTGATAATTTTGAGTGTTTAACCTTCTGTTTCTTATGTGTTCTAACCAATTTCATGAGGTTTGCTTTAACCCTAACTCGTTTATGCTAAAAGCCCTAATTTTTCGACATTATTGTTTGGATTCTGAGTTTGTCTAGATTACTTGTGTACTGACTTTGCCCTATACTTTGGTTTGCATGATTCTTCCTCTTAATGTGCCTCTATTGATGTTCTTGGTTCGATTTTTTTACTGATTCTACATGTCTGTGTTCATTTTTTGTGTATTCATGGTAAACCTATACTTTTCTCCTTAAATTAGTGATTGATTTGGATTCTTGATTTATCAGTTTGCTTTGTTAAGACCTATGTGCTAATTCCTGACTATTCCCTTTATTTACAATCTTGATTAGCTTTCTTACCTTATTCAATTAACCGTGATATTCATTGATTCTTTACTGATCATTTCCTTAATTAAACTTCTGTCTATTTACACCTAATTGCTCGTTTTGATTTATTTCCTTAAATATTCTGCCTTTACCGTTGGTTAATTACCCTTAATTAAGAGAAAATTATACAAATTGGTGTATAATTGATTTTGTGGCTTCCTTAATTGCAGAAGGGTTGATTCCCTTTATCTTATTTTTCTTGCTCTTAACTGTTATATATACTCTCCTTAATCCTCACTTCTGAATACGAACATTAGTTCACCTACACTCTCACACTCTCAAAAGCTCTCTATTCTCTTCTGTTACTTGTAATTCTCACTAATCCAGCTAGCTGTAAGCGAAGGCTGGCTACTTGCACCATCTCTACTCTATACTCTGTATTCTCTCCTTAACTGGTATGTCCTCATTCAATTCCCATTCCAAACTCTGTGTTTTTCTTTGTTGCTGTAGTTCATTAGTTGTGATTTCCAGTTCTATTTGCTATTCTATTCAAGCAATCAGCATGCCTAGATTATTGTGTCACTCAACATGTTTAAGTTTATTTTGTTAAAAGCTATAGCTAGTATATTGTTTAGCATGCCAATCCTGCTTTAGATAATTTGTTCACTAGTATGTCCAAGTTGCATTGTGTATTTATTGTCTCACCCAGCATGTCTAAATTCTGCTTGTTCTGTATATGATTAGTATTTTTAAAACCTTGAATGCTTCATGATGTGTTTGTCTAGTTTGTTCATCTAAGTCTAACTTTCTCTACTTCACTAATGAGATCCTATTTGTGTCTAAGACCTGTGCGTTCTCAACATAACTTTGTAACTAACTTGTCAATTCCATAACTTCTTGATGAATCTGTGTATTTGTTTTCCATCACTAAGGTGCATTCCAGGTGTCCCCTACCCCTTTCTTCTTGTGTGAAGCCTGTTCTGAAATTGTGTGTTCTATGACTTGCTCTCTGATCCCAAAAAAAATGTTCTTCATGTTTTCTCAAACTGTTTTCCAGCCTAACTATGTACTGGTTTCAAAAAATCCTTTTTTCATCCCTAAGGCCCTCTTGCTACTACTTACCAAACTCTTTCAAATCATCATGCACTCTCACATTACTCTTAGATTACTAAGTCTTGCCTCTCTAATATGTGTATTGCTTTGAGACCCTTGAGATCTCTCTGAACTCTGGCATATCAGGGCTGGCACTTCCACACTGCACATAATCAGTCTTTATTTGAGGAAAGTCTGAGTGTGAGTACTGTCTGGGATCCTTGAGGTCCTTAGGGAACTCTGACATACCTAGACATGAATTGGGATATGGAACTTTGGGCATTTGAGACCAGTAAAGGCTTGGTACACCATGACTATTTTGGGCCTGTTTCAGGCTCCCTATAGTTTAGCTTTTATTTTATTTATGTAATTTATATTCAGTTCTTGGTCTGTAATAATTATTGTAAACAAAAATAGGAGTGATTAGTGAAAAAGGGTGGGTAGTTGCATATTGTGGATAAAATCTGGTAGATAACATGCCTATACGGTCTATTTTGATTCAAATGTGTTTGTTAGATAATATGCCCATAGGATCTGCTTTGGTTTAAATAAATTCTGCATGCTTTACTTTCACACAATTAGAAGCCATGCCTATAGGATCTAAATCATCTTTATAATTAGATATCATGTCTATAGGGTGTAAAATAATTGAAGTTCAGTTTCCATTATAGCATGTATTCAAATTCGTCTCCTTAGAAATCATGCCTATAAGATTAAAATCAGTTTTAATAGAAATCATGCCTATAGGGATTTCGCTTTGATCAAATAAATCCTACTTGCTTCACCTTATGGTCAAATAGGAATCATGCCTATAGGATTTAAAACCAGTTTAGTTAGACCTAAAATCAGTTTAACTCTAAGGTTATAGTGGTAATTTCTAAATTAGTTAATTAAATGACCTACTCTTTTCGTGTTAATCAATATTATTAGAAAGCATGCCTATAGGATCCAAATTACCCGTTTAAAATTGTTTACTGATTTACTGTCTTCCTAATCAATAATAGATACCCTGCTTATAGGACATCACTATTATATGCCTAGGCAAGCCTATAGGGTGCTTAAAAAATCCTGCAATTGTAAAACTATGTTCTGTTATCTGTGACTGCTCATATTCAAACAGGTCTAAAATTAGTAAGCAAGCTGAATGGGTCTTTGACACTCTGGTCCTAATTCAATGTTGTATAATCTCTGCTCACCTAGATATCATGTTCTAAGGTTTTTCTTTTAAATACTTGAAACTGTTGTTTGAGACGTGCACTTACTTGTTATGTTTGTGGAGGTAAATGTGAGCCTTTAATTGTTCTCTTTAATGCAGTCCTAACTGTTTTGATTGACGCCTAGATTTTTCTCCTTTAAGTACTTTAGGATGGTCTAGAACTACCTAAATTAGTGGTTCTAAATACCTCCAGGGCCACAAGTAAGGGACGGGTAGTGCACGCATAGGATATCTTTCAAGGTTGCTAGAACGCTTTAGGCTATGACCAAGGGGAGGGAATTGTGTAGTAGGGATATAATAACTACGCGCTAATGTCACGTGTAGCCCCTCATCGAGGAGTGATTACCGGGCATTATGTGGGTATGATACTGTAGGCTAACCAATGCAGGACCCCTTTTCCTAACTCCCATTGTTTAAATGAATTTACTTTCTTTACATATGTGCAAATTGTTCAAACACTTTTCCCTTACTTTCATTACTTGAATCATACATGTACTCAGAATGTCAAAAACATGCCTTTATTTGCAAATATATGTTAAAACTGTTTATTTGTTAGCATGACTAATTCACATAGTTTAAGTTCGGCAGGGACCCGCCGTTGTGGACTGCGATGGGTGCCTAACACCTTCCCCTCAAGGTTATTTCGAGCCCTTACCCTAATCCTTGATAATGCAAACTAGTTACATGAGTTAATTACTCTAGGTGCCCTAAAGCACCATAATCCGTTAGGTGGCGACTTTTCAAATACCCAATTCCCAAAAGGAAACGAGTTATTTCCCCCATGAATGTCGAAACCCAGGCTTCCCCGTCAAAAAAGGGAAAAAGGGGGCGCGACAGCATGACGACTCTGCTGGGGATATTTTTAGGCTCTTACCATAACGACCTTATCTTTTGTGAATTAGTTCAAGCATGCTCTATCCCACGTACCCTTTCCCTTTATTTGAATGTAGCTGTCTATTTTCAAGCCTTTTATGATTCTTTTATTCCTGAAATTGACTTGTCTCCTTGTTTTCTTTTTCCGTAACTGTCTTTAAATTATTTAAATACTGCGTTTATTATTTTTCTTACATGCAAATACTTGACAACATGCTATTTATTACTGCATAAATCATGCTCAACATCATATTCCACTCGTGCGTAATTAATCCTATAGCAACGCTTGATGAGTGTTTGCACTCTTCCTATATATCACCCTTTAAATTCGGAAAGACGTATTTGCGGTAAAACTAGTCGATCAGCGGTGCGTTTGACGGTTCCGTGCCTTTTCCCCTCAAGTTGTCCGCTTGAGGGTCCCAATCTAGACCTCTATAGTAGCCTTACTCTGGTTAATTCTACATGTATTATGGTTAAACCTAGCCGGGTTAATATGTTGTCCACATAATAACCCTTTAAGGCAAGTGTTGTCCAAAGTCCATCGGGTTTCCATAATTCCAACGGAAGTAACCACGATTATATGCATTAATTTGGAGAAATAAGTGCCAATATGCTAATCATTACTGTATAAATAGACGAACCCGGAGGGGGAAATGACCTAACTCTCTTTGTTTTGCAAAAAATGAAGCACGAGGTCCCCAGATTCGGTATAGTTAACACACCCTCACTTTTTCTAGATTGGTGGAGGGATCTTCCTTCATGTGACCAAACCATGTGAAACGAGTCCTAGAAAACTTGCCTTCTCTGATGGATCTTCAGCTCAACAAAATACTGATCGAGGCTGCAACTATGTTTTGGGACAAGGAAAGGGTTGTGTTCCGTTTTGGGAACATAGAAATGACACCCCTCCTAGAAGAAGTAGGAGGATTTGCTGGGTTGCCTTGGGATAGCCCTAATCTGTTAGCACCTGAAAATCGCATTTCTAGGGGATTTCTGAAAATGATAGGGCTGAAGAAGAATGGCAATTTGAAATGCCTAAGGGACTCCTACATACCTTTTGAGTTCCTTTGTGAAAGATACGGTCACAGCAGCTCCTACCGTATTTTTGATGATGAGTTCTCAATCACTTCTTTAGATTGGATTCATCGTAGGGTCTTCATGTTTATTATGTGTTTCTTGGGCATGCTGGTATTCCCAATCCAAGGGTAGGATCCATACTAGGTTGGCCATGGTGACCAAAACTCTGATGGACGGGATCGAGAGAGAGAGACATACACTATTGTCCCTATGATCGTTGAAGACATGTACCAGGCTTTGGAGCGATGTCAGAAGGGGTTCAGGTTTTTTGAGGGTTGCAACTTGCTGCTACAGGTCTGGTTGTTGGAACATCTCCAAAAGAGACAATACCGTCAAGAATTTCCGCGAAGGCCGTGGAATGATCATATAGCCTTCTATTATCCCAAAAGAATGATCTACATTCCAGACATGTTTGTTTAGCCAGAGGACGTTGTAGGATGGGTACAACTTTTCGAAAATTGACTGAGCATCAAGTCCAGTAGATGTTTGAGTGGTTCCCTACTAATGAATTCATCATCAGATCCAGGGATTTTCCGTACTTGGTGTGATCGGATTAAGGGGCATATACCCTTATGCTCCTCTCAGGGTTATGAGACAAGCAGGAAGGAGACAAGTCATACCGCGGGTCGCTAAAATATGTCACTTCAGAGCTAATTTCTAAGGTGACGCCATCCCGTATAAGAATGAAGCACAACACATGTGGACCTTAAAGATTATTGTGGAGAAGGATATTATTGAGCCAGACCAATATCACGCGAGCCACTCATACCTTTACCCTTTGTGGTTGGAAGACAACATAACTGGGGTCGTTGAGCTAAGGGCTGGCCCAGGAAACAGGGTCATAGACGAGGTTGCTGAAGCTGAGGTGAAATACAACAAGCTGCAGAAAAGAGTTTGAGAGTCTGAATTCGAGCATATGGCACTGCACAAGGATGATATGGAGATGATTAACGAGTGGAAAAAAAGAGCTGCTAAATCCAGCGAGAGGCTGGAATACCTGGAGTACAGTTTAATGGAGTTGGAAGGGAAGATGAGAAAAAGAGTCACTGACTGCAAGAATGCTGAAGGAAGTGAAGGAGGGCATCTTGCAAAGGCATTTCTGCTGCTAACCTGCGTGAGTTGGGGAGTTGATCAACAAGAGCATCCAGTCTGGAGAGGGTCCTTCTGGGACCAAGTAGATTAGATTTATTTGCTTTCCTTTCAAATGTAATAAGGCCAAGAGCCATTAGTGACATTATCTTATTTAGTTTTGTTTTGGTTCGTTTACTTTTACTTTAATGAAATGAGGCAATTATTGGAACTAATTTTCTCTAAATTTATTTGTCGCTAGGCCTACCTCGGGCACAACAAGGCTCCCAAATTAGGACACAAATTTACATTCTCACAATATGTGTTTAAATATTGCAAACATTCCTTATTGACTTGTCTACCTTTTCGTTTTTCTTTATTTCTTATTCCTATCCCCTAAGGTTGGTTCGCTCATATTGGTATCATCAACATATCACACCAAATCTAGAGGACCTCCACCTCCTCCTTCTCCAAGAAATACAAAAGGCAAAGGAAAAGCAAAAATGGAAGATTTAAGTGGTATTCGAAAGGAGAATGCTGAGAACGCAGAAGCATCAGATGGTCGGAGTACTCCGGCACCAAATGATCTAGTCTTGAGATTAGAACAAAAAGTATTAGAACTACAGGGAGAACTTGAACAGGTCCACAACTTGGCAAACTTGTCACTCTCACTGAATGTCCCCGACATCAACCAACAAAACACAAAGAACCCAGCACCTCTCCAAAACACACTAAACCAACATCCGCAAAACCCTCCTGCACCGCATAAATATGCAACCCCACCCCAAAATCTTAATCCCCTACCAATACCAACTCCGCCATAACACCACCATAAACCAATTCAGTACCCACCAATTGTCACTTATGACACTCCTTAGAATACATTACTGACCCTCAAAACACTACCAATGACCACCACTACACTCAGGCATCAGGCACTCACCAAAACAACCCCATATACGTGGAAATCGTGCCTCACTCTATCCAACCAATCTCTTACACCCTAGAATCCTTTGAGAAGTACCTGCTCATTAAAAACATGGCTGAAGAACTCAAGAAGTTGACGAGTCGAGTCCAGAGTGTCGAAGGCGGCAAGGGAATAGAAGGTTTGAGCTATGAAGACCTATGCATACAGCCAGATATAGAACTGCCAGAGGGATACAAACTTCCCAAGTTCGAGATGTTTGACAATACAGGTGATCCTAGGGTTCATCTGAGGACCTATTGTGATAAGCTTGTCGGGGTCGGGAAAGACGGAAAGATCCGGATGAAACTCTTTATGAGAAGTCTTACTGGAGAGGCTTTGTCCTGGTACATCAGCCAAGATCCCAAGAAATGGTCCAATTAGGTGAGTATGGCATCGAATTTCATGGACCGGTTCAGGTTCAATACAGAGAATGCACCAGATGTTTTCTACATCCAGAATCTTAAGAAGAAACCCACCGAAACCTTCTGCGAGTATGCTACTTGTTGGAGGTCGGAAGCGGCCAAGGTTAGGCCATCTTTGGACGAGGAATAGATGAACAAGTTCTTCGTCAGAGCACATGATCTGCAGTATTATGAAAGATTGATGGTTATTGAAAACCATAAGTTCTCTGATATCATCAAGCTTGGGGAAAGAATTGAGGAAGGCATCAAAAGTGGTATGGTAACGAATTTTGAGGCATTACAGGCCACAAATAAAGCATTGCAATCAGGCGGCATATCAAAGAAAAGAGACATTGGGGTAGTAATGGTAGCTCAAGGTACGAAATCTCCACTTACATATCAAACACCTCCACCCAGATATCAGACACCTCCACCCACATATCAAGCACCACCACCCACATATCAACCCTCATCTCCCAGATATTCCCAACTAGACACTGCCTATCATACTTATAATTCCCAACCATCCCATTTCCAATCACCTCCAACTCGCTAAAATTTTCCAAGACCACAACCAAAATTTGACCGTAAGCCACCCAGACAGTACACTGCTATTGCTGAACCCATCGACCAGCTGTATGAAAGATTGAAAGCCACTGGTTATGTCACCCCCATTTCTGCTGTGGCATTAGAGAATCTGTCTCAATGGGTCAACCCAAACAAAACCTGTGCATACCATTTTGGTATGAAAGTGCACACTATTTATGAGTGCCGAACGTTATCCAGACGCTGATCGACAACAAGGTCATACAGGCGAAGGAAGCCACACCCAATGTCCGCAACAACCCTCTCCCTAATCATAGAGGTGGTGGGGTACACGTGATATAGACGAACGAAGAGTGGGATCCTGAGGGGTCAATCGAGCTTATTCGAGAGGGCGATAACTTTAAACTTGTAGTCATACTCACTCCCATTATAGTATAGACTCAGTCACCAATCGAAGTTGAGATAACTGCATCAGTTCTATTTGAAGTAGAGGTAGCTCCGCCTGCGGCCACCACTGTTCCATTTGAAGTGGAAGTGGCCACACCTTTCATAGTGATAGTATTAGTCATACCTCCTTTCGACTCAAAAGCAATACCCTGGGATTATGTTGCCGAGTCTAGGCAAAAAGGGAAGGCAAAGATGAAGGAATCTGATGCTGCGCAAGGAATGACCAGGACCGGGAGAATCTATAAACCTGAACAATTGGGAGGGCCAAGTAAGGATGCTACTGCCAAGTAGCCTGTCATTGAAACAAGACCAGATGACCTTTGGAGGAAAGTGCAAGTAAGGGAATATTCCGTCATTGATCATTTGAACAAAACCCCAGCTCAGATACTATCACTGTTGCAAAATTCAGAGGCACATAAGAATGCTTTGATGAAGGTGTTGAGTGAAGCCTACGTACCGAACAATATCACCTGCGGAGAGATGACCAATGTGGTAGGGTAGATACTGGAAAGTCATAAGATAATCTTCCACGAAGATGAGTTGCCACCAGAAGGGTTGAATCACAACATAGCATTGCATATCACAGTGTAATTCGAAGACAAGTTCATTGCTAGGGTCTTGGTTGATGGAGGTTCAAGCCTCAATATTTGTCCGTTGGATACTCTAAAAAGACTAGGCAAAGGTTTTCATAAAATACGGGCAGGAAGCATGAATGTGAAAGCCTTCGATGGGTCTCAAAGGGCCACGATTGGGGAAATTAATCTTTGTCTTCAGATGGGGCCAACCTGGTTCGACATTGAATTTTAGGTGCTTGACATATCAGCCTCATAAAATCTTCTGTTGGGCCAACCATGGATACAAGCCACTGGGGCTGTGGCTTCCACACTACATCAAGCCGTGAAATTTGAATGGAATCATCAGGAGGTGATCTTTCATGGAGATGGGAGTAACCCTTTACACCAGTCAAACCATCTTGGTTATTGGAAACAAAAGGAGGTTAGGAGGGAAAACCTATCATCACATCGAGCGTGTCAACGTCGTCGAGAAAAAAAAATGGTGGAGTAGCAAAATAGAAAGAATACTGGAATGGTCTGGGTATGAACCCAACAAAGGGCTTGGGAAGAATCTCCAGGGTATTACTATGCCGATATAGCTGAAGCGTCATGGTACTACCTTCGGTTTCGGATATCAGTATACATGGCAGGAGTATGATGATTGGTTGCCTCCATGGCACGAACCTTATTACCCTCTCGAGCAACCGGTGCCGTATCTAGATCAGACTTTTCACCAAACTGACACAATATGTTCTTGGAGGATGAGGATGTGGACTGCAGTGCAATAAGGAGGAGGAGGAAGAAGGACTCACTATTCAGACCGTGGATAAGGGAGATATTCTTAGGAACTGGAACGCCATGCCATCCCGGGCCTGCCGATTCCCTAGGTAGCTTGGCAGAATTTATTCCTATAGCCATTCTAGGCATTTAAAATTTTCAGTAATTTGTTTTTAAGAGTCACTTGTTTCAAAATAAATGCTCGATTCATCGAGCCGTACTCGTTTGGATGTTTTAAGTATTAATCAAATGCATTGCTCATTATTATTTATTATTATCTTTTATATTTTTCTTTCTACAGCGTTATTGTTACTTTTCTTGAGGAACCAGTGACTGTGACATGTAATGAGGCAACGCAACATGAGAATAGTGATTCGAATGAAGAAGACGAGATACCTGAGGAAGTTGTAAGGGAAGTTAAAAATTTCGAGAATAAGCCTAAGTCCAACTTGGACGAGACCGAAGCAGTAAATTTGGGGGATGCTGAGACCATCAAGGAGACTCGCATTAGCATTCACTTATCACCAACAGAGAAGGAAGAGTACATCCATTTCTTAAAGGAATATGAGGACATTTTTGCATGGTCATATGATGACATGACTGGTCTAAGAACGTCCATAGTGGCTCACAAGTTGCCTACTAATCTCATGTGTCCGCCAGTGAAGCAAAAACTCAGAAAGTTCAAACCAGATATGAGCTTGAAAATCAAGGAGGAAGTTACCCAGTAGATCAAAACCAAAGTTCTCAGGGTTGTTGAGTACCCAACCTGGTTAGCTAACATTGTGCAAGTACCAAAGAAAGATGGGAAAGTCAGAGTATGTGTTGACTATCAGGATTTAAATAGAGCAAGTCCCAAAGATGACTTTCCACTGCCAAATATACACATCCTAATCCACAACTGCGCCAAGCATGAACTCCAATCTTTTATAGATTGCTTCGCAGGTTATCACCAGATCTGGATGGATGAAGAAGACGCAGAGAAAACAACCTTTATTACACCATGGGGGGTATACTGCTATAAGATGATGCCATTTGGTCTAAAGAACACTGGGGATACTTACATGAGAGCCATGACAACTATCTTCCATGATATGATATATAAGGAAATAAAGGTGTATGTGGACGACGCCATTATCAAATCCAAGAGGGCTGCAGATCACATAGCAGACTTAAGAAAGTTCTTTGACAGGTTAAGGAGGTACAACTTGAAACTAAACCCCGCAAAATATGCATTAGGGGTTCCCACAGGAAAGTTACTAGGATTCATCGTCAGTCGTCAAGGGATCGAGCTGGATCTGTCTAAAGTCAAGGCTATTCAGGAATTACCGCCTCTTAGGAGCAAAAATAACGTGATGAGCTTCTTAGGACATCTCAACTATATCAGTCGCTTCATAGCACGTTCCACAGTCATATGTGAACCCATCTTCAAGATGCTGAGGAAAGACGCCGATACAAGTTGGACTGAGGATTATTAGAAAGCTTTCGACAAAATCAAGGAGTACCTGTCCACACCACCGGTCTTGGTCCCGCTAGAACCGGGACGACCTTTGCTACTCTATCTATCTGTATTAGATAGAGCCTTTGGATGCGTTCTAGGACAACATGACGAGATAGGGAGAAAAGAGCAAGCCATATACTACCTAAGTAAGAAATTCACACCTTATGAAGCACAGTACTCTCTGCTAGAGCGCACTTGCTGTGCTTTGACCTGGATGACCCAGAAGTTGAGGCATTATTTTTGTGCCTATACTACATACCTCATATCCGGGATGGACCCTTTAAAGTATATATTTCAGAAACCCATGCCGACTAGAAAGTTATCCAAATGGCAGATACTGTTAAGTGAGTTTGATATCGTCTACATAACTCAAAAGGCGGTCAAAGGACAAACATTGGCAGATCATCTTGCTGAAAACCCGGTGGGAAGAGAATACGAACCCTTGAAAATGTATTTTCCTGATGAAGAAGTGTCATTCGTAGGAGAGGACATTACCGAAGCGTACGACGGTTGGAGGATGTTCTTTGACGGAGCTGCAAATTTCAAAGGAGTAGGCATTGGAGCCGTTTTGGGATCAGAAACAGGTCAACATTATCCAGTATCTACTAAACTCAAAGTTTTCTGCACCGACAACATGGCAGAATATGAAGCATGTATACTAGGACTTAACATGGCAATCGACACGAATATTCAAGAGCTGCTGGTAATTGGTGATTCAGATTTTCTCATGCACCAGGTACAAGGAGAATGGTCCACCAAAAATTCCAAGATATTTCCATATTTGCACCATGTGCAGGAATTGAGAAAGAGGTTCACGAAGATAGAGTTCCGACATATGCCTAAAATTCAGAATAAGTTTGCCAATGCATTGGCCACTTTATCATCCATGATATAGCATCCAGATAAGAATTATATCGATCCTATTCTGGTGAAAATTCATAATCAACCGCCATATTCTACCCACGTGGAAGAAAAAACAGATGGAAAACCTTGGTTCCATGACATCAAGGTGTATTTGGCGAAAGGAGAATATCCGGAACATGCAAACCACACTAAAATATGCACACTCGGAGATTATCCAATCACTTCTTCCATAGCGGAGGAAATTTGTACAAGATAACTCCTGATTTGGGACTGCTAAGATGTGTCGATGCAAAAGAGGCTTCTAAACTACTTGAGGATATACATGCTGGGACTTGCGGCCCGCACATGAATGGTTTTGTCTTGGCCAAGAAGATACTTAGAGCCGGTTACTTTTGGATGACCATAGAGACAGATTGAGTCCAGTATGTCCGCAAATGCTATCAATGTCAAGTGCATGCTGACATGATAAAAGTTTCGCCAAATGAGCTTAATGCAACAAGTTCGCCTTGGCCATTCGCCACCTGGGGGACGGATGTCATCGGTCCCATTGAGCCCACTGCTTCAAATAGACACATGTTTATTCTTGTAGCCATTGATTACTTCACAAAATGGGTAGAGGCTGCATCTTACAAAGCTGTAACCAAGAAGGTCGTCGCAGACTTTGTCAAAGATCGTATTGTTTGCCTATTTGGAGTTCCCGAGTCCATTGTAACTGATAACGCTGCTAATCTCAATAGTGATCTGATGAAAGGCATGTGTGAAACATTCAAAATCAAACACAAGAATTCCACAACCTATAGACCTCAGATGAATGGAGCCGTAGAAGCCGCCAACAAAAACATCAAGAAGATACTAAGGAAGATGGTAGAAAACCACAAACAATGGCACGAGAAGCTACCTTTTGCTCTATTGGGGTACCGCACTATAGTTCGCACATAAACTGGAGCAACTCCCTATATGCTGATTTATGGTACCGAGGCTATCATCCCAGCCGAGGTAGAAATTCCTTCTTTAAGAATCATGCAGGAAGCTGAACTCAGCGACGCAGAATGGATAAGGAGTCGCTGTGAACAATTGGCCCTCATAGATGGAAAAAGGATGAACGTGGTATGTCACGATCAGCTTTACTAGAACAGGATGTCCAGAGCTTTAAATAAAAGGGTCAAACCAAACCAATTTGTACCAGGACAATTAGTGCTGAAGAAGATCTTCCCACATCAAGATGAAGACAAAGGGAAATTCTCTCCCAACTGGCAAGGTTCGTACATGGTTCACAGGGTGCTAACAAGAAGAGCACTCATACTTGCAGAAATGGACGGAGAAATTTGGCCAAAACCAATCAATTCAGACGCAGTCAAGAGATACTATACATAGACTATTTACATTTCCTCATCTGATGTAATTGAACTATGCTTGACCTGATTCCCGTTTAAGAGGGGATACGTAGGCAGCCTTATGGGTTCGATCATATCATAATAAAATTTTCACTTCCCCCAAAAATCAGAAACTGAGGCAGAATTTTGAAGAGGACCCTCAAAATTCCGGAGCAAGTCCAGCCAACACCAACATATGTCAGACGGTCAGAAATCGGTTAAGAAACAGGGGCAAAATTTTGAGAAGGATTCTCAAAATTCTGAAGAAAATTCAACAAAGTTCGCAAACAGCCAAAGGATCATCCACCAAATTGGGGAAAAATTTTGAGGACCCTCAAAATTCTAACATGAGAAAACTGCAATGTCTCTGAAATGTGTTACAATCACCAGTTCATCTAAAAATCACTTAATATATCAATATGTTTCTAAAATGACTCTATTTTATCGATAATTGCATATTTTCGAAAACTTTATTTCCGTAATGGTTAGGCGTTACCCACAGAAACTCGAAGAGGCCTCCAGAATGGAGCAAAGCAAGGCCAGCAGATAGAAGCACAAACCAACCTCCCGTCATAAAACTTACAATTTTTCTTTGAACGCAGACACATTTGATGTAGCAGTAGTATTTGCAAACATGTATACACAAAGAAAATTCGCTATCAATCCGGCCACCAAACACCGAATATATCTCCAACTAAGAAATATACTACTCTTATTTGCTACTCGCTCTTCGCATGGGACTAAGCCTTGTCCTGCATACTTGCATGAGGCTAATCTTTGCCTCCATATTTGCATGAGGTTGATTCTTGCCTCCATACCTGCATGAGGCTAATTCTTGCCTCCATACCTGCACGAGGCTAATCCTTGCCTCCATACCTAAACGAGGCTAATCCTTGCCTCCATACATGCATGAGGCTAATCCTTGCTTCCATATTTGCATGAGGCTAATCCTTGCCTCCATATTTAAATGAGGCTAATCCTTGCCTCCATACTTGCATGATGCTAATCCCTGCCTCTATATCTATTTGAGGCTAATCCTTGCCTCCATATCTGCACGAGGCTAATCCTTGCTTCCACACTTGCATGCTAATCCCTGCCTCCCTACTTGCATGAGGCTAATCCTTGACTCCATACTTGCATGAGGATAATCCCTGCCTCCACACGTGCGTGAGGCTAATCCTTGCCTCCACATTTGCATGAGGCTAATCCCTACGTCCACATTTGTATGAGGCTAATCCTTGCCTCCACATTTGCATGGGACTAAACATTGTCCCTCCTTGCATGAATATTGCTCTATTCCAGTACTATCTATTTGCTTTTCAATCGGGCTAAGACCTGCCCTGCGTTCCACAAGACTAAGCCTTGTCTTGGTAGCATCATATTATTGCATCTCATGGGCTGAAATATCGCCAACCTATCCAAAGGCGTCATAGTCTAAAAGGCATCATCCTCATAGCTGGAAGACACCATGCCATGGCCTGAGGAACTCTCAAATTTGCATATCATTATTCAAAGGCGTCATGGTTCAGAGGCACCATTTTCATGGCCCGAGGACATCATTTCATGGCTTGCGAAGCCCTCACTAAACAATTCATAGCCCAGGATATCATGGTCTGAGGACGTCATCCTTAACCGTCCGAAGGCAACTTTCATGGTCCAAGGGGAATCTACATCATGTTTAAAATTTTGCACAAATATGTGTCTGTAGCATCTCTTTATCTGCAGGTGACCAGCAAGCAACCATTATCCTAGCAGGAGCGACCTCGCTCCTATTTCTTCAAACTATCTCAAACTTAACCGTTCACCATAACCACTCTTGCATCTATTCCAAAATCTTGCATTCGTTCTTATAATGACTTCATCGGTATATTTCACCAATGAATTCAGAACTACATGTGGCCCGATTCCTGTAAAACCAGGGATATCTAGGCAGCTCAAAGACCAGAGTCTGGGCTCTGTCTTTCAAAACATCCCATTCGGTCAAAATTGGTCATCATTTCTTTACCCGAAAACTCTTTCATCCTTCCCGGATAAAGAGGGGCAGCTGTTAATACCCAATTTTTCCCTCAAATATTTTTAATACATATATATTACTTTCAAATAGTACATATGCAGTTATAAGCATTCATAAGCATTTTTATAATTTTTCAATAGTTTTAAAGGCTCCAAATCAATTTATTTCTCCTCTTTTATTATATAAATATCCAATAATTATCCTTCATACTACTTTTGTGACGATTTAGTCACCTAAATTCATTATTTATGCCAACATAGTGTTTAAATATTTTAGGGTATTTTTTGTAATTACATTTACATTTTATGCTAAATTGCATATTTTTGCAAATATAGCCCATACTAATGTACAATTACATTATTTATGCATAAAATGATCTTTGATATTTTTAAAATGTTAAATAACTATTTTAAATCATTTTTAGTGCATAAAGACATCTTGGTATTCATTTATTATTTTTATTTTATAAATTATTTAGTTGTTAAATTGGCTATTTAAAATCTGGCCCCATTTTCTATTCAATTTTGATTCTAAATTGGACCCAATACTCAGCCCAATTTTATGCCAAAACATACCCAGCCCAACCTTAACACCCGATCCGGCCCCAAACCCTTTCAATCTCGGACGTTGATCACAGAGATCAATAGCCACAATTAGCCCTTCAGTTTTTTAGTTCCAAACGACCCCCAAAACCTAATCATTTCTCACCAATAGCCACCTTTGGATCCTCTTCTCTCCCGTTCTCTCTGAAATCAACCCCTAACCCTAATTACCGTCACCCAAAATCAGCCTTAATCCTTTGAATCCCTGTCCGATCTATGGCGTCCTATGGCTATACGAAGCCTCTACTTGTCTCTTATCCCCTTGGTTGTTAGATTATGTGATTTTTGTGGAAGAATCTTGAAGAGATCTTGTCCAGATCTCATTCAAAGCTCTTCAAGGGTTCGTCCATGGTTTGCGAGTAATTTCTATTAAAGTTCCATGGTTCAAATCTCTGGTTTAAAACCAGGTTCTCTTTACCTCTCCCCTCTCTCCTCAAAACCCTAATCTTTGACCATGAATCCATCCCGATCTTTGTAGATCTGGAAAGATTCTGAGTTTGTCAATGACGTTTCTTTAAAGATCTCTAATTTCTTTACTATTAGCCGATTTTAGCACTATATTTTGGGTTTTTTGTTATCTACTATTTGAATCTCTGCATACTTAAAGTGTTTTCAAAGTTTCTGTGATTTTTCTTTAAGTTTCTCTTATTCCTTTACTACTCACCAATTTTAAACACTACAATACTTCGAGTTTTTGACCTCTATGACTAAGGTTTCCCGAAAATTTCTTTCCCCAAAACATTTCATAATTTTGAGTGTTTAACCTTCTGTTTCGTATGTGTTCTAACCAATTTCATGAGGTTTGCTTTAACTCTAACTCATTTATGCTAAAAGCCCTAATTTTTCGACATTATTGTTTGGATTCTGAGTTTGTCTAGGTTATTTGTGTACTGACTTTGTCCTATACCTTGGGTTCTCCGATTCTTCCTCCTAATGTGCCTCTATTGATGTTCTTGGTTCGACTTTTTTTACTGATTCTATGTGTCTATGTTCATTTTTTCCCTATTCATGGAAAACCTATACTTTTCTCCTTAAATCAGTGATTGATTTGGATTCTTGATTTAACAGTTTGCTTTGTTAAGACCTATGTGCTAATTCCTGACTATTCCCTTTATTTACAATCTTGATTAGCTTTCTTACCTTATTCAATTAACCGTGATATTCACTGATTCTTTACTGATCATTTCCTTAATTAAACTTCTTTCTATTTACCCCTAATTGCTCATTTGGATTTCTTTCCTTAAATATATTCTGCCTTTACCATTAGTTAATTACCCTTTATTAAGGGAACATTATACTAATTGGTGTATAATTGATTCTGTGGCTTCCTTAATTGCATAAGGGTTGATTCCCTTTACCTTATTTTCCATGCTCTTAACTGCTATATATACTCTCCTTACTCCTCACTTTTGAACACGAACATTAGTTCACCTACACTCTGAAAAGCTCTCTATTCTCTTCTGTTACTTGTAATTCTCACTAATCCAGCCAGCTGTAAGCGAAGGCTGGCTACTTGCACCATCTCTGCTCTATACTCTGTATTCTCTCCTTAATTGGTATGTCCTGATTATATTCCCATTCCAAACTATGTGTTTTTCTTTGTTACTGCAGTTCATTAGTTGTGATTTCCAGTTCTATTTGCTATTCTATTCAAGCAATCAGCATGCCTAGAATAGTCACTCAGAATGTTTAAGTTTATTCTGTTAAAAGTTATAGCTAGTATACTGTTTAGCATGCCAATCCTGCTTGAGATAATTTGTTCACTAGTATGTACAAGCTGCATTGTGTGCTTATTGTCTCACCCAGCATGTCTAAATTCTGCTTGTTCTGTATATGATTAGTATTTTTAAAACCTTGAATGCTTCATGATGTGTTTGTCTAGTTTGTTCATCTAAGTCTAACTTTCTCTACTTCACTAATGAGATCCTATTTGTGTCTAAGACCTGTGTGTTCTCAACATAACTTTGTAACTAACTTGTCAATTCCATAACTTCTTGATGAATCTGTGTATTTGTTTTCCATCACTAAGGTGCATTCCAGGTGTCCCCTACCCCTTTCTCCTTGTGTGAAGCCTGTTCTGAAATTGTGTGTTCTATGACATGCTCTCTGATCCCAAAAAAAATGTTCTTCATGTTTTCTCAAACTGTTTTCCACCCTAACTATGTACTGGTTTCAAAAAATCCTTTTTTCATCCCTAAGGCCCTCTTGCTACTACTTACCAAACTCTTTCAAATCATTATGCACTCTCACATTACTCTTAGATTACTAAGTCCTGCCCCTCTGATATGTGTACTGCTTTGAGACCCTTGAGATCTCTCTGAACTCTGGCATATCAGGGCTGACACTTCCACACTGCACATAATCAGTCTTTATTTGAGGAAAGTCTGGGTGTGAGCACTGCCCGGGATCCTTGAGGTCCTTAGGAAACTCTGACACACCTAGACATGAATTGGGCTATGGAACTTTGGGCATTTGAGACCAATAAGGGTTTGGTACACCATGACTGTTTTGGGCCTGCTTCAGGCTCCGTATAGCTTAGCTTCTATTTTATTTATGTAATTTATATTCAATTCTTGGTCTGTAATAATTAATTGTAAACAAACAGTAGGGTGATTAGTAAAAAAGGGAGGGTAGTTGTATATTGTGGGTAAATTAGGTAGATAACATGCCTATAGGGTCTATTTTGATTCAAATGTGTTTGTTAGATAATATGCTTATAGGATCTGCTTGGGTTTAAATAAATTCTGCATGCTTTACTTTCACACAATTAGAAGTCATGCCTATAGGATCTAAATCAGCTTTATAATTAGATATCATGCCTATAAGGTGTAATGTAATTGAAGTTCAGTTTCCATTACAGCATGTATTCAAATTCGTCTCCTTAGAAATAATGCCTATAGGATTAAAATCAGTTTTAATAGAAATCATGCCTATAGGATTTCGCTTTGATCAAATAAATCCTGCTTGCTTTACCTAATGTTCAAATAGGAATCATGCCTATAGGATCTAACACCAATTTAGTTAGACCTAAAATAAGTTTAACTCCAAGCTTATACTGGTAAGTTCTGAATCAGTTAATTAAATAGCCTACTCTTTTCGTGTTAATCAATATCACTAGAAAACATGCCTATAGGATCCAAATTACCCATTTAAAATTGTTTATTGATTTACTGCCTTCCTAATCAATAATAGATACCATGCTCATAGGACATCACTATTATACGCCTAGGCAAGCCTATAGGGCGCTTAAAAAATCTTGCAACTGTAAAACTATGTTATGTTATCTATGACTGCTCATATTCAAACAAGTCTAAAATCAGTAGGCAAGCTGAATTGGTCTTTGACACTCTGGTCCTAATTAAATACTGTATAATCTCTGCTCACCTAGATATCATGTTCTAAGGTTTTCCTCTTAAATACTTGAAACTATTGTTTGAGACGTGCACTTACTTGTTATGTTTGTGGAGGTAAATGTGAGCCTTTAATTGTTCTCTTTAATGCAGTACTAACTATTTTGATTGAAGCCTAGATTTTTCTCCTTTAAGTACTTTAAGATCTAGAACTACCTAAATTAGAGGTCCTAAGTACCTCTAGGGCCACAAGAAAGAGACGGGTAGTGCACGCATATGATATCGTTCAAGGTTGCTAGAACGCTTTAGGCTATGACCAAGGGGAGGGAATTTGGTAGTAAGGATATGATGACTATACGCTAATGTCACGTATATCCCCTCATCGAGGAGTGATTACTGGGCATTGTGTGGGTATGATCCTGTAGGCTAACCAACCTAGAACCCCTTTTCCCAACTCCCGTTGTTTAAATAAATTTACTTTCTTTACATATGCGCAAATTGTTCAAACCCTTTTCCCTTACTTTCATTACTTGAATCATACATGTACTCAGAATGTCAAAAACATGACTTTATTTGCAAATATGTGTTAAAACTATTTATTTGTTAACATGACTAATTCACATAGTTTAAGTTCGGCCGGGACCCACCGTTGTGGACCGCGATGGGTGCCTAACACCTTCCCCTCAAGGTTATTTCGAGCCCTTACCTTAATATCTGGTAATGCAAACTAGTTACATGAGTTAATCACTCTAGGTTCCCTAACACACCATAATCCGTTAGGTGGCGACTCTTCAAATACCCAATTCCCAAAAGGAAATTAGTTATTTCCTCTATGAATGTCAAAACTCGGACTTCCCCGTCAGAAAGAGAAAAAAGGGGGCGCGATGGATTGTGTTAAGTCAACTCCCCACAGCTGTAAAGTTGCTGCAACTGTTCTTCTGCACGCACGCAACAAGGCCAACAATGAAATAGTCACTTTATGGGGAATGCCTTTGTACAAAATATGCTTGCTTCATCCAAGTGACATCACTTGGCTAATATTAACATGAAGCAAAGCAAAAACAAATCACTTGCATATTCCAGAATCGATCAAGCTTTCTCTCTAGTGTGTCACAATCTTGCAAGTGACTCTCAAGGCTTCAAGAACAAAGAATAACATAACGAAGGACCAGTTTCCTGGATTGATTCATTATATATCCTTAGTTGTGTTACACCTTTATTAAAGTGGTTTACTTGTAACTCCTACTTAGCTTAGTTAAGAAGTAGTGTGTAGGAAACCGTTTGTAAAACCATAAACCTTATGTTTGTGCTTGGCTAGAGTTAGTCGAGTGGTAAGTTTTGTAATAGAGTTATTACATAAAAGCTTTTAATAGAGTTATTGCAAGTTAGTGTGGATTAGAGTTTAATTCCTAGGTTACAATAGTTTGTAATCTAAAGTTTTCTCAGTAGTGAAGTTGAAATCCTACGAGTGTAGGCCATAGTTTCTAATCTTGTGAGCTGGGAGTTTTCCACGTAAAACTCCATTGTGTTATTTACTTACTACTGTGCGCGTGTGTTCTGTGGGAACTAATAGAGAATCTGGTTCTCTATATAGTTTGGTGGACCCTTAGTTTCTATCAATTGGTATCAAAGCTGGTTCTTTCTATCAGGCTAACATCTAGAAAGGATCCTCATGGATGCTCCACCAAACTTTAAAAAATGTCAGTCTACTTACAGACCACCAAGGTTCACTAGACAATACTACTGATGATGGAAGAAAAGGATGCACGATTTTATCACGGCTAAATATTCAGAGCTCTGGGATGTTATCTGCGATGGTCCTTTTGTTCCTATGAAGACAATTGGTGAACCAAAAGTGACAATTCCCAAAACAAGAAAGGAATACAATGATGTTGATCGCAAGGCTATAAAGAAGAACTTTCGAGCAAAAAAGATCCTCATCTATGGTATTGGACCAGACGAATACAACAGGATTTCTGCCTATCAATCTGCCAAAGAAATCTGGGAAGCTCTCCAAACAACACACGAAGGGACAACTCAAGTCAAGTAGTCGAAAATTGATATGCTAACCACTAAGTATGAACTCTTCTGGATGAAGCATGATGAGTCCATTCAGGACATACACACTAGCTTCACCTCTATCATCAATGAGCTTCATTCTCTGGCAGAGATTATTCCAAGGAACAAACTTGTTAGGAAAATACTCAGTGTATTACCTAGTTCCCGGGAAAGCAAAGTAAATGCTATCATAGAGGCAAAGGATCTGCAAAAGCTAACCATTGATAAACTCATTGGCAATCTAAAAACTTATGAAATGAAGAAGAAGAAGAAGAAGAAGGATCATGAGAGAAGAGAGCCCAAAAGGGAAAAGAACCTGGTCCTCAAGACAGACAACAACGACTCAAGTGGTGAGGATGCTGATATGGCCTTCCTGACAAAAAGATTTCAGAAAATGGTTCACATAAATAAAGGTATTCCAAAGAGGGGCAACTCCATCAAGACAAGAGGCTATGACTTATGTCATAAGTGCGGGAAGCCAGGACATTTCATCAAGGATTGTCCTCTCCTCAAGAAAGACCAATACAAATAAGACACAGGCAAAACATCTAAGAGGAACCCGGTTCCTTACAAAAGATTCAAGAGAAAAAATGCCGCTGACAATATTGTGAAATAGGCTCTTGCTTCATGGGGAGACTCTTCCACCGAATCTGGAGAAGATGATGGGCAAGGTGATAGCTGTATGATGGTAGTAGAAAGTGAAGCAACTGAGTATGACTCTATTTTTTCCTTAATGGAAAAATCGGATGAGGATGAGGAAGATGACGATGATGATGAGGTAAACTTTCTATACGTTCAAAGAAATTTGAAGTCATATTCTCAAAAGAAGCTTATATTCTTGGCTATTATTCTAATTGATGCATATCATAATCTCATTAACGATAAGAATGTGCTAATTGTGGAACTAGGAGAAGTAGAACATGAGAGAGATGATCTAGTGGTTGTTGTGGTCGATTTAAAAGAGACCACTGAGAGTTTAAAAAAGGAAAAAGATATATTAACCGAGAAGATTGCAAACATACAACATAAGAGAGATGACTTATTAGTAGTAGTTGTGGACCTAAAGGAAACAATTGAGAAACTAAAAAGGGAAAGTAGGCATGAGATCACTCAAAAGGAAAAGGAAGTTGCAAGTGAGGCACACCTTAGGCTTGAAAATGAGCTAAAATTAGTGAAATCTAGTCTGTGTGCTGAACTTGAGAAAAACAAGCAACTTCAGGAATATCTAGGCAGAGTTAAGAATGACCCAGAAAAATCTTTTAAGTGGAACTTGTCCTCTGATGCAATCACTGCTATGTATAAGAACAATGGGGAAACAGGCAGGGAATCGGGTTCCAAAGGGAAAAGACTCCTTACAACCCACATAGCAAGTACGTTACTATTCCTGATAATTGGCTCTGCACTCAGTGTGGTAATACTGGGCATTTTAAAGAAACATGTAAAGCCAGATTTCAGTCCCAACAGAAAAATAATATTTTTGCTAAAAACGTAACTACTGCTAAAGAACTCGGTCCCTCATATAAAAAACATGTGATGCCTGCTATGACAAAAAGAAATTTGATTCACCCTTTTCCTCATTACAAGGGACCCAAACTTGTTTGGTTCCTAACTCTAATACTTGATTTCCTTGTGCAGGGAGCAATAAAATGAAGCAACAAAAGAAAGTATATGGATAGTGGCTGCTCGAAACATATGAATGGAAGCACTAATGATTTCCTTTCACTCAAAGCCCTGCAAGGAGGGAGTGTGTCCTTTGGCAATGGCAAAAAGGGATACATTCTGGGAGTAGAAACAATTGGGAAGTCTCTCTCTCACTCAATTGAAAATGTGTATTATGTGAATGTCTTGAAGTAAAACTTACTGAGTATTTCTTAAATCCACGACAAAGGCAACAAGGTGGAATTTGTGTAAAAAATCTACACACACAAACCTCGTGACTGGTGAAGTGATCCTGATGGCAAAAAAAGATACACAAACATCTATGTTGCTGATTTTGAGTCCCTACACAATGGGGATCTCACATGTCTGAGTGCTATGGATGATGTTGAATTGTGGCACAGAAGTTTGGGCCATGCAAGTTTTACGTTGCTGAACAATTGGTCAAAAAGGACCTGGTTTGTGGACTGCCTAAGTCAAGCTTCAAATATCACAAGGTGTCTGACGCATGTGTAAAAAAAAAGCAAATCAGGTCCTCCTTCAAACCCAAAAAGGAAGTAAGCACCTCAAGGTCACATGATCTCCTTCATATGGATCTATATGGACCTAATAGAGTGCTAAGTAGAGGAGGAAAGAAGTACATTTTTGTCATAGTGGATGACTACTCTAGATTCACAATGACCCTGTTTCTCAAAACCAAAGATGAGACTTTTCTAGTGTTTGCTGCTTTTGTGAAGAAGATCCAAGTAAAGATGAGCCATAATGTTGTGAGTATAATATCTGATCATGGCATAGAATTCAACAATGCAAAGTTCGATGAGTTTTGTGCTGAAAATGGTATAAGTCATAATTTTTTAGCTCCAAGAACACCCCAATAAACAGTGTTATGGAAAGGAAAAACAGGACTCTTGAAGACATGGCTAGGACAATTCTGATTGATAGTGGTGTTGCAAAAGGTTTCTGGGCAGAGGCAGTTAACACTGCATGCTACTTGGTGAACAAGTAAATTATCAGGTCTCTCCTGAACAAAACCCCGTATAAACTGCTGAACGGGAGAAAACCCAAGCTATTACACTTGGTACATTTGGTTGCAAATGTTTTTCCTAAACAATGGTAAGAAAGCTCTGGGAAAATTTGATGCCAAAAGTGATGAAGGAATATTTCTTGGATATTCATCACAAAGTAAAGCTTACAAGGTGCACAACAAAAGAACTCAATGTGTTGAGTAAACATACATGTGATGTTTGACGAATCACATCACCTATTTGGAAGAGCTGCACATGATAAGGCTGATCAATATGGAGAGCTATCAAATGTTCCTGCTGAAGTCATTGATATGGCAAATGGAAAGCCGACATGATGAGTCAGGTCATGGAATCAAACGACAATGGTGCAACTGAATCTCCAGCTGATGTAGAGGAACCTACTCCCTCAATCACATTAATTGAAGCAGAGATCAGAATTGTTGATGATGTGCAAGGGACACCAAATGCTGAGCTGAGAAGCGGGACTCATGTCAACAATGAATCACATCCAGAAGAACTTGGATCCTCTCATAATGAGATTCAAGCGTCTAGCTAGAAGTATAAGAGTCCACATCCTCTTCAGAATGTGATCACTCCTCTTGGCTCAAGGATTCAAACTAGATCAAAGTCAAGAAACTCACTTGCCTTCTCAGCCTTTCTCTCTAAAATTGAGCCAAAAAATATCAAGGAAGCATTGAAAGATGCTGACTGGATTACTGCTATGCAAGATGAACTCGATCAATTTTAGAGGAACATCGTATGGCATCTGGTTCCTCGACATGCTGATACAACTGTTATAGGAACCAGGGGGTATTTAGAAATAAACTCGATGAGTTTGGAAACACAACAAGGAACAAGTCAAGGCTAGTAGTTCAAGGATACAATCAAGAAGAAGGTATTGACTATGATGAAACCTTTGCTCCAGTTTCTCGAATGGAGGACATCAGAATCCTCATTGCCTGTGTATCTCATATGGAATTTAAAGTGTTCCAAATGGATGTCAAAAGCACATTTCTGAATGGTTTTCTAAAAGAAGACGTCTTCGTCAAGAAACCGTCTGGCTTCGAATGTCATGATCATCCTGAGCATATTTTTAAACTTGGCAAGGCTTTATATTGGTTGAAGCAGGATCCTCGCGCATGGTATGAAAGGTTGTCCAAATTTCTCCTAAAAAATGGCCTACAATAGGAAAAATTGAGAATACCTTATTTCTGAAGAAATGGGGGAGGAACCTGCTCATTGTGCAAGTTTATATTGACGACATCATCTTTGGTGCAACAGATAACTCTTTGTGTAAGGAATTTGCAAAGCTCATGGGAAGTGAGTTTAAATGAGCATGATGAGGGAGTTGAATTTTTTCTTGGGTCTATAAGTCAAGAAAACTCCTAAGGGCACAATTATAAGTCAGTAGAAGTACATCAAAGAGATTCTAAAGAGATTTTAGATGGAAAGCTAAAAAATCATTGATACTCCCATTACCACTGCCACTTGTCTAGACATGGATGAACCTGGTTCTCCTGTGAACAAGACCATGTATAGAGTTATCATTGGGTAACTCCTGTATTTCAGATCAAGCAGACCAGATATCGTTTTTAGTGTAGGACAATGTGCTAAGTTTCAATCTAATCCAAAGGAATATCATCTAAACAATGTCAAGAGAATCCTGAGGTATCTCAAAGGAATGCAAGACTTGGTTCTCTACTATCCCTCAGGACAAAATTTTGACTTGATTGGGTATGTTGACACTGATTATGCTGGTTATCTGGTGGATAGGAAAAGCACTTCTGGCATGGCACACTTTCTGGGATCGTGTCTAATATCATGGTATACAAGAAAACAAAATTCAATGGCTCTTTCAACTGCAAAAGCTGAGTATATGGCAGCTGCCTCTTGCTGTGCTCAACTGCTGTGGATCAAGCAGTAGCGAGAAGATTTTGGTGTGTTTTCTTATTGTGTGCCATTACTATGTGACAACACCAGTGCTCTTAATATGACAAAGAATCCCATTCGGCAAAAGAGAACAAAACACATTGATATACGACATCATTTCCTCAGAGATAATGTTGAAAAATGGCTTATCTGCATGAAGTTTTGCATTACAGAAGATGAAATTGCAGATATCTTTACCAAAGCACTAAGTAGAGAACACTTTAAAAAGAATCGTTTGGCACCGGGGTTGATCAAATCGAGCCGGGGACCTAGTCCCTCAATGAGTGGCTATGAAAGAAATGAATAGGTAAAATTGCTAAAATTGTTTTCTGGCAAGGTCTAACTCAATTCTATACCATTGCAGGTAGACACACATGGCGATTATAGATCAAACAAGAATCTAATGGTATTGCATTTTGGCAAAAGGATGAGGTTCACATTAAAAAAAACCTATCAAAGAACTTGGTTCCTTTGACAAAGGTTAGTAGTTCCTTTGTACTCTCATGCACAACTTTTTAACGGCTAAAAAGGGTGCCACGTTATTAAAATGTCAGTTTCTCCATTTTTTGGAACCCAAGCATCCTACCCGCTACGAAGCGACATGCCTATCTAGAAAATCAATGCCTGTTCCCAACAGGTTCCCCACCCCCTCTAAATAAATCCAAACGATGTCACTCTCATAACTATTCACATCAAAATTCAAAACTTCCTTTTTCTCTAAACAACCAAACACTCTTCTCTTCCATAAACTCTCACTACACTCCACCATGTCTGAAAAACTTGAAGCCACAAATATCCCAAGTTTCGTTCCCACTGTGGCTTCATCTATTAAAGCACTGGTGATAGAGTCTAAGTCCCCTATTCCACCTAGTCCAAACCCTAAGAAAGATTCCCAACCACCCACTACCTCCTCTCCAACCCAATTAAGTCTGGTTCATTTCGGAGTCACAAGACTTCTAACCCCAAGAGGTTTGTAGCTATAACCTCACCTTCTGCCTCACCAGAAAAAATGGTTGTGGGAGAAATATTAGATGGAAAAGAAAATCAAGAAGTCTCTAGTTTGCAAGTGGAAGAGAATCTTGAGGCACAATAGGGTTGGTTCGCAATGGTGACGAATCTGCGATGACTATACCAGGCCTCAATTTGAATGTCGATGATTCTACAGGTAATACTCTTCCCGCGCCTTCTGAGTTTACTTTGGGGGTTAAAAGAACAATAAGCCATAGAGAATATGTTTTCAATAGCCATTGAGGGAAGTTTGGGAACTGGTGCTTGTCAAAAATCTGGTACCTGAAAGTACTACTGGGGAACCACATAAGGGACCTGATCACTCTGCCTAAGAGGAGCCCTCTGCTCTTACTTGGGATGAAACTCCCTTTTCTCCAAAAAACCCCAGGTCAGTACTGATCCCACTCCCTATCCTCATTTCTCTGCTGAGACGTTGAGTATTATTGCTCCTAAGATGAGATCTCGGTCTGAGGAAGAGAATCATGATAGTGAAGAAGACTATGACAATGTGGTTCTTGCAAGATTCATTAGTGCTTGGAGTAGAAAGGCAACTTGCAAGGAGTCTACTCCTAAAAGACCTACTAATAGGCTGCAAAAATAGGAAACGCTTGAATCAGTTCTAAGGAAAAACAAAGAAGAAAAGAAAAAGAGGAGATTGGTAAGGGTGGAAAGTTTGTGAATGAGAATGTAGTGCCTCCAGGGCTGGTTGTTGACACTAATGATGAGGTGAATGAGGAACCTGGTTCCTTAGTCGTATGTCCTCCGAAAAACCTACAGTTCCAAAATCCAGGAAGGAGTTATCTGTGAGTGTGATGGAGTTTAGCACTATTGAGGTTGAAAATTCTGGTGAAAAAGTAGCTGATGAGTCTGATGAGAGGGTGTCTGAGAAATCTGTCTTTGAGAAGGTGTAAGAGAAATCTACAAACAAAGGCAAAAATGTGAGAAAATTAGTGAAACAGAAGGCTAGTGCCAATGAGAAACCTAGTTCCTTCAAAAAGGCCAAGGTAGGTGTGGCCAAGTATGAGGAAAATGAAAATCTGAGAAAACAAAAGTTGTTGTGGGGCAGAACATTTGCCACTGATATTCTGGACATGCTTGGGATGTTCCAATTGGTGGAGATTTGTGAGATTCAATAGTGGACACATTTGTTCACAAATGAGAATCCTAAGGTTTATGAGCCAGAGGTGCGCAATTTATATGCCGACCTTTTCACAGTGGAGGATGACAACATCTGCATGAAGGTGAATGGTGTTGACTTTATGATGGATGTTGTTGTGTTGGGAACCATTTTGGGAGTTCCTACTAGCGGAATATCCTCCATTGAGGGGACATGTTCTTTAAATTCAGAAATGTCATCTTGAAGGATAATGCAGTATAGCAAGGGGAACATGTACACAAGAAGATCCTCCTTCTAGTGTTCCAACTGCTGTTTGAAATGGTAAACAAGTTTATGCTCCCACACGTAGAAAGATGTTCTATATGTCATGAGCAGACATGTTTCTCATGGAAGCACTAGATGCCTGCACCACTATCAACCTTCCTGGTCTCATGATAGAACATATGAAGAAAGTGGCCGATTTTAAGGATGGTAATCATGGATTACCGTACGGGTGCCTACTCACCAAAGTTTTTAACTTCTTCAAAGTCCCTTTGGGAAAGGCTACAATGGGTACTCGCAAGTAAACCTTCTCCAAGACCACTTTATAAGAGTGTGAGTGCATCGATAAGAAAGGAAGGGGTGACAACAATTCCACTATCTCTCAACTGATTGAAGCTCAGAACATTGCCATTGAAGAGATAAGGAAACTGAAGGCACGAAATGCCATTCTCGAAGGTCAGCTTAGTCAGGCCTAGGAGGCACCTGATTCCAGCAGTTGACAAGGCACAGAGGTTGCCCGTCTGACGAAGGAAAATGCTTATATGAGGAAATAGATCTAGGACCTGAAGGAGAGGTTGCTTAACGAGCAGGTGTCAGCAAATGCTCGAATGGACATCCTCCTTAGAAACCTTGCCTCTCCATGTGTGCCTTCCACTTCCAGTGCTCCTTAAAATCATTCCCTTCTTAGTGTCAAGTTCTAGTTGTCTATCCTCTATTTTGATCTTTTCTGTTTGGATGTGTTTAGTGACTGGTACTCCTTTTTGCTGTTTTAATTTGTGGATGATTATGTATCAACTGGTACTGCTCCCTGTTTATTTCCAAAATTAATGAATATCCCGTCTTTTTGCTATGCGTACTTTGCTCTTATGCTCTGTTTTTAGTTATGTCTATGTGCACATATGTGGCATGAGTTAACCAGACTAGACTTCTTTTTACTTGTTTCCTGTGACTTATCTTTTTATGATGCCAAACGAGGGAAAATTAATTGAGGGGGAACGAGAGAGGAACAAGTTCAGAGGGAATATAAGAAATATATTACTCTGGTTTTCAGGGGGAACTTCAATTACAAGTTTGTCATCATCAAAAAAGGAGAAATTGATAGGTTATGTGTCCTGTTATGTTTTGATGATCTAACAAACTTAATGATAAGAACCAAATATAGAACCTGTTCCATATCCTCAAGTGCTCAAGAACAACAAGTCTCACGTCTGGACATGTTTCAACAATTTAGAGTCAAAGAAACAATAGAGGGAACAAATGGACATCAGTTCCTTTGCTGACTGTATTAAATCAACTCTCTACAGTTGTAAAGTTGCTGCAACTGTTCCTCTACACACACGCAACAAGGCCAACAGTGCAACAGTCACTTTATGGGGAATTCCTTTGTACCAAATATGCTTGCATCATTCAAGTGACATCACTTAGGTAATATTAACATGAAACAAAAAAAAACAAGTCACTTGCACATTCCAGAATCGATCAAGCTTTCTCTCAAGTGTGTCGCAATCTTGCAAGTGACTCTTAAGGCTTCAGGAACAAAGAACAACATAACGAAGGACCAGTTTCCTGCATTGAGTCATTACATGTCCTTAGTTGTGTTGAACATTTGTTAAAGTGATTTACTTGTAATTCCTATATAGCTTAGTTAAGAAGTAGTGTGTAGGAAACTGTTTGTAAAACCATAAACCTTGTGTTTGTATCTTGGCTAGAGTTAGTCGAGTTGTAAGCTTTGTATTAGAGTTATTACAAAGGGGATTGGAATAGAGTTATTTCAAGTTAGTGAGAGATTAAGAGTTTAATTCCTAGGTTATAATAGTTTGTAATCTGATGTTTGTTTAGTAGTGAAGTTGAAATCCTACGAGTGTAGATCATGGTTTTTAATCCCGTGAGCTGTGAGTTTTTCACGTAAAACTTCATTGTGTTATTTCATTATTGATGTGTGCGTGTGTTCTGTGGTAACTAATAGAGAACCTGGTTCTCTATATAGTTTGGTGGACCCTTAGTTTCTATACTCTTTGATCTTTAACATTTGATGTCGCATATGTATCATCCTTCTGTGATTTGGAAAAAAAACTTTTAAGATGTGAGTTAGGTATTTTCGCAACCTCCGGCCTTCAACTACATCTCTGACATACAAAAAAACTAGGAAAAATAATTATACCAAAACCTACTTGCTAATTCATTTACTTAAACCAAATATCAAAATTTGATTTGAATAATATTAATTAAACCATACTCATTAATTATTTCAGAACGTGCTCTATAGAAGGCGTAGCTCATACATATCTATACAAATAATTTACATAATATTATGTCTGGAATCTTTAACTGACAAGATAAAACAGAAAAAAGAATCATAGTTGGCGATGCTTTCGTTTTGCATGAAAGGCGATGCTTTCGTTTTGCACAAAAAAAGAATAATTTACATAATATATACATCATTTGCATAAAAGGCGATGTTTTCGTTTTGTATAAAGTAAATTTTCAAAAAATTAATTTTAAATTCTTTTATAAAAATCTCGTGCACCACATGAATGTAGAAACTAGTACTATATTAAAAACACGAAGCCTCTTGGCGAAATATCGTTCATCTTTTTTACCTTTTAGAATAGAGTTCACACTAGACAAAATAGTTATTTAATTTTTTTAGTTGAATTATATAATAAGTCTTAATTTTAGGACATTAAATTATTATGATATATATTATTTTCTTATTTAAACAGTATAACTTAACTATAGAATCGTCCATATCATTAGAATTGTTGTTGTTGTTGTTGTTGTTGTTGTTGTTGTTGTTGTTGTTGTTGTTGTTGTTGTTGTTGTTGTTGTTGTTGTTGTTGTTGTTGTTGTTGTTGTTGTTGTTGTTGTTGTTGTTGTTGTTGTTGTTGTTGTTGTTGTTGTTGTTGTTGTTGTCTCAAAATCGGATAACAATTGATTTGTTTGTTATTGTTGTTGTTGTTTACCCTCAAAATCGGATAACAATTAAATTTGTAAATGCTTTTAAGGATACGTGGATTAAATTGATACAAAGCGATAAATTAAAATTGCAATTGAAATAAACAACGATAAAGTAAATTCAAATTGCACAACTTGAAGAGTTGCAGTCTTAGAAAGTCAGTCACACTTGAACTGGATGCAATTCGATCGGTATCAGGATACATAAGAACAAGAGCTTAAAGAAAATAAATAATATACTACATTGGAATGCGTGTTATAATGTGTTTTACGAGTAATTAGACCTCATTTATATAGTTGGAGAGCCCTATATTAGGTACATCTATAAAAGGTAAAAAATCCCCTAATTAACTGTTTGCTGATCTCACGTCCGTATATGCTGAGATTTTCGCCGTGATATTCGGTCGGATATGAATATCACGGCCTTCCGTTGGCTGATCTTGACTAACTTACAATGTTCTTCGAGGTTGAACAAGGCCAGGACCGATCCCTAATCACGACCTCGATATCCTTGAGGGCGGGTGTTATGGTCCGGACACAGAATTGATAAGATCCCTACATCGGTCTAGGCCCCCTGTTATCATATCTCGAGCTTGGCTTATCGTGTCGGAGATCGGGATGTTCTTTGAGACCGATTTTACCCGTATACAGATAGTTCCCTCATTTTTCGGAGATTAGACGACGAAAAACGACATGAGATCCCAATTCTCTCTTCGATACTCCGCACCAGAAATGACAAAATGAATGAAACATCTAATTAGTCAAGTCTTAATGGCATTAAATTCTCGTCAGTTGCCGGTCCGCCACTCCTGGATGTGAATCGTCATTTAAAAACTATAAATACCCTCTTCTTCTTTCATTCAAACTTTAAATCTAAACCTTCTACCCTTGTTCCTTAGAAATCTCTATATTTTCTAGCGCTTGTATCCTTTTTTTTGAGATCCTTGTGAGAACTTTTGCTCGTCTTCATCCTAAACCATCAAGTGTACTCCTTTAACTTCCTTTTTTCCCTCCATTTTAAAAGAAATGGCGAAGACTTCAAAAACCGTTCCCCAAAAAGAAACTTCTTCTACATCGCGGCCGACTCTCGAAGAGACCGTTTCGCGTACTGCTGTCGAGGAACCAGTAATGGAACCACCTTTGAACACGTTTATCCCCGAGGGATGCTCGGTAACCGCCAATTTCAAGTTTGAAAAACCTTCTTTCTTACCCGGCCAGTGTGATAAGGGCTCGAGATACGTGTGCTCAATCACTAAAACAAGTCCTCCACACGGTCAAAAAGGATTGTAACTGGGTTGACAAGCACGTGGTGGTTCCCGGACCTAATGAAGATATCACCACCCATATCGAGGGATACTTAAGTGTTTACACTTATCCCTTTACGCTGGGCCCATTAGATTCGGTCATTATCGACTTCCAAAAAAGATACAAGGTATGCCTCGGACAAATTCACCCCTTATTCTGGAGGATCGTGATCCTTTTTCAATTATTCGTAAGCAAGATCGAGGGATGCTTGTTCAATGTCAATGCCGAGTGAAGGGCAAGTGGGAGGCCCGTTCTCATGGTGAAATTCCTTTCCTGAGTGAGTAATACTTGGGTTTCTTTTGTGTCGTTAAGTTCTTACTTGGTTTGTTTCCCTTTGCAGATTTGTCCAAGGACGTCACACTGAGGCCTCCATACAGTGAGGAGATCTACCTCGGATTCCCTTGCTCCAAGATAGGGTGATGAGAAGAAAAGAAACAGAGCTCCGAGTTCTCCCAGCTCAGAGAAGAAGAAAACAAAATGAAGGATGGTGTGCAAGCCCAAAGAAAATACCAGCGGTCGAGCCCGACCCTCGGATTCACTCTACCAGCTGAGGGACAAATCCCAAGAAGAAGAAGAAGCCTCTAAAATAGTGGCCCATGTGCGGTCGCAATTTGAGGGACAAGGGGTCTCCGAACCAGAGAGAGGCAAGGCCGATTTGCCTCAAGCTAGAGAGACTGACGGTAAGGCCGTGGTCGAGCTAGGCCAACGAGGAGGCCGTGGCTGAGGCCTTTCGGGATGTGGTTAATGCCCCAAAGGATGTAATCAGTGTGATAGACATCACCAAGTCACCTTCGTTCACTGAGTCTAAGTTCAACGAGGCTCAGACAGTGAAATTATGCCTTAACGAGGGGGCCCAAGGAGCGGAAGACCTCCTCCGTGGCTTTTTTGATAGCGTGGATTCTGCCACCACGAAGGATGTCACCGGATTGGGTGACTTGGCGGTGCCAAGGAAGACTCGATTTTTGAGAATAAGTGGGCCTTCCTCAAGTCCGAAACTAGTCAACCAGTTCCTAGCTCCGAGCGTGGATCCTGACCGGAAGCGATCGATCATCATCTCTATTCCAGAGGATGTTCGGGTCCTCTCTGCCCCCGTAGGGGTGTCCAGTTACCTTGGTGCTTGGTGACCGAGGAAGAACAAGCCAAGATGAACGAGGTGGAAGTACCCTGCTTGTTCAACGAAGCATAACAGGCATTAAAATCGGGTAACTTCAGATACCTCTTGATGACGTCTAATTTGTACTTAGATTAATTTATAGATGATCATAACTTTTCTTTGAGTTTGTAGGCCTCAGTGCTTCATCATGAGACTTTTCTCTAATATCGAGAAGAGCTAAACCAGTATGAGGCCAAGATTCGGGCTCACTGAGAAGATAGATGCCTATAAACTTCTCAGCGAACAACATGGAGGGGAGGCTAAGAGCCTTCGAGCTGAGCTAGAGATGGCTCGGAAAGAGCACGCTAACCTGGTGGAAAAGGTAAAAGTCTTAGAGGTTAGTGACGATGACCTATACTCGGCGACTAACGCTCCAAACCTATAGGTCCAATAGAATCTTGATCGGACCAATTTCGGGCAGAGATGGACATGGTAAAGGCCGAGGCCGAAGAATGGAAAAGCAAAATGTACCACTTGGCCCCGAAAAAGGAAACTGTCTAGGTGCAATTGGCTTCAGCTGAGGTCCAGCTTTAGGCAGCAAAGGAAAAGGCCATGGTTCAGGCCAAAAAGATCGAGGAGCTCCAGTCTCACCTAAGTTCGGCCGTCTTCGATCGAGAAACTCTAGCCAAGGAGCTTGAAACGGCCATGTCGGTGTCTGTGTTTGTTAAAGCCGATGTCGACGAGATGGTGGCCCAATATAAGGATGATACCAAGGCGGCCCAAGATGAAGCGAAGGATATCGTCGATCATGTAAAGCGGCAATTACGGAGAGAGGTCCTCGAGGAAATTCATGCTCGGGGCTTCGACTTGTCGACTGAAATTGAGAGTGCCGAGGAGCTCAATGTCGAGGCCAAGAAGTTGGCTTATCTCGAGGATGATGAAGATTCCAAGGGTTTGAGTGGATCCGAGGGTGAAGGAGACGTCGAAGGTTCTGGTGATGAGGCGGCCCCCGGTGAAGACTAGGCCACTTAGGTGCTTCACATATGTTTTTGTTTTACTGCTTTTTATATTATCTTCCTTTTTGTTGAGGCCGTTTGGACTTTGTAAAAATCTTTTGATATATATATCTAAGGCTTTTTCCCTTCAGCAATTTCTGGGTTTTTCCTTTGCTTTATTATTTATGTTTGCAAAGATCAAAATGCCTTAGCATAAAATAGTTAGGTTATGTTCGGAGGTTCGAACGGGCCTTGCCTGCAATATAATTTTGTTTAAGGCATCGTGGGGGTTCGGTAAGTGTTGATACCCAATATTTCCCTGTATATTTTTTTTATAAATGCAAAATACTTTCAAAATAGCATATGTATGCATATATAAGTGTGTCCAAATGTTTTAGTATTTTTTCTAATTTTTTAAATCAATTTATTGCCTTATTTTAGCAGTACAAAAACCAATAATTAATCCTCAAATTATCATTTTGGTGATTAACTTATTTTATTCTCATATTTATACCAAAATATAGTTAAGGTAAGTTTTACACATTTTTACAAATTTATTTATTATTTTAAAAGCTAAATTGCATATAATTGCAATTTCAGCCTATTGTAAGATTTAATTGCGTTTATAATTACAAAATTGATTCCAGTATTTTTATTTAAATTTATACATTATTAGTTAGTTTGGTATCTTTAATTTATTTCCAGAAATCAGTTACTATTTTTTATAAAACGAAAAGGGGAAAAGTGGCTATTTAAATACTAGCCCTATTTCATTTCAATTGTAGCCTAAATCAACACCTCAATTAAACCCAATTGCAATTTTAAATTACCCAACCCTTGACCCATTTATCCAATCCGCTCGGCTCCCCTTTTTATCCAGGCCGTTGATCAAAATGATCAACGGCCACGATTCTACCTTTCCTTTTTTAATTCACAAACATCCCAACCCTAAAATCATTTTCATTCACCCGCCGCCTCTGAAACCCCTCTCCTCTCTCAAACTCTCTCGAACCTTCCCTAACCCTAGCCGCCTCTCATCATCTTCCACCTGGAAACCCACCGGAAACTATGGCTTCCCAAGCTGTGAGGGCCCTATACTCACCTCCCCTTGCTCTTACACACCTGATACTTGAAGATTCGAGGCCAGGCCTCAAAGGTTTGCACCCAGGCCTCTGCCGATTAAAGGTTCCAAAGTCATCGTCGGCCTTGCTCCGGCATACCATGGTGTTTTGAGCCTGGTTTTGACCTCTCCGACTCAGATCGGTGACCTTTTCGAAGCCTTTCTCATTTCTAGGGTTCTTTTGAAACCCTAACCCTTCGAGGTTTTCTCTGATCTCTTTAGATCCGTTGTGTATCTGTGCTCTCTTTGAGTTTTCAAACGATCTCCCTAACTTTTCTTTCGAAAATTACTTTTCAAAGTCTTTCTTTTACGATTTAGGGTTTTTTAAAATGCTTAAGTGTTTCTCTGACTTTCTTTTCCTTTTCTTGTGTGTGTATTTGCCTCAACTGTGTTTTATGTTTCCTTCTACCATGTATGTTCTTCTACTGTGCTTTCTATATTCTATTCTTGTATGTTCTTCTACTGTGCTTTTTATACTATGTTCTTGTATGCTTTTCTACTATGTCCTGCTATTTTCTTCTACTATGTTTTGGTATGTTTCGCCTACTGTATTCTTCTACCGTGTTCTTAAGTGTTCTTACTATTTTTCTTCTATTGAACTTTGTTTAAGTTTCTTTTAAAATGATCTTCTTAAGCATGCTTTCTTCTACTGTTCTTATCAGTCTTTTCTCATCATGTTTCGAATTAGTTTCTTTACTCTATTTGCCTTGAACCCCACTACTGTATTTACATGCTATTCATGAGTTTTGTTGCTGGAAGAAGCATGTTAGAAGTTTCAGTTCTTTTCTGAAACCTCTAAACATGTTTCGATTCGACTACTTGCCTCCTCATCTCTGTACTTGATTCAAGGTGGAAACCCTAGAATTTTGGGGTTCTGCCGAGGTTTGATTTAACTAGGGTTTTATTTTAGAACCCTTAACTCTTTCAGACTGACTTTGAGTCTCTGAACTGAGTTTGGACATCTTTGTTTTCATACAATGCTGAACTTTTTGCTAAACTCTTCTACATTGGTTTTTTTCTACTGATTTACACGACAATCTTCTTTCATGCTCACATTCTCCTTATATATGATGAATTTTCCTCTAAATGGTTTTCAAATTTGCAATTAGTGCAAACTTCCTTCTGAATATAGCTTGATTGATTTCTTTCCAGCTTTTACTGATTTCCTCTGTTACTCGACTTAAGTCAAAACCCTTCTTCATCTTTTCTGACTTGGTTCATTCATACCAAATCTCAGACCTTGTGCTTTACTGGATGTTAATTGACTCCCTTACCTTATTTTCACAAATCGTGCACTGTCAAAACCCTGTCCTTAAATAACCTTTATGTATTTGCCCTCAATTGCATGCTTTACACAAAGTGTTTATTCAATTCCTTTCCATAAATGGTTTTACTCGTTTTGAATCTGAATCCCTTAATTAAGGGAAGCCTTGTGTAATTGATTGACAATCAGTTCTCAAACTATTTTTTACCTTATTTCTGCCTGCTTTCTACACTATAAAAGGCACGACCCTTTTTACAAACACACACTTCAGACTTCACAATTTCACAATCTCTTCTGAGCTCACACTTATAATATTCTGTCTTCCTGTTTGCTCTTTGGCTTTTACAAGATTACTGCTTTTCTACTTATTTCTTCAAAACTGGTATGTCCTGATATAAGTTTCAGCATCACCCCAATGTGTTTACTTACAGTCTTTGTATCCATGTCTACTTTATTGTTTTCTGTAGAGTTTGACATTTAGCTTAGTATGTCTATGTTCTACTGCCTGTTTCTATTGTGAATCTTTGCTCCCTATCCTATTACCCCTATGTGTTTGTAAATGGTGGCTTAGGGCATGGCAATATGAGTTGTTGTCCATGAACTGAGCTTTGAACCAATGGGGTCTTAATCTCTAAACAGGCTAGAGGGTGTGCCAGCATATCCCATTGCTGGGTATGCCCATCAGCCTGCTCTTCTTGTTCTCTCGCAATCCCCCATTCCCTATATCCCTATGTGTGCTGTTTCCCTTCCCTTTTTCCCCTTCAGAATTCTGCACTTGCACTCTCTCCTAGTCTCTAAGTTCTGCCGCCCCCCTCTTGTGAGCCTTGCTTTGGGACCTTGAGTTCCCTCTGAACTTGGACACTTGAGGGCTAGCCCTTCCACACTGCACTTTGGCTTAATATGGCGACACATTTGGATGTAAGCACTTCCCAGAGTTCTTATGAAACTCTTAGACACACCCAAGTGGTAGAAAGGCTTTGAAACATGATTGTTGGAGTTGGTTTACTTCATACTTCAGATGAATCAGGCTCTCCTTGGTTGTAATTTTCAACTTCTGATGTATTTTCTTTACTTTATTTTTTTGGACTGTAATAACTTTGTAATAAACTATTAGGGATGGCTAGTAAAAAGGGGGGAATAACTATGTATGTAAAAGCGGTAGATATCCTGCTCATAGGGAATTTCTGATCTCTGCATATCACATAGATATCCTGCCTATAGGAATTCTGTACTTTTATATGTAGATACTATGCCTATAAGGAATTCTGCACCCATATAGATATCCTACCTATTGTTTTCTGAAATTCTGCATTTATATAGATATCCTGCCTATAGTTAAATTTCTGCATCTCTCATATAGATACCATGCTCATAGTTAACTGGAAATCTGAATCCTGCATATGCATCTGTCACTAGGAAAACCTTTTAATAGGGCTTAAATAACTAACTGCATCTACATATCATGTTCATAGGCTTAAATGGAGTACATCATTTATATGCCATGCCTATATGATTTCTGCACTCTTGCAATGTCTGTAAAAGTGTCCAAAATCGATAACATATAGAAAACATGCCTATAGGAGCTTTAATCAAATCTGAACTATTTCATTTGCTTATAAGTTTAAAACCAGTCACAAATGACTTGTGCTCTTTTGCTAAAACTTGCCTTTCTTTAATAACAAATGATTTTTTTTCTTAAACCAGTATGTATTCATGTTTACTCCATTGTTTCTGGAATCAGTATATATCATGCCTATAGGGTCTTCGTCTTACACTTAGGCAAGCCATAGGGTGAAAGTTTATAAGCTGAATCAGATTTTATATGCTACAACCAACAGGCAGGCCTGATTCGGGCTTCTTATCTGAACTATGTAATAAATCAGTCTGCCTCAACCTTTTAAGTTTTAATCAGACCCTAAACAGTACATGCAAGTCATGCTACATTATGTGCTTTCTTTGGTTTAAAGGAGGTCTATTTGAGCCCTTTTTATTTGTTTATATGCTTCCCCAAACTTGCTATATGTGTTTTGTTTGTCCTCTTAGTATTTTATCTTTTGAAACCACAAATAAGCCCAATACCTCCTCCCTTTAGGATTAGTAGTCCCAAGTACCTCCGGGGCTGATAGGATTGGGGTGGGTAATAGCATGCAATAAGTAAACGAGACCATTCCGCATTTTAATACCTTAACGGGTTGGGAAAGGGTAGATATGAATATGATGACCATGCGATAACATCACGTGTAGCCCCTCACTGAGGAGTGATTACCGGATATTGTGTGGGGTGATCCATATTATCAATAAACCTAGGACCCCCCCCTTTCTTTTGTTTTCTTTATTTCTTTTAAATCTTTTTAAACCATTTCTTTTAAGGAAATCAACTCTTTTTAGTTCCTTTTTCTTATTTTTGTAACCATTACGTGAAAATCCCCTCTTATTTAAAGCCTTCATTTTCCTATGTGTTATTTGCACTTAAGTCATAATAATAGCTTGGCCGGGAACCACACTAGTAGATCTTGAGGGGTGCCTAACACCTTCCCCTTGAGATAATTTCAAGCCCTTACCCAATCTCTAGTTGTTCAAATCAAACCTTCCCTAGTGTCCTAATGCACTCAAATCATTAGGTGGCGACTCTTCACTTCAAACCCAATTTCCGAGAGGGAATGAGTTGTCCTCCCAAATGTCATAAACCCGATTTCGCGAGAAAATGGGAGCGCGATAGTAAGATGGGAAATTCTCACCCAAAGTACTTATAATTTGATAAATTATAGTTTGGTGAGGGTAGCTTTAGAACTAGTTAAGAAATTTCGAAGGCCTTGTTTTTTTGTTACGGATCTCGGACGTCTTCGAGCCATTTTAATATGGACACAGCCTATTTAGTTTGGGTGATGCCCAGTGGGCTTATCACCCCAAGTTATCTGGGCTTGCCTAAGATAACAGTCCCCAAATGGGGATGGCCGTAGCCTTTAATATTCGGGCGTTGCCTAATAGGTTTTGTGCCCCCGAGCTCTAATAGCCCGGACTGTTCGAGTTTGTCTTCGGATGATATTCATTGAGCGGGAGTGATTGTTCGAACTCGTATTAAGGCGGCCCTTGGGCTCGATATCTTTAGAGGATTGGATGTAGGAAATTCCTTAAGAAATGCAAAAAGAAAAATTTTAAGGGACAAGATATTTATCTGCAAGGTAGAGACTTCTTTTTATTCTTGTGCGTAATAGTGACACACACGTACAAGCTTTTTTCCAAGGCTCGAGCAGTCTATGGGGGAATGGATAATTTGACTATTTGGACCTTATAATAAATCTTATCAATTGAGTTAGGACCGTTCGTGTTACGCCCCAAACATGGCAAGGCGTGGCTTGTACCTGGTACTGTGCTGGCCCGAGCGAACCACTCTGTAAATCATGATCATTTGACCAAAATTAGAACATACATAGGTCGAGTTGGTTGAACTTATTCCTTTTATAACTATCATGGGCCAACATGGACACAACTCATAATGTACAATTATACGTGGGAAAACACTGTATCAATGAACACTCTTTCTTAAAACATGAATACATATGGGCCGTTAAGGCCTCTGAAATACTATAGAAAATGGACCTCTGTCTACAAATCCTCTAAGAGTATTAGATATCAAATAGGACAGGGCAACGACCTACCCATAAGTCTATAGCAAAACTCTAACACGATGACTCAGCTGCACTCCAAATGAGGTGGAGTCTTACCAATCCTTCGTTAAATGCTAACCTCGTCTACTATGAGGACTCGTCAAACTGATTGTCTATACCTGCAGGCATGAATGCAGCATTCCCAACAAAAGGACGTCAGTACGAATAATGTACCGAGTATGTAAGGCAGAACTGAAACATAACAATAAGTCAATATTAATTCAAGACATATAAGAATCAACCTGAATCTCTAAAGTAACACCGTATATGCATACTTATTATACTCATATATATACAATGCTTCTCTTTGAGACTATTATCCATATCTTGTAATGCATAACTACCTAACTGATTAGTGGTAAATGCTCGACCAGCCGTTGCACGGTGGTAAATTCATGACTGCTCGAATGGTCATAGCTCAGTGGTAAATATGTAACTTCCCAACCAGCCGTAGCTTGATGGTAAATGCATGACTTCCCGACCGATTTTAGCTTGGTAGTAAATGTGTTACTACCCAACTGGCCAAAGCTCGGTGGTAAATGCATGACTACCCGACCGGCCGTAGCACGGTGGTAAATACATATGCATGACTGCCCGATTGGCCGTATCTCGATGGTAAATATGTAACTGACCAACCGGCCATAGCTCGGTGGTAAATGCATGACTGTTCGACCTGCCGTAGCACGGTGATAAATGAATACACATGACTGCCCGACCGACCGTAGTTCGGTGGTAAATGATGATACATATAATACCATTATGAACATTAACATAGTTATCAAATACCTCAATAGGGAACTAGATATATACTTAGACATGCTCGAATATCACTTTACAGGAATGAATAACATAGACATCCTTAACTGCTAAGAGTAGAACCATTCATGGAATATCATTATGTTTACGTATTGTTACTTGGATCATGCCAAAAGAAAGAAGGATTAGCCTTAACATACCTGAGCCAATTCTCTAGACAATCTCTCTAATACACATCAATTGCGACCAAACACGTAATGATGGATTGAAGTAGGAAAACATCCGTATGATATTCTTGAGAAAGATTGTACCGTGCTCTCTTAGAATTGCAAATCCCGTTACTATTACGTCGTATAATTTCGCATGAATTCCTTTGCTGAAGATCGTTACTTTGTAGATGTAAAACATCTCCATTTTTGTAAATTTGATCATAATTTGTATGACTTTTCTTGCTGAAGCAATCACGTTCGATTCCAAAATTTGGATGATACTTGCTGAAGCTTTCTTTCCTTGCTTTGTAAAGGATTCATATGAAATCCTATTTGAGAATCCTACCAATCTAACTCATTTTATATTGTAGGATTCATATCTCTTTGTAAAGCTTATAAGATCATGGTTTGTGGGCCCCATTTCTTTGGGATGACTAAGCCACTAAACACCCTAATTTTGCCACCTTGAAAAATGAATTAAGAGTCACTTTAACCAAGACTCCTTGGGCTGCCACGTTTGGGTTTCAAAAGCTTATCCAAAATATCTTAATTACTTAATTAGCTTAATTTTAATTAATCTTGCACTAAAAATTTATAATTACCCAATTATCCACATAATCAAGAATTATCTCAAATTACTTAAAATACTAGTCACTTTAACACACTTTATACACCTTACTATCATGGTCATGTGGTACCTTGTATGGAACTAGTTCATAAATACGGGGTATTATAGCTTGGACCGTATTTTATCCCAAAATGTCAAACTTCAACAAAACTCATTTTCTTCGATTCGTTTACCCTTCATGAATCTACTTATCACTTGCTTGAAATAACATAATACTTATAATCTCCAAATAATCTTGTCCTTGAACTGATGTCAATTATCTTAAAACAAATTCTCGTACAATACTACAAGGTGTGACATCGTCGTAATATAATACTGCGGAGTGTAACATTATCGTAATATGATACTGCAGAACATAACAGCATCATAATACTATGGGACATAGCAGTTCGATCACAAGTTTCTTTCCTTTCTAAAGTCGTTATCCGAGGGTAATACCCCTAGTGTCCGAGGTTGATCATAGAGAAGCCTAGGATACTGTTGATGTGATCTTTTGACATTGATTCACGATCGGCCTTTGATTCTAAGTTAGCTCTATCTACTTCTACCTCGTTAAAATCTTGCCGGAAAAACCATTTGGGACAAAACTGTTCTAAGGAAAAAAGAGTGCAACGCGTGCTTTTGTTGGTTACCTGCAAGTGTCAGTTCAAAATGTAAATAAAAGAAATTAGTGTGGCCATACCTTAACAATAATATATTTCAAGAGAGTTATACCAGTTTCTTGGTGGTTGCTCATCGTTCATCATTCCGAGTTTGTAGGATCCTTTTCCGATGATCCCGATAATTTGATATGATCCTTCCGAGCGGTCCCGAAGCCCCTCATTCGGGATTCCGGATGCTTAGTGTGACTGTTGATACCCAATATCTTCCTATATATTTTAAATATGCATCAATATCTTCAAGATAGCATATACATACATATATAAGCATGCACAAAGGTTTTATAATTTTTTCCATAATTTTAGGAATTTAAATTGAATTATTTCCTTCCCTTTTATTCATAAAATCTCCAATAATTATTTCTCAAATTATTGTTATGATGATTTAGCCATTTAATTCCTATATGTATGCCAAAATATGGTTAATATAGTTTTTATGTATTTTTATAATTGCATTTGGTATTTTAAACTAAATTGCATATAATTGCAATATTAACCCATTTAATGTATAGTTACATTTTATATGCGTAAAATTGGTCCATATATTTTTAAAATGGTAAATATATATTTTAAATCATTTTGTTACGTAAATTTATTTTCTAGAAATTGTTTATTATGTATTATAAATTAAATAGGGGAAAATTGGCTATTTAAATTATAGCTAGATTTTGCTTTCAATTGTAGCCTAAATTGAACCCAATACCCAGCCCAATTTCAGGCTAAATTACCTGACCCAGATCCTATACACACTTACCTGAATTGTTTCTTTGCTTTTTTAATCCTAAACGACCCCTAACCCTAATCATTCTCTACACTCCGCCGCCCTCAAATCCTCTCATCTCCTTTCTTCTCTCAACCTAACCCTAGCCTCCTTTCAACCACCTCCCTTCTCCGGTCTTCTCCGGTGACCACCCTTCGATCCCTAAGCCTCTAATGGCTCCTCCATTGCCTTGCTCATCTTCTCTGAGGCCTTCAAGGGTCCTAGGATATGCCGACTTGTATCTAGGGTTTGTTTAGCTGTTCATGGCTACTCCGGTGTGATTTCGAGCAATATCACACTGTATTTGTTACGATCATTGAAGTTCTAAGCAGGTTCTTCCATCTCTACTTGGGTTTCTTCTGAAACCCTAATTTTTGTTTACATCTCCTAGATCTGTGCTATTTTTAAACGATTCAAGTCCGTTCCTTTTATGTTTTACAATGTTCTTGAACGTTTTTGCAAAAAATCATCGATTTCAAGTTGTTTTCACTTTCTTCTAAAGTTAGGGTCTTTTCGGAACTTCTTCTACACTGTGTTTAAATCGATTTTTATGTTCAAACTTCTATCCTTTGCATATCTCGACAGATTCTATGTTTTTACTGCTTTTTCAACTTGCCTATGTTAAAATCTCTAATATTGCTAGATTTCCTTTGTTTGGTTCTGTGTGTTAGCATGACTACTCGATTCTTGTTAAGTTTCTGTGGTTACCTTGCTTCGAATATGTTTTACTGAGTTCTTAGCCTAACTTTTACCACCTCTATGTGATTATATTCATCTTGATTGTTCAAGACTTGCCTCTTTCTGTCAATATTGTTGACCTTGCCTGTTTGCTACGTCTAGTTGTTCTTGCTCTATTTATATGTTGAGTATAGAATAATAACTTCCTCTTGATTGATTTTGATTTCTTTATTATATGGTCTGATTGAAAGATCTTCTTTTAAACCATAAATTTCTACCTCGCCTATTTAAATTAACTGATTCTCCAACCTTATTTGCTACGGTACTTTATTCTTACTGAATTATTTCCATAATAATAGCCTTATGAACTTGGCCCTAATTGTCTACCCTATACTTACTGAATTAGAATCTTTCTTTATTAGTTGTACACTCATTTCCTTCCTTATTTATCACTTGTATGACCGTTTGAGTTAATTCCCTTGACTCAAGGAGAGTACTTGCCTTGATTTTCTGACTGACTGATTCTGAGTTCCTTAATTACTAATGGACTTTGATTTTTACCTTATTTACTACCTGCTTTCAAACTATAAATACCCTAGTCTTTCATTAGCACAAAACATGAACACTCTTGGATCAAAACTATCTCTCACACTTAAAAACTCTTTTCTCTCTTTTGTGCTACTTGGCACTGCTCTAAGTTAGCCGGCTGCAAGCTAAGGCCAACTATTGTGTTCTCTTGTTCTCTCACTTTGCTTACTATCCCCTTACTGGTATGTTCTAGTTTCAATTTAAAGTTCCAACAACAACATGATTCTCTTATTGTTTCAGTTCATCTTGTTTCTAGTTTGCTTCTATTTATGATTTTGTTGTTAAATTTGTAGTTAATGTTTACATACTATGTACTCCCCTCCCTTAATATCAGTATATTACCCCTCTGTGTGTAACTAAGCATGTCTACACCAATTATCACTTACTTGTTATGTGCTTACCATCATAAATTCCATGAGCCCCGAAATCCCTATCTCCATGTACATGAGTTTGTTCTTTGTCTGGTTTTGTGACTATGCCTAGCCAGCTGCTTTTGAGCACGTCTATACCAATTCCTGGATCTTTGCTTAATTATGTGTCCTATGTATTCCCCAAACCCCTTGACCCCTATTTGTGGTTACTAAACCTGCTTTGGTTTTGTGACTACTGCTGTGTATGAACCTGTCTCAAGGTGTTGTGTTTGGACTTTGTTAACTACTCCAATCTCTTTTCCAAACAGTCTCTGCATTTTACTAAATTACTTTCAAATAGACTTCTTTTTATATAATTTTTTTTTCACTAAAATCACTTTCACTCTACTCTTAGTCAATAAGTTCTGCCCCCCTTTAGTATGTGTACTGCCTTGGGATCCTCTTGAGAGCTCTCTGAACTCTGGCATACTGAGGCTGGCCTTTCCACACTACACTTGTTCAATCTTTGGGTTACTTAGTCTAGGTATAAGCACTGCCCGAGATCCTTCAGATCCTTAGGGAACTTTGATGCACCTAGACTCTGACATTGTCTATAGAGTAGCTTCTTATTTTCTTATTTACTTATGTAATTCATTCATTGGTCTGTAATAACTTGTAAACAAATATTTGGGTATTTAGTGAAAGGGATGGGTAGATACATATTTATGGGGGTAATACGGGTAGAAATCATGGTCATAGGACTTCACATTTAAATCTGATTGCTTTACCAAGTAGAAATCATGCTCATAGGACTTCATGTTTAAATCTGATTGCTTTACCAAGTAGAAATCATGCTCATAGGACTTCATGTTTAAATCTGATTGCTTTACCAAGTAGAAATCATGCTCATAGGATTTCATGTTTAAATTTGACTACCGTACCAAGTAGAAATCATGTTTATAGGGCTTTACATCTTGTTATATTTAGAAACCATGCCTATAGGTTTCAAATAATTCTGTAATGGAAATCATGCCTTCATCGTCTTAAAATCAGCTTAACTAATAGATGCCATACCTATAGGATGTAATTTAACCCCGATTCGATTACAATAAGTGTTTATGTATGCCAGCAAGCCTTTAAAATCAGTATCAATGTTAGATATCATGCCTATAGGAAACCATACTCAAAATTTTGCTTGTTAATCTAAACTAGTTTGAATGATTCAACTTGGTCCATGCCTAGTTCACTTCTGAACTAGTTTAATTAAGTAGTTTATATTTATGAAACAAGTTCTTTAAAACTGTCTTAATCTACCAATAGACATCATGCCCTTAGGATTTTCAAAAGTCTGTTTTAACATCTGCCCTGTCTTACTATACAATATTCTGCGTATAGGCAAGCTTGTAGGGCGTTTTCAAAATTGCATTTTTGAAAACTGTTTCAGTGACTTAATGTCTTTCTGATCTTAGTAGGTTAATAGGCAACTGTTAGGGTCCTTGCTTCTGGGTCTAAAATAAAATGCTTGTCTTCTGCATATTCACCTAGACATCCTTCCTTAAGATACTGTCTAATCAAAGCCCTTAATTGTGCGTGAGTTATGCTGTTTATGTGCTTATTTGAGGAGGAAACTTTGAGCCTTTAGTTGCTCCCTTTTATGTGCTGAAAGTCCTAAGTGTTTTGTTTGTCGCCTTAGAATTTTCACCTTCAAAACCTTAGGGGTCCGTCTAGAACCACCTATAGGTAGAGGTCCTAGCTCCCTCCATGATCATTAAGAAGGGACGGGTAGAAGCACGCAATAGAAATCGTTGACCAAACACTCGCTTTGCATGACCACTAAGGGGCCGGGAAGGGTAGATATGGGATATGATGACCACACGCTAATGTCACGTGGAGCCCCTCATCGAGGAGTGTTTGTCGGACATTGTGTGGGGTGATCCTATAGGCTAACCAACCTAGGACTCCTCCTTTACCAAAATTTCTTTTGTATTTAAACCTTTGTTTACAACGTTGTTCAAAAAATCTTTATTCTATTACTCGAGTTACCCAACGTGTTTTACTTACAACCTATTTGATTCAACCATTTATTTATATGGACTAATTTATGAATATAAGTTCGACCGGGACCAACAGTTATGGACCAAGAGGGGTGCCTAACACCTTCCCCTCGAGGTTACTTTGAGCCCTTACCCTAATCTCTAGTAATGCAGACCAACCCAAGAGTTAATCACTCTAGGTGCCCTAACGCACCGTAATTCGTTAGGTGGCGACTCTCCAAATACCCATTTCCCAAAAAGGAAATGAGTTATTACCCCCATGAATGTCGAAACCCGGACTTCCCCGTCAAAAGGGAAAAAAGGGGCACAATAGTGACCCTTCTTAACACTAAGTCCCCAACATTGAAGTTACAAAGGTTGTCCCTTCGATTGTAGTATCTCTCGATCTACTATTTTTGGGCATCAAACCGGACAGCGACGGCTTCACGCCTTTCATCAAATAGCTTCAGGCTCGTGCATATTGGAATCTGATAATTGGTTCCCTAACTTCGACCGATATTAGAGCTTCAGTGCTGTAAACCAGTGAGAACGTGGTGGTCCCGATACTATACTTCGAGGTCGTATGGTATGCCTATAAGACTTCGGGTAGGATTTCCTTCCATTTTCCTTTGGTGTCAGTTAACCCCTTTTTGAGGTTCTGGAGTATGGTTTTGTTGGTCGATTCTGCTTGTCTGTTCCCACTAGTGTGATAGGGTGTTGATAGGATCTTTTTGATCTTATGATCTTCGAGAAAATTGCTTACTTTGCTCCCGATAAATTATTTTCCATTGTCGCACACGATCTCGAATTGCATTCCAAACTGGCGTATGATGTGGTCCCAAATGAAATCAATGACTTCCTTCTCCTTAACATTATCGTATGTATGGGCTTCTACCCACTTCGAAAAATAGTCAGTCATAAGTAATATAAATTGAGCCTTACCGGGTTCCCATGGAAGAGGGCCAACGATGTCCATTCCCCACTTCATGAACGGCCATGGTGACAAAATCAAATGCAGCAGCTCCCTTGGTTGGTGAATCATCGGAGCATGTCTTTGACATTCATCACATATTCGTACGAACTCCTTCGCGTCCTTTTCCATGTCGATTCAGTAATAGCCGGCTCTGATTACCATCCGAAACAATGATTCGGCGCCTGAATGATTTCCATAGGTTCCCTTGTGAACTTCCCTCAGAACATACTCGGTATCTCCTGGTCCTAGACATATCGCTAGTGGGGCATCGAACGTTCTTATGAACAGGGTTCCGCCTTCGAACAAGCTAAATCGGGCTGCCTTCGTAGACCCTCGATTCTTTTGGATCCGAGGGCAATTTTTTGGCCTTCAAATACTCTATATATTTGTTTCTCCAATCCCAAGTTAGGCTTGTTGAGTTTATCTCGGCATGGCCTTCTATCGATCTCATGAGTTGTAAGACTACCCTCGAGTTGAAATCACTGTCCTCGACTGACGATCCTAAGTTATAAAGGGCATCAACCTTGCTGTTTTGATCCTGAGGTACGTGTTGTAAAGTCCACTCCTTGAACCGATGTAATGTCACCTGCAACTTGTCCAGGTACCTTTGCATTCGTTCTTCTCTGACCTCAAATCTCTCATTAACTTGGTTCACTACAAGAAGGGAGTCGTACTTAGCTTCAATCACCTCCGCCCCAAGATTTTGTCTAGTTCGAGACCTGCAATCATGGCCTCATATTTGGCCTCATTGTTAGTCAATTTCATAGTCCTAATATATTGTCTGACTACATTTCCTGTTCGTGGCTTCAATATGATGCCAAGTCCGGACCCTTTTGTGTTTGAGGAGCCATCCGTAAAGAGGGTTCAAATCCTCGAAGAGGTCCCCGAGTTTACCAACAACTCTCTTTCAACCTCGGGTATTAGGACCAGTATAAAGTCGGCCATGAAATCCGCCAAAATTTGAGATTTAATGGCTGATCGGGGCCGATATTCAATATCGTAACCATTGATTTCCACGGCCCATTTGTCCAAACGCCCTGAGAACTCGAGTTTATTCATTATATTTTGCAATGAGTAAGTAGTCACAACACATATAGAATGACACTGAAAATATGGTTTCAACTCCCTAGAGGCACTTAGCAAAGCGAGCACCAATTTTTCTAGATGAGGGTACCTAGTTTCGGCCTCACGTAGAGTCCTGCTAACATAGTAAATTGGAAATTGTGTAACTTTCTTATCCCGGACAATTAGAAATTATGTAACTTTCTCTTCCCGGACCAGGACTCCACTTATCGCTATCTATGATACTGCCAAGTACAAGTATAGTTGTCCGTCTATCTTCGGCATGCGAAGAAGTGGCTGGCTCGATAGATACCATTGGAGCTCCGCCAAGTTTCGTTTGCACTCCGAGGTCAAAGAAAAGTTATTATTCTTTTACAGTAGTGAGAAGAATCAGTGGCTCTTATCTGAGGACCTTGAGATGAATCGCCCTAGGGAAGCTATGCGTCCAGTTAATCTTTGCACGACTTCGTGTTGCCCTTAACCATGATATCTTTGATAGCTGTGATCTTGCCAGGGTTCATCTCGATCCCTCGGTTGGATACCATGAATCCGAGGAATTTGCCTAATACGACCCCAAATATACATTTCTCCGGGTTCAGCTTCATATTATACTTATTCAATATGCTAAAGGTTTCCTATAAATATTTTAAATGGTCCTCTGCTCGCAGGGACATAACCAATATATCATCAATGTAAACTTCCATTGATTTTCCTATTTGTTCATCGAACATCCGGTTTATTAGGCGTTGATAAGTAGCATCAACGTTTTTAATCCAAATGGAATCACGTTATAGCAGTATGTGTCATACTTAGTGATGAAGGAGGTTTTTTCCTAGTCATCTGAGTTCATCCGTATTTGGTTGTACCTAGAGTAGGCGTCGAGAAAACTGAGGATCGATTATGCGATTGATGTTGGGCAAAGGGAAGAAGTCTTTGGGACATGACTTGTTCAAATCATTATAGTCTACACACATTATTAATTTATTCCCCTTTTTAGGGAGTACCACTACGTTTGTTAACCAATCCGGGTAGTTAACCTCCCGAATAGACCCTATTTTAAGGAGTTTAGATACCTCATCCTTGATGAAAGCATGTTTGACCTCGAACTGGGGTCTCCTCTTCTGCTTGACCAGGTGGAATTTCGGGTCCGGGCTTAGCTTATGAGTGGTTATCTCCGGCGGGATCCCTATCATATCAAGGTGGGACCAAGTGAAGCAATCTATGTTAGCTATAAGAAATTGAATGAGTTTTTTCCTGAGCTGGGGACTTAAACTCGTGCCCAGGTATACCTTTCATTCGGGTAGATGCTTGATCAATATGACATGTTCCAGCTCCTCGACCGTCGATTTTGTGGAATCGGAATCATCGGGGCCTATAAAAGACATGGGAACTCCATAGTCATCGTCTTCACCAGTCCAGTCACCGGTTGGGTCGGGGCTGGCGTCGGTAATTTCTACGTATCTTCTTGCTTTGTGGCAGAACTTGGCCCCTTTGTTGTTGTAAGTACGGATATCGGAATTGCCTCTTCGATAACAAATATTTCCTCTACGGCTGGCTGCTCCCAATAAATTGTTTTACTCCCTCCTGGTGTAGGGAATTTTAACACTTGGTGCAAAGTCAAGAGTATTGCTCTCATGTTGTAGATCCATGGCCTCTCGAACAGGGCATTGTACCTCATGTGTCCTTCGATCATATAAAACTTGGTTTCCTGGATGGTTCCGAAGGTATTCACTAGTAATGTTATCTCTCCCTTAGTGGTTTCACATGCCATGTTGAACCTGTTTAGAACCGGACTGCAAATACGATTTGATCTTGTAGGCCGAGCTGTTCTACAGCCCTCGATTGGATGATGTTGGCCGAGCTATCTGGATCAATTAATACACACTTATCTTGAGATTAATTTATAAGAATAGATATTAGTAGTGCATCATTGTGGGGCTGCACGATTCCTTCTTCGTCTTCGTCGTTTAAGGACAAGGTTCTTTTCGGTATGTAAACTCTAGTACGTTTTTCCCTTGTGATGGATACCCTGGTGCGTTTCAACATCGGCTCTTGAGGGACATTGACCCCATCGATGATCATGTTAATGACATGTTGATGTTCTTCTTGTTCGGTCGGTTTATTATAACTCCTATTCCTGAAATGGTTTTTTGCTCGGTCGCTCAGGAATTCTCGAAGGTGCCCATTGTTGAATAACCGAGCTACTTCCTCTCTCAATCTACGACAATCCTCTGTTCTGTGGCCATGAATTCCATGATATTTTTATGTATGGTTAGGATCCCTTTGGGATAGATCCGATTGTAGAGGTTGAGGCCATTTGGTGTCTTTGATGCGTCGAATCGCTGATACAATGGTGGCAGCATTGATATTAAAGTTATATTCTGATAACCTCAATGCTTTCTTAGACCCGATAGGCATGTCAAAACCATTCTTATTCATGAGTCCCAGATTGCTCTGACCTCGATGTAAGATTTCTAAACTTTACCCGGAGGCCCATGTACCCGGATTTCGGAAATTTTTGAAGAAAGTTATTACCCAAAACCTCACGAACTATGATTTTCACTAAATTCCATAACCAATTCCGTGGTTAAATCCCATCTTTATCAAAAACCTAGGTTTTTCATTTAACCCATAAATTCCACAAATTTATATGTTAAACCTTTCCATAATCTATATATTAAACTCACATTAGGTAAAAATTACTTACCCTCAATAGCTAGATTGAAATCTCCCTTTTTGAAGCTCCAAAATCGTCCAAATGTGTGAAAATGAGAGGAAAAAGGCCTAAGTCCCATTTTAAAACTTTCTTCCCAGCTGTCTTCTTCTTCACAAACGCGGAAGAGGCCTCGCGTTCGCGAAGGCAAACGGCCAAGCCCAGAAAAGCTTGGTCTGGGCGAACGCGACCAGAGCCTCGTGAACGCAGAGGCTTACCAGCCCTACCCTTCGCGAACGCGAGGGAACCTTCGCGAATGCGAAGAGAAAATGACACTGACCCTCCCCTGGCCCCTTCCTTGTATGCGGATGCACTGGGGCCTTCACGAATGCGTAGGCCTAGGACATCAAGGCTCCACCTGGTTTCCTAAATTTAGCTTCCGGACTGTCCGAAATACACCCGAGCCACTCGGGACCCCGTCCAACTGCACCAACTAGTATGTAAACATAATATGGACCTACTCGAACTCTCGAAATGTGTAAAACAACAACAACAACAACAAAACCAAGAATCACACCCCAAAACCAAATTGAATCAAAATATGAACATCAAGTTTCCAAATCGCTCTGAATGCGCCGAATCGTACTTAGAGTACTCGGAATGACACCAAAATTTGCGTGCAAGTCTTAAATGACATTACAGAACTATTTCCGGTCTCAAAATTCCATTCGGACCTCGATATCACCAAAACCTACTCCAAACCAAATTTAAACAACTTCAAAAACCTTCAAAGAACCAACTTTCACTATTAGGCACCAAAAACTCTCCCAGGTCATCCAAAATTCGATCCCAGCATACGCCCCAAGTACAAAATAATCATACAAACCTATTGGATCCGTCAAATCTGATTACGAGGCCGTTTGCTCAAAATATTGACGGAAGTCAAACTTAGTATTTTTAGCCAACCTTAAGGAACCAAGTATTTCGATTTCAACCCGAACCCTTCCAAATCCCGAACTAACCATCCCCTCTAGTCAGAAAACTATAAAAGCATGTACAAGGAGTCTTATTCAGGGGAACGGGGTTCTAGAAAGTAAAACGACCGATCAGATCGTTACAATAATATTTCATAATTATAATAAAAATATAATAGTAACAAATAAAACAAGAAAATCGTTTCCAGAAAATTTTAGGTACTTTTAGCCCTTTTTAGGTTCTTAAACACATTATCTAATAATATCACTTGATTTTTTTAAAATTATATACTCATTGATATAGGTACACGCACATAGCGCGTACCCTGTGTCTAATACAAATTATAAGTGTTCAAGTACTTCAACACAAATTTCAAGAGTTCTACAAGATCTAGTTCAAAGGACCTTGAATTTATTTTATACGGTCGTAAATAAGAACTAAAGGATCCATAGAGATTATAATACTCATATTATTTGAAATAAAATATTACGATTGCTGTAATATTTTTCAGTATTGATTATTTTGTTTACGCGAATTTTAATAGTCTAGAATCACTCTTTAAAAATAATTTATCTTTTGATTCCTTTCTAATCTATACTACTTTACCTTATGAGATATGCTTACTTTATTGATACTTAAAAGATTTTTTTTATTTAAAAGAAGGGTGAAAATTATTTATATCCCCCAAGTTTACTCTAAATATCAAACTCATTGTAACAACCCGACCAGTCATTTTGAGCTCTAGCGTGTCGTTCAGCAGTTTGAGGCTATGGATAGCTTCACTTCAGCTATTATAAATTGTATGTGTGGTCAGAACTGAATTTTGGGAAGTTCGGAGTTGATTTGGAACGAAAATTCAATTTTCGGAAGCTTTAAGTTGGAGGAATTGACTAAGGTTTGACTTTTGAGTAAACGACCTCAGAATCGGGATTTGAAGGTTCTAACAGGTTCGTATGATCATTTTGGACTTGGGCGTATGTCCAGATCGGGTTTTGGATGACCCGGGGCATTTCAGTGCCTATTGTGGAAAGTTGGCATTTTGGAACAATTTCATAAATTTTGGTTGAAGTTTATTTTAATGTCATCGATGTCAATTTGGAATTTCGATCCTGTGAATAGCTCCGTATGGTGATTCTGGTCTTAGGAGCGCATACGAATGTGGAACTTGGAGGTCCGTAGGTCATTTTGGTAAAGTTGGAAATTTGAAGGCTTTAGGAAAGTTTGACCGAGAGTAGACTTTTTTATATCGGGGTTGTATCCTGATTCTAGAAGTTGGAGTAGGTCTACAATGTCGAATGTAACTTGTGTGCAAAATTTAAGGTCAATCGGACGTGATTTGAAGTTCTAAAGTTGATTAAGCTTGATTTGGAGTGTGACTCGTGATTTCGACATTGTTTGATCTGATTTGGGTCCTCGAGCAGGTCTTTGTTATGTTTTGGAACTAGCTGGTGTGATTACACGGGGTCCCAGGGGCCTCGGGTGTGTTTCGAGATGGTTTTGGGCCAAGTATGGATGATTTGCTATTGCCGGTTTGCTGGTGCTGGTTTTGTTCTTCGCGAAAGCAGAGGGTGAGACCCGTTCGCGAAGAAGGAATTTGGAATGGGGGCCTTTTTTCTTTGCATTTACGATAGGAGGATCGCATTCGCGAAATGTTGCGCAGTGGCGCTTCGCTTTCGCGAGCCCTGTCTTGCGTTCGCGTAGGGTAGATGAGGAGCTGAAGTAGTGGTGCTTCAGAAACATGAAGGGCATGCCGCATTCACGAAGAAGAAACTTGAGTACTGAGCTTTCCGCGTTCGCGAAGAAGGGTCGGACTGGCAATGTCTTTTAATTATGGGGATTTGGAAAATTTTATCTCATTTACTTTATGAGAGCCAACCTAGGAGCGATATTGGAGCACCATTTCGATCGCCAATCATGTGGTAAGTAATTTCTACTAGTTGTGAGTTAAATGCAAGTTTTATATATGGATTTAGACATGAAAATTTGTAGAAAATTGGGATTTTGAAAAAAAAACCCTAAAAATTTATATTTTTGGATTTTGACCACGAATTTGGGCATGAAATTGAAAATAAATTATATATTTGAGTTCATGAGGTTATGGGTAATAGTTATCTTAGAAACTTTTTGGAATCTGGGCACGTGGGGCTGAGGGTTTATTTTATCGACTTTTCGAGCGGAGTTGGAAATTGTTTAAGTTGATTAATTATGGGTATTAGAACACATTTTGATTGGTTTGCACATTGGTTGCATAGTTTTGCACCGTCAAGCTTTGGGTTGAGATGTTAGAGTGGCGTCAGAGCCGGTCATGGAACTTCGGAGCAAGGTAAGTCTCTTTTCTAACCTTGTAAGATGGAATTAACCCCATAGGTGATTTGATTTAATATGTGCTTCTATTTGTAGGGGTTACGTACACACGAGGTGACAAGAGTCCGTACGTAGCTACTAATTGTGGCTATTCTGGGTAGTCTAGGACCCAAATCATGTTATATTTGTGATATTTGCACCCTACTTGTTAATTTATTGTTTAAATCATATTGAAACTTGATAAAGGAATTGTAAAAGGTTAAACTTCATTTACTTGAGTTTTGGACGGGTCACTTGACTGATAATGAGAATATATATTTCTTTGAACATTAACCCTTAATAATCTTGAATCGGTTGTTTTAATATATTTTCTCTTCTTGTGTAGCGGGCCAAACTCCTCGGTAGCAGATAGATGCATCTACGGTTCGTGTCATTCGACCATCAGCAATGCACAATTTATATTTACATATTGGATCGGGACGTCGGCATAATTCGTGCGTAAAAATTTGTGTAGTCTAATAATAATCAATATTGTTTCATTGGCTTGAAAGGTTAATTTGTTAAATGATGGAAATTAATTTGGGATCTACTATCAGTAAAAGAATTGTTTATATATTTCTTGTTACCAAGTTTTCAACTGTATTTACATAATCCAGGATTTATTATAAACTCAATATTTTATTGTTAGCCCATATTAAGTGTCGTAGTCGACCCCTCATCACTACTTCTTTGAGGTTAGACTTGATACTTACTGGGTACATGTTGATTTACGTACTCATACTACACTTGCTGCACATTTTGTGCAGGTACATATATGTCTAGTGGTTTTGCGGGCGCAGGGTGAGCTGCATCCCATGTTACGAATCCGCAGCACAGAGAGTCTCCATCAGAGTTGTTTACGCTCTCCTGTCTAATTATATTCTAGACAAATATTGTATTTTACCATATTTTCTAGTTGATGCTCATGCACTTGTGACACTAAATTTTTGGCGTGCTTATGGGTTGTTCATATAGTGGGAAAAAAATATTATCATTTACCATGTAAATTCTATTTCTTACTATTTAATTGAAGGAAGTTATGATTTCAAAAATACTAAAATGAGTAAGTAAGTCAATCATTTATTGTTGGCTTGCCTGACGGCGGTGTTAGGCGTCATCACGACCTTTAATAGATTTTGGGCCGTGGCACTCATCCTCCGACTTTAAACAATTATCATTTTCATCCTCTTATCCTTTACCATGTCTATTTTACTCTTGACATTTTTAACTCTCCTTATATGTAAAACCTTTTTTTATACTCCCTCTGTTTCAATTTATGTGAACCTATTTCCTTTTTAGTCCGTGCCAAAAAGAATGACCCCTTTCCTTATTTAGAAACAATTTACCTTTACATAATGATTTATAGCCACACAAAATATATGTGCCTCATTTTACACCACAAGATCAAAAGTCTTCTCTTTTTTCTTAAACTTCGTGCCCAGTCAAATGGGTTCACATAAATTGAAACGGAGGGAGTATTATTTAGATATTTTTTAATGCAACTATTTATTTATAAGTTAAAAATATTATATCTATAATATAATTTAATCTAAGTTCACTAACATTAAAAATAAAATAACTATATTATGAATTATTACAAAATATATTGCTACATTATTATTATAATTATTTTAATATTATGTATATTTAAATGCATATAATGTATGTCGGTGTGTGTGTGAAATTTTAAGTTCAACTATATTTATTATTCTTTATGTGTATATAATTTTGAGTTTTGATTGTTATTACTAGATTTTTTTATAATTATAATTAAAGTTCATGTAACGTGTAAATAGATAATTTTTACAAATTTATTATAAACCATGCCTCTATTTTTTGCCCATTATTTTTTTTATTTCCTACATTGTATAATTTATAAAATTTTCACTCTCTTTTATTCTCAATATTATAAATAGATTGAGTTTTGATTGCTATTAGAAAAAATTACTGATACAAGTAAATTATTCATTATAATTTTCTTATTTTTCTCATTTATTTCACTATTGAACATCATTAACTTATACTACTACTTCTCACATTTTTAGTTTCGAAAAAGTTTTTTTAAATTTGTCTATAGGTAAGTCGATAACGTAAATTAAAATAAAAAATATTATTATATTAAAGAATAAAAATAAGAGATAAAAGTTGTAGAGGATAAAATAGGTATTTTAAGAAGTCACCTTTAATATGAGGAGTAGAATCATAATTGTTCAAAGTTGGAGGATGAGTTTGATTTTTAAGAGAAAATTAAAAAGAAACGGGCCCTATGAATAATTGAAATCGTCCGCATACAGTGATTCACATAATTTTTTCATTATTAACTTCCCTTTATTTGCATCAAGGTGATGCATTGCTTACACGCAAAATAGTTTTGTCTTTTAGAAAATTTTTTAATCACAATCAATTGCTGGAATCTAATTAAGTGATTAAAAGCTTGATTTCTATTTTATATTATGATTCTTAGGGGTTATAATATAAAATAGAAATCAAGCTTTTAATCACTTAATTAGATTCCAACAATTGATTGTGATTAGATAAATTTCTAAAAGACAAAACTATTTTGCGTGTAAGCAATGCATCACCTTGATGCAAATAAAGGGAAGTTAATAATGAAAAAATTATGTGAATCACTGTATGCGGACGATTTCAATTATTCATAGGGTATATTATGATTCTTAGGGGTTATGACAAGAGGGGTTGCTCTGATGGTAAGCAACCTTCACTTTTAACCAAGAGGTTGTGAGTTCGAGTTTTCCCAAGAGCAAGGTGGGAAGTTTTTGAAGGGAAGGATGCCGGAGGTCTATTTGAAACAACCTCTCTAACCCAAGGTAGGGGTAACGTCTGCATACACACTACCCCCAGACTCCCACTAAGTGAGATTATACTGGATTGTTGTTGTTATTGTATTCTTAATTAGGGGTTATAGGTCGCAATTCCCGGTCGAGTAAGTACGTTAATTATGGAAAATTCATTAATAATGACACGTGATAATTTAAATATTTATTTATATGAAAGAACAATAAAATTTAATTAATGAGAGAAATTTTATATATAATAATATAACAATCAGTAAATGCCGAAAAATATTATTAAATTAGCATAATACATGAATTTAAAATAAAAGAACATCATTAAAACTTACACAAATGATCAATTTTATCATGTTAATTAGATAATCATGTATTATAGTATAATAGTATTTAATGTGATGGTATCTTAATGAATACTTCTTTGTGGACAATATTTTTTTTGTGTATGTTTCCTCCAAATACTTTAGTTGCTATGCCTTAACCAAAACTCTTGTTGTCGATCTTGATATCCCCTCTTGAAAGTGCGACATAATACAATTGTTCGTGCAAGAAAAAATATTGAGATAAATGTAGTCGAATATTTAGTAAGTCGGTCTTTTGTCACGACCCAAAATTCACTAAGGGTCGTGATGGCGCCGGACACCGCTGTCAGGCTAGCCAATCATAAATATTTAATTTAGGCTTTGTTTTAATAATTTTGAAAACTATGATTTTTCCTTCAATTTTACTAGTAAAAGGTAATCATTTCAAATTAAATATAAATGTTAAGAAGTTAATACAAAATATCCCATAATCTTCCCAGAAGCGGGTGTCACAGGTGCATGAATATTTACTAGGGAATGAAATAAAATACAGTAACTGTCAAATTGACAGAAATGAAAATACAGTACAATACTCTGAAGGAGCTCTGTTGGCTGTGGGTCGTCTCGATAAATGCAGCTCACCTAAGTTTCCGTATCAATCATGCCGCTGCGCCAAACTAGGCCACTAGACACACATGAACCTATGCATTAAAAATGCACCGCAAGTGTCATATGAGTACGAAAATAACGTGTACCCAATAAGTATCCCGCCTAATCTCGAAGAAGTAGAGACGAGAGGTCGGCTTCGACACTTACTAGTAGTCTAATAATAATATACCAATAATATAGTAAATCGAGGATTTTCATAAGAATGGTTGTAATTCAATAACATGAAGCAAGTAGTCAATTCTTTTATTAATAGAAAATTTCCAAGTTCATTTTCATCATTTATGCATATATCTGGGGAGGCAATGTCATTATTTATAAATTTGCCAACCAAACAATGCAAGCATGCGCAAATCATGCCGAGGTCATACTGCCCGATCCAACAATATTTAAACTGTGCACTGCCGGAGGGTCGAATGACGCGAACCATAGATGCATCTATTTAATCTAACGAGGCGTTCGGCCCGTTTCACAATATATAAACACATTCAAACAGTTCAACAAGAATTCATCAATAGAAATTATCCAAGGAAAGGCAATTTCTCTTTTCAAAAATCAAGAACGACGACTAGTCTTTAAGAAATTCATTTATACGTTCGATATGTTTTAAGCATTTTAAATTATCAATACGATTGCAAATACTATAAGTAAAGCATGCTTTTGAGTCCTAGACTACCCGGACTTGAGCATAACAGTAGCTACGCACGGACTCTCGTCACCTCGTGCGTACGTAACCTCACAAATAGAAGCACATATCCAATTAATTCACCTATGGGGACAATTCCCTCTTACAAGGTTAGAAAGGAAACTCACTTCGCTCAGAAGCTTATTTCTCAATTCAAGAACGCACTCAAACCTCCAAATCGGAGTCGAACGATCCAAAACTATTCAAATGTGGTAAGAACTATTCAATACATGCTCAAAAGTTCATATTCAAATTATTAAACTAATTTCCCAACCCTAATGCAAGGATTCCTAAAATTCATCCCCGGACCCACGTGCCCGGATTCCAAAAATTCTTGAAGAAAGTTTTTACCCATAACCTAAGGATCAAGAATATATGATTTCTACTAAATTTTATAACAAATTTCGTGGGTAAATCTCCTTTTTGTCAAAATAGTAGGTTCTCACTTAAACCCTTGATTTTTCCTAATATTTACAAGTTAATCTACCCATAATCTATGTATTTAACTCATGTTGTGTAGAAATTACTTACCTCTTTGATGATGATGGAACCCCTCCTTAAATGCTCTCAAAAATCGCCTAAGAGCAAGTGGGAAATGAGGGAAATGGGATAAGTCTTGGAATAAAAAGCCATTGCACTAGACGCAGAAGTCGCATTTGCGACCTCTGGCTCGCAATTGAGATGGTCGCATTTGTGACAAAGGCATCGCAAATGCGAAGCCCAGCTTCCCCTTGCCATGGTCGCATTTACGACAAAAACCTTGCAAATGCGAAGAGGACAGCATCGCAAAAGCATGACCCCCTCGCAAATGCGATCTCCCCTCAGCAGCCCCAGGTTTGCAAATGCGAGCTCCCTCTTGCAAATGCGATAGTCGCATTTGCGACCAAAATACCGCAAATGCGGTCATACCAGCACCAGCAGTCCCATTTCTTAGCAAATCACTCCAAAGCCATCCCGAATCTCACCGGAGCCCCAGGGCTCCAAATCAAACAACCGCACAAGTCCAAAGACATAATACGGACTTGTTCGAAGCCTCAAATCACATCAAAATCATGAATCGCACTCCAATTCAAGCTTAACGAACTTTAAATTTTCAACTTCTACTTTCGATGTTTAAACCTATCAAATCACGTCCGATTGACCTCAAATTTTGCATACAAGTCATGTTCGACATTACAGACCTATTCCAACTTTCGAAATCGGAATCCGACCCCGATATCAAAATGTTCACTTCAGGTCAAACTTCTCAAAAACCTTCAAATTTCTATCTTTAGCCAAATGACTCCAAAATGACCCACAGTCCTCCGAATTCAAATCCGATTGCGCTCCCAATACCAGAATCACCATACGTAGCTATTCCAAGACTCGGATTCCCAAACAGACATCGATAACATTGAAATGCACTTCAACCCAAGCTTATAAAATTCTTCCAAAAATGCTAACTTCCACAATAGGTGCCGAAATATTCCCGGATCTTCCAAACCCTGATCCGGACATAAGCCTAAGTCCGAAATCATCATACGAACCTGCTGGAACCTTCGAATCCCGATTCTGAGGCCGTTTACTCAAAAATCCAATCTTAGTCACTTCTATCAACTTAAAGCTTCCAAAATGAGAATTCTCTTTCCAAATCGATTCTAAACTTCTCGAAATTCAACTCTGACCACGCGTACAAGTCATAATACCTAAAATGAAGCTACTCATCGCCTCAAACTGCTGAACGACGCGCTAGAGCTCAAAACGACCGGTCGGGTCGTTTCATCTTTGTGTTTTATTTATTATATTTGCAAAACATAAACATGCTAAAAAAAATTCACACAAATTGAATATGATATTCCTTAATTTCGAAAGATGAAAGTTGAATTCAGGAATAAGAATATACTTATAAGCACATTGACCAGTATCATAATTTTTGCATGTATGACGTTATTTTCAAAACTTCTATACACCATCCGTGTGCTATTACATAAGCTATTCGACGTATCTAAGTTTTTCAGTAGCACGATGGGCATATTTTTCTTCAAAATCAACCTATATACCATGGAAGATCAATCTTAACTTAGTTTATTATATATACGGTGACACTAACATAAGCAAGAAATAATAAACTTGACAACAAACGTGTATGGTAGAAGGCCATTTGGTATTAAACTATTTAAGTATTCTTCTTGGTAGTAATTATTGGTATCCTTTTCTACTGAGTCAAAAACAGAAAAATATTTTATTTTACTATAAAATGTTGCAATCAACCTTTTATTTAGTAGATCAACATATTCATTTTTGCTAGCTAAGATATATTTTTAATTCTATCATGCGAATTGCACAAATTACATTTTAATCTAATGATAGAAATATTTCTCTTATTAAATGCACCACTATTACCATTAGGATTGATAACCAAGCGTTTAGCAAGAACCAAATCTTCTTTTATTGAATGCTCTTCATCGTTTCCGACACAAAGAAAGAAGACACCGAATACTGAATTTTTTCTTACTTTCTATTTTTTGTTAGTTGAATCTTTTTCATTTGAGGCCAGAAGCATAACTTTGGCAAGCTAGCTTTTACAGTCTCTGCTTTTGTCGATTTTGCAACTAATGGTAGTACTTGACATAAAATTACCTCACAAAATAATGAATCTCCACCAAAGGGTTCATTAATATCCAATATATCTCTAGAATTTCCAGCAATTATTTTGATCGTTTGACACTTAGCCATAAGTGCTTCATCTCATAGTATCAGTTTTGCTTTCCTCATAAATTTAGCGCCATTGCTCTGCTTTGATATATGTATGATGATTATTTAAGTTGTTTGAAGAGGTATATCAAATCTAAAGTGGGTGACCTCACAATAAAATTGTTGTTGGTACATCACTTGCTATTATTGCTAATAGTGTCATGCCTCTTGATATGATATTTGCAAATAATGCATGACATAGAAATACTATTTCGATTCTGTCAAAGGTATCTACAAAGAATAATCCTGTTATAGAAGTGTTGACTCTTTGTAATATAGTCTTGAAAGCTTATTCTTATTTAGGATTTAGCTTTGATTGTACTTCCTCAAATACTTGTATAGCATTTTGATTCTTAATAATATACTAACCTTTTTACTTTGTATTCTAACGCTCTTTTTATGAAATAAATTTATGTACCCTAAGATTTTATTTAAGTGGAATAAGAATTTTACTCATATGATGAATTTAAAAAATAATTGAATTGGATTTTCTTGCTAAATAATTAATTAAAAGATTTAATTATTTGACTTTAACAAAAAAGATAATTTATTCTATGTTGATTCAGATATTAATATTAGTTCATCTCTTGTGTCACGATCCAAAATCCACTAAGGGCCGTGATGGCGCCTGACACCACTGTCGGGCAAGCCAATACCAAATAGCCAGAAATTTTTCGTTTTAACATATTTTTGACACTGAATAATCTCGTTGACATCCTAGAACCCAGTGTCACAAGTGCATGAGCAATTTCTAGGAAATAATATAATACAATAACTGTCCGAAATACAGATTGGACAGAAAGGGAAAATACAATACAATACTCTGAAGGAAACTCAGCCGGCTATGGGTCGTCTTGATAGGTGCAGCTCACCTAAGTCTCCATATCAAACATGTCGTTGCACCTGACTAGGCCAATAGTCAAACATGTGCCTGTGCAATAAAAATGCACAACAAGTATAGTATGAGTACAAAAATAATGTGTACCCAGTAAGTATCCCGTCTAATCTCGAAAAAGTAGTGACGAGAGGTCGACTTCGACACTTACTAGTGGTCCAATAATTTCAAATACAGGAAAGAAGTGAATAAATATGAAGCAGAGTAAGCATATGAAATAAACATGTATAAAATATGAGGTACAATTCTCTTCTTTACAATTATACTCAATGTCACGACCCGGATTTCCCACTCTTGGGAGTCGTGATGGCACCTACTCGTGAAAGCTAGGCAAGCCAAATATTCCAATTAATTTACCCTTTTTATTTTTAAACTATTAACAATTGCAAGTTAACATATTATAAATAGCGGAAGAACGAAATTTAATGATTAAGCTAATACTAATACGAATCCATAAACATAAACCACCCAGAACTGGTGTCACAATCTCACAGACTATCTAAGAAAACTGCGAATAGGGTTTGAACAAAATAAATACATGTCTGTCTCTGAAATAGAAAAGAACATAAAGAAACAAGATAGGAAGGGACTCCAAGGTCTACGGACGTCTGCAATACTACCTCGGGTCTCCGATGGACTGAAGGCAGCAACCCCTAGCTAAGGTCCGTATGCTCCATAAAACCGGGATCTGCACAAAAGAGTACAAAGTGTAGTATCAGTACAACCGACCCTATGTACTAAGTAAGTGTCAAGCCTAACCTCGGCGAAGTAGTGACAAGGCTAGGACACAATAAACAACATAACTTGCAGTTAAATAGTATCTAGCAGAATAACAGTAATAGAAACAATTCAAAAGTACGGGGAGGGGGCAACATGCTTTGCGGAATAACAACATAAGGAAACACGGAAATAACGGGATGAAACAATTAAGGTGCTTGTATCAATAGCAACAAGAAATCACAACATGTAGGCAAAGAATGCACGACATCACCCTTCGTGCTTTTACTATCAATCCTCACTATGCAACCAATAAAGAAAATGTGCACGGCATCACCCTTCGTGCTTTATCACTCTTTCCTTACCATATGCATAATTATGAATGTGCACGACATCACCCTTCATGCTTTATCACTCTTTCCTCACCCAAACAATAGTAACAACAACATCCCGACAAAGGAAGCAACAATAAGAATAAATACATCCCGGCAAGGGAATCAACAATAAGAATTAAATACGTCCCGACAAGGGAATTAGTTATAACCAAACTTGTACCAACAATTAACTTCACAAATGAACCCTAACTGGAGCCAATACTCAACAATAAAAAAATACCAAGAAGATAATCATAAGTGTTGGTCAACATGGATAATCAACAACTTAGGCATTAGTAGTACTTATCAAGAAACACAACGATCACAATTTAAGACTCACAGGCATGCTTGACACCAATGTATAGATACTCGTCACCACACCTATACGTCGTACACTATACTAGCACATAGAAAATAAGGCACAACACCTATTCCCTCAAGCTAAGGCTAGACCAAACACTTAACTCGAACTTCCACGACCAAACTTAAGCCCCAAACACCGCTTTTCCTTTTGATTCCACTTTCAATTCAATTGTATCTAGTCAATATTAACTTATCAACATCAATAAATGCTAAAGAATTCATACCCAATGCTTAATTGTAGGTTTTCTATCATTTTTCCCAAAAAGTCAAAAATTGACCCCGGTCCCGCTTAGTCAAAACTCGAGGTTCGGACCAAAACCCGATTACACATTCACCCACGAGCCCAAATATGCAAATAGTTTCGAAATCCGATCACAAAACAAGGTCTAAATTCCAATTTTTCAAAAAGCCCTAACTCTACCCAAATTCCCAATTTCTACCATAAAAACCCTAGGTTTTTGGATAAAGATTAATGAAATGCAAAGGGAAAACGAAATAAAAAGGTTTAGAATCATATACCAATACTTTGGGGAAGAACTTGTTTCTTGAAAATCGCCTCAATGCTCTCTAGTTTTGAAAATATGAAAATGTGGGCTAATCCCTGATTTTGCTATTGTTTTAAGAAGACTGGGCAGGTCTACTTCGCATTCGCGAAGGGCCTGCCGCGTTCGCGAAGGGACGACTCCCTTAGGATTATGCGATAGAGAATTCTTCCACGCGTTCACGAAGGGTAAGCCCCCCTGACCTTCGCGTTCACGGACCAAGGTACGCGTTCGCGTAGAAGAAATGATGAATCCCCAGCCCACTCCTATTTACTATACGCATTCGCGGGACATAGGCCCCGTTCGCGTCGAGCATCCCCCCAGTGCTCCGCGTTCGCGTCCCTATCTTTGCGTTTGCATAAAACAAATCCACCCCCAACCCAGTTTCCCTTTCGAGATCGCGAGAGTGACTACGCGATCGCGAAGCATGGTGCATTAGACACCAAATACAGCAAAGCCTCCAACTTTTTCTAAGTTAAAACCACCCCAAAGCCTACCCGAAACTCACCCGAGCCCTTGGGGCTCCAAACCAAACATGCACACAACCCTATAAACATCATACGAACTTGCTCATGCAATCAAATCGCCAAAATAACACCTAGAACTACAAGTTTAGCATCAAAATCAAAGAAAAATCTCAAGAACTCATAAGTTTCAAATTTCACAACCGAGGGTCCGATTCATGTCATATGAATTCCGTTTCTTACCAAATTTAACAGACACAACTTAAACACCATATAAGACCTGTACCAGGCTCCGGAACCAAAATATGAGTCCGACACCATCAAATTCAAACATCTTTAAATTTTTAGAAACTCTTATAATTTCAGTTAAATAATTTTCTGCAAAAATTCATTTCTCGGGCTTGGGACCTTGGAATTCAATTTTTCTATGGACCCTCCGGGACTGTCAAATCACGGATACGGGTCTGTTTATCCAAAAATTCAATTTTGGGCATATGCCCAAGTCCCATATTTTTCTACGGACCCTCCGGGACTGTCAAATCACGGGTCCGGGTCTGTTTATCCAAAATGTTGACTGAAGTCAACTTAAATTCAATTTTAAGGCGAAATTAGCATTTTTATCAAAATTCTCATAAAAGCATTTCGGATATACACCTGGACCGCACACGCAAATTGAGGCAAGATAAAAGGAGGTTTTTAAGGCCTCGGAATATAGAATTGACTTTTAAATTAAGTGATGACCTTTTGGGTCATCACACTCAAGTTCTCAACTACCATGTTCCCTCCGTAACCGGAGAATATACATAAAGGTATAGTGACTATCATAGAATGGTTGTCATAATTCAATTCAGGCAAAGATCCTTAGATACCCTGGCTTCTAGCCAAATGTTATGCACGAGTTCCATAATTGGATACACTGACTTCTTGCCAAATATTACACACGATTCCATGAGGATAATATATATAGGAAATGCCGAGGCATACGACCCGATCCAACATAAAAGTAAATTGTGCACTGCCGAGGGTCGAATGGCGCGAACCATAGATGCATCTATAAATTTCCCCGCTCGCGAATCCATGAGAGTGTGGTACATAAATCCTGCCGAGGCGAATAGCCCAATCCCATAAGAGTAGTAGAAGAGAATACCCCGCTCGCGTATCATATGTGCGATGCGGTAAAATATAAATTTAAGGAATCACCCCGCTCGCGGATCATACTTGCGACACGGTCAAATATAAATTTAACATTGAAATCATATCTCTTTCTTGATTCTTTCAAAATAAGGAAAATTCAACTTGCTGCTCTTTACCTCGCTCGCGAAACATACATGCGACGCGGTTACACATAGATTTCTTAAGCTACATAATATTCCTTCAATCCTTTTCAAAAATACGAAGTTCAAAGGAAAACTTTTAAGATCTCAAATTCCTCAATTTCAACTCTTTTCAAGACATTTACTAAGCAAGCTCAATCTCGTTTCTTCTCAAGGAAAACAATAAACATAAATCAACAACAATATCGACAAGGCATGGTGTAAACCTAAAACTACCCAAATATTGGAATAGCTAGTAGCTACGTACGGACTCTCTTGACTTCGTGCGTACGTAGCCTCCACAAATAGAGAAACATATTATTTTAGTTCACCTATGGGGTTAATTCCCTATTACAAGGTTAGAAAAGAGACTTACCTCGCTCTAAAGTTCCATACCGACTTCCAAGCTCTTTCGACGACTCAAACTGATGCTAAACGCTCCAAAACTAGCCGATAATTATGAAAACCCATTAATTTATGCCCAATTACTCATAATAATTCAATTTATAACAATTCCTAACCCCGGTCGAAAAATTGACAAAATTGCCTCGGGCCCACGTCCCCGGATTCCAAAATTTTTTGAAGATAAAGTTTACAACCTCACGAACTCAAATATATAAATTTCTCTCAATTTCATGCCCAAAATCGTGGTCAAAATCCAAGAATATCAAATTTCTAGGTCTTCCTTAAAACCCCAAATTTCTACTAATTTCCATGTTAAAATCTATGCATAGTCAATGTATTTAACTCATAATAAGTGGGGATAACTTACCTTGCCATTGATGATGAAAATCCCCTCTTGAAACCCTCCAAGAATCGCCCAAGCCAAGAGAAAATCAAAGAAAATGGGCCAAATTCCGTCTTAAAACAACTCACTACCCGGCACTGCCCTTCTTTGCGAACACGGAAATGCCCTCGCGTTCGCCGAAGCACATCCTACTTCAGCCCCAAAATCTCCTCATCACGTTCGCGGCCCGATGATCGCGTTCGCAAAGGCCAGCCACCCAGAGCCTACGCGTTCGCGGTCCAGGCCTCGTGTTCGCATAGGCCAAAGACCTCAGGCCCAGCTCCCCTCTTTCCTTCTACGCGTTCACGATCGCCCATTCGCTTTCGCGTAGCCAACTCAGCCCACGCCTTCGCGTTCGCGACCTTCACTTCATGTCACGAAGGCCAAATCCAGAAGCCTCCCACCTTCCTCTTCGCGAACGCGGAACTCCCTTCGCGATCGCGAAGAAGGAAACCAGAAATAGAAATCTACAACAACATCACAGCCCGAAATGATCTGAGACCACCCCAAAACACACCCGAGGCCCCCGGGACCCCGTCCAATCGCACAAACTAGCCCCATAACATCACACAGAACTGTTCGAGGCCTCAAATCACATCAAACAATGCTATAACCATGAATCGCACTCTATTTCAAACTTGATGAACTTTAGAACTTCGAACTTCTTCATTCGATGCCGAAACCTATCAAATCACATCAGATTGACCTCAAATTTTGCACAAAAGTCATATTCGATATTACAGTCCTACTCCAACTTCCGAAATCGAATTCCCCACCGATATCAAAAGGTCCACTTCCGGTCAAACTTCTCAAAAACCATCAAATTTCTAACTTTAGCCAAATGACTCCAACATGAACCACGGACCTCCGAATTCACTTCCGATCACGCTCCCAACACCAGAATCACTATACGGAGCTATTCCCAAATTTGGAATCCCAAACAGACATTGATAACACTGAAATGAACTTCAACCCAAACTTATGAAATTCTTCCAAAAATGCTAACTTCCACAATAGGTGCCGAAACGTTCCCGGGTCTTCCAAAACACAATCCGGACATACACCCAAGTCTTAAATCATCATACAAATCTACTAGAACCTTCGAATCCCGATTCTGAGGTCGTTTACTCATAAATCCAATCTTAGTCAATTCTTTCAACTTAAAGCTTCCGAAATATAAATTCTCTTCCCGAATCAACTCCGATATTCCTGGAATTCAATTCTGACCATGCGCACAAATCATAATACCTGAAATGAAGCTGCTCCTAGCCTCGAACCGCAGAATGAAGCGCTAGAGCTCAAAACGACCGGTCGAATCGTTACATTCTCTCCCACTTAAACATATGTTCGTCCTCGAACGTGCTAAGAACTGCGCCGGAGTTGTCCGGAATCACTGCTAAACACCTTGTGCACCTACCCATGCTACTACAACCCAGTTGATCACATTAACTCGATAAATTCTGAAGATATTCCCTTTTATTCAAGAAAATAATCTTAGAGCCCAATTCCAACATCGTATCAATCACTACACGAGGTACCAGAGCATGACTGCATACCTTTGCTGAATTCTCACTATGCACCACATCATTCACATGACCATAATAACATTCTCTGTTCATAATAGCCCACATTTCCCGAATCTGATGCTCACAATGCACCTCATAATATATGTAAGTCTTGTTCCAACTCTCACAATACCTCCACGGCAGAAGAGATGTGTAAAAATTTATAACCAACTGCCGAGTCAACAAATCATTGAGTCTATACTTCTGATAAGAACCGTTACCTCATTCTGAACCAAATAATGATCTTTTCTCTTTAATATAATTCATATAATCCGACTGCACTGATCCTAGATCCAATAATCTTGTCTCACCTAGTATGAACTGCTCAGTCAATAAGCCACCCCGCTCATGATCAAAAGTCTCGTATGATGCCACAATGTGCCAATAGGATGCAAGCTGGAACGTGATATATATGGAAAACAAACTCTGGAAGGGACTACTCAACACACACAACTAATATGAACGTTCCTCAGAAAATGGGAAAAAAACACACAAAAACAAATATAAGAAATTGTACTCAACATCACAATGTTGCGGTGTGCAACCCGATCCAAACAACATACCCGTGGTAGCGTGCCACCCGATCCATACATAAAATTCACATAAGAAGATACACACCGAGCTAAATTGCTCATTACTACAAAAATACCGAATATCGGCCACAAGCACGCTAAGTGTATAATACCATTATTGGGGAGATAGATAGAAGCACAATCGAAGTGCGATATATTATTTGAATCTCAAGAGCCATCCTGCTCACATAATACCATCGCTATGCGGAACCTTAACACATAAGAAATTTATCAAGCTGATTCACAACTCATATGACACAATATAACATTACATGAAATAGCCGACTATGAAATAACATCCAACGTCCGAATACTCCTCCATAAGGAGCGCTATGCTAAAATGAACACATTCGGTCTGATAGAGAGCCTATATTCATATTTAAATCCATTCACAGACCTCAAGCCGATTCTGATCATACTAAACTAGGCTAATAATCTTTCCTAGGTCCATAATAACCCCCTTTTTCCCATAACACACAAGAATAACCATCATCACCAGGGCAATCCTACACAGTCCACAATCCAATAAACCGAGTGCCCTCCAGGCATAAATTCTCAAATTAATGATATTACCATGAATCTTCATACTTGGTTTAGATTTCCAATCAATCAAGTGATTCCATGTCACACTAATACAATCTCCCCGTGAGGCATGCTCCCACGACCTTTTGCACCAGATAACAAGTCTGCACATCCATACCACCGGCCATACTAACGCTGTAATGCAAAACAAGAATCTGTAACCAGGTTGCAAAGCTTCTTTCACAAAACACCGACCTCAGGTGAAGCTGAAGACAATACCAGCTTGCCTAAACATTCAAATCCCTTTCCTGCTCATCCTAGCCCGTGACATCCTCGTCACACACCGAACTGCAACCTTGATCCTCACTTTCAAATTTCATACCACCCACTGCACCTAACAACCAATATGCGATAGTACAAGAATTTCACAATAATTCCTGAACCACTAATATGGTAAACACTTCATCACTTGAAAACTTTTTACTTAACTCATTCCAAGAGAACCATAGCAACACGCGAGTAAATTCTCATACCCGTAGAACTTTCAAATCCTCAGGTAGTGGTCTAAACCACCATAACCCTTTCGGATCCGTCTACACATAACAAACTATATTACTTGAATATTTTCAAATAAAATCAACTACGGCGGTCGTCGAGCCTCGCACGTATCGCCATTAATCACATGCATGACTTAATCATTCTAAAGGAACTAGTAACTGCCACCATTATGGCAATTAAACCATGGCTAACCAATCTAACTTCTTCTAATTCATCCTTAATTCGCCTTAGATATAATAATAGCTCCATTCCTCACATCACTAACCCAAATCCGCACTCATCTAGAGTGACCCCATTCTATGAGACCACATTGTCTCCAAACCCATGAGCCGTTTCAAACCCTTCTTGTATGCACATTCACATCTTCAACTGATACACCCATTCTGAAAATTCCTCTACGAATCCGAAGTTATTTTCTCTCATTCCCCAAAATGTTACAGTGCAAGCCGAAGATATCATAGAACACTTCAATTCTCCTTTCATAATCCACTACAAAAGCTTGATTCTTAACCATGCTTATGGACTCGAAATCCTCAAGGACCACACCTTAACCTTTGAATCCACTAGGACCATTATTGAGAGCCACCACTCTGACTTGGTCCCGAATATAATCAACTCCAAGACTTTTCTAGAACATGAACACCCAGTTGATGAAGAACCCAGCCGAATCACTTCCTTGAAACTCGCATCTATACAAAGCATAAATCCTGAGCCTTCCTCAAGTCTGAACATAATTGATAAGGCCAATTATAGCGCGCATTCCTCAAATTCTTTGCTGTTAACTTATATGAGTCCACCAAACTATAAAGTACCTGATCCTTTATGAGTTTCTAATGAGAATATTTAAGAAGCAGTAAGTAAAGGAGACAAGAAATTTTTACTTGGAAAAATCCCATACAAGGGGACAAAAACTACAACCTACACTTGTAGGCTTTCAACTTTACTAACTTGTAATCTCACTATTACAAGACACTTTGTAATGACTCTATTACAAAGACTTCAACTTAACTAACTTGTGATACTCTTACCACAAGCCACTTTGTTACTCTCTAGTTACAAAGACTTTAAACTTATGACTAAACCTAGTCACAACATAAACTCAGAAAGTTTAGGGATTTTGGGTTTCCTAAAACATAGCTTCTAAGAAAGCAGGATAGGAGTTACAATGAAGAATAAATAATAAGATTACAACTCAACTATAGATACACATAAACTCATTGTGAAACTGACCCTTTAGTGGAGTTGTCTTTTTGTTCTAGACACACCATTGACTTCAATTCCGGATGAACACTTTAATGCTTGAGAGAATATCACCAAATGTGCAAGTGAAGTATGTTATGCCTTGTACCAGGTTATTATACTACAAAAGACATAACAATAGTGATGTCAAATCTTGGTACACGCTTCTTCCCAATGAGAAATGACTACTGCACTGTGTACTGCACTGTCGCGTGTACAGTTACGGATAGTCACTTTCTTCCTTGTGGTTGTTCACTCATTTGCTGGAGATCAGACTGGACATTGTTCATTCAAAGTGTATACCAGGTAGGTCGGGTTCTCTATCTGGTTTTTGACAGTAAGTTTGTTAAATAATTAAAACATAAGAAGCATAAGGTAAAGACATTAAAAACCCATCAATTTCCCCCTTTTGATGATGGCAAACTTAGGCATTGATAGTATTTGTTTATATCAAAAGTAACCAGATAAGGTACCAGAAACTACACAAGTTCCCCTGACCTTTTGCTTTTGATTCCCCCTTAATCAGATCACATGTATTTGCATCAAGTTTCTACACAAGTGTGATTCCTCCTGACAACCCCCTAAACATAAGTTCCTCCTGACCCCCTAACCTTTTTCCCCCTTTTTGGCATCATTAAAAAGATACACAAGTAGGCAATCAGCATAAAGAAGTCTAACACAGCCTATTCATGCGACATATGTGCACACAACATGACAGAAAGCAAAAGCCAGAGAAAAACAACATTGTACAGGCAAAAACAGGAGTTGTTTCATTGATATTAACAATGGACTAAGCAAAACGGGAGCAGTAATGGTGAAATCTAGCATGCCAACACAAAAGACAACCAAAAAGAAAACAATAGCCATAAAACATTAGAGCAAAAGATAGCCTGCCACTGAGAGGATCCTAGGGAGCACTAGAAGAAGGAGGCTTGGAAGAGGAGGCAACAATGGTTTTGAGAACCAGGTCCAGCCGGGCATTTGCAGACAGTTGTTCTTCAAGCAGTTTTGTGCGAAGCCTATCATTTTCCTTTGTCAGGCGAGAAACTTCTTCATTAATGGAATTGAGTCCTTTAACTGCTTGACTAAGCTGAATTTCCAGTATGGCATTTTGAGCCCTCAACCTTCTAATCTCTTCAGAAGCTGCATTTTGAGCATTGATCAGCTGAGAAATGGTCGATATGCTTCCACCAACTTTTTCTACGCACTCACATTCTTCCAAAGTGGTTTTAGAGAAGTTTTACTTGCGTGTGCCCACTCTAGAATCACCCAAGGGAACCTTGTAAAATCTGAACACTTGAGTGAGGAGAAAGCCATATGGTAGCCCATGATTCCCACCTTTAAAGGTTGCCACCTTTTGCATATGATCTATCATGATTGCTGGCAGATTCATTGAGACAAACTCATCAAGTGACTCCATTAAGACCATATCTGATTTTGTAGCAATAGACCGCCTTTCGGAATGAGGTAAGAGCACCTTATTGACCAGTTCAAAAAGAAACTGATACTCAGGATGTAACAGGAAGTAATACCTTCTTATGCACCTGTTCCCCCTATTGAATAGCTTGCTCTTTCATGATAGCCCTCCTAAAGTTAACACCATAGACACCTTTGACTGAGGACATTCCTTCACATGGAATTTTAAGAACCTTTCCCAGTGCTCAAGCGTCGAGTACGATGTCTACTCCATTTACTAGTGCACAAATGTGAGCCCCTCAACAGTGAAGAGAGATGCGTGGAAATTTTGTACCGAATCTTCGTACGCCAAACACATGCTCCCTTGAAACACGTGCTCCCATTGCTGAAATTCCACTATTTCCAGAATTTGTCTCATACTGGCCATTTATGAAATTGCTGAGTCAAATGTACGACTCATCAAGACTTTCTGAGTTCTTAATCTCTCTTGCCAAAGACCACTGTCACTGGGCATGGTCCTCAGGGAACTAGGTTCCCTTGCAGATTCCAATTTCATTTTTTAGATCCTTCAACAGACTTTCTTTTCCAACTTACTAGCCCCACAATATCATCTTCAGCCATGACTTGCTCAACTGGACTCTTCTTAGACTTGCTACTGCCCTTCATGGATGCACCATTTTGTTTCTCAATAGCTTCATCGGAAGCTTCATCCACAGACTTTTGAGCTTTTAAAGATTGTTTCACTAAGGAACCCGGTTCTTTTAGAGCATTTTTGTCAACCCCACCTACTGGAACGCTCTTGTCAGTAACAAATTCCCCTTGATTCATCAACCTCTTTTTTCTTGTCTTGACACTCCTCCTACTTTTCTGCAATGTAGACTCAAAGCCCTCTTTCTTCTACGACATGGTAGTGGGTAACTTAGAGAAGGATTCTAAGAGCTTAGGATGATCAAGAGGTGAAGGAGTGGGTTTGCCTAGAAGAGAATCAGGTTCTTCAACAGGTTTTTCTGGGAATGTTTAATGAGCCAAAGACTCGAGGAGTACTATGGTTCTTACATCGCCTAGGAATAGAGTTTCTTCCCCCTAATACTTAGACAAGAGATATGCTCCTTCATTCATCAAACTCCTAGCAACGACAGCCATGATGTCATGCGCTGCTTCTATTTCTGGTGACTCTGAGAGAGTCACTAAGTCCAAAATGGAGGAGTTCAAATACTGATCAGGATCATCCTCAGAGACTTCTGACACTTGAGAGGTAAAACCACCTGAGTGTTCTTTGATGAGATCAGCGAAATGACAAGACATACGATTTTCAATACATGGAAGGGAAACAGGGTTTGTCAGAAAAGGAAAAACTATAGGAAAAGAGGAAGAACCGGGTGTTGATACGATGGTATTGGAAAAGTTGGAGTAGTGAATTTCTGGGAATGACTTTAAGGATGATAGGTAAGTGGGATTGGTGTTAATGGTGGGAGAAGGAAGCGATCGTTCGATTGCCATTATATGAGTATTTGGTAGGTAAGTAGAGTGAGAGAGATAAAGAGAGGATCACTGATATACAGAAGAGATGAAGATTCATGACTTGCTGTGAGAGAGAAAGAAAGTTTTATTTGAAGAAGGGCTAATGATGAGAGGAGAGAGAAATGGGTTCTGAATAGTTCTGAAAACGTCGGTAGGTTTGTGGGAAAACGTTATCGTGCAGAGGGGATGAAGCATTTTGAAAGACAAGACATGACATGCAAACTTTGAAAAGTCAGATGATGTGGAAGTTGAGTTAATTTTGTTAACATTTTTTTAGAAGGCATGTTGAACAATCACATTACTACTAACATGTGGTACAAAAACCTAATGCCCGAATAATTTTTTGAAAAAGATTTTCGCAACTCTTCTTTCGCAGTTCATACTGTACCTTTAGCTTCTATGATCGTCATGCGTGTTTACCTTTAACAGTATCGATGTGAGTTAGGCTTGGCCAGAAAACACTTTAGCTAATTTTACCTGAAGGTGTTTTTCATAGCCAACTGATGGATAATCAGGTTCTCCATTAGATTTTAATAACCCCAGCTTCACCTTGTTTCTTCAAAAATGTTCCCTACTCAAGGCTTTAGTGAAGATATCTGGAATTTGGTCTTTTGTTCTCTAGGACTTTCCATAGATCAACCCTTTCTCCATATTGACCCTCAAAAGATAATGTTACACCTCAATGTGCTTGGTCCTCTTGTTTTGACCTGGATAGAGAAGGTATACCATCAGAAAATACCTAAATTTTCAGTTGCTGCTTAATTCATAGGGTTTGAGCATAGCAGGATGCTGCTGCTACACATTCTGCTTTAGTTGTTGACGAAGCTATTGAGTTTTGCTTCCCCGTGCCCCAAAGGATGAGAGATGATCATGGTAAGTGAACCATTCCAGAAGTATTTTTCCTGTTCACAAAATAACCTGCATAATTAACATCATCATACCCAATAATGTTAAAACTGTCACCTGAGGGGTAATACAAGACCAGGTCATGTGTTCCCTTAAGGTATTTCAAACTTCATTTGGAAGCCTTCAAGTAAGATTCCTTGGGACTTGATTTTGGATTCTATTCTGGAGTGGAGATACAGAAGGGACTAGGGAATTTTTTTTGAAGTTTTAGTTCTTGTCTAACTCTAGAATGAAGGGAAGTGATTATGTTATCATGTAGATGGGAGCTTTTGTGTTTCCAGTTTTGGACTGAAGTTTGATTGGTAGAGGAACTTGGTAGGTTAATTTGATTTCCCTGCACTTTTTGTTCTGTTACTTGTGGAGTGCCATGAACTGCATCTCCACTCTTTCTTCAGCTTCAGTGGCAGTAAGTGAAGTACCAGGTTCCTTGTGAGAATTGGAAGATAATGTTCCATTGTCTTTCACCTGTCTCCTTCATCTTACTCATCATATCAACCTTCCTATTTGAAACCCCAGATATTTCCCAGGGACTATAGATGGTTCATTATATTGATCATCATTGTTTCCTCCTTGGTTAGAGGAGGGTGTCTCGTTGAATAGCCCAGGAACACTTCCTTCCACTCAGTATGCCCTTTTGTTGTAGACTTTGTGGCCTTTGCTTTGTGGGGAGTATCCAGAAGGATTCCTTCATCGCCTTTTGCATTAAACTTCCCAAGCTGGTCCTTCCCATTGTCGAGAACATGGAATTTTCATTCAAAAGGTTCTCAAATGAGTTGTCTTTGATTTTCTTCCATTTGGCAGCTCATAATGGGTTTTGGTTCAGGAGGGACCTGATTATACACCTGTTCACCAAGTAGCAAGCAATATTTATTGCTATTGCCCAGAAATTTTTGGCGATTCCATTATCGATGAGCATTGTCCATGCCATGTCTTCCAGAGTTCTGTTCTTTCTTTCAGCAACGCCATTTTGCTATGGAGTCCTTGGTGTCGAGAAGTTGTGTATGATTCCATTTTTGTTACAAGCTCATCAAATTTGGTGTTTTTACATTCTGTCTCGTCGTCTGATCTGATGCATACTACCTTCAATTTTATCTTCACTTGGATCTTCTTGAAAAAGGCCCTAAACACCTTGCAAGTCTCATCCTTTGTTCTATGAACCAGTGCCCAGGTAAATCTTGAACTTGACAGACCACGAACCAGGTCCTTCTGAATCAATTTATTCAGAAGTGAGAAGCTAGCATGCCCAATCTTCTATGCCAAAGTTCTGCATCATCATCAACTAAATTCAAGCATCTCATATCACCAGCTTGTAAAGATTCAAAGTCAGCAACATAGATATTCTTGTTTCTTTTGGCCACTAAGACAACTTTGCCAGTTACCAGATTGGTAACTGTGCACATTTTTGATAAGAACTCTACTTTGTTCCCTTTATCACAGATTTGAGAGACACTTAGGAGACTGTACTTTAGGCCATCCACATAGTGCATGTTCTCAATTGAGTGTCAAAAAGATTTTCCAACATTGAGAATGTACCCTCTCCTTTTTCAAGGGATACATTCCCTTCCTGCAGGGCTTTTAGTGAGAAGAAATCCATGGTGCTTCCAGTCACGTGCTTTAAGCATCCACTGTCCATGATTCATTGCAGTCCGCTTCCTCTCACTTTTCCCTGCACATGCAAATTATGGGTTAGATTTAGGAACCCAAACTAGTTTGGGTCCCTTATTATGATAAAAGGGATGGATAGGAGCTTTTCTAGTCCATGCATGCAATATTCGTTTCTTGCGAGCGGTACCTGGTCCCTTGTTAGTAGTCACTTTGTAAGTAAACACTCTGTTTTTCTGAACAGATTGAACCCTGGCCTGGCAATTTTCTTTGAAGTGCCCATTGTTCTCACAGTGGGTACACAGCCAGTTATGGGGAACAATGACGTACTTGCTGTGAGGGTTGTAAGGAGTTTTCTCCCTTTGGAACCCGATTCCCTACCTATTTCCACTATTGTTCAAATATATGGTAGTGACAGCATTTGAGGACCAGGTCCACTTTAGAGATTTCTCAAGATCAATTTTTACTTTCTCCAATTCAGCTTGAAGTTGCCGATTTTTCTCAAGTTCACCACATAGACTAGTTTTCACATTATTTAATTCCTGTTCAAGCTTGATGTGTGTCTCACTAGCTACTTCCTTCCCTTTCCCAAGACTCACAGTCCTATGTTCTCTATTGAGTCCCTCAATGGTTTCCTCTAGGTTAGTGATTATCACTAAAAAATCATCCCTCTCTTGCTCAGTGGCTGCAATTTTTCTTCTAGAGTGTGTTTCTCATTGCTAAGATCTTCTATTGTTTCCTTCAATTCAACAACCACTACCATCAGGTCATCTCTCTAATTTTATACACTAGTTATCTTTTCATTCAAAGCATCCTTTTCTTTTTCAAGATTAGCTATGGTCTCATTTAGGTTCACTACACAGACCACCAGATCATCTCTAGATTGTTCAGCTTCTCCTAGTTCTATGGTCAGGATCTCCTTATTATTATCAAGGCTATAATAATCATCAATTAGAATATTTGCTAATGACCTTAACTTTTTAGAAGAGTAGGATTTCAGATTTCTCTAAATATCCCTGAAATTTACCTCATCATCTTCATCTTCTTCATCCTCATCAGATTGAGCCATCAGCGCGAACAGTGAGTCATACTTCGTTGCTTCAGTTTCCACCGTCATCATGGAGCTATTTTCTATATTTGGTTCCATTTCTGATTCACTGGAGGAGTCTCCCCAAGTAGCAAGAGCATGCTTCATAATATTGTCAGCTGCACTTTTTTGATTAAATTGTTTGTCTGGAACCAGGTTCCTTTTTGGTTCTTTGTTAGGGTTTTATTTGTATTGCTCCTGTTTCATGAGTGGATAGTCTTTGATGAAATGCCCTGGCTTTCCGCACCTGTGACTGAGATCATTGTTCCTTGCCTTACTTGAACTGCCCCTTTTTGGTATACCACCATTTCTTCGAACCATCTTTTGAAATCTTTTAGTAAGATAGGCCATATCACTATCTTCTTCACTTGAGTCACTACTTTCAGCCTTGAGTGCTAGGTTCTTTTCCTTCTTTGGCTCTCTCCTTTCATTGTCTTTCTTTCTTTTCATCTTGTATGTCTTCAGATTACCAATCAGCTCATCCATGGTTTGCGTTTGTAGATCTTTAGCTTTAGTGATGGCATTTACCTTACTTTCCCAAGAACCAGGTAGAACACTGAGGATTTTCCTTACAAGCTTGTTTTGGAAATAACATCTCCAAGTGAATGAAGCTCATTTATGATAGAAGAGAATCTGGTGTGCATATCCTGTATAGACTCATCATCCTTCATCCTAAAGAGCTCATACTCTGTGGTGAGCATGTCAATCTTGGACAGCTTACCCTGAGTAGTTCCTTCGTGTGCAGTTTGCAATGCTTCCCATATTTCTTTTGTAGTATCACAAGTTGAGACTCTATTGTACTCATCGGGTCCTATACCACATACCAAGATTTTCTTGGCGCGATAGTTCTTTTCTACAGCTTTTCTGTCAATATCGATGTACTCTTTTCTGTATTTCGGCATCATTGGTCTAGTCTCTTCAGGCTTCTTCATAGGAACATGTGGACCATCACAGATGATGTGCCACAGTTTTGAATCTTCGGCCCTTATAAAATCATGCATGCGAGTTTTCCACCAGCCGTAATATTGACCATTGAATCTAGGAGATCTGTAGGTTGATTGTCCTTTCTTAAAGTTGGGTGGAGCAGCCATTGAGATCCTTTCTAGGTGTTAACCTATTAGAAAGAACCTGCTTTGATACCAATAATTAACTTATATGAGTCCACCAAACTATAGAGCACATGATCCTTTATGAGTTTCTACTGAGAATACTTAAGAAGCAGTAAGTAACGTAGACAAGGAATTTTTACATGGAAAAATCCCACACAAAGGGACAAAAACCACGACCTACACTTGTAGGCTTTCAACTTTACTAACTTGTAATCTCACTATTACAAGCCACTTTGTAATGACTCTATTACAAAGATTTCAACTTAACTAACTTATGATACTCTCACCACAAGCCACTTTGTAACTCACTAGTTACAAAGACTTTAAACTTATGACTAAACCTAGTTACAACATAAACTCAGAAAGTTTACGGATTTTGGGTTTCCTAAGACATAGCTTCTAAGAAAGAAAGATAGGAGTTACAATGAAGATCAAATAACAAGATTACAACTCAACTACGGATACACATAAACTCATTGTAAAACTGATCCTTTAGTGGAGTTGTCTTCTTGTTCTTGACACACTAGTGACTTCAATTCCGGATGAACACTTTAATGCTTGAGAGAATATCACTAAATGTGCAAGTGAAGTATGTTGTGCCTTGCACCAGGTTGTTATACTAAAAAAGACATCACAATAGTGATATCAAATCTTGGTACACACTTCTTCCCATTGAGAAATAACTGCTGCACTGTCGCGTGTACAGTTGCGGACAATCACTTTCTGTAGTTGCCTTCCAACTGTATAGTTGACTTGTACTTATGTGAGAGAACCCTAAGGGACTAGGTCCCTATTGTGTTCTTCCTTATGGTTGTTCACTCATTTGCTGGAGATCAGACTGGACATTGTTCATTGGAAGTGTATACCAGGTGGGTCAGGTTCTCTATCTGGTTCTTGATAGTAAGTTTGTTAGATAATCAAAACATAAGAAGCATAAGGCAAAGACATTGAAAACCCATCATTTGCTCCAACCACTACTGATGACCCTCTTCCTTAGTCATAATATCCCGCCAGTATGCTGATAACTAGAAAGCTCATAAATAGGCGACCATGCAACCCAATCGTAGGCAGTGGGACTGTCCTACTTATCTTGAAGCTACTTTTACACCACCCTGGAACCCACCAAGGTCTTTTATCTCTTATTGACATGATCTTGTGCAATCAAACCACCAAATTCCTCGAAATCCTTCCACTAGCATTTCATGAACACTTTGAATCTCTAACAACATCCACATATTCGACCTCTTACTGGATAGCCAGTAAAATCCTTCGTAGAAACTTTGCCAACCATGCAACCACTGACCTTCTCATAGGAGATAACCCACCTGTGAAAATTACATGCTGACATCTCCCAATGACGTTGCACTGCTCAACTACTATGGAATCGGTAACCCATCATGAGCCCATGCTCATAGCTGCACAAGTCCATTCGCTCCTCATGGACCTCAACTAAAGGCACGACAATACATTCCAATCCAAAGTCATGTTGTACCCTTCTTCATATCAAGCAACTCCTTTCCGTTGCACCCAATTTCCCGACGTATGACAACCAACATTTCAAATCAAGCCCGTAGACCTAGTCTCTGACCACCATGAATCCCAATCCACTCTAAACTCCTCCCAAGGTGTGTAGCCATCCTACTACAGAACCCATATGCTGCTATGCCACTCTCCTACTTTGGTCAAATTCACTCCTATAAGCAACTACTCGACTCCTATTTCCCAAACTTGGCCTTCAAGGAGTTTAATCACCACAAAACACTTCCCACATGCTCTTCCTCATCCTTCGGTGTCCAGTCAAATACACAAGAGGAAACATCACGTACCACATCTCCAGCCCCATTAAAATTTTGCGATTCCCGATTTAGGACCATCGCTTCACGTTGTATAAGATTGAATGGAAAGGAAATGAAGGCATAAGCCTCAAGGGAATCAAACTGCATGCTGAGGAATCAAGAAGGAAAGTGCTTCTAACAGCCCTGTAGCCACTTGAAGATAAGTATAAACATCTCTGTACCGATCCACGAGACTCTATTAGGCTCGCTCATGACTCGTGAGACCTAAGGGAACCTAGTGCTATGATATCATGTTGTCATGACCCAAAATCCACTAAGGGTCGTGATGGCACCGAACACCACTGACGGGCGAGCCAATACCAAATAGCCAGAAATTTCTCATTTTAATATATTTTAAATCATCCCTTCTTAAAACATTAAACAATTAATAAAGAATTCCACTGAATAAATAATGATATCCTGTTGACATCTCAGAACCCCGTGTCATAAGTGCATGAGCAATTTCTACGAAATAATGTAATAAAATAACTGTCCGGAATACATATTGGACAGAAAGGGAAAATACAATACGGTACTCTGAAGGAGACTTTGCCGACTGCAGGTCGTCTCGAGAGGTGCAGCTCACCTAAGTCTCTGTATCAAACATGTCGCTGCGCCTGATTAGGCCAATAGTCATACATGTGCCTGTGCAACAAAAATGCACAGCAAGTACAGTATGAGTACAAAAATAATGTGTACCTAGTAAGTATCCCATCTAATCTCGAAGAAGTAGTAACGAGAGGTCGACTTCGACACTTACTAGTGGTCCAATGATTTCAAATACAGGAAAGAAGTGAATAAATATGAAGCAGAGTAAGCATATGAAATAAACATGTATAAAATACGTGGTACAATTCTCTTCTTTACAATTATACTCAAGCTCTCAACTAGCATGTTCCCTCCGTAACCAGAGCATATACATAAAGGTATAGTGACTATCATAGAATGGTTGTCATAATTCAATTCAGGGAAAGATCCTCAGATACCCTGGCTTCTAGCCAAATAGTACGCACGAGTTCCATAAGATTGATGTGTGTGTGTGTAAATATATAGGAAATACCGGGGCGTACGACCTGATCCAATGTAAAAGTAAAATGTGCACTGTCGAGGGTCGAACAACGAGAATCGTAGATGCATCTATTAACCTGCCGAGGTGAATGGCCCGCTCCCATGAGAGTGTGATACATAAATCCTGCCAAGGCGAACGGCCCGATCCCATGAGAGTAGTAGAAGGGAATACCCCGCTCCTGAATCATACGTGCAATGCGGTAAAATATAAATTTAAGGAATTACCCCGCTCGCGGATCATACTTGCGACGCAGTCAAATATAAATTTAACATTAAAATCATATCACTTTCTTGATTCTTTTCAAAATAAGGAAAATTCAACTTGTAGCTTTTTAAGGAAATTACCCCTCTTGCGAAACATACATGCGACATGGTTACACATAGATTTCTTAAGCTATTATAATATTCCTTCAATCCTTTTCAAAAATTCGAAGTTCAAATTATAACTTTTAAGATCTCAAATTCCTCAATTTCAACTCTTTTCAAGACATTTACTAAGCAAGCTCAATCGCACTTCTTCTCAAGACAAACAATAAACATAAATCAACAACAATATCAGCAAAGCATCGTATGAGCCTAAAACTACCCGAACATAGGCATAGCTAGTAGCTACAAACGGACTCTCGTCACTTCCTGCATACGTAGCCACCACAAATAGAGGCACATATTAGTTTAGTTCACCTATGGGGTTAATTCCATCTTACAAGGTTAGAAAAGAGACTTACCTTGCTCTGAAGTTCCATAACCGGCTTCTAAGCACTTCCGACGACTCAAACTGATGCACAACACTCCAAAACTAGCCAATAATTATGCAACCCCATTAATTTATGCTCGATTACTCATAATAATTCAATTTATAATAATTCCTAACCCCGTTAAAGAGTTGACAAAATTGCCCTCGGGCCTACATGCCCGAATTTCAAAATTTTTTGAAGATAAAGTTTACCCACAACCTCACGAACTCAAATATATAAATTTCTCTCAATTTCATGCCAATAATTGTGGTCAAAATTCAAGAATATCAAATTTTTAGGTCTTCCTCAAAACCCCAAATTTCTACTAATTTCCATGTTAAAATCTATACATAATCAATGTATTTAACTCATAATAAGTGGGGATAACTTACCTTGCCTTTGATGATGAAAACCCCATCTTGAAACACTCCAAGAATTGCCCAAGCCAAGAGAAAATGAAAGAAAATGGGCCAAATCCCGTCTTAAAACAACTCACTGCCCAGCACTGCCCTGCTTCGCGAACGCGGAAATACCCTCGTGTTCGCAAAGTACAACCTACTTCAGCCCCAAAATCTCCTCAACGCGTTCGCGGACAGGTGATCGTGTTCGCGAAGGCCAGCCACCCAGAACCTACGCGTTCGCGGTCCAGGCCTCACGTTCGCGTAGGCCAACGACCTCAGGCCCAGGTCCCCTCTTTCCTTCTAGCGTTCGCGATCGCCCATTCGCGTTCGCGTAGCCAACTCAGCCCACCCCTTCGCATTCGCGACCTCCACTTCACGTTCGCGAAGGCGAAATCTAGGAGCCTCCCACCTTCCTCTTCGCGAACGCGGAACTCCCTTCGTGATCGCTAAGAAGGACACTAGAAACAAAATCTGCAGCAACATCACAGCCCGAATTGATCCGAAACCACACCAAAACACACCCTAGGCCCCTAGGACCCCGTCCAATCACACAAACCAGTCCCATTACATTACACGAACCTGTTTGAGGCCTCAAATCACATCAAACAATGTTAAAATCATGAATTGCACTCCATTTCAAACTTGATGAACTTTAGAACTTCGAACTTCTTCATTTGATGCCGAAACTTGTCAAATCACATCTGATTTACCTCAAATTTTTCACACAAGTCATATTCGACATTACAGACCTACTCCAACTTCCGGAATCGGATTTTGACCCCGATATCATAAAGTCCATTTCCGGTCAAACTTCTCAAAAGCCTTCAAGTTTCAAACTTTAGCCAAATGACTCCAACATGACCCACGGACCTCCGCATTCACTTCCGATCGCGCTCCTAACACCGGAATCACCATAAGGAGCTATTCCCAGACTCGGAATCCCAAACAGACATTGATAACACTGAAATGCACTTCAAACCAAATTTATGAAATTCTTCCAAAAATGTTAATTTCCACAATAGGTGCCAAAACGTTCTCGGGTCTTCCAAAATCCAATCCGGACATACGCTCAAGTCCGAAATCATCATACGAATCTGCTGGAACCTTCGAATCTTGATTCCGAGGTCGTTTACTCATAAATCCTATCTTAGTCAATTCTTTCAACTTAAAGCTTCCTAAATGCGAATTCTCTTCCCGAATCAACTCCGAACTTCCCAGAATTCAATTCCGACCATGCGTACAAATCATAATACGTGAAGTGAAGCTGCTCCTGGCCTTGAACCGCCGAACGACGCGCTAGAGCTCAAAATAACTGATCGGGTCATTACATCTAGTATTGAATATTTAATCTTAATTATACTTTTATCCACCATAAATTTTATTTTTAAACAGTAAATGATTGATATAACATTTCACTTTTAGATCTTTATGTCTGTAGAATCATTAGTGGTATTGACTCTTACCAACCATTTTATTTATCTTTCTCACACATTTATATTCTAAAATGTTTTCTTAGTTGTTGTTTAATAATTGAGTATTTTTTAATATTACATGAAAAATTGATAAAAAAATATTATTTGAGTAGGAAAATATTTCAAATATAATATAAAAATATATTATCGTGGAAGTTTTCTCTCTCAATTTTAACTCTTTATGCAATCCATTTAATATTATTTTTTTGTATTGGGCATTATGGAGTGGTAATATATTGCCAATATAGAAGATTCTTATGAAATTGATTTTATTAAATCTTCCTTATATATTTAATAAGAATTTAATAGATAAAAGTTTATTAATTTTATAATCTTAAATATTAAAAATTAGCATAGAAGGTATTATAGTCCAAAAAATAGGTAATTGCAGTTATGTCCATTCCCTGTGAGTTCTTCCATTTAATATTTTAGGACTATTTTGATATATTAATATTTTGTTTATGCTTTTACACTATTATATGCTCTCCTTTTTCTAAATAAATTTGAAAAATATAATACATTTTCAAATTAAATTAGTAATAGGATATTATAATACGTTTTCAAATTAAATTAGTAATAGAAAATTTTAAGAGGTATATCCTAAAAGTAATAGGATTACATGACTAAAGATATTTACTTGTTCAATTTTATATAAATTAGACAGCCCCAAAGTAATTATATTAATGAGATTCCTAAAGGTAATCATGTAAGATTCCTAACGTATAGTATTATGTCCTAAAATTAATAGAATTATAAGGCTAATATCTAGAATTCCGGTTATGTCCTTTTATTATGCTTAATATTATAAGGTTATTTTCGTAAATCGATATTGTATTCATGCTTTTAAGTATGCTTGTAACTTCTGATTAGCTTCAAGATCACGAAGAGCCGAAAGATTCTTAGAATTTTAATTTGCTCATTTTTTGTTTATTTTATAAAATAGGTAACTAAGAGTAGAAATTGTAGGAGATCAAGAAAACATTCAATTGAATGAAGGCAGAAAAAATGGAAAAGATCATTCGTGATTTTTTAAGGCTTCTATAGATGTATCACTATTCAATATTGCAGCAATTTGGTTCGTAAGCCTTTTAAAATTACTTTTCTATACTCAATATTAATTTTGCACGTTTCGTACGCAATATAATATTTTCTAATACTTAAAGAATGAAAGGTTGGACGTGTATCTTGTATATCCAAAAAGGAATAGAATTACACTTTCCATACCATGCATAATATTAGCGTGAGTTAATTCCTTATTCTACTGCAAGTCTTTATTCTAATATGTATTGTTTCCCATTTTGTCCTTTTCTCATGAGTTATTATGCTTAATATTATAAGGTTAATTTTGTAAACTGAAATTATATTCATGCTTTTATATTTTGTAAACCGACATTGTATTCATGCTTTTATAATAACTAGTATCTATAAACGTGCGTTGCACGTTGATAATGACGCATAATGATTTAAATATTTATTTATATGAAGGAAGAATAAATTTTACTTAATAAGAAATTTTTTATATATAATAATACAAAAATCATCTAAATACCGAAAAATATTGTTACATTAGCCTAATACGTGAATTCAAATGAAAGGACATCTGCACAATGATCAATTTTAGTCATGTTAAGTAGATAATTATGTATTGTAGTTTAAAGATATCTAATGTGATGGTATCTTATCAAACACTTCCTTATAGATGATGTTTTTTTTTGTGTATGTTTCCTTGTAATACTTTGGTTGCTCTTCCATAACCAGAATTCTTGTTGTCGATATTGATATATCTCTTAAAAGTGCAACATGTAGTTACTCATGTAAGAAAACATATTGTTGTAAATATAGTCCAATATTTAGGATGTTCGTCCTTGTACCTTATTTATTATAACTATAAAATATAAACATATTGAAAATTATTTTCGCAAAAATTTAAAAGGATATTCTTTAATTTCAGAAGATGAAAGCTGAATTCGGGGATAAACACGTACTTAGAAGCACATTGACCAATATCATAAGTTCTGCATGTATGAAGTTATTGTCAAAACTTCTACGTACCATATGTGTACTATTGCATAAGCTATTATGCTGATCTAAATTTTCAATAGTATGACACACATATTTTTTCTTTAAAATCAACCTATGCCATGGAAGATCAATTTTTACTTAGTTTATATTACATATGTTGGCACTAACATACGTAAAAAATAATGAACTTGACAACAAACATGTATGGTAGAGGGCCATTTGGTATTAAAGTATTTAAGTATTCTTCTTGGTAGTAATTATTGGTATCATTTTCTGGTGAGTCAAAACTGAAAAATATTTTGTTTTTACCATAAAATTAGCAATCAATCTTTTATTTAGTTGATCAACATATTCATTTCTGCTAGCTAAGTTAGCTCTTTAATTTCTATCATATAATTTGCATAAATTGCGTTTTAATCTAATATTTTTTTATTAAATGCACTACTACCATTAGGGTTGATAACCAAGCGTTCTATTTCCAACACATAGCAAGAGTCATTAAATATTGGATATGTTCTTACTTTTATATTTCTTGTCATTTGAATATTTTTCATTTGAGGCCATAAGTATAATTTTGGCAAGCTAACTTTTATAGTTTCTGCTTTCGTTAATTTTAAAACTACAGATAATACTTGACAGAAATCACCTTCCAAACTATTACTTTTTCACCAAACGGTTCATTGATATCTCATATATCTCTAAAACTCTGGGCAATTATTTCGATCGTTTCTAAATATATATATATAGATAGATAAACTTTATACGTTGATATTGTACTATCGAATTACAATTATTCATAAATAAGGACTCCGATCCGAGTCAAAAATTAGTGACAGTCACAACTGACTATGATTGTCCTGTTTCTCCTTAATATAAATGTGAACACTCCAAGAATAAAAAAATGTAAATGACTCTCCATCTACTTAGTAATTGTAGTTGGTTTAAGTAAAAGAAATAAGGCCAAAAACAAATCAATGCTTAGTGCAAAAAAATAAAGGCGAGAGAGTTGGGATTCCTCTGAACAGGTGGCTAGTGTCGAGCCTACTTTGCATGTAATACATTTGGTTAAGCTTTGACTATTGTCAAATGCATATTGTATAAATAATTTAAGTAATTTTTACCATTGTAATTTCTTTATTTTTCACATCACTACTATTTATTTACACAACACACGTGTCCATAAATTATTACTTACAAAATCCATGGCCTTAAAACTTGTTATATTTATTAAATTTTCATATATATAATTCTCATGTTTTAAATTGCGACAATATATAATATTTACTAACAAAATAAAGTATTTTAACGATTACACGGCTACTCAACAAATTGAAATGATATGAACTGAAAAAACTATTTTTGCAAATATTGTAAGGGAGGTATATAAAAAATGTTTACAATATCATGCATTATGTATGCTTCGTTTTACTAGTAGATTTATTTCTTATCTCAGGATCCAAGTTTGGCTGTAGGTAATCATAAAATCTTAAATAATTATTTTAATAAATTTTAGAAAATAACCAACACTTTTTGAAAACTCAAGATTTTTATGAATTCAAATTTATAAAATGCAAATTGAATAAATAATTTCAGTATTTGTTACTATTATTATTCCTTTATTTTTCACTCCGCTATAATCTAATTAAGTGTACAATACACGTGTTCATAAATTAGTATTAATAAATCTACATCCTCAAAAAAATTATATTTGTTTATATTTTTACAGTACAAACTCTTTCTTGTATTAATCGAATCATGATATTCCTTAAAAAATAAAGTATTCTAACGGTTAGACAACTACTTACTAAATAGAAACATAATTGTTAGCTGCCATGGAAATGAAATCTAAGCTAAGAGGAGGAAGAAGGATACAGAAGAAGAGAAGGAATCAGGGAAAGGCTCATAGCATTTCTGAATTAGAACTCGATTTCGTATTTCGAGGCCTTCAAAACCTTATTTTATTCCTTCTTAATTTGCGTGCACAGACCGGACGCATTTTCGGAAAGCCTTTATGTGGAAACCGATGAAATAATAATTTTTGGCTTAAAAAGTTGATTTTAGTTGCCTTCGGTCAACGTTTTGGGTAAACAGACCCGGATCCGTAGTTTGACGGTTTCAGTGGGTCCGTAAAAAAATATGGGATCTGGACGTATGACCGAAAACGAATTCCGAGGTCCCTAGCCCGAGAAATAATTTTTTGAAGGAAATTGAAAAGACTGAAAGTTTAATAATTTAAAGAATTTGATCTTGTTGGTATCGGGCCCGTATTCTGGTTTCGGAGCACGGTACAGGTCCGTTATGATATTTATATCTTATATGTGAAATTTGGTGAGAAACGGGACTAATTTGACGTGATTCAGACCTTTGGTTGAGAAAATAGAAGTTTTGAAGCTTTCTCGAAAATTTCATGCAATTTGGTGCTAAATTTGTAACGACCCGACCGGTCGTTTTGAGCTTTAGCGCATTCTTCGGCAGTTTGAGGCCATGAGTAGCTTCACTTCAGGCATTATGACTTGTGCGCATGGTCGGAATTGAATTCCAGGAAGTTCGAAATTGATTTACAAAAAAATTATCATTTCAAAAGCTTGAAGTTAAAAGAGTTGGCTAAGATCAAATTTTTGAGAAAAACGACCTCAGAATCGGGATTTGAAGTTTCCAACAGGTTCGTGTGTCTGGATCGGGTTTTGGATGACCCGGGAGCGTTTCGGCGCCTATTGTGGAAGTTAGAATCTTGGAAGAATTTTATAAGTTTGGGTTGAAGTACATTTCAGTGTTATCAATGTCTGTTTGTGATTCCGATTCTAAGAATAGTGTCGTATGGTGATTCTGGTATTGCGGGCGCGTCCAGAAGTGGATTCGGAGGTCCGTAAGTCATTTGGCTAGAGTTAGAAATTTGAAGGTTTTTGAGAAGTTTGACCGGAAGTGGACTTTCTGATATCGAGGTCGGAATTTGATTTCGGAAGTTGGAATAGGTCTGCAATGTCAAGTACGACTTGTGTGCAAAATTTGAGGTAAATCGGATATGATTTTGATAGGTTTCGGCATCGAATGAAGAAGTTCGAAGTTCTAAAGTTAATCAAATTTGAAATGTGTTGTCATTCGTGATTTCGACGTTGCTGGATATGATTTGAGGCCTAGAGCAGATCCGCATTTATATTTTGGAACTGGTTGGTATGATTGGTCGGGGTCCCGGGGGCCTCGGGTGGACTCCAGGTGGTTAACGGACCGAATTGGAGTTGGGAGGAGGAGCTGAAGCTTGCTGTCATCTGGTATAACCGCACCTGCGAGGTCTTGGCCGTAGGTGCGGACCCGCAGAAGTAGCCTTGGTGCCGCAGAAGCGGGAGTGGCTGGGCTAGGCTGGGACTGACCACAGAAGCGGGACCGCACCTGCGGAAGGAAGGGCGCAAATACGGATGTTGAGGGCCTGGAGGAGGACTGCAGAAGCGGATTGTCGGTCGTACTTGCAGAACCGTAGAAGCGGTCAAGTGACCGCAGGTGCGGAATTGGTGGAGGCAGTGAGGTTCTTTTAAATCGGGGGTTGGGTTCATTTCAACTCCATTTCTTCCATTGGAGCCGATTTTGGAGCAACTTTGAGGTGCCATTTTTACCACCAAGCATAAGGTAAGTGGTTTATGTTAGTTTTGAGTTAAATACATTCATGTTGTATTGATTTTAGCTTGAAATTGGTAGAACTTGGGGTTAAGGGAAAAACCTAGAAAATTAGTATTTTCGGATTTTGACCACGATTTTGGACATGGAATTAAGAGTAAATTGCATATTTGAGATCGTGAGGTTATGGGTAAATTTTATCTTTGAAAATTTTTGGAATCCGGGCACGTGGGCCCGAAGGTGATTTTGTCAACTTTTCAAGTGCAGTTGGGAATCTATTGTATTTGACTTGTTATACGTACTAGGGTATGTTTTCATTGGTTTGCCCGTTATTTGGCTAGTTTTGGGATTGTTGGCATCGATTTGAGTCATCGGAGAAGCGTGGAATGCCGGTTATGGAACTTCAGAGCGATGTGAGTCTCCTTTCTAACTTTCTAAGAGGGAATTGTCCCCATAGGTGAATTAATTGGATATGTGCTTCTATTTATGGGGGCTATGTACGCACGAGGTGACGAGAGTCCGTGCGTAGCTACTATTATGCTTAAGTTCGATTAGTCTAGGACCTAAAAGCATGCCTTACTTGTAATATTTGCAACCTTGTTGTCAATTTAAAAGGCTTAAAAGATATAAACATGTAAATAAATTTTTAAAAGGCTTGACATCATTTCTTGACTTTTAAAAGAAAAATTTGCCTTTTTTTGAATAATTGCTCCTTGATGAATTCTTGACTTGACTGTTTGAATGTGTTTATCTATTGTGGAACGGGTCAAACGCCTCGATAGATTAAATAAATGCACCTATGGTTCACGCCATTCAACCCTATGGTAGTGCACAGTTTATATATTGTTGGATCGGGTCGTACGTCCTCGACATAATTTGTGCATGCTTGTAATGCTTGCTTGAGATTTACAAAATTAAAATTGCCTCCCTGGTCTGAGATAAATTGATAAACATGATGAAATATAAATCTTGGAAATCTAGTATTAAAAAGGAAGTGTTTACCTGCTTCAGGATTTATTAGTTTACATTTGCTTTATAAAATCCAGGATTATTAATTATTGGTATATTATTATTGGACCACTAGTAAGTGTCGAAGTCGACCTCTTGTCTCTACTTCTTCGAGATTAGACGGGATATTTACTGAGTACACATTATTTTTGTACTCATGCTACACTTGCTTGTGCATTTTTGTTGCACAGACACATGTACGTTTAGTGTCCTAGTTTAGCGCAGTGGCATGGTTGATATGGAGACTTAGGTGAGATGCACTTCTCGAGACGATCTGCAGCCAGCAGAGTCTCCTCCAGATTATTGTATTGTATTTTCTTTCTACTGTCCAACTTGTTTTCCGGACAGATATTGTATTACATTATTTCCTAGAAATTGCTCATGCACTTGTGACACCGGCTTCTGGGATGTCCATGGAATTATTCGGTATTTTAAGATTGTTAAAGGTATCACTATTTATTCAGTGAAATTTATTATTTATTGTTTAATGTATAAAAAATAATTTTAGAAATACTTAAAACTAGAATTTTCTAGTTATTTAGTGTTGGCTTGCCTGACAGTGGTGTTCGGCGCCATCATGACCCTTAGTGGATTTTGGGTCGTGACAACATGGTATTAGAGCACTAGGTTCCCTTAGGTCTCACGAGTCATGAGCGAGTCTAGTAGATTCTTGGGATCAGTACGAAGACGTCTGTATTTATTTTCGACAGGCTACAGGGTTGTTAAGAGCACTTCCCTTCTTGATTCCTCGCCATGCGATTTGATTCCTTTGAGGCCTTTGTTTCTTTCCTACTAAATCTTATGTGATGCGAATCACTTATTATAAATCGGGAATTGAAGAATTGTAATGGTACTACAGACGTGGTGCGGGATGTTTCTCCCTGCATAGTTGGTTGGACTATTGTCGTCGCTTGCGGAAGGATATTCTGTCATTTCAGATCCATAGATGTGCTTCTGAGAACTTTGAGGCTATGCACAGGTTGTTATGATGCTCGTGAATAGTTATCGTACGGTATTAAGGTGATGGTGGAATGCTTGTCCATGAGTGGAAGCAGTCAATGACTTGGAAGGAGATTTTCATAGTACATGATTTAGAGATCCGGTGTTGTATTTCCGGCGAAAGAAAGTCAATCGGACTATGAATGATCAGGTTTAGATTGATGGAGTAACGAGACTCGGTGTTTTTAAGAGTGGTGGAATTTCATCTGTGATGTGGTGTCGTCGCCCTTGATTGAATGTGTTAAGTTCGCCGGTGTTATGATCTTCTACAAATAGCTTGTGGGGCAGAATATTGTGAGATAGTATTGAAGAACCAGCTGTTAGAGATCGCAGGGTACGGTGGTTCAGGATTGAATCGATATTTCTAATGTTGACAGCTCGAGAAACGATGATCTTCGGAAATGTTTAAAGTTAGTAGCGATATATTAGTTCAAGTGCTACCGAGTTAGATTTTGATCTAAGGCATTAGCTAAGCAGCAAAGGAGGAGAAGAACATGTGGGAAGTGTCATGCGGTGGTTAAAATTCTAGAAAGCCAGGTGTAAGAAGTGGAGTAGCATATGGGTTCAGTGGCAAGATAACTGCACCCCTTGAGGGGAAGTTTCGAGCGATTTGGGAAGTGTAGTGGACGGTGATTGGGTCCACATGCCTAATTTGAAATATTGGCTATGGTACATGGGGAGTTGGATGCAACAGAAAGAATTTGCTTGATATGAAGAAGGATACAACATGACTTTGAATTGGAAGATATTGTCGCATATTTAGTTGATGTCCATAAGAAGTGAACGGACTAGTACGATTGGTGAATGAGCATGGGCTCAGAATGGGTCACTGATTACATAGTAATAGTGCACTGCAACGTTGTTAGGAGGTGTCAGCATGAAATTTCCACAGGTGGGTTGTCTCCTACGAGCAAGTCAGCAGTCGCGTGGTTGGCAAAGCTTCTGCGAAGGGTTTTACTAACTATCAAGTAAGAAGTCGAATATGTGAATGTTGCTAGAGATTCAGAGTGCTCATGGAATGCTAACGGAAGGATTTCGAGGAATTTAGCGGTTGATTGCGCAAGATTATGTCAATAAGAGATAAAGAATCTTGGTGGGTTCCAGAGTTGTATAATTGTATGTTACATCTCGCGTTTTCGTACGTTAAACGCTTCGTCTTCAGTTAATCAACGTAGACTCGGGGATAATATTATCTTGAGATTAACGTACTTATGCTATTTATAACAAGCAATAAGTAAGTGTCATGAAGAATAAAGGGTATGCAAATTAAAGAAAACGAGTTTCTTTGAAGGGGGGCGATTCGGGATAAAATACGGGTCGAGCAATAATACTCGATATTTATGGATCATTACCATACAAGGTACCATATGACCATGATAGTATGATGTATAAAGTATATTAAAAATAAGTAGTATTTTAGGTAATTGGGATAATTTTTAATTATGCGGGTAATTAGTTAATTACCGTATAACGGGATATTACCTAGTTAATTACTAAATTGTAAAAATAAGATGTGGAAGCAAGACACTAATATGGCCTATGACTCTTAGTCATAGTAGGCTTAGTGTCCATTTAGAATCATAAGACCACTTACGTGTAAGACCTTATGAATGCTTGATTCCATACCATTACAAAACTTTGTTTCTTCCAAAAATCATATTCAAGACATCTTCAAACCATAATTTGTTTCATAACCATCACGGTTCATGCTCCATCCAGCAAGATTTCAATAAAAGTTCTTGCAGCCAAACAATTCCAACGAGAGTTGTTAGAACCATAGCAACCTAAAATTATGCGGTTCTAAAGGAGTGCGGTGTAATTTTTTTCGAGAATATTATACGAATTTTTTCCTACTCCAGGTATGTTAAGGCTATCTTTTTTTTCTTTTTGGCATGATCCAAATAATAGAAATGAAACGAGCAAAATACACAACTTTGATAAATGACTCTATTCATAAAAATACTACGGGGTGTCTATATTCTTGATTCCCCATGTGGATTATTATAATATCTTCTGTTCATGGGTCTCAGACGAGGTTGCTTCTTAATCGTTCTTCTCTATAAGAATTAGTAGGTTCTTCACAATTCGAGAGCATTTCTAATTTTATGATATATGCATAACACATATTTTTCTAGAACAAAAATGATCCTTTAATAAGGATTAAATAAAGTGGGCCAAAAGATGTATTGAATATTTCAGAAGCATTGATTTTCTAAATCCAAGACATAAGGTAAATGTCTCTTTTGTAACAAGGGATTTTATTTAGTCCTCGTGACTAATGGATAAGTCAATATTTAATAAAGTTCATCCGAAAGGCATATGGATTTGTATCGCATTCAAAGAAAATCTTATTAACGTATTTCTTGTGCATTTCATGCATTTATACATGTACATTGACCCATGACCAGAATATATGCGTATATATGTATGCTATATTTATATGGGACAGGGGAAAAATGTTACGGCGTTATATATGCACCACTACCTGATCAGTTAGTATATGTTGATGATGTTGCCCACAGTGGCCGAGACGATATGATGGGATGCCCTCAGAAGCTTAATGATATTATGTGCACCTATACCCATGCATGACATGACATTTATATGTATGTGCATGACATTATAAATGTTTCAGAATTTACAAAGTTAATCAGATTTACAGATGAATTTCTTTATTCCATATTTCATCTATGTTTTGTTACGTACTGATTTTCATGCCTTACATACTAAGTACATTTTTCGTGCTGACACCCTATTTCATGGGGCCTACATTTCATGCCTACGGGTGCAGTCAGGCAAGCTGACGGTCCCCCTTCTTAGGATCCTTGATCAGCGAGAGTTGGCGTGCTCCACTTGATCCGGAGCTGCTTTTGATTTTGGTACGATATGCTTGTATATATATGGTATGCCGTGGCTCAATCTCGTCTTTGTACAGTTATATTTCTGTTAGAAGTCTGTAGACAGTATGTCTAGTTGGATAGTATGTGGCCTTGTCGGCTTCTAGTTTTTTAGGTATATAGTTGTCTATAGCAACCTTGTCGGCTCGCCCTACGTATGTTGCATATATATGTACATATGCCTTTTGGGCAGGTTTCCTTCATATATATTATTCTCGTAATTCAGCAGATATTATTCAGGTTTATATCCTAGACACATGCTTAGGGGTGTTTGACAGGTAGGACTCGGGCACCCATCACGGCCCATCGGTTTGGGTCGTGACATAGTAGCTCCAAGCTAAGTGGAAGAGTCCCACCGCCTACGATTGGGATGCATGGTTAACTACTTGTGAGTTTTCTGGCTATCGGCATAAGGGCATGTTATTTCAGCTAAGGGAAAATAATATAAGTGGTAGTTTGAGCAAATGGTTCGAGAAATGTGTGCCATAAATGGCCTTATCAATTATGTTCAGGCTTGGGGAAGGTTCAGGATTTATGCTTCGTGTTGATGCGGGTTGCAAGGAAAGTGACTTGGCCGGGTGCTTCATTGAAAGGGTGTTCATGTGCTAGAAGAGTCTTGGAGTTGAGTATACTCGGGACCAAGTTAGAGTGGGTGACTCTTAATAACGGTCCTAGTGGATTCAAAGGTTAAGGAATGGTGACTAATGATTTCGAGTCCATAAGTATAGTTAAGAATCGAGCTTTGCAGCGGATTATGAAAAGAGGCTCGGAAGGTTATCTTCGGCTTGTAGTATAGCTTTTGGGAGATGAAAGAGAATGTCTTGGATTTGTAGAGGGATTATCAGAATGGGTATACCTGTTGAAGATGTGAATATACGCACAAGGAGGGTATGAGACAATTTGTGGGATTTGAGACAGCATGGTCCTGTGCTACAAGGCCACTCGGGATGAGTGGGGACTGAGTATGTTATGTGTTGAATGGAGTTGTTATTATTTCTAAGGCAATCAAGGATAAATTGGAAGAAGTTAGATTGGTTATCCATGGTTGAATTGACATAGTGGTGGTAGTGATCAGTTCCTTCAGCGTGATTAAATTATGCATGTGATTCGTGATGATGCGTGTGAGGCTCGACGGCCGCCGTAATTGATTTTATTTAGAAGTATTCAAGTATTATGGCATGTTATGTGTAGGCGGATCCCGGAAGGGTTATGGTGGTTCAGACCACTACTTGAAGATTTGAATGTTCTACGGTTATGAGAACTCACTCGCGTGTTGCTATGGTTCTCTTGAAATGAGTTAAGTAAAAGGTTCCTATATGATAAAGTGTTTACCCTATTACTGGTTCAGGAATTATGAAGAAATTCTTATGTTGTCACATCTTGGCATGTTGGGTGCAGTGAGCAGTATAAAAAAAATAATTAAAAAATTGAAAGTGAGGAACGGAGGTTGCGGTTCGGTGTTGGAAAGGATGTCACGAGCTCGGATGAGCAGGAAAAAAGGATTTGAATGTTTGGATTAAGCTGGTATGATCTTCAGTGTCACCTGAGATCGGTGTTTTGTGAAAAAGTGGCTCTGCAACCTGGTCATAGATTCTTGATTTTCTTTATAGTGTTAGTGCGGCTGGTGGTATGGATGTGCAGACTTGATATCTGGTGCGGATCGTCGTGGGAGCATGTCTTACGGGGAGATTGTATGAATGTGACATGTAGTCACTTGATTGATTGGGAATTTAAACCAAGTATTAAGATTGTGGTAATATCGCTAATTTGAGATTTATGCCTGAAGGGCACTCAGTTTATTTGGTTATGGATTGTGGAGGTTTGCTCCGGTTATGATGGTTGTTCTTATGAGCCATGGGAAAGAGGGGATATTATGGACCCTTGAAAGGTTATTAGCCTAGTACGATGTTGGTTTGGGGTCGGTGAGTGGATTTAAATATGAATATGGGCTCTATATTAGGCCAGATGTGTTCCTTTCAGCATAACGCTCCTTATGGAGGAGTAATCGAGTAAGGGATGTTGTTTCATCGTCGACAATTTCATGTAATATTATGTTTTTCCGTGTGAGTTGTGAAGCGGCTTGGTAAATTTCCTATGTATTGAGGTTCCACGTAGCAATGGTGTTATGTTAGCAGGATGGCTCTTGAGTTTCAGAACATTTATTGCACCTCAGTTATGCTTGAGTTTGTTAGCTTATGGCATAATATGTCTCCCCAGGGATGGTATTATGCACTTAGCGTGCTTGTGATCGATATCCAGTATTTTTTAAGTAATGAGCAATTTAGCTCGGTGTGTATCTCCTTATGTGAATTTTATGTGTAGAACAGGTGGCATACCGCCACGGGTATGTTGTTTGGATCGGGTTGCACGCCGCAACGGTGTGATGTTGAGTGCAGTCCCCTATATTCTATTTTGTGTGGTTTGTTTCTCATTTTCCCGAGTAAGGTTTATAAACATTTTTTGTTGTCTAATTAGTGCGAGGTTTGGGTAGTACCTTCCACAGTTCGTTTTCTTTATATATCACGTTCGAGTTGGTAGCCTATTGGCACATTGTGGCATCATATGAGACTTTTGGTCTTGTCAGGGGTGGCTTATTGCCTGAGTAGCTTGTGCTGGGTGAGACGAGATTGTTGGATCTAAGATCAGTGCGATTGGATTATATGATGTCTATTAAAGAGCAAATACCATCATTTGGTTCATAATAAGGTGATGATTCGTGTTAGGAGTATAGACTCAATGGTTTGTCGGCTCAGCATTTGATTATGAATTCTTCATGTCTCTTCCGTTGTTGTGGTATACTAAGAGTTGGAACAAGAGGTATATATATCATGGGGTGCATTGGAAGCATTAGATTCGTGAAATTTTAGCTATTGTTATTAGAGAATGCTATTATGGTCATGTGAATTATGCAACGCATAGTGTGGACTCAGCAAGGGTATGCAATCATGTATCGGTGCATCATGTGGTGATTGATGCGATGTTCGTAGGTTGGCAACGGGCCTGGCAGAGGATTTCAAAGGTTGAAATTTGGGTTCTAAGCTTATGTGCTTGAATAAAATAGAATATCTTCAGACTTGATCGAGCTAATGTGCTCAACTGCGTGGTGATAACACGGGTAGGTGTACAAGGTGCTTAACAACGATTTCAGACAACTCCAGCGCAGTTGTTAGCACGTTCGTGGAAGAATATATGTTTAAGTGGGAGAGAATGTAACGACCTGATCGGTCGTTTTGATCTTTAGCGTTCTTCGTTAGTTTGAGGCCATGAGTATCTTCACTTCAGGCATGATGACTTGTGCACATGGTCGGAATTGAATTCCGGGAAGTTCAGAGTTGATTTGGAAAGAAAATTCTCATTTCAAAAGCTTGAAGTTGAAAGAGTTGGCTAAGATCGGATTTTTGAGTAAGCGACCTCAAAATCGGGATTTGAAGGTTACAACAGCTTCGTGTGATGATTTTGGACTTGGGCATATGTTCGGATCAGGTTTCGGATGACCCGGGAGCGTTTCTGATCCTATTGTGGAAGTTAGCATTTTGGAAGAATTTCATAAGTTTGGGTTGAAATACATTTCAACGTTATCGATGTCCGTTTGGGATTCCGATTCTAGGAATAGCTTCATATGGTGATTCTGGTATTGGGGGCGCATCCGAAGTGGATTCGGAGGTCCGTAAGTCATTTTGGGGTCATTTGGATAGAGTTAGAAATTTGAAGGTTTTTGAGAAGTTTGACCGGAAGTAGACTTTTTGATATCGGGGTTAGAATCCAATTCCGGAAGTTGGAGTAGGTCTGTAATGTCAATTACGACTTGTTTGCAAAATTTGAGGTTAATTGGATATGATTTGATAGGTTTCGACATTGAATGAAGAAGTTCGGAGTTCTAAAGTTCATCAAGTTTGAAATAGGGTGTGATTCGTGATTTCGACGTTGTTGGATGTGATTTGCGGCCTCGAGCAGGTCCGCATTTATGTTTTGGGACTAGTAGGTATGATTGTGTCATGACCCAAACCGATGGGCCGCAACGGGCGCCCGGTACCTTACACAACCGAGTACCAACGTAACGTATCTTTCTTATTACATCATCATATACATGTGATATACGGGCCTAATAGGCCAACATGATCATTTATAAACTCAAAATATAGGCCGGCAAAGCCGTACAATCTTTCACGTACACGACATATGTCTACAAGCCTCTAAGAGTACATAAATGTCATAAAGGTCGGGACAGAGTCCCGCCATACCAAACAATACACGTCTAAATCATACTAACCAAATGAGCAACTCCGAAGCAAATGAAGCGCATCAACATCTTCCGCTAAGCTGGTAGCCTACTTGGAGGGCTCTCGACCTGTCTATTGGGACCTGCGGGCATGAAACGCAGCGTCCCCAGGCAAAAGGGATGTCAGCATGAAAAGTGTACCGAGTATGTAAGGCACATAAATAAGTACATAACGGACATGGAAGAAATATAGAGTACATGACTCAACCTGTAAGTCTGAATAACTTTGTAAATCATAAAATAATTATAGTATCATGCATATGCGTATGAATGTCATGTCGTGCATAGGTACATGTTTCATAACATCATTAGCCTCTGAGGGCATCCCATCATATCATCTTGGCCACCGTGGGCAAAATCATCAACGATTACTAGCTGATCAGGTGGTGGTGCATATATAACGTCATAACCTTTCCCATACCCCATATACATATATATACATACATATATACGCGTATATAACGCCATCTAGTCACGGGTCAATGTACATGAATGCAATGCATGAAAAGTACGTTAATAAAATCTTTCGGAATGTCATAAGACCATTTTGCCTTTGAGTAATATCATAAAGTAAACGCTTTTCAATTTTTGTATTTTTCTGAGACCCAAGGACAAATGATAAAATATTATGACACATGAAAATTCAAGAACATAGATATCTCTAATACTTTTATGAATAGAGTCATTTATGGAATTTGTGCATTTGCACGTTTCGTTCGTATCGCATGGATCATGCCAAAAGAAAGAAGGGATAGCCTTAACATACCTAGAGTACAGAAAACTCTGTATTATAATCTTGAAAAAGATTGCACCGTACTCCTTTAGAACCGCAAAATTTTACGTTGCTACGATTCTAACAATTCTCGTTGGAATTGTTTTGTGCAAGAATTTTCGTTGGATTTCTTCTATTTGGAAAAATTTACGTTTTTGTATAAAGCCTTAATATTGGCTAATGTTCCATGGCATCTTTTAAGTTCATGGTTTAACGTTTCTGATAGTGAGAATGGCAAATGGTAAGGATGCTAATTATCTTGATTTTGGAAAATCTTATGCTTTTCCACTAAAGAGGTCAAGAATTCCTTAAATGAATTGTCACTTAGTCTAGTGACTCATTTGTATAACTTGCCACATAGTATAATAACTTAATGAGTCATTCTTGGGTTTAAGGGGTGCTGCCACGTGAGTGCCCCATACTTATCCAATTATCCATCCCTTTTTCCTACTCAATCAATTAATTTCCCAACTAGTCCAATAATTAACCAATTACCCACATAATTAAGAATTATCTCAAATTTCTTAAAATACTATTCCTTTTTAATACACTTTATACATTATACTATCATGGTCATATGGTATCTTTTATGGCACTAATCCATAAATGTCGGGTATTGTAGCTCAGACTGTACTTTATCCCAAATTGTCAAACTTTGAGGAATTTTATTTTCTCTGATTTTCTTACTCTCTATCTTTCATGAATATTATTATTACTTGTTTGGAATAGAATAATACTTATAATCCCAAAATAATCTCATTCCCGATCTTACGTCGATTAACTTACGACGAAACATTAACGTAAAAAAATACAGGACATAACATCTCATTTCCGAGCTCTCGTCAATTTATTTATGGCGTACTTTCATTTACAAAAATGTTGGGTGTAACATCATTCCCCTCCTTTGGAACATTCGGTCTCGAATGTTGGCTGATGCACTTGTCATTCTCATAACCCACAGCTCTTGCGAATACTTTAGTACTCCTCTTACCATTTGGCGATTGTTTTGTCAATGAATCCGAAAGGCTAGGGCATTCCCCCCTTTAGGCCTCTTTCTCGCACCACGACTTATAGTCAGAATCCTTCCAATCTCGTAACTGTTGATACCTTCTATCATGCAGCCTGTACGACTCTAACCTTGTAAGTGTGCCTATGAGACTCTTCCTTCCTTTTTTCCTCCAGTTTTTAGCCAATCTTTAGGCCTCATTTTATATACAGAGCTTGACAAAATGTCCCTCTCGGCATCTATAGGTATACTGAAGTTCTTCATTTGGTACTTTTGTTGAACTTAGGAATATTGCTATATCTTGTTTCATAGACCCAGTTATCTATCCGTATGACTTTACTGCGGCTAGATAGGTTGTACTATACCGTAAATCTTACTTTGATTTATCGCTACTGAGGTTTGTTACCAAACTCCAGGTTACTCTTGTTGCTTATCCTATATGTATGAATCTGAGTCCTTCAACGCTTCTTTATTACTGTTCATCTTAAGACTGATGGCCTTATCTCATCTCATACCTTACAACTTTTACCCATCAACTGTTGATTCACCTCAATGTTGATCTACATCCTTCCATTGATGACTTGAAACTTCTTATGTAATATATTACCACTAGGTCTTACGTTGCATCGTGGAACATTTGAAGTGATTTTTCCTGATCCACTTTAGGGGCGATCTTGTTGCTTATCCTATATGTATGAATCTGAGTCCTTCAATGCTTTATTATTATTGTTCATCTTAAGACTGATGGCCTTATCTCATCTCTACCTTACAACTTTTACCCATCCATTGTTGATTCACCTCAATGTTGATCTACATCCTTCCATTGATGACTTGAAACTTCTTATGCAATATATTACCACTAAGGCTTACGTTGCATCGTGGAACATTTGAAGTGATTTTTCCTAATCCACTTTAGGGGCGATACTGTACTTCAGTAATCGTATTTTATAGCATCTCAATGTGATTCACCTTACGTGGGCATTTTAATTCCATACAATTCATAAAATCCTCTTCAAATCATTACTCAATCGAAGGCCCCGGCATCATAGTTACACCCTTATGCTACTACCAGGGCAGCATTCCATCTCTTCTAAATGTTATAAGTCTAAGACTACTTTGAGTTGATTCAGGCTATACTGAACTTTTCATAATATAGAGAAACCAATAGCTTTCTTATTTTCATGGGCTTAATTTTGAGGACTTATCCATTTTCGTCACCTTTTCACTTGCGCTTTTCTTATCCTTACTCATATCTTCTTAAAACTTTATCGCTTTATCTAACTTTAGCTTGCGACCTACACATATCTATTTATTATTCATCATCTTCCTTCAATTTGCTTGCACCATAGATTTTCTTGTGTTATTCTGGAACATCAAGCGAGACGTCGCATCGTCCTCTAACTCTCCTTTACTCTGTTAGCTAGACCTCTCGATACTTAGAAACAATAGGTTGGAATATTTTCCACTGATGATGCTGCTATCATTCTTGGATATTGAATCCTAGCGCTTCTAACCTTTTGTCTGAAGTATAGACAATTCACAACCTTCTGCATTTGACTGTCTCGTACGTTGTTCACTTTTACCTTACTCACCGTAAAATCTTGAATCACATCTTCTATCTCTTTCATGACCTCCCTTACAAATTGGTATAATTCACATCATCAACTCAAAGTTCTTTTATAATACTTGAACCTCTGGTGCATATACAATCTGGTGGTTGCTTCGTACTAACTTTTTATGAGGTTGGTCCTATTCTGACTGGCTTCATCATAGAGCCGTTAAAGAATATGGTTGTTGTACTATCTCTCCTGTATATTTGATATTAATAGTGGTCCTTCCATGTTCTCAATCACGATTTCTATAATTTTCTAGATCCAATAATCAGGCTCTTGATTTACTTGGCCAACGTAACTCTTTAGTTTCCTCTTACCTCTAATCAACCCTTATGTAGGCTTAAGCTATCTTTCGATCTGCGGCTCATGGTATTAGTTATTACTTGAGCCATTGATGGACGCTATGGAATATTCGTGATACCATCTTGGTTTATGATTTGGACTCAACTCTTTCCTTTTAACTTATACCGGAGTTTTCTACGACTGTATGATTGTCACATATATGCTACACAGATACTACACCGAAATCTTAAGTGCGTTCATAACGTAACGAATTCTGGATCATTGATCCAACAATTCCTTATGTTCCTTCTCCACTTTCTTTTTAACTTAAATTATTACTTTCCCTGATCTTTCTGCTCCTTGTTGCATGCCTACTTGGCTTATCTTAGTTACCACGCATGCCAGAATTTTCGTGCAACTTCATATGATCTTGAGTATTTCTTTTGATCTTACTTCCCGTTCATTAGCCATGGTAGGTGACACTTTCATATGGAGTGCATACAATGTCGTAGTAAGAGTATTTCTACAAGACCATTTCCTCTTTAGGTCACTATGCTTAGGTTGAAGTCTTCTTCCTTATTTCCTCAGCTAGTCTTTCGTTGTAGTACTTAGGGAGGACCCTCTGACTCTAGTAAAGATGCGAGCTTATAACATTGAATACCCGATGGAATTTTTGATGTTCTTCCTCACCTCTAATTATCCATAGTTACTTACTACCACGCCCTTGTGCTAGTAAGGTTACTTCTGAACTAATATTTCGACTGTCTTCCCAGTGACATTCTCTTTTATTTCTGTAGCACTCGTACGGTACCTTTTTAACTTCCCCATATGAATATATCTCAAGTATTATAATGTCATGCTGTGAGGCTTAATTCCCTATATTGGGGTCCACTCTGTTTATCTTGCACGATATGATTTGTCTGTAACCTCTTGTCTAGTCATGAATAGGCTCTTCCTGAATCAACTACTAATTACTCGTCGGCCCATTCTTATATCCATAATCTGCATAATATTTCTTGGGTTATTTCCTTGGTCTTAACTAACGTCTCGCACTAGCTCCTTAATTATCAATAACATCTCGGGCAGGAACCTTTACTTCTTCTCCTTGATGTCGTGTTTGCATAATGTTCTGGAATCATAACATATCTGTAGGATTTGAATAAGTGTACTCTCATCCCTTTCTCATTCATTTTTTTATTGCATTCTTCCTTTATTATTCTATATTCCCCCCTTTAGGGGAGTAATAAGACTTGGAGCTATAACGATCTACCCATAGATATTTTAACTCTTCATCTTTGGCATCCTTTCACATCATCCATGACCCTTAATCGCCTTGCGGTAATCCTTCTGTACCAAGGATATCAAAATTCCTTACACACGAGGGTGAAACTTAGTATAACTGGCACATACAGTCCCTTAAGTTGAACTTTGCTCACCTTGCTTGCTTTAGGGAAGCGTCTCCCTGAATATCATTCTCTGAATTCATCATGGGTCTTCCTCTGTTGTCCATTCTATTATTGCCGAAAGGCAATCTGAAATTCTCATGATGCCGACTATTAACAAACCACTCAGCTCCTTATTCATGTTTAGTTTATCTTATTCACCAGTCCATACTGATTTTTATTACTCTAGGGTCTAACTTTTCTTTCTGTTAATCACGTTAGATCGCGAACTTATTTCTCAAAATGAGGATGTGACTGTATGGCCTATACTCTTTTGTTGTCCTAAGGTCTGTCGCCTCTCTCTCTTACTTCACTTGACTATAGATTTGTAATATTGTCATTTTTTGATCTACCGCTGTCATCCATGTACCACATCTTACTCATAATGCGTCATTAACTCTTTTCTTATTTCCCGCTAACATTTTTGCCTCACTTTATTCTAAAAATTTGAACAAGACATTCTTTTTCTTTTAGCTTCCCTTTACTCCATCCAGTGGCTCTTCAAGTTGCTTAACGTTCTCGCTTTACTAGGGACGCGAGCCACACTAAGGTAATATTTATCCCTTCAAGGCTTATAGTGCATGTTTTTATAGTACTCATATCTGGCTGCACTATTTTAGAGTGCACCATCTGGGTGTCTCATAAGGAGATCTATTATCACATTTATAATATCCTTCGGAAATGTCAACTAACGCAAACAATCCATCCACCATTTGGGTTACTCTAACCGCAGTCGGATCCTGATATCCCGTCCTTTTTTAAACCATATCTGTTAGCTCCCATAGTGCATAATTGAGATGGGTGTGGCTGATTATACATACATCTGTTATTGTTGAAGGTAACTCAAAAATGCTTATACTTCTCTGCTTGAATTGTAGATAATGTTCATCTCTACTAACTAAGTACCTCGTACCCCTCTTCACCTTGCTTCTTTTACTTGTTGAAACTTGTACCCTCTGATTCTTTCATTGCTTTAACCCTAGTGGATAGGAATTCTTGCTTTAGAGATCCTTATCAAGAAGCTTGCACATCTTAGTACACCTATGATCTGCTAAAGACCTCATATTTACTTATCGTAGACATCATACAAAAAATCAATTCCTCTGACTCAGCTCTTCCACAACTATCTCTCTTTCTAACCTTCTTTCCGGATATAGGTATCGTCTTATTACGAATAAAAAAAAGAATTTCAGAATTTGAATTCTTATAAGTGAGCTCTACCACACGATCTAGAGTAAGGAGAAAGAGTGACAATCCTAAATGTCTGGTAGCCTCCTACTTATAAGTGTGGTGCACGACACACCCATAAACAAGACTCTACTAGACACGACTTGTACACTCTCTACGACCAAACTGCTCTGATACCACTTTTGTCATGACCCAAACCGATGGGATGTGATGGGCGCCCGGTACCTTACTCAACCGAGTACCAACATAACGTATCTTTCTTATTACATCATTATATACACGTGACATACGGGCTTAATAGGCCAACATGATCATTTATCAACTCAAAACATAGGCAGACATGGTTGTACAATCTTTCACGTACACGACATATGTCTACAAGCCTCTAAGAGTACATAAATGTCATAAAGTTCGGGACAGAGTCCCGCCATACCAAACAATACACGTCTAAATCATACTATCCAAATAACCAACTCTGAAGCAAATGGACCGCACCAACATCTTCCGTTGAGCTGAAAGCCTACTTGGAGGGATCTCGACCTGTCTATCGGGACCTGCGGGCATGAAACACAGTGTCCCCAGGCAAAAGGGACGTCAACACGAAAAATGTACCGAGTATGTAAGGCACATAAATAAGTACATAAGAGACATGGAAGAAATATAGAGTACATGACTCAACCTGTAAGTCTGAATAACTTTGTAAATCATGAAATAATTATAGTATCATGCATATGCGTATGAATGTCATGTCGTGCATAGGTACATGTTTCATAACATCATCAGCCTCTGAGGGCATTCGATCATATCATCTTGGCCACTGTGGGCAAAATCATCAACGTATACCAGCTGATCGGGTGGCGGTGCATATATAATGTCATAACCTTTCCCATACCCCATATACATATCTATACATACATATATATGCGTATATAATGCCATCTGGTCACAGGTCAATGTACATGAATGCAATGCATGAAAAGTACGTTAATAAAATCTTTCGGGATGTTATAAGGCCATTTTGCCTTTGAGTAATATCATAAAGTAAACTCTTTTCACTTTAGTATTTTTCTGAGACCCATGAGCAGATGATAAAATATTATGACACATGGAAATTCAAGAACATAGATATCTCTAATACTTTGATGAATAGAGTCATTTATGGAATTTATGCATTTGCATGTTTCTTTCGTATCGTATGGATCATGCCAAAAGAAAGAAGGGATAGCCTTAACATACCCGGAGTAGGGAAAACTCTGTATTATAATCTTGGAAAAGATTGCACCGTACTCCTTTAGAACCGCAAAATTTTACGTTTGCTACGATTTTAACAATTCTCGTTGGAATTGTTTTATGCGAGAATTTTCATTGGATTTCTTCTATTTGCAAAAATTCACATTTTTCTTTAAAGCCTTAAGAATGGATAATGTTCCATGGCATCTTATAAGTTCATGTTTAACATTTCTGATAGTGAGAATGGCAAATGGTAAGGGTGCTAATTATCTTTATTTTGGAAAATCTTATGCTTTTCCACTAAAGAGGTCAAGAATTCCTTAAGTGTAAAATGAATTGTCACTTAGTCTAGTGACTTATTTGTATAACTTGCCACATAGTATAATAACTTAATGAGTCATTCTTGGGTTTAAGGGGTGATTCCACGTGAGTGCTCCATACTTATCCAATTATCCATCCCTTTTTCCTACTTAATCAATTAATTCCCCCACTAGTCCAATAATTAATCAATTACCCACATAATTAAAAATTATCTCAAATTTCTTAAAATGCAATTCTTTTTTAATACACTTTATACATTATACTATCATGGCCATATGGTACCTTTTATGGTACTAATCCATAAATACTAGGTATTGTAGCTCAGACCGTATTTTATCACAGATTGTCAAACTTTGAGGAATTTCATTTTCTCCGATTTGCTTACCCTCTCTCTTTCATGAATATTCTTATCACTTGTTTGGAATAGTATAATACTTATAATCCCAAAATAATCTCATTCCCGATCTTACATCGATTAACTTACTACGAAACATTAACCTAAAAAAATACAGGACGTAATATCTCATTTCCGAGTTCTCATTAATTTATTTATGGAGTACTTTCATATACAAAAATGTGGGGTGTAACAGATTGGTCAGGGGTCCTAGGGGCCTCGGGTGTATTTCGGGTGGTCAACACACCGAATTGGAGTTGGGAGAAGGAGCTGAAGCCTGATGTCATGTGGTGTAACCGCACCTGCGAGGTCTTGGCCGCAGGTGTAGAGCCACAGAAGAGGCCTTGGTGCCGCAGAAGCGGGAGTGGCTAGGCTAGGCTGGGACCGCATATGCGGTCATCTTTCCTCGGAAGCGGGACCACACCTGCGGAAGGAAGGGCGCGGATGCAGATGTTGAGGGCCTGGAGGAGGACTGCAGAAGAGGATTGTGGGTCGCACTTGCGGAACGGCAGAAGCGGTCAAGTGACCGCAGGTGCAGAAATGTTGGAGGCAGTGAGGTTCTTTTAAATCAAGGTTGGGTTCATTTCAACCCCATTTCTTCCATTGGAGCCGATTTTAGAGCAACTTTAAGGTGCCATTTTCACCACCAAGCATGAGGTAAGTGGTTTATGTTAGTTTTGAGTTAAATACATTAATTTTGTATTAATTTAGCTTGAAATTGGTAGAACTTGGGGTTTAGGGAAAAACCTAGAAAATTGGTATTTTCGGATTTTGACCACGATTTTGGACATGGAATTAAGAGTAAATTACATATTTGAGTTCGTGAGGTTATGGGTAAACTTTATCTTCGAAAATTTTCGGAATCCGGGCACGTGGTCCCGAAGGCGATTGTGTCAACTTTTCAAGTGGAGTTGGGAATTTATGTAAATTGACTTGCTATACGTATTAGGGTATGTTTTCATTAGTTTTCCCATTATTTGGCTAGTTTTGGGAGTGTTGGCATGGATTTGAGTCATGGGAGAAGCGTGGAGTGCCGGTTAAGGAACTTCGGAGCGAGGTGAGTCTCCTTTCTAACGTTGTAATAGGGAATTGTCCCCATAGGTGAATCAATCGGATATATGCTTCTATTTGTGGGGGCTAGGTACGCATGATGTGATGAGAGTCCGTGTGTAGGTACTATTATGCTTAAGTCGAGTAGTCTAGGACCTAAAAGCATGCCTTACTTGTAATATTTGCAACCTTGTTATCAATTTAAAATGCTTAAAACATATCAACGTGTAAATAAATTTCTAAAAGGCTTGACATCATTTTGACTTTTAAAAGAGAAATTTGCCTTTTTCTGAATAATTGCTCCTTGATGAATTCTTGATTTGATTGTTTGAATGTGTTTATTTATTGTGCAACGGGCCGAACACCTCAGTAGGTTAAATAGATGCATCTATGGTTCGCTCCATTCGACCCTTTGGCAGTGCACAATGTATATATTGTTGGATCGGACCGTACGTCCTCGGCATAATTTGTGCATGCTTGTAATGCTTGCTTGAGATTTACAAAATTAATATTGCCTCCCTAGTCTGAGATAAATTGATAAACTTGATGAAATATAAATCTTGGAAATCTCGTATTAAAAAGGAAGTGTTTACCTGCTTCAGGATTTATTAGTTTACATTTGCTTTATAAAATCCATGATTATTCACTCTATTAATATATTATTATTGGACCACTAGTAAGTGTTGAAGTCGGCCTCTCGTCTCTACTTCTTCGAGATTAGACGAGATACTTACTGAGTATACGTTATTTTTGTTGTGCATTTTTGTTGCAAAGGCACATGTACGTTTAGTGGCCTAGTTTGGCGCAGCGGCATGGTTTATACGGAGACTTAGGTGAGCTGCACTTCTCGAGACGATCTGTAGCCAGCAGAGTCTCCTCCAGAGTATTGTATTATATTTTCTTTCTACTGTCCAACCTGTTTTCTGGACAGTTATTGTATTACATTATTACCTAGAAATTTCTCATGCACTTGTGACACCGGATTCTGGGATGTCCATGGGATTACTCAGTATTTTAAGACTATTAAAGGCATCAGTATTTTTTCAGTGAAATTTATTATTTATTATTTAATGTATAAAAGAAATTATTTCAGAAATATTTAGAACTAGAAATTTCTAGTTATTTGGTGTTGGCTTGCCCGAAAGTGGTGTTCGGCGCCATCACGACCCTTAGTGGATTTTGGGTCGTGACAAAATTCGTAGCTATATGTGTTATTTTGGTGATTTGATCGCCCGAACAAGTTTATATGATGTGTTAAGACTTGTGTGCATGTTTGGTTTGGAGCCCCGAGGGCTCAGGTGAGTTTCGGATAGACTACGGGATGTCTAGACTTAGAAAAAGCTAGTGTTGGATAGTTGGAGAGTTGTAGGTCTCGGATCTTGGAAGTGCAACCACGGTAGGAAATTCGCGGACCGAGGTAGAGAAATGCGGCCGTGGTGGGAACTTCGCAGACCGCAGTGGGTGTTTCGTGGCCGCGCTTGGGATCTCACGGACCGTGTAGTAAGGATCAAAGGGTGCTATATAAGCAGGATTTTTCATTCATTCTTCAGTTTTTCAAACCCTAAAACATAAGAGGCGATTTTCCAAACATTTCTTCTTCCCCAAATCATAAGTAAGTGATTTTTAACTTATTTCTTTCCCTCTTTTACTTCTTTTACAAGATTTCATCCTATGATCTAGGGTTTTCATCATGGAATTGGGGATTTTGGATAGAACTTAGGAAATTCAAAATTTTGGGGATTTAGACCCTAAATTGTGGTCGGATTCCAAAACCAATTGTATATCCGGGGTCGGGAGTGAATGGGTAATCGGGTTTTAATCCGGATTTTGGGTTGTGACCACGCGGGTGATAAGTAGGGATTTTAACGAGTTTCATGCTCCTTCTTGCCTATGCTTTGATTATAAATTGTTACAAAATAGTCCCAAAAGACTCATAAGTTGTGCTTGATTGCAGGTTTGATCGACATAGTGACGAAATGTCAAAGATCGGCTCAAAAGGAGTGAAACCTGCTCAAATATCAAAGACAAAGTAAACTGAGGGCAAACAAGCCTAGTGCAGACCACACAAAGTCGAATGCGGCCGCACTAGGTGATTCAAAGAGATACCAAAACCAGGCTTCAGGCAATGCGGCTGCAGTACACATTGTGCGGTCTGCAGTGAAGGTTCCACGGCCGCACTACCTTTTTGTGCGGTCCGCGGAAGAGAGATTCAGAGAGATGGCAAAACCAAGCTTCCGGCAACGCGGCCGCAGTACACATTGTGCAGTCCGCGGTGAAGGTTCCGCGGCCGCACTATATTTTTGTGCGGACTGCGGAAAAGAGATTCAGAGAGATGGAAAATGCCAAAGTTCAAGCCATGTAGTCTGCAGTCATGATTGTGCGAACCACGCCAGCTGCCTCCGCGGCCGCGGTCCATTCTACGCGGTCCGCGGAGCCCAAGTTCAGAGAGCCCAAAATTGAAGTCCAAGAGTCTAGTGCGGCCGCGGTCAACTTTATGCGGCCCGCACTGACCCCGCAGGGGTATATTTGTCCAGTTTTTCAGCCTAGTATAAATATAACATTTTACCATTTTTAGGTCATCTGATATATCTAGAACTGAGTTGTGCTCGTGGGATCCTCATCTGTAGCCATTTTTGGCATCTTAGATTCAAATTAACGATAGATTCTTGTATTTTAATTTAGCATTTAATTAATATGCCTTGTTCTTCATCTATTTCTCTATTTTCTCATTTAAGCATGAGTAGCTAAACCCATTATCTAGGGTTGTGGCTCAACCCTAGTGTGGGTAATTGATGGGCGTTGCCATCTATTGTTAGATTGACTATGAGTGCTTGTTATTTGGGTCAATTTTATAGTTTAATCTATGAATTGGTGGTTGCAAACATTGGTTTGTGCTAAGTTGATTTGGCTCTTCTTGAGAAAGAGATCCTAAGTCTCCAAAATTGGCCCAACAAGGAATTGAAATGGACTCAAGAGAATTGATAGTCCCAATTAAAGGGTTAAACCTCGAGAGAGTAATTACCCAACTTGAATCCTAGTTGCTTGAGCTAATTTACCTACCCATTTGGTCTCGAGAGAGTCAATTGGGCAAAATCACTCTCTCTACCGAGAGGTGTGAGAGTGGGTAAAATTGTGCAACAGTTATAGAATAAGCCCCAATTATGTCAATTGAATCTTAGTAACATCTACCTGTCAATTAGCCAACTAGGTAATGTCACGACCCTAGTGCCCTTCTTCCCATTAGATACAACTTAGCAATTATCTCGTAGCATAATCTAGTTTCAATTAATAGTTTGATAATAGTAGTTTATAATCAAAAACCCAAAAATGTATGGAAGTGACATTTGGAACAATTACACAACTCTAGTCTAGATAGATACTCGACTTCATTCCTAGCTCCCTGTGGAAATAGATCCCGACCCTCATATCGAGTAAAAGCTATTGCGACCCTCTCTTCCTACTTTTTAGTAGTGTGTAGTTGGCAACGATCACTTTTTGGCGCTGTTTCCGTGGAGCTAACGGTTTTGGCTATCTATTTAGTTAGTTTCGTGTATTGTTCTTCTTTCCTTCTTTGTTACTTACTTGTTTGTGTCATTACTCAGGTACCAACATGTCTTTAAACAACGCTAATGATCCTCTTGGAAACGTGATAGGGGGAGGAGGTATATGATCTTGAGCAAGATGAGGCGCCTCTTGAACCTCAAGGTCAACGGAGAGGCCAGAATGCCAATACTAATCCAAATGACAATATTCCAGACCCTCCCCTGGTTCCTCCAAGAATGGCTCCCAGAGTATTACCGAACCAGGGCTACGCAAGTGCTATTGTCCCACCCCGAATCCGGGCGGGCAACTTTCAGATAACCAATGTGATGTTGACCTTACTTGAGCAGCGTGGGTACTTCACGGGCGCTGCAAATCAAAATGCTTACAAACATCTCAAGGGGTTCGTAGATACATGTTGGGGGAGCAAACAAATGAATGTATCTGAGGATGCGTTGAGATTGAGACTTTTCCCGTTCTCACTTTGGGGAAAGGCATTGGATTGGCTCGAGAGACTCCCTAACCATTCCATCACAACTTGGGATGAGTTGGCGGATAAGTTTATTGCCAAATTCTTCTCTCCTAGTCATATGGCAGCACTTCGAGATGAAATATTATCCTTAAAGCAAGAGACAACGGAACCTTTGCATGAGATTTGGGAGCGGTATAGAACGATGGTGAAGGAATGCCCAAATAATGATATGACCGAGGCCATGATCCAACAAACCTTCTACCGGGGCATAAATACTACAAATCAATACATTGTGAACCAATTGGCCGGGGGCAATTTTATGAAGCTTTCTTATGAGGAGGCATGTGATGTACTTGATGAAATGGCGGACACTTCTTCAGCATGGCAGAGTAGAGCAAATGTGCCTCAAGGTAACCCTGTGGTTATCTATTTGCACAAGGAGTTACATGATCACGGGCAAGCGATAGCTGAGCTTACTACTACGATGAATCAGTTGGCTAAGGCACAGTTGCAACAAGTTCAGAATCCTCACCAAGTGAATGCCATGGAGGGTGTTAGTATGCTTGTCAACAAGAGAAGGCAAAGGAGGCAACAAAATCAAGGAAATTCTGAGAAATTTGTTGATGAATATGATGGGTGTCAAGATGATGGTTATGATGAACAAAGTGAAGAGGTACAATATGTCAACAACTATCAAGGCAATAGAAGCAACTCTTCAAACCATCAATGGCGACCCCAAGGAAATTGGGGCAATCAATAACAATGTGGTGGCAATTGGAACATCAACCAAAACAACAATTGGGGTAATCAGAACAATAACCAAGGCAATTGGAATGGAAATAACAACAACTGGGGCAACAACAACAATCAAGGTGGGTGGAACAACAATGGAAACCAAGGCAATCGGGGGCAAGGCTTTCAAATGGCCCCAGTGTACCAACAACCGAACAATCCACTCCCTTTCTGTTCTCAAGGTCCTAGTTCTTCCAGTAATGATATGGGTAGAATTCAAATGATGTTCGAGCAGATAACGAAGAGGAATGCGGATTCGGATGCACAGTTTGCTTCTCACAACACCTCTATCCGAAACTTGGAGGTGCAATTAGGCCAAATCTCTCAGTCATTAAATACTCACCCAAAGGGTGCTCTACCAAGTGATACGGTAGTGAACCCAAAGGGTGGAAATAACAATCATGTGTTGGTGGTTACAACAAGAAGTAGGAGAGGTGGTGATATGAATGCCTCAAAGCAAAAGCAAGTTGTGGATGAAGATGTTGAGTTGCGGGATGATGATGTACCTTTGATTGTTGAAGATGTGGTTGAAGAGAATGTGAACAATGATGTGAGGATTGATATTGATGAGGCCGAGTTAGAGATCCAAGATGTCGTGAACCCGTCTAGGGAACACGTGATTGACATGCCCGAGCCGGTTGTGCCAAAAGCCAAGGCTGCTTTGCCAAGGCCACCTCCACCTTATCCTCAGAGGCTTGCGAAGCAGAAGAACGATAATCAGTTTAAAAAGTTCATTGACATGATGAAGAGCTTATCTATTAATGTGCCTCTGGTGGAGGCACTTGAACAAATGTCGGGTTATGCAAAATTCATGAAAGACTTGGTTACAAAGAAGTGTTCTATGGACTGTGAAACTATAATGATGACTCACCAAGTTAGTTCTATAGTGCATTCAATGGCCCCGAAGCTTGAAGATCCCGGTGCTTTCACTATTCCTTGGACCATTGGGAGTGCTGATTTTGCCAAATCTCTTTGTGACTTGGGAGCTAGTATCAATTTGATGCCTTACTCGGTTTTCAAAACTTTGGTTATCGGGCAACCTAGGCCAACTTCAATGAGACTTCAAATGGCGGATCGATCGATGAAGCGACCTTTGGGCATTATTGATGATGTGCTTGTCCGGGTGGACAAATTCATATTGCCGGCCGACTTTGTGATTTTGGATTGTGAAGTGGACTACGAGGTTCCTATTATCTTGGGCAGACCTTTCCTTGCAACAGGAAGGCATTGGTTGATGTTGAAGCGGGTGAGCTCACTTTCCGAGTGGGAGATAAAAAGGTCATTTTCCACATTTGCAAATCTATGAAGCAACCCAATAGTACCGAGGTGTGCTCATTTGTAGACCTTGTCACAGTTGTGATTGTGGATGATACCAGTGCTATGATCAACGTGGAAGATCCTCTTGAAGAAGTGCTCTTTAACATGGATGTCAATGATGATGCTAGTAGAGTGGAGTGCGTGAATGCCCTACATGGTATGGGATCTTATTCTTATGAGCCGAGGAAATTATCTTTGGATCTTCAAAATCGAAAAACTCCACCAACAAAGCCATCAATTGAGGAGACACCGGTGTTGGAGTTGAAACCACTTCCTCCACACCTCAGGTATGAATTCTTAGGCTCAAATTCTACTTTACCAGTTATTCTTTCTTCTTGCCTTACTAACATGCAGGTTGAGGCCACTTTGGCGATTCTTCAAAAGCGGAAAAGGGCAATTGGATGGACTCTAGCTAACATTCGGGGAATAAGACCCGCATTTTGCATGCACAAAATCATCTTGGAGGAGGATGCAAAGCCTTCCTTGGAGCATCAAAGAAGATTAAATGAGGGGATGCAAGAAGTGGTGAAGAAAGAGGTTATCAAGTGGTTAGACGCCGGTGTGGTTTATCCTAATTCTGACAGTTTTTGGAATTCTCCGGTGCAATGTGTGCCAAAGAAGGGTGGTATGACTGTGGTGACCAATGACAAAAATGAACTCATTCCTACTCGCATGGTCACCGGGTGGAGAGTATGTATGGATTACCAGAAGCTAAACAAGGTGACCCAAAAAGATCATTTCCCGTTGCCATTCCTTGACCAAATGCTAGATCATCTTGCGGGGTGTGCTTTCTATTGCTTTTTGGATGGTTACTCAGGGTACAATCAAATTTTAATTTCCCTGGAGGACCAAGAGAAGACAACTTTTACATGTCCTTATAGCACATTCGCTTTCTCTCGAATGCCGTTCGGATTGTGTAATGCTCCGGCGACCTTCCAACGTTGCATGATGGCTATTTTCACCAACATGGTGGAAGATATCTTGGAGGTTTTCATGGATGATTTCAGCGCGGTTGGGGATTCTTTTGATGAATGTCTGAAAAATTTGGATGGAGTATTGGCCCGGTATAAAGACACCAACCTTGTTCTCAATTGGGAAAAGTGTCATTTCATGGTAGAAGAAGGTATAGTGTTGTGTCACAAAATCTCGAAGTGAGGAATTGAAGTGGATAAAGCCAAGATAGAGGTGATTTCGAGGCTTCCTCCCCCTACTTCTGTCAAAGGGGTGAGGAGTTTCCTTGGGCACGCAGGTTTTTACCGGAGGTTCATAAAGGATTTTTCTAAAGTGGTACACCTTTTGTGCAAGTTGCTAGAGAAAGATGAAAAGTTTTTGTTCGATGAGAGTTGTATGCAAGCATTCGAGCTTCTCAAGCTCAAGTTGACTTCTACCCCCATCATTACTGCACCAAATTGGAGCTTGCCTTTCGAGCTCATGTGTGATGCTAGTGACGTTGCGGTTGGGGCTATTTTGGGCCAAAGGATCAACAAGATGTTTCATCTGGTGTACTATGCAAGCAAGACCATGAATGAGGCTCAAAGGAACTACACAGTCACCGAGAAAGAGTTGTTGGCTATTGTATTTGCTATGGAAAAATCCCGACCTTACCTTATGGGGGCCAAAGTTATAGTGCACACCAATCATGCCGCCCTTAGGTATTTGATGACCAAGAAAGACTCCAAGGCGAGATTTATGAGATGGGTGTTACTTCTTCAAGAGTTTGATTTAGAAATTGTTGACCGGAAAGGTAGTGAGAATCAAGTGGCGGACCACTTGTCCCGTTTGGAGGAGGGGAGGCCTTGTGACGGCCTTGAGATAAATGATTCATTTTCCGACGAGAAACTCCTTGCGGTGTCAATGAATGGAATGCTATAGTTTGCCAATATTTCCAATCATCTCGTTACTGGAATAATCTCATGTGAGCTCTCTTCTAACCAAAGGAAAAAGCTCAAGCGGGATAGTTTTGATTTCTATTGGGATGAGCCATACTTGTTCAAGATTTGCACGGAAGGTGTGATTCATAGATGTGTTCCGGAGGAAGAACAATTGAGTATCTTAGAGGCTTGCCATTCTCCACCCTATGGTGGCCATGGTGGGGTGAGGACCGCCTCGAAAGTTCTTAGTTGCGGATTCTATTGGCCGACCTTGTTCAAAGATGCGGGCGATTTTGTCAAGAGATGTGACGAACGCCAAAGAGTGGGCGGAATTTCAAAAAGGGATGAGATTTCTCTCAATATGATTCTAGAAGTGGATATCTTTGATGTTTGGGGCATCGATTTTATGGGTCCATTTGTTAACTCTTGTGGTAACACTTACATTCTCATGGCGGTTGATTATGTCTCGAAATGGGTTGAAGCCGTGGCTTTGCCTAACAATGAATCCCGGAGTGTTGTGGCATTTCTTAAAAAGAGTATTTTCACAAGGTTTGGCACTCCTCGTGCGATTATCAGTGATGGAGGGTCTCACTTTTGCAACAAGGCTTTCGACACGTTGCTTTCCAAGTACGATGCCAATCATAAGGTTTCTACCCCCTATCATCCTCAAGCTAGTGGTCAAGTGGAAGTATCTAACGGAGAATTAAGACCATCTTGTCAAAAACTATCAATGCTAATAAGACATATTGGTCGATAAGTTGGATGACTCTCTATGGACTTATCAGACGGCTTACAAAACTCCGATTGGTATGTCTCCGTATCGGTTGGTTTTTGGAAAAGCTTGTCATCTTCCAGTTGAGTTAGAGCACAAGGCCATGTGGGCTTTGAGGAAGTTGAATTTGGAATTGGATGTTGCTGCAAATCTTCGTGTTGAACAACTCAATGAGCTCGATGAGTGTAGATTCCATGCCTACTCAAGTTCATCCTTGTATAAGGACAAAATGAAGTACCTTCACGACAAATATGCCCGGGGTAAGGAGTTCAAAGTTGGAGATATGGTTCTCTTGTTCAATTCCCAGTTACGTCTGTTTCCGGGTAAGCTCAAGTCAAAGTGGAATGGGCCATTTGAAGTTGTGTTCGTGACCTCATTTGGTGCTCTTGATCTAAGGAATAAAAATGGTGAAGTTTTCAGATTTAATGGGCACCGGGTCAAGCATTATGTTGGGAAATTGGATGACAGCCACGTGGTGGCACTTCTTCATCTAAAGTGATGTGCGGATAATATGCGTCGTGCCGTGGCATTAAATCAGGCGCTTCTTGGGAGGCAACCCATGTCTTTTTCTTCTTGTTTTCCTTGATTTTCTTTGTAGTTTAGGTTTGATTTTCTGGACTAATTGGTTGTGAGATGTTGCAGGGATTGTGTTGATATAGTGCAAAACATGATGAACAAATTGAACAGTCTCTGAAGTTGCCAGTGCGGCCTCATTGTACTTTTTGCGGTCCGCACTGGTATGAACCAAGGGAGGAACTCTCTGAAGTTTGCCACCGCGTCCGCATTCCATTTAGTGCGGACCGCGGTGGACCTCTGCGGTCGCGGTCTGTTTTGTGCGGACCGTAGAGGTTGCCTTCTTAAACTTCTTCTGAACAAACCCAGCGCGGTTCGCAGTCCGTTTTGTGCGGCCGTGCTGGTAGGTAAGACTGGGTCCCACATGTTTTTCTATAAATAGACCACAGGGGTCACCGGTTACCCTTTTCAAAAAATTGATTCGTAGAGACCTAAAAATCACTGTTCATCTTCCCTCTTCTTCGTACTAGCTTGTTTGCATTGTGTTTCTTCACTTATTCTCAATATCTAGTAACAATTCAACCACTTCTTGTTATTTTAATTATTTAATTTCATTTTATGTCATTTTCTATTAACTGTGTAGGCTTCCTTCCCCCCGTAATTCTTTAATTTTGATGTTAGTTTAGTTTAAGTGTTAAGTTTTGTGTGCCTGAGGAGTATTATTAACTGGGTAAATTGAGTAGGGACAAAGTTAGGTGAAAACTTGAACAAAAAGGTAAAACCCATGAACCCTACCTTAGTGACTTGACTAAGCACCCTCCGCGGACCGCGGTCCCTTTTGTGCAGTCCGCGGTGCTCTGATGTGGTCCGCGGTACCATTTTGTGCGGACCGCGATGCTTATGTTCTGAAAGATTGACTTGTTGTTCAGCACGGCCGCACTACATTTTATGTGGTCCGCGCTGGCCCACCGCGACCGTGATGCAACTTTATGCGGGTCGCGGTGGTTAGATTCAGATAAGTGAATTTTTAGACCTTGCCTCAATGCGGACCGCGGTTGCTTTTATGCGGTCTGTGGTGCCCCCAGTGCGGCCGCACTCCTTTTTGTGCGGTCCGCGGTGCACTGTGTCTGCAACATTTTCTACAACTTGTGGCTTATGTTATGCAATTCATTTTCCACATCTGTTTCACTGTCTGTGCTGATACTAACAAAGCTAGATATTTGTGCTTGCAGACAATGGTCAAACAAAGAGGCAAAGACTCGAAACAACCCGGTCGATGTGATTCCTCCTAGGGAGGGAAGAAAAGGTTGGTAAAACTCACTCCCCAGGCTAAAAAAACATAAAGAACATGAGGAAAGCAATCAAAGTGGCTGACAGAGCCATTGATAACTCGGGGAGTGAGTACGAGCCCTCCCGGGAGATCTCTTCGGATTCAGTCCAATTATACATCCCGTATCCGGAGAGGGCCATACATAGAGACACTCCTCCCTCTTCCCCCGATGTCCAAGCTTCAGTCAACATTTCTTCTGGGTCATCTGAGGGCTCAGCAGCAGGTAGTGGGGAAGAATACTCTACCTCTCCCACAGCTTCAATATCTGGAAAGGGTGCTAGAGGTGATGAGGGAAATGAGGAGGTACCTGGGGGTGGTGTGCCTCAGGTTGGGGGTGTTGACCGGACTAGAAATCTCACAGTCTAGAAGGATAGATTTGTCAGCCAGGTGGTATTCCACAAGTTTAGGGAATGGTGGCCACTATGGAAGTTTATTCTTGAGAGGAGTTTTATTGATAGAGACTTGCTGCCCCTACACCGCAATGTGCATAGACATTTTCGAGTTCGAGTGGGGTTGGAGCATTTTTGGGATGATTGTGTGAAGGAGAATGATCACATGGTCAATGAGTTCTATATCAATGTGGCACATATCTTGAAGGGCACTAAAGTGACCAAAGTGCAAAACAAAAATGTGGTATTTACAGGGAAGGCACTAAATGAATACCTGGGGTTCAATGAAGAAGATGAGTCCCTTTACAATGAAAAGTTGGCAATGGGCGATGATGTTCGTCTGTGGTTAGCTTCATACCTGGCAATACCGAGTAGTGTTCCAAAGTGGTTGATAGCAGGGGCCAAAATCCTTCGGAGGACCTTTAACTTTAAGGCTAGAGGTGGTTGACTTTTGTGTGCAGTCGGCTTGACCCTACTACCCATGATCAGACTATTCCACTTGCTCGGGCTGTTCTTCTTGCATATATTATGGCGGGATACCCTATCAATGTGGGCAATGTGATGTCCCACGTCATTTCTTCAGTGGGGGTTGAGCATGACCGGAACTACCCTTTTCCCAACACCCTCACTATGTATTTCTGGGACCTGGAGGTGGAGAAGAGACCTTTTGACATCAAGGTCAAACTTGTGGCTCCATTTTCGTGGTATAGTTTGAAGGGGTCAGACAACCCCAAGGACAAGAATTACAAGGCGCCTGCCCCTGCTCCAACTAGCCATTCTGAAGAGCCGATTGCGGTAGAGCCCTCCACTAAGCCTATCTCCACTAAGCCTACCTCCACAATAGTTAGCATGCCTCCCGGACCTTCCACTACTACTGGTCCCTCTACTTCAGCTGGCCCGGGGATTCCATATTCCCGGGCCCATCCTATCACTGCCCACTAGCTGAGCCAGACACTTCATAGCTTGAACAACTGGATGCCAGTTGCGTTATCCAAGTTGTCCACATTGACTTCTACCATTGCGGCTCAGTCGGCGCCGCAGCCAGCATAGATTCCACAGTCCATTGAGGATACATTGAAGAAGATCCTGGAGAACCAGGAAAAGATCATCAGTACTCAGGGTGCCTTGGCTAAGGCAGTGGATTCACATGGCAAGGCCCTGAAGGAGCTTGCCAGGGAGCATAATAAGTTGCGCAAAACACGGGCTTCCAAGGAGTCTGTAAAGGAGCTTAGAGAGGATGTGGACAAACTGAAGGCAGACCAGCTGCATTTAGATTTGCTATTTGAGGATCCAGCTCCAGCAGCAGTACCAACAGTAGAGCCACATCAGGAGAAGACACAGAGGCCTCTAAAGAAGAAGAGGAAGCTCCCTAGTGCAGATGAGGCGATCATCCAGTTGGCGGACCCACCGGAGGCTTCCTCCAGTCAGCCACAGGATGTTCCTAATATTCAGCCCGTCCATGTTCAGGCCCCAGTCCCAGCAGCTGAGCAGGAGGAGATCGGGAACCAGTCTGAGGTTCCCGCGCATACAGAGGACTCGGGGACCAATGATGATCCCATGTAGACGGACACGGCTTAGGGAGTTCCCAAATCCTTCCCTTATACTTTTTGGTTCTTATTTGTTTAGTTGGCATTGGGGACAATGCCAGCTTTTATTTGAGGGGGTGCACCCTACATTTTATTTTTGGATGATTGTATATATATACTGATTTAGTTTATGCCTTTTTGATTTTCTATTGGCCTGTATATAACTTTACATTTAGCTACTTTTATCGCACTTTTTATCTTCCCTTTGGTCTGTATATAAAGTTACATTATTGTATATATTCATCCCCCATTGTATATTCAAATCCCCTATTGTACATATTCATTCTATTTTCTATTTTCATACAAATTGTTCGTTTTTAGCTTCTTAGATAGGCTTGTAGCTTTTTGTTTCGTTTTTGGCGCTTTCAATAAGCCTTTGGTTTTCTTAATGCCACGGTTCTTTCCAAAGGTGGAGTATTGGGTGAACTGGGTGGCTCTTCCTGATGATGGATGACGTGACAACCTTCTTAAGGGTTTGAGTCCGTTTTTGTTTTTTATTTTTGGCAGCTTGTAGTTAAGGGTATCTCAAGCAAAGCTTCACTTAGGCCTAACACATTTGCCTTTGATCCCATGGTCAAAGACAAGTTGTTGTGTTTAGGATGGTGAAAGTCGTGACCTTGAGACTCTTGTGTTGACCAAACAATCATCATGTGGTCTTTCAGGACTATTGTGTGCTCAATCATGTCTAAGGTTGTTGTGGGCCCCCGACTCTATGTCTTTTGCAATCCTTGAGCTTGTGTGGTGAGAAATCGAATTATGAGTCCAAGTCCCGAGCCAATGGTCTAGGACTTGCCCTGAATGTCTGTTGAGGCGAAATCTTGAGTGAAATTTGGCTTGCCAAGTGATTACAGGTTCTCCTTGATCCAAATGATAGTTGAACAATTCCATAGCCCACCAATGATATAATCCCTAGTTAACCCTTTTGAGCCTTAAACCTTTTTCTTTCAAGAACCAATACTATAAACCTATACCCATTCTAAAATATACCTTCTCTTGGCACCCGATCTTTCCTTGAGCAATGGCAAAAGTCTAAGTTTGGGGGGAGAGACGAGAAAGGGAACAAAGTGGTAAAAGGTACAAAAGCGAAAAAGAAAAAGGAAGGAAATGAAAAAGAAAAGAAAAGAAAAAAGACAAAAAGAAAGCCTAATATGAAAAAGAATAAAAAGGGATTCAATAAAAATAAAAGACAAAATGGTATAGAAAAAGTTGAAAAAGGAGAAACGCTTTGAAGTGCATAAGAAAGAGTGACATTATGTCTCCCTAACCCCTTAAAAAGAAGTAAGATACTCAAAGAGCCAAGAGAATTGTGCCAAATGAATCAAAAGAAGTGCTTAAGGGAAGGTGGAATCCATTTAGACCAAAAACTTTTCCTACCCTGAACCAAAAGCCTTCACATTGACTCCTCAAAAGCCCTATATGATCTTGAGTTGAATGACGCTTACATTAGTGGATACTTACATGAGGGGCAAGCATATGGTACTTAGAGCCGGACTTGTGACCTTTCTTTGAGAGAGATGAGTGAATTCCCATTAACCTCGATTTGTGTGTTAATACTCTAAAAGGTGAGTTTTGCTTAGGGAGAGTTGAGGATGTGTGAGTTTGGGTTCCACAATGACCAAAGTAATTGAGAGAGTTCTTTGATGTAATAAGTCAACTCTTGATGCTCTTGTGTCACACTTGATCCATAGTTTTTCAAAGTTAAAATGTTGTTAATGATTCATTCGTATTGAGGGCAATTGTTAGTCCCAATAGATGCTTGTTGAGGTTACTTTAGGATAGCTGAAAATACTTGGATTTTTCCTTAAGGGGTGGGTCTTATTTTGTTTGCTTGAGGACAAGCAAAGGCTTAAGTTTGGGGGAGTTGATAAGTGGGGATTTTAACGAGTTTCATTCTCCTTCTTTCATATGCTTTGATTATAAATTGTTACAAAATAGTCCCAAAAGGCTCATAAGTTGTGCTTGATTGCATGTTTGATCGACAAAGTGATGAAATGTCAAAGATCGGCTCAAAAGGAGTGAAACCTGCTCAAGTATCAAAGACAAAGTAAATTCAGGGCAAACAAGCCTAGTACGGACCGCACAAAGTCGAATGCGGCCGCACTAGGTGATTCAGAGAGATGGCAAAACCGGGCTTCAAGCAACGCGGCCGCAGTACACATTGTGCGGTCCACGGTGAAGGTTCCGCAGCCGCACTACCTTTTTGTGTGGTCCGCAGAAGAGAGATTCAGAGAGATGGCAAAACCAGGCTTCAGGCAACGCGGCCACAGTACGCATTGCGCGGTCCGCGGTGAAGGTTCTGCGGCCGCACTACCTTTTTGTGTAGACCGCAGAAGAGAGATTCAGAGAGATGGAAAATGCCAAAGTTCAAGCCATACGGTCTGCAGTCATGATTGTGCAAACTGCGCCAGCTGCCTCCGCGTCCGCGGTCCATTTTACGCAGTCCGCAGAACCCAAGTTCAGAGAGTCCAGAATTGATGTCCAAGAGCCTAGTGCGGTCGTGGTCCACTTTATGCGGCCCGCACTGACCCCTCAGGGGTATTTTTGTCCAGTTTTTCCAACCTAGTATAAATATAACATTTTACCATTTTTAGGTCATCTGATATATCTAGAACTGAGTTGCGCTCGTGGGATCCTCATTTGTAGCCATTTTTGGCATCTTAGCTTCAAATTAACGATAGATTCTTGTATTCTAATTTAACATTTAATTAATATGCCGTGTTCTTCATCTATTTCTCTATTTCTCATTCAAGCATGAGTAGCTAAACCCATTAGCTAGGGTTGTGGCTCAACCCTAGTGTGGGTAATTGATGGGTGTTGCCATTTATTGTTAGATTGACTATGGGTGTTTGTTATTTGGGTCAATTTTATGGTTTAATCTATGAATTGGTGGTTGCAAACACTGGTTTGTGCTAAGTTGATTTGGCTCTTCTTGAGAAAGAGAGCCTAAGTCTCCAAAATTAACCCAACAAGGAATTGGGATGGACTCAAGAGAATTGATAGTCCCAATTAAAGGGTTAAACCTCGAGAGAGTAATTACCCAACTTGAACCCTAGTTGCTTGAGCTAATTTGCCTACCCATTTGGTCTCAAGAGAGTCAATTGGGCAAAATCACTCTCTCTGCCGAGAGGTGTGAGAGTGGGTAAAATTGTGCAACGGTTATAGCATAAGCCCCAATTATGTCAATCGAACCTTAGTAACATCTACCCGTCAATTAGCCACCTAGGTAATGTCACGACCCTAGTGCCCTTCTTCCCATTAGATACAACTTAGTAATTATCTCGTAGCATAATCTAGTTTCAATTAATAGTTTGATAATAGTAGTTTATAATCAAAAACCCAAAAATGTATGGAAGTGACATTTGGAACAATTACACAACTCTAGTCTAGATAGAAACTCGATTCCATTCCTAGCTCCCTGTGTAAATCGATCCCGACCCTCATATTGAGTAAGAGCTATTGCGACCCTCTCTTCATACTTTTTAGTAGTGTGGAGTTGGCAGCAATCAGCGGGCCCGAGTGTTGACTTTTGTTGATTTTTCAAAAATGACCTAAATTGAATTCCTTGCAATCATGGGTATTTCCTAAGGCTTAAATTAAATTGTTTGGTTGGTAATTTGCTAGATTCTATTGGTCCGGAGGCTCGTAAGAAGGGAAAACGGCGTTTGACCTTTGAGTTTGGTCGTGGTAGTGAGCTAAGTGTTGTGGCTAACCTTAGCTTGAGGGATTAGGTGTTGTTTTCTATTTGCTATGTGTTTGGTTGTTGAGTACGATGTATAGGTGAGGTGACGAGTACCTATACGTTGTTGTCGAGTCATAGCATGTGAGTTAGTCTTATTCTTGTAACTGTTGTACTCTTTGATCATATATTTCATGTTTAGACTTTTTATCTGATGTGTTCAGTAACTCTTATCATGTTTTACAAAATTTGGTACTGATTGAGTATTAACTCAGAGTTGAGGCTAGTATTGTTGAATTAAATGTTGAAGTAAGACTGGTTCTTGATATTTCTATCTCCCTGTTGTTATTGTTCATTGTTTTTGTGAGGGAGAATGTTAAAGTATGAAGGGTGATGCCCTGCAATGTTTTGTGAGCGAGTGATAATGCACGTTGGGTGATGCCATGCCATATTCTGTAAGTGATAATGCACGAAGGGTGATGTCGTGCACTTGTTTGCTATGTTATTTCTTTCGTTGGTACAAACCATGTTATTTACTGTGTTTCTTTACTGTACTATTTTCAGGATTTGATATTCCCCTCAGCATGTTTTCCCCCTTCACATAATTATCTGCTTAATTTTCATTTGTTGTTATTTTCTCATATACAATTTGACTGCACAGGTTTATGTTATTGTCGTGTACTAGCCTCGTCACTACTTCGCCGAGGTTAGGCTCGGCATTTACCAGTACATGGGGTCAGTTGTATTGATATTGCACTCTACACTTTCTATGTAGATTTTGATACTGGACCGTGTTGACCCGAGCTGAGGTGCTGCCTTCAATCCTACAGGAAACCCAAGGTAGATCTGCCGGCGTTCACAGACCCTGGAGTCCCCTTCCAGTTATCCCAATTTATTGTTTTTACTTTAATTCAAAGACAATTGTATTTCCTTTCAGCCAGTAATTGTAGTGACTCTTAGAAGTTCGTGAATTGTGACACCAGTTTCTGGGTAGTCATGTATAAGTATTTGGGTAATTATAAACTTCCGCACTTTATTAATTAGTGATGTTTTAAATTATTGTAATCTAGTGAATTGCTTAATAGGTTAGCATATTAAATTTCTATATCTTGGCTTGCCTAGCAACTGAAAGGTTAGGCGCCATCACGATCCCGATGGTGGGAAATCCGGTTTGTGACAAGTTAATATCAGAGCACTAGGTTACATATGTCTCACGATTCACGAACACGCTTAGTAGAGTGTGAGGGATCGGTACAGAAACGTCTGTGCTTATCCCCTAGAGGCTACAGAGTTTTAGGAATCAAATTCACTTTTATTCTTCTCTATCATGCGATTTGATCTCTCAATGCTAATTGAACACTCTACTCTTATTCTTTTTCAGATAGAGAGAACACGTACCACTTTATCGGCTGATTAGCAGCCCGAGCCCCTAATAGCAGCTCCTACAAGGGGCAGAGGCCGAGGTCATGCCAGAGGTAGAAGCCGAGATCGTGCCAAAGGCAGGGCTCAGCCCAGAGCTAGAGCAGCAGCACCAACAGCAGAGCCTCAAGTAAAGTTTAATGAGGAGGCTCCAGCTCAGACAGTTCTAGCAAGACTAGCCCAGGTCCTAGAAGGGTTCATAGCCACCCCAGTGCTTCAGGATGCTTTGGTCCGTCTAGTGGGCCTTATGGAGAGTGTAGCTCAGACTTACATATTTCCTATAGCACCAGCCGTCTCTCAGGCTAGTGGAGGAGCCCAGACTCCCGCTACCCACATTCTACAACAGATGGCTCCTCAGTTTCAGACTCCAGCAGTTCAGCTAGTGGGAGTAGCTCAGCCAGTTATTGCGGCTCAGACCACTGGTCAATCGGTTATGTCTTCTAAGGCTTTGTTGAGGTTGGACAAGTTCACTAAGCCTTTTCCGGTCCATTACAGTGGGGCGTCTTCTGAGGACCCACAGTACTATCTTGACCGCTGCCATGAGGTGTTGCGGAACATGGGGATAGTGGAGACCAATAAGGTCGACTTTGCTGTATTCCAGATGATAGGGTCTGCCAAGAGATGGTAGAATGATTTGGTGACTAGACCATCTGAGTCGCCTGCCTTGACTTGGGCCCAGTTCCCTCAACTATTTCTCTCAGACAAGTTGAGATGGTTTTAGCTCAGGAGAGTGGTCAGGGGTCTGACAAGAGGCCTCGTCATTCTGGTGGGTTTAGCGGTGCTCCAGGTAGTCATGGCCCTCATATGTAGTATTCTGATCAGCCAGCCTACAGTGCATCACCAGCTCCTATTAGTGCACCTCTGCTCCAGAGTTTTCAGGGTGGTTACCCAGGTCGTTAGGGTCAGTTTTAGGGTCAGTAGTCAAGGTCTCGTTATACTTGTGGCGATCCGAGGCACATTGCTAGATTTTGCCCTCGAGCATCGAGCAGTTCTCAGCATCAGGGTTCTCGGATGTGGTCCCAGCACCGGGCATTCCATCGCTCATCCAGCTAGAGGTAGGGGTCAGGCAACTAGAGGTGGAGGTCGAGGCATTAAAGGTGGAGGTCAGACCGCTAGAGGTGGAGGCCAGGCAGATAGGGCCCATCCTCGACAGATAGTTTAGAGTGGTGGGGGCCATCCCCGATGTTATGCTTTTCCATCCAGGCCTGAGGCTGAGTCATCCGACACTGTTATCACAGGTATGGTTTCAGTTTGCAATAAGGATGCCTCAGTATTATTTGATCCGGGATCTACTTATTCGTATAGATCATCTTACTTTGCTTCATATTTGGTTGTGCCTCGTGATTCCTTGAGTGCTCCCATGTATTTGTCCACACTTGTAGGAGATTTTATCATTTTAGATCGTGTCTATCGTTCGTGTGTGGTTTCCATAGGAGGTCTTGAGACTCGCGTAGATCTTCTGCTTCTCGATATGGTTGATTTTAATGTCAGTTTGGGTATGGATTGGCTGTCACCTTATCATGCTATATTGAACTATCACGCCAAGACGGTGACCTTAGCCTTGCCAGGGTTGCCTCGATTAGATTAGAGAGGGACTACTGGCCATTCTTCCCGTAGGGTTATATCTTATATGAAGGCTCGGCGTATGGTCGAGAAGGGGTGTTTGGCTTACTTGGCTTATGTTCGTGACTATAACGCAGAGGTTCCTTTCCTGGATTCTGTAGCAGTTGTTTGTGAGTTCCCAGTGGTATTTGCAGAAGACCTGTCGGGGATGCCACTCGATAGGGATATTGACTTTTGCATTGATTTGGCTCCGGGCACTCAACTCATTTCCATTCTGCCATACCATATGGCCCTCCTAGAGTTGAAAGAATTGAAGGAGTAGTTGCTAGATTTGCTTGATAAGGGCTTTATTAGACCTAGTGTCTCACCCTAGGGTGAGCCAGTGTTGTTTGTAAAGAAGAAGGATGGATCGATGAGGATGTGCATAGATTACCCACAGTTGAAAAAAGTCACCATCAAGAACAAGTATCCATTGCCGAGGATTGATGATTTACTTGATCAACTTCAGGGTGCCAAAGTGTTTTCGAATATTGATTTGAGATTTGGTTACCATCAGTTGAGGATTAGGTCATCCGATGACCCTAAGACAGCTTTTCGGACTTGGTATGGGCATTATGAGTTCTTAGTGATGTTATTTGGGCTGACAAATGCCCAGCAGCATTCACGGACTTGATGAACCGAGTGTTCAGGCCCTATTTGGATTCCTTTTTTATTGTCTTCATTGATGATATCTTGATATACTACCGCAACCGGGAGGAGCATGAGCAACATCTTTGGACCGTTCTTCAGACTTTGAGAGACAGCCAACTATATGCTAAGTTTTCGAAATATGAGTTTTGGTTAAGTTTACTTGCTTTCTTGGATCATGTTGTATCGGCAGAGGGTATTCAGGTGGATCCGAAGAAGATTGAGGCAGTCAAGGACTGGACTAGACCCACATCAGCTATAGAGATACGTAGTTTCTTGGGAACTGCCGGTTTGTGGAAGGGTTTTCATCTATAGCAGCCCTGATTACCAGGTTGACCCAGAAGGGTGCCTCGTTCAGATGGTCAGACGAGTGTGAGGCGAGCTTTCAGAAGCTCAAGTCTGCTTTGACTATGGCGCCAGTGTTAGTGTTGGCCACAGGTTAAGGACCTTATACTGTATATTGTGATGCATCTCGTATTGGACTCGGTGCAGTATTGACGCAGGTGGAAAGTTTATCACATATGCTTCGCGGTTGCTGAAGATTCACGAGAAGAATTATCCAGTTCATGACCTAGAGCTGGCATCCATTGTTCATGTGCTGAAGATTTGGAGGCATTCTCTATATGGCATGTCATGTGAGGTGTTCACGGATCGTAAGATTTTGCAGTATTTGTTCAAACAAAAGGAGCTCAATTTGAGGCAGAGAAGGTGGTTGGATCTATTGAAGGACTATGATATCACCATCTTGTATCATCGCGGGAAGGCCAATGTGGTGGCTGATGCTTTAAGTAGGAAGTCAGCTAGTATGGGCAGCATTGCATATGTTCCAGTCGGTGAAAGGTCACTTGCATTAGATGTTCATACTTTGGCTAGTCAGTTCGTGTGATTGGATGTTTCTGAGCCCAATCGTGTTTTAGCTTACACAGTCGCACGGTTTCTTTGTTTGAGCGTATTAGGGAGTGGCAGTATCATGACCCTCATTTGCTTGTCCTTAGGGGCACAGTGCAGCACGAATATGCCAAGTAGGTTACAGTGGGAGATGATGGATTTTTGAGGATGTAGGGTCGTGTTTGTGTGCTTAATGTGGATGGGCTTCGTAAGTTGATTCTAGATGAGGCCCACAGTTCCCGGTATTCTATTCATCCGGGCACTACTAAGATGTATCAAGACTTGCGACAGTATTATTGGTAGAGGAGGATGAAGAAGGATATAGTTGCATACGTATCTTGGTGTCTAAATTGTCATCAAGTAAAGTACGAGCATCAGAGACCTGGTGGCATTTTTCTATTCTTCGGAGCACTTGGCAGAGATTTATCCGTGAGATCGTTCGTCTTCATGGTGTGCCCATGTCTATCATTTCTGATCGGGGTACGCAGTTTACCTCACATTTCTGGAGGGCAGTATAACGTGAGTTGGGTACACAGGTCGAGCTGAGCACAACATTTCACCCTCAGACGGACGGACAGTCCAAGCATACCATTAAGATCTTAGAGGATATGCTCTGCGTCTGTGTTATTGACTTCGGAGACTCTTAGGATCAGTTCTTGCCATTACCGGAGTTTGCCTACAACAACAGTTATCAGTCGAGCATCTAGATGACTACATATGAGGCGTAGTATGGTAGATGATATTGATCGCCGGTTGGGTGGTTTGAGCTGGGAGAGGCTCAGTTATTGGGTGCAGATTTTGTGCAGGATGCCTTGGATAAGGTTTAGATCATTCAGGATAAGCTTCGTGCAGCTTAGTCCAGGAAGAAGAGTTATACCGACCGTAAGGTCCATGATTTTGCATTCATGGCCGGGGAGAGAGTGTTGCTTCGTGTGTCACCCATGAAGGGTGTGATGAGATTTGAAAAGAAGGGCAAATTGAGTCCTAGGTACATTGGGCCTTTTGTGATTCTTTGAAGAGTGGGTGAGGTGGCTTATGAGCTCGCATTGCCACATAGTTTATCAGCAGTCCATCCGGTATTCCATGTGTCCATGCTCAGGAAGTATCATGGTTATCCATCCCACATGTTAGATTTCAGTTCTACCCTGTTGGACAAAGATTTGAGTTATGAGGAAGAGCCGGTAGCTATTCTAGACCGGCAGGTTCATCAGTTGATATCGAAAAGTTATCCTTCGGATCGGGTGTCGTGGAGGGGTCAGCCTGTTGAGGCAGCTACCTGGGAGTCCCAATCCGATATGCGGAGTAGATATCTCCACCTTTTTCCCAGCTCAGGTATTTTTTCTATGTTCGTTCGAGGACGAACGGTTATTTTAGAGGTGGAGAATGTGATGACCCAAAGGGTCATCTTATGTTTTAGAACTCTATTTTGTGTTCCAAGGCCTTCAAAACCTTAATTTATTCCTTCTTGATTTACGTTCACAGTCAGGGCATATTTCCAGAAAACTTTTATGTGGAAACTGACAAAATAATAATTTTTGGCTTAAAAAGTTAATTTAGTTGACGTTGGTCAATGTTTTGGATAAACGGACCTGGACCCCTATTTTGACGGTCCCGGTCCGTAGAAAATATGGGATCTGGGCGTATGCCCGGAATCGAATTTCAAAGTCCCTAGCCCGAGAAATGAATTTTTGAAGGAAATTGAAAAAGACTAAAAGTTTAATAATTTAAAGAATTTGATCTTGTTGGTATCGGGCCTGTATTCTGGTTTCGGAGCCCAGTACATGTGCATTATGATATTTATATCTTATCTGTGAAATTTGGTGAGAAACGAGACTTATTTGACGTGATTCAGACCTTTGGTTGAGAAAATAGAAGTTTGGAAACTTTCGTTAAAATTTCATGCAATTTGGTGCTAAATTCATAGTTATAGGTGTTATTTTGGTGATTTGATCGCCCGAGTAAGTTCATATTATGTGTTAAGACTTGTGTACGTGTTTGGTTTGGAGCCCCGAGGGCTCGGGTGAGTCTCAGATAGGCTACGGGATGTCTAGACTTAGAGAAATCTAGTGTTGGATAGTTGCAGAGTTGCAGGTCTTGGATCTTGGAAGTGCGGCTGCGGTAGGAAATTCGGGAACCGCGGTAGAAAAACGCGACAGCTATGGAAACTTTGTGGACTGCAGTGGAAACTTTACGGACCGCGGTGGAGGTTTCGTGGTCGCGCTTGGGATTTCGCTGATCACGTAATGAGATTAGAGAGTGCTATGATTTTTCATTCATTCTTCAATTTTTCAAACCCTAAAATATAAGAGGCGATTTTCCAAAGATTTCTTCTTCCCCAAATCATAAGTAAGTAATTCTTTCACTCTTTTACTTCTTTTACAAGATTTCATCCTAGAATCTAGGGTTTTCATTGTGGAATTGGAGATTTTGAGTAGAACTTAGGAATTTCAAAATTTTGGAATTTAGACCTCAAATTGAGGTCGGATTCCAAAACCAATTGTATATCCGTGCTCGGGGGTGAATGGGTAATCGGGTTTTAGTCCGAATTTCAAGTTTGGACCAAGCAAGCTCAAGTGTTGACTTTTGTTGACTTTTTCAAAAATGATCTAAATTGAATTCCTTGCAATCGTGGGTAGTTCCTAAGGTTTAAATTGAATTTTTTGGTTGATAATTTTCTAGATTCTATTGGTCCGGAGGCTCGTAAGAACGGAAAAGAGGTGTTTGAGCTTTGAGTTTGGTCGTGGAAGCGAGGTAAGTGTTGCGGCTAACCTTAGTTTGAAGGATTAGGTATTGTTGTCTATTTGCTATGTGTTTGCTTGTTGAGTACGACTTATAGGTGAGGTGACGAGTACCTATACGTTATTGTCGAGTCATAGCATGCGAGTTAGTCTTATTCTTGTAACTGTTGTACTCTTTGATCATATATTTCATGTTTAGACTTGTTATCCCATGTTTTGAGCAACTCTAATCATGTTTTACGAAATTTGGTACGGATTGAGTATTAACTCAGAGTTGAAGCTGGTATTGTTGAATTAAATGTTGAAGTAAGACTGGTTCTTGATATTTCTATCTCCCTGTTATTATTGTTTATTGTTTTGGTGAGGGAGAGTGTTAAAGCACGAAGGGAGATGATGTGCATTGTATTGTGAGCGAGTGATAATGCACGTAGGGTGATGTCATGCCATATTCTGTGAGTGATAATGCACGAAGGGTGATGTCGTGCCATACTCTGCGAGTGATAATGCACGAAGGGTGATGTCATGCCATGTTATGAGAGAGTTAACGCACAAAGGGTGATGCCGTGTTGTTTCTATTGTTTCTTATGGTGAGGACGAGAGTAAAAGCACGAAGGGTGATGTCGTGCGCTTGTTTGCTATGTTATTACTTTCGTTGGTACAAAGCATGTTATTTACTGCGTTTCTTTGCTGTACTATTTTCAGGATTTGATATTCCCCTCAGCATGTTTTCCCCATTCCCATTATTATCTGCTTAATTTCCATTTGTTGTCATTTTCTCGTATATGATTTGACTTCACAGGTTCATGTTATTGTCGTGTCCTAGCATCATCATTACTTCACCAAGGTTAGTCTCAGAACTTACTAGTACATGGGGTTGGTTGTACTGATACTTTACTCTACACTTTCTGTGCAGATTTCAGTACTAGACCGTGTTTACCCGAGTTTAGGTGCTGCCTTCAGTCCTAGAGAAAACCCAAGGTAGATCTGCCAGTGTTTGCAGACCCTGGAGTCCCCTTCCAGTTATCCCAGTTTACTATTTTTACTTAAATTCAAATACAGTTGTATTTCCTTTCAGCCAGTAATTGTAGTGACTCTTAAAAGTTCGTGAATTGTGACACCAGTTTCTGGGTAGTCATGTATAAGTACTTGGGTAAAATTATAAACTTCCGCACTTTATTAATTGGTGATGTTTTAAATTATTTTCATCTAGTGAATTGCTTAACAGGTTAGCGTATTAAATTTCTATATCTTGACTTGCCTAGCATCTAAAAAGGTTAGGCGCCATCACGATCCCGATGGTGGAAAATCCGGGTTGTGACGAAAAGCACTGTACATTGGTCCACTACTATTTATAACAAACTAATCGACCTTCTTAACTAACTACTAACTAACTTTTTAACTCCAGTTTAACATTACATTATAGTTAAACTATGGTTAACTACTGCTGATTAACACACCCCCTCAAGCTGATGGTTGATACATATTCTTCAACCCCAGCTTGTTCAGCAGATGCTCATGTTGAGCTCTTCCCAAACCTTTGGTGAGTATATTTGCTAGTTTATCTTCAGTGATAACATACTCAGTTTTTAGAAGACCTTGACTCAGCTTCTCTCGACAATCTATATCGATGTGTTTTGTCCTTTCATGGAACATTGGATTTGCTGCAATTTGAATTGCTGCTTTGCTGTCACACACCAAAGTTATAGGGAGCTCAACTTTAACACCAAGTTCACTGAACCGTCCTACTAGCCAGGTAACTTTTGCTGCACACGATGCCATGCTTCTAAACTCAGTTGCAACAGAGCTTTTGGACACCGTACTCTGCTTCTTAGACTTCCAGGATATCAATGCACTTCCATACTTTACCAAATACCATGTGACTGATCTTCTAGTTTGTATACATGCCCCTCAGTCTGAGTCACAATAGGCACTTAACTGATTTGAAGACTCTGCATGCAAGAACAGCCCTAGGCCATGAGTCTCTTTTATCTATCTTACAACTCTCAGTGTTGCTTCCATGTGAGACCTTTTAGGATAATGCATATACTAACTAAGAACCTGAACTACAAATACAATATCAGGTCTTGTCATAGTGAGCTACAACAATATTCCAATGAGACTTTGGTAAGCACCAAGATTGTCAAGACCATCATCTATCTGGGTGTTGTCATTTTTGAAGCAGTTATCATACTCCACTGAAGTTAACTTCTGATTCAGCTCTAGTGGTGTTCCAACTGGTTTTGCACCACTCAAACCTGACTCAAAAATTAACTCTAAGGCATATTTTCTTTGGCACATAAGAATTCCTCTTTTGGACCTTGCAAACACAATCCCTAAGAAGAACTTAAGTTCTCCTAGATCCTTCATTCTGAACTTCTTCTTGAGGTCTGATCTAGTACTACATAATAGTTGTTAGTTGTTCCCAGTGATCAGAAGATCATCAACATATACCAATATGACAACTATATCATCCCCAGCCTTCTTTGTGAACAAAGAGTAATTATATTGACTTTGTTGAAAGCCCATGTTGAGCAGTGCTTCTGTCAGCTTCATATTCCAGTATCTAGGTGCCTACTTAAGTCCATAAAGGTACTTATGTAGTTTGCAGACCTTACTATTAGTCTCCCACTAACTAGCAAAACCCTCAGGCAATTGCATATAGACTTCTTCAGTAAGATCTCCATTGAGAAAGGCATTGTAGACATCTATTTGAAAAATCAACCATTGTCTTGAAGAAATTAAGGCAATAACAGACCTAACAGTCACAATTTTGGCCACAGGGGAGAAAGTTTCTCCATAATCCAAGCCTTACTTCTGGCTGTAGCCTTTAGCCACAAGCCTAGCTTTGAATCTCTCTACTTCACCAGAGGCACTTGATTCTGTAAACCCACCTGCAGCCAATAGGGGTCTTCCCAGGTGGCAAATCTACAATACTCTAAGTATGATTGTCCTCTAGGGCTGCAATCTCCAACTTCATTGTTTCTATCCACTTGGGATCGGTTTCAGCTTCTCTAAAGGAAGTTGGTTCTGAAAGAGCTGAATAGGCTGCAAGAGCTTATATGATGGAGCAATAGAAGAATAGTCCACATAGGAAGATATAGGATAAGTGTACTTAGAACCTTTGTAAGTAGTGACATAGTCTTGAAGCCACAAAGGTGGCTTGCTTGGACTAAATGACCTTCTGTGTCTAGCATGAGGCTCATCAGCTTGTTGAGAAATCATAGGTGCCTTTTGACTGATATCAGGAAATGATCCACAAAAGAAGGGATCATAGAGACATCTTCTTTTGAGCTTGTTGCAGAGTGAGGAGCTCTCTGAGAGGAGTCTGCAGTTAATTGATTTGAACTGGTGTCAATGGACACCTCTATTGCTGGTGGTGCATGAGAAGAAGGAGTAGTGTTGCTTAGATTAGGAGATAAAAAGTCTAGGATAGGAAATACAGGACTTCCAATAGATGTAGCATGCTTGAAGGGAAAAATATTCTCTTGAAACACAACATTCCTATTGACTATGAATATTTTTGAATGCAGAGTGTACAACAAATACCCTTTTTTGAGTAGAGCAGTACCCTAGAAACACAACAGGTATTGCTCTGGGTGAGAACTTATCCAGCACTTGAGGACTTGTGGCATAGCATAAGCAGCCAAAAACTTTGAGATGAGACAATGAAGGAGGGTGCAAATACAACATCTCAAATGGTGATTTGTATCCAATAACTTTAGAAGGTAGTCGATTAAGTAATTATATTGAAGTAGCAATACATTCTCCCCAAAATTTTAAAGGTACACTAGCTTGAAATCTGAGTGATCTAGTTATTTCCAAGATGGTCCTGTGTTTCCTCTCTGCCACCCCATTCTGTTGGGGGTGTATAGACATATGTGCTTTGATGGAAAATACCAAGATTAGATAGCATACTCTTAAATTCTGTACTAAAAAGTTCACTTCCATTATCAGTTCTTAGAACCTTTACAGTATTAGAGAAACACATTTTTTACTTGACTAAGAAAGTCTCTTAGAACTACAATAGCATCTGACTTAGACTGTAATAGAAAATCCAAGTATACCTTGTGTGGTCATCAACTAGGGTAACAAAATACCTCTTACCATCATGCGTGGGCACTCTATAGGGTCCCCATATATCACCGTGAATTAGTTCTAACACTGATTTTGTAGTTGTAATGCTTAGTTGAAAGGGCAACTTGGTTTGTTTGGCTAAGGACAAATAGTGCAACGATGGATGTTGTAAGCTTGCTTATTACTTCTACTCTCTTTATTATATCCAAAGGAGCACGCCCTAACCTTCTATGCCACAAAGTACTAGAAACAGAAGTACATGAAGAGTGTGGCATAGTATTTATTGTGTTAGCACACTTATTTGTTGCCTGATATAGATCATGTTTTGGGGTACCTCCTTGAAGAATGTACAGTCCATGTTCTTCTCTACCAATTCCCTTCACCTAAACACTGAAGAGGTCCTGAAAAATATAAAAGTCGGGAAAGAATCGAACCATACAATTTAGCTCCTTAGTGAGTTTTAAGACTGACAGTAAGTTGAACTTAAAGTCAAGAATGTACAGAACATCAGAGATCTCTTGATTACTTAATACAAGAGTGAAACATGTGTGAGACAGTGACACAACATTTTCATTAAGCAAATATACTTTGTTTGCTCATGTATTTGGAAGTTGTCTCTGAGTATGTAACACCTCTAAACTTGAAGTCATGTGATTTGAGGCCCCAGTGTCAACTATCAACTTACTGTAAGCAAGTTGACTTATTTGTTGTGTTCTACCTGGTCTAGATGATCCATTGACAGTAGGAGTCATATTAATATCCATATTGCATCTTTCTGCACCTGAAATTTCTGCATTGCCTGCATAATTGGCATATTGTCCTATATTAATTCAATTTTTGTCACGACTCAATTTTCCCTCTGTTAGGTTTCATGATGGCACTTAGTCTTAGGGACTAGGTAAGCCTAGCCATTTACTAAATATCAACCATAATAAAGAAAGTCTAACAGCTTCAACATAGATATCTTTATGAAATATACATCTTCCCAAAACTGGCGGTACAAGTCATAAGCTCTACAGAGTTTTGCTACAACTTTTAAACACAGCTATATGAAAATAAGTACAACAGTGTGACTATAAAATAGGAAGGTGACTCCGAAGCCTGCGAATGCAGCAGCAGGTTTACCTTGAGTCTCCACAACAGCGGCCCACACAGCTACTAACAAACAATACCTGGATCTGCACAAAAAAGTGCAGAAGTGTAGTATGAGCACACTACAGCGGTTCCCAGTAAGTATCAAGACTAACCTCAGTGGAGTAGTGACGAGGAACAGTCAAGACACCCACTGGTCTAATAAGCAGAACAAGTATAAGTATAGAAACAACAGAACATGATATCTATATAAAGAGTACGAGATATGACTAACAATACAGTAATTTCAATAAAGAAAGAAAACAACAAGTAACAACAGAACACCATAATAAAACACAAAAAAGTGAACAGAAATACAACCCAAATCCGAAATCACAAATACAGTAAAGACAAGTCGTAACTCAGCAACTACGACAATTTTCACATTAGGTCTTAGCAACCAAAACTCAATCAATTAGTCATATCCTTCAAGTGATAAAACATTTCGAAATATACTTCCTTCCAATAAATATTTTACAAAAATAGTTCTTTCAAAATAAACACCTTTCGAATATAATATTTCCAAGTAAATATCCTTCGAATATAAGTCACCCTCTAACACCTCATCTCATATTCATAATATACGGGTCTCAATACCTGAACCCTAACACTTGGCATCATGTACCCTTATCACACCTCATAATCATACCGACAACTCACGTACCAAATAGAGCCATTCTCACATGGAACGCAAATAAACAAGAGTGTGCATCTATACTCCGCAATACCAAGGAGCCTCTTATCCGATAAGGGTGCTTAGCTACGTGTATGCATGTGCAAGTGTCCTAATATAATTTGTACAAGCCAGTAAGTATAAGAAAAAGAACGGGAAGCAAGTAGAATGTTTAAAAGATTGTAAGAATAGAAAAACAGCATCTCAGAATGCACATATAACAATAGGGGATCTCCCAGGATACCGTCCCGTTGTCCCAAACGTAAATGTGTAGGGATGGATCTCCTGGAATACTATTCTGTAGTCCCAAAGTAAATATGCAGTGCTGGGGGATCTCTCAAAATACCGTTCCGTAGTCCCAAAAAAACTATGCAGTACAGGGGCGATCTCCCGGAATATCGTTTAGTAGTCCCAAAGTAAATATGCAGCGCAAACAATAGAGATAACAGTTACAGCATAGCAGAAATCTCGTGCATCACCACAACGAGTACAACAACAACAATGACAATAATACAAAATACGACAAGTAAACACTCAAGAACTTTAAATCACAAAGAAACGGTAAACTCATTCACAAGGAATAACCACAGTAAAGGATGCTAGGCGTAAAGAGAATAGTTCAACAAAGGGAAAACTAACATGTATCAATGATCCCACAATACATAGGTCAACATTAAGGAAGTCAAAACGAGTCAATAATCCCAAATAAAGGCAAGTCAACTAAGATACAGGTTACCTAAACTCTTTTTAAGGTTGGAAAATTGCGAGGATATTCAGCAATTCGATTAAGGAAGAAGATCTTAGCTTCACTTAAGACTAACCAAATTTAAAGAGGGATAATAATAATTCCCAAATAAGACAAGCAGCTATGAAAAGATAGCATGTAGGAGAGGCAAAATTCTTTAGTTAAATCGGATAGGAGTCAATTAGGCAATAAGAGTGAATCATGAAGCAATTAATTCCAATTAAACAAGTAGAGGTAAAACTAGTAATTAGAAATTTCAGTCATATCAAGAATAACTTCATACATAGTGAATATAAAGGCCTAAGAACCCTAAAAGGCCAATTTCTCACAAATAAGTCTGAGGACGCACTCGTCTCGCGTACACGAACTACAATCAACATAAAAGACTCAAATCCTAAGAGGAAGACCCCCACACAAGGTTAGGAAAGATACTTACCTCAAAAACGATAGACTGATACTCTAAAATGCACTTCTCGTGTGAAAAGACCTCCGGACGGCTCAAATCCAACTAAAATAACTTCAAAGCACAAATAAAACACATAAGAAACTATTCCGGATCATAAAGTCTCAATCTTTAACAAAATCCAAAAATCAGTCCAAAAGTCGACCCCTAGGCTCGCGCCTCAGGACCCGACAAATTTTACAAAAAACGAATACTCATTCTGATACGAGTTCAACCATACAAAATTTATTAAATTCTGATAACACTTGGTCCTTCAAATCATGATTTTTCATTTTAGAAATTTTCTTCTAAAACAAACATTTTCCCTAACCCAAACACAATTTAAACGATAAAAACAAGGATAAAATCATGGAATATATTAGATACTAGGTAAAGAACACTTACCCAACCGATTTATTCGAAAAACCCTGCAAGAAGCTCCCAAAATTGAAGTCCAAAACTCAAAATATGAAGAAAATGGCCAAACCCTCGATATAAAGTATTCTGCCCAGCATTTTCGCATTTGCGGATACTTAAGCGCATCTGTGCTATCGCATTTGCGGGAAGACGTTCGCATTTGAGAACTTCACTTACAGGCCTAGGTCCGTATTTGCGGACAATTTGCCGCATCAGCGGCGCCGTAGAAGCGGTCTTCCTTCGCAGATACAATGCATCAACCTCAAAAGCGGTTACTCACTTGCGTTTCAGCACTCGCAGAAGCGAGCTAGCTTCTAGGCCTCAAAGATCGCATATGCAATCAGGATCACGCAGAAGCAGAGTAGCACCTGTGCTCCAAGATCGCATAAGCGAAAACACCAGAAATCAGACATGCTCCAAAACCATGCAAAACATCTGAAACACACCCGAGGCCCCCGGGGCCCCGTCTAAGCACACAAACAAGTTCTATAACCTAACACAGACTCGCTCGAGGTCTCGAATCACATCAAATAATGACAGAAATGCAAATCGCGCCATGAATCTAACTTTGAACTTCCAAATCTTCCAACTTTGAAAACTCGTGCCGAAACCAATCAAACCAACCCGAAATGTCGCCAAATTTTGCAGACAAGTCCCAAATGATAGGATGGAGCTTTCCAACTCTCGGAATTGCATTCCAACCCTGATAACACAAAAGTCAACTATGGGTCAAACTTCTCTATTTTCCAAAACTTCAACTTTTCCAACATTCGCCGAAATGCCTCAAATTACCCTACGGACATCCAAATCTGAATCCGGAAACATGCCTAAGTCTAAAATCACCATACGAAGCTATTAAGATCATCCAAAACCCATTCCGGGACCGCTTATGCCAAAGTCAAATCCCGGTGAAATTCTTATCGTTTAAACTTTCAAAACTAGATTCCTTCTTCCAATTCAACTCTGAATCATCCGGTAACTGAATTCAACCATACATGCAAGTCGATACACATAATATGAAGTTGTTCAAGACCTTATGCCGTCTAACGAAGCTTAAATTCTCAAAACAACCGACCGGGTTGTTACATCATCCCCCTCTTAAAATAAATGTTCATCCTCGAACGTGCCAAGATTTGCCTCGAAGTCCTCAAATCATTGAATGCACACTTCCAATATACACTCGGGGGTGATCCTACGTCACCGCAATCTATATACGCTTGATGACACCATCTCAACTGCAATTTAGCATTTCTACCAATACCAATAAGCCTTAGATCCAAAATTCTCACCGGTCATTCATTTTCAAGAGACCCGATTCTAAATCCATATCCGGCATCAGTCTCAACCAGCTACAACAACTCATGCCTACTCCACACAGCACGACCACACAACATAACACACCACACATAGGCCTATAATAACATTTCTAATCATAATAGCTGCCCGAAATCAAATCCAGCACTGGCAATTGGCCGCATATCTGATGGAAATATGTTTCAAACCTCCATAACATTGACAGTGATGCAAAAAACACGAAGAACTCATAACCAAACACCCGAAACAACAAGTCACAACTAACACCACCGGGCACACACCCCAAAAGTTAAAACTCAAGATGCATAGAACAAAAATGACTGAATATTGAAAGAGAAATACATAAGGGAACTATCAAACAAGCCCGGCAGACACAATTTTCTATCAGTACTAACCTATAAAACCATATAACAAGAAAAGAATTAAAGCATATGAACAAATCACAAGGACCTCATATTGATATAACTTCCACCGAGGTACACAGCTCGGTTCAAACACATCAATCACATGAAATCACGAGGGTCTCACCCTCAACTCTGAATCGCAAGTAGGGTATACATCAAACTAGATAGAACCTTTCACTAGATCAATTTCCGTCAACAAAATTTCAATACGTACTGGCTTCCATACAGGTAGAGCATAACAATCACAGCTCGTAACAAAAAATACTCAGAAATCACATCAAGCCTACCATAATGGACAATAGGAATTTAATACCAGTCTTATAACTCTCAATAATGAATAAAAATAGATGATAGACATGGGCTATAACTCATAGAACCTCCCAACAGGGCAACACATAAACAGAGTGATAATCATGAAACACACCCATAAGTGGAGTAACAAATAGGGGAACTCACCCCGATAAGCAGAACTGAAATGAAATACGGATGGTGCTCCTCTATAACAAACCGGAAGCATACCTGAATGACATCATCTGGCACAGCGGCCCCAAGCCTACTATGTGAAACTCATCAACGGGCCGGTCCTCCCCTTCTTGGGCGACCTCTACTCACCTGAATACCTCACTGTGACGTATCTGCCCGAAATCTGGGGCAATCTCTCACCATGTGGCTAGTATCTCCATACTCAAAGCAACTCCTCTGCTGATGTGGCTGTGGGAACTATGCGGTACAGGTACTCTGAGACCCATGAACACCTAAATTACTGTGTGAAGCCTGAAGCGCAAACTGAACTGGCTGACCCGCGAAACCTCGACTATGTCGCACCCTGCCTCCAAAAATAAAGACCACCAGATCTGTCAGGTCTACGAGGCCTTCTCCCCTCCCTGTACTATCTCTCTTGACCTCGTATGTCCTCCCGCTCCCGATCCCACGTGCCCTCTAACTGGCGAGCAATCCCTACCACCTGCTAAAACGAAACATCTAACTCCAACTCCCGAGTCATGCTGAGTTGAATATCATGCCTGAGCCCCTCAAACAAAATCTACAGACTCGCTCTCTAACTGTAGCGATCAAGGCAGGTGCATGTCTAGCCAAATCACTAAATCTGATAGCATACTCTAATACTGATATAGTGCCCCGGGCGTAGCTGCTCAAACTTCACATGCCATACATTCCGAAGGGACTGAGGTGCAAACTCTCTCATAAATATCTCTGAAACTAACCCCATGTAAGTGAAGCTACATTGGCCAGACTATCCAACTCATATGCCCGCCACCATTGATAAGCTGCTCCCTGAAGCTGGAACGTAGTAAAAGCCCCCACTCATCTCAACAATACCCATAGCATGGAGAATTCGATGGCACTCCTCTATAAAACCCCGTGCACTTTCTGAAGCTAAACCACTGAATGTAGGAGGGTCATATTCCTTGAACCTTGCAAATCTAAACTGCCCTTCCTCAGATGTTGTTGCCCCTACCATGGGCTGAACTGGAACTACAAGTTGTGTCCTCATGACACCTGGAACCTGACCAATATGAACTCGCTACTCAGGAGTATGGGCGGCGGGAGTCTGAGTCCCTCCCCCGGTCTTTGAAGTAGCTGGTGCAACCAGAATCAACCCGCCTGAGCCAATGTACCAAACATTCTCAGGGACTGTGGTAAAGTCTCTTGAAGTCTAGGGGTAACAACAGGCGCCTCCGGTACTTGTCCCCCAACTGGAGCTACTGGTGGCTCTTCAACTGCTACTCTGGTAGGTGCTCTAGCTGTGGGACGTACTCCTCGTCAGCCTCTGCCTCTGCCTCTAGTGACACCTGCTCTGGGAGTAGCGCCTTCGATAACTGCAGCTCATGTCCTTACTGTCGGTGAGAGAATGGAATGATAAAAGTTCAAACCCCGAGATTAATAAGCTCGCACGATAGGAGTGAAAGAATTGAGATTGTCCTAATAGTTCCGTAGCCTCTCGAAGATAAGTACAGACGTCTCTGTATCGATCCGCAAGACTTTACTAAACAAGCTTATGACCCATAGCACCTATGAACTTAAGCTCTAATACCAACTTGTCACGACCCAATTTCCCCTCCGTTGGGTTTCATGATGGCAGCTAGTCTTAGATACTAGGTAAGCCTAACATTTACTGAATATCAGCCATAATAAAGAAAGTCTAACATCTTCAACATAGAAATCTTTATAAAATATACATCTTTCCAAAATCGGTCGTACAAGTCATAAGCTCTACAGAGTTTCACTACGACTTTTAAACATAACTGTATGGAAATAAGTACAATAGTGTGAATATAAAATAGGAAGGTGACTCCGAAGCCTGCGAACCCAGCATCAGGTTTACCTTGAGTCTCCACATCAATGACCTGCACAGCTACTAACGAACAATACATGGATCTACACAAAAATGTGCAGAAGTGTAGTATGAGCACACCATAGCGGTGCCCAGTAAGTATCAAGACTAACCTCGGTAGAGTAGTAACTAGGAACAGTCAAGACACCCACTGGTCTAATAAGAAGAACAAATATAAGTATAGAAACAACAAAACATGACATTTATATAAAGACTAGCGATATGGATAACAATACAATAATTTCTATAAACAAAGAAAACATCAAGTAAGAGCGGAACACCATAATAAAACATAGAAAAGTGAACGGAAATACAACCCAAATCCGAAATCACAAATACAGTAAAGACAAGTCGTAACTCAGCAACTACGACAGTTTTCACATTAGGTCTTAGCAACCAAAACTCAATTAGTTAGTCAAATCCTTCAAGTGATAAAATATTTTGAAATATACTTCCTTGAAATAAATATTTTTCAAAAATAGTTCTTTCAAAATAAATACCTTTCGAATATAATCTTTCCAAGTAAATATCCCTCGAATATAAGTCACCCTGTGACACCTCATCTCATATTAATACAATACGGGTCTTAATAACCGAACCCTAACACTTGGCATCATGTACCCTCATCACACCTCATAATCATACTGAAAACTCACGTACCAAATAGAGTCATTCTCACATGGAAGGCAAATAAACAAAGGTGTGCGTCTATACTCCGCAATACCAAGGAGCCACTTATCTGATAAGGGTGCTTAGCTACGTGTATGTATGTGCAAGTGTCCTAATATAGTTCGTATCAGCTAGTAAGTATAAGGAAAAGAACGGGCAGCACATAGAATTTTTAAAAGAATGTAAGCATAGAAGATCAGCAGCTCAGAATGCAGATATAACAATAGGAGATCTTCCAGGATATCGTCCCAAAGGTAAATGTGCAGGGAGATCTCCAAGAATACTGTTCCGTAGTCCCAAAGTAAATATGCAGTGCTGGGGGGTCTCCCGGAATACCGTTTTGTAGTCTCAAAGTAAATATGCAGTACAGGGGGATCTCCCGGAATACCGTTCCGTAGTCCCAAAGTAAATATGTAGCACAAACAACAGAGATAACAGTTATAGCACAGCAGAAACCTCGTGCAGCACCATAACGAGTACAACAGCAACAATGACAATAATACAAAGTACGACAAGTAACCACTCAAGAACTTTAATTCACAAAGAAATAGTAGAACTCATTCACAAGGAATAACCATAGCAAAGGATGCTAGGCCTAAAGATAATAGTTCATCAAAGGGAAAACTAACATGTAGCAATGATCTCACAATATACAGGTCAACAGCAAGGAAGACAAATCGAGTTAATAGTCCCAAATAAAGTCAAGTCAACTAAGATATAGGTTACCTAAATTTCTTTTAAGGTTGGAAAATTGCGAGGATATTCAACAATTCGATTAAGGAAGAAGATCTTAGCTTCACTTAAGACTAACCAAATTTCACGAGGGATAATAATAATTCCCAAATAAGACAAGCAGCTATGAAAAGATAGCATGACAATAGGAGAGGCGAAATTCTTCAGTTAAATCAGATATGAGTCAATTAGGCAATAAGAGTGAATCATGAAGCAATTAATTCCAATTAAGCATGTAGAGGTGAAACTAGTAATTAGGAAACTTAGTCATATCAAGAATAACTTCATACATAGTGAATATAAGGGCCTAAGAACCCTAAAAGGCCAATTTCCCACAAATAAGTCCGAGTAAGCACTCGTCACTCCGCGTACATGAACTACAATCAACATAGAAGACACAAATCCTAAGGGGAAGACCCCCACACAAGGTTAAGCAAGATACTTACCTCAAAGACGACAGACCGATACTCTAAAATGCACTTCTTGGGTGAAAAGACCTTCGGACAGCTCAAATCCAACCAAACTAACTTAAAAGCACAAATAAAACACATAAGAAACTATTCCGGATCATAAAGTCTCAATCTTTAACAAAATCCAAAAATCGGTCAAAAAGTCGATCCTTGGGCCCGCGCCTCGGGACCCGACAAATTTTACAAAAATCAAATACCCATTTCGATACGAGTTCAACCATACAAAATTTATTAAATTCCGATACCATTTGGTCCCTCAAATCATGATTTTTCATTTTAGAAATTTTCTTCAAAAACCAACATTTTTCCCAACCCAAAACACAATTTAAATGATAAAACAAGGATAAAATCATGGAATATATTAGATAGTAGGTGAATAATACTTACCCAGCCGATTTGTTTTAAAAACCCCTGAAAGAAACTCTCAAAATCAAAGTCCAAAACTCAAAATATGAAGAAAATGGTCAAACCCTCGATATAAAGGATTTTGCCCAGCACTTCCGCGTTTGCGGATACTTATGCGCATCTGCGCCATCGCTTTTGCGGGCAGAAGTTCGCATTTGAGAACTTCACTTACAGGCCTAGGTTCGCATCTGCGGACAATTAGCTGCATCAGTGGCGTCGCAGAAGCGATAACAGGAGCGCAGAAGCGGTTACGCACCTACGTTCCAGCACTCGCAAAAGCGAGCTAGATTCTAGGCCTCAAAGATCGCAGATGTGATCAGGCTCACGCAGAAGGGGAGCCGCACCTGCGCTCTAAGGTCGCAGGTACAAAAACACCAGAAATCAGACATGTTCCAAAACCATGCAAAACATCCAAATCTGAAACACACCCGAGGCCCCCGGGACCTCATCTAAGACACAAACAAGTTCTATTACCTAACACGGACTCATTCGAAGTCTCAAATTACATCAAACAATGCCGAAAATGCAAATCGCACCATGAATCAAACTATGAACTTCCAAATCTTTCAACTTTGAAAACTCGTACCGAAACTAACCAAACCAACCCGGAATGATGCTAAATTTGCAGAAAAGTCCCAAATGATAAGACAGAGTTGTTCCTACTCTCGGAATTGCATTCCAACCTTGATAACCCAAAAGTCAACTATGGGTCAAACTTCTCTATTTTCCAAAACTTCAACTTTTTCAACATTCGCCGAAATGCCTCAAATAACCCTACGGACCTCCAAATCTGAATCCGGACGCGCCTAAGTCCAAAATCACCATATGAAGCTGTTAAGATCATCCAAAACCCATTCCGGAGTCGTTTATGCCAAAATCAAATTCCGGTCAAATTCTCACTGTTTAAACTTCTAAAACAAGATTCCTTCTTCCAATTTAACTCTGAATCATCCGACAACTGAATTCTACCATGCATGCAAGTCGATGCACATAATATGAAGTTGTTCAAGACCTTATTCTGCCGAACGGAGCTTAAATTCTCAAAATGACCGGCCGGATCATTACACTTTTTTGGCTTTGAAATCAGTAGGGTATCCAATTAATTTGTAATAGTTTTCTTTCGTATGTCCCTTATAATGATAGTACTCACATTGAACTTGACTCCTTTTGGACTTATAATTTCCAGCATTATTCACATTCTTATTTCTATACAGGGAAGTACTTTCCAAAGCTTCAGTAACCTGAGCAACTTGTGTTGTGCTTGTAAGGTTTCTCCTAATCTACTAATAAAGAATAGGCTTTGTTTATACTGGGTAGAGGAGACATCATGATGATCTGACTCCTTGATTGAGAATAGGACTCATTCAATCTAGTGAAAAATTAAAGAAGTCTTTGATACTCAAAGTGTTGAGCATACTATTCAGATTCAGGACAGGAACAGCCAGGACAAGGCATGAGAGCATCAAACTCATCCCACATCTCTTTAAGCCTTGACAAGTAGTCAGTTATAATTATAGTCCCTTGAGTCAGTGTATGAACTTCTCTATGCAAATACAGTATTCTCGAACTATTTACTTTATCAAACCTCTCTTTAAAATCCTCCCAAACTCTATGAGCCCTAGATGCATACAATACACTACTCAACAATCCTGGTCTCACAACATTCATTATCCATTAGAGAACCATAACATTAATTTTCTCCAACAGATCATGAAGCTCAAGCTCAAATTTAGACTTAGGAAATCTCTCATTGATAAAACCTAGTTTACTTTTACCTAGCAAGCCAATTCTCATTGCACGACTCCACAGAGCATAATTGTCTGATCCAATAAGTTGAAGAAAAATCAGAGAACTACCTGTTATATCTGTTGGTTGCAGGTACAAAGGGTGGTTGTGATCAATGGTGGGAAATGTAGCAGTTCCAGTAGTGAAATTACTAGTAGTTGAGGTCGCGCCAATGTGTTCATCTTCAATCGCCATTGTTGACCAAGAAACGGCTTCAAAGTGAGTGGCTTATAAACCCTAGCTTTAACCAAAGGTTACTCTAGCTCAATTCAGCACTCAATTGCAGAATTGAAGTAACAGAGAAGACGAGATTTGCTCGCAATTTGCTTAGATTTTAACTGGTGGCTTTGATACCATGTTAGCTGTCATGGAAATTAAATCTAATCTAAAAGGATGAGGAAGGATCTAGAAGAAGAGAAGGAATCAGAGAAAGGCTCATTGTATTTCTGAAGAAGAAAAGCATTATACTCAGGTCCACTACTATAACAAACTAACCGACCTTTTTAGCTAACTTTCTAACTCTAGTTTAACATTACATTATAACTAACTATGATTAACTACTGCCGATTAACAGGAACTCGAAAAATAATTTTACAAATTTTAGAAGATAGGTATATCCAAAATATTTACAATATTTAAAATGATAACATATTGTACTACGCTTCGTTTTACTAATTGATTTATTGCTTACCTCACCACAAGTTTTATAATAGGTAATAATATAGTATTATATAATAATTTTAATAAAATGCAGAAAATTACCAACATCTTTTGAAATGACTCAATACTTTTATAAATTTAATTTTATAAAATGCATAGTGTATAAATATTTCAAGTAATTATTACTATCTTCCTTTATTTTTCACATAACCACTCACTAGTTACACGTGCAATGCACATGTTGATAGATTAGTACTTACGAAATTTACAGCCTTAGAACTTTTTATAATTAATTAAATTTTTACGGAGCAAAACTTTATGGATATTTTTTCAAGAAACCTAACTTGCTAGCGAAATATATATTTTTTCAAAATTACGAGAACTCGTGTATATATATCCCATATGTTACTCATTTTTTAAAATGCGACGATATATCATTCAAGTAATTAATAAAGTGTTCTAACCGTATTCCCTACATTGAAACAAAATAAAATACCACTGTTTTTCAAATTTTGGAAGTAAGGTTTATCAAAATATTTACAATATCTAAAAGCAAACCTTATTATCTTACGCTTTATTTTGCTAATCGATTTACTTGTCACTTTGCGACAATGCCTATTATATTAATCACGATGTTGCATCGCATCACTAATTAATTGTGTACCATATATATAGTCTAATTTTTAGATTGCAACACTGTATAATTTTAGTATCAAAATAATGAGCCATAATGGCTATGACTACTTACTACTATATTGAAATAAAACAACAACAACAGCGCAGTATAATCCCACAAGTGGGGTATATTGAAACAAAATGAAATAAAAATAATAATTTTGCCCATTTTGGAAGGTAGCTAGGTATATCCAAAATATTTACAATTTAAACAGATAACATATTGTGTACGCTTTGTTTTACTAATTGATTTATTTACCAACTTGCTACGATATTTTTGTAGGTAAATTTGATAAAACCTTAAATAATAAATTCTTTCTACAACTTCTGAAAAGACTCAATAATTTTTAAAAGTCAAATTTATAAAATGAATATTGTAAAAATACTCCAAGTAGTTATTACTATTTATTATTTCTTTTTTTCTTTCAACATTACACTCTAGCAAGAAATTCAATTCTGATAAAATATCTAAAAACATCATGTATTGCTTTTCTTTTTTAATACTAAACAATTTATTTATCGTTTCGCTACACTTTCTGCTATACCAATCGCGATGTTGCATCGTATTAACTTAATTACTTTCCATATATATAATTTTCATTTTAGATTTTGTCTACTTATAATTTAGTAACTATATAACGCGTTCTAACGGCTAGATAACTACTTATTAAATAGATACCGCATAACAAAAATAATATTTTTACAAAATTTGGACTGTAGGTATCTGCAAATATTTGTAATATTAAACAGATAACGTCTGACGTGCACTTCATTTTATTAATAAGTTTATTCCTGACCTTGCTATAAATTTTACTATAAGTAATACTTCATCCGTTCACTTGTATACTAAAAATATATTTATATTTTTACTTGTCACTTTACGCATATCAAGAGAAGGCAAAAAAAATTTTTCTGTTATACCAACATTATTTATTACTCGTTTCAAATCATTTTCTCAAATCCAATAAAATATGCATCAATTAATATGGGTATCATGATAAATTATGCACTTCATTTATTATTTCTTAAGGGGCGTGAAAAGTCAAAACGTGCCAAGTAAAAGTGAACGGAGGGAGCAATAAATCAAAACATTAAATATTTATTTCTATAAATTATGAAAAATAACCAACACCTTTAATAAGACTCAATACTTTTAGAAATTCAACTTTTTAAAATATATATTGTAAAAATAATTTAGTTATTTTTATTATTCCTTTTTTTTTTCACCACTCTTTAGTAAGAAATTCGAATTTTGAAGAGTTTGGTAGCCGTCATTCGTTTCATATAATCTTGCAACAACAACCCCCCCCCCCCCCCCCCACACTAAAAAAAAAAAAACGAAACGACAAAACTTCTCCTCACTGTTCCCTCCACTCTATTTAATGCATTTGCACCACCTTTCTGTTCACCTTGCAATTACTCCTCTCTCTCATTTTTCTCCTTCTCCTTCTTCACTCTCTACTCTCATCACCCCCATTCACTTTTCTTCTTATATCCACCCTGAAGGTAGGAGGGGGTGTGTCTCTCACTTTCTTTTGTGTCACTTTTACGGGCCAGAATCTTGAACCTGTAAGTTTCAAATTTTTGCTCGGTCTCTCGTCTCATCCGCAACAGCCCATAATAAAGTGGGAACACAAAGTTCTTTTTTTCTCATCTCTCTGTCGATTACGGATTTATATACATTCTATATATGTATATAGCTAGCTAGATACTAGATATGAGTTTTTTATATAATAAACTTCTTGTTATGTTGTTTTTCTGTTTAAGGCAGGATTTTAAAGGTTGGCTGATAGTTTCGTACATATAAATAGAAAGTGGGACATAGCTCAAGATTTTCGTGAGAGCCTGTTATTTTATTTTATTGTTCTTTTCACAGCATATACACATGTATGGCGTTTTTTTTTTAAAAGCAAAACCACCTGACGAAATTTTTATAGGATTCCTATACTTTTTAATTTGTTTCTTGAGATTCTCTTTCCGTGAACAGGCAAAAAAAAAAAAATCAGATAAATGTACGAATTCCTTTTTTTTTCCTCTTATCCCTTTAGTTTACGTGAAGTTATTTCCTTTTTGGTACGTTCCAAAAAGAATGTCCCCTTTCTAATTTGGAAATAATTTAGTTTAAACTTTTAATTATACCTTTAATGAGAAGCTTTTATAATCGCACAAATACTCTTGACCCATTTTTGTCTTTATGACCATAAATTCCAAAAATCGTTATTTTTTCTTAAACTTCATATCGAGTGAAAAGATTCTAGTAGTTTGAAAAAATCAAATAGCTAAAATAGAAATGATTAAGAATATAAATCTATAGAGTTTCTCGTTGACTTTTCTTATACTATGCACACTGCTTTAGGGTTTTTGGTGAGTGGAGAAAGTAGGACGGAATCATGAATCCGGCAAACCAGTTTTCGTCGATGATCAGAAATGATGGGAATGATGGTGGATATGTTTCTTCATCTTCTGGACTCCCGCTTGGTCAGGTAAATTCTATATACTTTTTTTTTTGTTGAAACTTTTAGTTTTCTATGTGCCTTTATGAAGTCCTCACTACTACTGTAGCAATGCATGTTTTGTTAGGCATTTGTGGAGATGGAATTTCTGGGCTATTCTTTAGTTAGACTGTCATCAATACTGAAATCGTCATTATTAATGGACACACGGAATCTAATATCTTTCCTTTTTTTTTGTAAGAGTCTTCACTGAAAAGTTAAAATTAATAATGAAGATTTAAGATGGAAAAAATTCATGTGTTCCTCAAGTAAATCTTACGCGGCATAAATCTAGATTAGTACGATCGAAACCTGTAGAACACCACACAAGGAAAGAAAAACAAAAATGAAAAAAAAAATAGCCCTCCAAAAAACAAGTCTTGTTTGGCCATAAAAAAAAATTCACTTTTTTCGGATTTTTTTTACTTTTGGAAATCACTAATGTTTGGTCATAAAAATTTCAAATTCACTTAAAGTTGAATTTCAAAAAAAATTCAAAAATTTGAAAACTCTAAAAAGTAATTTTTCAAAATTTTTTCTTCAAATAACTCACAAAAATTCAAAACATCTTCAAATTATTCATATCCTAACGTAACTCTAATTTAAAAATATCATTTTCACTTTAAAACTTTTTTTATTTTTTTTCGAAATTTTACAATTTTTATGTTCAAACGCCCACGAAAGAAGATAGAATCCAAAAGGGAAAAAGCAATACTTATTGATTAATCTCGCTAATGTGTTCACCAATAGTCATTTTTGCCTTTTCGAGTAAAATCCTTCTCGAGAACTGAAAATCGCGTCTAGGTCTTAAGCCTCATCCACCCAACCAACTCACATCCACCTGGGGTCTTAAGGGGAGAGAGTATAAATTATGGTCAAACCAAAGGCTTACTTGTTTTCACACATTTTCAACATTGGTCCTTTTCCACTGAGACATACACTAATATAAATAGACCCTTTTTTTAAATAAAAAAAAGACGACTTGTGTCCTTTTCTCAAATTTCTATCTGTGTATATTTATTTATGCAACAAAGAGACAGAAATGGTCTTTCATAATCAATCTCTTTACCAGCGTAAAACAAAAGTAAGGTTGCGTATACACTATCTTCCTTAGATCTCTGCTTGTAAAATTACACTTATTATTATTGTGCAACAAAGAAATAGAAATAAAATGTCCTAGCAACAGTGAATTAACTCTATTTTTATCTGTTCGAAAATTTGATGTTCAATATTTTTTTGAAGTCTGTGAACATTCTATCATTTGTATAGCAGTCAGGTAATATAATGGAAAGTCAGATTCATTCACTGGACATGGCGTCAAACACATCGGAAAGTGAACTAATGCCGCTGCTGATGGAGGAGGAATTCGACAGCAAATCCGGTAGTCATGACAATAATGAAGAAGGCAAATCCAGTGATGAACAAGATGTTAATCAGCCTGAGAGGATAAAGCGCTATCACCGCCACACTCAGCATCAGATCCAAGAAATGGAAAAGTAAGCACGTCATAGTGTCTCAATAAGATTTCGAATAGCGGTCTCTCTGGAACTAACAAAACAAAAAGATGAAAAACTAGAGTTTGTTTTTGCTTCTCTTTCTTGTTGTACAGCTTTAATTTATTTATGCTATTAATTTGTAATTATTTTTTTTGCGATTAGTTTCTTTAAGAACTGTCCACACCCGGATGACAAGCAAAGGAAGGAGCTCAGTCGTGAACTAGGGTTAGAGCCGCTGCAAGTGAAATTTTGGTTCCAAAATAAACGTACTCAAATGAAGGTATAATACTATAATTCGTTTTTATTATCAAAATAATGCTTGTTTATTAAGTACGAACAACATCCCCACTCCTCTAAATAGAAGATTCAGTTAGAAAAACTTTTGACATGCATTCACACTTGAACCGTCATTTTCCTATTTCTTTTCACTAACAAGCAAAAAACATGTGGACCCATGTCATATTTATCCACCCATAAGTTTGAGAAATAAACTTTACGAATTAGTCATGGATGAGTGACTTTTGTGTTTTAAACAAAAAATACATTACTTTAAATTTTCAAATAGTATTTGAGTAATAAACTTTATTTCCCTGGCAGAATCAAAATGATCGTTCCGAGCTCTCATCACTTCGAGATGAAAATGAAAAGCTTAGGACTGAACATGTGCAGCTCCGTGAAGCTCTCAACAATGCTACTTCTTGCCCTATATGTGGCGGCCCACAAATTAGTTTAGGTGAAATGTCATTTGAAGAAAATCAATTGAGGATCGAAAATGCTCGACTAAAAGAAGAGGTAAAATAAAAGAAAAAAAAATTGTCTCAATGATATTTAAATATTTTGCCACATTTTGGTTGTTAAATTTAATTTTTTCGACCTTTCTTTTTCTAGCAGGTTGATCGAATTTCAGCTTTCGCAGCAAAATATGTGGGCAAGCCAGTTTCGAGCTTAAACGTTTACTCGCCTTCAGTAACTCCTCCTAGTTCACTTGATCTTGGAAATGCATTTGGAAATAACAGAGAGGTTATAAGATCATCATTTAACGGACCAACAGAGGCCGAGAAGCCATTTATAATTGAACTAGCAGTTGCAGCAATGGAAGAGTTTATTCAAATGGCTCAAATGGGAGAACCACTTTGGTTGCCTAGCGTTGATCGTCGAACAAATTTTCTAAATGAAGAAGAGTATGTTAGATTGTTCCCTACAGGAATTGGACCTAAGATTGCAGGGTTTAAGACTGAAGCTTCAAAAGATACTGCTGTTGTTTTCTTGAATCCTATCAACTTGGTTGAAATTCTTATGGACACGGTACACACTCATTTTACTCCTATTTATAATTTCAGCTATATATAGGAATTTATAATTTCAACTATATCATGGGTTCAAGCCGTGGAAGCAGCCATGAATGCTTGCATTAGGGCAGACTGTGTACATTACATCCTTGGGGTGCAGCCTTTCCCCGAAACCTACGTGAATGCGGGATTCCTTGTGCAATTGGGATTCCTTTTTTCATATATAAGAAATTGTGAACTATAGGTTTAACATTTGATTTCAAGTACCAAATAATAGCCCTAGCCAATTTTGGAGTAATTATGATGATCAATCCAAATAATTTATTATTGTTTTAATTGAGTGGTTATATATATGTCACAATTAATTTCTAAGATATTTAAATTGAAACAGTCGGAATAATATCTTTTGTCTCTCTTGTGATCACCAGAATAAGTGGTCAAGTATGTTCTCAAGTATTGTGTCGACGGCTGTTACAATGGATGTGTTATCAACTGGAGTTGCGGGAAATTTCAACGGAGCATTGCAAGTGGTAATACATTGATGTTCTTCCTCATTAATTTTTTCTTTCTTCGTATATTGTTTGCACTAGGATACAAATATGAAATCACATGTAAAATTTCCCTTTCTCTAATTTTGTGTCACCTATTCACTGTTTTGGCAGATATTTGCAGAATTTCAAGTACCATTTCCACAGGTTCCAACTCGAGATTGCTACTTCGTAAGATATTGTAAACGAAGTGTTGATGGAATATGGGCAGTTGTCGACGTTTCCCTCGACTATCTGCGTCCTATCCCGACTGCTAGTTGCCAGCGAAGGCCCTCAGGATGTCTAATTCAAGCAATGCCAAATGGGTACTCAAAGGTAAATCCTTCTAAATAATCGTATTATAAGCCTGATATTTAGGTGGATAATGGTAAAGAAATGGGCTCGTTAATTATCTACCAAATTTTGAACCGTGTACCATCTAGCTTTCAAAGATTTCTCGGTTACTGGTATCAAGTACTACCAAGTTTGTCTATTGCGACTATAAATTAGAATTCTTGTAAGTCAATATTTTACCGTGGTCAGGTCACCTGGATGGAGCATGTAGAGGCTGATGATACAGCAATCTATAACATTTACAAGCCTCTTCTGAATTCTGGCCTTGCATTTGGGGCAAAGCGTTGGATTGCTACTTTGGATAGGCAATGTGAACGGCTAGCAAGTGCAATGGCCACAAATTTACCCGACGATGACATGACTAATATGGGTAAGTACAGTAATACATCTTTTGAATGATGTGAAAAATAAACTTAGTTCTTGAATTTAAATTCCTGAATTGACGTTCTTATCTTCTTTAATCATTTTCCTATACAGTATTAGGAGGTCCAGAGGGAAGAAGGAGTGTGTTGAAGCTAGCGGAGAGAATGGTAATTAGCTATTGTTCTGGAGTTAGTGCTACGGCAGCTCATCAATGGACAACTCTCTCAGGAAGTGGTTCAGAAAATGATGTTCGAATCATGTTTAGGAAAAGCATTAATGATCCAGGCAGACCTCCTGGCATTGTGATGTGCGCTGCTACTTCCTTCTGGCTCCCGATTTCTGCGAAAACAGTGTTTGATTTTCTCCGTGATGTGAACACTAGGAGCGAGGTACGCTTTGTATTCAATCATTTTCGTATAGTTTCTGAATATCTAAACTATGCTCAGTAAAGTAGATAAGTTAGCAAGTGAGGGTTCTGATCTAAATGTTTTTGCGGAAACTTTGTGTCATGATTCCCCTCCCTCTTTTTTATGAAACTAATCTACAAGATTTACAAGTAGAACTGTTAATATGGGCTGACCCAGTCCAGCCTAGCCAGCCGATGCGGGTTTTGGCATTTGACAAGCTACGTTGGGCCGGGCCACTATTTCAATCGGCATTAAAATGGTCAACCCGACCCATCTTTACGTGTTCATGGGCCCATACGGGCCAGTCCTTCATTTTGCAAAACTTAATAATATTTGATATTGTTCAAATAGATTACTATAAAACACAAAAATGGAGGACACTATTTCATTTGTTAAAAGTCAATACTCAAAACAAACTATTCAAAAATATTTTCTAAGTGCTCATGGCATATTCAACACCGGCAAATCATCTTCAACAAATACATTTGAATCCTTTTGTGAAATACAAATATCTTAACATCTTCATTTAATCTAAATCTATAATGATATGCAAAGTTAATTAGTTAAACATTAAGAAATAACTAAAAAATTTAAGAACAAAAAATATTTATATCCACATAAAAAATATTACCAATTTGAAATTGGACTACTATTCTTGTTATTTTTAGTTCCCTATTTTTTTTTATATTTTTAATTAAATAGTATATTATTAAGCCCACGGGTTTGACCAACCCAAGCCTTGATCAAGCCTCGTGGGCCACGGGCTAACTTGGGATGGGATGTCTTGAATATTTTTTTACTAGAAGCATTGAAGCCTAACTGTTGCACTTCTACTTTCCTAATTACAGTGGGATATACTATCCAATGGGAGTGTTATTCAGAGATTGGTTTATATTGCTAATGGCAGGGAAACAGGCAGCTCTGTCTCCATATTGAGAGTGAATGTAAGCAAATATAACCTTCGTTTTTACTTTCTTTTCCCATAATATGATTCATGAAACAGCATGTCTACTCACTCGGGTAGGGATAAGGCCTGCGTACACACTACCCTCCCCATACTGCACTTGTAAAATTTTACTGGTAGTTATTGTTGCAATATGGATTAAATAATTAACGCACATTCCAATATTTGGTTGTTGAGTTGCAGAGTAGTGCAATCTCAAGCCAAAACAATATGTTGATATTGCAAGAGAGCAGCACAGATCCAACAGGGTCATTTGTTGTTTATGCACCTGTTGATGTTCCTGCTATGAACACAGTAATAAATGGCGGAGATCCGGAATACGTCGCGCTTCTACCTTCTGGATTTGCTATACTACCAGATGGTCCTCCAGGCAGAATTGCTGGTGGATCTCTCCTCACTATTGCATTTCAGATTTTTGTTGATTCTGTTCCTACCGCTAAGCTTTCCCTTGGATCAGTTGCTACTGTCAACAAACTCATTGCTTGCACAGTTGATAAGATCAGGGCTGCTCTTCTATCCGATACCCCTCGATGCTAAACTGTAAGCATATGTTAAATTACCAACTTAGATTCACAGTCAAATATTTATAGATATTTTATATATTCTTAATACATATATAAGGTTTGGACAAAAGCTTTTGGGTTCACGTGAAATATTATGTTACACAAATAGCCATCCAGATTCAATGTTTACTTTTTCTAGCTGGTATACATACATTATACATTGATTATACATAGTTATACATTCGCCGACTATTTATAATTTAAGAAATTAGGTGGGCGGCTATATAGGTTAATTTTTCAATAATTAAAAGATAATTATAGGTAGCCATTCATAAAAAGTGATTATTAACCTATATTTAAAACAAATTACCTACTTTAACAGGTGATAATATATTGATTGTGCAAAAATTATTTGCACTATCAACGTATATAAGTTTAAGGGTAACGATCACTTTTAACCCGCGGCCAAAATTATTTACTTCCGTTAACCCGAAAGTGTATAAATTTTTTATATTTTCTCTATATAACGTACAAAAATATATATACATACAAAAATTATACATTATTTCGACTACTATTTTAAGAGCGGCTATACAATATCTCTTTGTTAAAAACTATATGGTGTCACAGTTGTATTTGTTCTTGACGCTTTATTTGTTTTTTTGCTCTTTTTTTCTTTGTTGGTTGCAGTTGTGTAGGGAAGGAACAGTAGAGAAGAAGAAGGCAAGGAATAAAATGAAGTCAAGAGCGCACCTTGTTGCTTTGATTGTGATATTGGTTGCTTTAGCCAATGGAATAATCAAAGGGTTTTCTATACAAGTTTTGTTAGGATATATGAGGTTCGTGAATTGACTTCCTCGGGCGATTTGAAAAGGAAGTTGTATAGATTTATAGGTTTGGACCTGGAGTTTAATTTACTGCTTCCTTCCCTATGCCTATTCGGGATTTTTGTTTAATTTCTGTTTTTTGGTCGTGAACTTAAAAGCATTTGCAGAATCTTTTGTCTGCTTTTGCTTATTTATTTCAATATCTATCAAAATAGTTGGCTTCTTTTGCCAAATATTCTCTTTTCTTGCTTAGTTTTTGTTTCTTTTGAATTTATTTGCGAGTTTAAATTGTAAATTCATCATGTGGTAATGGGCCTTTGGCGGGGTAAGTGGGCGACGGCCCAACATTTCTATTAGTTCATTATAAAAATTGCACGGGGCGCCCTATTTGATCACCCCCATTTAATCTATACCCATTTTTTTTAAAACTTTTAATTTGTACCTGTTTTTTAAATAACTTCAGCCCTATTTCTCCTCCTCCTTCTAACTTTTACCTTTTATGCAGTACGTATTTATTTTTGGTGCTCAGCACACATTGAAACAATTTATGTTTGCTTTAAATGTACATCTGTATTTTGTAATATAATACCTTTTAAGTTGTTGTTCTACTCATAATAAGAATTTATGCTGAATACGCTTGTATATTGATAGTTCTTTATCCTTATCAGATAGGTTTAGAAGGGAACTTGTTTAAAATAAAATTTGAATTCAAGAGTATTATTAATTCAGTAAGCGAGAAATAACTAGAGTTTAAAATTACAAAACGAAAGACAAAAAAGCAGAAGCTGAAGAAGAAAGAAAAGAAGTGGAACACACAAGCACTAGAAAGAAAAGAGAACTAAATAACTTCAACTCTAGAGCTGATGTTCGACAGTTACAAAACAAAAACTTCAGCTCTAGAGCTGAAGTTATTTAGTTCTCTTTTCTTTCTAGCTGATCAATCGCGAAACACCAAAAACAGTAGTGATTGCCTCAGACTTCAACTCTAGAGCTGAAGTTTCCCAGTTACAACACAAAAACTTCAGCTCTAGAGCTGAAGCTTACAAACAAAAACTTCAGCTCTAGAGTTACAAAACAAAAACTTCAGCTCTAGAGCTGAACTTCAGGCCCGGCTACTAGAATGCTTATGTTTTGCGTGATTGTCTTTGCTACTTCAGCCCCGTATGCTGAAGTTATGCGAAAAAGCGGTTACGCTTGCAATATTTTTTGCAAAGCGGGCACGAGTTAAAACGTGACACAAAAAGCGGGTATAGATGCGGGTTGGTAAATTATGGATGGCTAATTGCTACTCAAAAGCCGAAAGTAATTCTTAAATGGAAAAGTTTCATTCCTATACACTATATGAAACTTTATTATAACAAATGTCCCAGTTTTTAATATTACCCGACCTGGACATATTTTTCCTACAGAATCTATACAAATCATTTAAAAAAAGAATCCTTTCTGCTGTAACATTCCTTTTTTAGGAGCAAGAATTTGGGATAGTAAAGAATTCTACCGAGATTATTTGAAACACATTACTCACCATTTATTAGGCTTGAAATTATTCCATTTCTCTCACAATTTTGATACTTTATTTTTCATTGTATATTCTGGTTTCACAAGCAAAATCGAATCAATTATATACAATTGTACTTAATCACGCGCAATAATGTCAAAAATAGCTATTATGCTTCAGCTAAATGATAATTGGGATAGCTTTGTGAGATACAGGGATTTTCGTATCGACGGGATTGTAATCAGGGAAGATGAAACTTATAGCTAATTGATTTCTACAATCGCAGAGCATCAAATGATTGATACATCAGAAAAATAATTGAAATCAAGTACATTGTCAACGAAAATTGTCCGCCAATGAAAATTAGGAACGATATGGGAGTTCTAGTATACGTGGAGATGAAAAAGGAAAATAGCAGCTTAGGAATGTATCCGCTGTGTATAACAGTGCGGGATTTTGATTTGGCATGCAGTATGTCTATTTCGAACGCAATTGCAGGTTTGATCTGTTATACCAATGGTGAAATTTATTTTTATCTCGTGCGTGCTACAATGTTTCTACAATATTTCTACAAAAAGAACTACATAACATGTGTAGATCAAAATAAGTATTGAATTTCATTTGTTCTACAAATTTTCTACAATATTTCTAAATAAAAACTACATAACATATGTATATCAATTGTTATGAATATGTAAGTCCTGGATTTTATTGTTCTATAATTATTCTACAAAATATCTACAATATATTTCATAACAGTATTTAGCTTTAATTGATTGCAGGTTCATCTGAACACTGAAGTTGATTGATATACCAACATCTCCTGAGATAGTGGAATATGAAAGTATAATCATAACAGAAAATACACCAACTGTTATTGAAGTAGGCCAAGTATACAAAGACAAGAAAATAATTGCTAGTGCAATGAAGCACTATTCTGTCATGAACAAGTTCCAATTTAGGATGAAAAGGTCTAGTACTAGAAGGTATGAACAGTTCAATGGTCAAAAATCATGTCTTTGTTTATTTTGTAGTTTATTTGTATTTTTTTGTTCTTCAGCATTTGTAATATCTTTGTATACAATTTGTAGATAATTTGGAGTTTTTTTGTATATAAATTGTTAAATATAATATTTTTATTTTTAAAATTATTTTTGTTCTGTAGCTACTGCGTGGTATGTGTTGGGGAAGATTGTACATGGCACTTCAAGTCCACCATCATAAATGATTCGGCAATGTTCAAGGTTCGAAAATTCAACAGCTTGCACGCATGCTCTTTGATGGACAATACCTACATACATCGCAAACCTACTTCCATGGTAGTGGGTAGCATGGTTATACCAAAATATGGAGATCCTAAGATAGTTTACACACCAAAAGACATTCAAACTGATATGTTATGTGTACACGACTTGAGCTTAATATACATGCAAGCTTGGAGAGCAAAGGAAAAGGCTTTGGAATTTTTGAGAGGTGATCCTGCTGACTCCTATAGTCGATTGCCTAGTTATTTGTATATTCTGGAGAAGACTTATCTAGGGTCTGTAGTTAAATTAAAGAAGACTGACGATAACTGTTTCTTGTATGCTTTTGTCGCAATGAGTATGTCAATCAATGGTTGGAAATATTGTAGGCCAGTTGTAGTAGTTGATGGGACCTTTTTGAAGTCAGTATACATGGGAATAATGCTAACAGCTAGCACAATGGATGCAACAGGTATTGTAGATTTGTTTTAGATATATTGTAGAAAATTTATTATTTGTATGTATTTTTCTTTATCGACAGTTTTATGATGGAAATTGAATTCCTTTTTGCCACATATGATAGGTAGTATATTACCACTGGCATATGCTGTTGTTGATTCAGAAAATGAGGCATCATGGAAGTGATTTTTTGAGCAATTCAAACATGCATATGGTGAAAGACCAAATATGTGTGTTGTTTCTGATCGAAATGACAGTATCTTGAAGGCAACATCTATTGTTTATGCCGGCATGTCACATTATTCTTTCATGTGGCATATTTGGACAAATATAAGGTCAAAGTTCAAGAAAGGTCATCTAAAGTTAAGCGACTTGTACTTTGCCATGGCACGATCATACATGCTTGATGAATTTAATGAAAGAATGTCAAAGATTGAAAAGATCGACACACGTGTTAAAGCATATATATATGATATTAGCTATCACAGATGATCTCGAGTACATGCTACGGTGAACAAAAATTGGACTATGACATCAAACACTGCAGAGTCATTGAATGCGGTAACAAAAAATACAAGAGAGTTGCCGATAGTAGAACTATTAGAGTACATGATGACTCTTCTTGAATGATGGACTAATTAAAAGTTATTGAAAGCAAAGGGTACATTCACATACCTTGGGTTTAAATTCAACAAAGATTTGAATGACAACAGAACATCGTCGCAGAAGCTTAAAGTAAGCTATATCCAATAACATCTGATCAATTATTGCATCAAACTAAAATATGAACATATATTATAGATAAATTGTTGAATGCTTGTAGTTATTTTGTATATATCGCTGATAATTTGTTGTTTGTTTGTACTGTAATTGTAGGTGAGGGCTTCAATAGATTACATCCATACAGTTCTAGATGGTGTGAGGCGCTATATTGTTTGTCTTGAAAACAAGAGATGTAGTTGTGGACAATTCCAGCTTGATGAACTTCTTTGTCCACATACTTTGGCTGCTTTAAGGCACATGGATGAGTCTTATGAAAAATATTGTTCTTCTTATTATACGAGGGAGAGCCTCTTGCATACTTATGAAACACCAGTAGACCCGTTGCCTTATAAAAGCAAGTGGAATGTGCCACAACATATAACTGAAGAAGTTGTAAATCCACATACCCGGAAAAGACAGCTAGGAAGACCTCAAAAACAAAGATACAAAACACATGATGAAGTAAATGCAAAGAAGTACAAGGTTTCATGTGGCAACTGTGGAATAAAAGGGCATAACAAAAGATCTTTCAATAATGCTCCCAAGAAGAAATAAAATTTGATATAGTCAACAGATTTTTTGATAAAAAGTGTTGAGGTGTTCGGGAGAATTATAGTTGAGGTGTAATTGTGTTGATATATTGAGTAAAGACTGTTTCCTATAATGAAATGATTTCAACTCTTAATGTAGTTGGTTTGAATTTGTTTTGTTTAATTACTGAGCATATTGAGTTCAGACTTTCATAACTTGATTGGATTATGAATGATTTATATCAATATCACACAATTACTTAATTATCTATATCACAAATCATTAGTGAACAATGATTCTTACAAGGTATCTACAAAAAATCTATAAAATAACTACATAATCTGGCGTTTGACAGAATAACTACATAATAATTAAGTTCTAAAGGATTTTTATGCTAACATTAATGAGATCAAGTACTAATAACTTTCAACCAATCAAGATAAAAATAATATAATATTTCCTATTGTTAGCACTAGTATCCTAGATAAAATAACAAAACATAGGGTAAAATAATTGTATCACAAATCTGCTACATTCAACAAACTTGCTCATACGCAACAATTTGTCTACAGCCTTTCTACAAAATCAACTGCATTTAAACAATTTAACTACATTTTCCCTACAAAAAATGACAACTAATTCATCTTCTTTCGGACTTGTGTTATCTCGTTCACAACTGGTAAAAATAAATAATGAAAACAAAGAGTAACAACAAAAAATAAAAGTAGTGGAATAAAATACTAACAATTTTGAACCAAAAAAGGATCTCCATAGTATTTTGATTTAAAGTAGTAATTTCATGGATAAAAACAACAAAACTAAAGGTAAAACAATTGTAGCACAAATCTGCTACAAATATGTTTTAACTAACTTGTTCTAAGATAACAGATTGTCTACAACTTTACTACAAACCCACTATACCTACACATTTTAACTACAATTTTACTACAGAATAGGGAAACTAATTCTTCTTCTTCTTCCGGAGTTTTGTTCTCTCATTTGCAGCTGGTGGACCTTTTCTTCTTGCTAATCTGTCAGTCACCTCATTCTCACTAATTGCACCAATGTCTCGCTTTTTCCTAGCATAATCCCAAAGTAGAGCTCCACAGCGTCTACAATGTTGATCAATATCAGAAAGGTCTTCCTTTGAAATCGATATCTCTCCAATGCTGACATATTCAGTAAATGCAGCAACGTATACACCATAGTCACTGCAAAATAGAAATTAGGGGAAAGAGATTTAGCATTCAGCGATTGAATAAAATCTGTTAAATTATTTTTAAAATGAATTCTACGTTCCAAGGCTTAAAAACCTTTTTTAGTATTACCTCGATTTGCGTGTGTAGTTCGGGCACGTAGCCAGAAAGCCTATATGTGAAAATTTGTGAAAAATGATAAATTTTGACTATAAAATGAATTAATTTGACTTCGGTCAATGTTTTGGGTAAACGTATCCGGACCCATAATTTGACGGTCATGGAGGGTCCGTAGAAAAATATGAAACTTGGGCGTATGCCCGGAATCGAGTTCCGAGGTCACAAGTCCGAGAAATGAAGTTTTGAAGAAAATTATTTTCTAAAATTGTTTATAAGGTTTGGAAATAAATTTTGATTAAAACTTGATAGTATCGGGCCCGTATTTTGGTTCCGGCGCCCGATACAGGTCTTAAATGTGACTTAAGATAATCCTGTGAAGTTTGGTAAGAAACGGAATCCATTTGACGTGATTCGGACCTTAAATGCAAAATTTGATGTTTAAAGAAGTTTTGAGAAATTTCATTGATTTTGAGGTTTAATTCGATGTTTATGATGTTATTTTGGTAATTTGATTATACAAATAAGTCCGTAGGATATTTTTGAGGTTGTGTGTATATTTGGTTTGGAGCCCCGAGGGCTCGGGTGAGTTTTGGATAGGCCACGGGGTGCATTTCGGACTTAGAAAATTGCAGGTTTTTCAGCTGTGCATAGCAGGCCTGCAGGCTTCGCATTTACGAAGCCTGGCTCACAAATGCGAGCGGCTTGTCGCAATTGCGAAAAAAGCCTAGGCTAGCTCCCTCTCGCAAATGCGAGACGATCTTCGCAAATGCGAAGTTTCCCAATTTGGCCAGTGATCGCAAATGCGATGCCTGGTTCGCAATTCCCAGCTTGCAAATGCGAGCCTCCCTTTGCATTTCCCAACTTAGCAGAGGTCGGGGTTTGCAATTGCGAACCCCTGTTCGCAATTCCCACATCTGCAACTTTTATACTTAGACGATTTTTAACCAATTTTTCACATCTTTTCAAAACACAAAACTCCCTAGGGAGATTTTTCAAGAACAACTCTTCTTCCAAATTGATTGTAAGTTAATTTTAACTCATTTTCTTCAATCATTAACATCTTTTAATATGATTTCAATTCAAAATCAATGATTTTCATGGGGGAAATTGGATGTTTTGGGTAGAACCTAGGTTTTTTCAAAATTGGGGATTTGGACCTTGATTTGAGGTCCGATTCCCAAACAAATTATATATTTGGGTTCGTGGGGGAATGGGTAATCGGATTTTGGTTTGAACCTCTGGTTTTGACCATGTGGGCCCGGGACGATTTTTGACTTTCTGGGTAAAACTTTGGAAAAACTCACTTTCATGCATTGGGGTTGATTCATTTAGCGTTTATTGATGTAATTAAGTAACTTGTGGCTAGATTCAAGCAAATTGGTGGTGGAATCAAGGGGTAAAGCTATAATTGAAATGTGAATTATGTATGTGGCATCGAGGTAAGTGTTTGGTCTAACCTTAACTTGAGGGATTAGGAGTTGTGTCTTATTTGCTACATGTTAATTGTGGAGTACGACGTATAGGCATGGTGACGAGTATTTATACATTGGTGTCAAGTATGCCCGTAAGTCATGTATTGTAATTGTTATGACTCCGTTGTGATTTATTGTGCCTCACATGCTATTATCATCATTGTTCCCTTGCCGGGATGTTTGTCTTGATATTATTGTTTCCTTGCCGGGATATTGTTGAAATATCATTGTTCCCTTTCCGGGATGTTGTCTTAATATTAATGTTCCCTTGCCGAGAAAGTTGTTGTATTGCTCTTTCTCCCTTGCCGGGATTCTTTGTGATTATTATTGGTTTGTAACTGGGATCGGGTGGCACGCCGCCATAGAAAGATATGAAATGGGAGCGAGTGGCATGCCTGCCATGAGATAATTGAAATGGGAGTGGGTGGCATGCCTGCCATGAGATAATTGAAATGGGAGCGGGTGGCATGCCTGCCACAAGATATTTGAAATGGGAGCGGGTGGCACGCCTGCCACAAGCAGGTGGCACGTCTTCCACAAGATATGTGAAATGGGATCGGGTTGCACGCCTGCAATGAGGTAAAAGAAATGGGATCGGATGGCACACCGCCATAGAAATATATGAAATGGGAACGAGTGGCATGCCTGCCGCGAGATAATTGAAATGGGAGAGGGTGGCATGCCTGCCACGAGATAATTGAAATGGGAGCGGGTGGCATGCCTGCCACAAGATATTTGAAATGGGAGCGGGTGGCACGCCTTCCACAAGATATGTGAAATGGGATCGGGTTGCACGCCTGTAATAAGGTAAAAGAAATAGGATCGGGTTGCTCAACAAGATGTGAAATGAAAGTGAAATCTGCCTTTATTTTCTTATCCTTGTTCGTAGTTGAATTTTGGTTCCTTTATAATTCTCTTGATATTCTATTTTTACCTGTTATTCCCCGAAGCATGTTTTCACCCTCCCACCTTTATTTGTTTATTCCTGCTTTACTTTCCGCTGTTTATTATATAACTACACAGGTTTATTTGGTGGTCTGGTCCTAGCCTCGTTACTACTTCGCCGAGGTTAGGCTAGGCACTTACCAGCACATGGGGTCGGTTGTGCTGATACTACACTCTGTACTATGTGTAGATCCCGGAGCAGCTCTTGGACCGTAGTTTGGAGGCTACCTACAGTCCACGCGGAGACCCAAGGTACCCCTGCTGGCGTCCGTAGGCCCTGGCGTCTCCTCTATCTTTTATATCTTGCTTTATCTTTTTGCTTCAGAAACAATGTGTCTTTTATTTTCAGACCTTGTATTTAGCAGTCTTAGACCATCTGTGATACTGTGACACCAGGTTTTGGGTGATTAAGGCCTAAGCAGTTGTAATAGATACAGATTTCAGATATTTTATTGTTTTCTTCCACTTAAATTAAATTTCCGCAGTTTATACGTTATCGCTTTATGTTTGTTAAAAGGAAATAAATGGGTAATGAAGTAATTACTTTAAAGGATTGGCTTGCCTAGCTCACATTAGTAGGCGCCATCATGACTTCCGAGGGTGAAAAATACGGGTCGTGACAAGTTGGTATTAGAGCTCTAGGTTACATGGGTCTCACAGTTCACAGACAAGCTTAGTAGAGTCTGAGAGATTGGTACGGAGACGTCTGTATTTATCCCCCAGAGGCTACAAAGTTAGGAAAAACTTCACATTTATTCTTTCCTATCGTGGGGTTTGGTTTCTCAATGCTAATTGAATTTCTACTCTGTTCATTCGCAGATGGCGAGAACACGCACTTCCTCATCCGCTGACCAGCAACATGAGCCCCCAACAGCAGCTCCCGCGAAGGGCGGAGGGCGAGGCCATGCTAGAGGCCGAGGTAGGGGCAGAGCTCAGCCCCAAGCAGCAGCACCAGCAGTGGAGCCTCAGGTTGATTTTGATGATGAGGTTCCGGCCCCAGCAGTTTCGGTGGGTCCAACTCAGGTCCTAGAGGGCTTTATTGTTACCCCAGCACTTCAGGATGCTCTGGTCCGTCTAGTGGGTCTTTTGGAGAGTGTCACCCGGGCAGGCTTGCTTCATGAGGCACCAGCCGTCTCTCAGGCTGGAGGAGGAGCCCAAACTCTTACTACTCGCACTCTGGAGCAGGTAGCTCCCCAATTCCAGACTCCAGCGGTTCAGCCAGTCGGAGCAGTTCAGTCAAGTGTGGTAGCTCAGACCGGTGATGGAGCAGCTATGTCTGTCGATGCTTTGTGGAGGTTGGATAGGTTCACCAAGCTCTTTACTACCACTTTCAGCGGTGCATCTACTGAGGATCTCTAGGATTATCTAGATAGCTGTCATGAGGTACTCAGGAACATGGGAATAGTTGAGACCAATGGGGTCAATTTTGCTACTTTTGGCTTGTTTAGATCCGCCAAGACTTGGTGGAGAGATTATTGCTTGGCTAGACCAGCCAGATCTCCAGCATTGACTTGGGAGCAGTTTACACAGCTATTTCTAGAGAAGTTTCTCCCCATCACTCAGAGAGAGGCCTATCGGAGACAGTGTGAGCGTCTCCAGCAGGATTCTATGACTGTTACTTAGTATGAAACCAAATTTATCAAGTTGGCTCGTCATGCTCTTATCATACTTCCCACCGAGAGACAGAGGGTGAGGAGGTTCATGGATGGACTTATTCAGCCAATTCATCTTCAGATGGCTAGGGAGACAAGGAGTGAGATTTCCTTCCAAGAGGCGACCAAAGTGGCCTGGAGAGTTGAGATGGTTCTATCGTAGGGAGGTGGTCAGGGGTCTGACAAGAGGCCTCGTCATTCAGGCCGATTCAGTGGTACCTCGTCTGGAGGTAGGGATTCGTATGGTAGAGGCCATCCTCCTAGGCCTTTCCAGTCAGCACTTCAAGTTTCTCACGGTGCTTCAGGTGGCTGTGGTCCTCAGATGCAGTATTCTGATCAGCAGTCCTACAGTGTACCACCAGCTCCTATCAGTGCATCACCACTTCAGAGTTTCCAGGGTAATCAGCCCTAGCAACTGAGGGCTTGTTTTACTTGTGGCAACACGAGGCACATTGCTAGATATTGCCCTCGAGCATCAAGCAGCTCTCAGCATCAGGGTTCTTGTGCCATGGTTCAGGCACCGAGTGTCCCACAGCCCGCCCAGCCAACTAGAGGTGGGGGTAAAGGTGCTAAATGTGGAGGTAGAGGTGGAGCTCAGGCCGCTAGAGGTGGAGGCCAGCCAGCAGCAGGTCGTCCTAGAGATGTAGTTCAGGGTGGTGGGGCCCAGCCCCGATTTTATGCTCTTCCAGCTAGGCCCGAGGCTGAGGCTTAAGATGTAGTTATTACAGGTATGGTTCTGGTTTGTGATAGAGATGCTTCAGTGTTATTTGATCCAGGGTCTACATACTCGTATGTGTCATCTTATTTTGTACTGTATCTGGTTATGCCTAGTGATTCTTTGAGTGATCCTATTTATGTGTCTACACTAGTAGGTGACTCTATTATGGTAGATCGAGTCCATCGTTCATGTATAGTTGTTATTGGAGGTCTTGAGACTCGTGTAGATTTGCTTCTTCTAGACATAGTCGATTTTGATGTCATATTAGGGATGGACTAGTTATCACCTTACCACGCTCTCTTGGACTGTTATGCCAAAACTGTGACCTTAGCCTTGCCGAGTTTACCTCGTTTAGAGTGGAGGGGGACTCTTGGTCATTCTACCTGTAGTGTTATCTCTTATGTGAAGGCTCGGCGTATGGTCGAGAAGCGGCGTTTGGCCTATTTGGCATATGTTCGTGATTCTAGTGCCGAGGTTCCTTCTATTGATTCTGTGCCTGTTGTTCGTGAGTTTCCTGAGGTTTTTCCTTCAGACCTGTTCGGTATGCCACCCGACAAGGATATTGACTTTTGCATTGATTTGGCTTTGGGCACTCAACCCATTTCTATCCTGCCATATCGTATGGCCCCGCCTGAGTTGAAAGAGTTGAAGGAGTAGCTGCAAGACTTCCTTGAGAAGGGTTTCATTAGACCCAGTATTTCGCCTTAGGGTGTGCCGGTGTTGTTTGTTAAGAAGAAGGACGGATCGATGAGAATGTGTATAGATTACCGGCAGTTGAACTAGGTTACAATCAAGAATAAGTATCCATTGCCGAGGATTGATGATTTGTTTGATTAGCTTCAGGGTGACAAGGTATTTTCTAAGATTGACTTGAGATCTGGCTACCATCAGTTGAGGATTAGGGCATCCGATGTCCCTAAAATAGCTTTCTGCACTCGGTACGAGTATTATGAGTTCTTGGTGATGTCATTCGGGTTGACAAATGCCCTAGTAGCTTTTATGGATTTGATGAACCGAGTGTTCAGGCCTTACTTGGATTCATTTGTGATAGTCTTCATTGATGATATTTTGATATATTCCCGCAGTCGGGAGGAGCAGGACCAACATCTTAGAGTGGTTCTCAAGACCTTGAGGGATAGTCAGTTATATGCTAAGTTCTCGAAGTGTGAGTTTTGGTTGGGTTTAGTTGCATTCCTGGGTCATGTTGTATCAGTAGAGGGTATTCAAGTTGATCCGAAGAAGATTGAGGCAGTCAAGAACTAGCCTAGACCAGCATCAGCTATAGATATTTGGAGTTTCTTGGGGTTGGCAGGCTACTATTGTCGGTTCGTGGAGGGGTTTTCATCTATTGCAGCCCCGATGACCAGGTTGACTTAGAAGGGTACCCAGTTCAGATGGTCAGATGAGTGTGAGGCGAGCTTTCAGAAGCTCAAGACAGCTCTAACTATAGCACCGGTGTTGGTATTGCCTACAGGTTCAGGGCCATATATAGTTTATTGTGATGCATCTCGTATTACACTTGGTGCAGTGTTGATGTAGGATGGCAAGGTCATTGCCTATGCTTCGCAGAAGCTAAAGATTTATGAGAAGAACTATCCGGTTCATGATTTAGAGTTGGCAGTGATTGTTCACTCGTTGAAAATTTGGAGGCATTATCTGTATGGTGTGGCATGTGAGGTGTTCACATATCACAAGAGTTTGCAGTATTTGTTCAAGCAAAAGGAGTTGAATTTGAGGCAGAGAAGGTGGTTGGAGTTGTTGAAGGACTATGATATCACCATCTTATATCAACCGGGAAAGGCCAATGTGGTGGCCGATGCTTTGAGTAGGAAGTCAGCCAGTATGGGTAGTCTTGCTTATATTCTGGTCGGTGAGAGACCGCTTGCTTTAGATGTTCAGGCTTTGGCCAATCAGTTCATGAGGTTGGATGTTTCTAAGCCCAGTCGTTAGCTTGCACAATCGATCGTTCTTCTTTATTGGAGCGTATCCGTGATCGGCAGAATGATGATCCCCATTTGTGTGTCCTTAGAGACACGAAGGTGCCAAGCAGTTTACCTTAGGTGATGATGGAGTTTTGAGATTGCAGGGTCGAGTTTGTGTGCCTAATGTGGATGGTCTTCGAGATTTGATTTTAGATGAGGCCATAGCTCCCGGTACTCTATTCATTCGGGCGCCGCGAATATGTATCATGATTTACGGCAGCATTATTGGTGGCGAAGAATGAAGAAGGATATCGTTGCATATGTGGCTCGGTGTTTGAATTGTCAGCAGGTTAAGTATGAGAATCAAAGGCCTGATGGTCTGTTCCAGAAGATTGAGATTCCTCAGTGGAAGTGGGAGCGTATCACTATGGACTTTGTTGTTGGACTCCCACGGACTCAAAGGAAGTTCGATGCAGTGTGGGTTATTGTTGATAGGCTGACCAAGTTAGCAAATTTCATTCCTGTGGCAATCTCCTATTCTTTCGATAGGTTAGTTGAGATCTATATTCGGGAGATTGTTCGTTTTCATGGTGTACCCAAATCTATTATTTCAGACCGAGGTACGTAGTTTACCTCGCATTTCTGGAGAGCAGTTCAGCGAGAGTTTGGCACACGGGTTGAGTTGAGCACAGCGTTTCATCCTCAGACGGACGGGCAGTTCGAGCGGACTATTCAGACTTTGGAGGATATGCTCCGAGCTTGTGCCATTGACTTTGGAGGCTCGTGGTATTAGTTTTTGCCTTTAGCAGAGTTTGCCTACAACAACAACTACAAGTCAAGTATTCAAATGGCTCCGTATGAGGCTTTGTATGGTAGGAGATGTCGGTCGCCAGTTGGATGGTTTGAGCCGGGAGAGGCTCGGTTGTTGGGTACGGATCTGGTTTAGGATGCCTTGGACAAGGTCAGGATCATTCAGGATAGGCTTCGTACAGCACAGTCCAGGCAAAAGAGTTATGCCGATCGCAAGGTTCGTGACTTGGCATTCATGGTCGGTGAAAGGGTATTGCTTCGAGTGTCGCATATGAAGGGCGTGATGAGATTTGGGAAGAAGGGCAAGCTTAGACCTAGGTTCAATAGCCCATTTGAGATTCTTGATCGAGTGGGAGAGGTGGCTTATAGACTTGCATTGCATCCGAGTTTATCAGCTGTGCATCCAGTGTTTCATGTGTCCATGCTTCGGAAATATCATGGCGATCCATCCCATGTGTTAGATTTTAGCACTGTCCAGTTGGACAAAGACTTGTCTTATGAGGAGGAGCCGGTAGCTATTCTAGACCGGCAGGTTCGTCGGTTGAGATCGAAGAGCTTTTCTTCCATTCATGTTCAGTGGAGAGGTCATCCTGATGAGGCATCGACCTGAGAGTCCGAGTCTGATATGCGGAGCCATTATCCCCATCTTTTCCCCGACTCAGGTACTTCCTTCTTATGTCCGTTCGAGGACGAACGGTTGTTTTAGAGGTGGAGCATGTGATGACCCAAAAGGTCATCACTTGTTTTTAAAATGAATTCTACATTCCGAGGCCTTAAAAACCTCTTTTAGCATCACCTCAATTTGCGTGCGCAGTCTGAGCACGTAGCCGGAAAGCCTATATGTGAAAATCTGTGAAAATGATAAATTTTGACTATAAAATGAATTAATTTGACTTTGGTCAACATTTTGGGTAAATAAACCCGGACCTGTGATTTGACGGTCCCGGAGGGTCTGTAGAAAAATATGGGACTTGGGCGTATGCCCGGAATCGAATTCCGAGGTCTCAAGCCCGAGAAATGAATTTTTGAAGATAATTGTTTTCTGATATTGTTTATAAGGTTTGGAAATGAATTTTGACCGTATTTTGGTTTCGGCGCCTGGTACAGGTCTTATATGTGACTTATGATAATCCTGTGAAGTTTGGTAAGAAACGGAATCCATTTGATATGATTCAGACCTTAAATGCAAAATTTGATGTCTAAAGAAGTTTTGAGAAATTTCATTGATTTTGAGGTTTAATTTGATGTTCATGATGTTATTTTGGTGATTTGATTATACAAATAAGTCTGTAGGATGTTTTTGAGGTTGTGTGTATATTTGATTTGGAGCCTTGAGGGCTCGGGTGAGTATTGGATAAGCCACGGGGTGCATTTCAAACTTAGAAAATTGCAGATTTTTCAGCTGTGCATAGCAGGCCTGCAGGCTTTGCATTGCGAAGCATTGCTTGCAAATGCGATATCGCAAATGCGAGCGGCTTGTCGCAATTGCGAAAGAAACCCACGCCATCTCCCTCTCGCAAATGCGAGACGATCTTCACAAATGCGAAGTTTCCCAATTTGGCAAGTGATCGCAAATGCGATGCCTGGTTCGCAATTCCCAGCTCGCAAATGCAGGCCTCCCTTCGTATTTCCCAACCCAACAGAGGTCGGGGTTCGCAATTGCGAACCCCTGTTCGCAATTCCCACATCTGCATCTTTTATACTTAGACGATTTTTAACCCATTTTTCACATCTTTTCAAAATACAAAGTCCCTAGGGCAATTTTTCAAGAACAACTCTTCTTCCAAATTGATTGTAAGTTAATTTTAACTTATTTACTTCAATCATTACAATATTTTAATATGATTTCAACTCAAAATCAATGATTTTCATGGAGGAAATTGGGTGTTTTGGATAGAACTTAGGTTTTTTCAAAAATTGGGGATTTGGACCTCGATTTGAAGTCCGATTCCAAAACAAATTATATATTTGGGTTCGTGGGGGAATGAGTAATTGGGTTTTAGTTCGAACCTTGGGTTTTGAACATGTGGGCTCGGGGGACGATTTTTGACTTTTTGGGTAAAATTTTGAAAAAACTCATTTTCATGCATTGGGGTTGATTAATTTAGCCTTTATTGATGTAATGAAGTAACTTGTGGCTAGATTCGAGAGAATTGGTGGTGGAATCAAGGGCTAAAGCTATAATTGAAACGTGAATTGTGTTCATGGCATCGAGGTGTGTTTGGTCTAACCTTAGCTTGAAGGATTAGGAGTTGTGTCTTATTTGCTACATGTTAATTGTGGAGTACGACGTAAAGGCATGGTGACGAGTATCTATACGTAGGTGTCAAGAATGCTCATGAGTCTTGTATTGTAATTCTGATGACTCTGTTGTGGTTTATTGTGCCTCACATGTTATTATCATTATCGTTCCCTTGCTGGGATATTTGTCTTGATATTATTGTTCCCTTGCCGGGATATTGTTGAAATATCATTGTTCCCTTGCCGGGATGTTGTCTTAATTATAATGTTCCCTTGCCGGGAAAGTTGTTGTATTGCTCTTGCTCCCTTGCCGAGATTCTTTGTGATTATTGTTGGTTTGTAACTGGGATCGGGTGGCACGCTGCCACAGAAATATATGAAATGGGAGCAAGTGGCACGCCTACCACGAGATAATTGAAATGGGAGTGGGTGGCACGCCTGCCACGAGATAATTGAAATGGGAGTGGGTGGCACGCCTGCCACGAGATATTTTAAATGGGAGCAGGTGGCACGCCTGCCACAAGATACATGAAAAGGGAGAGGGTGGCACGCCTGCCACGAGATATTTGAAATGGGAGCGGGTGGCACGCCTGCCACGAGATATTTGAAATAGGAGCGGGTGGCACGCCTGCCACGAGATATTTAAAATGGGAGTGGGTGGCACACCTGCTACAAGATACATGAAATAGGAGCGGGTGGCACGCCTGTCACAAGATATGTGAAATGGGATCGGGTTGCATGCCTGCAACAAGGTAAATGAAATGGGATCGGGTTGTACGCCTGCAAGAAGATGTGAAATGAAAGTGAAATCTGCCTTTGTTTTCCTTATCCTTGTTAGTAGTTGGATTTTGGTTCCTTTATAATTCTCTTGATATTCTGTTTTTACCTGTTATTCCCCGAAGCATGTTTTCCCCCTCCCACCTTTATTTGTTTATTCCTTCTTTACTTTCCATTGTATATTATATACTGCACAGGTTTATTTGGTGGTTTGGTCCTAGCCTCGTCACTACTTCGCCTAGGTTAGGCTAGCACTTACCAGCACATGGGGTCGGTTATGCTGATACTACACTCTGCACTATGTGCAGATCCTGGAGCAGCTCTTGGGCCGTAGTTTGGAGGCTACATGTAGTCCACGCGGAGACCCGAGGTAGACCTGCAGGCGTCCACAGGCCCTGGCGACTCCTCTATCTTTTATATCATGTTTCATCTTTTTGCTTCAGAAACAGTGTGTCTTTTATTTTCAGACCTTGTATTCAGCAGTCTTAGACCGTCTGTGATACTGTGACACCAGGTTTTGGGTGATTAAGGCCTAAGCAGTTGTAATAGATACATATTTGAGATATTTTATTGTTTTCTTCCGCTTAAATTACATTTTCGCTGTTTATACGTTGTGCGCACGTGATTTTTTCAGTATATGAATTACTCCCATAAATTCAAAACAAAATAATTTTCCCATTATTTACAAATTCGTAGATTTTTTGTAGCATTTTGTATTAATTGTTTGCATTTTGTCTGTGCGTGTTCGGTTTATTTAATTCATGAAAATACAAAAATACATTGCATTTGCATTTAGGATTTAATTTCGTATTTTAAATTAATTAATGATTTAGTTGTGTTAAAAAAATAGAAAAATCACAAAAATAACTCATTTTTTGCATTGAGCTTCGAATTTTATAGTTTTCTTTTAATTTGGTAATTAATCAGTTGTGGTAAGTATTATTTTGAGTAATTAATCTAATTTGGTAGGATAATTTGATTTAGAAATTAATTTAGGTTTTAATTTTGAAAAGAAAAGAATTTTTGAAAATGAAAATTAAATAAAAAAAGAAGAAAAGAAAGGAATTTAAAGAAGTCAGATTTTGGGCTATTCATTTAAAATCTCCCAGGCCCAACCCATTTGCCTATATTACCCGTTTAAACCCGTTGTTTTACTTGGTCCAAGTGGTCAGTCATGGAAACCTTGAAACGACGTAGTATGGGGGCGATACTACGTCGTTTTGAGTTAAATTATATTAAACGTATCTCAGCCGATCATTTTTCATCATCCAACGGCTATGGATCTACCTTTTATTTTAATTAAAACTGTCTGAAACTCGAGTAACCTAAGACATGTTTCATCTTCTCTCTCGCCTCTCTATCTTCACCGCTGCCCGCCACCCACCGAAATTCGCCACCGATGGCGGCGGATCTCCAAACTCCACCAAATCTTGACCATGTCACCCCCGTTGGCTCCTCGTTCCGAATCCACCGTTAGTTTTAGCCAAAGATTGCCCAATCCATCCAAATCTTAAATCCAAGTTTGCCGATAATCCAACCTTGTACCATCTCTTTTTTTCCTTTTCTCTTCCTGTTTTGGTTTCCCTAAGAGATGGCCATGTTTGGCACCAAACCCTTGACAAGAGGATGTCACTGGATTTGTGCCTCGCCGACTGCCTGAGTCGAAGTTTTCATCCTCTCTTATTTTCCTTTGGGCAAATGACAAAAATTGTGACATAAAGCACTATCCATTTAGATATTTTCTGGCTAGTGCTTGTGTTACAGTTTTTATTATTGGCCAAGAGTTCTGTTCATCAGAGTTTGGACCAGCATCGGTTAGTTTTGCTCTTCGAGTTTCTTTTATTTATTTATTTTTTGTTTCTGTTTTTGTTCCGTTCTCAGTCGGGTCGTCTGTTTGTTCCCTTTTCTTTGCTAAGAGGGGCTTTCAAGCTAAAGAGGCGGGTGGTTAGTTTTGTTAATCAGAGAAGGCTGGTTGAAGTAAAAGAAGAGAGAATTGGTTAAGTCGGATAAATGGGTTGATTCTTCTGTCATGATTCATAAAAGTCATAAAAGAAAAAACTAATATTTAATTTTCTGTATTTTAAAATAAAAATCCATTTGCTCCCCCCCCCCCCCAGATTGTTTCCTAGCCAATGAGCCCATTGCAAATTAACCAAAAGGGTAACAGGTTCAAGGGCCGTTTGGCCCAAGTGTTCATTTTTGTTGGTTCATTTCTCAGAGTAAATAATAGCCATCTTAGGGGTAGCTTAGGGAGATTGGGCAGGTGAATCTCTTGTAGCTGACTAAGGAAAGCTTCCTAGAAGCTGGCTTTGAGACTTTACTGAAAATACTGATTTTAAGCTAGGGATTGAATAGCAAAAATAAAAATATCAAAAGGTTTAAAGGGAAAATATGGATCCCTTTTATGTTGCCCTAAGACTTGCCTATAAAGGCATCTTTTCTTCTTTCACAAGTCAGATTTTAGGGATTAAAAATACTAAAAAGAAAAACGGCTGAGAAAAGTTATTCTGAAAACACATTGAGATTTCTGCATCTTTTGGGGTGGGATTGGTTGTGAATCAGCTCACTAATCTTGAATTTCAACTGGAATTTAAAACCTTCAAAGAATTCTTGCTTTGTTTTGGTGAAAAAAATGGTTTAAAGAGCTGAAATTGCTGGATCTCTGGAAGCTGTTTGATTTTGTTTTACTACTGATCTCTGCTGCTATACTTGCTGGCTTGGTTTTGCTTTAAGTTGATTCTCAAAACTCTTGTTTGTCTTTGATGTAACCAGGTACATATTCGACTTCAAATGACATATTGAAATGGGAATGGGCATGCTGATGATGCCATGTTTTATGGCAGTATATGTTGATTATTTGGTTCTGTGTTCATGTAGTCCTGTTGCATGGTTGTGTGTTCATTAAGTTATTATTAAAGCATTTGTAAAGCGGATGAGTAATTTGGTCTAGTATGGCTTGAGTTATGGGCTAATAAGAATGCTGTTAGATACATTTAGCCATGCTTTTGGTACTATTAGTTCTAATGTGAGATTGTGTTCAGAAGTTAGACATGTGAGTTTCATTAACTAACTTGAGGTTGTTTACCTCTTCTAGATGTTAGTTTAGGTGTTTGAACGAATTCAGTGCACGATATTGTATTTGATAGCTGATCCGAATGGTTGTAATATCCTACTGAAGCCGCTAAGTGTGTTAGTTTAAATATTGATTATGTAGTAGTTCTGATTTTAAGATGCATAAAATTGGTTGTGCCATGTTGCAATACAAAAGTCTCCTATTTGGTTTAGGTAAAATCAGCCAGTGATTGCTTTCTTTCGAGGTTCGGAGTCAGGCAGTTCCAAGTCCTTTGTTAATGAATGAAGTCTATCTGAAACTTTAAATTGTTTTTCTTCTTGCTAGGAATTCGAATTGGTGGCTTAAAATGATGAAACATCCTGCATGAACTGTTAATAATCAGTTTTCTAAATTCTAAATCTTTACAACAATGTAGTTTACCTTCAATTGTTAATGCTTAAATCACTGAATTGGGCTATTAGCATTTGCCCAGTTATGCTAAGTTTCCTTTTGATGGGCAAATCTCAGTTATGGGCTTCGTGTTTGAGTCCATTTGTATCATCATGCCTGTTGGCGAAATGAGCAATTGGTCATTGGGTTCATAGCCCGCCTGGGCTCCTTCCGTAACTCAATTTGATTTCATGTACTGTTAGCTTACGAATTATTAACATTGATTTTTAAACTTTCGCCTTAATGATTGGAAATTCTTCAGTCTTTTAATTAGTTAGCAAGGTCCTTTAAATTAATCAAGGTGTGCCATATCAAACAAGACCAATATTTATGGCCCTCAAAATTAAGTGTAAAAACTCTTTTATTAGAATAATCGAGGTATGCCCTTAGCGAATCTCCCGTGGCCCTCGCAAACTTGAAAGTGCATAGTTGCTTTAGGCGTGTAATTTAAATGAACTTCCTTAAACTTGGGTGTGCATTTCATGTGACCCAAATCCAAATCTCAACAACGTTAGATAAAATGTGTCACGTACCGTGGGTGCATTTCATGCGGCGTGGTCCAAGGCGTGTTTTAAATAGCGTTGAATCTTCTTAAAAATAATTAAAAGCGGTTAATAAGTTAAAAATGTACATAGGTTTAAAATGTTTTAAAATCAGATAATTAGGCCAATAATAACAGTTGAGTGACCATGCTAAAACCACGAAACCCGGGAATGCTTAACACCTTCTCCCGGGTTAACAGAATTCCTTACCCGGATTTCTGTGTTCGCGGACTGTAGAACAGGTCAATCTTTCCTCGATTCAGGATTCTAAACCGGTGACTTGGGATGCCATAAATTATCCCAAGTGGTGACTCTGAATAAATAAATAAATTCCGTTTCGATTGTCACTTAAATTGGAAAAAACTCACTCTTATCCCTTCCGAGGGTAGGAAAAAGGAGGTGTGACAGCTCTGGCGACTCTGCTGGGGATCGAACCCAGAACCTCTGGTTCAGGGTTCAGAATTCGAGCTTAGATGAATTTTTATAGTTGGCTTTATTAATTATCTGATTTTGTTACATGTTTGGGCCTAATGTGTTAAGTGTTGCTTTTACCGCTTTGATATTCTGTGAACTATATATAAACTGCTACGAAACCCTTCTTCTCTCTGAGTCTTCTAAATCATGGAGGAGTGTGCACTTTGTGTGACTTCTCTTCTGTTAGAGTCATATCCTAAATTTTAGAACGAGGTTCGGAGAAGTTGCAAAACCGGTGAAGCTTCTGTATTCCCGGTACGCTGCCCCCCTCCCCCGGCTCGAGTTGTCTGCTCAGATAAGCCAGGTCTAGAACAATAAACCCAGGTTTTAAATCTAGTATAACAAGACTTCATGTCGGATCCCTAGTAGGAACTTTTGCTTGCATCACGTGCATTTGACTTTGGAGACTCAACACGGGGTTGGGTCTGTCTAGGACAGGTGTACCAAAAATGAAAAGACTATCCTGATGCATCTTACTTGATACTTGTGCATTTATTTGATTTGGATTTGCATGCTGACCTGATTTTGAATAATGGGAGAAAGTGGGAAAAAAGAAAATAGCAATGTGAGGGTTAAGCGAGTTAAATCACCTGTTTTGGAAAAACCAATGTCCAAATGGTACTAAACTCTGCCGAATTTTTTGAGAAAAATGAAAAAAAAAAAAAGGTTTTGTTTTGAAAAATAGTTGATTTTATTTTATTTGTCCGAACTACGCCAGTTTGATTCTCACAGGGTGTGAGATACGTTGGTAACCCCCATCGGGTCCAACTTCCTTTTTGCAAAAAATAGCCCAAAAGAACAAAAATTTTAATTTTATTGCAAATAAGTAAGGTGATGTCATTCTTGTCTAAAATGGCCGAATATCCCTCCAAAGGGCGCCGGAAGGATGTTTTTGCAAGAATAGCCGCCTTTAGTCGTTTTTCAAAGTTTTAGCTAGTTAGCCGACACAGCCTTAAAATCTTCGTTGTCGAAGTGCTGAAAGGCCGTATTGGTAAAGCCGGATATTTTTATGAAAATTTTGAAAAAATGGTCATTTTTCCTGAGTCAAAATGAGTCATAATTTTCTTTTAATTAAAATCACCTTAATAAATGTGCATGATGAGCACAATTCAAAATGAACCTTTCTCAGTTCGTGAAGAGATCCCGTTGGAGCTACATATGCGGTGGCATGATTTGGGGGACAATAGCAGAAAAGTTGTGACAAAAGCGTTGGGTGGTCTTGTCGGGCTCTTCAAGGTTAATCCTAGAAAGGACATAATTGAGGCTTTGATACTATTTTGGGACCCAGCACATAATGTATTCCACTTTGATGATTTCGAGTTAACGACACTGAAAGAGATAGCAGGCTACACCGATTTCGAGGGGAATCTTAGAATCAATACTCGGTGGCATCTAGGGCAGTAACCCCTCACAAATTTTTGGACATGTTAAGCATCAGTCAGGACATCCGAGACGGAAATTTGGCCAAAGGATTCTGTACCTTCTACTTTTTATACCGACATTACGAGAATCCCCGTGGCTTCGAGACGCTAGATATCAGTCTTACTCACGCGGGAAACCAAGACAAGTGGGAAGCCCGGAGAGGATTAGCTTTTATAATGGCGTTCCTGGGTACTTTGATTTGCCCCAGAAAAGACGGGAACATAGAGTTGGGACTCGTGGGGATAGTCGACTTTATGATGAAAAAGGCAAATGGGACCATAGTGTCGATGATATTGGCAGAAATTTACCGATCTCTAACCCTTTGTCGAGAAGGGGGAAAGTTCTTCGAAGGGTGCAGTATACTGTTACAATTATGGATGGAGGAGCGCCTTTGCCACCATCCCGGATACTTGAATTGTGGTATGACGGGCCTCGAGTGCATTGAAAAACGTGAAAAATGGGTAGAGGGTTATGAGTTCCCGGATGGTACGGAAGCATGGCATGATCATTTGAGATCTTTGACTGCAAATAAGATCGAATGGTCATTCAGGTGACTCTCGGTCAGTGAAGTAATTTATATGTCGGCTAAGGTATGTTTTCTGCTGTTGATGGGTCTTCGGAGTATCCCGCCTTATGCTCCGCACCGAGTCCTACGTCAGTTGGGCCAATACCAGACCATCCCACATGATGAGGATTTGAGTCGGCAGGTTATTGAGTTGGAACCAAAAGCCGCTTTTCCAGAAGAAAAAGTGCGTCGGATTTGGCATCAGTGTAGATTCTTAGAGCCTAGAACTCAAGTGAGAGATCTATCCAGAGGCGAGGTGGAGCCTAGTTACATTGCTTGGTATGATAAAAGATTCTGAGTTTATCATGAGCCCGAAAGGCCCGCAAAGAAACCCCATGTCCAACAATTTACTGACGGATCACAGGTGCAATGGGACTGGTTGAACAAAGAAAATGAGTACCGAGCCACCATAAGTAGGCTGGAAAAGCATGTCATGGATCTTCAGTTTGATAATGGGTTGCAAGTCGCCGCAGATGAAGGCGAGAAGAAGAATTTAACTCAGGAAAATAAAGCCCTCAAAGCTCAAATCCAGAAGATAAAAATAGCTGCTAGAAACCCGGAAAGAAGCCGAGCAGATGAAAGGCTTATAAGCAGTCTAAAAAGGAAAGCCCTTGAGTATCAAGATGACCAAGAAAAGTCTGAGTCCAGTCTAGCGAAAGTCCGGGCTCAATTGGCGGAAAATGCAAAAGGTCAGACACAGTTTGTGCAACAAATGAAGAGAAAGTATGAAGGGATAATCACCAGCCTGAAAAGAAAAGTAACTACTCTTGAGAATGAGGCAGCCAAGAAGGCTAAAGATTTCAAAGCTGATAGGGAACACTATTATGATTTGATGGCTCAGATGGAGGAAGAAATGCAACAGTTGCAAAATCAACATCTCCATGACACTCAGGTGTTAGAAGCCCGGAATCAACAGGTCGGGCGTCTGCTTCAGAAAAAAGGTAGAATCCGATAGCGTATCAGAACCATTGCTGACTACATTGATGTGAAATGCCAAGCATGTGAGGATATGACTCGTACCACCTTCTTTGCGGCAGTGATGACATTTGTCCGGCAGATAATGAGTGACTTGGAGAGGCTTCAAAGGGATCTTGCATATAGGCCTGTGGCAAGACCGAATGATGTCCCGCGGGCCCAGGAGCATTTGAGACATTAATGTATTCATAATTTTCATTGGAGTCTGTTAGTCTATTTGTGAGTCTATATTTTCTTTTATTGGAGTCTGTTATTTGGTTTTCGAGTCTGTTGTTTTCACCTTTCTGTTAGAGTCTGTTGCTCTTATTTTGAGTCAGAGTCTGTTAATTTCCCTTTTCGAGTCTGTTAATTTTATAATTGGGTGGAATGAGTGATTGCAATCAAAACTGTTTTATTTTATGGAAAATTTTGAAAATCCCAAAATGTTTTTGTTTATTTTTACATTTAGCTCAAGAACTACGCTCGGTTTGATTTATGCAGGGTCATGATACGTAGGCAATCTCCATAGGATTCGACCATAACCAAAAAAAAAAGAGAAAAAAAAGAAGAGAGAGGAAAAACAAGAGAGAAAATAAGAAACCGTGAGAAGGGAACAATGGCAAAGCAAGAAAGGGTCATGAGAGAATAAAAAGAAAGAGAGATCAAGACAACAGGCAGCAAGGGTAGACCCTCCAATGAAAGAAAGTGAAATGGTGGATTATTTTATGCAAGCCTTAGAACCTACTTATTACGTTCATCTAGTATCAGCTATAGGCAAGTCCTTCAATGAAGTGGTAAAGATGGGTGGTATGGTAGAAGAAGGGCTCAAGACAAACAAAATCATGAGCTATTCGGCGATCAAGGCAACCACCCAGGCCATTCAAAGTGGAACTGGGGGAGTAATTGGAAAGAAGAAGAAAGAGGATGTCGCAACAGTTGAATCAGGAGTTTGGGTCAGGCCCAGGGGTTCGTCTCACCACTATCATCAACCACATCCCCACCACCAAACCTATCACCATACCTCATATAATCCACCCCAACACTATTGCCCACCACCAGACCCCCATATTTCTGTCCACTATGCCCAAACATACAGCCAACCTCCAGCCCACGCACAATGGCATGCGCCAGTCCCACAAAATACATACCCAGCTCCAAAAAATGCCTATCCACCCCCAAGAGCCTACCGAAACCCTCCTGGATCAGGTTTCCGGACCAACCAAGAGTTTAAGAACGAGAGGTTGCAAAAGAAGAAAACCTTCACTCCATTGGGAGAATCCTATACCAGTTTGTTCCACAGGTTGAGACAATTGGGAATGCTGAGTCCGATCGAGCCAAAACTGTCAAATCCTCCCCCAAGGAATATTGATCACTCCTTGAGTTGCGAATATTGTTCTGGTGCTCTAGGGCATGACACAAAGAAATGTTGGCAATTGAAAACAGCTATTTAAAAGCTCATTGATACTAATCGAATTGAGGTCCAAGCTCCGGAGGCGCCCAATATCAACCAGAATCCATTGTCGGCCCATCATGAGACAAATATGATCGAGATAGTGCATAGGGGAGGGGAGCCTAAGAAGCCTTCACAGACCATCATGATGATTCGGTCCAGTGAAGTCAGGCCGGTTAAAAAGCTAACAAGTGAGAAATCAGTGATCAGGTTGAGTGGGGGCGAACAGTGAACCATTTGCAGTAGTCAAGAAGGGGACCCCAAGTGATGTGGCAATAAAACAAGGAAGAGAAAAAGTGATTGTGCCAGGAGTGTCAAATAAGCCTGTTGTAATTATGGAGGGTGCCCGCACAGATCCTGTCATTATCAAGCCGGTAACTCAATTACCGATAGTCAACAGCAAGGCGGTCTCGTGGAATTATGAACGAGTGACAGTGACTTATAAGGGGAAAGAGGTTAAAGAAGAAGTTTGTGAGACCCATGGTTTGACTCGATCGGGGAGATGTTTTGCTCCCGAAGAGTTGAGAAAAGCTAAGATTTCCAAAGATAAGCCAGGGTTGGTGAAGAAAGCTGTGACCGAGGAAGAAGCAGAGGAATTCTTGAGAAAGATGAAAGTGCAGGACTATTCCATTGTGGAGCAGTTGAGGAAGACACCGGCTCAGATTTCACTATTGTCATTATTGATCCATTCAGAGGAGCACCGTCGGGCCTTGATGAAGATCCTGAATGAGGCCCACGTTCCTGACAAAATCTCGGTAAACCACTTGGAAAAGATAGCTAAGAAGATATTTGAGGTAAACAGAGTCACTTTTTCTGATGATGAGTTGCCCGTGAAGGGTACTGAGCACAATAAAGCCCTCTATGTCACGGTGAATGCGAAGATTCCGTGGTTACCCGGGTACTGGTCGACAATGGTTCCAGCGCGAACATTTGCCCTCTCTCCACTCTGAATAAATTAAAGGTGGATGATGAAAGAATTCACAAGAACAGTATCTGCATTCGAGGATTCGACGGTGGAGGGAAAGATTCAGTGGGGGACATAGTGCTTGAGCTTACAATAGGGCCAGTTGAATTTACCATGGAGTTCCAGGTGCTCGATGTGGTTGTTTCTTACAATTTGCTATTAGGTCGACCCTGGATTCATGTTGCAAAAGCGGTCCCGTCTGCTCTGCATCAAATGGTCAAGTTTGAATGGGATAGATAGGAAATTGTTGTGCACAGCGAGGATAATTTGTGTGCCCACAGTGATGCCATTGTTCTGTTCATAGAGTTTGAAGACGACAAGGGGCCATGGGTTTATTAAGTTTTTGACACGGTGTCGGTAGAGAAAATTTTAGAAGGGAAATGCGTTCCAACGCCGAGGGTAGTTGCTGCATCAGTCATGGTAGCCATTGAAATGTTGAAAAATGGTTTTGTACCGGGCAAGGGTTTGGGTGTATCTCTGCAAGGTATCATACAGCCGGTATCTTTCCCCAAAAACTTGATACATTTGGTTTGGGGTTCAAGCCCACAGTTGCGGATATAAAAGAGCCAGAAAGTTGAAATAGAGGGCATGGGTCCTCCCAAAGCCCATCCCACGTCTCTCCAGATCATTTGTCAGGACCGGCACCAAGAAATGCCCAGCAACAACAGTTCTCAGTTCTGTGGTTGGTCCTGATAAGGAGTTGCTTGAAAGGTTTGATAAATTATTCGACGAGGTGAACATGGTGGAAGCTGGAGAGGGTTCTAGCAAGGCGGATGTGCAATTTGTTGGGCCCAGTGCAAAGATTAACAATTGGGAAACTACTCTTCTCCCCACCTGGAAAGAGTTTTGGTAGTTTTCTTTGATTTTCTTTCAGTTTATCTGGATTATTCCAGGGTTGTAATTCAGATTCTATATTCCGTCTCTTTGGATGTATAAACCTTATTATCTTTCAATTTCAATGAAATGTAATTTCCCTTTTTCATCATTTCTGATAGTTTTATTTTTGCTTTTCATTTTTCTTCCTTGTACAATTCTTTTTATGCTGGTTTCAATGGCATGACATGCATGAGGAATCTCCGGCCCAGTCTTAAAAGCCAATCTAATTTTGAAATAGTAATTCAAGAAATAGAGTGTGATGATGAATCGGAATATGATGAGGATGAGGCCTTTGAAGAGATTAGTAAAGAACTAACCTATTTTGAAGAAAAACCCAAGCCTAACCTGAGTGATAATGAAGCAATCAATTTAGGGGACCCAGATAATATCAGAGAAACTAAGATAAGTGTCCATCTTGAACCTCAACTCAGGGAAGAGATAATTAAAGCATTACTTGAGTACAAAGACGTCTTTGCATGGTCATATGACGACATGTCGGGTTTAAGCACTGACTTGGTGGTTCACAAATTTCCCACTGACCCGGCATTCCCTCCTGTCAAGTAGAAGCTGAGGAAATTTAAAACTGATGTGAGTGTGAAGATCAAAGAAGAGGTCACCAAGCAGTTCGATGCAAAAGTCATTCGGGTCACTCGGTTTCCCACTTGGTTAGCCAATGTAGTACCTGTGCCAAAGAAGGATGGCAAGACCAGGGTGTTTGTTGATTACCGTGATCTCAACAAGGCAAGCCCCAAGGATAACTTTCCACTACCAAATATCCATATTCTAATTGAAAATTGCGCCAAACATGAGATTGGGTCCTTTGTGGATTGATATGCGGGCTATCATCAGATCTTAATGGATGAGGAAGATGCAGAGAAGACAACATTCATCACGCCATGGAGAACATACTGCTACAGGGTCATGCCTTTCGGTTTGAAAAATGCTGGGCCAACTTACATGAGGGCAATGACAACCATATTCCACGATATGATACACAAGGAGATCGAGGTTTATGTGGATGATGTGATCATAAAGTCTAGAAAGCAGTCTGACCATGTCAGGGATTTGAGAAAGTTCTTCCAAAGGCTTCGCAGGTACAATCTTAAGCTCAATCTTGCAAAATGCACATTCGGTGTGCCGTTTGGAAAATTGTTGGGGTTCATAGTCAACCGTCGAGGTATTGAATTGGACCCGTCAAAGATTAAAGTTATCCAAGAATTGCCACCTCCAAGGAACAAGACTGAAGTGATGAGTCTATTAGGGAGGTTGAATTAAATTAGCAGGTTTATTGCTCAGCTTACGACAACTTGTGATCCTATCTTCAAACTGTTGAAGAAAGATGTTGCGGTCAAGTGGACAGATGAGTGTCAAGAAGCATTTGATAAGATAAAGGGGTATTTGTCAAACCCACCTGTGTTGATGCCACCAGAACTGGGGAGACCTTTGATTCTAAATTTGACGGTTTTGGATAATTCGTTTGATTGCATGTTGTGTCAGCATGATATCACCGGCAGGAAAGAGCAGGCCATCTATTATCTCAGCAAGAAGTTCACATCTTACGAGGTTAAGTACACTCACCTGAAACGGACATGTTGCACCCTAACTTGGGTGGCACAGAAGCTGAAGCATTATTTTTCATCTTACACTACTTACCTCATCTCTCGTTTAGATCCATTAAAGTATAACTTTCAGAAGCCTATGCCCACAGGGAGGCTCGCAAAGTGGCAAATTTTGCTCACAGAATTTGGCATCGTCTATATGACCCGGACTGCGATGAAAGCCCAGGCATTGGCCGACCATTTGGCTGAGAACCTAGTGGATGAAGAATATGAGCCTTTGAAGACTTACTTCCCTGATGAAGAAGTAAAACACATTGATGAGTTGGAACAAGTTGGAGAGCCAAGTTGGAAACTTTTCTTTGATGGAGCTGCTAACATGAAAGGCATCGGGATATGGGTTGTACTTATTTCTGAAACAGGGCATCACTACCCTGTACGGCTCAGCTTCATTTCTATTGCACTAACAACATGGCTGAGTACGAGGCATGTATCTTGGGTTTGAGGTTGGCTACAGACATGGGCGTCCAGGAAGTCTTGGTCTTTGGAGACTCAGACCTTCTGGTGCACCAGATCCAAGGGGAATGGGAAACACGAGATTTTAAACTCATACCGTACAGGCAATGTTTGCACGATCTTTGTCAATGGTTTCGATCAGTAGAGTTCAGGCATATTCCAAGGATCCATAACAAGGTTGTCGATGTTTTGTCTACCTTAGCATCAATGTTACATCATCCAGATAAGGCTTATATGGACCCTTTGCATATTCAGGTCCATGATCAGCATGCTTACTGTAATGTGGTAGAAGAAGAACTTGATGGTGAGCCTTGGTTTCATGATATCAAGGAATATATCAGGATGGGGGTGTATCCAGTACAAGCCACAAGTGATCAAAAGAGAACAATTCGGTGGTTGGCAAGCGAATTTTTCTTCAGCGGAGGGGTTTTGTACAAAAGAACTCCGGATCTTGGATTGTTGAGATGCATAGATGCTAGACAGGCCACAGCTATCACGACCGAAGTACATTCTGGAGTCTGTAGACCGCATATGAGTGGGTACGTGCTTGCAAAAAAGATTCTCCAAGCAGGTTATTATTGGCTCACCATGGAGAGAGATTGTATCAGTTTCGTGTGCAAGTGTCATCAATGCCAAGTGCATGGAGATTTGATTCATTATCCACTATCTGAATTGCACACAATGTCTGCACCATGGCCTTTTGTTGCGTGGGGCATGGATGTCATTGGGCCAATTGAGCCATCAGCATCAAATGGGCACAGGTTCATTCTAGTGGCCATAGACTATTTCACCAAGTAGGTTGAAGCTAAAACTTTCAAGTCTGTAACCAAGAAAGCGGTGGTTGATTTTGTGCACTCGAATATCATTTGTCGTTTTGGGATACCAAAGGTGATCATTACAGATAGTGGGGCTAATCTCAATAGTCATCTGATGAAAGAGGTATGTCAACAGTTCAAGATTACACATCACAATTCCACCCCTTAACGCCCCAAGGCAAACGGAGCAGTTGAGGTGGCCAACAAGAATATAAAGAAGATACTTCGGAAAATGGTGGAAGGTTCCACGCAGTGGCATGAAAAGTTGCCTTTTGTATTGCTGGGTTATCGCACTACTATTCGTACTTCAGTAGGGGCAACTCCTTATTTGTTAGTATATGGCACTGAAGCAGTAATACCCGCGGAAGTTGAAATCCCGTCCCTTCGGATTGTCGCTGAGGCCGGATTGATGATGATGAATGGGTCAAAACCCGCATAGAGCAACTGAGTTTAATTGATGAGAAAATATTAGCAACAATGTGTCATGGCCAATTGTATCAATAGAGAATGGCAAGAGCATATAATAAGAAGGTGCGTCCACGGAAGTTTGAAGTGGATCAGTTAGTATTGAAATGCATCCTTCCTCATCAGGCTGAAGTAAAAGGCAAGTTCGCCCCAAACTGGCGAGGGTCATTCGTCATAACAAGAGTGTTGTCCAACGGTGTTTTGTATTTAACAGATATAGAAGGCAAGTGTGTAGAAATGACTATCAATTCTGATGTAGTCAAAAGATATTATGTATGATTCCTTTGGTTAAATTGTATTTGTTTGTACTTGGCATATTTTGAAGATTGGAATGATGAGCATTTTGCTCTGCTATCTAAACACTTTATCCTTTGTTACCCCTTTTTGAGCCTTATTTATTTCCTTTCATCCCTCTCTTTTGGAATCAGTAGCAAAGATCAGAAACGCAAGCGTGAAAGATAAATAAAGGAAAAAAGAGAAAAGAGAAGAATGAAAAGATAAAGAAAAAGAAAAAAAAGAAAAACAAGAAGAAAATAAGATAACAAAACAACAAGAAGATAAAAAGAAAGCAAAAAGAGAAAGAAAAGAAAGAGAAATCACAATAGAAAAGCAACGTCTATGTCATAAACTACGTTCGACCTGATTCCTTTTAAGGATACGTAGGAAGCCTCACGGTTCGGTCCCATCAAAATAAAAATTCAAAAGTCCCCAAGTAAGAAACTGGGGCAAAAGTTATGGTTGTTGTAAGAGATCTGATTTTGAAAGTTGTAATCTTAAACCCATGTGAATTGTTTTGAGCCTTTGATCTCCTTTCTTTTTAACCCTATCCAAAAGCCCACGTTACAGTCCAAAGAAAGACCTTCCAATCAGTCTTCGAGAGATGTCAAGTCAAGTAAGGAGAGGTAATTCATATCAGGGGCAATACTCTGGTCCAAGCAGGAAAATGAAAAATGAGAGAGTCTTATTGGTGAAAACCCTCATGGGCACCGTAAGGCGACATGAGCTGAGAGAAATAAAAAATGAGATAGTCTTATTGGTGAAAACCTTCACGGGCACCTTGAGGCGAAAATGAGTTAAGATATGAACAAATGAGAGAGGTCTGTCGGTGAAAACCCTTCAGGGCACCGCAGGTCAAACAAAGTCAAGGTTTTGGCAAAGAAATTGGGTTTTGAAGATCTCAGAACAAAGTATGGCAACTGAAAGTTGATTGGTGGGACAGATTGGGCCGATTAATCCGAAATGCATGTCATGATCATTGGTGCCAGCTGCTCCACTCATATAAGTCTCTTTTCTTTTTCCCCTTCAGGTAGTCTTCCAGTTTTGGATTTTTCTTATCCTTAACTCTGAAAATCATTGCATTTCATTTATTTTGGGTCTATTTCTCTAAGATGTTTCCAATGTCAGTTATGTTTAAGCAAATAAGAAGGAATTTCAAAGCTTACTCCCAACTTCCAAAGTTGTACAAGGCCCAGGCCGGCCAAGGCATTTCTAGAGATAGTATGATGCGAAATGGGGTATAAAAGGACAGAGGAAGTTCCATCGGTGAAATGGTTTGGTAATTTCGTGGGAAATGCATAGGTTCAAACAGATGGGGCAGAGATGTAACATAACAGTTTGGGTATAGAACACTTGGGTCATCCAGGGTCATGGGGTTTGAAAGTCAGTCGGAAAGTCAAGCGGTTCTTGGCCAGTTCAGGAGAGGTCAGTCAAAAAAAGCACGACAACGGGGAGGTCATTTTCAGCAAGAATGCCACAAACTAACCACCACACTTTAAACTAACAAGATTTTTCTTTGATTGAAATAGGGGCAGGAAATTTCGATTGTTTCGAAGAAACCTACCGTAAGGAAAGGCAAGCATCAGACAGATTTGACTGTAAATTTTCAGGACCCTCCTAGAAAATGGGACCTAGTTTAAAATTCAAAACAATCATGCGTAGCAAAATCTAGCATAAATGTACCCCAAGAAATATAAGATGGTTTTAAAGTTCGCACGTTGGAGATAGGATTCAATTAAGAATTTTCAGGACCCTCTTGAATAATGGGGCCTAGATTTAAGATTTTCATTAGATAACAAGATTTGACGTAAGTTCTATTGTAGGGTGGTATAATTCAGCCGTAAAAATTGTCAAGCTTAAGATAAGACTTGATTTTGATTTTCAGGACCCTCCTGGATAATGGGATGTGGTTTTAAGGTTTCCTCTAAATAACAAGATTTAACGTAAGTTCTGTTGTAAGGAAGTATAATTCAGCCTTAAAAATTGTCACTCTTAGGATAAAACGTGATTTTTGATTTTCAGGACCCTCCTGGATAATGGGATGCAGCTTTAATACTTTCTTACCTTCAGAAGATATAACTTAGATTTAAAATTGTCGTTTAATTAAGAGTTGTCAGGGCCCTCATGGATAATGGGGTGTAGTTTTAAGATCGGCTTAGATAACAAAATGTAGCGAAAGTAATACCTTTAGGAGATATAATTTAGATTTAAAACTGTCGTTTAACTAGGAGCTGTCAGGACCCTCCTGGATAACGGGACCTAGCTTTTAAATTCTTAGTAATATTTGGTAATATGAGTCAGTTTAACAGTCACATATGTGCCCAGCTACCAAACTGAGGCAAAAAATTTTCTCTGTTTTGTCTATTGTTGTTGAAATCAGGCACCCACCTGGAGAGCACAGGAATACAATTCAAGTTCAGCAGTCAGACGCCCACTTGGAGAACAGGGAGAAGCAGTTCAAGTTCGGCAATCAGGCGCCCACCTGGAGAGCACAGGAATATATTTCAAGTTCAACAGTCAGGCGCCCACCTGGAGAGCACAGGAATACAATTCAAGTTCAGCAGTTAGGCGCCCACCTGGAGAGCACGGGAATACAATTTAAGTTCAGCAGTCAGGAGCCCACCTGGAAAGCACGGGAATACAGTTCAAGTTCAGCAGTCAGGCGTCCACCTGGAGAAAGGGAAAGCATCTCAGAGTACAATTCAAGTTCAGCAATTAGGCGTCCACCTAGAGAAAAGGGAAACATCTCAGATTACAATTCAAGTCGGCAACAAAGGGATTTCACCGGGAGAATACAAGTCAACAAGGCAACAAGAACCACAAGAGCAAGTTTGAAGATATAAATAGGATTTTTGTAATGCATAGATCATAGTCTAGTCTAGCTTTTTTTTATTTTGACATGGTGTAATAAGGGGTTCAGTAAGCAGTAGCAGTAACAGCAACAGTGAAATCACAGCTTCATGGTAGTCCCAGCTACCAAATCTTTCCAAACTACACTGACCTGATTCTTTTTTAGCCAAGGATATGTAGGCAACCTCGGAAGCAGGGTGCAGTCAAATCTTTCAAAAATGCTTCCCACGGAGTATTCAAACAGGCAAAAATCGCTCGTATCCGCTCACTTTATCTTTGCACGAAACACTTCGTGTTTCCAAGCAAAGAGGGGCAGCTGTGAGCACATGATTTTTGCCCTATATGAATTACTCTCATAAATTCAAAATAAAATATTTTCCCATTATTTACAAATTCGCAGATTTTTTGTAGCATTTTTTATTAATTGTTTGCATTTTGTTTGTGCGTGTTCAGTTTATTTAATTAATGAAAATACAAAAATACATTGCATTTGTATTTAGGATTTAGTTTCGCATTTTTAAATTAATTAATGATTTAGTTGTGTTACAAAAATAGAAAAATCACAAAAAATAACTCATTTTTGCATTGAGCTTCGAATTTTATAGTTTTCTTTTAATTTGGTAATTAATCAGTTGTGGTAAGTATTATTTTGAGTAATTAATCTAATTTGGTAGGATAATTTGATTTAGGAGTTAACTTAGGTTTTAATTTTGAAAAGAAAGAATTTTTGAAAATGAAAATTGAAAAAAAAAAAAGAAAGGAATTTAAAGAAGTCAGATTTTGGGCTATTCATTTAAAATCTCCCAGGACCAACCCATTTGCCTATATTACCTGTTTAAACCCGTTGTTTTACTCGGTCCAAGTGGTCATTCATGGAGACCTTGAAACGACATAGTATGGGGCGATACTACATCGTTTTGAGTTCAATTATATTAAACTAATCTCAGCCGATCATTTTTCATCATCCAACGGCTGTGGATCTACCTTTTATTTTAATTAAAACTGTCAAAACTCGAGTAACCTAAGACATGTTTCATCTTCTCTCTCGCCTCTCTATCTTCACTGCTGCCCGCCACCCACCGGAATTCGCTACCGATGGCGGAGAATCTCCAAACTCCACCAAATCTTGACCATGTCACCCCTGTTGGCTCCCCGTTCCGAATCCGCCGTTAGTTTTAGCCAAAGACTGCCCAATCCATCCAAATCATAAATCCAAGTTTGCCGATAATCCAACCTTGTACCATCTCTTTTTTTCCTTTTCTCTTCCTGTTTTGGTTTCCCTAAGAGATGTCCATGTTTGGCACTGAACCCATGACAAGAGGATGTCACAGGAGTTGTGCCTCGCCGGCTGCCTGAAGAGTCGAAGTTTTCATCCTCTCTTCTTTTCCTTTGGGCAAATGACAAAAATTGTAGCATAAAGCACTATCCATTTGGATATTTTTCGGCTAGTGCTTGTGTTGCAATTTTCATTATTGTCCAAGAGTCCTATTCATCAGAGTTTGGACCAGCATCGGTTAGTTTTGCTCTTCGAGTTTCTTTTATTTATTTTTTTTTTGTTTATGTTTTTGTTCCGTTCTCAGTCGGGTCGTCTGTTTGTTCCCTTTTCTTTGCTAAGAGGGAATTTCAAGCTAAAAAGGCGGGTGGTTAGCTTTGTTAATCATAGAAGGCTGGTTGAAGTAAAAGAAGAGAGAATTGGTTAAGTCGGATAAATAGGTTGATTTGCTGCCCTAATACTTGCCTATAAAGGCACCTTTTCTTCTTTCACAAGTCAGATTTTAGGGATTAAAAATACTAAAAAGCAAAACGGCTGAGAAAAGTTATTCTGAAAACACATTGAGATTTCTGCATCTTTTGGGGTGGGATTGGTTGTGAATCAGCTCACTAATCTTGAATTTCAACTGGAATTTAAAAGCTTCAAAGAATTCTTGCTTTATTTTGGTGAAAAAAATGGTTTAAAGAGTTGAAATTGCTGGATCTCTGGAAGCTGTTTGATTTTGTTTTACTACTGATCTCTGCTACTATACTTGCTGGCTTGGTTTTGCTTTAAGTTGATTCTCAAAACTCTTGTTTGTTTTTGCTGTAACCAGGTACATATTTGACTTCAAATGACATATTGAAATGGGAATGAGCATGCTGGTGATACCATGTTTTATGGCAGTATATGTTGAATTATTTGGTTCTGTGTTCGTGTAGTCATGTTGCATGGTTGTGTGTTCATTATGTTATTATTAAATCATTTGTAAAGCGGATGAGTAATTTGGTCTAGTATGGCTTGAGTTATGGGCTAATAAGAATGTTGTTAGATACATTTAACCAAGCTTTTGGTACTATTAGTTCTAATGTGAGATTGTGTTCAGAAGTTAGACATGTGAGTTTCATTAACTAACTTGAGGTTGTTTACCTCTTCTAGATGTTAGTTTAGGTGTTTGAACGAATTCAGTGCACGATATTGTATTTGATAGCTGATCCGAATGGTTGTAATATCCTACTGAAGTCGATGGGTGTGTTAGTTTAAATATTGATTATGTAGTAGTTCTGATTTTAAGATGCAGAAAATTGGTTGTGTCATGTTGCAATACAAAAGTCTCCTATTTGGTTTAGGTAAAATCAGCCAGTGATTGCTTTCTTTTGAGGTTCGGATTCAGGCAGTTCCAAGTCATTTGTTAATGAATGAAGTCTATCTGAAACTTTAAATTGTTTTTCTTCTTGCTGGGAATTCGAATTGGTGGCTTAAAATGATGAAACATCCTGCATGAACTGTTAATAATCAGTTTTTCAAATTCTAAATCTTTACAACAATGTAGTTTACCTTCAATTGTTAATGCTTAAATCACTGAATTGGGCTATTAGCATTGGCCCAGTTATGCCAAGTTTCCTTTTGATGGGCAGATCTCAGTTATGGGCTTCGTGTTTGAGTCCATTTGTATCATCATGCCTGTTGGCGAAATGGGCAATTGGTCATTGGGTTCATAGCCCGCCTGGGCTCCTTCGATAACTCAATTTGATTTCATGTATTGTTAGCTTACGAATTATTAACATTGATTTTAAAACTTTCGCCTTATTGATTGGAAATTCTTCAGTCTTTTAATTAGTTAGCAAGGTACTTTAAATTAATCGAGGTGTGTCATATCAAACAAGACCAATATTTATGGCCCTCAAAATTAAGTGTAGAAACTCTTTTATTAGAATAATCAAGGTGTGCCCTTAGCGAATCTCCCATGGCCCTCGCAAACTTGAAAGTAAGTAGTTGCTTTAGGCGCGTAATTTAAATTAACTTCCTTAAATTCGGGTGTGCATTTCATGTTACCCAAATCCAAATCTCAACAACGTTAGATAAAATGAGTCGCGGACCGCGGGTGCATTTCATGCGGCGTGGTCCAAGGCGTGTTTTAAATAGCGTTGAATCTTCTTAAAAATAATTAAAAGTGGTTAATAAGTTGAAAATGCACATAGGTTTAAAATGTTTTAAAATCAGATAATTAGGCCAATAATAACAGTTGAACGACCGTGCTAAAACCACAGAACCCGGGAATGCCTAACACCTTCTCCCGGGTTAACAGAATTCCTTACCCGGATTTCTGTGTTCGTGGACTGTAGAACAGAGTCAATCTTTCCTCGATTCGGGATTCTAAACCAGTGACTTGGGACGCCATAAATTATCCCAAGTGGCAACTCTGAATAAATAAATAAATCCCGTTTCGATTGTCACTTAAATTGGAAAAAACTCCCTCGTATCCCTTCCGAGGGTAGGAAAAAGGAGGTATGACATTTGTTATCGCTTTATGTTTGTTAAAAAGAAATAAATGAGTAATGAAGTAATTACTTTAAAGGATTGGCTTGTCTTGCTCACATTAGTAGGCGCCATCACGACTCCCGATGGTGGAAAATCCGGGTCGTGACATTCAGCGATTGAATAAAATCTATTAAATAAATAAAAGGAAAAAGCAGCTCTTTCATACAGTGAAACCTCTTTTTGCTGGGGTATCTCACCGACCAACCACTTAATGTCAAGAGGGTCAGTAACACCTTTTTCATTGTATGCCTTTGTGTTCTTGTAGTTGATATCTGGACGCTTGCCATAGAATCCAGTGGATGACAAGTATAGGGGGATCATTGTTGCAAATTTGTTGACAACAGATTCAATAATGATGTGACTGTGTGAAGAGACCATAGAATCATAAACATATAGAACCCTTTCAGGAATTTCAAAAATAGCCAGCAACCAATGAAATTTTTCCACAATATTTATGGGCATAATCACAAAATCAACTTGATCTCATGCAACATTTGCAAGTAGCCTGTACCCCAATATGTATTCTGCTACGACGTCCTGGGATTTGACAACACCTGCTTCTTATTTTCAGGATCATTAATGTATTCTTTTATAAATTTGTTCAATTCTAGTCTTGAAAATACAGTCAGTGGTTGTAAAACGCGTTTTGTTCATAGGACCATATTTTCCTCTCTTCCGCAAATAGTATAAAATAACATCAATGTGCTGTAAAAAAAACAGAGTTCATTATTTGTTAATGCTTCAAACAAATTAACTATAATTTTTTTTTAAAAAAATTATAATATCCTCCAATCATTTCATTCTGCCAGGGTATGTGTTTACCGTGTTGTTGAGGACTTGTCTGGGATGTGCTAAAGTGTAAAACCACTCCTTTATATCAACTTTCTCCACTCCAAGATCATACCACAGCTTTAGCTGGTTATCTTTTATAGAATAAGGCGCCTTCCTCCTATTTAAACACATAGCAATTACAATAAATATGTAGGTTTAAATGGATATCCAAAAGATGAATGCACTCAGAAATATGAACAAATTGTATAAACTAACCTATTTGAAGCTTTATCGGTACCAAGGTATAACCAGTTGTAGAATTCGTCCAATAACTCAGGATCAACATTTTGACCTATAATCCCAGTAAACGGATGCGTGATTTGAAAATTTGGAGGTCCAACAGAAGTGTTTCCACCATACCTGTAAATATGGAGAAAGGGTGATCGGGCATGCTTTCTAGGCTGTCTTGTTCTTCCTTGATGCGCAGGGGTTGTTTCATCTTGGTTAAGCTCGCCGAACTTAACAATCTGTGAGTAGTTCTCTGGCAACTCAAAATCATCAAGTGTTACTTCCCTTTTATCATATCTGGAGTCATCTGAATCACCTACGTTAACGTACTCAGTTGGTTCACCTCCTTCTTCATAGCAATCATCTCTTTCTTTTATAAAATTCTGTCACGACCCGAATTTTCCACCCTCGAAAGTTGTGATGGAGTCTACTAATGAAAGCTAGGCAAGCCAACCATTTGAATTATTTACCTTTTCCTTATGTTTAATCCTTTAACAAGTAAAATCCAACATTACATAAACAGCGGAAATTTAGAAGCGGAAGACTGAAATGTAATATTTTAATAAAGATGTCAATACCAATCCATACATAAACTACCCAAGCTTGGTGTCACAATTCCACAGACTGTCTAGGAATACTACAAATAAAGGTCCAAAAGAGTTATTATAACATTGTCTCTGGAATACATAAAAGAAACAGAACAAAAGGATAGAAGGACACGCCAAGGCCTGCGGACACCGGAAGGACTACCTCGGATCTCTGGATGGACTGAAGGCAGCAACCCCAAAGTTAAGGTCCAAAAGCTGCTGCACCGGGATCTGCACACAGTGCAGAGTGTAGTATCAGCACAACCGACTACATGTGCTAGTAAGTGCCTAGCCTAAACTCGACGAAGTAGTGACCAGACTACCAAATAAACATGTGCAGTTAAATCATATACAGCGGAAAATAAAAGCAGGAATGTATAGTTAAGAATGGGAGGGGAAAACATGCTACGGGGAACCATCAAATGATAATAGAATGACAGCAGGTAAATACAAGGAACACCATAACTCAATTATCAACAAGAATCAGATATCAAAAAAGTGCACGACATCACCCTTCGTGCTTTTACTCTCGTCCTCACTATAAGAATCAATATAATCTGCACGGCATCACCCTTCGTGCTTTTACTCTCGTCCTCACCATAAAATCAATATAATCGGCACGGAATCACCCTTCGTGCTTTTACGCTCTTTCTCACAAATCATACATGGCATCACCCTTCGTGATTTAATACTCTCTCACCAAAACAATAAACGACATCACCCTTCGTGCTTTAACACCCTTCCTCACCCAAACAACAATCACAAGAAATAAGGTCAAGGAAATAAATAAAATCACAATAAAAATCCTGGCAAGGTAACAATAGTACAACAATCAAATCCCGGCAAGGGAATAATATCAAAACACCAACATCCCGGCAAGGGAGAAAGCATTAAAAGCAACAACATCCTGGCAAGGGAGATAATATAATAATTCTCTTCTCTTTTTCACATTTACTTCACAATTCACTACACAACTTGAGCCAATGCTCTACAAGGTTTAATTACCAATTTTACTTCCACAATTCGTTTTACAACTTGATCCAACACTCTTCAATATTCAATTACCAATATTACTTCCACAAGCTTTGCTCAAATAGAATCATCACATAAGGCATGAACAATACAAACAGAGTCATAATAATCATAATATAAGACTCACGGGCATGCTTGACACCAACGTATAGATACTCGTCACCATGCATATACGTCATACTCAACAAATAACACATAGCAAATAGGACACAATTCTTAATCCCTCAAGCTAAGGTTAAACCAAACACTTACATCAAACTTCCACGGCCAACTCAAGCCTCAAACACCGCTTTTCCTTTAGAATTCGCCTCCAAATAACTCGTATCTAGACCAAATTAATTTAACAACATCAATAAATGATAAAGAATTCATACCCAATGCTTAATTATAGGTTTTCAATCATTTTCCCCAAAAAGTCAAAAATCGACCCCGGGCCCGCTTGGTCAAAATACGAGGTTCTGACCAAAACCTGATCACCTATTCACCCACGAGCCTGAATATGTAATTAGTTTCGGAATCCGACTCCAAAATAATGTCTAAATTCCAATTATTCAAAAAGCTCTAACTCTACCCAAATTCCCAATTTTCTACCCTTAAGAACATGATTTAGGACTAGAAATCTAATGGGTGTTAAATGGAAATTGAAGAAAACAAGTCTAAGAAAACATACCTATGGTTTTGTGGTGAAATTTCCCTTCAAAAATTGCCCAAGTTTGAGTTTAAGTGAAAAAGTTATGAAGTTTTGAAGAAGTCATGTTTTGCTACTGGTTTAAAATAACTGTCACACCTCCTTTTTACGTACCTGAGAGGGTACAAGGGAGTTTTTCCAATTAAAGGACAATCGAAACGGGATTGGTTTATTTATTTCAGAGTCGCCACTTGGGAGATTTAGGGTGTCCCAAGTCACCAATTTTAATCCCGAATCGAGGAAAAGAATGACTCTATATTACAGTCTGCGTACCAGAAATTCGGATAAGGAATTCTGTTAACCCGGGAGAAGGTGTTAGGCATTCCCGAGTTCCTTGGTTCTAGCACGGTCGCTCAACTGTTATATTCGGATTGATTAATCTGATTTTATACAAATATGAACTTATGTGCAAATTTTAACTTTTTACTGCTTTCATTATTATATTTTACGAGAATTGCAACGTCGTGAAAACATATCTCGAACCACGTTACATCAATGCACCCGTGGTTGTTTGACATATCTCGACTCGGTTGAGATTTGGATTTAGGTCACATAAATGTGCACCCGAGTTAAGGAAAATAAATTATTAAAGGCGTGCCTAACGCAACTAGCGAATTGTTATTTTGGGGAAGGCCGTAAAATTCGCTAAACGGCGTGTCCCGAATTCTAAGTGTTTTAATATATATACATTTAGAGGTCCCCGTAGCTTGTGCATTTTTTGTTTGTCGAGGCCCGTCTCATTCGTTATTTTAAAAAGAAATTTGCAACGTCATGGAAATGCATCTCGAACCACGTCACAATCAATGTACCCGTGATTAAAGACACATTTCGACTCCGCTGAGATTTGGGTTTGGGTCACATAAATGTGCACCCGAGTTTAAGAAGGTAAGGTTTATTAAGGCGTGTCCTAAAATGACTAGCGTATCATTATTTTGGGAAGGCCATGGAATTTTGCTAGACGGTCCATCCCGAAGTCTAAGCAAGTTTTAAAACAAATATTTACTGAGGGCCCCGCGATTTTTGTTTTTTTTTCGGCGAGGCTCATCTCATTTTTATTTTTAAGGATAAACCTACAACAACTACATTTTCTATTGAGTCCGTCTCTAAAATAAAAGAAAAACTCTTAATTAATTACATGCTGAAAAACGTAACTTATTAGTTATTAGTTTACGGCTAATGTGAAATGAAAATTGCGATCGAGTTTGTACAAAGAAAACGGTTTGCATTCTATATTCTATTATGCAACAAAAACTGAAACACGGGGTTGACGCACAATAATATCGAAGCAGATTATTTTTAGATGAAGAAACTAGACATATGCAACCTTGTTTATTGACGGGCATGCACATGAGGTTCGATTAGTGATTCCTTACATACTTGACGTTAAAAGAGAACGAAACAATTGAAACCGAATCTATCTAACTCAGCGTGATATTGCTGTATGTATGACTACACGATTTTTCCCTTTTTGCTATACCCAAATTGTCTAGCATGCCTTCGAAATATTCGTTATATACTTATGAGTTAAGGCGAAGCACATGTGACTACTGCACTCATTTCAGCAGACCCTATATAAAACCATTGTTGGCCCAGCATCATTACTATCCAGCTGGCCTCTTTCTGACTAACATACCACGATAGATTACCATACCAAACTCCTTATGGACTAAAACTATTGCATTACATAGCTTGAAAACCAAACTTTTCACGTTAAGCACACAAATATTCTACACTACAAACAGCGGGACAATGGTAGCATATTACGTACTAGCGATACACGAAATGGCTCAAGTACAATCAATAAACAAAAGGAATTTCAGTTTATAGCTTCATCTTCTGCAAGTGTGTACTCATGCTTCAAATGTCAACTTCAAACATGGAATTACATCGATTAAGTATGTGTACCTGGATTCAGATAACCAAACAAAAGAAAAGGAAGGGTGTCAGCAGCAAGCAACCAAGCAACAGTCACAGCAGTAACAGACAGCAACAGCAGTTCCACAACAATTATGAAGCCCACAAGTGATTAAACACCGAGCAAACAATCCCCGAAACAGAGTAGTAAAACAGCCGAGAAAATCAGAATGTTCAATGCAATAGCAACAGCAATCCAATGATCACAAACAGCTCGACAAATAACCAACAACAATTGGCAAAGACAGCTCGACCAACTTAAACTCTTATGCAGTTTTCAGACAGTGTTTGGTTACAGTATTCTGGAATTTTCTTTGTGTTTCTTTCTTTCAGTTTTTCCAACTTAAAACCTCTCTGAAGACTAAAAAATTTCCAGCCCTTTCTTAGCTAAAATAGCTCTATTTATAACCTAAAAGAGAACCCCCTCAGGTCTGCCTAGAATTTCCAGCCTAAGGTCTGCCCATCCCCTTCATTCCCCATGCCTAAGCATCTTCTTGATGCAAGTCATTTGGTTCCCCACGCCTGGCCTATTGCTCTATTCAAGAGTCATGGGTTTAGTTAAGTATTAAACTCCCATACTCTTATGTTTTGTCCCCACTAATACTAGATTAATAGTATTTCTGATTAAACAATTGATAGCCCATTAATCCTGAATATATAATCAGTCTTTGCCCAACCAAGATTACCCAAAAGGCCCTTGATGACGTTAGGTCAGTCCTAACAAACAGGTCGTTCACAACTCTGAAGAGAACCCCTCCCACAGCTAACAAACAGACCTATAATCAGTCCAACACAACCCTTCAACTAAATCAGCCAGTAAGAGTTAGGTCGTTCACCATTTTAATACTGTGAAACAAACGACAACATGTGTCGAGTCGACTTTGCGAGTTATAATGTATACTAATTAGTCGCTAATCAACTAAACTCAAGATAGAACAAACTGAGTGATTCAGGCATTTTTCGGATAATAATGGAACTTTACGACACTCAATTATGTGACGACGTTACGCAGGTAGACTATACAAACTATTATAGGTAACAATTAATCGACTAACAACAGGGCACCAATTTTATTTCAAAATTCGGGTCATTTAACATGGAATTCACAAAACTTAACTAGTCGACAACATCAATCGAAGCGAATAGACATCTTATAACACACAATTAACACTTAAGAAAAGAAATCAACCAAACAAAAGGGTCTTGAAGATGGACAGAAAAATAGTCAAAAATCTAGAACAAATCCATGAACATATGCATAACACCTAGACAAAAGGAAGGAAAAGACGATTACATCGCAAACTTACCTCAAAATGAAACAGGTCTGGTTTTTTAGGGTTCTTGAACTCAGATTTGGGATTTGAAAAGTTCTGCTTGTATTTGACCGGAACCAAAGCTGATTAGGGCCTGAGGGATGTTAGGGGAGTGACTAGGGTGAATTTGGGACTCATTCGGTGACTTAAGGTTTTGGCTCGAATCTTTGATCAAAGATTCGAGCACCCTGGAGGTGATTCGAAGTTAAGTGGTTAGGGATTTGTGTTCAGGGTGGCTCGTAGGTCCCGTGGTGTAACTATGGTAGCCACCGGCATCCTGGCCGCCAGATTTATGTTGAAAGGGCACCAGGGCGGCTGCTAGGGTTTGGGGTCCTTTCTGAGAGAGACGAAGGAACGGGTGGGGCTTGGGTAGGGGGCGGGGTAAAAGGATTAGGTTTATATATGCATTGAGGGTTTAGATCCTGGCTGTTGGATCAAGTGAGATCTATGGCCAGGATCTATTCACTTGGGAAGAACGACGTCGTTTAGGTGTGTGGTGGGTGAGACCGGGTGGGGGACTGGATCGGGTCAAATTTTGACGGATCTAGGGGAAGGCCTGGATCCGTTGGATCAATGTGGATGAGTGGCTCAGATTGAGTTTGCCTAAACGGTGTCGTTCTGACTTGGCTGGGGCTGCATTGGGCCGTTTGATTGCAACAAATCAACGGCTCAGATTGAGGCGCAGATACGTCATCGTTTGAGCTATGCCTGGGCAGCCTAGTTTGGGCTGGGTCAATTTTAATTGGTCTGGGCCTGATTTTAGTTTCATTTCTTTGGCCCAAACAGATTTTCTTCACTCTTTTCTTTTCTTCAATTTACCAAAATTGAACTAAACTCCAAATAAATTGTAAAATTAAAAATACAATTACACACATATTGGTTAACAGCTTACAGTAATTAACGCACAGTTTCAACATTAATTAAAATCACTCAATGACAAAAGACACTTAGGATTTTTTTTTTCTTTTTGGAGTAATTCCCGCGAAGCAAAAATCACGTGCTTACAGTTGCCCCTCTTTGCCGAAGACACGAAGGGTTTTAGTGCAAAGATAAGCGAGCGATTTTTGCTTATTCGAGTGCTCCATGTGAAACATTTTGTTGAAAAAGATTTGACCGAACCTTTGCTTCAGAGGTTTCCTACATATCCTGGGCTGAACAGGAATCAGGTCAATGTAGTTCGGGAAGTTTTGGTAGCTGGGACTACCGTGTGACTGTCATGTTCGCTGTTGTTGTGTGCTGTTGCATGCTGCTGTAGGACGTTACCGCTTACCGATCTCCTTGTTACACCGTGCTAAAAAGAAAAACAAGAAGCTAGGCTAGACTACGGATCATAAGATCTCATCTATCTTCAACTTGTTCTTGTTGTCTTGCTTTCTTGTCGTCTTGTGTTTCCTCCGGTGCTTTTCCCCATGAATTTGGGGAAGACACTGGTCCTTTGCCCTTCTGAATGCCAGTTTTTATCATTTTGCTTGGTTCGCTGGGGACATGGATTTCTTCATTAAGCTTTTCAGTGGTTCTTCTGGTGGTGCGACTCTCTTCATCAGATTTGCTACATCGGGCATGATTTGATGTTCACAAGCCGTTTTTTTTCAAAACGCGTCCTTTTCAGCAGACACATCTTTTCTTTTGACACCTGCACTTGAGTTTGCAACCTTCTGCTTCCCGGTGCTGGGGATTTTTTATTGTTTTCCTGCTGGGTATTCCAGTTGTAACCTTTTGCCTTCCGGTGGGGTCACTGCTCTCAAAATCTGAAACATTTAAACTAAAACATGAAAAATATTCCTCTCGTTATACAGGTGGGCGCCTATTTAAACTACGACTGAAAATTATTCCTCTCGTTATACAGGTGGGCGCCTATTTAAACTAAGACATGAAAATTATTCCTCTCGTTATACAGGTGGGCGCCTATTTAAACTAAGACTGAAAATTATTCCTCTCGTTATACAGGTGGGCGCCTATTTAAACTAAGACTGAAAATTATTCCTCTCGTTATACAGGTGGGCGCCTATCTAAACTAAGACATGAAAATTATTCCTCTCGTTATACAGGTGGGCGCCTATTTAGACTAAGACTGAAAAGTTATTCCTCTCGTTATACAGGTGGGCGCCTATTTAAACTAAGACATGAAAATTATTCCTCTCGTTATGCAGGTGGGTGCCTATCTAAACTAAGACATGAAAATTATTCCTCTCGTTATACAGGTGGGCGCCTATCTAAACTAAGACATGAAAACTATTCCTCTCGTTATACAGGTGGGCGCCTATTAAACTAAGACATGAAAATTATTCCTCTCGTTATACAGGTGGGCGCCTATTTAGACTAAGACTGAAAAGTTATTCCTCTCGTTATACAGGTGGGCGCCTATCTAAACTAAGACATGAAAAGTATTCCTCTCGTTATACAGGTGGGCGCCTATTTAAACTAAGACTGAAAATTATTCCTCTCGTTATACAGGTGGGCGCCTATCTAAACTAAGACATGAAAATTATTCCTCTCGTTATACAGGTGGGCGCCTATTTAGACTAAGACTGAAAAGTTATTCCTCTCGTTATACAGGTGGGCGCCTATTTAAACTAAGACATGAAAATTATTCCTCTCGTTATGCAGGTGGGCGCCTATCTAAACTAAGACATGAAAATTATTCCTCTCGTTATACAGGTGGGCGCCTATCTAAACTAAGACATGAAAACTATTCCTCTCGTTATACAGGTGGGCGCCTATTTAAACTAAGACTGAAAATTATTCCTCTCGTTATACAGGTGGGCGCCTATCTAAACCAAGACATGAAAATTATTCCTCTCGTTATACAGGTGGGCGCCTATTTAGACTAAGACATGTTTGAATTTGTTTCCTCGTTCTTCCTAGAAAACTTTGACAACGGCAGAAAATTTTCTGCCCCAGTTTTGGTGACTTTTCTGGCATTGCGTCCTGCTGCCATTATCAACCTTTATTTTCCTGCAGCAAACAAAAGGATTTAGTTAGTTTTAATCATGGTGGGTAGCGGTGTCCTTCCCGCTGGGGGATTGATTTTTTCTTTTCTTTTCCTTGCTCTGTGCTCCACCAATTGGTTGGCGGATGACGTTGCTTGCTGGGGGTGCCCTGCCTGCTGGGGGTGGTTTTCCATTTATCCCCTTTTCTGCTTTCTCTTTTCAGGACATGTTGTGGGAATTCGCTTTAATCCCGAAACCACTCCCTTCAGGAGTTTACTTCCTCCCAGAACTGCAAGGCATAGAATTGCATCGCCTGGGGATATCTTGCACCGGATTGATTTCCCTTTCTTGCGGCATCTGACCACTTCGGATTTGGGTCCAGGATTTATCGACATTCTGCGGGAAGCCTTCTCGAAACTCGGTCCACAAATCCTTCACCCGTCATCTTTCGCTCTCTTTAAATCACCCTTCTTTCTACACAATTCGTCCTTTGGTTTTGCAACCGATGCCTTTTGTCTTATTGCCTCGGCTCTTGGCCTACCCTTTTCATATTTTGTTTTTGTACCCATTCGGCCTCTGGTAGTGAACTTTGAAAAATCTTTTTCAAAACGAATTCTTAGAAAGAAAAATGAAAAAGATAGAAAAGGAGGAAAATCTTTCTGAACCAATACTTGGTGAAAAAAAAGGAAAAGAGAAGAACTTATCTGGATGACATGACTGGTCCTTGTGATCATGACGTGCACCATAGATTCCCGACCCAGTCTATTTGTATCAATCAACTTGCCTGATGACCTTACTTGCTGGGGATAAACGGGCGTCCATTTCTTTGTGAACGTGGATCCTTTTGTTGATCTGTCTTGTCGCCACATAGTGCCTTTCGAGGGGTTTTCACTAATGAGACTCTCTCTTTTCTCTCAGCTCCCGGCGCCTTATGGTGCCTGTGAAGGTTTTCACCGATAAGACTCTCTCGTTTTATATCTCTCATCTTTCGTCGCCTTGTGGTGCCTACGAAGGTTTTCACCGCCAAGACTCTCTCATTTTATTTTTTCAACGGAGGATTGGAGTGTTGTCGATATGACCCTCTCTTCTGGAGACTCCTTTGGAATATCAATTCATTTCCAGTTTTATGCTCCTCTTCTTTGCCGGGAATCAGTGTATTATTCTCGGCTTTATTTGCCTGACTTGGCACCTCTTGGATATTGATCGGGAGGTCTTTTGGGACGTCGATGTTGGTTTTGGTGTGGGGCTAAAAGAAAGGCTATCAAAAAATGAAATAACTTTGATGAGTGATCCGCTACAACTTTTGGAATCAAACCTTTGTTGGATCTTTAAAACATAACCTCTGCCCCAGTTTCTTGCTTGGGGGATTTTATTTTTTACACTATGTTGAGCTACGTGCGTTACGCACACTGTGCCTATTATGCATACTTATGGACATTATGCACACTATGACCGAGCCGTGAGGCGCCTACGTATCCTCTTTGAGGAGTCAGATCAAACGTAGTTCCCAACGGTTTTATTTTTCTTGTGATTTTTATCTCCTTTTTTTCTCTTTTTTTTTCTTTTTTTTTAAAAAAAAATTTCTTTTCTTTTCTTTCTCTTTTTCATATCTTTTCCATTAGTGATTCCAAAAGAGGGGTATGAAAGAATAACTTAAAGCTCAAAAGGGGGAAACAAGGGTTAACAGTGTTTGGATAGAAGAAAGAATTGTCTCTGTCATTTCATTATCCAATAATTACCAAGTACAAGCAAACGACCTGATAATTGCCGTAATCAAAGAAATTACGCATATTATCTTTTGATTGCATCCGAATTGATAGCCATGTCAATACATCTCCCCTCGATATCCGTCAAACACAAAGCACCGTTGGACAACACTCTGGTCACGATATAAGGCCCTTGCCAATTTGGGGCGAACTTGCCTTTTGCTTCAACCTGATGCGGGAGGATCCTCTTTAATACCTGCTGCCCTACTTCAAACTTCCTGGGGCGTAACTTCTTATTATATGTTCTTGCCATTCTCTTCTGATACAGCTGACCATGGCACACTGCTGCCAATCTTTTCTCGTCTATCAAGCTCAACTGTTTCAATCGAGCTTTGACCCATTCATTATCATCAATCTCGGCTTCAGCGACAATCCGGAGGGACGGAATTTCGACCTCTGCCGGTATTACGGCCTTAGTTCCGTACACCAACAAATAAGGAGTTGCACCTATGGAAGTCCGGACGGTAGTGCGATAACCCAACAGAGCAAAGGGTAATCTCTTGTGCCATTGTCTAGATCCTTCCACCATCTTTCGCAGTATCTTCTTGATGTTTTTATTGCCTGCTTCGACCGCTCCATTCGCTTTGGGGCGATATGGGGTGGAATTGCCATGTGTAATCTTGAATTGCTGGCATGCCTCTCTCATCAAACCGCTGTTAAGATTTGCACCGTTGTCCGTAATGATCACTTTTGGGATCCCAAATCTGCAGATGATATGGGAGTGAACAAAATCCATCACTGCCTTTTTAGTTACCGACTTGAAGGTTTTAGCCTCAACCCATTTGGTGAAGTAGTCAATGGTTACCAGAATGAACCTATGACCGTTGGATGTTGCCGGCTCGATAGGTCCAATGACATCCATGCCCCATGCCACAAACGGCCAGGGTGCTGACATCGTATGTAACTCTGTTGGCGGAAAATGAATTAGATCTCCATGTTTCTGACACTGATGGCATTTCCTCACGAAAGTGATACAGTCATGCTCCATGGTAAGCCAATAATACCCTGTTCGAAGGATCTTCCTTGCCAATACAAATCCGCTCATATGTGGCCCACAAACTCCAGCATGTACCTCTGCCATAACCGTCGTGGCTTGACCGGCGTCTATACATCTTAACAATCCCAAATCCGGGGTTCTTTTGTACAACACTCCTCCGCTGAGGAAGAAACCATTTGACAGGCGCCGAAGGGCTCTTTTTTGGTCTCTAGTGGCCTGTTCCGGATATATCCCCATTTTGAGGTACTCCTTGATATCATGAAACCAGGGCTTGCCATCCGCTTCATCTTCCACCGTGTTGCAATAAGCGTGCTGATCACGAACCTGGATGTGCAGAGGGTCAACATACATTTTGTCAAGGTGGTGCAACATGGATGCTAAGGTGGCCAATGCATCCGCAACCTCGTTATGAACTCTCGGGATATGTTTGAACTTCACCGATCGAAATCGCTTGTTCAGATCGTGCAAGCATTGTCGATATGGTATGAGTTTCAAATCCCGTGTTTCCTATTCACCCTGAATCTGATGTACCAAGAGGTCCGAGTCTCCCAAGACCAAAACGTCTTAGACATCCATGTCCGCAGCCAATCGCAGACCCAAAATGCAAGCTTCGTACTCGGCCATATTATTGGTGCAATAGAAGCGTAGTTGAGCCGTTAACAGGACAATGGCGTCCTTTTTCAGAAATGAGTACTGGTCCTATTCCAACCTCTTTCGCGTTCACAGCTCCATCGAAGAAAAGCTTCCAACCCGGTTCCTCGGGTAACTCCATCTCATTCGTATGCATTACCTCTTCGTCGGGAAAATACATTCTTAAAGGCTCGTATTTTCATCAATGGGATTCTCTGCCAAATGGTCGTCCAGCACCTGGGCTTTCATGGCTGTCCTCGTCACATAGACGATATCAAACTCTGTGAGCAGAATTTGCCATTTTGCCAACCTTCCTGTGGGCATAGGTTTCTGAAAGATATACTTCAATGGGTCCAAACGGGATATGAGATAAGTAGTGTACGAGGACAGGTAGTGCTTCAACTTCTGAGCTACCCAAGTTAGGGTGCAGCATGTTTTCTCGAGTTGAGTGTACTTGACCTCATATACTGTGAATTTCTTGCTAAGATAATAAATGGCCTGCTCCTTCCTTCCTGTGTCATCATGTTTGCCCCAGTACACAACCAAATGAATTTTCCAGGACCGTCAGATAAAGAATTAAGGGCTTCCCTGGCTTAGGCGGGACCAACACGGGTGGATTAGACAGATACCCTTTGATTTGGTCGAAAGCCTCTTGACACTCTGCCGTCCAACTTACCGCAGCATCCTTTTTCAGCAGCCGAAATATGGGCTCACAAGTTGCTGTGAGTTGAGCGATGAACCTGCTGATGTAATTGAGTCTACCCAGCAAACTCATTACCTCTGTTTTGTTCTTTGGCGGTGGCAAATCTCGGATGGATTCGATCTTGGATGGGTCTAACTCAATCCCCCGTCGACTGACGATGAATCCTAACAGCTTTCCTGAAGGAACCCCGAATGCGCATTTGGCCGGGTTGAGCTTGATATCATACCTTCGGAGTCTTTGAAAAAATCTCCTTAGGTCTGCTACATGGTCTTCTTGACGCCAAGACTTTATGATCACATCATCTACGTACACCTCAATTTCTTTGTGTATCATGTCGTGAAACACAGTAGTCATTGCTCGCATGTACGTTGCCCCAGCGTTCTTCAATCCGAACGGCATTACCCGATAGCAGTAAGTTCCCCATGGCGTAATAAAAGCTGTCTTTTCCGCATCTTCCTCGTCCATTAGGATCTAATGATAACTCGCATAACAATCCATAAAGGATCCGATCTCGCGCCCAGCGCAATTATCGATCAGGATATGGATGTTGGGCAATGGAAAATTGTCCTTGGGACTTGCTTTATTGAGGTTGCGGTAGTCGACGCACACCCTGATTTTTCCATCCTTCTTTGGAACTGGTACCACATTGGCCAACCACTCGGGATATCGAGTGACTCGAATGACCTTCGCTTGCAGCTGCTTAATCACCTCTTCTTTGATCTTTACACTCATTTCCGTTTTGAATTTCCTTAGCTTTTGCTTGACCGGAGGGTATGCCGGATCAGTGGGTAATTTGTGAACCACTAAATTGGTGCTTAATCCCGGCATATCATCATATGACCATACAAAAACATCTTTGAATTCCACGAGGGTTTTGATCAATTCTTCCCTGACATTCGGCTCAATATGGATGCTGATTTTGGTTTCTCGGACATTATCAGCGTCTCTTAGATTCACAGCCTCAGTGTCATTTAGGTTAGGTTTGGTTTTTTCTTCAAATTGGCACAGTTCTCGGTTTATCTCTTCGAAGGCTTTATCTTCGTCATATTCAGAGTCATCGTCACAAACGACCTCTTGTATCATTAAGTCGGATTCAGATTGATTTATTAGACTAGGTCAAAGATCCGCTGTGCATGCCATGTCATTAGAACCAGTAAAAGGAGAACTGTTCAGAAAGAAAAAGAACAAAACAAAATTAAAATGAGACAAAAGAAGAGAACTTTATTAAACTTGCGGGATAAAAGGGTTCACACTTTTACAAAACAAAAGTAAAATTTGGATTACACCCTGGAATAATCCGAACAAAACAAAACAAACAAAAACATAAATCAAAGCCTACTACCAAGACTCCCCTCGGACAGGAAGAGGAGTAACTGTCCAATTGTTGGTTTTGGCCTCAGGCCCCACAAACTGTATCTCTGCTCTGCTGGAACCTTCTCCAGCTTCTACCATACTGACATCAGCGAATAGCCTCTCGAAACTCTGATTCAGGTCCCCATCCATACCAATCAATGGTCCTAGAATCTTTGGGACTGGCGGCCCCTTGGCACTTGCTCTGACAAAAGACCTTGAGAGACGTGGCACCGGCTTGGGCAGAAACCAAACCCTCTTCTTCATTTTTCGCGCTTGTTTCCTATCTGCCGCGGTTGGTTTGAACCCCAAACCAAAGTTTTCCAGGTTCTTGGGCAGGGAGACAGGTTGGAAAATCCCCTGAAGCTCAACCCCCAAGCCTTTTCCTGGCACAAACCCGTTGCCCAGCATCTCCGAGACCATCATGATTGTTGCGGAAGCTACCCTAGGGTACTAAAGGATCTCACCCTCAGAAATCTTATTTGCCGACATTGTATCGAAAATCTGGTAGACCCAAGGACCTTTGTCATCCTCGGTCTTTATGAAAGGCACAATGGCGCCACCCATGGTGCATGCCGTGTCCTCGCTGTGCAGTACGACCTCTTGTCTATCCCACTCAAACTTGACCATCTGATGTAGGGTGGAAGGCACTGCTTTGGCTGCATGAATCCATGGTCATCCCAACAGAAGGTTATAAGATACTGTGGCATCCAACACCTGGAACTCCATGGTGAACAGGACTGGACCGATGGTCAATTCAAGCACAACATCCCCCACAGTGGCTATTCCGTTTCCGTCAAACCCTCGGACTCAGATGCTATTCTTGCGGATTCTTCCGTGGTCGATCTTTAACTGGTTTAGGGTGGATAATGGACAAATATTGGCGCTTGAATCGTTGTCCACCAATACCCGAGTGACTACCGAGTTTTCACATTTGACAGTTAGGTAGAGAGCTTTATTATGCTCCGTACCTTCTACCGGCAGATCATCATCTGAGAATGTTACCCTGTTCACCTCGAAAATCTTGTTGGCAATGGTTTCCAGGTGGTTTACAGAAATCTCGTTGGGCACATGAGCTTCGTTCAATATCTTCATCAGGGCCCGGCGATGTTCCTTAGAATGGATCGGTAATGACAGTAGCGAGACCTGGGCTGGTGTTTTCCTCAGTTGTTCGACCACGGAGTAGTCCTGCACTTTCATCTTCCTCAAGAACTCCTTAGCCTCTTCTTCGGACACAGGTTTCTTGGTTGTAGTGGGGTTGGTTCTTCTCAGCTCCACCGGAGCAAAACACCGACCTGATCGAGTCAGCCCTTGCGCTTCACAACTAACTCCTCCACTTGTTTTCCTTTGTACATCACCACTGCCTTCTCGTATTTCCAAGGCACAACCTTGCTATCAATCATCGGCAGATGGACTACAGGCTTTATAGTGACCAGTTCCTTGTACACCCCTTTCAACATAACTGCAGGCGTGGGTGGAGTCCCTGATATTACCAACTTGTTTGGCTCGGGTTTGCTTGTTATGGCGGACGGGCTCTTTCCCAATATCACTACTGGCTTGACGCATTCTCCCTGCGACTGTACCCCCGTCCCTCCATTGGTCGATCCTTCTTTCGGAGCAGCCTGGATCATCATCACTGTCTGTGAGGGCTGTCTCAACTCTCCTCCCTCATACACCAACTCGATCATGTGAGTCTCGTGGCGCGCTGGCAGTGGGTTCTGATTGATGTTAGGTGCCTCCGGCGTCTGGACCTCGATTTTGTTAGCATCAATGAGGTCTTGTATCGCCTACTTCAGTCTCCAACATTTTTCAGTTTCATGTCCCAGCATTCCTGAGCAGTACTCACAGCTTATTGACCTGTTCACATTTTGGGACGGGGGGTTTTGCTCTCTAGGTTCGACAGGACTCACCAAACCCAACCGTCTCAATTTGTGGAATACGGCGGTATAGGACTCTCCCAGCTCAGTAAAGGCTCTATGTTTTTGTAGCCTATCATTCTTAGCAGCTTGACTCCCTCGAAAACCTGTCCCTGGAGGGTTCCTGTATGCTCTGGGTGGAGGGTAGGTACTTTGTGGTGGTGGGTAGGTATTATGTGGAGCTGGGTATGTATTGTAGGGAGCTGGTGCATGCCATTGTGGGCGAACTGGAGGTTGGGTGTATGTCTGGGCTTGATGGACGGTGAAATGCGGTTCTTGGGGTGGATAGTAGTGATGTGGTGGGTTGTATGGGTAGTTTGGCCTGTGAGGTCTGGGTTGGTTGTAGTGTGGCTTGCCAGACCCGGACCAACTGCCTGCCTCGATCGTGGCAATTTCTTCTTTCTTTCTTCTCAGCGCACCTCCCGTGCCGTTATGAATAGTCTGGGCCGTTGCTTTGAGTGCTGAGTAATTCAGGATTTTGTCAGACCTCAGACCCTCTTCTATCATGACCCCTATCTTCACCACCTCGTTGAAGGATTTTCCAACCGTCGTCACCAAGTGACCAAAGTAGGTTGGATCCAATGTTTGCAAGAAATAGTCCACCATCTCTCCCTCTCTCATGGGAGGATCGACTCTGGCCGCTTGCTCTCTCCAGCGGAACCCGAACTCGTGAAAACTTTCCCCGGGTTTCTTCCCGGTCCTCAATAATTGAGAAGGTCAGGGACTATCTCGAGATTGTATTGGAAATGACCCGCGAAAGCCTACGCCAGATCATCCCAAGTGTACCATCTGCTGGAATCCTGCCTGGTATACCATTCTAGTGCAGATCCGCTCAGACTTTGGCCGAAATAAGCTATCAGCAGCTCATCTTTGCCGCCTGCCCCTCTCATTTTGCTACAGAATCCCCTCAAATGTGCCATGGGATCACCGTGCCCTTCATATAAATCAAACTTAGGCATCTTGAACCCAGCCGGGAGTTGGACGTCTGGGAAAGGGCATAGATCTTTGTAGGCCACGCTGACCTGGTTACCCAATCCGTGCAGGTTCCTGAAGGACTGCTCCAGGCTTTTGAACTTCCTCAATACCTCATCCTGTTCAGGGGATTTAACCGGCTTTTCAATCTCTGCCGGTACCTTCAAGTGCGGATTGTAGGCCTGTGGTTCGGGGGCATGGAATGTGGGCTCATGGGGATAGTATTACGTATTGTGAGCCTGAAACAATGGCTCACTGGTCGTTCTTTGCAAGGTGGCTGATGTGGGTCCCACAAAAGTGGGAATATTTGGTGTTGGGAGAGGTTGATGGGGTGGTGGAGCTTGGGAATCATGGGGGCTTCTTTCTTGATGATAACGGGGGTTCGGGAGGCTTGTTGAAGGGCCGGAGTGAGGGTAGGCATGTGCCCCAGTGGATCAGGGCTCTTTTGTGCTTTGGCTAAAGCTAGCTGCATTGCATTCATCTCTAGTCCCATCCTTTCAATCTTTTCCATCGCTTCTTTTAACAATTGGCTCATCGGCCTTTCTTCTTCGTTACTATTCTCTGAAGTAGTCATGCTTGTTGCTACTAGTCCTTTGGATCTGGTTTGGTAAGAGTGTGTTGCCAGAATTCTTTAACAACTAACTTGTCTGGATTCAGATAACAACAAACTTTGTTAGCGTTAGAGTTTAACAGATTTGATCACAACACATAGAGGATGTAATGCTCCTAGGCAGTTAACCGTTTCTACATGCTTTGCTTCAAACAACATGCGTCATCCCGGCTTGCTCATTTGTCCCTTTTACAGTACTTTGGGAAACCCTATATTTTATTTTATTTTTGTATTTTCTTTTTCTCTCTTTTTTTTCTTTCTTTCTTTATTAAAAGTGGTCGAATCTTATGAGGATTGCCTACGTATCACGTCCCCGCGCGAATCAGACCAGGCATAGTTCTGCCCTAAAGTAAAGAAACACAAAATTCTTGTGAAATCATTAAATTCATTCTCAAAATTTTGCTATTACAAATTACTTCAAACAAGGAATAATAATAGTACAGACTCCACAGTTCTTAACCCGTTTTGACTAAAAGAAAAGAAAACAACATATGGGAAAGCAACAAAGCCAAATAAACAGGACTCGACCAAAGATTAATTTTCCAACTTAGGGGCCCGCGAGGCATCATTCGGCCTTTCCGCGGTCCTTGGTGTGAGGTCTTTCTGCAAGCTTTTCAACTCGTTCATAATCCGATGGATGCAGCCCATGATGGAAACAAGGAGGGTCTTCCAAGGTATTTGCTCGCATGCTAGGCATTTTGTGTAAATGAAATGCCCAATTTCGTCGATCCTTCCTCGAATGTTGTCCCTTTCAACAAACAATTGCCTGATTCGTCGGTTCTTCAACCCCAGTGCCTGAGCATTGTCGGCAAGTCGATCCTGGAACATCTCCATTTGTCTTTCCATGCAGGCCATTGCATCGTAACAGCGTCTTCTGTCGGCCTGGGCATCTCGTGCTTGTTTGATGATCCGATCATGAAGAGTGGAGTTCGTTTTCCTTAATGTCCCGATGCTCATTTCATAATCCCTTATGACTTGTTGCAGGCGCCGCCTCCGGGCCATTTTACCTTTTGCCCACTTGGTCCGTAATCTCGCTGTGCTAGCCTTGGATCTTTCCAACTCTTCCTGGCATTCCGCAACCTGATTTCTTAACCCTGCTATCAACCTTTTATCCGCCCGGCTTCTCAGTTGGTTGTCAGCCTCTCTTTTCATCTTCCGGATCTGGGTTTTGAGGATCTCGCCTTCTCTGATTAATCTGTTCTTTTCTCCCTCGTGGGCGGCGAACTGTAGTTGGCTTTCAAACTTCATATCCTGGAGTTGTTGTTTCAGTCTTCCTGTTTTGGCAAGATATTCCCGCTCTTTGGCCAACCAGCCCGATTGCTCTTGTGAGGATCTGGCAAATTCTTGCAGGTGAGGTCTTTTAGCTGACGTTGCAGATGACGTTTCCCCTTTGTACCAAGCCTGATATCCGGGCGAAACTTCCCCTTTTGTCCGATTCAATACACAAGTATTGCCTCTAAGTATTGACATTGGCCCCACATTTGGCGAACCCTTGCTTCAGGAAACTGGCCATCGGGGCTGATCTCAATCACCTGGGTGTTTAAATCCTCGTCTTTTGGCACTATTTAACACCTTCCAAGTTGCCTTAAAACCCGATGCGGCGCATATGGTTGAATGCTCTTAAGTCCCATAAAGAGAAAATGGGGCCTGGCTGCTGGCATGTATATGACTTCGTCGATCGGTAACCACCCCAGCGTCCACTGTATTTGACTGGCGTTGAGGGTACGGAAATATGAGGTCCATGCCGAGACTCCTTGAGGTAGGTAGGCCTCATTAACTCTGGTATAGAACTCCTCTATGCATGTCTTTTTAGCGGATCCATGGCTCAGAAACTGGGCCCGGTGACATAGGTGTTCAGTCATCCACATTTGCAACAACAGGTTTCAACCTTCAAAAAAGTTTCCTCCGGCCTTGCAAGACGTGAGAGCCCGGAACATATCAGATACTATCATGGGCGCCAACGTACTATCTTTCTGTGTGAGCAAAGTACTGACGACCCCTGCTATCTTTACGTCGATATTCCCGTCTTTTCTTGGGAATACTAAGAGTCCTAAGAAAGTTATCATGAAAGCAATCTGTCTATGTTCATCCCACTTTTGACGATTACTTTTGCTGCACAACTGGTTTTCTGGCTTGTCGAATCCTCCTATGTGACCATATCTTTGGTTTATGAAACTCATAGTGCAAAAACCTTTTGCCAAGTTAGGGTTATGAATTGTTCTGACTATCTTTAATGAGTCCAGAAACCGGTGTATTGCCACAGCTCTTGGAGCAACCAGGTATTTGTGCCTCAATGGAGTCTCAGCAATGCCGATATACCCTGCTATTTCTTCTAAAGTTGGGGTAAGTTCAAAGTTCGAGAAGTGGAATACATTGTGCGCAGGATCCCAGTGGGGGACCAGTGCCCTTATGATATCTCCCCGTGGCCTGATATCCAACAAACTCGTGAAGCCTTTCAGATATTTCTTGATTTCGTCATGCCCTTCTTTGCCTAAATCATTCCACCAGAGCCGCAATTGGAGGGGAAATTTATTCATGATTGAAAAGGGTTCATTTGGAGTCGTGCTCATTCTGCACATTTATTAATAAGATTTTAACAAACGAAACTTATTTTGATAAAAACAAAAACATATGCTACTTTTCTCAAAAGGATTTCTGAACACGACCTCTCAGCACTTCATGAACGAAGATTTTTAAGGTTGTGTGATAAAAAAACAACAAGAGGTGGCCGTCTGTACAAAGGCAACCTTCCGGAGTTCCTTTTGGGAACATTTGGCTATTTTTGATATAAGCGGTGTCACCCGACCCTGTGACAGGAAAATATACTTTGGCGTTTTTGCTACTTTTATCAAAAAAATTTTAAAAAAAAATGGGAGGTTGGACCCGACGGAGGTTGCCTACGTATCTCACACCCTATGAGAATCAAACCCGCGTAGTTCGGGCAAATTAACTGAACCATTTTAAAACAAGTCTTTTTTTTTCTTTTTTTTTATTTTCATTTTTCATTGCAGGACAAACCATTTTCCTTTCCTATTTTTGAAAACAAGACAAAATAACTCTCTTTTTCATTTTCAAAAAAAAATAAAACAACCTATTTTTCCAAACTAAAATAAAGACTCTTTTTCATTTTCTTTTTCAACAAACGACTTTCCAAAAATAAAAGACTTTTTTTTTCTATTTTTCATTTTCTAAAATAATCAATTAACGCCTTAACTGTTATTTCTCTTTTTGTTTTCAACATTCCCGAGATTCAGAAACCGGTCAACATGCAGGTTCGAAACAAATATATGTACATAGCAAGTAAGATGCATCAGGATGGTCTTTTCTGTTTCAGGTTGCTATTCCTAGACGGACCCAACCCCTGTGTTGAGTCCCCTAAGTCAAAATGCACATGACGCAGATAAGCGTTCCTACTAGGGATCCGGCATGAAGTCACGTTATTCTATGTTCAAAACCTGGGTCTTTATTCTAGATAGTGTACCCGAGCGGACAAATCAAGCTGAGGAAGGAGCTCTTTTCCGGGAACCAAAAGGCCAGCCGGCTTAGAAACTTTCCGAGCCTCTTTTATTTAGGGTATGACACTAACAGAATAGGGAGTCTCAACCATTAAGCACATCCCCGAAGGTAAGAAGAGAAAGGTTTCGGCACAATTTATATACAGTTCAGATAATATCAAAGTGGTAAAAGCAGCATTTAGCACATTAGGCTCAAACATGTAAAAATCAGATAAAGCCAAATATAACAATTTATCTAAGCTCGAATTTCTAACCCTGAACCAGTGGTTCTGGGTTACAATACTATCCCCAGCAGAGTCGCCAGAGCTGTCACACCTCCTTTTTACGTACCCGAGAGGGTACAAGGGAGTTTTTCCAATTAAAGGACAATCGAAACGGGATTGGTTTATTTATTTCAGAGTCACCACTTGGGAGATTTAGGGTGTCCCAAGTCACCAATTTTAATCCCGAATCGAGGAAAAGAATGACTCTATATTACAGTCTGCGTACCAGAAATCCGGATAAGGAATTCTATTAACCCGGGAGAAGGTGTTAGGCATTCCCGAGTTCCGTGGTTCTAGCACGGTCGCTCAACTGTTATATTCGGCTTGATTAATCTGATTTTATACAAATATGAACTTATGTGCAAATTTTAACTGTTTACTGCTTTCATTATTATATTTTACGAGAATTGCAACATCGTGAAAACATATCTCGAACCACGTTACATCAATGCACCCGGGGTTGTTTGACATATCTCGACTCGGTTGAGATTTGGATTTAGGTCACATAAATGTGCACCCGAGTTAAGGAAAATAAATTATTAAAGGCGTGCCTAACGCAACTAGCGTATTGTTATCTTGGGGAAGGCCGTAAAATTCGCTAAACGGCGTGTCCCGAATTCTAAGTGTTTTAATATATATACATTTAGAGGGCCCTGCAGCTTGTGCATTTTTTGTTTGTCGAGGCTCGTCTCATTTGTTATTTTAAAAAGAAATTTGCAACGTCATGGAAATGCATCTCGAACCACGTCACAATCAATGTACCCGTGATTAGAGACACATTTCGACTCCGCTGAGATTTGGGTTTGGGTCACATAAATGTGCACCCAAGTTTAAGAAGGTAAGGTTTATTAAGGCGTGTCCTAAAATGACTAGCGTATCATTATTTTGGGAAGGCCGTAGAATTTTGCTAGACGGTCCATCCCGAAGTCTAAGCAAATTTTAAAACAAATATTTACTGAGGGCCCCGCGATTTTTGTTTTTTTTTTTCGGCGAGGCTCATCTCATTTTTATTTTTAAGGATAAACCTACAGCAACTACATTTTCTATTGAGTCCGTCTCTAAAATAAAAGAAAAACTCTTAATTAATTACATGCTGAAAAACGTAACTTATTAGTTATTAGTTTACGGCTAATGCGAAATGAAAATTGCGATCGAGTTTGTACAAAGAAAACGGTTTGCATTCTATATTCTATTATTCAACAAAAATTGAAACACGGGGTTGACGCACAATAATATCGAAACAGATTATTTTTAGATGAAGAAACTAGACATATGCAACCTTGTTTATTGACGGGCATGCACATGAGGTTCGATTAGTGATTCCTTACATACTTGACGTTAAAAGAGAACGAAACAATTGAAACCGAACCTATCTAACTCGGCGTGATATTGTTGTATGTATGACTACACGATTTTTCCCTTTTTGCTATACCCAGATTGCCTAGCATGCCTTCGAAATATACGTTATATACTGATGAGTTAAGGCGAAGCACATGTGATTACTGCATTCATTTCAGCAGACCCTATATAAAACCATTGTTGGCCCAGCATCATTACTATCCAGCTGGCCTCTTTCTGACTAACATACCACGATAGATTACCATACCAAACTCCTTATGGACTAAAACTATTGCATTACATAGCTTGAAAACCAAACTTTTCGCGTTAAGCACACAAATATTCTACACTACAAACAGCAGGACAATGGTAGCATATTACGTACTAGCGATACACGAAATGGCTCAAGTACAATCAATAAACAAAAGGAATTTCAGTTTATAGCTTCAGCTTCTGCAAGTGTGTACTCATGCTTCAAATGTCAACTTCAAACATGGAATTACATCGATTAAGTATGTGTACCTGGATTCAGTTAACCAAACAAAAGAAAAGGAAGGGTGTCAGCAGCAAGCAACCAAGCAGCAGTCACAGCAGTAATAGACAGCAACAGCAGTTCCACAACAATTATGAAGCCCATAAGTGATTAAACACCGAGCAAACAATCCCCGAAACAGAGTAGTAAAATAGCCGAGAAAATCAGAATGTTCAATGCAATAGCAACAGCAATCCAATGATCACAAACAGCTCGGCAAATAACCAACAACAATTGGCAAAGACAGCTCGACCAACTTAAACTCTTATGCAGTTTTCAGACAGTGTTTGGTTACAGTATTCTGGAATTTTCTTTGTGTTTCTTTCTTTCAGTTTTTCCAACTTAAAACCTCTCTGAAGACTAAAAAATGTCCAGCCCTTTCTTAGCTAAAATAGCTCTATTTATAACCTAAAAGAGAACCCCCTCAGGTCTGCCTAGAATTTCCAGCCTAAGGTCTGCCCATCCCCTTCATTCCCCATGCCTAAGCATCTTCTTGATGCAAGTCATTTGGTTCCCCACGCCTGGCCTATTGCTCTATTCAAGAGTCATGGGTTTAGTTAAGTATTAAACTCCCATACTCTTATGTTTTGTCCCCACTAATACTAGATTAATAGTATTTCTGATTAAACAATTGATAGCCCATTAATCCTGAATATTTAATCAGTCTTTGCCCCAACCAAGATTACCCAAAAGGCCCTTGATGACGTTAGGTCAGTCCTAACAAACAGGTCGTTCACAACTCTGAAGAGAACCCCTCCCACAGCTAACAAACAGACCTATAATCAGTCCAACACAACCCTTCAACTAAATCAGCCAGTAAGAGTTAGGTCGTTCACCATTTTAATACTGTGAAACAAACGACAACATGTGTCGAGTCGACTTTGCGAGTTATAACGTATACTAATTAGTCGCTAATCAACTAAACTCAAGACAGAACAAACTGAGTGATTCAGGCATTTTCGGATAATAATGGAACTTTACGACACTCAATTATGTGACGACGTTACTCAGGTAGACTATACGAACTATTATACATAACAATTAATCGACTAACAACAGGGCACCAATTTTATTTCAAAATTCGAGTCATTTAACATCGGATTCACAAAACTTAACTAGTCGACAACGTCAATCGAAGCGAATAGACATCTTATAACACACAATTAACACTTAAGAAAAGAAATCGACCAAACAAAAGGGTCTTGAAGATGGACAGAAAAATAGTCAAAAATCTAGAACAAATCCATGAACATATGCATAACACCTAGACAAAAGGAAGGAAAAGACGATTACATCGGAAACTTACCTCAAAACGAAACAGGTCTGGTTTTTTAGGGTTCTTGAACTCAGATTTGGGATTTGGAAAGTTCTGCTTGTATTTGACCGGAACCAAAGCTGATTAGGGCCTGAGGGATGTTAGGGGAGTGACTAGGGTGAATTTGGGACTCATCCGGTGACTTAAGGTTTTTGCTCGAATCTTTGATCGAAGATTCGAGCACCCTGGAGGTGATTCGAAGTTAAGTGGTTAGGGATTTGTGTTCAGGGTGGCTCGTAGGTCCCGTGGTGTAACTATGGTAGCCACCGGCATCCTGGTCGCCGGATTTATGTTGAAAGGGCAACAGGGCGGCTGCTAGGGTTTCGGGGGTTTGGGGTCCTTTCTGAGAGAGACGAAGGAATGGGGTGGGGCTTGGGTAGGGGGCGGGGTAAAAGGGTTAGGTTTATATATGCATTAAGGGTTTGGATCCTGACCGTTGGATCAAGTGAGATCTATGGCCAGGATCTATTCACTTGGGAAGAACGACGTCGTTTAGGTGTATGGTGGGTGAGACCGGGTGGGGGACTGGATCGGGTCAAATTTTGATGGGTCTAGGGGAAGGCCTGGATCCGTTGGATCAATGTGGATGAGTGGCTCAGATTGAGTTTGCCTAAACGGCGTCGTTCTGACTTGGCTGGGGCTGCATTGGGCCGTTTCATTGCAACAAATCAACGGCTCAGATTGAGGCGCAGATACATCGTCGTTTGAGCTATGCCTGGGCAGCCTGGTTTGGGCTGGGTCAATTTTAATTGGTCTGGGCCTGATTTTAGTTTCATTTCTTTGGCCCAAACAGATTTTCTTCACTCTTTTCTTTTCTTCAATTTACCAAAATTGAACTAAACTCCAAATAAATTGTAAAATTAAAAATACAATTACACACATATTGGTTAACAGCTTACAGTAATTAACGCACAGTTTCAACATTAATTAAAATCACTCAATGACAAAATACACTTAGGATTTTCTCTTTTTTTTCTTTTTGGAGTAATTCCCGCGAAGCAAAAATCACGTGCTTACAATAACTGGGCATTTGTTCACTGCGTTCACGTGCCTTTGGCCGCATTCGCATAGGGTTGACTAACTAGACCTACGCGTTCGCGAGCTAAGGGCTGCGTTCGCACAGGGTTAAAACTACCCAGCCCCCAGCCCCTCTCCTATTCTATGCGTTCGCGACAGCCCGGGTGCGTTCGCGTAGAGTGAACTACTAAGGCTCCGCATTCGCACCTGGTTCTATGTGATCTCATAGTGCAAACCTGCCCTCTCCCAATTTGTTCAGTGTGTTCTCTTGGGTTACCACGTGTTCGCATAGAGTAAAAACTCAAACAGCAAAAACACCAGATTTCTAAGTCCAAAAACACTCTGACGCCTATCCGAAACTCACCCGAGCCCTCGGGGCTCCAAACCAAACATGTACACAACCTCAAAATCATCCCACATATTTACTTGTGCGATCAAATCGCCAAAATAATATCTTAAACAACGAATTTAGCATAGAAATCTAAGAAAAATCTCAAAAGTTTCAAAGTTTCAAACTTCACACATACGGGCCCGAATCACATCAAACGACCTCCGCTTCTTACCAAATTTTACAGACACAACTCAAACATCATATTGAACATGTACCGGGCTCTGGAACCAAAATACAGGCCCGATACCATAAATTGCAAATATAATCAAATTTTCAAAAACTCTTATATTTTCAGTTAAATAATTTCTTTCAAAAATTTATTTCTCGAGCTTGAGACCTCGGAATTCGATTCCAGGCATACGTTCAAGTCCCATATTTTCCTATAGACCCCTCGGGACCGTCAAATCACAAGTCCGAGTCCGTTTACCCAAAATATTGATCGAAGTCAACTTAAATTTAATTTTTAAAGGCCAAATTAACGTTTTCATCACATTTCAACATAAAAATGTTCCGGATATACGCCCGGACCACGTACGCAAATCGAGGTGAGGAAAAAAGAGGCTTCTAAGGCCTGGAAACACAGAATTTACTCGTAAATCAAGTGATGATCTTTTGGGTCATCACACATTCTCTTCTTCAATGGGAGATTGAATTTTTTTCCTCTTCTCCTCATTCTTCTATCCTCCTTCTTCATAGCAATCATCTCCTTCTTTTATAACATTCTCTTCTTCAATGGGAGATTGAATTTTTTTCCCCTTCTCCTCATTCTTCTGTTCTCCTTGAATGCTTATTGTATCTTCATGTATTAGAGATTATGCAGGTATAGCTTCCTTCACTATATGACGACCCGGCCAGTCGTCTCATGAGTTACCGCTTCGTTTCCCCTATTTTAGCTTCTTCATACTTCGTTATCCGTGTTTTTGTGGTATCGGGTTGGGCGGATCGAGTCCGAAATGAGTTTGGTGAAGTTTGAGACACTTAGTCTCTTTTAAGAAGGCTTAAGTTGAAAAAGTCAATCGGATGTTAACATATGTGTTAGAAGGCTCGGAAGTGAGTTCTGATGGTTCTGCTAGCTTTGGGAAGTGATTTGTGACTTAGGAGCGCGATCGGAATGGGTTTTGGAGTTGTAGAGAAGATTAAGGCTTAAATTGGCGAAGTTGATATTTTGGCGGTTCCGATTGATAGGAGAGATTTTGATATAGGGGTCGGAATAGAATTCCGAGAGTGAGATTAGCTTCATTGTGTCATTTGGGATGTGTGTGCAAAATATTAGGTCATTCGGACGAGATTTGATAGACTTTTTGATCGAAAGCATAATTTAAGAGTTCTTGGAGTTCTTAGGCTTGAATCCTATGTTAAATTGGTGATTGATGTTGTTGTGAGAATTCCAAAGTTTTGAACAAGTTTGAACGATGTCATGGGATGTGTTGGTATAATTGGTTTGAAGTTCCGGGTAGGTTCCAGGATGTTTTAGGTCGAAAATCATAGCTGTAGCAGGTCCAGAAGGGTTGCAAGCCTCGGAACTCACCCGTGTGGTCCACACAAAAAGAAGTGCGACTGCGGTATGTGTTGTACGGACCACACAAAATGAAGTGCAGCCGCAGTAGGTGTTGTACGGACCGCACAAAATGCAGTGCGGCCGCGGTGGGGAGCATTTCACTTGTCCTACTTCGGAAGCTCATATCCTTTGATCTACAAGGAATTTTGAGATGATTCAAAAAGGAAAGTTGTAGCCCTTCGTGTCCAGTTTCCAGAAATGTAAAGATATTGCAATTTGGACATTTTAGAGAAAGCTATATTCAAAATACTAAAGTCTGTCACTGTAAAGGAAAGCCTGTGGGGCCGCGGTCATTTTTGTGTGGACCGCACTGGTTTTGTACAGACCGCGGTCGATTTTGTGCGGTTTGCGGAGGTGGAAATCTCTGGGGTACTCTATAAATATGAGGTTTTGGGTTTTATTTGATATTTTGACCTAGAGAGCTCGAATTTTGGCGATTTTTCAATGGTTATTCAAGAAATTCAACGGGGTAAGTGATTCTAACTCATATTTGGCTAGAATACATGAATCTATCATTGAATTCATCATTTAATTCATGATTTGGGATGGAATTTTGGAAGAAAATTTGTGGAATCTTCCAAAAATATAAAATGATGATTTGAAGGACCAAATGATACCGGAATCGGATAATTTTGGTATGGTTAGACTCGTGAGGGTATGAGGATTTTGAAAATGTAAATTTTACCCGATTCTGATACGTGGGCCCGGGGCTCGGGTTTTGGTAATTTCGGGAATCGAGCCCTTTGTTGATTGTTCTCACTTGGTCCTTGTTCCCTTAGTATATTGTGACGTATTCGTTTTGATTTTGGATAGATTCGACGCGCGTGGAGGCCGATTTGAGGGGAAAAGGTGTCAAAAGCTAGAGATTTAGCCGGTTCGAGGTGAGTAATGATTATAAATGATGCTCTGAGGGCTTGAAACCCCGGATTTGCATATTGTAGTGCTATATTGAGGTGAGACACGTGCTTGATGATGAGCGTGGGGTCGTATACTATTAGGGATTGTGACTTGGTCCGTCCTGATTGATGATTTTACCGTGTATTTGACTGAAACTTATTTGCTATCATCATTATTTGCGCTAATTGCCATATTTGGGCTTCGTGCCAACTATTTGAACCCTTCGGGGATGTTTATTACTACTTCCTCACTGTTTTGACTTATTACTTGAACTCAGACCCGTTATTTTCCACTGTTTTACTACTCAGCCATTTTTACTCAGTTTTGAGACTTAAATGATATTTTAAATGATGTTTTGGGCTGAGAAATACTGTTTTACTATTCCCCGAGGGGATTGTGATAATTTTTGGACTGAGTAAGGCCAAGGGCCTAGTTGCGAGGATATACTGATACTGATATGAGGCTGAGGGCTTGAGATGCATATATATGCCACGAGGTGGCTTGATTGATATGAGGCCGAGGGCCTAGATTTGATGCGACGAGATGGTTTGATATTGCGCTTGGGCCGTAAGGGGCCCTTCCTGGAGTCTGCACACCCCTAGTGAGCGCGGGTACCCATTGTGATGTGAGATTGAGCCCGAGGGGCAGAAATTGTTGATACTGTGCCCGAGGGGTGAACTTCTATGTGTTGACTTTATCATAACTATCTGTCAATTACCTGTTTACTTGTTGTAGAAGTACTTTATTTTGCTTTTCATTGGTTTACTGCTTACAATTACCTATTTAATTGCTTCATTATAGAATACCCCGTGTATACGTGTTTTCTTACTTTCAGTCATTATTTATCTTTATTACTCACTAGGTCAGAGTACTCACATTACTCCCTGCACCTTGCGTGCAGATCCAGTTGCCCCCGAGTCCGAGTGAGAGCTTTTCAGTCATTCAGCAATTGTCGGGGATTTCGAGGTAGCTGCATGGCGTCCGCAGCCCTGATTTGTCCCTTCTATCTTATTACTCTTCTGCATTCCTAGACTATCTATGTAGTAGGTTGTCCAGAATTGTATTAGAGGCTCTAGACTTGTGACACCAGATCAGGTGGGCTATGTAGTTTCTATGTATTGTTGACTTTTACATGTCTATCTTGCTGTTTTAAACACTTATTATGATAATTGGTAATTAAACCATATTAGCAAATGATTTATTTAAAATTAAAATGGGTTGTAGTATATAATTGGTTCGGCTTGCCTAGTAATGTGATAGGCGCCATCACGACCGGTATTTGGGGTCGTGACACACTATTACAGTAAGTATGTTCAACTTAATCATTTCGTAGAAAAATTGTACTAAACACTAACATTTTCAGAATATAAATTGTAGTTTAAATGTAGTAATTTTGTTGAAATGATGTCATGCATATGATAATTACTAAGTTTATAATGTTGATGTGATGATAACATGTATTAACTCATACCTGCATTCTCTTCATCAATTGTCGCTTCAAAATGAGAATCTAAAGCAACATGTACAGGAGCACTCTCATTAATTTCCATGTCATTTACATGTCCTGTATCTAAGAAACCCATTTGAATTATAATGCACATTAGTTGATACATTTTTAGGCAATATAGAGGTACATTATAGACATCTACATAGATATGTAAATCTGTGTAGATATACTGTAGGCATAATATAGATATGTCTAGACATATTGTAGATATATTGTATATAATGTAGATATGGTGTACATGCTTTTTTTACTGTTGTTGGCATGTGTTGGTTTCTCACTACTGCACGGAAAATTTTGATTGTTCTTTTCTTTTGATTGCTCAGCAATTTTTGTAGAACTTCCAGCAAACTGCACGCTTTAATTTTGTTAGGATATATACTTTATGGATGATAATATAAACTTAGAGGTGATATAAATTGTTCTGTTAAATGAATATATTTCAAATATTATCGTGGCATCAATTTTATCCTTTTGACTGTTTATCGCCTGCAAAACAGCCTTGATTGAGTCATTGAGTAGCAGTTGAAAGCTACCTAGTTCTTCAAAAACATCTGTCTTGAAAGATCCAAGATCTAAAGCAACCTACATATTAAAATATAGAGAGTTAACGGAAATATTGACTTAACATAAATTAAAGAAACATCCAAGATTCTGTATATATGTTACCTTCTCAATATCTTTTCTTAAATTTTTAATTTCTGTCAGAATATCTATCTTTTCCTCTATTCCAATTGACTTCGTGTGTCCCGATGGAGATGCATCATCTTTCAGAGCCTCGGACTTGGTTTCAACTTCTTTAAGTATGTATTCAATTTTATCAGGCAAAGACATTCTAGAAAGCTCTTCGGGTACTTCAATTATGTTGGTGAACTACGTGAAAAAGGAAATTAGTTTGACTTAGACATAATATGTACAAAAGTTGTAGATAAATTGTATTAAATTGTCTGCTCATAAGTAAAAACCATTTACCTTGATCCATGCTGGTTTGATCATTCTATCTACAATTGCAGATAACCATATCTTGTCCTTACTAGCTGACGAGCTAAGTATGCGAGGGATAGAATTAACAACCCTTGTAGCTATATCAATTTTGACGGTAGAGCAACGCTCATACAACCATATTTGCATAGCTAGTGTACATCCTCGAATGAGATAAGAATGAACAGTAGGATTGAGCTTGTGCCTAACAGACTGAAGCAACTGTTTGTAAGAATCAATACCCCATGCATAGTTCGCATACTGTCCTGAGTCCACCAAATAAAACCTAAAATGGTCTACCAACCCTACATTGTCTTTGTATGAAGGACAGAGGAAGAATTCTATGAGATATAGAATACACAACTTGACTGCATCGTCATCGTTCAACCAACCTTTGGTGGTTACAATTTGTTTTAAGCATGACTTCTCAACTTTTTCCTTGTATGGAAAGTAGTTTCTCATTATTTTAGTGTCATATGTAGGTGTGTAACCAAAGTCTGTCACTTTCGTAAAACATTTTAGACCAGTTATCAACGCAAACTCTCTCAAGCCAAAATTCAACCTCTGACCCTTTATCTTTGCTGAAAAAAAGTCAGAACCAGATGCATTCAATTCATACTTCATTAGAAGATGAATTGCTTGATTTTGCATACATATTCTGGGCAATGAAAGAAAATAACCAAAACATGTCTTTTTGAAAAGCTTTAAACCATTTACAGACAATAAATCCTTGATTTGTCCATGAATACTGGGTTAAATAATATCTGAAACCTAACGACCCCATAATCAACATTATGAGGTGCAAAAAAAGGTTCATTCTGCAGCAAAAGGAAAATTTCCTTATTAAAACAAGGCTCAAACCTAAAACAAAACAAACTATCTACATTTTTAATACAATATTCCTATACAATTATATAACAGAGTCAAAAATAGATAACAACATAACTACAATTTAATTACCAAATTTCTATAATTTTTAAACAGAGTCAAAACAAGGCAAACATTTATATAAAAATGTATCTACAATCATCAATTATAAACCTAAAACAAATCTACACAATGTAGACAAAATTTCTACAGACAACAAAATCAAACATTATATAGTTTTATAAGAATGAGAACAATTTTTTTTAGCTTTTACCAAAATTTATTTTTGAAACTAATAAATTCTTACCTTCACCAATGACTGTTGGGGAACAGTTTTAGTAGATTTTTGAAGCTTTTACATTAGGAGACACTCTAACTTTTTTGCAACTTTAATGGCAGCTTTTTCTTTGACAAAATCATCATCGAAATCATTCTCTTTGCCTTTCCTTTTCGCAGATTTGACAGGTATGGAAGATTCACCAGCATCAATTTCGTGCTTTTGCTTTGTTCGAGCTTCTGCCCTAGCTTCACGAGGGGAAAGCTTGGGCTTGTTCTCTTCTTTTGCATGAGCTGATTTTGAAGTCTTTTTTGGTGAATTTGGTGAAACAACACCCAAATTAAATGAAGGAACTTCTTCTCCTTTGTCTTTTGTAGGGCTATTCTTTGAAGATATCTTCTTCTTCATAGAAAATCAAGGTAATCAGAGACATTAATGGAGGTAGGATATTTGAATAAGAGTCTCAATTTCGTCTGGTTTGTGAAGAAGAGATGAAAAAAGGGTTAATGGAGGATTCTGAGAATTATGAAGAGAAAATCGTGGGTGAAGATACGTGGGTGAGGGGATGGGATGTGGAGAGAGAAATGTGGGGGGAGTGAGAATATACGGTAGAGTTATTTTAGGACAGTAATTAATACCATTAATTCCCTTAAAATATACATGTATGGTAATTGGGTATATAAAATATAATTATAGTAAAACTTGAGTGGGGAGGGTAATATAGTTTCATATAGTGTATAGGAATGTAAAAATTCCTTTTTAAATTAATTAGCCAACCACAAACTACTTCTCACCAAAAGTACTTTTTTGAAAAGCACTTTTGAGAAGAAAAAAATTCAAAATAAGTTAGACCAAAAGATATTATATAGTTCTTCTGGATCAAACAGTGTACTTTTTGGCTATCAATTTGGGAAATCTGCAATTACCTTCTAATAAGAAGGTGCATTTCTGATCGAAGAGGGTTATGTTAAATAAAAAGATTTTATAAGAAATTTCATTTCAATAAAATACTTGGTATGTGTATATGGCTAATATCGGGAAGACCAATTTTACAATTGACAAGGTATTGCGCAATCTCGCCTCGAAGGTCCCGGAGGATATCCTGGGGTTCAATGCCTTCGGGGAGTCCTCGCACTCGATATCGGGGCAGAATGGACCGGTGTTTATCGTCGATAAGCGGGAAGTTTCCTAGGAGCTGTATTTTCTGACAAACGCCTGCGCAAAAGACAGTCTACACCAAGCTGATTGAGTGGTTGTACCAGCTAATTGATGTAATAATTACACATGCATTTATACTATATTGGGATTCCCCCTCATATATAAAGGGGACCCTTGTTATTTTGTAGAAGGGGCTGATGCTCAATATTGAATACACAAGAACATTCTCTCTGCTCTCTAACATATTCATTTGATCTTATTACTTCCATTTATTGCTCATATCCAATGCGTTCTATTTATTGTTCTTCATTTATTGCCTATTATTGGCCATAGAGAGTCGTCATTGAATTTATCACAACTGTTAGTCCTCCATTGACTACCCTCGGCAGGGCATCCGACTTGACCTCGAGGCCCCGAATACGCAAGCTCGAGGCCCCGATTATTAGCCGTTCGGTTTGGTTATCACATCATTTTCAAGCTATTATCTTGTTTCCAAGTTTTCACTTAGCATCAATTACCTAACAACTAGCATAAAAATAGATCACATATTTTTAAAACCACAAAATCAAATCTAATTGTAATTACCATTTTCAAGGTAAACAGTTTGGCGCCCACCGTGGGGATAAAAATAATAGCGATTATTTTCTTGTTGATTTTAATACATAACACAAGTTATCTTTCACACTTTTTCTTGTCCAAGATCTTTTGATTTCAGGTCAAAATGTCTAACTTAGTAAACACACGTGAAAACAACAATCTCGAGGACCATGGAGAGAATGGTGTGGATGTTCCAGATGTTGGTGTACCACCACGAAACCCTGAGAATGCACCAAAACCAATTCACATGGGCGCGGTCTCGCGCAACACTCGATACATTGGCATAAGTTCCCACACCAATAGGACTATGCGCAGGTAAAATCAACAGGACACTCGGAAAAACCCCACCCGGGAAGAAAGAGAGGCAAATAGGGGAAGCAAAATGGGAAAACCTCAGCACACCATTCATATGATTATCAGGGGAACCAACGTTTCCCAGGGACCCGTAATCAAGCGGATAAAGGTTTCCGCAGCAACACAAGGGCAAACCTGGGGTCGGGCGTCTGAGGACATCCTCGCATTCAGCAAAGAAGACTTCGAGACTCTATCTCATCCGTACAACGATGCACTGGTAATCTCATTTCTCTTAAATAACATCCAAATTAAACATGTACTCATGGATCCAGGTAGCTCGGCCAATGTAATTAGATCGACGGTCGTAGAGCAGCTCGGATTGGTCGATCAGATCATACCTACCTCCCGAATCCTCAACAGCTTTAATATGGCCGGCAAAGTAATTGAAGGAGAAATCACTCTCCTGGTTAATATATCAAATGCAATTCAAGATACCAGGTTCCATATCATTAAATGTGATACAAGGTACAATGCCTTGCTCGGTAGACCATAGATACATAACATGAAGGCGGTACCATCGACCCTATATTAGATGATAAAGTTTCCAACAAAGGACGGAATAAAGATAATATACTGAGAGCAACTTAAGGCAAAAGAAATGTTTGTGGTCCACGAAGAGGTACCAAATTCTGTACACTCCACCTCGGAGGAATCAGAAAGCCAACAGATCCACGAGGACGATGAAGAGGATTTCCTCACCCCAAGAACCTTCATTGCCCTCGAAGAATCAGATGCAATGAAGTCGACTGTCGAAGAGATGGAGCAAGCCGTATTGGTCGAGCATCTCCCCGATCGGAAGGTATACCTAGGGACGGGATTAACCCCCAAACTCAGGAAAAAACTCATCCAATTCCTTATTAACAACATTGTTTTCTTTGCTTGGTCCCATTTAGACATGACAAGGATCCCACCAGATATAACTACCCATCAACTGAGTGTCCACCCCAGATACACACCGGTAAAGCAAAAAAGGAGACCCCAGTCCGAGGTAAAGCATGCATTCATCAAGGACGGGGTAACAAAGCTCCCCAAGATAGGATCTATTAGGGAAGTAAATATCCCAAATGGGTGGCCAATGTGGTGGTAGTTCCCAAAAAGGGGAATAAACTAAGGATGTGAGTATATTATAAAGATCTAAACAGGGCATGCCCAAAGGATTCATTCCTACTGCCCAACATCGACTGATTGGTCGATGCCACGGCCGGCCATGAAACCCTTACTAATCTCGATGCCTATTCGGGGTATAATCAAATTCAAATGAACCCCGAGGATAGAGAAAAGACTTCTTTCATCACAAAGTACGGTACGTACTGTTACAATGTAATGCCATTTGGGCTAAAAAATGCAGGGGCTACATATCAGCTCCTAGTTAATAAGATATTCGAGCATCAAATAGGCAAGTCCATGGAAGTTTATATTGATGATATGCTAGTTAAGTCCCTATGTGCAGAGGACCATTTGACTCATTTGCAGGAAACATTCGACATCCTCAAAAGTTACAACATGAAACTCAATCTCGAAGAGTGCACCTTCGGGGTAGGATCAGGCAAATTCTTGGGTTTCATGGTATCGAACAGAGGAATCGAGATCAACCCCGATAAAATCAAAGCCATCGAAGAAATTACGATGGTAAATAACATGAAGGTCATACAGCGGCTGACCAGACGGATAGCAGCCTTGGGCCTGTTTATATCAAGATCATCAGACAAAAGTCATCATTTCTTCTCATTGCTCAAAAAGAAAAACAACTTTGAATGGACTCTGGAGTGTCAACACGCCTTGGAGGAGTTGAAGCTATACCTGATGAGCCGGTCTTTGCTCCACACCCTAAAAGAGGATGAGACATTGTTTTTGTACCTGGCCGTATCCGAGATAGCGGTAAGTGGCATGCTGGTCCAAGAAAAATAAGGTACGCAATTCCTTGTTTATTATATAAGTCAGACCCTGGGTGATGACGAAACTAGGTATCCGCATCTAGAAAAACTAGCTCTTGCATTAATAAGTGCATCTCGAAAATTGAAACCTTACTTTCAATGTCATCATATTTGCATTTTAACAACGTATACCCTTCGAAGCATATTTCATAAACCCGAATTATTGGGCCGGTTGGCCAAATGGGCCATCGAACTCGAGGGATACGATATCGAGTATTAGCCTCGGACGACTATAAAGTCTCAAATTGTGGCAGACTTCCTAGCCGACTTCACTCCCTCTCTCATACCCGAGGTGGGAAAGAACTTTTGCTAAAAATAGGCACATCCTTCGGGATATGGACCCTGTTCACCGACGGTGCCTCGAACGTAAGAGGGTCCGGGCTCGGCATAGTCCTAAGCCACCTACGGCCAGCGTGATTAGACAATCTATAAAAACCGTAAGGTTAACTAACAATGAAGCCGAGTATGAGGCCATGATTGCGGGTTTGAAATTGGCCAGAGGCCTCGGAGCTGAGGTCATCGAAGCAAAATGCTATTCTCTCCTGGTGGTAAATCAGGTAAATGGAGCTTCGAGGTTCGGGAAGACATGATGCAAAGATACTTAGACAAAATTCAAATCACATTGCACCGCTTCAAAGAATGGATCCTGGTCCACATACCCTGAGAGGGAGAATAGCGAAGTTGATGCACTCGCAAACCTGGGATCATCCGTCGAAGAAGATAACATACTCCCCGGATCTGCATGTTCAACTGTCCAAGTCAGTGATCGAGGAAGGCCACGCCAAGATCAACTCCCCTAGCCTAACATGGGATTAGATAAATGAATATATCGACTATTTAGAAAGCGGGAAGATACCCGCGGACCCAAAAGAGTCGAGGGCCCTAGTACCAAAGTAGCCCGATTCTCGCTCGACGAAAGCAGAACTCTTTACAGAAGAACCTTTGATGGCCCTCAAGAAGTATGCCTAGGGCCAGGAGATACTGACTATGTGCTCCGAGAGATCCACAAGGGCACCTGCAGAAATCATTCCAGTGTTGATTCCTTAATTTGAAAAATAATCAGGGCAGGCTACTATTGGGACAGCATGGAGAAGGACACCAAAGAGTTCGTCCGCAAATGCGACAAATGCCAAAGATTCTCCCCAATGATCTACCAACCTGGTGAACAACTACATTCAGTTTTGTCACCATGGTCGTTCATGAAATGGGGGATGGACATCGTCGGACCTCTACCAACGGCGCTAGGTAAAGCTAGATTTATTTTATTTATGACTGACTACTTCTCAAAATGTTTTGAAGCATAGGCCTTCGAAAAAATAAGGGAAAAAGAAGTCATTAATTTCATCTGGGACCACATCATATGCCGATTCGGAATTCCTTCCGAAATAACGTATGATAATGGGAAGCAATTCATCGGAAGCAAAGTGACTCAGTTCCTCGAGGATCACAAGATTAAAAGGATCTTATCAACACCCTATCACCCGTGTGCAAACGGCCAAGCGAGTCCACAAACAAAACCATCATTCAAAACTTAAAGAAGAAACTAGAAGGCGCAAAGGGAAGATGGAGAGAAATATTGCCCGAAGTACTCTGGGCATATCGAACAACTCCAAAATCAAGCACGGGGGAAACGCCTTTCTCCTTGGTATATGGCTCTGAGTCTTTGATACTGGTCGAGGTCGGAGAACCTACTACCAAAGTCTGACACACCACCGAGAGCTCGAATAATGAGGCCATGGCTACTCCTCTCGAATTATTGGATGAAAAGCGAGAAGCCTTACTGGTCCGAATAGCCGCACAAAAACAGAGGATCGAAAGATACTACAATAAGAGAACAAATCTCCGACATTTTGGAATCAGGGACTTAGTCCTAATGAAGGTCACCTTGAATACTCGAATCCTAATAAAGAAAAGCTAGGTCAGAACTGGGAAGGACCATACCGTATCCTTGGGATAGTTGCTAAAGGATCCTACAAACTCGGCACCATGGAAGGCGAACAGCTTCCAAGCAATTGGAATGTCTCAATGCTTAAACGTTATTACTGCTAAAAGCTCAAAGGCCTTAAATTTCAAAAGCATGCATTACATTCTTTTCCTTCGATCGGGTTTTGATCCCAAGAAGGGTTTTTACCAGCAAGGTTTTTAACGAGGCAATATCTATATGCTACCTAAGGAAGACTCAACAAGTATTCAAGACTTCTTTTCAATCAGCCTCTACTAGAGGGCATCCCTCCCGGAAGGGCGCCTCCTCGGAGAAGCCAAGATGTGCTAAATGGGGTCTCGATAGGAAAATAATGTACCGAGCCAAATGGTCGAACGAACCGTGTCTGTATAGAATAACCGAGCCCTTAACAGCGAAAACGTTTATACTTGTACCAAGTAATCAAAGAACACTTTCCCCTTCATCAAAGCATTTCGCGTTTCAAGAAAGCTCGATATTTTTTGCAAAAACAGCCCCAGAGCTAAAAAATGTCCCAAACACTCAGGGACTTGCGTCAACAACTCGAAACCATACGACCTCTGGGTCGGAGCTTCAAACTCGTAAGCCCTTGATGAGGCAACATCAAGTTCACAAAATGGCCCCAAAGCCAAAAAAATGTCCCGAACACTCGGGGACTGGTGTCAACAACTTGAAACCATATGACCTCCGGGTTGGAGCTTCAAACTCGTAAACCCTCAATGAGTCAACATCAAGTTCAAAAAACGGCCCCAGAGCCAAAAAGAACATCCCGAGCACTCGAGAAATAGTGTCAAAAACTCGAGGCCGCATGACCTCCGGGTCGGAAGATTATAACTCGTAAGCCCTCGATGAGGCAATACCAAGTTTACAAGGAATGGTTCCAGCCAAAAACTTTCAATGACTCGGGGACTGCCGCCAATTGCCACCCCCATTAACTTATCAAAAAATCCGAGGCCATAAGACCCCACGTGGGCAGCCTCGGTCTCGTAAGACCTATATAAGGCAACAAAAATATCTGTAAGACCTCAAGCAAGGCTTGAACCACACTTGTACCAAGTGACCAAAACTGTAAGACCTTAAGCAAGGCATGAACCATACTTGTACCAAGTAACCAAAAACTATAAGACCTCAAAGGCATGTAAAAAATTGTAAGCCCTTACAAAAGGCATAATCCTGATCTTAAAGTTAAGGCTATATATCGAACTTGTAAGACCCTTAAAAAGGCATACCCTCGATATAGACGCCGAGACTACTTCACTTGGGGACTGAAAGGCTCCGGCCAAACACAATAACTACGGTCACAAGGTTGTACCAGCCAAACTAACGCGACTCGGGGACGCCCGATCGTCGCTATAAAATTACAAGCCTTCAATTACTTCGAAAATACTTCGAAAAGAACTGGTTAAACATGCTACCCTCGACATAGGCAAAAGAGCTTCGACCATATCAGCTCCAAACTATAGGCTTCAAGATACTCAGCCACCAAGTCGAACCTCCCGAGGTGCTTGATCATCGCCATCTAACGACTCACAATCGAGGTTCCTATTGAACCGTCGAAGAGTCAGGAAAACACAATTTCAAAAGGTCCTTAATGAGGGAAAAATAAAGCCTACTAGAGGTTGTACTAACCCAAGGCGTAAGAGCCACTGCCCCCAACCCATACTAGAGGTCGTACCGACCCAAGGCATAAGAGCCATTGTTGCCAGCCCTTACTAGAGGTCGTAGCGACCCTATGCGTAAGAGCCACTACCGCCAGCCCATACTAGAGGTTGTACCAACCCAATGCGTAAGAGCCATTATTGCCAGCCCATATAAGAGGTCATATCGACCCAATGCGTAAGAGACACTATCGCCAGCCTATATAAGAGGTCGTACCGACCCAACGCGTAAGAGCCACTGTCGTCAGCCCATACAAAAGGTCATACCAATCCAACGCGTAAGAGCCTAAGGGCCACCTTTAAGTCCGAAAACTTAAGAGTCAATAATCACGAGTCGAAACCGATTCGGAGACTAAACCCGAAGCAATTAACCGAATTTGCCTAAGGGTGAAAGCATAAGAGCCTAAGATGCCAGCTTACATTAAAAGGTCGTATCGACCCGACGCATGAAAATCTAAAAAATTCGCGCTAGTGGCCTCGGAGCCAACACATCAGACTTGCAGATCCACTCTCAACCATTGATAAACTCTCAAAGGTGGCAAGAATCCAAGGGTCTAAAATTAAGACCCACAACTCCGGATCAATCGCCAAACGAATGCCATAAGTCAGAAAAATTGATACACATACAAAAAGATTCATAAGAGTAAAACTACAAAGCCTACATCTAAAAGCCCTTGCGAAGGCAAAAAGCAAAAGAAAACTTTAATCTAGCACCAGAGCTACGCCTTCGACGGCAGAAAATACGCTTTCGGAAGCCTTGGCCATAGCCTTCGGGTTTCCAACGGCCTCCTCCTCTTTAGGGACCTCGCCTCCATCTTCATCACATCCTGAGTTGCTGCCCAACTCGCTTTCGGAAGGAAGCAGGGCCGCAGCTTCCTTTTCTAGGATCTTCACCCTCTCAATTTCGGCGATTAAATCAATGCCCCCCGCATAGACACCCTCGAGTATCTATCTCCGAGACTTTAATCGGGCATGATCCACTGCTCGGGTCAGGTGCAGCTCAGCCTCTTCGAACACCTTCTAGGCCTGAGCATTTGTAGTAGCGGCGTCCTTCTTATGTGAGGCCATGAGCACCTCGGCCTCAGCCCTAACCTCAGACAGCGTAGAAACAAACTAAGTATGGAGATCCTTATGCCTACTACTTTAGGCTCTCTCATCTTCGAGGCAACGCCCGACCGAAACCACCTCTCCCCAAAGGACATCTCTCTCAGATATTAGCTCACTCAGATACCGCTTAAGCTCGAGAATTTCGGAGTCCCTGGCTTGGAGCTCCTTCACCATAAAGACCTCCTTCTCCTTAAACTGCAAGAATCGACCCAAAGATATTAAAACACAAAATTTAGTCAAACATATAGACAAAAAATAGACAGGAGTTATGTAACATGTTCAGTAAGACGAGCCTTTTCCTGGGACGCCGCATCCAAGCAATCTCGAAGGCCACAGAGTTCTTCCTCCCTCTTGGTAGAAAGAGCCCTAAGCTCATTGTCTTCTGAGGTAAGCTTCTTATGTTCACCCTCACGGCGAGTTAGCTCGACTTCAAAATTGGTAAACGTTTTGTCATAAAGCACCTTGGCCTGGAACCATGGAAGAAAAAATGTTAGAAGGGAAAGTTGGGGCGCCGAGTAGAATTTACAAATAGATTACCTGCTCGCATAGCTTGTCGATCTCAGTAAAAATAAGCAAAACATCAAGCTCATGCTTTTCCTCAGGCACAGCAGAAGGCTTTTCGAACACATCTTTATCACCCATGGGTGTCCCTACGAGGAAAGACTCTATATTGGGGATATCTTGCGTCTTCCTCGGAGGAAAGGCCGATTCAGAAGGGGAATCACTCACTTCAATGACCTCGACTGGGTCAATCGGGGTTGCCCCTTACTTTTGAAGAGCCTTAGAATTGGGCTCCCCTAGATCGCCTGCCAAGTGCACTTCGGCTCAAGGGAAATTTTGGTCGTCGGCAATAACATCTGATACACCCACACAGGCCTCTTCACCCCGAGGCGGGGCAGCGACATAACCAAGCCGCGACTCGGAAGATGCCGACTCAACAGTATGAGAGATAGTCAAGTCCTCTCCCCCTTTGGGCGCTGACAAAGGATCATCTTTCCTTTTGCCTCTAGCTCGGGGACTCCTCAACCCTTCTGGAATTAAGACCGCTAAACCATCCTTAGGATCTTCCATTATGGTTTTCTTGGATTTTGGAGGACAAGTCGGTTATCCCCCTCATCTTTTCCTCCCTTCATCGGGTGTTGGAGCACCCGCTTCCCCAGGTAAAGTTTCTCTCATCAAGAAGACCTCCCCCAGACCTGCCCAAATACAAAATCAAGCTTGGGAAATGAGAGCGCAATTAGCAATGACCGTTGTAAAATTGAAACTATAACAGAAAATGAAGTCCTACCATGTTCCTTGGCTTCCCATCGAGCCTTGGATAAATTGTGCCACACGCGCTCGACATATGGGCAAGTCGAGTCCAATTTAGATACCCAGCCTGAAAGATCCCTTGCCGTATCAGGGTACGCCGCGGCAGCTGCATCAGCGGAGGAAATCAGTCCATAAAGAAATGTATCCAAAAGAAGAAAATGAGCAGTTAATTAAGTATGTCTACTTACGCTTCATGTTCCATCTTTCGGGGAACGACATCCTCTCTGTGGGAATCAAGTCCGAAGTCCTAACTCGGACAAAGCAGCTCATCCATCCCCCATTCTTAACCTCATCGGTGCAAGCAAAGAGGGCCCTAGAGTCCCAGCAAAGGAGCTTAATCAGGTCCCCCGTGGAAGAGTCGGGGACTGTACATTCTGATCAAATGATCAAGCATGAAGGGCAGCCCCTCGATCATATTCATGTAATATCTGTTCATGTAAACAATACACCAGAATGACGGATGAATTTGGCCGAGAGTCACTTGATATCGTCTGCAAAAGTGGAGGACCACAGTATCTATCAAAGTCATAGAGGGCACCGCCGGGCCAAGGGTAAATGGATAAGTATACACACCGAGGAAGTCAGCCTTATACATCGTTATGTCTTCCCCCCGAGAAGAAACCTCCACTAACATCGTATCTCCCCAACGATAGTCGATTTTTATCCTTTCGATGTCCGTTATTAAACTGATGTATCGAGATGCAGGTACGCATCGCCCCGACTTTGAAAAAGGTCTCTCGACCTTAAAATTAGAGGTCATCTCAAAGGTCTCTAGAGCGCATTCTCCAGTGCTGGGAAACGCTATTGTTTTACCCTCAGAGGGGAGCATAGAATAGGAAGGCGTATCTTTATGAGGGATAGGGGTGGAAGTGTTCGCCATTTTTACCATAGGATTGCAAAGAAGAAACGAAAAATAGGTTTCAGGAAAAGACCAAGAGAGAGGTAAGAGAAAAGAAAAACTCAATTGGGAGCCTAATGATGCAGTAGAGAGGAATGGGCAAAGAAATGAGTATTTATAGAAGCCTAACATGTGCGATTGGAGCAGACCAAAAGACAGCCAACAGCTATAATTAATTCGAAGATTTTGAGGATTGTGTGGACGCGACCTTTGGAAGCCCTATTACATCGGTCGCCTGGCAGGGCACAACTATTTGCTTTGATGAAGGCGCCCGAGGGGTAAGATCTCGAGGATGTTTCTCTTCGTTTTACTATGAGAAACGCGGGGACTATCTGTATACGGCTAAAATCGGGAAGACCAATTTTACAATTGACAAGGCATTGCGCAATCTTGCCTTGAAGGTCCCGGAGGATAACTCGGGGTTCGATGCCTTCGGGGAGTCCTCGCGCCCGGTATTGGGGCGGAATGGGGCGGTGTTTATCGTCGATAAGCGGGAAGTTCCCTAGGAGCTGTATTTTCTGACAAACGCCTGCGCAAACAGTGACAGTCTACACCATGCTGATTCAGTGGTTGTACCTGCTACTTTATGTAATAATTACACATGCATTTGTACTATGTTGGGATTCCCCCTCATATATAAAGGGGGCCCTTGTCATTTTGTAGAAGGAGTTATGCTCAATATTGAATACACAAGAACATTCTCTCTACTCTCTAATATATTCACTTGATCTTATTACTTCCATTTATTGCTCATATCCATTGTGTTCTATTTATTGTTCTTTATTTATTGCTTATTATTGGCCATAGAGAGCCGTCATTGAATTTATTGCAATTGTTAGTCCTCCATCGACTACCCTCGGCAGGGCATCCGACTCGACCTCGAGGCCCCGATTATTAGCCACTCGGATTGGTTATCACATTATTTTCAAGCTATTATGTTGTTTCCAAGTCTTTCACTTAGCATCAATTGCCTAACGACTAGCATAAAAATAGATCACTGTTATAAATAGAATTTTTTTTATGGTGAATGTCTATATTTAGAGAGATTCTAGGATTCATTACTTGGTGGCTAAGTCACTCTCTCCCTATAAATAGAGGGTTCTATTCCATTGTAATTCATCCCAAAATCAATAAGAATTCTCTCTCCCTACTTTTCTCTGCAATACTCTTCTTCTCCTTTTATTATTTTATAACACGTTGTCAGCACGAGACTCTAACCTATTGAGTAGAAGCTTTAGGATTGAGCATAATGATTGTCAATTATTCCATGAACTTCCTTCATGATTAAATTCTAGATTTAAGGTAAGTATTTTACTTTATTTCTCTCTTTTAAATTCTTGAATTCTATAATTTGATTTTAAATACAAGCAAAGACAATAAACTTTGATTATAACTCGAATAGAGTTTGTAAGAAATTACAACCACTCGAAGTGGTAAAATTTCTCTATCTTGTCATAATCAAATTCATGTATGATTGTGGGCAAAGAAATGAAAACTCCTCCCATTGAATTTGCTTCATTCTCATTCCCTTAAGAGAATGTGATAGCACTATATGATACGTCTGAAAGAAGACAAAATTATTACCATAAAGGTATTAATGGGTGTGGTTATCGCCTACCTTTATGGCTCACTTGATAATGAGATATACATGAAAATTCCCGAGGGATTTAAAATGCATAACACACATAATTCAAAATCCCGGAAAATATTTTCAATCAAATTGCAAAGATCTTTGTACGGTCTAAAGCAATCAGTACGTATGTGGTATAATTGTCTTAGTGAGTATTTATTAAAGGAAGGTTATATAAATGATGTCATTTGTCCATGTGTTTTTATAAAAAAAATAACATCGAAATTTGTTGTACTTGCCGTATATGTTGATGACATAAACCTTATTGGAACTCCTATAGAACTCCAAAAGGCAACTGATTATTTAAAGAAGGAATTCGAGATGAAAGATCTCAGAAAGACAAAATTATGTCTTGGTTTGCAAATTGAACATTTGGCAAACGGAATTTTTGTTCATCAATCTGCCTACATAGAAAAGGTATTGAAACAGTTTTACATGGATGGAGCACATCCATTAAGTACTCTGATGGTTGTTCGTTCATTTGATGTGAATAAGGATCCATTCCAACCTCAAGAAGAGAATGAAGAGCTACTTGGTCCTGAAGTACCATATCTTAGTGCAATTGGTGCACTAATGTATCTTGCTAACACTACAAGGTCTGACATAACTTTTTCAGTTAATGTCTTAGCAAGATATAGCTCCGCTCCTACAAAGAGACACTGGAATGGAATCAAACACATATTGCGGTATCTAAAAGGAACTATCGATATGGGTTTATTTTATGGCAATAATTGCAGTCCTGATTATGTTAGTTATGCCGATGCTGGGTATTTATCTGACCCACAAAAGGCTCGGTCTCAAACAGGTTATGTGTTTACCTGTGGAGGCACTACCATATCTTGGCGATCGACTAAGCAATCAATTGTGGCTACTTCATCTAATTATGCTGAGATAATTGCTATTCATGAAGCAAGTCGAGAATGTCTGTGGTTGAGGTCTATAATACATCTTATTCGAGACAAATATGGTGTGAAATGTGACAAACTACCCACGATTTTGTATGAAGACAATGCAGCATGCATAGCCCAATTGAAGAGAAGATTCATAAAAGGAGATAGGACAAAGCACATTTCACCAAAGTTATTTTTCACACATGATCTTCAAAAGAATGGTGATATTAATGTGCACCAAATTCGTTCAAGTGAAAATATGATTTGTTCACCAAATCTCTACCGACGTTAACCTTCAAGAAGCTAGTGTACAAGATTGGGATGCGAAGGCTCAAGGATGTGAATTGATGCTCTCATCAGGGGGAGTTAATGCATGTTGCACTCTTTTTCCCTTACAAAGTTTTGTCCCACTGGATTTTCCTTGAAAGGTTTTTAACGAGGCAACCAAAAGGCGTATTATTAGATATGTGTACTCTTTTTTCTTTTCTAGAATTTTTTTCCCATTGGGTTTTATTTTAGCTAAGGTTTTAACGAGGCACATTATCTATTGAATAAGCATTCAAGGGGGAGTGTTATAAATAGAATTTTATTTATGGTGAATGTCTATATTTAGAGAGATTATAGGATTTAGTACTTGGTGGCTAAGTCACTTTTTCCCTATAAATAGAGGGTTCTATTCCATTGTAATTCATCCTAAAATCAAAAAGAATTCTTTCTCCCTACTTTTCTATGCAATACTCTTCTTCTCCTTTTATTATTTTATAACAATCACATATTTTAGAACCACAAAATCAAATCTAATTGTAATTATCATTTTCAAGGTAAACAGTATGTAACAGTTCTATGTACAAATATAAAAGGACCAAAACATTTTGTCTTCCTAAGTTAAACTTCAACTGGGTGTCTTCCTAACAACCTATTACTCCCTCCGTTTCATATTAAATGAGGTACTTTCCTTTTAGTCTGTTCCAAAATAAATGATACATTTCTAAATTTGAAAATAATTCAACTTTAAACTCTTTCATTTTACCCATTTACCCTTCATGAGAAGCTTTTATAGCCACACAAATGTCATGACCCCACAAACTTTTTACCCCTTAAGCTTTTAAGATCACAAGTACCTAAAGTCATTTTCTTTTTTCTTAAACTCCGTGCCGAGTCAAACTATCTCATTCAATGTGAAACAGAGGGAGTACTATTTAATAGCAAAGGGGTAATAATAGCATTTTGCCCGGAGGCGAATGGAGCCTTGTAGCACTAAAGTTTGAACAAAATGAAAGTTTTCGCTTCCAAATTTAAGGTTGAATAGTTTTTGGTTTAGCAAATGAGTCAAGCTGACATTTGGTATTAATTATTAGTCAAAACTTGTTTCATTCAATTTTGCCCTTTGACTACTAGAAAGGGACATTATCTTTGTATTGGCACGTAAGATGTAGGCGACTGTTGCCAAGCCAAGTTTGGTCAGTTCAAAGAATTAAAATAACTGTTTGCAAGTTAAGGTGCACTCCAAGCACATTAAAAAAAATCATATGAGTATATTACAAAATCTACAATCATAATAAGGAATAATAAATTAATCATAACCATCACTTCATACAACATTGCTATATAATAAAAAATCTTGTGTAGAAGTTTGCAACTGGGAAAGGGCAGCACTATTTTCTTTTCTCAACTTTTCCATCACTAAAAAAGCCATAGTCATTCATTCATGATCATTTGCCTCTTATATTTACTAGTAGATAGTTATTCTAAAAGTCAATGTCAATCTTCTATTACAAAATGTTAGTCCACTGCTGCCCATCTTTTAATTCCCAACGACTCAAGTCAGAATCTCCCCTTTCTCCACTTAACTTTCTAGCCAAACTTCTCTTACTGCTTTGCCTGCATGAAAATCATAAGGACAAAATTAATCAAAAAAAAAAGGTTCAAAATTGATGTTATGGTTTGTATTGAGTTGTCACAAGTCTAGTTGTCAAAGTATGGAGTGCAGTGATGGTACCAAGGATGAAAACAAGCAACAAGTTGTAAATGTGCTAGATTCATTTGGATCTTTCTTGGCCCAGCTATATTGCACGGACTTTTCAAAATGTTGTCATACCCGTATCAGATCCTTCAAAAATGTACTACTTTTGGAGGATACGACTCGCACCTAGCGATATTTTTGGAGAGTACAAGCAACATAGGTACCAGACTAACAATGAAAAGTCATTCACATTGACAACAATACAAAACATATGAATGTATTTTTACCTGTGAGTAGAGGAAAGTTCCAAAAATTGCAATGGCCGCACCAAGGGCATTCACTGGTTGAATTGGATTTTGGAATATGATGATGGAGGAAACTATGACTGAAATTCTCTTCATAGTGTTACCAATGCTAAATGTCAATGGGGAGATCTCATTTAGGGACATGTAGGAGACTTGATTGTACAAATGATAGAACACACTCTGGGCCACAACCCACCTAAACCAAGAGCAATTTCAAGAACCATAAGTTTATATGTTGTTATATAGACTACTGACACATGATACATATATACAAAACCTCAAGTCTAAGAATTGACCAAACAAAGTTAAACAAAATCTTGCAAATCTTCGATTTTCTTTTAGGTTTTTAAAGATCCTGCAAGTTACGTTGCACCAGAACCACATATGCAATAAGTATAAACTATGAGCAATGGAAACATGTGAGAAGACATTTGTATTTGCAGTTAAAAGAAACTGAAAGTGACATGAGATCCTACAGCAAGTTGGTACTTAGAACTTGTATATGATTTTCTGTTCTTATGTCAATATCAAACATTCATCTGATCGAGATAATTATTCAAATATCTAATATCACTTCCCATTTCCATTTCATTAAGTAAAATCTAAAGTCATCAAGAAGCTAACTTGAAGAATTAAATTTAGTAGGGAATATTAAAACCAAATATTAATATATTAGTAAAAAGTATTGTACTTACCATACAAAATTAGGACCAATTTGGGAGACTGCATTCTGCCAACCAAGTGCCCATACTTGTGGACCCTCCACAGCAATGGCAAAGGGTGTAAGAATCAAAAGAGACATAATGGAAAGACAAGCATAGTAATTCATCCCTCCAACAGACTTCCCTTTCATCCCTTTCTTTGAGAATATGTTTCTGAATACAAATGCCAAGTTTGATACCATTGCCCCCATAAAACCTGCATGTTATTAACATCAAGAATTGCATTATTAGCAACATAAATCTCATATAACTCTAAAACTTGACGACTACTACTAAGTAGTATGGCGGGATGGATAAGATTCCTGCACTCTTAACCACTCTCAGCTTCTGTCTGATTGAAATCATCAAAAAGCCATAAGTCGGAGTCAATGGCGAAGCCACATAGTTATGAGGGTGGTCAACTGAGCACCCTTCGTCGAAAAATTGCACTGTGTACATAGATAAAATATTACGTTTTAGAGGTATATAACACATATTAAACACTTTTTGTTGGAATTTTTTTTTACTTCTTTTAAATTTGAACACCCTTGGAAAAATTCCTAGCTTCGACGCTGATCGGAGTGGGCTTACTAAGACTATGGCTAGAGCTCACTTCTTCCTTACTAGATGATTTCCATGAATGAATGAAGGTCTCGAGTTCAAGCCTATTCGGGAGTGCTTCCCTTTAGGGGATCCTAGGTGGTGCAAATGTGCGTTAGTCGGGCCAATAAATTTCAAAGTATTAAATAGCCAAGATTGATTTGTAAATTACCAATTAGGTTAAAATTGAGCTCAGTAACAGCAGCAAGTGCACAACCACCAATTATTGGCAAAAGTGAAAGGTAAACTGGCAATGGAAACGTTTCACCCAAAAGTAAACTTGAAACCAAAACACTGAAAGCAGGCTCTCCACTCTTGATTATGTGTGTGAATGAAACTGCAACTTTTGACATGCTTACTGTTGCAGCCCACATGTCCAATTGTATGCGCCACAGCAACCTATTAACAAAACACAACACATAGTAAGAATTCAATGTCCAAAATGAACCTTAAAAAACAATTTATATTCCATCATTTACTTACAGGAAACAAAGCTTTCCAAAAATCAATGTCAGTTTTGGGAGTTTCAGCAATTCTAGTAGCCCAAGAAACCAGCATAATGAGAGAGCCAGCAGCAAGTGAAAGAGTGGAAGTAAGCCATGGAAATGGAAAGGCATTTAAAACCTTCTTATTATAAATATTGAACACCACATTCAGAGCCCACCATGTTGCAAAATAAAGCCCAATCTTGAGCTTCTGAGCTGCAGCAACTTGAGTTTCTTGATCAAAATCAATGCTAATTGGTATTGACTGTGGTCTGCTTGCTTCATAGGCATTGCATTGGACCAATTTGTCCCTAGATTTTGATTCATCAACATGTCCAAATCCACTAACTGCTGAAATATACAGAGGTTTTTTGGACAGAATATTGGCTTTGTCACACTTTTGCAGGGCAATTTTCTTGGAGAAAAATGATGAAACATAAGGTTTAGAACTGAAAATATTTTGTTGCAGGGGATCAAAAGTTGTGGAAAGTCCAAAAGATTTCCCTACAGAGAAGGCCATCTTGTACTAATTCTTAACTTAAGAGTGGAAATAAATGAAGTATAATGCTATGGCCAGAAGACTAATACTTAGCTAAAATTGTAACTATGGAGAGAGATGCTTTGCGGGGGGCTTGAATTTATAGTATTATTTTTATTGGTTGGGTTGTTGGGGGGGGGGGGGGGGGCGCAATAAGATGACCGACCTCTCGAGGTAGAGAAGGGTAGTTGTAAATGTGCTGTCTATAAACATGTTGCAAAAGGCAAATGGTGAAAATTCTAATCGAGTCACAAAATGCAGTGTTTCTTAGAATAGTTGAAACTGTGCACAAATTGAATTTGGATTCTTGGCCTCCTTCGTTATTTCTTAACAGTTTCCAATTCAATTTTAAGCATTTTTTTAGTATGAATCTCAAGATCTTTTTCTTTTTTCTTCGTAAGTTCGTTTTGGAGGATTTTGAAATTGTTGACTTGTGACGATTTTAGTCAAATTATAATTTCCTATTATCTTTCTCTTCTTCCGTCTTAAGTGATCAATGGTTTAAGCTAGATTCTTGATAAAAACATACACCAAATCAATGGATGCAAGATATATTTTTTTTCATCGTTTTCAAACACTTAATCATGATTAATTATATAAGATAGAATCGTAGAAATAATAGAAGTTTATACTATAAATCAATAACAACAGGAGTGGTAGCAATATTGTTTGATTATGAATATTTGTCTTACGTGTCATTTGCAGAAGGAAAGAATGATAATTTCTCCTAGTTTCCATCCATTTTCCAATGATTCATTATTTCTAATCAATTCAAAGACTCTTAGAAAATTTTAGTACGCACTGGAAACTGCAAGTTTTGCACGAGCTTCATACAACTTGATAGTCAGAATTTTTATTTTTCTAGAAGAAAAAAAAATACGCTCTCTCAACTCCAACTTAGGTTAGGTGTCCATTTAAGATAATTAAAAAATAGAGGTTCATTTTATAAAAATAGAAGTGCCCAAAATAAAGATAAAGTTAACTTGTTGACAGATATAAATATTGTTTATGGTAATAGAAGATACAGTTGACAGATATAAATATTGTTTAAAGTAAGAGTAGATCGTAATTTAGCTTTTTGATGATAAAATAACTAAAATCTATACTATATTAAAAGCACGAAGACTCTTAGCGAAATGACGTTCGCCTTTTTTGCCCTTTAAAAATAGAGTTCACAATGAATAAAATAGTCATTTTATTAATTTTCTAATATTTAGGATTTTAAAATCAACTAAAACTTTAGTTATTATAATAGGAAATCCCAATATTTAAGATATTAAAATCAACTAAAATTTTCCTTTTATAATTTAAAATCCTAATATTTAGGACCAAATATAAGAACTAATTCTGACATTGAAATACGTTTTAGGAATTCAAATTTCAAAGTATTAATGTCTCACCACTAAGCATTAAATTGGGATTCTAGACATTAAAGGCAAAAAAAAATGAGACGAACTATTACTACTTTTTAATTTGAAGAAAAAAAACTACTATTATTAATTCTTCTTTTTATTTCTAAGTACTATCGATATTCTAAAAGTCAAGCTAGATGAGAATTAGAGTTAAAATAAGCCAATATATAATTAATATAAGGGAATTAATTTCTACTCCCTCCATCTCAAGTTATTTATCGTAATTCTAAAAATAGATGTTTCAAATTATTTGTCATTTTAGAAGTAATTGTTTCAAACTAATTTGTTTTTGTTATATTCTTAGTAGTAATTGTTCTTGAAGATGGAGATGGCACATAAATTAAGTAAATGTTCAACGAAGAGATATTATATTTATGACATAATAAGGGTTAAATAGTTAAAAAAATCCTTTGAAATAATATTTTCTTTAGCTGTTTGTAATAGAAATACGATAAATAGTTTAAGACAAAGGAAATATTTATTAGTAATCAAGAGCATTTAAATAGGTAAAAAATGGTGAACTTATTAGTTATATGAAACATTTATTTTAACAACAAGAACGTAACTCCAATCAAACAAATAATTGATCAATGTCAGAAATCACATCAATTGGTAAATGAAACGATTACCGTTACAGATGTTAGTACTGAAGTTGCACTAATCAATAAACTCATGAGTTTACTAGCAAAATTAACTAAGTTCTGGTTGGTGGAATTGTATTTTCTAAAAGATGAAGACAGTAAATTTTATTTATATTTGACATAAAAGAAAAAAAATAGAAATAAAAATTATAACTCACAAAGTTAAAATCATGTATCAAAATTATTTAAAATCGAAATAACTCACAAAGTTAAAACCATGTATCAAAATTATTTAAAGTCGCCAATCGAAAACTATATTTTTTTAAATATAAAAGGACTAAAAACAATTAACATTAGATCTTTGTTTAATTTTAACTATATGTATTGTGCACAACAACAAAAATGTACACGGATCTATCTATCTGTCTATCTTATTTTAATAAGAAAAATATATTATGCAAATTAAAATAGAGGAAGTAATATTTATATCTTCTAAATTTAGCATTCATTGATACAAGTACACGCACAAAGCGCGTACCATAAAGCTAATAGATGTTCATAAGTCCAGAGAAATGATTTTACTTCAAGAAAATAAAGTAAACACAAATTTATTTTACCAGTTTGAGTATACATCAGAGATGAGGTGATGAGGCTCATCTTCTACATTACTCTACGGTCTATTATAAGCCAATGGGGTATCAGATATTTGACCCTCAATATCCACATGGAGGCAATTTCTAAGAATTAATTAAAGGAATTTTTACCTCCTAGAGCAAAGATTAACAATTTATTTATTTTAAATAAATACTATTTAAAAAATTATATCTTATAGATACTTTTTAATGTTTATAGCAAAATATCTAATTTTGATTACCTCTTAACTCTAAGCCACTAAATACGCTATTCAATTACACTATTTTCTTTCTCTCTACTTTGATACATGTCATTCTCTTCTCCCATTCTCTGAAAACACGATGCTCAATCTCAAAATTCCTCTCACCCACATCACCTATGTTCTCTCTGATCCCAATTTCCCCAATTCCATCGAAGAATGCATATATGTTACCACGTCAAATATGTTGACATATGGTTTCGACAATTTGGACAGATAGCACTAGGGTCATCGGTTGCGTAGGACTGCAACTGCAAACATATCTATATAAAGTTTAACAGATTCAAGCTCGATGGTCATTTATCACTATATTTATGTTTGTTAAGAATACAACCAATTTGTTTCGGTAATGGATTCTTTCACACCCTTGCAATTGCTTCAATACAAGATTCAAGCTTTAATGGAGTCCTTATTCTGCCATCATTGCTCGACGGCGGATTCGCCGGAAATTAGGGCTTGTTCTTCAACAAAGACGACGGAGTTTGGGGTTGAGCAACTTGAATTTTCTGTTAATATATTTCAATGTATCTCGCTGTATTTCCATGTATTTCATTGTATTCACTGTCTTTTTTTTATTGTATTTCAATGTATCTCATTGTATTCCATGTATTTCATTGTATTCACTATCTTGTTGTATTCCATGAATATATTCATATATTTTTTTAATTAATATAGTTTATGTATTCAGATGTATTATATAATTTATCTTAAGATTGCTATGTTTTTGGGATGTTTTTCGGTTGAGAATCTTTTTTATAACTGGAAATACAAAATTTATGTGTTATAATTGAGTTTGTTGAGTTATATTAGGAGTTTATTATGTTAATTGATTCACTTTCCATTTAAAAACAATGTAATCCTCTGTTTCACGCCGTGAATACAGTCGAATACAATAATCTGTCCAATCTGTCCAGCTGTAATCCTATGTTTCACGCCATGAATACAGTCAAATACACTCGAATACAACAACTGATTAGCTAGACTTCCCTGATTCACGCCTATTTTTGCTACTGTATTCATGAATACAGTAGCTTAAATACATCTAATACATCTTATAACAACAGAAAACGTATCTACAATCCGTAATATAGCAAATGGTATTTATAGATAGCTAACTATCACTAAAAGATAGTGCTTTATGAAAATTTCTCTTAATTAAAATATGAAATTAATGGTTCATGGTTTTGAGTATGACAGACACGAGTGTTATATTAACATGGGCCCAACGTCCCAAATCGGAGAGATGGTCTAAGACCCAAACTGGTATGATACTAGACCCACGTCTTCTTGTCCGTCACTGTCAAACGTTAAAGTATTGGAAATTTTACCTCCTATAGCAAAGATTGATACCTTATTTATTATAAATAAATATCCTTTTAAAATATTATCTCCTATACCTTTTAAGTTTTATAATAAAATATCTATTTATGGTCATTTCCTACCTTTAAGCCATTAAATACGCTGTGTATTATTTTTCTCTCTCCCTCTCTCTTCCCTCTCTCCTCTTTTCTCTTTCCTCTTTCTTCTCTTTTCCACCCGGTTTTTTCCTCCCCTTCTTTAGAAACCCTAGAAGGGGTTGTGTTCCGCCAACGACAGATCCGGTCGGCAACCACTTCCCCCCTTCCTTATTGTGTCACCCCTAACCCTCTCCTCTTGCCGGCGATTTCTTTCACACAGTTGTGTTACACATTCTAAATTTTTCTTAAATTTTGCATTGATGGGTCATGTTTGCCTTGTGAGATCCGAAGAAGTTTTGTCTCTAATTTTCATTTGATCCTTTAAATTGGTGCTTCTTCAACAACTGTCTTCATTTAACCGTCGGCGATGCCCTACATGGAGGCGGCCTGGATATCGGTGGATTGGGGACGAAGTTTGGGGCTGAGAAACTTGAAGAGTCTGTCATCTTTTTTTATTGTATTTCAATGTATCTCGTTGTATTTCATGTATTTCATTGTCTTCACTATCTTTAGTTTTTTCTACTTTTTCAATACATTCACTGTATTTAATTATATTCAATGTAATTATATAATTTCAAAGCTTCACTTAGTTTCACTGTTTTGTCCAGCAGTATGTATTCAATATATTGTAGAATGTATTCATATATTTTCTTAATTAATATAATTTATGTATTCAGATGTATATATGTATTCAAATATATCTGCAGTATGTATTCATGTGTATTTGCACTATAGATGATCTGCTATACTTTATGTATTCAATATAAATTTATGTATTCAATATATTTTTATGTATTTAACTGTATTCAATGTAATTATATAATTTAATAAATAAATCTATTTGTAAAGATACCACTAAAAAATATTTTAATAAAGATACCACCAAAAAAAGATGGATTGAATCTCAGAAGATTGCTCTATTTTGGGATGTTTTTCGATTAAGAATCTTTTCTATAACTGTAAATACAAATTTTGTGTGTTATAATTGAGTTTGTTGAGTTATATTAGGAGTCTATCGCGTTAATTGATTCACCTACCGTTTTTAAACAGCTGAAAACCTATTCTTTTCCGTAAATTTCATTACTGTATTCGCGAATACAGCTCGCGAATACAGTCAAAAACATTCTCTGCTTAGCTGGACTCCCTTGTTTTCCGCCGAGTTTTGCTACTGTATTCATGAATACAGTAGCAAAAATACATCGAATATAGTCCATACGAGTAAATTCTGTGTTTCGAGGCCTTAGAAGCCTCCTTTTTCCTCACCTCGATTTGCATACGCGATCTGGGCGTATATCCGGAATGCTTTTATGTGGAAATGTGATGAAAATGTTAATTTGGCCTTTAAAATTTAATTTAAGTGGACTTCGGTCAACATTTTAAGTAAACGGACCCGAACTTGTGATTTAATTGTCCTAGAGGGTCCGTAGGAAAATATGGGACTTGGGTGTATGCCTGGAATTGAGTTACGAGGTCCCAAGCCCGAGAAATGAATTATTGAAGAAAATTGTTTAACTGAAATTTTAGAGTTTTTGGAAATTTGAATGTAATTGAATTTGATGGTATCGGGCCCGTATTCTGTTCTGGAGCCCAGTACAGGTTTATATATGATTTAAGTTGAGCCTGTAAAATTTGGTAAGAAACGGACTTGAAATGATATGAATCGGACCCTCGGTTGTGAAAATTGAAACTTAAGTGTTCTTGAAATTTTTCTTTGATTTTGATGCTAAATTCGTTGTTAAAGCTGGTAATTTGGCAATTTGATCGCATGAATAAGTCCATATGATATTTTTGAGTTAGTATGCATGTTTGGTTTGGAGCCCCGAGGGCTCGGGTGAGTTTCGGATAGGTTTCGGAAGGTTTTTAAACTTAGAAAAGTTACAGGTTTTTAGTTTCTGGTATTCTGATGTTTTGTTCTTCGTGTTCGCGGAAGGACTCTCGCGAACGCAAAGGGTAACTCGGGCTGATGGAATTTTCCTTCTACGCGAACGCGAGAAAGAGGTCGCGAACGCGAAGCTTTGGGGGTGCTACCCTTCGCGAACACGAACCTGCTATCGCAAACGCGAAGGCCTTTGGGCTGGGACAGGAGGAAGGGGATTTTGTTCTACGCGACTACGAAGGCTTGAGGAGTCAAAGCTCCGCGAATGCGAGCCGCTAAACGCGAAGGCTAATGGGCCTGACCCTTCGCGAACGCGAAGAAAGCCTGTCCAGTGAATTAAAAACAATAGCAAATCGGGATTTAGTTCAAAGCTTCATATTTTCAAAACTAGAGAGCATTGAGACGATTTTCAAAGAATAAGTTCTTCCCCAAAACATTGGTATATGATTCTAAACTTTTTCTTTCGATTTTCCATTGCATTTCATCAATTTTCATCCAAAAATCTAGGGTTTTTATGGTAGAAATTAGGAATTTGGGTAGAGTTAGGGCTTTTTGATTAATTGGAATTTAGACCTTGTTTTGGGATCGGATTTCCAAACTAATTGCATATTTGAGCTCGTGGGTAAATGGGTGATCGGATTTTGGTCCGAACCTTGAGTTTTGACCAAGCGGGCCCGCGATCGATTTTTTGACTTTTTGGGAAAAATGATAGAAAACCTATAATTAAGCATTGGGTATGAATTCTTTAGCATTTATTGATGTTGTTAAATCAATTTGGACTAGATACGAGTTATTTGGAGGCGAATTCTAAAGAAAAAGCGGTGTTTGAGGCTTGAGTTGGTCATGGAAGTTTGAGATTAAGTGTTTGGTCTAACCTTAGCTTGATGGATTAGGAGTTGTGTCCCATTTGCTACGTGCTAGTTATTGAGTATAACGTATAGGCATGGTGACGAGTATCTATAAGTTGGTGTCCATCATGCCCGTAAGTCTTATATTATGATTAATGTGACTCTATTTGTATTGTTCATGCTTTATGTAATGATTTCTATTGTTGAGCAAGGCTTATGGAAGTGATATTTGTATTTGAACATTGAAGAGCGTTGGCTCAAGTTGTAAAGTGATTTGTGGAAGTATAATTGGTAATTGAACCTTATAGAGCATTGGCTCAAATTGTGAATTGAGTTGTGAAGTAAAGGTGAAAAAATAAAAGAGGATTATGATATTGTCTTCCTTGCCGGGATGTTGTTATTTAATGTTGTCTCCCTTGCTGGGATGTTATCACTGATATTGTTTTCCCTTGTCGGGCTATGACTATTGTACTATTGTTCCCTTGCTAGGATTTAATTGTAAATTGTTGATTCCCTTACGCTTATTGCTTTGTGATTGTTGTTTGGGCGAGGAAGAGTGTTAAAGCACTAAGGGTGATGTCGTGCATTATTTTGGTAAGAGAGTGTTAAAGCACGAAGGGTGATGTCGTGTATGATTTTGTGAGGAAGAGTGTATAAGCACGAAGAGTGATGTCGTGCCGCACGATGTACAATTTCGTGCCATTTATATTTATTTTATTGTGAAGACGAGAGTAAAAGAACGAAGGGTGATGTCGTGCACTTGTCTTTGATTTTCCTAATTCTTGCTGATAATTGAGTTATGGTGTTCTTTACGTTTATTTACTGATTTCCTGTTGTTACTTGATTTTATTGTGATGTTATTGATTTCCTTGCCCAAATTGCTTTGTGATTGTTGATTGGGTGAGGAAGAGTATAAAGCACGAAGGATGATGTCGTGCATTGTTTTGGTGAGAGAGTGTTAAAGCACGAAGAGTGATGTGGTGCATGTTATTTACGAGAGAGTGTTAAAGTACGAAGGGTGATGTCGTGCACTTGTCTTTGATTTCTTGATTTTTATTGATAACTGAGTTATGGTTTCTCTACATTTAATTGTTGGTTTTCTGTTGATACTTGTTGTACCCCGCAGCATGATTCCCCCTTCCTATCTTCAATTAAACTATGGTGATCCTTATATTTATTTGTTGTTCTTCTGTTATTATTTGATGTTCCCGCAGCATGTTTCCCCCTCCCATCCTTTACTGTACATTCTGCTTTTATTTCTGTTGTACATGATTTAATTGCACAGGTTTATTTGATAGTCTAGTCCTAGCCTCGTCACTACTTTACCGAGGTTAGGCTAGGCACTTACCAGCATATGGGTTCGGTTGTGCTGATACTACACTCTGCACTGTGTGCATATCCCAGTGCCGTAGCTTTGGGTTGCTGCCTTCAGTCCATTCGGACATCCGAGATAGTCCTGCAGGCGTTCACAGGCCTTGGCGTCTCCTCCTATCCTTTTATTCTATTTCTTGTATATATTTCAGAGACAATGTTGTAATAAATCTTTCGGACCTTTGTTTGTAGTAATCCTAGACAATTTGTGGAATTGTGACACCAGTTCTGGGTAGTGTTTGTATAGATTGGTATTGGCATCATTATTAAAAATATTGCGTTTCAGTCTTCCGCTTATGAAATTTTGCTATTTATCTAATGTTGGCTATAAATTATTAAAGGACTAAAATGGGAAAAAGGTAAATAATTCAAATGGTTGGCTTGCCTAGTTTTCACCAGTAGGCGCCATCACGACTCCCGAGGGTGGGAAATTCGGGTCGTGACAAGTTGGTATCAAAGCTCTAGGTTACTTAGGTCTCACAATTCATGGACAAGCTTAGTAGAGTCTGAGGGATCGGTACGGAGGCGTCTGTATATATCCGCTAGAGGCTACAGAGTTAGGAAACTTTTCACTTCTATTCTTCTCTGTCGTGCGATTTTGTTCTCTCACTGCTAAATTGAAACCTCTACTCTTGTCCTTTCACGAATGGCAAATTCACGTACCGCTTCTTCAGCCAAGCAGCAGCACAGACCGGTGATAGATCAACTACATTTTCGGAGGCTTTGTGGAGGTTGGATAGGTTTCACCAAGCTCTTCATTACCACTTACAACGGTGCATCTTCTGAGGATCCCCAGGATATTTAAGAAGGTTGTCATGAGGTTCTCAGGAACATAGGGATAGTGGAGACCAATGGGGTCGACTTTGCTGCTTTTCGTTTGTCTGGATTCGCCAAGACTTGGTGGGGAGATTGTTGTTTGGATAGACCAGTTGGGTCACCAGCTTTGACTTGGGATCAGTTTTCTCATTTATTTCTGGAGAGGTTTCTTCCTATCACTCAGAGGGAGATCTATCAGAGGCAGTTTGAGCGCCTCTAGTAGGGTTCCATGACTGTTAATCAGTACGAGACCCAGTTTATTGATTTGGACCGTCATGCTCTCCTTATACTTCCCACCGAGAGAGAGAGTGAGAAGATTCATTGAGGGACTCATTCAGCCCGCTCAGCCAGTTAGATGTGGAGGTAGAGGTGCTAGAGGTGGAGATATAGGTATTAGAGGTGGAGGTCAGGCCGCTAGAGGTGGAGGCCAGTCAGCAGCAAGCCATCCCAAAGATGTAGTTCAGAGTGGTGGGGCCTAGTCCCAATGTTATACTCTTCCATCCAGGCCTGAGACTGAGGCTTTTGATGCAGTTATCACAGGTACTATTCTGGTTTGTAGTAGAAATGCTTCGGTTTTATTTGATCCAGGATCTACGTACTCCTATGTGTCATCTTCTTTTGCATCATATCTGGTCATGCCTAGTGATTTTTTGAGTGCTCCTGTATATGTGTCTACATCGATGGGTGATTCTATTATGGTAGATCGTGTCCATCATTCATGTATAGTTGTGATTGGGGGTCTTGAGACTCATGTAGATTTGTTACTTCTGGATATGATTAATTTTGATGTCATATTGGGGATGGACTGGTTATCACCTTACCACGCTATCTTGGACTGTCATGCCAAGACTGTGACCTTAGCTTTGCAGGGGTTGCCTCGTTTAGAGTGGAGAGGGACTCCTGGTCATTCTACCCGTAGTGTTATCTCATACATGAAGGCTCGGCGTATGGTCGAGAAGGGGTGTTTGGCTTATTTGGCATATGTTCATGATTCTAGTGACGAGGTTCCTTCTATTGATTTTGTGCCTGTTGTTCATGAGTTCCCTGAGGTATTTCCTTCAGACCTGCCGGGTATGCCACCCAATAGGGATATTGACTTCTGCATTGATTTGGCTCCAGGCACCCAGCCCATTTCTATTTTCCGCTGTATCGTATGGCCCCGCCTGAGTTGAAAGAGTTAAAGGAGCAGTTGCAAGACTTGCTTGATAAAGGGTTCATTAGACCTAGTGTCTTGCCTTAGGGTGCGCCGGTGTTGTTTGTTAAGAAGAAGGACGGATTGATAAGGATGTGTATAGATTACCGGTAGTTGAACAAGGTTACAAACAAGAATAAATATCCATTACCGAGGATTGATGATTTGTTTGATCAGTTTTAGGGTGCTAGGTATTTTCGAAGATTGACTTGAGATCTGGCTACCATCAATTGAGGATTAGGGCATCCAATGTCCCTAAGACAACTTTTTGCACTCGGTACGGGCATTATGAGTTCCTGGTAATGTCATTTGGGTTGACAAATACCCCAGCAACTTTTATGGATTTGATGAACCGATTGTTCAGGCCTTACTTGAATTCATTCATGATAGTGTTCATTGATGACATTTTTATTTATTCGCGCAACGGGGAGGAGCATGAGCAGTATTTGAGATTTGTTCTTCAGACCTTGAGAGATAGTCAGTTGTATGCTAAGTTTTTGAAGTGCGAGTTTTGGTTGGGGTCAGTTGCTTTCTTGGGTCGTGTTGTTTCAGCAGAGGGTATTCAGGTAGATTTAAAGAAGATAGAGGCAGTCAAGGACTGGCCTAGACCCGCATCAGCTACAGAGATCCTGAGTTTCTTGGGTTTGGCATGCTATTATCGTCGGTTTGTGGAATAGTTTTCATCTATTGCAGCCCCGATGACCAGGTTGACCCAGAAGGGTGCCCAGTTCAGATGGTCGGACGAGTGTGAAGCGAGCTTTCAGAAGCTCAAGACACCTTTGACTATGGTGCCAGTGTTGGTTTTGCCCACAGGTTCAGGGCCCTATACAGTCTATTGTGATGCATCTCGTATTGGACTTAGTGCAGTGTTGATGCAGGATGGCAAGGTTATTGAATATGCTTCGCATCAGTTAAAGATTCATGATAAGAACTATCTGGTTCATGATTTGGAGTTAGCAGCCATTGTTCACGCGTTGAAGATTTGGAGGCATTATTTGTATGGCGTGGCATGGGAGGTGTTCACGGATCACAAGAGTCTAAAGTATTTGTTCAAGCAGAGGGAGCTAAATTTGAGGCAGAGAAGGTGGTTGGAGATATTGAAAGGCTATGATATCACCATCTTATATCATCCGGGGAAGGCCAATGTGGGGGTCGATGCTTTGAGTAGGGAGTCAGCCAGTATGGGCAGTCTTGCGTATATTCCGATCGATGAGAGACCACTTGCTTTGGATGTTCAAGATTTGGCCAATCAGTTCGTGAGGTTGGATGTTTCTGAGCCCAGATGTGTATTAGCTTGCAAAGTCACTCGTTCTTCTTTATTGGAGCGTATCTGAGATCGGCAGTATGATGATCCTCATTTGTATATCCTTAAAGACACGGTGCAGCACGGAGGTGCCGAACAGGTTACATTAGGAGACGATGGAGTTTTGAGGCTGCAGGATCGAGTTTGTGTGCCTAATATGGATGGGCTTCGAAAGTTGATTTTGGAGGAGGCCCATAGTTCCCGGTACTCCATTCATCCGAGCGCCGCTAAGATGTATCAGAATTTGTGGCGGCATTATTGGTAGAGGAGAATGAAGAAGGATATTGTTCCATATGTGGCTCGTTGTTTGAATTGTCAGCAGGTAAAGTACGAGCATCAGAGACCTGGTGGTATGTTCCAAAAAATTGAGATTCTTGAGTGGAAGTGGGAGCGTATCACTATAGACTTTGTTGTTGGACTCCCACGGACTCAGAGGAAGTTCGATGCAGTGTAGGTTATTGTTGATAGGCTCACTAAGTCAGCGCATTTCATTTATGTGGCAGTCTCCTATTCTTCTGAGAGGTTAGCTGAGATCTATATCCAGGAGATTGTCCGTCTTCATGGTGTGCCCGTGTCTATCATTTCGGACCGAGGTACGCAGTTTACCTCACATTTCTGGAGATCAGTTCAGGGTGAGTTGGGCACACGGGTCGAGTTGAGCATAACATTTCATCCTCAGACGAACGGGCAGTCCAAGCATACTATTCAGATTTTGGAGGATATGCTCCGAGCTTGTGTCATTGACTTTGGAGGCTCGTGGGATCAGTTTTTGTGTTTAGCTGAGTTTGCCTACAACAACAGTTACCAGTCGAGCATTCAGATAGCTCCTTATGAGGCTTTATATGGTAGGCGGTGCCAGTTGGATGGTTTGAACCGGGAGAGGCTCGGTTGTTGGGTACAAATCTAATACAGGATGCCTTGGACGAGATTAAAAGCACGAAGGGTGATGCCGTGCACTTGTCCTTGATTTTCCTAATTCTTGCTAATAATTGAGTTATGGTGTTCTCTACGTTTATTTACTGATTTCCTATTGTTACTTGATTTTATTGTGATGTTATTGATTCCCTTGCCCAAATTGCTTTGTGATTGTTGCTTGGATGAGGAAGAGTATAAAGCACGAAGGGTGATATCGTGCATGTTATTTGTGAGAGAGTGTTAAAGCACGAAGGGTGATGTCGTGCACTTGTCTTTGATTTCCTATTTTTTATTGATAACTAAGTTATGGTTTCTCTACATTTAATTGTTGGTTTTCTATTGATACTTGTTGTACCTCGCAGCATGGTTCCCCCTTCCTATCTTCAATTGAACTGTGGTGATCCTTATATTTATTTGTTGTTCTTCTATTATTATTCGATATTCCCGCAGCATGTTTCCCTACATTCTACTTTTATTTTCGTTGTATATGATTTAACTGTACAGGTTTATTTGGTAGTCTAGTCCTAGCCTCGTCATTACTTCGTCGAGGTTAGGCTAGGCACTTACCAGCATATGTTGGTCGGTTGTGTTGATACTACACTCTGCACTATGTGCAGATCCCAGTGTCGTAGCTTTGGGTTGCTTCCTTCCGTCCATTCGGAGATCCGAGGTACTCCTGCAGGCGTCCGCAGGCCTTGGTGTCTCCTCCTATCCTTTTATTCTATTTCTTGTATATATTTCAGAGACAGTGTTGTAATAAATTTTTCGGACCTTTGTTTGTAGTAATCCTAGACAGTCTGTGAAATTGTGACACTAGTTATGGGTAGTGTTTGTATGGATTGGTATTGGCATCATTATTAAAAATATTACATTTTAGTCTTCCACTTATTAAATTTCCGTTGTTTATCTAATGTTAGCTATAAATTGTTAAAGGACTAAAATGGGAACAAGGTAAATAATTCAAACGGTTGGTTTGCCTAGCTTTCACCAGTAGGCGCAATCACGACTCCCGAGGGTGGAAAATTCGGGTCGTGACAATAACAATTGAAAACATAGCTATAGGAAATAATTTAGTAAATGGTAGCTATAGCAAGCTAATAATCGCTAAAATATAGTGATTTCTGAAAATTTCTCTAAAGTATTATCACTTTTAGCCCGCGTCAGAAACTATTTATATCTGGTAGTCGAAAAATGTATAAAATTTGGATATATCCCAAGAGGGATTATGCAGAATATATATATATATATATATATATATATATATATATATATATATATATATATATATATATATATATATATATATATATATATGCATACAAATTTTATATATTTCTTCGGCTGTTATTTTTACAGCGGTTATACAGTGTCATTACCTTTGATATACAGTAAGCAAATAACATAGAGGAATTTTCATAAAGCACTATAATTTAGAGCCTAATTACTATATGTAACTATAATTTGCTTAATTATTATTTGAAGATATTGTTCAATGGTTACAGGCTTATATAACTTTTATTCATATGCGTAATAAATATAGCTTGTGTCAATTGTGTTCGTTCACGCAACGAATACAACCAAGGCGAAATACAGGGGTTTATCGATAATATTCGTTCAAGCAACTAATACAACCAAGGCGAAATACAGAAAAATAGAATGCTCTTATTGAAAGTTGAATTGGTTCTGTTTGGTTCTAAAGTTTGAAAAATCAATTTAATTAGTTTGGCTTCTTTTTAGAGGAAAATCTGTCCAAACCGAACTATGAAACTCCTATACATAACGGTAGAAAAGCAACTTATTTAGTTGAAGATTCCAAGATTTTTTTGGAAAAATATCAGGTCATTTAAACAAGTGGTGGGAACTCCTCTGTAAGAAAAGTGGAGAAATGGAGATACGTTCAAGTAATTGAGTATCCTCGTAATATAGTAGAGGTTTTACAAATGGATCTTCTTTTAGCCCATACTAATTTACCTTAAGTGTTAATGAGCATATCAATAATATGCAAAACACGGTTTTATGACGCAAGCTATTCGCAAATTGTATTTTATAAAATGCCAAAAATAGCAAAGGATGTAGTCAGTAAAAGAACTAGTTTTATAGAGAATCATTCCGCATAGTAAGGATTTCAAAGTAAGTAATAATAAGACGAAAAATATTGTTAGATTAGTTAGTGATTGATGAGAGTATTTAAAAAGAGATTGTTTTGTTTCTCATAATTGGAAAAAGAAAAAAAGAAAAAAGTGTTTAAAAGCACTTATTTGTCTATATAATTTGAATATTTTAAAGGATGTGTTGGATAAAAAATGAAATTTGACTATATTATTGTCACCTATTATTTCATTAATTAATTTAAAGCGTTTTTTTAAATTAAATTTCAGAAAACATTTTTTAACAATTTTCTTTTTTAAATTCAAAAAAGGTGACCATTGGTTTTAAAAGGTGCATGTTATGAAAAGATGAATCTGTTAATTCCAACAGACTCCTAGAGGTATTATAAATACCTGTATCATCTTCAAAATAAAAAAAAAATATCTTAAAATTCCCATGATATTATCCCTGCAGCAACAAAATGGGAAGCTTAAAATTCCTTAAGGACAATTACAATATCGAAGCCAGATTATTTCATCCCATTATTTTTCTAACATATATTATTCATAAACGGGTTATTGTAGCTTACATATACTTTCAACAATGGATTATTGAAAATGCTGAGTTGGGGGAATAAATTTTCTTTTTGATTTTTTCCTTGGGGAGGAGGGGGAGGTGTTGGGAGAGGGTGGGGGTAAGTTTGAAAGTAATGAACGATCATTATTGAAGATTCAGGTCAAGTTTCCTTGCACAGAAATCTTTTCGAAGTATGACAAAACATTTTGACAAGTCATAATGCCATTCACTAATGCTATAGGTCATAGAAGGAAATCAATAATGTCTGCAAATATCTAGCAAACATACAGCTCGGGCAAATGCATGGCCATCGTTGCAATCACTATCATAATTCATAACCTAACTAATTGTACTCAAAGCCTTGGCAGCTCGTTCCTGTCCTTTTCCACATCACTTTGATTTCCTCAAGTTTGGTGCGATACATATGTGTTCCATTTAACAACTGCTTGATAAACATATTTGTTATGCAACTATGACTACATTTTATGTCTCCTTTTTAGACTAATTGTGTCAACAAATACATAGAGGTTTCCTATATTTGTAATTACTTCTCGTCATGTCTCGATTTATCGGACAATGTACCTGCTCTTCCAAACTTCACAAGGACCTAGCTACACGTATACTTTTAAATTAAGTTCCATTCTTTAAATTTTCTGGAACGATTTATTTAATTTACATGCTGAATATATTGTTATCTACACTTTTTTATAATGCACCAAAAATAATCTTTGAATTTTGTGGCTAAAAATTGAGTGTTAGATGCACTGACTAGTATGGCCCAATGTGCTCGAGAACACCAATAACATGAATTAGAAGATTGCAGCCATCTCACCTACTGCTCATGTGGTTTGTTTCTTTCCAAAAACTCAGGTAGCTACAACGTTCAATTTATTTTTATGAGGATGTGACTGGTGAAGGGTGCATTCATGGTTCATATTGATCGACCAGATTTTCCATGCAAAATCTCACAAAGAACAAAAATATCTTAATCAAAATCAAGGGCAGTGGAATTGAACGTCGAAGAAAGAAACAAAAGAAAGACTACAACACCAACTTCTTTCAAGTGCATCTGTTTCCGAGTTCCTTCTCCTTCGGACGTATAGATATATAACTTCCTATTCTGGTATAAAATAATTTAGAATTTTATGAAAAAAAGAACTGGTTTAGACAAATGATCAACAGCAACCCAACCTAATTAAACAAGTAGACTTTAGGACTAACTTATACTCAAAAGCTAGCTCACAGGTGAAAATTGTCTAACCATATAAGGAGACAGCAACTCATTGTCTGACCATAAAAGGAGACAACAACTCATTCCCCGTTCGTTCAACCAAAGTTGGTCCCTTAACATCCCTGCTTTAACGTTAAAAGACAACAGGAGGTACAAGCTCGGAAACAACAAGCCACAAGCACATGCAAGACCATTGGTCTTATAAAACTATTACATTAAGAAACTATTTTTCATTATTAGTAGCATACTAGCAAATATAATACTTCTATAAGATATCAATTTGTTTCTTAACATTTTTGCTTTATGCCGAGCAAGTAATGAAAAATATTTATATATTGGTTGGAGCAAGTACTCCCAAGTGATCATTTTACCTTTATATTTTGGTCCAAAATAAATGTCGATTTACATACAACAACAACAACAACAACGACCCAGTATAATCCCACAAGTGGGGTCTGGGGAGGGTAATATGTACGCAGACCTTACCCCTACCCCGAAGGGTAGAGAGGCTGTTTCCAGGAGACCCTCGGCTCAAAAAAGCAATAGGAGATGATATATTAGTACCATAAAAATGCGTAATAAAAATAACAACAATAACAACAACAATATATAAGAGATATGAAATATGAAATACAGGATATAAAATACGAATATATAAGAGATATGAAATATGAAATACAGGATACAAAATACGAAATACGAAATAGATGGCTGGTATAGTACAACTAGAAGGGAAAGCCCTGCATCAATAGACGACCAATGACCTTCCTAGTCTAACTCCTAACTGGATAGTCTCCCTCTATTGTACATAATCAACAAGAAATTAATTTTATTTTTTCAAAATTTGCCCTTATTTACATATTCCAATATATCAAGGTAACAGTTAATTAAAGTTTATTTAGTGAATACATCTTTTTTTCCTCTAGGAGTTCGTATTTCCTTAATGGGTGTGCCAAAGGTAAAATAGTCACTTATTGTGGATTGAAGGGAGTAGAAGTACAAAGAAAGCTATAGCAGATATAACTTGCACTCGTAAAGAAAAAAGTTTGTTTCATTTGGTGTAAACTATTTACTAAAGTATTTAACAATTTAAGGCAAGCATTAGAAAAGAAATAACAAAGAAATTATACATCATGCAAACCAAAGCCATACCGTTATCAAATTTATCATGGAAATCATATTTTGTTGCTTTGAAGTTATTCCTCATTCTTTCTATAATAAACATGGATAAATTCCAGTTCCAAACTTAAAAGAAAAGAAGAAGAGCTAAATGGGGCGGGGCTAAATAGGGCGGGGCACAAAAAGAGAAAAATTGTTCCACGGGGCAGGGCAAGGCGAGTTGAATTTGTAGCAGGGCAAGGCGAGTTGAATTTGTAGCAGGGCAATGCTTCACCCGCCCCGTTCTGCCCTGCCCTATTGAATCCCTTAGACCAACTACTTCCATAGCATCAATTTCTCTCAGTGCATTACAAATATACAGAATCTTGTTTGGGGCTATGGCTATAACTGATTTAGCCATATGGTTAACCAATGGAGCAAAGACACACATCACTGTCATAGTTAAATCAACAGGAGATGCAACAAATTCAGAGATAAAAAGGCACACACACAAAATTAAGATGTAGAAGGTTTCACAACAGTTAATTTTGCAGGACCTTTGTGGGTTCGTAGTCAATGCCAATAACATCTCTGGTTGAGGGAGAAATACATAGTGCTCTCTATAACAACTGCGTTTGTTCCGATATTTTTTGACAGTTATAGTGAAGTGCTGTTATAGAGAACGTATATTATAACGTAACGTAAAAAATAGTTCCGAGAAAACTTAGCTTTTATAGTGAATGATTATTATATAGAGATGTTGTTATAGAAAGGTCTGACTGTATAGAGAAAGACCAACATATGCCAGATGAGCAACAGGCTCGGCAATGCCTTGTGTGCTCTCAAAAGTTAACTCTAATATGGTTACACAAGTGAAACCATAGATCAAGCAAGCACCATGATGATCTAGCTATTAAGTAGTGGAGTTGACCAGAAAGAGGATACTGTGATTATTCTAAGGAGTTCCACGCCGTGTTGTTGGCATAACTCAAGAGGCACATGATTCAACACAGAAGCAAGCAAACATGTGGACATAAAAAAGAATGAAATTGATAGAATAGAGGAAGATTAATGTGCAGCTGATTCTATACCAGCCGATTCAATTGTTCAGCTACTTCGAAAAAACTTCCATGGATCTCATTTATTCTTAACTACGATCAAGAAACACAAACGGTTTGAAGTAGTATGAAATCTTAATACTAAAGTTATTATAGCTACTAAGCATGTGCTGTTCTCTAGTTCAAAGCACTTCATCCAAGCGGGAAAAGCAAAGATTTTCTCATTGCTGATAGGGCCAAATAAAGAAAAAGTATCTACTGGGTTTATTTCTAATTAAGTCAAACATTTCCAGTCATAGCATGAAAAATCATACAAGTAGACTTCCCACCAAATTGTACACAGAAATCATGCAAGGAATTTGGGTCCATTTCAGCTTCCACCATCATAATTAAGCAGCTTCTATTGTACCAACAAGAGAAAATCATAAGGAGAAAATGCAAGAAAGCATAATATATGAATGTCCAAAGCTATTTCCTTCGTCCATTCTGAGTGATGAACTATTACACTGATACGTTAAACATTCCAGTCAAACTCCTCAGCATACTGTGAAAAGATCAGAAGTCATTTGTTACTACTAAACTGTCAATTAGCTAGAATTTTTACCTTAAGTAATGTTGTCAAATATTGCAGCTTCTTTTTTCCTGTCAACTACTATAAAACACGCAAATGACCAATTTTATCCAATTGAAATGCTCTACAATACGTTGTAATTGTCTTCTAGAGAACTCAAATGGATTCTCTATTTCTGGTATATAACACGCCAAAAAGTGCTTATAAGCTTACCCAAACACCCTCATAGTACTTTGGTAGGCTTTTTAGAGAATTACTAAATATTAATTCCTATCTATTATTCCATCTAAATCAATGATTCTTCAAAGATACAAAGGCAGATTGTCACGAACCAAATTTGAGATTAAAAAAAATCACATCAAGCTTTTAAAACTAACAAGTTACCAGCAATTGTGAAACTACAACTCATTTTGGGATTGTTCACGTCAAAACTCATACCCAAGCATCAGAACTTAATATCAACAGGGGAAACAAAGAAAGAACCAAGAACAAAAATTGATAAGGTTTTTAGGTGTCAATGCCAGAAGAAATACAAACTCTTCGATTATAGCTTCTAAGTTGAAAGATTAAGCCCTCTTCTTCCTGCTTATAGCAGATCTTTTTCCAATGCTCATAGTCTTGCCAGAAGGAGGTATTAGACCACGTAAAATTGCTAAAACAGCAAATCCAAGAAATGGATAGTAACACATCAGCAACTTGTCCGACGCTCTTTGGGAACCCACCATTTCACTTAGTATCGCCACCTGAAATTTGTACCATTAATTAGAAAAGCAAACCACAAGCAGATGCAACTCTACTTCACTGCTATCTCAAGTTGTGAACTTCTGCAACTCTAATATGACCTTTTACCCTCATCCAGAATCAAATGTTTTTATAATAATTGAAAGCAATCAACAGACAAAAGATTTACTTTAGTGAAACTAAAACTATTGCAAAAGGACGTGTCAAACCCTTCTACTGGGAACTCCTTTAGATATCATAATAATTTCATAAACGAAAATGTGTTCTGCAAACAATTTCAACAGTCGACATAAATATTCCAATTGTTTCACAAAGTGCACAATTATGAAGGCTAGTTTTTGAATCTGAATTCAACATTTGCAACAGAATTTTGGCACCCTCATAATTAAGTGGAAGACTGATTTCTGCAAGACAAAAGTATAGCACAACTGATCCCTCAAAAACCAGAAGCGCTAGAATAAGTTGTGATTGTGCTTGTGCATCTAGGACTCTTCTCTATTGCACTATGATACCGGTAATTGTTACTCTTGAATTCTCCAATGTTCATAATGTTACCTTCTTTTGCTCTTAAGTTTTCCAATGTCAATTATATTGCCTTTCACTTTGTTGCCTATCCCCGCACCCAAAGAAAAAATTAAGGAGATTTTTAGATCCAAAAGTTACAGTTTTTACAGCTTTGGGTTAACGGCAATGCCACTTACTCTAGAAAGTTTAGATCTTTCCAGTCTTATACGGTTTTAAAAAAAAAAAATGGCAAAGCGCCCCCCCCCCTCCACCCCCACATCTATCAACCATGACGGATCTGTTTCATCCCATAATATTGTTAAATTCCATCTAATTAAATCAAATTCCACAGATTTCAAAATCAGCAATCACGAGAAAAGATATAATTTGAAGCTAGCACAACAATCTACAATCTTCAATTAAAAGAGACATGTAAAGAAAAAAGACAATTAGAATAGAAAAACAATAAATAAAATTGGAAATTAGATTTACACAAATTCAATACCATTGATGTGAGAGTGGAAACACCATAGACCAAGCAGGCAGTATTAACCCAAGATTTTCCAGTAGCAATCGCAGTAAGAGTAATGATAGAGAGGGGCCATGCAAAGAGAAGCTCCAACCAAATTAACCCAACAAAGAAATGGGGTTGCTCAGAAACCAAATAGTCACCATATTCTTGAGTGTACCAGCTTTTTAGGTCAACAAACACGGGCGGAAACATGTGTTTAGGAAGAGCAGCTTGCCCATCAAAGAATGGTGCAACAATGGCTATGAAGCAAAAGTAGATGAAAAGAAGAAAGTCCAGTAGCTTCACGAAAGCACCCATTTTTTCTTCGTTCTCTCTTTTGCAGCAGGTAATCACCGGGGCGTGTTAATTATGGAAATAGGGTTTCTGTTTGTAATCGCACCCTCCACTTCACTTCCTTGAACAGGGGATCTGAGTGAAGATCCGCCAACATTTCTTTACTTTTCTTTTCTTTTTCTTTATAAATAGTACTCCATGCCGGCTAAGTTTAAGCTAAATTGTTATTAAATTTAAAAATAATATTTTTTTTTGAAATGGACCAAAAAAGAAATAGTTTCAAATAAACTATAACAAAGATAATATTATATTTAAGCTAAATTAGAGTTTGTATTAAAGTTTGTTACTTTGTGATTAAGTTAATTTTCTAATAAAGAGTTCTTTTATCGTAAGTTATCCTAAAGTTAGAATTCTCCCTATTTTTTTCTGTAATACTCTCCTTATTTTATCGTTTTACAATACTGTTTTATTTTATGTCTATTTTAATTTTTTGAACTTCATGAAGTGGTCGAAAATCTTATAGACTTCTGTATTTACGAATTGACAAGTAGTTTTATATTTTTGTACAAGTATCTCTAATGTTTCAACTTTCCTATGAACAGATGGTCCAACCTAAAGTACAAGTTGTAGCATAGCGTTTTGTAATTTATGCATAGAATTTTGAGAAAAATTGCACATAATAACATAGTTTATACATAAACTCCAAAAAGGATTTTTAAAAATACTCCAAATAGGTCTTTATAAAAAATAAAACTATAAGAATTGTGATGAAGGGATAAAATCCCTCCGCTCTTCTCTAAAGGACTCGATTTCCGCTCTTGAAATGAAATTTCAATTATCCTGATAAGGAGAATTTGAATTAATCGGACCAGTGAATTTCGGATATAGAATCATTATAAAGAAAAAAGTCCAAATACTTAACGTTATAAATTTTATTGTCATTTAAAGTGTATACAATATGTAATTATTTAACTTAACAAACATGTTTACTCGCGTGATCAATATATATATATATATACAATAATAAGGTAACAATTTTTTTTTGTAGTTGTGTCTTTATATATGAAGAAAGAAAAATATAGTTATAGACTTAGTAGACAACAACAACAACAACATAACCCAGTATAATCTCACAAGTGAAGTCTGGGGAGGGTAATATGTACTCAGACCTTACCCCTACCCCGAGGGGCAGAGAGACTGTTTCCAGGAGATACATTAAGTTGGACCAATTTATTCTAATATCATGAATATCAAAATTTTAGTACTTGAAAATAATTTTCCTTTTTAAAAACTCCATTAACGTTTTTTTAAACTCAACCTATATGACTCCGAAACTGATGAAAATATGAAATGGTCGACTACCATGTAACAGCGGATCTAAAGCAAGAGTATTGGATTCTTATATATTGCCTTTTGTATTTCATATAATATATATGGAGTGAAAGCTATTAGATATTCTAAAATCTAGTTTCCCTATCTAGAATTTAGGGATGGCAATTGGGACGGGCGGGGCAGGGTAAACTCTAAATGGGGCAGGGCAGGGAAAGATTTAAGGGAAAATCTCACTTTACACCTATTAAGCCCAAACTATTTACCTTTTAATACTCATGCCCAAACTATTTACCCTGCCTACCCAGTCGGCCCAATTTATTTACCCGGCCCCTATATTTCACGCGGCCCAATCTACCAATCTCTCCTTATCTTCGATCCAACCCACCTATTTCACCCGGCACAAGCTTCTCACGCTTTTCTTCGTTCTTTAACAGTTAACAAGTAGACTAGAGTACAGTTTCCAAATCTCCATAGCCAACCGATGAGAACGCAAAATTCACCCACATTCGAGTTGTTAATTTTTTTTTTCGATTCCGTTCTATCTCTTCGTCTGGTACCTATTTTTGGGTGACATTTTTGCTTTGGGTGAAATTTTTGCTTCTGAAAGTACATTTTAGTGAAAGTGGGTTTTCAAAATCATAGGATTTTTGTGTTTTCCTTTGTACTTTTGTGAATCAATGTATATGGGTTGTTGTCTTCTCTATGGGTCGGAAGTATTGTGCGCGTAGATGGTGGCGCCGTGGACAATATCATTCTTCAACACAAGTAGCTGCTGAATCTGTTGCCTCAGCCATGTCTGTTCCTAGTTTTTCCTTATTTTCTGATTCTCGTCTCTATTTAGTCGTAACCCTAGCAGTAGTCATGTTGAAAACACAACTGAAAATGTAGAATTAGAGGGTGGAAAAGGCAACAATATTAATGTTTCGTCAGTCGATGAAACTCCCTACTTGTCATTACCCGACACAAATTCCGAACCAGTCATAGGAGGTGTTCCTGTGACTTATAAGGGAAAAGGTAAAGTTGTTGAGGATTCTGAGTTAGGGGGAAGCCGACGTGAATCCGTGCCTAAAACAGAGACTCAACCAGTAGATGTTGATTGTAGTGATGATTCTCAGTTAAAGAAGAAAAAAATTGGTATCGCACCCAAGAAGGTAATTTTCTTACAATTATGATCTTTGAAATTTTTAATGTATAGTACATTGTTATTTTTTGATTTCCTGTTATGCTTTTGTATTATATTATAGTTATAGTCAGTTGTGTTAATTTTAAGTGAATTCTATTTCTTCAAGTTCATTCTGTACATTTAAGAGAACTGTTGTAAATTTATTACGATTTCTATTTATCTGTTTATTCCAGCTATCCGTTTCATCAATGTTCAGTGCGATGTAATAGTGTTTATAGCTGTCAAAATCCATCACTAGATGATTAACTAAGAGAAAATCAAGTACCAGCGAATTTTGAGTTTTTGGGTGAAGTTCATTTGAGTTGTTCTATGTGTATGTTTCTGTGATATTAGCAAAATTTAGGCCTATCATTCTGCTTAGAAGAAGTAAAAGATATCATTTTGTATACATTGTGTTTGAGCGTGAAGGAATTGAGTGATCTTTTCTAGTATATTGTACAGACCAGTTAATTTGCAATAATGAGCTTGTTAATTTTGGATGGCATATTTGTCTTTGCTATTAGTTTCTCAATGTTTTTGAATCAATATAGACAGATTAAATTAATGTTCTGCTTGAGGTTTAAAAAGGGTCACTGATTCAGTAGCTGTTGTAGTCAACCATATTTATTGAAGCCAGAGCTGCTCTGTGTGATTTCTGATTTTCAGCTTTGCATTAGATGGTTTTGTACATGATTTAGTATTTAGCCAGTTGACAGTGGTGGAGAGAAGCATGGAAGGAATGGGACCGTGTAAGTTAGGAGTGCAGAATGAGCTTTTCTTTATAGGTGGCATTGTGTGGATGAGGTCAATGGGCGAGAAGCGCTGGTACTGTAGCATAAGTTCCTTGTCGAATATTAGCTAGCTTGTAGTGCAATTTGATGTGAGTTTATGCTATTCTTTTACTTCCTTAGTAATCTCAAGAATATGCAAGATGAAAAGTATTTTGCTACTATCCTCTCAAATATGTATTTGATAGAATAGTTTTCGGATACTGTAGATTTAATAGCTAAGTTTCTTTTGGCTTTCCCTCCCTAGTAATATTGAATATGCATCTTCAAATGAAACAACTTAAAGTAAGTTTATGCATTGATGGTCACTTAGTATTACTGCAAATTGTTCCCACACTATTTTCCTTTTGTTTCTTTATAAGTAAAATTTGTAGTTGCCGGAAATTAGTTAGTAGAATTGTATACCCTGTTGGTATAGTTATATGTCGTGTTGGTATCGTATGGTAGTTGTAATATTTTTAGTTGGTTTAGTTGCATTTGAAGTGAATTCTATTTCTAAAATTATTTTATATGAACATGTTTTGCAGTCTCCTTGTGCCTATGGACTTAGATTATAAACCAAAGGTTGATTGGGATACCAACTGCCATGTTATTCATCAATTGAAAGCAAATTTATCAAAGAGGCAACTTCAACTGTTTAAGAAAACATGCTTTGGCTATTTTTTGGATCTGCCACCAGTTATTGTGCAGATTCGGGTTGCGCCATTTGCTTATTAGAGAAGTACATGATGAGGTGAAAAATGAGATGCGGTTTGTAGTGAATGATTCTAGGTTGCGCTTTGGCTTGGGTGAATTTGCACTTGTTACTGGGTTGAAATGTAAGAGTGATACAAGTATAGAGAGCATAGCAGAGAAAAGGTTGATTTCAAAATATTTTGGGACTGCATCCGTGACATTTGCCCAACTAGCAGACTGTTTTAAGAAGAAGAAATGGGAAACAGATGATGATGCGTTGAAGATAGCAGTTCTTTATTTTGTGAACAACTTCTTACTTTCTCAACTCAAAACAAAGGTTATTTCACGGTCTTACATTGACTTGGTTGAGTGCGGTGATTTTAATAATTATCCCTGGGGTATAGATGTTTATAAATCTACAATTGACTCGTGTTCCAACAAGTTTCAAGATAAGCCTTCTTTTTATAGACTCGGTGGCTTCCCGTTGGCTTTACAGACTTGGTTGTATGAATGATGCCCAAGTTTGGATGGTTACTTTGCTGATCATCTTGGAAACAAACTTCCACGAATTTTGAATTCGGTAGTCATGGGTCAAATACCGAATGAGCAAGTTGCTTTGCAAATATGTAGCTTGCAACGCGAGCAGGTAATTTTCTCATAGTTTTATTGCATCTCTTAGTGTTTTGGTACAGTAGTTTAGTCACAGTTGTAGCAATATCCCAGTTCAGTGATATACTCTGTTGGTATACATGTATACTATATTGGTATCATATGGTAATAGGGATCTTTTATCTTTCCATACTTTATTATCATTTCTATTTCTAACTAGTATGCTTAATAATTGCAGCTAAAGAACATCACCCCAACTGATGATGAGAAGCAACTATTTGATGTGTGTGGTCTAAACTTTGAAATTGAAGTTGAGTGCACTGACAGTCAGCCCGATAGCTTTCAGTTTTTTAGCACTCAATTACCAAAGACGCAAAGTATGCATGAAAGTACTGGAGGTGATTCCCAACCTACCAATGCTGAGGTAATGAAGGAGTTACAAGCTTTGAAGCTTTTTGTAGAGACCAAGTTTGAGGAGGTGCTTGCAGCTATTGGTAGGCAGTCAATGAAACCAGAGGGAAATTCAGCGGTATTGATCTTTTATATAATATAATGCTATAGTATATTGTTCAAAGATGCAATATATGCTTATAGGATACTATTCCATTCTTTACTTTTAGTGCACATAGTATTCTTGTAATATACATAATACTAAAATTGTTAGTTTCTCATTTTCAGCATAAGCAACAGGATAATGATCTTGACTTTCGTGAGATGCATAATGATTATGACCAGTTTGAAAGTGGCCACGTTGGGAATGATCCTGTAGTTCTTGGAGATAGCACGCCCAAAGCGCCTTCTAGTATGTAAATCATAGATTTGATTGATTTTTTTTGTTGTTGTTTTTGAAAATAGTACTCTTGCTTATACTTTTATATGTTTAGTATCTGGTTTTGGTGGGGTTGGTCAAGATGGAGGTGCCACTGGTGTCAATGTGAAGAACGTCACAACAAGTGATGGTGTAGTTAATGATGATTTTGGCTTAGATTCTAACTTTGAACTGTCTGCATCTGCAATTGATCAAATCACCGCCATTACACAACAAGCAACATATAAGCAGTCATCTCATGATGTTAAAAAGTCGGGTCCTGCTCCGCTGCCATCAGGAATCCCTGTACAGACACGAGCAGATGTTGTTATTGAGTCTAATACTGCTCCACAGGGTACGATGTTGATGTTACTAATTCTGTAGTTAGTATATAAATGATAGGTTCTTGATAGTTTTTTAATTTTTATTTAAGTAGTGATGCTGATAATGCTTTTATGTGTTCAGCATGTCGGGTTGATGGTGTTGGTCAAGTGGATGTTGGTGGCAGTAATGTGAATTTGCCTTCTGGTAATGTCTTCTATATATAACTTTTCATTCTTTTTATCTAAATTTCTTAAATTTGTATATTTATTTATTCACTAGCATTTTCTAATTTAAGCTCCATGTCGACACGGGGTGATCTTCACTTGGATTCTGATTTTGAATATACTGATTCTCAACTTGATCTAATTGCTGCCATTACACAGGGAGGGAGACGTAATGTAAATCAATCTGGAAATGAACTGACAACTCGTGCTGTAAATAAGTCTAAACTTGATCAATCGGCATCAAGAAGTATTGTCCAAATACAAACAGACGTTGAAACTACTCCTGCAATTTTCGCACGGAGAAGGCGCCCCGCAGCTGTAAAACAGTCGCCGTATAGGAATGAATGGCAATCTGGTGTTAGTGCAGTTGGGGGATCCTCGAAGGTTATCAAAGGAAGATTTCCATTTGTAAATGACATTTTAGAGACTGTTGATTTTAAGCTTACGACTGCATTCTCAAACTTTGTTGAAGCAAACATGCAATTGGGAGAGTGCGTATTCGTTTCCATGTACTTTTGTTTTCATTTTTTCTTAATGTTTGTTGTTATATTTCTTATCCATATCTTCTTTTATACGAAATAGGGAAGTGTATTTACCTGGTGATCAAAAGCTAGAGCCTTATTTTGACTTTGAAGTTGAACAGATTGATGATAAGACTTTTTCCATACCTTAAACTATTCTGGCAGGCCGCTCTCTAGTTCGGTATGTGTACTGCTTTTTATTTTTGTTGTTGTAGTAGTTCATTCATATTGTTAGTGGTAGTCATGTTTTCTTTCTCTCTTTTTTGCAGAACTTGAATATTATATTCTACTATCTTAGGAAGAAGGCAAAATATGGAATTAATATGCCAATCAAAGTCACAACTACAGATACTCTTTTTAATAATATCATTCAAAGGATTTTCACAGAATTTGTAAAAGGTGGAAAACAAGATCATTTGATTGATAGATCAGACGATATCATGGAGTATATGAAAGGATTTAGGATGCATTGCAACACTCCATGGCACCAGGTTGATCATGTCATTTTTCCAATTAATTTGGCAGAAATTTGGCATTGGATATTGGGGTGTGTGTCATTCCACAAGAGATGTTTTTACGTATATGACTCGCTACGTAGTCGAAAGCACAAAAAACCTATTCAAAAAGTGGCAGAGACTTATGTTGTGTTGATCCCCCTATTTCTAGTTAGTATTGAATTTTATAACCAAAGAAGTGACATTGTAGTAGAAAATGGTCTGCACATGGGAAAGAAGTTGACTGATCCTTTTGAGATTGAACTGATTACAAATCTGCCAACACAGCAAAATTCGTAAGAATAGTTACTTTTTTTTTACTTTGTTTTCCTCATTCATATTAACATTTTCACTTCTAATTGATTTTTATAGTCTATTTATTTGTTTTATTTCAGAGATTGTGGAGTATATGTTGCTTGCTTTGCTGAGTATATTATTGAAGATCTTCCAATCCCTGTTGCCAATTTTGATGTGGATGGTCTTCGAGCTAGGTTTGGTATACTGTTGTGGCACTATGGGAGAAACAAGCAGTTGCATGGCGAATCAAGTGAATCTGAGGCTCCAGTAGCACCTAAAAAGACTCGTGGAAAGAAACGCATGAAGTAGTATAGGTCTCTTTTTGGTTTTAGTTAATCGTATCATGAAAACTTTGCAGGATTTTAATAGTTTTTGGTGAAGTATGGTATTATTAGTAGTAAATGACCTTCTGCTGATTCAAAACTGTAGGAAACTTGTGCCTTTATAAAATATTTTCAGCTGCTAATGTTTCTTTTGTCATATTTAATTATTCTGGTTCAGAATATGTGGTATAGATTTCTTCAAGTACATGGGGTTTATCAGTTTAGTTATGTCTCTTGATGCTGAAAATTTGCTGATTTTGTTTCTGATTTCAGCTTGTTTTATTAGGCTTTTCTTAGGCTTCTTCCATAAAGTTGTTGGTTTATTAGGATGCCGAGGTCCATTCCTTTGCCAGAGGGTAAGGTTTAATGGATTCTGCAAGTGAAAATTAGGGGCATATGAAGCAAACACTTTCAACAACATACAAAGTAGTTGTGACAGAAGTTAAATGATCTGCTTTCGAATGTGATGATGGTCTAAGCTTTAATGTTCATCTGTAGTTTTAGCATAGATGGTGTATTAGTGTAGTAGAACTATATACCAATCAGGTATACTGATATACCATTTGACTCACCTTTTTTCCTTCAGCAACTAGATGTAAGTACTGACATGAGTTACAAAGCGTGCGCATTTTGGGTATCACGTTGTATCTAGTGCACCATTTGTATTTATGCGCATATTTTGTTTTAGCCATATTAGTGCAATACCACTATATACCAGCGAGGTATACAAATATAACATTTGAGTATCACCTTGTATTAATGTACCTGATGATGTACAATAAATGCATGTAAATGGCTTCCAATTTGTTATACTTCAATACAGACATGAGCTGCAAACCGTGCCCATTTTGTTAACAAATTATGTACAAATGTTGCATTTGCAGCACCACTTCTATTTCTGCACATATTTTGATACTAATAAGATATACAGATATACCAATAAGGTATACAGATATACCACTTGGGTATCACATATATATTTTAGCATTTTTTTTCCTGCAACAACTAGATGTAAATGCATCCCACTTTTATATACTAAAATAGAAAATAAATAGATTCTTATTGAAAATACAAGTAGCCATATAAATTTGTTGCCAAAAAGTAATTTCTCAAAGAATCATCATACCAAATATATGTCTAGTGCAAGAAATGCATTTTATTTTTTTGCAATTCAAATGCTATGATTCTACGATATATGAGTTCTATAAAAATATTGAAGCATTATATCAATCTTTCTTTGGAATATTTCGGCATGTTCTCCGGTTGTGTCCTTTTCTCCCGCATAGTGCACATGTAACTGTATTTCCTTCCCAGCCTCCTATGCCTCTCTTCTTTTTAGGTCTTCCTGGTTTGATTTTTCCTCTTGGTGGCAGTACCACCTGCGAAGAGACATCTTCTGGAATTTGCCACGTTGTTTCATCAGGCAATGGATTTATTGGTATCTCATATGTTTTCAGCAAGTAGTCTATGTTGTAGTAATCCGAGCAATACTTGTATGAATCCATATGGAATTTTTGTATAACTGCCATTGCATGTGGACATGGAATATCGTCTAGCTGAAACCTCCCACAAGTGCAGTTTCTTTCATGTAGGCGCACCACATTTCTTGTTTGGCCATCAATTACTAAATGTAAGAATTCAGTTGATGGCAACACCTAGTATAATTTTAATTAAGAAAAGTCATTAGCTATATGAAGTAATAGTATTTCTTAAATAACAATATTCAGTTGTTTAGTGAAATCACAAAGGTAAAAAAGTAAAAATACAGTACATGCAGTGTTTTTATGATTTTGAAAATGCATACCGTCATCGTCTGTGATAAGATAGTATTATTTGCCAATATTTTTTCATACTTTGCACCAATCTTCATAAATGATTCCACTGCATCCTTCCGATTGGTGTAATTCTATTTTTGAATCAATGTTGTCATAAAGTCAAGCAAATTCACAACTGGGAGGTCTCTTGCGTGCTTGTTTGCTGCATTTACTGATTCCGCAATATTCGATGTCATGGTCATGGTGCTATTTGCCTTGGAATGCGCTCGGGACCATTTATCATATCCAATATCCATCAGGTATGTTTTCACTCTACTATCAATAGCTTCTAACTCTGCCATATGCCTGTTGAACTCTTCAACAGTGCATGCTCTTGCTAACGCAAAATATACTTCTTTGATTTGTTTTTGGCTCTTCCTGAAGTTTGTCTTTATGTTGTTCCATAGATGAAACATACATGCACAATGAGGGACTTCTGGATAGACAATTGAAGTTGCTTTCGATATAGCATCATGCATGTCTGATATAATGCACATTCCCTCTCTTTGTCCATAGGTTTCTCTGAACTGCACGAAGAACCATTCCCATGATGCATCATTTTCCGAATCAACAATTGAATATGCAAGGGGTAGAATTTGTACTGTAAACCCAACGAACAAAATATCAATTACAACACACTATATTAATTTAGCATTTCATATAGTAGTATAGTCATAGGTAGGTGCAGGTGTGTAGCAAAACAACTATATATTATGTTGGTATACTTGTATACCATACTGGTATCATATAATATTTGAAAATATTTTTTATTTCTTTAACTGAATGTAATTGGATTGTACACAAAATATTAATTTAGTATTTCATAGAGTAGGTACGTGCAGGTGTGTAGCAAAACAACTATATACTCTGTTGGTATACTTGTATACCATACTGGTATCATATAATATTTGAAAATATTTTTTGTTTCTTTAACTGAATGTAATTGGATTGTACACAAAATATTAATTTAGTATTTCATATAGTAGTATAGTCATAGGTACGTGCAGGTGTGTAGCAAAACAACTATATACTCTGTTGGTATACTTGTATACCATACTGGTATCATATAATATTTGAAAATATTTTTTGTTTCTTTAACTGAATGTAATTGGATTGTACACAAAATATTAATTTAGTATTTCATATAGTTGTATAGTCATAGGTACGTGCAGGTGTGTAGCAAAATAACTATATACTCTGTTGGTATACTTGTATACCATACTGGTATCATATAATATTTGAAAATATTTTTTGTTTCTTTAACTGAATGTAATTGGATTGTACACAAAATATTAATTTAGCATTTCATATAGTAGTATAGTCATAGGTAGGTGCATGTGTGTAGCAAAACAACTATATACTTTGTTGGTATACTTGTATACCATATTGGTATCATATAATATTTGAAAATGTTTTTTGTTTCTTTAACTGAATGTAATTGGATTGTACACAAAATATTAATTTAGTATTTCATACAGTAGTATAGTCATAGGTACGCGCAGGTGTGTAGCAAAACAACTATATACTTTGTTGGTATACTTGTATACCATACTGGTATCATACAATATTTGAAAATGCTTTTTGTTTCTTTAACTGAATGTAATTGGATTGTACACAAAATATTAATTTAGTATTTCATATAGTAGTATAGTTATAGGTACGTGCAAGTGTGTAGCAAAACAACTATATACTCTGTTGGTATACTTGTATACCGTACTGGTATCATATAATATTTGAAAATATTTTTTGTTTCTTTAATCGAATGTAATTGGATTGTATTCTTACCCTCTGCGTCTTGCGTGGAAGCCGTGAGTATGGTCCCTCTATATGTTGACTTTAAAAAACTTCCATCAACTACAATTGTTGGCCTACAATAGACCCATCCTCTAATCGATGCATATATAGCTATGAATACATACAAGAAGCTCCCATCTCCTTCAGTCTGTAGTCATGTCACTAATCCTGGGTTAGCGTACTCTAACATATAAAGATATGTTGGCATTTTCTTGTATGATTCACTTGGTGATCGTCTCAATAATTGCATTATTTTTTTTATCTCCATGCTTGCATGTAGCTTAAGTCCATACCATATGCTTTTTGGATGTCTCTCTGGATATCTGTTGGTGTATATATGGTTTTCGGGTCAACAAGTTTATCTTGTACCACAGCTGCAACAAAAGCTGAGACAGCTTGCTTTTGTGAACAAAATCTCTTATCAGTTAAACAACTGTGGACAGAATTGAAATCCGTCACTTTGAAAAGATTTGATGCTCGCAGACTTAATGCTTTAAGTCTCCAAGTGCATCTTTCATCCACGCATTCAAGGATATACTTGTTTATAATACAAATACAGTTATGTATAATGTTTTATTGATAAAAACACACACACAAAAATCCGTACAATTATATACTCACATGGTATACTCTGTTGGTATACTTATATACTGTATCAGTATCATATTTTGCTGATAAAAAATATAGACAAAGCAGCACAATTCTATACTCACATAGTATACTGATTTAGCATACATATATACTATATTGGTATTATGTTTTACTGATAATAACAAAGACAAACCAATACAGTTATATACTCGCATAGTATACTGATATAGCATACTTATATACTATACCAGTATCACTGATAAAAAATACAGACAAACCAATACAATTCTATACTCGCATAGTATACTGATTTAGCATACTTATATACTATATAGGTATCACATAGTTTTTTACTTGAAAACATGCATACGGGCCTTCTTGGGCATGATTTATGAACCCGATATTTACATTTTTCTCTAACGACATACTGTTTCATAACGAGAGCCAGCAAGTTCTTGTCTTCATAAATTTGTCCCTTTTTAACATTTTGATGAAATTGATCAGTTATGATGTTTGCATCATCAAGTTCTAAAATGGTGTCATCTCCTTCTTGCACATCAAACGTAGTAATCATATCAGTGCTTTCAAATTGTGCAATTTCTGATGAAATTGGAGCAACATCGAAACTAGAGGTGCTTGCAGCTATAATGTTTTTAGCAAACGACACACACAGGGGAAGTGTTGTCATCCCTGCACTTGATTTTTTCAATTCCATGTAAACACTAACACTCATATCGCTGCAAATTGTAATTGGTAGATATCCTTGAGCAATAGCATACTGAATAGCTATTGTTTTACTGTCCTTTTGCAGTTGCTTTGCAATTTCTCTGAGAAGTTGTTCAAATTTCCAAGAAGTCTTTATTAGAATTGCATCAACATGAAAATTTATGAAATTATTGTTATCATCCCATTCTCCACTATGCTGCAGCAGAATTGGAATATTTTCCATGATTCTAAAGTTATAATCACTTTTATGTCTAAAATTGAATCTCAATAATGCAAATTTCAACAGTGTTCGAAATTTCAACAGTATATAGCTGCAACAGAGTTTTCGAAATCAAAACTCTAGATCTCTAGATCTCCAAACCTAGATTAGAATTTTCAGCTAAAATTCAGAAGTTTAGCTCCGAAATCAAAATCAAAACAATAGTGAAATCAAAATCTGAAAACAACAGCGAAATCAAAATCCGAAAAGAAGATGCGAATCAACATCTTCGATCTGTTTTTTCACACTTAGTGATCTTCAAATTAGGGAATGTCGGTGGAAATCTCAATTTTGTGCGCTGATTTTCTGAAATTTTGAGCAGCTTTTGCGTTTTTATAGGTAGGGCATTAAGCGTGGGGTAGTTATTTTGATATTCCCGTTTATTTATTAAATGGGTAGGAGATTGTAATTATTTAGTGGGTAGAATTCTTTAATGGGTAGGGCAAGGTAAATAGTTTCACTTTTATAGGTACTCTTGTCTTTTCCCCAAGATTTAAATGGGGCGGGGTAGGGCTAATATTTTTTTTGATAAATTAGTGGGTTAGGGCAGGGTAGGGCAAACTTTAATTTGGAAAATATGTAGAATATGTGACAGTTTCTTCTGCCACATAGAGAAGCAATTGCTAGCAATCTTTTGTAGAAGATTGGGATTCTCCACCAAGACTAAGAATTTTAGGTATCCAAATGGCGATAATTTTATTTGTGTTTTGTAAAAAAACTACAATTTTTGTTGAGTTAAAATTATGAAAGAATTGTAAACCCTCAACTAATTATGTGACCAAAAAACTCAGCTATTTAATTATATAAAAGAGAAAATATTAAAGAAGTCAAGTGTTTCAGGCGTGCATCTCGTATAAAATATAAGTTTTCAAGAGGTTCAACATGTATAATATCACTGTTGCTCATAGTGTTAGCTTTAAGTTATCTTTTTAAGTTGAAAGAGAAATATTATATAAAGTATTAACAACTATCTTTGCTATCCTCAATAAGGCATTAAAGTATACAATATGGAGATAGAATTTCAACATTCCCCTCCAGATAAATATCTATTATTTTCTGACAATAATTTTTAAAAATTGACAAATAGCCACACGATTGAAGTTTAATCAGTTTTGACAACTTTTAAGAAAATAACGACTAAACGAAACAAATTGGTTCAAATAAAAATTTCAAAAAGTTAAAAGAATTAATTTAGAATATTATAAAAGACAAAATAAAGAAAATGATGAAAAAACATAAACGGGGCAGGGCGGGGCAGGGCTTAGCGGGGCGGGCTGGGCAAAAATCTAAGAAAATACTAAATGGGGCAAGGTAGGGTGGGTCAAAATGTTAGCAGGCCTGCTTGAGGAGAAATTCAAAAATAGCCAGATTTACAACTGGTCGTTCAAAAATAGCCAAGTTTCAAAAGTAATCGAAATTTAGTCACTTTTCATGTAAAGATAAATCTGAGCGAAAATACTATTCAAAACATGAAAAATACGCCAGTATATTATACTAGAGTTCCAGGATAAGTATGCTGGAACTCCAGCATAATATGATGGAGTTCCAGCATAAGTACACTAGAACTCCAGCATAATATACTGGAGTTCCAGCAAGTATAATTGCCCAGTATAATATACTGGAGTTTGGAGCACCGGTACTCCAGTCTCCAATATATTATACTGGAGTCAGCAAAGTATACCGGTCCAGCATAATATGCTGGAGTTCATACACAGGTGCACCGAACTCCAGTATATTATGTTGGACCAGTCTCTGTTGCAGCAAAATAGTGGCTATTTTTCATTAACTTCGTAAATGCTGGCTATTTTTGAATGAAATCCGAAAACTGACTATACCGTGCTATTTTTACCAAAGCTTACCCTGCCCCGCCTCGCCCCAATTGACACCCCTATCTAAAAATAGTAATATACTTTGTTTTGGATTGTATTTCTATTACATGTTGTTTACTAACTAGGTATGTAGTGGATGTATGTGAAAAGCTAGTTGATAGTTCAAATGAGTTAATAGTTGTACACATTTATACTTGATTAAATAAAAAATATTCATTTTTCAACATACAAAAATTAGAAAGAATTACAAGAAAATACACACAACTTTACACCATAATAAAAAATGGCCCATAATTTTAAGTTTTACCCGACCTAGCTAATATTGTACATATTTTGAAAGCACTAATAAATTCAAAATCTGTTTTCTTACAATCATTGCTTCTAAAAGCTATGGAGTTAAATCTATGTTCCCACAACCATTGTTTTCACTCTCTTTTCTTCTCACATCTTCTACATATCCTTCAAAGGGTCGTCCGCCATTACTGCTTCTTCCCTGTATCACCCGGTTGCAATGTAAGAAAATTGAAGATTCAACATTCCACCATTTAAGGTCATTCAAAGCTTTGCTTTCAAAAATAAGATATTTTGGGTTTGTTAGTTGTTTGGATTGAGTGTTGTTCCAATTGATTGAAAATATCAAAAGGAGTTCAAAATTTAAGTTTGAAGTGATTTGGAGTAGAATTGAGCAAGAATTGAGTTAAATTTCAGAAAAAACGCAAGGAAGAAGACGACGTCAGTTTTTTGTATAATTATGTATAATCTTGTATAATAGTGTATATGAGTGTATAAACACATCTTATACACTATTATACATTTTTATACACCTTTATACAAACATCTGTAGACGAACTTCTTCCACAATTTTCAGTTGGAATTCTTGTTCAAAATCAGTCCAAATCTCCATTAAATGACTTCAAATTTTATATACAATCTCCTTATACTATTTCTAACAATTCTAGATAATACTCACTCCAAATTTCTCACAAAATCAAATTCGAAACCTAAACCCACATATTTAAGCTTGTTAAAAATCTAATTTTCATTATCCAAATGGATTTGATTTGTTGAACTAATATTTGAGTTACATTTACTGATTCGAAAATTAACTTAAAAGCTTGACCAATCTTTTTTAAAAATTAAATAGTAATTTTGAGAACCTATTGGGAGTTGGATGTTGAATATTAACCTATTATTTTTGAGCTAGTTGATTGTAAAATTAAAATATTGGTTATAAAATTAAAAAGTAGGGATCCCAATTGTTCTTATGTGAAATTTCCCTAAAAAAGAATGATTTGTCGAAAATGAGATGTAAACTTATTAGTTGACACGTACGTACCATAAAAGACCATAACAATCAACCTTTTAGATCAAAGATGGTCTATTGCTTCTATTACCTTTACATAAATTGCCGTTTATATTTATTGTTTATTTTTTCTAGCGATATACATAGATTATATATTTATTATATATATAATTATACATATATAATACATAAATTATGTATATATTATATCTTCATCGGCTATTTTTAGTTTAAGTGATTAGGTGAATGACTATTTGGGCTAATTCTTATTCTATTATTCTTCTATTTAGATGGTTCGGGCATGTTAAAAAGGGAGGCATTGATGCTCCAGTGAGGAGGTGTGAGAGGATGGCGTTGGAGGGCCAACGAAGATGTAGAGGTAGGCCAAAAAAGTATCGGGGAGAGGTGATTATGCGAGATATGACATTGCTTCAGCTGACTGAGGACATGACCATGGATAGGAAGGTGTGGAGGTTGAGAATAGAGGTAGAGGCTAAGGTAGTCGAGTATTGTCCTTGTTTGTCACAATAGCTTTGATACATCATTTAGTGTTCTTCGTGTATTTTTTACCCTAGATTGTTGTTATTACTTGTTGGTGCCTTGTTTTTGTTTTCTGGTTGCATTACTTAGTGTTAGTTTGTATTTTTGCTTCGGTTGTCAAATTGGTTTGTTTGTTATTTCCCTACCCTTTTTATTCTTCCTAAGCCGAGGGCTTACCGGAAATCGCCTATCTGCCTTTTTAAAGCTAGGGATAAGGTCTAAGTACACTCTACCATCCCTAGACCCCACTTGTGGGACAACACTCGATTTGTTGTTGTTGTTGTTTTCTTCTATTTAGTAGGCATTTGGACATAAATTCCAAGTTTTTTTTTCAAATTTGAAATTTCACTAAAATTTGATTTGATGTTGAACTTGTTGGTTATAATTTTTGCAATATATTTAGATGTACTTTTTTCAAAATCATGAAACATGATTTATACTCATAATTTATAAAAGTATCAAAATCATCCCAACTTGATTATCCCACTTGAAATAAATAATTAAACATGATGATTGTTTAACTATACGAATAATCTCTAATAGAAGTTGTACTGACTCCTTCAGGTAAAAGTATAAATTGTATATCTCAATAGTGGATATCAAAATATAGTTCAAGGCCTCTCAATCAGATGGTGGGTAATTGTAGGTATTACCTAGGTTTAATAACTGATTGGGGTCTTTATAATTTTCAAAAATATAGGGTAAATTTGTAACATTTAATCAACTTTCCAATTTTTTAATTGAAAAACTAGTTCTCAGCAATTTTTCAAATTCGAAAATGCATTTTCAAGTTGAATTTGAAAAAAGTAAAATTTTCATAACCCAACATTGTTTTGAAAAGAAAAAAAAACTGGAATGAAATACATAAACGGCCCCTTTAAGTTGTCCCCAACAAACAGACGACCACTTTAACTGAGCTCATTTTCAGTTAGAAACTTTAAGTGACTATTAAGCGTGTCTTGTAAACACCTCGCTGACATGGAAATTCAATTGTGTCTCAATTAAAATTGAGCACGTGAGGACTTCTATTAGAGTTTTTATTTTTATTTTTAGTTTAAATTATTTTTAAGTGGGGCCCACACCACATTTATTTTTTCTTCGAAATTATTTTCTTCACTTTAAGCTTGAGTTTTGTTAAGTCTTTCTTATCATCTGGTGTGAGCATGTGATTTTTGCCCTACTAGAAATAATCCTACAAAAATTAAAGAAATAGATTTTTCTAAATTGCTTTTAATTTCATAGGATTTTTGTAGGATTTTATTAATTGTCTGCATTCTTATGCTCATTTAATTTTGTTAAAATCATGAAAAGTACCATAAAAATGTCAAAATTTCATGCATTGCATATTAGGTTTTGTGTTCATATTTTAGGTTAATTAATTGCTTTATTAAAATAAAAATCACAAAAAATTTCTCTTCATCAATTTAGGATTAACTAATTTTGTAAATAGATAATTAGTCTGATTTTACAGATTAGATTAATTTAGAATTTAATTAATTTAGTTAAGTATTTAAAATTAAAGAAAAAGAAAGGAAAATGGGGAAAAAATAATTTGGTCTCTGATTTTTGGGCCGCCCAAAGAACAAAATCAGTGGCCCAATTACATTTTTTTTGTCCGATTACTCCTAAGCCTAAACCTCCCCATGCCGATCCTATTCCTGAAATGACACCGTTTCCCCCCTTTCAATTCCAGCCGTTGGATCATTTCAAAACGACACCATTTTGATTTAACGGCTTGTAACTCACCTCCTCTTAATTATTTAAATGTCCGAACCCCCTCCCCCCCAAAAACCCTAAAAACTGTCTTCATTCTCTCATCTCCAACCTCAGAGACCCAAACCCTAGCCGTCGTAGGATCCCCACCGGCTCCGCCGCCCTGAAATCGCACTATGGCGGCGGAACACCTCCAAACCACCCCAAATTCACACCCTACACTCCCTCAAATGTTAATCCATCAACGTTTTCACCAAAATCCCCGCCGATTTCCATCAATCTCAGATATGAGATTTCAACCAAATCCTAGGCCGCCCAGAAAACCCCCAAAATCACACTCCACAATCCCAAGCCTCCTCTCAACACTATCCTACCATCTATTTCCCTAAATTCCCCGTTAATTTCTTTGAATCCCAAATCTAAGAAACAGAAACCCTAGTTTTTCCCCTTTTCGATTTTCTTCGAGTTTTCAAGACTCGATTTGGATTAAAACCTACCTTAATTGATCGTTCTCAACAAGAATGATTGATTAACTTATTTTTTGGATCTATTTTGAAGTTGTTCTGATTCGCCAGAGTTCTTTCTTTAGGTATATTTCCTGATCTTTTTCCGCCTCTTTCTTTTTTGCTTTGATGATTTTGCATGTGCTTTGAGGTAAGGTCGTGTGTTTAGACTAACTAGAGTTTTGAATTCACTGTTAGGTTAGTTCTGAAAAATTGTTCGAACATGTTGAACTTTGTGATTAAAGAAATTTAGTTTAACTGTTTGTAAGTTAGTTTAATTGCATCAAGTTTAGATTAATTGGGATTAATTATTAAGTTTCATTGCATCATTATTCTTGTTCTTCATTTTGTTACTGTTTTTCTGCTATATTTGTATGTTTTGAATTCAATTTTGTTTAGGTTTTAATTAGACAATTACCTTGATTTAATGGTTAGCTAGACTATTTTGTTTAAGCTCTAGTTGTTTTTAAGTTTTAATCGGTTTAAAGAATGAAAAGATAATAATAAAGTTTTTAGGGGTACAATTGAAAAACAATTCATGGAATTCAAGGTTGGAATCACCTGGATGGTTCAAGGAGGTTCCAAAAGGTTTCTGAAATCAGAATTTAGGTCAGATTGGGTTAAAATTACAATAAGTAGAACTTAAAGGGGTAAAATTGGGAATTTAAAATGAGAAAAATATCAGAAAGTTCTAGTATTGGACATCTGCCCCCATTTTTAACATGAAAATGTTGAAATTGGGTAGAAAAAGAACAGGCCCTAATGTGCAATTTTGTTAATTTATCTTAATGTGAGGTTGTTAAATCAAATGAACTGATTTAGGCTCTTCTCTGAATGCATTTGTTGACCTAAGCATAAAAATTGGAAAAAAAAAATCAGAGTTGCTTCTGTTCCTAGGTCCTTTTAATTAAGTATGATTTAGGATTTGCCAACTCTATAATATGCTTTTTTTTGAGTGATTTGTTGCCACAGATCTGGCGGATGTTCATGGATTTGACCATCGATTGGTCAAATTTGTAAACCCCAAAGCCAAAAGATTGTTCCAGGAATGTTTGTAACAAGTTGTAGTTTAGAGTATACCCATGTAGAAAGCTATACATGTTTAGGACTTTAATGTAAATTCTGAGCTTGAATGCCTTGTATTATCTATTTTAATTAAACATGTTTTGAACTCACTTGTTGTAATTAATTTTGTTACTGTTGGGAAAATTAGTAATAATTTTTATTACTGTTACGATTAGAGTAATGGCCTGATATTGAAGGGGTTAGGCTATGGGCTAGACATTAAAGCCCAATCTTCTGTCCATGCAATTTTATTTTGGGCCAGACTTGTAAATTGACCCAATTGGAGAATTACCTGAACAAGTCTGGACTCAGGTAGTTGGGCCTGGGTATCAGGCCCAATAACTTGTCCCCAACTATGAACTCATTTTCTGAAGTTAATGTAATGCTAATTTTACTTAGGGTGTTAGAAATTATATTAGTATAGTTAATTCAGGAAACTTGAATGCAATAGTTTTTCTGATGAGATCTTACTTTTGTGCGAATCAAATTTGGGCTTGGACAATGTTTGATTAGCGATTCTTTTATTGCTGAAAACACAACCATGATAGGCCCAGTCAATTTAGAGTTGTGACTGGGCCAGTTTTACAAATGGTCAGTTGGGCCTATTTTCTCATATTTTAAGCCTATAACAATTAATGTTAGATTATCCTAAGTAGCTAAAATTCCCTACATGCTGCCACAGATCTTTTTCAGTAATCTCACAATAGTTTAAGAAATAATCTAAACATCGTAGTTTTGCTTTAGGCGCAATAATAAATCATCGTGACTATGGGTACGGTTTCCGTGACATAGTTATGATACATAATTCCCAAATTCGAGTGTGTATTTCATGTGACCCGATCATAACAACTTTGAATAATAATAAATAAATATGTCGCAAATTACGGGTGCATTTCATGTAGCGTAGTTTGTAATGTGTTCCAAAACGGCAGGTGTACAACAATCGTGGCTTGTTCCAAAATAACTCCAAATAATTAAAAGCGGTTATAAAGTTAAAAATGCAAAATAGGTTTAAAACATGTAATAAATCAAATAATTAGGCCAATTATTAATAGTTAAGCAACCGTGCTAGAACCACGGAACCCCGGGATGCCTAACACCTTCTCCCGAGTTAACAAAATTCCTTACCTATTTTTTTCTGGTTTTGTAGACTTTTAAATAAAGTCGATTTTCCTCGATTTGAGATTTTTAATAAATCGGTGACTTGGGACACCATAAATTATTTCAAGTGGTGACTTTAAATAAATAAAATAATCTCATTTCGATTTATGTCACTTTAATTTGAAAAACTCCCTTATATCCCCCTCGGTTAAAAAGGAGGTGTGATAGCTCTGGCAATTCTGCTGGGGATAAGAACCCAGAACTTCTGGTTCAGGGTTCAAAATTCGAGCTTAGAATAACTGTTATAGTTGGCTTTTATTTATTATCTTATTTTTACTGTTTGAGCCTAATGCGCTAAATGTCGCTTTTTATCGCTTTGATATTGCTTGAACTGTATATAAACTGTTACGAAACCCTCTTCTATCTGAATCTTCTAAATCATCTGGGAAGCGTTCACTTCGTGTGGCTTCTTTTCTGTTAGAGTCATATCCCAATTTTAGAATGAGGTTCGGATAAGTTGCAAAGCCGGTGAAGCTTCTGTATTCCCGGTATGCTCCCCCCCTCCCGGCTCGAGTTGTCCGCTTGGGTAAGCCGGGTCTAGAACAAATACACCCAAGTTTTAAACCTAAAATTACATAACCTCATGCTGGATCCCTAGTAGGAGCGGTCGTTTGCAACACGTGCATTTGACTTTGGGGACTCAACACAGGGGTTGGGTCCGTCTAGGACAGGTGCACCCAAAATAAAAGGACCATCCTGATGCATTTTTACGTGCTACTTGTACACTTATTGCTTCATATTGCATGTTGACCGGCTTCTAGAATAAGGAAGAAAAGTCGAGAAAAAACAAATTGAGGTAAGAGAGAGAAAATTACCCATTTTTCTAAATTCTGGTGTTCAAAATATCTTGAAACTCTGCCGAATTTTTTTTAAAATAAAAGAAAAATAAGAAAAAATTATTTTAAAATATTTCATATTTTTCTGTTGCATCAAAGCTTACCGAACTACGCAGGTTTGATTCTCACCGGATGTGAGATACGTAGGCAACCCTCATCAGGTCCAACCTCGCTTTTGCAAAAATAACCCAAAATTATGAAACATTGTCATTTTTTGTCATAAAATTTAGGTGATGTTGTTTTTGTCCAATTAGCCAGAAATGTCCCGAGGGGACACCGGAAGGCCGTTTTTGCAAGGATAGCCGCCTTTAGTCCTTTTTCTAACTTTTGGCCACTTAGCAAACACAACCCTAAAATCTTCCCTTCTGAAGTGCTGAAGGGACGTATTTGCAAAGGTGGCCTTGAGCTTTTGAGTTACATTTTGCAAAAATAATAACCTTCCTTTTGGGGTCAAAATAAATCACATGTTTTTAACCAGTCGCTTTAAATAAATGTGCAGGATGAGCACTATTGAAAATATACCTTTTCAAGTTGTAGAGGAAATTATGCTAGGACTCCATATGTGGTGGAACGACATGGGAGAGGTCAGCAAAAGTGATGTGACAAAGGCTTTAGGCGGGCTCACCGGTGTTTTGAAGGTTAAACCAAGGGCGAATATAATCGAAGTTTTAATACCATTTTGGGACCTGGCGCACAATGTGTTCCACTTCTCTGATTTTGAGTTGACCCCTACACTTGAGGAGATAGCAGGCTATGTTTGTCTTAACGGGAATCTCAAGCACCGATATCCAATAGCACCAACAAGTTTTTGGACCTTCTAAGGATTAGTTGGGAAGTCAAAGATGGAAATTTGGCTGAAGGATTCTGCACATTCCACTTCCTATACCACCGTTATGGGGACCCCCACGGTTTTGAGGCTCCGGATACCGGTTTAAGTCATCACGGAAATAAAGATAAATGGGAAGCACGCCGAGGATTGGCCTTCTTAATGGCATTTTTAGCACTCTAATCTGCCCAATGAGTGATAGACATATAGAGTTGGGACTTGCAGGAGTGGCTGACTTCATGATCAAAAAGGCCAATGGCACTATCATACCAATGATCCTAGCATAAATTTACCGAGATTTAACTGTTTGTCGAGCGGGGGCAAAGTTTTTTGAAGGTTGCAACTTGCTTTTGCAAATCTGGATGGTAGAACATCTTTGCCATCGCCCGGGTTACATGAACTATGGTCTGACTGGTCTCAGTTGCATTGAAGAATATGAAAACCGGGTAGACGGTCATGAGTTCCCGGAAGGTACTGAAGTATAGTTTTCACATTTGGGTTCCTTGACTGCAAACCGAATTGAGTGTACATTCGGTTGGCTCCCGGTCAATGAAGTTATTTATATGTCGGCTAGAGTGTGTTTTCTTTTATTAATGGATTCTCGGAGTATTCAGTCGTATGCTCCGCACCGGGTTCTACGCCAGCTGGGTAGATACCAAACTGTCCCTCATGATGAAGATTTGAGTCAACAAGTTATTGAACTATGCCCAAAAGTTGCATTCCTAGAAGAAAAGGTTCGCCAGATTTGGCACCAGTGTAGGTTTCTGGAGCCACGGACTCGAGTACGGGATTTGTCCAGGGGTAATGTAGAACCTAGCTACACAGCCCAGTATGGTAAACGGGTTCGAGTCGATCAAGAGCCAGAACGACCCGCCAAAAAGCCCTATGTACAATAGTTCAATGATGGAGCGCAAGAACAATGGAATTGGTTGGCAAAGGAGAAAGGTTATAGGGCAACTATAAGCAAATTAGAAGGACAAATCAGAGACATTAAATTTGATAGTGGTTTGCAGGCTGCTGCGGATGAAGGAGAGAAGAAAAAGTTGGCCCGAGAAAATGAAGCCCTCCGAGCTCAGATTCAAAGGATGAAAATAGCTGCTGAGAACCCGGGAAGAAGCAGAACAGATGAAAAACTCATAAACGGTCTTAGGCGAAAAGTGTGTGATTATGGGGCTGATTTGGAAAACGCCAAAGATGAATTGGCAAAAGCCCAAGCAAAGTTGGCAAAGAATGTAGAAGAACGGGCGAGGTTTGTTCAGCGGCTAAAAGAAAAGTATGATAAAGGAGTCACGAGCTTAAGGAAAAAGCTGACTACTCTTGAGAATGAAATGGCTCAGAAAACAGAGAACTTTAAAGTAGAAAGAGAGCATTGTTATGCATTTATGTCTCAACTGGAAGAGTACATGCAGCAGTTGCAAGAGCAAAACCATACGGCCACCCAGGTTCTGGAGGCTTGGTCTCAGCAAATTGGACGCCTACTCCAAGAAAAGGGCATCATTAGAGAAAGGATTAGAGAAATTGTTGATTATGTTGTCATGAAATGCCATGAGTGTGAGGATATGACAAGGTCAATGTTCTTCGCCGCTGTGATAATTTTTGTCCGTCAGATAATGGATGACCTACACCGCCTCCAAGAAGATATTGCAGAGTAGCATTGGAGGCGCTTATATATTCTTGACCTTTTTGGTTTTGGGTCTGTGTTCTACTTTTTCGAGTATGTTCGTCTTTTTCAAGTCTGCTTGTTTTTCTGTTTTGAGTCTGTATGTTTTTATTTAATCGTCAGTATTTCCAAGGCTTTGTAATAGAAAAACCCAAAAAGATCTTATTTAATGAAATATTGAAAAAACCCAAAAATTTTCTTTTCTTTTATTCCGCATTTATTTTCTGAACTACGTAATGATCTGATTCATGCGTCATCATGATATGTAGGTAATCCCTATCGGATTTGATCATAGATATAGACAACCCTAGTGAAAAAAAGAGAGAAAAAAATAAAATAGCGCAAAGAAAGAAAATATTTAGGATTTGGAAGTGGACAAAAAGAAAAAGTCGGGATGAGATACGCAGCTATTGCAAAACATTTAAAAAAAACGTTTAAATGTTTAGGTGTATTGCATTCCCCAACATGCGATTCCTTATGTCTTAAATGTTTCAAACTAACCGGTTTGTTGTGTATGCTATTTAAGAACAAGTTCTCTTTTTAGGTGGTTGGTTTTGTGGTAACCTGGCTTCGCACCCTTACTTCACAAGATCTAAAGGGAGTGTCGCAATGACATCAGAGAGTCACTTACATATAATTAACCCTTCAGAGGATATCCCGGTATTGGTTATCCCAGCCTCAGAGTCAGCAACTGCTGAAGAAAATAGAATATTGCATCTCCACATGTTAGAGATATGGGACGCTTGGTCTAACGGCAGAGAACCGCCCAGTGCAATCCCTGGATTTTCCGAATTGATTCCCAGGACAAGTGGAACCTCCAACGTCCCTATTCCCGTAACCAACCCATTCATCCCGTTTGGTTACCCCACTATGTCAGCTAATTTCACCGGTACGCCTTCTGAGATTCGCCCCCAAGCATTATTTTCAGGAGTATCTTCCACGATATTCACTGCACCACCAGTCTCTACTACGACACAGCCAACAATGCCTAGGCCATGTTTCGAACCGTCAGCCTTCACTTTCCAAGTACCATAATTTCAACTAGACACGGCTCATGTCACCCCAAATTCCTACCCTCAGTACCCTCGGTATGAGTCTCCCATGGAACAAAAAAGGACTGTGAAGAACCCTGAGAAAGAAGAGATAACTCAGAAGATGAAAAGCATCGAACAAAGTCTTAAGAACATGCAAGGCATGAGTGGCCAAAAAAGTGTCTCCTACGTTGATGTGTGCATGTTTCCTCACGTTCACCTGCCCATTGGTTTTAAAATGCCAAAATTTGAAAGATATGACGGGCATGGAGGCCCAATCGCCCATTTGAAAAGATATTACAATCAGCTAAGAGGGGCAAGCGGAAAGGAAGAACTTTTGATGGCCTATTTTGATAAGAGCTTAACCGGAATTGCATCAGAGTGGTACATGGACCAAGACATCTCCCATTGGCACATATGGGACGACCTAGCACGGGATTTTGTCAGACAATTCCAGTGCAATGTGGGCATAGCTCCGGATAGTAATTCTTTGTCCGACCTCAAAAAGAACTCTTCAGAAAGCTTCCGAGAATACGCTATCAAATGGCATGAACAAGCGGCCAGGGTAAAAACCCCAATAGATTAGGCCGAGATGGTCAGTGTCTTCTTATAGGCCCAATAGGCTAATTATTTCCAAAACATGATGTCTGCCATGGGCAAACCGTTCGCAGAAGCCATAAAGATTGGAGAGATGGTGGAAAATGGTTTGAAAATAGGTCGCATTATGAGGCAATCAGCTATAAGAGCCATTTCCCAAGCCATCCAGAGTTGTCGGGAGGTTTAGCAAACCAGAAAAAGAAAGAAGAGGGAGCCATGATGGCTTCAAGCTTGAAGAATTCCCGTCAACCCCGAGGTTACTTTGGTTCCCCTCCCAGGCCTCTGCAACATTACTACCCTCACTAGGATGCAACATATGTTGTGACCCCTCATCCTTATGCAGTAATGAATGCCCATCCATACACTCGGCCACAACAACATTACAATTAGAACCGAGCTCCACCCCCAAGAAACAACCCTCCTCACTAAGCCCCGTATAATCCACGTCCACCACAGAATAATTATCCATATAATGCCCGTCCCCGTGAACCACCAAGAAAAACTAACTTCACACCCATTGGTGAATTATATTCCAGTCTTTTCCCAAAATTAGTCCAAATGGACTTGTTACAGCCTGTACCTCCAAATAGGAAAAACCCAGAGTCACCGTCCTACTGACCAGGTACCAGATGTGCTTATCACTCAGGGGCAGAAGGGCATGACACCGAAGATTGTTGGTCCCTTAAGAGGGCAGTCGAAAATTTGATAGAACATAAATGGGTAGTGTTGAGGGATGAGGAAGTACCCAATGTAACTAATAACCCATTGCCGGCTTACAACAATGGGCTAGCCATTGGGATGATCTATGCGGACAAAGAATTTGACCTAGCTTTGAAAGTTATCATTGCTATAGCCGACTTAGAAAAGAAACCCAAAGCGATAGCAAAACAAACCAAAGATGAGAAGAAGATCAACTCTGCTCCCCAAAGCGCAGAAAAGGTTGTGGAAACTAAGACAGGGGCAGTACCTACTAAAGATGCCATTCTCTATCTTCTTAGGGACCCTAGAAAGGAACAGTTCGTGTTGAGTCCTCCCAAAAGGCTTGAGCAAAACAAGGTTACGCTGAAGGTACCAAAGATGTACGTACCAAAGGGGACTTATGTGGCACGGGGCCAATAATTTCACCCAGGATGATTGAGTCTGTGGTTATCAGCCATGCACCATAGAATCCCATGAAAGACCCCACTATCATCCCATAGAACTACAATAAAGCAGTGGTCACATACAAATGAAAAGAAATCACGGGGGAAGTAAATGAAATGAACCAATCTGGGAAGTACCTTGATAAGTTATGGTATCTTGTGTTTTGATGATTTGCCAAACAATCTTGAAGAACCAGTTGTGATCAATTCCTTTAGTTTGGTTCTCATGGGGAATATGGTTGATTTGCAGGGGGAACAATGTGGAGATCTGGTTCTTAGGGAGAATATCAATTCTAAGTTTGTCATCATCAAAAAGGGGGAAATTGATAAGTTATGCCTCCTTTGTTTTGATGATTTGACAAACTTCATGAGAGAAAAGGATAAGGAACCTGATACAATTAGTTCTCTTGCGTTCAGAGTAACCAATCATATGTCTGGTTCAATTCTCAACGAAATCAGATAAGGGAACAACAGAGGGGACATATATGGATTAGCTCCCCTGGTCGTCGTATAGTCAACTCTACAGCTTTAAACATTCTCAAGACTTTAAGATCACAATGTTCCAGTTTGGGATATGGCTCAACTCTTCAGAGTCGAAGGAACAGCTGAGGGAACATGTCCCTACCATTACCCGAGGTGACTGTACGAAGTCAATTCTCTAGTTGGAAAGTGCTACATGCACACGCTACAGTGCAGAAACAGTGCAGCAGTCACCTTTCTGCAGAAAGCTTTTTACCTACCTTACTTACATCATTATATGTGAGGTCACACATGTATTATTAATAACAAGGGAGGTAAAACACAATCACTTGAACACTTGCAAAATCAAAAGAAAATATTCTCTCAAGTGCTAGCCACCACATCTCTCAAGAACAAAGCTACTGCAACCTCAAGGACCAGATCCAAAGATTGAAGATATCTTAAGTCCTTAGGTTTGTTGAGTCTTTGTTATGTTGTTCTTCACTTGTAATTCCTACTTAGCTTAGTTAGAAGCATTGTGTAGGAAACCCTTTATACATCATAAACCCTTGTGTTTGTGTCTTGGCTAGAGTTAGTCGAATTGTGAAGTCTTTGTAATAGAGTTATTACAAAGTGGCTTGTAATGGTGTATTTACAAGTTAGTGAGGGATTAAGAGGTTAATTCCTAGGTTACAATAGGTTATAATCTAAAGTTTGCTCAGTAGTGAAGTTGGAATCCTACAAGGGTAGGTCGTGGTTTTTAATCCCGTGAGCTGGGAGTTTTCCACGTAAAATGCCTCTGTATTTTTTATTTACAGCCAATTTCCTATGGGAACAAATAGAGAACCTAGTTCCTTATATTGTTTGGTCTCACAGTCTGTTGCTTACGGTGGGAACCGATAGAGAACCCGGTTCTCTATATTGTTTGGTGGACACTTAGTTTCTATCAATTGGTATCAGAGCAGGTTCTTTCTAAAAGGTTAACACCTGGAAAGGATCTACGTGGCTGCTCGACCAAACTTCGAGGAAAGTTAATCAACCGAAAAACCACCAAGGTTTTAGAAAATGGTTCGTAGAAATAGAGGCATTCCCAAGAAGGGAAACAATAACAAAAATAGTAAAGGAGACGATTGTTGTCATAAGTGCTTAAAGCCAGGACATTTCATCAAAGATTGTCTTCTCCACAATCATGACCATTACAAACACAATGCTGACAAGATGGTTAAGAGTAACCCGGTCCCCGACAGAAAGTTCAAGAGAAGAGAGTGCGCTGATAATATTGTAAAGCAAGCTCTGGATGCCTGGGGAGATTTCTCTAGTGAATCTGAGGGTGATGATGAACAGGCAGACACCTCCGTGATGTCCGTTGAAAGCAAAGCTGCAAAATATGATTCCATATTTGCATTGATGGCAAAATCTGATGATGATGTAGATCACAACGATGATGATGAGATAAACCTTCTGGATGTTCAAAGAAATTTGAATTCCTATTCTCAAAAGAATCTTATATCTTTGGCAAATGTTTAAGTTGATGCTTATCACTGTCTCATTAATGATAAAAATGCACTAACCACATAACTAGGAGAAATAGAACACGAGAGAGATGATCTAGTGGTGGTTGTGGTTGATCTAAGAGAGACCATTGAGAGTTTAGAAAGGGAAAAGGATACCTTGAATGAGAGAATTTCAAACATAGAGCACGAGAGAGATGACCTATTGGTGGTAGTTGTAGACCTAAAGAAAATAGTTGAGGAACTAAGAAGGGAAAATAGGCATGAACACTCAAAAGGGAAAGGAAGTTGCAAGTAAGGCACACCTTAAGCTTGAAAATAAGTTAAAATTAGTGAAATCTAGTTTGTGTGCTGAGCTTGAGAAAAACAAACAACTTCAAGAAAAACTTGGAAGATTGAAGAGTGATATTGAAAAATCACTTAAGTGGACCTGGTCCTCTGATTCTATCGCTGCCTTGTACACAAATAATGGGGGAAATAGGCAGGGAATCGGGTTCCAAAGGAAAAAGACTCCCTACAACCCTCATAGCAAGTACGTTACTATACCTGACAATTGGCTTTGCACTCACTGTGGCAACACTGGGCACTTTAAAGAAAATTGTAAGGCCAAAATTCAGTCTCAACATAAAAACAAAGTTTTTGCTAAAAACATAACTGCTGCTACGGAACCTGGTCCTTCACATAAAAAACATATAATGCCTGTTTGGACCAAAAGAGCCCTCATTCACCCCTTTCCTCATTACAAGTGACCCAAACTTGTTTGGGTTCCTAAGTCTAACCCTTGATTTTCTTGTGCAGGGAACAATGAAAGAGAGCAGTCAACAGTGGTACATAGATAGCGGCTTCTCGAACCATATAACTGGAAGTACAAATGATTTCCTTTTATTGAAGGCTCTACAGGGAGGGTGTGTATCCTTAGAAAATGGCAAGAAGGGATACATTTTGGGAGTTGGAAGGATCGAGAAGTCTCTTTCCCACTCTATTGACAATGTGTACTATATGAAGGGGTTAAAGTATAGCTTTCTGAGTATTTCCCAAATCTATGACAAGGGGATCTCAGATGTCTGAGTGCTATTGATGATAATATTGAGCTATGGCACAGCAGGCTGGGTCATGCAAGTTTCACGTTGCTGAACAAATTGGTCAAGAAGGACCCGGTTCGTGGTCTGCCCAAGACAAGATTCAAGGATCATAGGGTGTGTGATGCATGTGTAAAAGGAAAGCAAGACAGATCCTCTTTCAAGCCCAAAAAGGAAGTTAGCATCTCAGGGCGACTTGATCTCCTCCATATGGATCTATGTGGATCTATGAGGGTTCCAAGTAGTTGAGGAAAGAGGTACATATTTTCATCATTGAGGATGACTACTCCAGATTTACATGGGCCTTGTTCCTCAGAACTAAAGATGAGAGTCCAGCCAACATAGAGGAACCTGGTCCCTTAATTAAAATATCTAAAGCAAAAAACAAAGTTGTGGATGTTGTACATGGAACTCCAGCTACTGAGGTGAGGAACATGACACATGGATCAAATCTAGAAGAACTTGGATCCTCTCTTAATAAGATTTAGGTATCCAACTGGAAGCACAAGAGCTCACACCCTCTTCAAAACATAATCACTCGTCTTGATTCAGGAATTCAAACCAGATCAAAAGACAAGAAACTCACTTGCCTTCTCAGCCTTTTTATCTCAAATAGAGCCCATGAATATCAAGAAAGCATTGAAATATGCAGATTGGATTACAGCTATGCAAGAAGAGCTCTATCAATATAAGAGGAATAGTGTGCGGAACCTGGTTCCACAACCTACTGACGGAACTGTTATAGGAACCAGGATAGTATTCAGAAACAAACTTGATGAGTTTGGAAGCACATTTTTAAACTCGACAAGGCTTTTGTATAGGTTAAAGCAGGCTCCCTGTGCTTGGTATGAAAGGTTGACAAAATTCCTTCTAGAAAAATAGCTTTACAAGAGGAAAAATTGACTACACTCTTTTTTTCTGAAGAAACTAGGAAGTAACCTGCTTATTGTGCAGATCTATGTTGATGACATCATATTTGGAGCAACAATTGACTTTCTATGTGAAGAATTTGCAAAACTCATGGGAAATGAGTTAGAAATGAGTATGATGGGGGAATTGAATTTCTTCTTAGATTTACAAGTGAAGCAAACTCCCAAGGGGACAATGATAATACAATAGATCAAGAAGTTGCTGAAGAGATTTGACATGGAGACATCAAAAATCATTGACACTCCCATCGCCATAGCTACTTGTCTAGACATGGATGAACCTGGTTCCCCTAAATCAAACCATGTATAGAGGTATCATAGGGTCACTTCTGTAGCATACCAGATATTATTTTTAGTGTGGGTCTGTGTGCTGAGTTTCAATCCAATCCAAAGGAATCTCATCTGAAAGCTGCCAAGAGAATCCTAAGATATCTCAAAGGGATGCAGGACCTGGTTCTCTACTATCCCTCAGGAGATAACCTTGACTTAATAGGATATGTTGATGCAGATTATGTTGAATATCTGCTGGATAGAAAAAAGCACATCTGGAACGGCACATTTTCTAGGGTTATGCTTGATCTCATGGGGTACAAAGAAACAAACTGGGTGGCTCTTTCTACTGCTGAAGCTGAATACGTGGTTGTTGCTTCTTGTTATGCTCAACTACTACAGATCAAGTAATATCTTGAAGACTTTGGTATATTTATAGCTTGAACCCGGTACAATACAAGAGGACAAAACGCATTGACGTACGCATCACTTTTTGAGGGATAATATTGAAAAGCTTCTAATTTGTCTGATGTTTTGGAAGACGGAGGACCAGGTAGTAGACATCTTCACCAAGGCACTGAGTAGTGAACACTTTAAAAGAAATCGTCTGGACTTGGGGTTGATCAAGCTTAACAGAGGGACCTGGTCCCTCAATGATTGGCTATGTTAAGAAGGAAAGATACAATGCTAAAAAGTATTTTTCGGCGACATCTAACTCAAATCTATATTGTTACAGGTATACACATATGGCAGTTTCAAGACAAAAGCAACTGAGAGTGACATTGCACTTCTAGGAGTCTTTGCTCAAATTTTCAAAAACCGTCAAGGAACCTGGTTCCTGTGACTCAGGTTAGTAGTCTCTTCAATACTTATATGCCTTTTTAAATAGCTGAAGTGTAATGTCATTAATTTATTCTCATCTCTCTCTAAATGTTTGAAATCCAAAATGTTAAACCTTTTCTAAACTGACCAGTTGCCCCGAAAAAACCATTTCCTTCTCTCACACCCAACCAAAACTGATTCTTTTCTTCAAAACCAAAATCAACCTTATCTCAAAAAGAATCCTTCTCCCCAAATATGTCAGAAGTGAACCCAACTCTGTCACCTTCCAATATCCTAACTCTATCTAAATCAAACCCCCAAGAAGTCTTTGGTAGATTTTGATGAGAGTTTAACTGAAAGGGAATGGGGTAGATCTAATATTCTAGAGCGTGAGGCTGAAATTATTGCTAGGTTTGTAGAAGCCTTAAAGGATGGAGGAATTGGTGAATGTGCTGAAAAAGGAGGGGAACTGAATGAGGCACCCGGTCCCTAAAAGCCTTCTTAGGATGTTAATTCTGATGATGATCTTTTTCTCTTGGGTTTTGTGCTTAAACGAACCTCTGATCCAGTAAAAGGGATTGAGAAAAGTAGGTTGATTGATGATGAAGTGGTGTAACCTACTGATGTGGTGATTGTGGAAGAGAGAATGAAGTGAAAAAATCTCCATTTGTGAGAAAGAATTCAAAAAAAATGGAGAAAAGAAAGTTGGCTGAGAAAGATGCAATATATGATAAGGGTGAATAGATTGAGAAGAAAAAGGGGGAGACATGGTTACCCAGGGATAAAAAGGGTAGTGTAAGTGAGGAACCTGGTTCCTTACAGAAGCAAAAGGTTGAATTATCAGGTTTGGAGAGGTAGAAGACTCTGAAGTCTCAAAAGGTGTTATTAGGCAGAGCGTTGACTCTAATATTGCTGAAAAATGGAGGAACTTCTTGACATTGTTGAGTCTAAAAATAGAATCACCTCTTTGTTCCTCCAAGTCCCAACATTTATGAAGAAGAAGTAAAAACTTCTATGTTTTATGTGATACTCTGATGCTATATGTACGTATGACTGAGTTTGTTCTTGATGAGAAGAAGCTTGGGGAGATTCTTGGTGATCTGATTGATGGTTCAGCCTACTTAGATAGGTTGAGAACCAAGTCCTCGTGGACCCTTGGCAGAATAGAATGCTAAGTTGAAGGGTGAGAATGAAATATTGAGGAAACAAGTGAAAGAACTGAGAGATCAGATGATCATTGATCAAAGGAGAGTGAATGAACGAATGGAGAAACTCATCAAGGCCTTAGCCCATTACCTTTCCTCCTACCCAGTGATACATATTTTTCACTCCTTCCAAATTCCCTCGAATTCCTATCTTTTTTTGATCCCTATATTTGATGTCATTGGTACTTAGTTGTTTAAATTGTCATATTCTTTATTGTTGAAACTACTATGCTTTTGTTATAATTAATCTATTATGGGCAATCACTCTATTTTGTGCAATGACATTCACTTGTTGTTCTTGTTATTGTTTATGTTGTGTTGCCCAAGTGACATGAGTTAATGTTGATGAACTTCTTTTTGGTTGTGTTTCTTCTGTTATTCTTTTCAATGATGCCAAAAGGGGGAAGTTACATAAGTGTCAACAGGGGGAGGAACATAATCGAATTGATATGTTATGTTGTGAATGAAAGATAGCACTGCTTTGCAGGGGGAATGTTGCTGATAGCATATTGATTATATGTCTGATCCGCATGGGAACATGTGAGGAATCTGGTTCTCAAGGAGAACATCAATTTTGGGTTTGTCATTATCAAAAAGGGGGAAATTGCTCTAAGTTATGATGTTTCATGTTTTGATTAATTGCCAAACATTCTCAAGGAACCAAGTACGAACCAAATATGATCAGTACATGTAAGGAATCTGATTCTCAGAGAGAATATCAATTTGGGGTTTGTCATCATCAAAAAGGGGGAAATTGATAAGTTATGGTATCTTGTGTTTTGATGATTTGCCAAGCAATCTTGAAGAACTAGTTGTGATCAATTACTTTGGTTTGGTTCTCATGGGGCATATGGATGATTCGCAGGGGGAATAATGTGGAGATCTGGTTCTCAGATGAAATATCAATTCTAAGTTTGTCATCATCAAAAAGGGGAAAATTGATAAGTTATGCATCCTTTGTTTTGATGATTTGACAAACTTCATGAGAGAAATGGATAAGGAACCTGATACAATTAGTAAGTTACAATAGGTTGTAATCTAAAGTTTGCTCAGTAGTGAAGTTGAAATCCTATAAGGGTAGGTCGTGATTTTTAATCCCGTGAGTTGGGAGTTTTCCACGTAAAATTCCTCTGTGTTTTTTATTTACTGCCAATTTACTATGGGAACAAATAGAGAACCTAGTTCCCTAGATTATTTGGTCTCACAGTCTGTTGCTTACGGTAGGAACTGATAGAGAACCCGATTCTTTAAATAGTTTGGTGGATGCTTAGTTTCTATCATACCTCAACCGAGAAGAATTAAACAAAACAAAGTAGAAGCGTTTTCCGCTTAAAAATCCAATCAGTGCTGAAGAAGCAGAAGAATTTTCTGAAAGATGAAAACCTCGGACTATGCTGTAATTGATCAACTTAGAAAGACTCCCTCCCAGGTCTCACTTTTGTCCCTGCTAATAAGCTCGAATGAGCATTAGAAAGTGTTGTTAAAGACGTTGAATGAGGCATATGTTCCGGTTGAGACCACGGTTGAACAGTTGGAAAGAATGGCGGAGCAATTTTTCGAAGTCAACCGAATCTCCTTCAGCCGAAATGACTTGCCTCCAAAAGGAGCTGCCCACAACAAAGCCCTTCATTTGACTGTCAAGTATAAAGGATATTATGTGAAAAGGGTTATGTTGGACGGTGGATCTGAAGTCGACATTTGCCCTCTATCAACCTTACAAAGGATGGAAATTGGGACTGAAAGGATTAGACCCAACAATGTTTGTGTACGTGCTTTCGATGGAATCAAGCGGGATACGATAGGGGAGATCGATTTAGTCCTAACTATTGGCCCTGTAGATTTTGAAGTCACATTTCAAGTTTTGGACATGGACACTTCCTATAACTTTCTCCTAGGAAGGCCCTGGATCCATGCTGCGGGAGCCGTACCCTCTACTCTCCACCAAATGGTTAAGTTCGAACATGAAAACCAAGAAATAGTGGTCCACGGAGAAGACGAGCAATCAATCTTCAGAGACCCGTTAGTCCTATGTTTGGAGGCTAGAGAGGGTAGTGAACACATAGTCTACCAAGCTTTTAAGATCGTGGTCGCAGACCAGTGTGAGGAAGGAAACTCATGTCCTCAGCCCTGCTTATCAAACGCATCAATCATGGTCGCTAGTGAAATGATCAAACATGGGTACAAACCCGGAAAAGGGCTCGGGGTATCTTTGCAAGGCATTATAAAGCCCATCACTTTGACTGCCAGTGAGAAGTTCTTTGGTGTAGGCTTCCGAGCTACAAAGGCCGACGTAAAATGGGCTAATGAACATAAGAACAATAGGTAGGTTCTGCCTCAGCCGGTCTCGCATCTCGCCAGGACGTTTGTTAAGCCAAGGTATATAGAAGAAGAGGCCTTCACGGCCGAAGAAATTGAGGACATCTGTGGGGCAATGAGGCAAATGTTGTATGAGGTTCACATGGTCCAACCGGGTGAAGGCTCAAGCACTGCTGAGGTGCAATATATGGGGGCAAATGCTAAGCTTCAAAATTTGAAGGCTACTCCATTCCTAGTCAGGCAGGATCCTGGTAGTTCAATCTTGCCATCTTTTCTACATTCCAAGTTATTTCAGGATGTAACTCAAATGTTTTTAGTTTATTGTTTTTTAAATTCTAATGTAAACCCTCCTTCTTCAAATTCAATGAAATGAAATCAATATTTCATCGTCTATGAATCTCTTTTCATTATTCTTTCTGATTTTGTTATTTTTCTTCTCTCTCTCTTTTCAGTTCTAATAATGCAGACTTAAATAATATGACATGCTTGCAGACTTCATGCCCAGATCCTAAACGCTGTCTAACTGTGAAATAATGAATCAAGAACCAAAATATGATGAAGATGAGGCTTTTAGGGAAATAAATCGAGAACTGGAACAATTTGAGAATAAACCTAATCCAAACTTAAATGAAACCGAGCCAGTTAATTTGGGTAGTTCGAAAGAGGTCCAAGAAACCATGATAAGCGTTCACGCTGATGAAAGAACTAGGGATGCATTGATCCAACTTTTGTTCGAATTCAAAGACGTGTTTGCCTGGTCCTATGATGATATGCCAGGATTGAGTGTTGATTTAGTAGTGCACAAATTGCCAACTTATCCCGGTTATCCCCTTGTCCAACAAAAGTAGAGAAAGTTTAAAACAGACATCAGTGACAAGATCAAAGAAGAAGTCACCAAACAGTTGAAAGCCGATGTGATCCGAGTAGTCCGATACACCACATGGTTGGCTAATATGGTCCCAATGCCAAAGAACGATGGGAAAAACCGAGTGTGTGTTGATTATTGGGATTTGAACAAAGCAAGCCCCAAGGACAACTTTCCATTACCAAACATCCACATTCTTGTTGACAACTATGCCAAACATGAGATACAGTCTTTCGTGGATTGTTATGCTGGGTATCACCAGGTTCTGATGGATGAAGAAAACGCAGAAAAGATGGTTTCACCACACCTTGGGGCACTTACTGTTACAGGGCCATGCCATTTGGTTTGAAGAACACCGAGGCGACCTACATGAGAGCTATGACTGCCATCTTTCACGACATGATACACTAGGAAATTGAGGTGTATGTGGATGATGTGATCATTAAATCCAGAACGTAGGACGACCATGTGCGAGATCTGAGAAAGTTCTTTGAGCGTCTGCGTAAGTATGACTTGAAGTTAAATCCAGCTAAATGTGCATTTGGAGTTCCATTTGGGAAACTTTTGGGGTTTATAGTCAGTCGGAGGGGCATCGAGCTAGATCTAACAAAGATAAAGTCTATTCGGTATTTTCCCCCTCCGAGAACCAAGAAAGAGGTTATGAGTCTATTGGGAAGGTTGAATTACATCAACAGATTCATTGCGCAGCTGACTACCACCTACGAGCCCATATTTAAGCTATTGAATAAAGATGCGGCAATTAGATGGACATATGAGTGTCAAGAAGCTTTCGACAAAATCAAAAAATATTTGTCGAATCCGCCAGTATTTGTCCCAACCGAGCCTGGAAGACCTTTGTTCTTGTACTTGACAGTGTTGGAGAATTCTTTTGGATGTGTTCTCGGGCAACATGATGTTACCGTGAAGAAAGAACAAGCCATATACTATTTGAGCAAGAAGTTCACTAGTTATGAAGCCAAGTACACTTTGTTGGAAAGAACTTGGTGCACCCTAACTTGGGTCGCCCAGAAACTTAGGCATTACTTGTTGGATTATACCACCTATCTCATAACCAGACTGGACCCTTTGAAGTACATATTCCAAAAACCGATGCCCACAGAAAGGCTAGCAAAATGGCAAATCCTGCTTATCGAGTTTGACATTGTCTATGTCACCTGCATGACAATGAAAGCTCAAGCTTTGGCAGATCACCTAGCTGAGAATCCTATTGAGGATGAATATCATCCCTTGAATACTTACTTTCCGTACGAAGAAATAAATTCAATTGAGGTAATTCCGGAAGACACCAGTGCTTGGAAAATATTCTTAGACAGAGCTGCAAATGCAAAAGGTGTCGGGATTGGGGCAATTTTGATTTCGCCCATTGGTCAGCATTATCCGGCCACTTTTCTTCTGTATGAACAACAATGTCGAGTATGAAGCTTGCATTATGGGCATGAACATGGCAGTTGATCTGGATGTAGAAGAATTGTTAATTATGGGAGATTCTAACTTGATTATTCGACAAGCTCAAGGTGAATAGGAAACTCGAGATATCAAGCTTATCCCATACCGGCAACATGTAGAAGATCTTAGCAAACGGTTCAAATCCATCGAGTTCAGGTATATCCCTCGGTTCCACAATGAGTTAGTTGATGCACTAGCTACTTTGGCCTTAATGTTGCCCTATCCGGGCAATGTCCACATTGACCCGCTGGAAATCCAAATCCGAGAAAGATATGGTTATTACAATACAGGTGAAATAGAACCAGATATTCAGCCATGGTATCATTATATCAAAATATTCTTGAAAACAAAGAGACAAAAAGAGAACCATTAGAAGGCTCGCCAGTAGTTTCTTCTTGAGCGGAGAGGTCATGTAAAAAAGAACTCTAGACCTGAACCTTTTAAGATGGGTGGATGCCCAAGAGGCTGGAAAAATCATGAATATGTGGACCCCATATGATCGGATATATCCTTGCAAAGAAAATCCTTCGGGCAGGTTATTACTGGATGACCATGGAATTGCTTCAGTTTTGTCCGAAAGGATCATCAGTGTCAGGTACACGGTGACCTGATTCATGCACCGCCTTTAGAATTACATCCTATGTCAGCATCGTGGTCATTCGTTGCTTGGGGTACGGATGTCATTGGGCCAATCGAGCCAAAAGATTCAAATGGGCATAGATTCATCTTATTTTCCATTGACTATTTCACAAAGTAGGTTGAAGCAGTCACTTTCAAAGTCGTCACCAAGAAAGCAGTGGTGGACTTCGTGCATTCCAACATTATCTGTCGTTTTGGTATTCCTAAGACTATCATTATGGACAATGCTACAAAATTGAACAGTCATTTGATGAGGGAGGTATGCGAACAATTTAAGATCACACATCGGAATTCTACCCCTTATCGTCCCAAAGCTAATGGTGTTGTTGAAGCAGCAAACAAAAATATCAAGAAGATCCTCAGGAAAATGATTCAAAGTTCTAGAAAATGGCATGAAAAGTTGCCTTTTGCATTATTGGGATACCGCATAACCGTGCACAAATCAGTTGGGGTAATATCCTATCTATTGGTTTATGGCACTGAAGCTGTAATACCTGCAGAAGTTGAAATTCCATCTCTTCAAATAATTGTTGAAGCTAAGATTGAGGACAATGAATGGGTCAAGACCCATCTAGAACAGTTAAACATGATTGATGAAAAGCAAATAGCCGCAGTCTGTGACGGGCAGCTGTATCAACAAAGAATGGCATGTGCCTACAATAAGAAAGTGCGGCCTAGAAACTTTGAAGTGAGCCAGCTTGTTCTAAGGCGTATTCTCCCACATCATGAGGAAGCAAAAGGAAAGTTCGCTCCAAATTGGAAGGTTCCGTACATTATAAAAAAATTATTGCCAAAAGGGACATTGTACTTGGGAGACATTAAAGGAAATGACCCCAAAAATGTTGTCAATGCGAATGCGGTCAAAAGGTATTATGTTTAACCATTTTGCAGTACTAATATTATATGATTGGGATGACGAAGGCTTTCATTCTTGCTACCCAAACCTTTGCAAACCCTCTAAGCCAGTTACCTTCTTTGATTACCCTCTTTGGAACCCGAAAATGTTAAAAAAATCAAAAACAAAATTCCCTGAACTACGTTCGACTTGATTCCAAAAGGATACATAGGCATCCTCTCTTTGGTGTTCAGTCACACCAAAACAAAAATCCATATTTCCCCAAAGAGTGAAACTGGGGCAGAAGTTACAATGATCCGGCAATAGTTTTTGTTTGAAAGGTTCCAAAGTTGTAATTCAGTCCAAATTCTTTTACCCTAAATCCCGTTCAAGTCCTTACGATCATCGTTAAAGATATTCAAAATTGGAGGATGTGGTTACTTGGATCTGATACATAAAGATGAGAGAAATAAAATGAGAGAGTCTTATCGGTAAAACCCCGCACGGGCACCATAGGGCGATGGTAAGTAGAGAAATTGAGAATGAGAGAGTCTTGTTAGTGAAAACTCACAAAGAGCACTATAAGGCGACGGTGAGCAGAGAAATAAGAGAGGTCAGTTGGTGAAAACCCGCAAAGGGCGCCACTGATCGAAAAGGGATCCCTTACAACCATCAATATTGATAGAGTCCTGGCAAGGTTTCTCGATTTTTAAGGTATGGGTTATGATGGGTTTATGAGAGTTGGCTGGTTTACACAGATCGGGTATCCAGTCCAAGAAGCATGTCATGTTCATTGAAGTCTGCATGCACTCCAGATAAGTCCTTATTTCCTTTCCCCGAAAGGTACACCTCTTGTTTAGATTGATTATCCTGTCCGTTATTTACTTTTCTTTGAATCCCTTTCAATCTAATTCTGCTCTGAAACTAATACAAATAAAATATGAAAAGATGGGTTTACAGGATTTTGTTTGACAAAAAGTCAATGTTCAAGAAAGGCACCTAGCCTCAGCAAGAGCATCAAGTTGACCTCGACTGGCCATGATGGCCGATGCTTCGGAGTCAAAAACTCTTGAAAAGAAAAGAGATCAACGTCAAATGCCCATAAAGGCAAAATAGGGCGAAAAAGGCCAAGTCCCATACGGGTTAATCATCATATGAAGTTTGAGAAAAGTCAAGACCCCCGGGGTTTAGAAATGGAACCGACTCCCAAAGAACAAACAAGCAATGAAGATCTTTATTGAAAGAGCATGGCCAAGATCAAGTGATTGAAACAATCAAGGCCACAAAACCAACCACCATTTCAAACTGAAAAACTATTCTTTGTTTGAAAATAGGGGAAAACAGGTGCAATTCAAAGCAACCTTGCAAAAGCAGGTGCGATAAAATCAAAGTGCGCAGAAACCAAAATGGTTCTACAACAAAAGTCAACCCAAAAGGGAAGTCCCATCCAAGTTCTTTATTCATTCTCCTAAACAAGATCAAAAGAAAGAAAAAGAAGAAAAATTCAAAATCATGGTAGTATAGGGTCTCCAACCCTAAGCTGCGCCTTTTCCAACATAGGGTCTCACTCCCTAGTTGATGTCGGCATAACCCGATGACTTTTCTAATATAGGGTCCCACTCCCTAGTTGATGTCGGCATAATCTAATGACTTTTCCAACATAGGGTCCCACTCCCTAGTTGATGCCGGCATAACCTGATGACCTTTTCCAACATAGGGTCACACTCCCTAGTTGATGCCGGCATAACACAATGACTTTTCCAACATAGGGTCCCACTCCCTAGTTGATGCTGGCATAATCCGATGACTTTTCCAATATAGGGTCCCACTCCTTAGTTGATGCCAGCATAACCCGATGACTTTTCCAATATAGGGTCCCACTCCTTAGTTGATGCCGGCATAAACTGATGTCCTTTTTCAATATAGGGTCTCACTCCTTAGTTGATGCCAGCATAATCCGATGACTTTTTCAACATAGGGTCCCACTCCCTAGTTGATGCTGGCATAACCCGATGACTTTTCCAATAGGGTCTCCACTCCCCAGTTAATTTCATTTTAGATACAGGGTCTCCACTCCCTAATCTCTTTTTCTCAAGGATACACAATCCTGATTTTATTTCTTTCAATAGTAAAGTAGTTGAGAATTTTGTTACAATAACTCACGAAATTTTCCTAGTGAAAACTGGGGTAGATAAATTTTGTTCGTTCGTTTGTTTTGGTGTCTGAGCAGGTTATACCTCAAGACACACGGTTCGAGACAAAAAAGAAGAAAAAGAAAAGAAGTGAACTCAAAATGTAGAAGTGGAGAAAAGATGTAGACTGCTCAAGATATGATTGAAGTCACAAGCTTTGCATGCCCTGCCTTGATCCAAAAAGTTGAATAAAGAATGAACCAGCGTTTGCAGCTAACAAGCGTCAAGATTCAGATCAGAGTCTGCAGGAAGAACCAGTCGATACTCAAGATCAAGCTTCAGAAGGTTTATAGATAAGAATCTTATAACCCGTAACTGATAGGTTTAGTTAGTTTAGTTTTTCATTTTTGATTTTGGTGTAATAAGGAGCTCAACAAGCAGCAACAGCAGCAACAGTAGTGAAATCACAGCTTCTCGGTAGTCCCACCTACCAAAATTTCCAGAACTACATTGACCTGATTTCTTTATAGCCAAGGATATGTAGGAAACCTCCGAAGCAAGGTTCGGTCAAACTTTTAAAAATACTTCCCAGAGAGTATCCAAATGGGCAAAAATCGCTCATAGTTGCTCATTTTATATTTGCCCGAAAACTCTTTGTGTTTTCGAGCAAAGAGGGAAATTTGTGAGCATGTGATTATTGCCCTACTAGAAATACTCCTACAAAAATTAAAGAAATAGATTTTTCTAAATTGTTTTTAGTTTCATAGGATTTTTGTAGGATTTTATTAATTGTCTGCATTTTGTGCACATTTAATTTTGTTAAAATCATGAAAAGTACTACAAAAACGTCAAAAGTTCTTGCATTGCATATTAGGTTTGTGTTCGTATTTTAGGTTAATTAATTGTTTTATTAAAATGAAAATCACAAAAAAATATTGTTCATTTTACATTTTTAGCTTTTAATATTAGACTAGTAATTTTCTCTTCATCAATTTAGGATTAATTTTGTAAATATTATAAATAGATAATTAGTCCGATTTTACAGATTAGATTAATTTAGGATTTAATTTAGGACTTTATTTAATTTAGTTAAGTGTTTAAAATTAAAGAAAAAGAAAAGAAAAAAACAAAGAAAGGGAAAATTGGGAAAACATAATTTGGTCTCTGATTTTTGGGTCGCCCAAAGAACAAAATCAGTGGCCCAATTACATTTTTTTGTCCAATTACGCCCAAACCTCCCGATGCCCGATCCAATTCCTCCCCAACGAAATGACACCGTTTTCCCCTTTCAATCCTAACTGTTGGACCATTTTGATCCAACGGCTCGCAACTCACCTCCTCTTAATTATTTAAGTGTCCGAACCCCCCTCCTCCCCCCCAAAAAAAACCCTAAAAACCGTCTTTATTCTCTCATCTCCCACCTTAGAGACCCAAACCCTAGCCGCCCTAAGATTCCCACCGGCTCAACCCTTCTTCACCGCCCGGAAATCGCACTACGGCAGCGGAACACCTCCAAACCACCCCAAATTCACACCCTACACTCCTTTAAACGTTAATCCATCAACGTTTTCACCAAAATCCTCGCCGATTTCCATCAATCTCATATCTTAGATTTCAACCAAACCCTAAGCCGCCCTGAAACCCCCCAAAATCACGCTCCACAATCCCAAGCCTCCCTTCATCACTATCCTACCATCTATGTCCCTAAATTCCCCGTTGATTTCTTTGAATCCCAAATCTAAGAAACAGAAACCCTAGTTTTCCCCCTTTTCGATTTTCTTCGAGTTTTCAAGACTCGATTTGGATTAAGACCTACATTAATTGATCGTTCACAACAAGAATGATTGATTAACGTATTTTTTGGATCTATTTCGAAGTTGTTCTGATTCGCTAGAGTTCTTTCTTTAGGTATATTTCCTGATCTTTCTCCGTCTCTTTCTTTTTGCTTTGATGATTTTGCATGTGTTTTCAGTTAAGGTCGTGTGTTTAGACTAATTAGTGTTTTGAATTCACTGTTAGGTTAGTTCTAAAAAATTGTTCGAACATGCTAAACTTTGTGATTAAAGAAATTTAGTTTAACTGTTTGTTAGTTAGTTTAATTGCATCAAGTTTAGATTAATTAGGATTAATTATTAAGTTTTATTGCATCATTATTCTTGTTCTTCATTTTGTTACTGTTTTTCTGCTATGTTTGTGTGTTTTGAATTCAGTTTTGTTTAGGTTTTAATTAGACAAATACCTTGATTCAATGGTTAGCTAGACTATTTTGTTTAAGCTCCCGTTGTTTTAAAGTTTTAATCAGTTTAAAGAATGAAAAGATAATAACAAAGTTCTTAGTGCTACAATTGAAAAACAATTCATGGAATTCAAGGCTGGAATCACCTGGATGATTCTAGGAGGTTCCAAAAGGTATCTAAAATCAGAATTTTAGGTCAGATTGGGTTAAGATTGCAATAAGTAGAACTTAAAAGGGTAAAATTGGGAATTTAAAATGAGAAAAATATCAGAAAGTTCTAGTATTGGACAGATGTCCCCATTTTTAGCATGAAAATGCTGAAATTGGGTAGAACAACTCTAGGAGAAAATTTATCAGTTCTCTTTACTTCTGACACATACCTTAGGCATCCAAACACTCTCAAATGAGTGAGAGAAGCAGGAGCACCATATAATACTTCATATGGTGTTTTACCTTTGAGTATTGAAGTAGGCAGCCTGTTTATAAGATAAATTGCAGTAGTAAAACACTCTCCCCAGAATCTGAGTGGAACTGAAGCTTGGAATCTGAGTGTCCTTGCTACATTGAGTATATGCTTGTGTCTTCTCTCAGCCATTCCATTCTATTGTGGAGTGTAAACACAAGAGCTTTGATGAGTGATGCCTAGTGACTTGAGCAGTTCTGTCATTTGAGTATTAAAAAAATCACAACCACTGCCTGTTCTTAGAACTTTAACAGTAGAGGAATGAATAGTTTTAACCATTAAGAAAACGTTCCTAAGAACAAAAATTACTTTAGTTTTTGAGGGTAACAGATAATCCAGGTGAATCTGGAATGATCATCAACTATGGTTAAAAAAATACTTCTTCCCATCATAAGTAGGAACCATGTACGGACCCCACATATCAGCATGAATAATATTAAAGATGAAATGAGCAATTGAAGTACTTAAAAGAAAGGTAATCTTGTTTGCTTAGCAACTGGGCAAACAGTACAATATTTTTCGGTATTATCAAATTTCACAGACTATCCAAAGGTACATGACCTAGCCTCATATGCCATATGGCAACATTTATTCTAGTATACTCAGTGGTATTTACATTGATAGATCTTGGAACAGAACTTGAGTTTCTTGTTGTAGGTGCATCATCAATTGCTTGTATTATACTCCTAGAGGTGAGCACATACAAGCCACAGTCTTCCTTAAAAATCCACTTCACTTGTCTACTGAAAAGATCCTGAAATATACAAAAGTCAGGAAAGAACATAGCTACACACTCCAACTCCTTTATAATCTTTGAGACATATGACATATTGTATCTGAACTCAGGTATATGTATTACATTAGTTATTTTGTGTCCAGGAAGTATGTATGTGGAGCCTAGGCATCTTACAGTTGCTAAATTTTCTATAGGCAGACACACTTTCGCTGCTTTACATTGTCCCAAGTGTTTTAAATCAAACAACATGTCAGTCCTATGCACCATATTATTAGAAGTGCCACTATCAATTATCCACTTAGGCTTATCTTCAGGAAGGATTGTGTGCCATACTTGCTGCCATGGCTAAGCCACTATTCTCACTTCTTTTTCCAAGCATTTGTATAATTTAGTTGTACTGCACCTGTATAAATTGAGGATTCCACTTGCTGCAACCTGAGCAAACTGGTTGTTAGTGAGATTGACTACCTGTGAAAGTGCCATATGTTCCTCCAACATGATTGTTGAAAAACTGAATCTCTCTAGTGTAAGCAACTGAGTTTGCTGAAGGATACTTATTTTTAGATTTGAAATCTGAGGGGTAGCCATTAAGTTTATAGCATGTTTTCCTAGTGTGGCCTTTGAAATTGCAATAATCACAATACAACTGATTCTTCCTCTGCTTGAAGTTATTAGTAGGAAATAAACCTCCTTTATTATTGAACAACACTTGATTATGATTTTGAGGGCTAGGGTCCCACTCCCTAGTTGATTCCGACATAACCCAATGACTTTTCCAACATAGGGTCCCACTCTCTAGTTGATGCCGGTATAACCCAATGACTTTTCAAATATAGGGTCCCACTACCTAGTTGATGCCGGCATAACCCGATGACTTTTTCAACATAGGGTCCCACTCCTTAGTTGATGCTGGCATAACCCGATGACTTTTCCAACAGGGTCTCCACTCTCTAGTTAATTTTATTTTAGATACAGGATCTCCACTCCTTAATCTCTTTTTCCCAAGGATACACAATCCTAATTTTATTTCTTTCAATAGTGAAGTAGTTTAGAACTTTGTTACACTAACTCACGAAATTTTCCTAGTGAAAACTGGGGCAGATACATTTCGTTTGTTTGTTTGTTTTGGTGTCTGGGCGGGTTATACCTCAAGACACATGGTTCGAGACGACCAAAAGAAGAAGTCTCAATCCAGAATAAAAGAAAAGAAGAAAAAGAAAAGAAGTGAACTCAAAATGTAGAAGCGGAGAAAAGATGTGGACTGCTCAAGATATGATTGAAGTCACAAGCTTTGCATGTCCTGCCTTGATCCAAAAAGCTGAATAAGAATGAACTAGCGTTTGCAGCTAACAAGTGTCAAGATTCAGATCAGAGTCTGCAGGAAGAACCAGCCGAGATTCAAGATCAAGCTTTGGAAAGTTTATTGATATGAATCTTATAACCCGTAGCTGATAGGTTTAGTTAGTTTAGTTTTTCATTTTTGATTTTGGTGTAATAAGGAGCTCAACAAGCAGGAACAGCAGCAGCAGTAGTGAAATCACAGCTTCTCGGTAGTCCCAGCTACCAAAATTTCCAGAACTACACTGACCTGATTCCTTTATAGCCAAGGATATGTAGGAAACCTCCGAAGCAAGGTTCGGTCAAACTTTTAAAAATACTTCCCAGAGAGTATCCAAATGGGCAAAAATCGCTCATAGTTGCTCATTTTATATTTGCCCGAAAACTCTTTGTGTTTTCGAGCAAAGAGGAAAAGTTGTGAGCATGTGATTATTGCCCTACTAGAAATACTCCTACAAAAATTAAAGAAATAGATTTTTCTAAATTGTTTTTAATTTCATAGGATTTTTGTAGGATTTATTAATTGTCTGCATTTTGTGCACATTTAATTTTGTTAATATCATGAAAAGTACTACAAAAATGTCAAAAGTTCATGCATTGCATATTAGGTTTTTGTGTTCGTATTTTAAGTTAATTAATTGCTTTATTAAAACGAAAATCTCAAAAAAATATTGTTCATTTTACATTTTTAGCTTTTAATATTAGACTCGTAATTTTCTCTTCATCAATTTAGGATTAATTTTGTAAATATTATAAATAGATAATTAGTCCGATTTTACAGATTAGATTAATTTAGGATTTAATTTAGGACTTTAATTAATTTAGTTAAGTATTTAAAATTAAAGAAAAAGAAAGGAAAAAACAAAGAAAAGGAAAATTGGGAAAAAATAATTTGGTCTCTGATTTTTGGGCCGCCCAAAGAACAAAATCAGTGGCCCAATTACATTTTTTTTTTCCGATTACGCCCAAGCGCAAACCTCCTCATGCCCGATCCAATTCCTCCCCAACAAAACGACACCGCTTTCCCCTTTCAATCCCAGCCGTTGGACCATTTTGATCCAACGGCTCGCAACTCACCTCCTCTTAATTATTTAAGTGTCCGAACCCCCCTCCTCCCCCCCAAAAAAAACCCTAAAAACCATCTTTATTCTCTTATCTCCCACCTTAGAGACCCAAACCCTAGCCGCCTTAGGATCCCCACCGGCTCCGCCCTTGTTCGCCGCCCGAAAATCGCACTACGGCGGCGGAACACCTCCAAACCACCCCAAATTCATACCCCACACTCCTTCAAACGTTAATCCATCAACGTTTTCACCAAAATCCCCGCCGATTTCCATCAATCTCTATCTTAGATTTCAACCAAACCCTAAGCCGCCCAGAAAAACCCCAAAACCACACTCCACAATCCCAAGCCTCCCCTCATCACTATCCTACCATCTATGTCCCTAAATTCCCCGTTGATTTCTTCGAATCCCAAATCTAAGAAACAGAAACCCTAGTTTTTCCCCCTTTTCGATTTTCTTCGAGTTTTCAAGACTCGATTTGGATTGAAACCTACATTAATTGATCGTTCACAACAAGAACGATTGATTAACGTATTTTTTGGATCTATTTCGAAGTTGTTCTGATTCGCCAGAGTTCTTTCTTTAGGTATATTTCCTGATATTTTTCCGTCTCTTTCTTTTTGCTTTGATGATTTTGCATGTGTTTTCAGTTAAGGTCGTGTGTTTAGACTAATTAGTATTTTGAATTCACTATTAGGTTAGTTCTAAAAAATTGTTCGAACATGTTGAACTTTGTGATTAAAGAAATTTAGTTTAACTGTTTGTCAGTTAGTTTAATTGTACCAAGTTCAGATTAATTAGGATTAATTATTAAGTTTTATTGCATCATTATTCTTGTTCTTCATTTTGTTACTGTTTTTCTGCTATGTTTGTGTGTTTTGAATTCAGTTTTGTTTAGGTTTTAATTAGACAAATACCTTGATTCAATGGTTAGCTAGACTCTTTTGTGTTTAAGCTCCAGTTATTTTTAAGTTTTAATCGGTTTAAAGAATGAAAAGATAATAACAAAGTTTTTAGTGGTACAATTGAAAAACAATTCATGGAATTCAAGGCTGGAATCACTTGGATGGTTCTAGGAGGTTCCAAAAGGTATCTAAAATCAAAATTTAGGTCAGATTGGGTTAAAATTGCAATAAGTAGAACTTAAAAGGGTAAAATTGGAAATTTAAAATGAAAAAAATATCAGAAAGTTCTAGTACTGGACAGCTGTCCCCATTTTTAGCATGAAAATGCTAAAATTGGGTAGGAAAAGGACAGACAGCCCTTAAAAGATGTTGTACTATCTGGCATTTCAGAATTCTAGGATAGAATATTCCTTTTTTATACTATCTTTGTATACTCTATAAAAGGAGTAGACTTTCACTCACACAAACACATCTATCACCCTATTCACCTTAAGATTTATCTGAAAACACACAGAAAAAGCTACTGCATTTTCCTTCTTTGGCATTCTTAATAGAAAAGCAAAAAAGATAGTTCCTAAAAATCCCTAGGAAGTTCTGTTTTCTCTTCATTTCTGCTTCTTCTTGAAGATGATTTTGGATTAGATTTTGAAACTTATTATGGGATCATTCATTGTTGCTGTACCTATTTGATTTGCTGTTGTTTTGAGTTTACTGAATTCATTTCTGAATTTCTGCCTTTATTTGGCATTTATTATCTCTCATAGAAGGTATGTGAGATTATCTCCTTTTAACCCTTTTTGAATCTGGAAATATAGAACAAGCATGTTAATAGTGTACTTATGGTTTGTTTCATGTGTTCTTGATATTTATAAGACTGAAATTGTCCATCTTTATTCTATCTGATTTGTTTTGCATAGTTCTAAGTTGAAAACACATGCTATGTTGGCTCATTAACTAGGCTAATGTGCAATTTTGTTCACTTATCTTAATGTGAGGTTGTTAAATCAAATGAACTGATTTAGGCTCTTCTCTGAATACATTTGTTGACCTAAGCATAAAAATTTTAAAAAAAAATTAGAATTGCTTCTGTTAGCTTCTGTTCCTAGGTCCCTTTAATTAAGTATGATTTAGGATTTGCCAACTCTATAATATGCTATTTTTTTTAGTAATTTGTTGCCACAGATCTAGCGAATGTTGATGGATTTGACCATCGATTGGTCAAATTTGTAAATCCCAAAGCCAAAAATTGTTCCAGGAATGTTTGTAACAAGTTGTAGTTTAGAGTGTACCCATGTAGAAAGCTATACATGTTTAGGATTTTAATGTAAATTCTGAGCTTGAATGCCTTGTATTATCTATTGTAATTAAACAGGTTTTGAACTCACTTGTTGTAATTAATTTTGTTACTGTTGGAAAAATCAGTAATAATTTTTATTACTGCTGCGATTAGAGTAATGGCCTGATATTGAAGGGGTTAGGCTATGGGCTAGACATTAAAGCCCAGTCTTCTGTCCCTGCGATTTTGTTTTGGACCAGACTTGTAAATTGACCCAATTAGGGAATTACCTGAACAAGTCTGGACCCATGTAGTTGGGCCTGGGTATCAGGCCCAATAACTTATCCCCAACTATGAACTCATTTTCTGAAGTTAATGTAATGCTAATTTTACTTAGGGTGTTAGAAATTCTATTAGTATAGTTAACTCAGAAAACTTGAATGCAATAACTTTTCTGATGCGATCTTACTCTTGTGCGAATCAGATTGAGCTTGGACAATGTCTGATTAGCGATTCTTTTATTGCTAAAAACACAACCACGACAGGCCCAATCAATTTAGAGTTGCGGCTGGGCCAATTTAACAAATGGTCAGTTGGGCCTATTTTCTCATATTTTAAGCCCATAACAGTTAATGTTAGATTACCCTAAGTAACTAAAATTCCCTACATGCTTCCATGGATATTTTCAGTAATCTAAACATCGTAGTTTTGCTTTAGGCGCAATAATAAATCATTGTGACTATGGGTACGGTTCCGGTGACATAGTTATGATACATAATTCCCAAATTCGGGTGTGCATTTCATGTGACCCGATCATAACAACTTTGAATAATAATAAAATAAACATGTCGCAAATCACGGGTGCATTTCATGTAGCGTGGTTTGCAATGTGTTCCAAAGCGGCAAGTGTATGACAATCGTGACTTGTTCCAAAATAACTCCATAAATAATTAAAAGCGGTTATAAAGTTAAAAATGCAAAATATGTTTAAAACATGTAATAAATCATATAATTAGACCAATTATTAATAGTTAAGCGACCGTGCTAGAACCACGGAACCCGGGAATGCCTAATACCTTCTCCCGGGTTAACAAAATTCCTTACCTTTTTTTCTGGTTTCGCAGACTTTTAAATAATGTCGATTTTCCTCAATTTGGAATTTTTAATAAATCGGTGACTTGGGACACCATAAATTATTCCAAGCGGCGACTCTAAATAAATAAAATAATCCGATTTCAATTTATGTCACTTTAATTGAAACAACTCCCTTATATCCCCCCCCCTCCCCCGGGTAAAAAAGAGGCGTGGCATATGGATTCTTTTCTTTTTTATCCTTCTTGTTCTTCTTCATCTTATCTTTTCCATCACTTTCCTTGGTTTTTTCGTCCTTGTCTTTCTTCTTTCTATCTTTTTCTTCCTTCTTATCTTTATCTTCTTTTCCATCTTCATCTGAATGCTTATCATCATGATGTCCATTTGTTAAAGATCCAATTTGTATTGAAATTGGAGAATATTTTGCTTAATTGGTGAAGAAACCCAGATGAGACGGGTTCAACAATTTTCACCGCCACTACCTGTTACCGTCGCCGTCGTCTCAGTAATTTCCACCGCCACCACCTGCAAGTGATTTGCACCCTAATTTATCGTTATCGTTTAAGAATTATTTCTCAAGATCTTGAATCTGATTCATCTTTTCTTCAAAAATTTTGGACAAAATTTTCCTTTTAATAACCACTCAATTAAAAATTAGAGTTGAAGAAAAATACATGTAATAATTATGGGAGAAGCCCACTTGAAATGTTTAGGCTTTATGTTAAAGATAAAGAAAAGCTCTTATTGGGTACATGTAGAAGAAAAATATTGAGAGAAGAAATGGAGAAAAATCAAAAATTAAAATGGGGGTGGGGATACAGCTGTATTGTGGTCCGACCCCGGGCCTAAATGGGCTAAACGGGCCGGTCCAAACGGTCCCGGGCTCTGACGGACCGGGCCCAAGTGGTCACGGGCTTAACGGTCCTAGAGGGTGGAATCGGCTCACTGTGGGCCTAAGCCCACATGGTCCCGGGCTAAATGGGCCGAGCCTAAGTGTTCCGGGCTATTTTTTTTGATTTTTTTATCTAATGTAATTTCTTGTAAATTATATTATATAATTGTGACTTAAATCTTCTAATTCAAATTTAAACACAAAAAAATTGTAAAGAAATATTCAAGGGAATGACTTATAATTTTTATTATTACGACATTAACAAAAAATGACAATATCTTTCTTAGTCTTCCTCCCCCAATGGAATGAGCACAACAAGGTTCTAATACCACCATTAAAAGGAAAAACACTAAAGAAGATGTGCCAAAATACAAATTACATATTAGTCTACGTATTATCTCTAACCAATTTCATAAATCCTTCAAGGTTCGGAGGAATTTCCATTGGTGGTGGTGGAAAAGAAGCTTCTTCATCACCGCTTCCGGGCGAAACAGCATCCTCCGCAAGTTCCGCTAGCATTTCTTCATTTGCTTCGTCTATCTCCGGTTGTGATTCAGCAAGTCCAAAATTTCTTCTTTCTGAACGGATCCAATCTCTTAAGAGTACTGATTTTTCCAAGCTCTCCCTCATAGACGCTTTATGATCACCGATTTGAAGTCTCGCTTGACTGAAAGTGCTCTCCGATGCCACTGTTGAAGCTTGAATACTTAAAATATCTCGAGCTGTCCTTAAAAGAACCGGATAGTATTTTTCTTTGTCCTTCCACTATTCCAAAACATCAAAGGAGCCGTCGGGATTCTCTTATTCAAGTCCCTGCGACAAATAAACTTGAAGCTCATTTAGTTGTGAACTATCACCAATATTATCACCTTGAGAACCTCTGAACTCCGTCCAAGAACTAAGTGCTTTTAGGCCCGCAGTTCTTTTAGATGATTGCGAACTAGACGAAGTAGGAGTTGGAACATTTGGTCAAGCATGATCTAAGGCAAGTTGATAAGCATTATAAATTGTTTGAGCATTTATTTTAATTGAGGCTTTTGCATCTGCAAGTGTAGCAAATTCCTCATCTGAAAGTGATAAAGCCTTATAAATATTTGTATACCAAAAGTGAGGACCTCCTAATTTCATGGTAAGATTTAACATGACAGCAACACCAAAAATAAGGGGGATAGGGAAAAAAATATTTTTTAAACTTATCTTTCATAGAATTAATAGCAAGTTGATAAATTACCCCACCCTCTGAAAATTGAGTAAACAAATCTGCAAGTGCTGCAATATAAACTAAACAGTTAGAAATAATAGGATAATATTACCCAGATAATTCATTTGTAGCAACATAAAATTGTTCTAAAAAGTCTACAAAAATTTTAACATTAGTCCAATCCTAATTTGTTAGGGAAAAAATGTAATTATAAAAAGTTTGGGGGGGGGGGATGACTATTTTTTAAAAAGCCAAACGACTAAATTGGCAGCCCAATGACTAGTTTTTAAACTTCCAACCGTTGGCCAATTTAAAAAAAAAACTTTTTCTTTTGAAAATAGTCGTTGGGCCCGGTTGAACCGGCCCAGGCCCGCCAGCGGACCGGGCTCGCGGTCTCTACATGCAGGACCGGCCCACAGTGGGCTCTTAGGACCGCTTGGGATCGGACCATACGGACCGGCCCGTTTAGCCCAAAACCCATGTGGGGCTCGCAGTCCCGGGCAGGTCCCGGGTTGAGCCCGGACCACAATACAGCCTTAGGTGGGGAAGAGGATGATCTATTGAACTTTTTGTAAAAAAAGGGAAAGGGAAATTGATTTTTAGTTTTTTCCTGGTTTTTTAATTATATGTGATGATTTTATTGTTTAAAATTATATGTGTCATTAGTTGATTGGCTCATTTGACATGTCAACAATAAGTAGATCACACGCGAGGTGGGTTGACTAAGTCGGTGTTTATATGATACACTTAATAGCCACTTAAAGTGTTTAATTGAAAATAAACTCAGTTAAAGTGGTCATCTGATTGTTGGTGACAACTTAAGGAGCGACTTATGTATTTCGCCAAAATAAAAATTTGTTATGTCCAAATGGGCTCTTAGTGGACTGAGCCCGACCCGAAATACTCAGATTCAAGAGGAAAGACAAAGACAGTCGTAAATTTTCCAAGGTTGGCTGAAACTTGAAAGATACGTTAGAGAGAGTAGAGAAGGAAGATGAGTGAGAGAACAGTGCCCCGAAGAGAGAGTCCATGGGGTTTGCCTGAAGGTGCCAGACAACCTAAGGCCCATCGATGCAACGACCGCGTCGAGGATGTTGTTCAGGTCATCTTTCTAAACCCCTCCCTTTTAACCCCCTTTCTCTATTTTACCCTTCCAAGTCTGTATTTCGCCCTGCAGTTTTTATTGAATTATTGCTGTTGTGTTTGATTATTTGATATCAATACTGATTCATGAATCTTTATGCGTATTCTGGTGAATGTTAGCATTTCGGTCTAATTGATTAACTGTTTCCCGATTAGATTCTAAAAAGACACATATTAACTTGGATTTGTGGTTAGCCTGGAGTTTGAGCAGTGAAAGTTGTTTCGACGCATTTTGTTAGTTTCTAAAAATGAGAAAAAAAACTGATGTTGGGTTTGTTACATCCACATGCCTAAGGCTGGCTCTTGCTCTGATATTATCTTAAAATGGACTTTGGACCAAACTCAAATCTTAAAACATTGCTCAAGTGATGCGTATTATTCAGGAGCATATAAGGAGACTACAATCCATACACTTAACTGATTTGGGGATTTTGCTAAAAGATGAGGTCATCTAAGAACCATTTAGCTCCACTTTCTAACTGTAAAATCCGTGATGCGAAACCTAGATGCAAAAATAATGTTTCATTAGTCTAAAAGCAGGTAAAGGAAGAGTAATAATGCTTAGGGAAGAATCCTGGATATGTTTTGTGGCATTAACAGCAGAGTACTTCTGGGCTTGTGCATGGGAATATGATGGTTCAGAGGGCCGAAGAAGTAGTAAAGGATGAAAGATGACACTTGTGCGATTCAAGAGTTGTTCTTTTGAGTGAGAACAAATCGGGAATCCCACCTAGAATTTCTTCCCTAAGATTAGGTCGCGTAAAAGTTTCACCAAAAGGTCGTAGATGTCAACTTCTACTTCCGATTTTGTTTGCTTTAATGAATGGTTAGTTGCTAAATATTATCTACTGCTACAACAAGTGGTCCAAATAAAAAGAAAGACTTTAAGCATCCATAGTAATGGGCCATTGTCTACTTTTTGGTTCACTGCAAAACATTGAACCACTAGAAGGAACTCAGCTCTGGAAAAATCCGTATCTGTTCCAACTTCCCGCTTCTAGACCAAATTACACTTGCATCTAAAAAGAAAAAGAAAACCTTTAATCCGTTGGGAGAGCTCACTGAATTAAAAAAAATTAGGGTTTGGGGGGGGGGGGGGCTGCTATAAGTTCGATGTACCAGTATCTATTCATTGGTTGCATTCTGCCCCTATTTCCAAAATCAGATATTCAACTCTTTTGAATGTTCTGAGTTCGCCACTGCTGTTGCAGATTCTGTAGTATTACCAGTGCACATGTACAACATAGCATTTTGTGCTTGTTTATCTTTGCCTTTTCAGCTGAAGTATTTCTAATATTATGCAGGCGTGTTTTGAGGGCAATCCATTTAAAACGATACCAGGGCCTTTCAAGCTATTCTGGCGGTGCATGCGTTCGAAGCCTGGGTAAGCTTTAATTCATTGTTCCATAGACTACTGTGACATAGTTGTGGTGTTATGTCATTATATGTCATCTAACACATAACAATCATCTTCTTATAAATATTGAATTTCAAATTAAATATTGGCTTACTTTTTTATTTTATTTTTTTATTTATCTATAAAGAGATCCTGGATTATAGTTGAAAATCTTGAACAATTATTCTATATAAAATCTGAAAAAATTGTCATTTGCATCAATAAAATATATACTTGTGAAGATTGTTAATATTTAATACAAATAGGCCAAACTTTATGTACAGAAGTTACTAAAGCACTAAAATCTTTGGAGCAAAGTGTCAAGTTTTGACAATCATGAACTAGGTTGTTTGGTACCTAAGCTTAGATGTTGAAAGGAACAACTCGTGATAGCAACGACCTTCAGTATCAACATCTTTGAAAGTGGTAAGAAAAATCATGTAGAAGGAAGATTTTTTTCTGGGGTTGGAGAGGGAAACGGGTAAACTTGAAGAGAGAAACTAAGAGAAGGCGAGAAATGGGGGAAAAATATAGTAGATATTGAAGAATACTTTGAGGGTATGTCAAATAGCTTTTAGATCCTCAAAAGACCACTTGTTAAATATTTTGTGATTGAGGCTAAAGCGATAATTTTCCAACAACTGAAACAAAAAAACAAGTAGGAATCGTATAAAAAAGAAAAAGAAACAAAGAAATACAGTATGGATGAAGTGCCAATTTTACTCTAAGCAATAAATTGAAAGTTCTGCTTATTGCTTTCAGTTGGCATAAATTTATGTTCCTATCATGATAAAAAGAAGGCTTATGTAACTTTCTATGCCACATGGTTGTGCAGGGAAGAGCCCACTGAGCCATTCTATTACTTGCAGTTGGAGCCCCCCAAGAGAGAAGTGCACCTCGAATAGAGCCTTGCTTTTGCTATAATCTAAACCTTTAATAAGGTTGTTTACGATCCTGTCTCTCTAGGTGTTACTTGACGATAGGAATCTGCACTTTGGAAGGTTGTTCACACCAAAATATTCCCCCGATGAAGATTGAAAGTTTATGTTCTATTTTTTTCCTGTGTTCTAATAAGGGGAAATATCTAATTTAAAATGATGATATAGATAGAACTTCGAGATACTACACTATTTTGCTCGTTATGTTTGTTGGCGACTACTAAATGGACTCTGATTGCAACTTCTATCTTTCTTCTAGGAATGAATGATTTCCTGGGAGTTTCTGGTATGGTGGAAATTTCATCTTTTTTTAGAAAACCTTGGCCATGGTTGATTTCACTACTTAGTTTTTTTCCGGCTTTGTTATTATAGCTGTTGCACCTTCTGTGGGTTTTAGTTCGTGCTGCAGCTGCTTGTTATGCTCCATAATTAACTTTATCCACCCTGGTATATCAGTACCTACAGCAAGAACGAAATAAGAAGGAAAATTTTCTCCTTTGCATAAGATGTCATATGAAGACAACCCGAATATTCACTGGTTGTAGCAATACAAACAAAATCCAGTGACCGGTTGGTTGAGAACCAATTTCTTTTTCTGGATTTTGTCATATCTACAGTCACTGCTTTTTTTTTTCTCTTTTAAAATACAAAATGGAAGTAAATTAGAAGTCAATGATTGGTTCTCCAATGGTGAGGTTACGTTCCAACGTCCAGGGCAAGTTGAAGAGCTTGGCTGTGATGAACTTGAAGATCTTATTCACATTTATGTTGTATGTTGCACTTGAGAAGAATAGGGTCGCATTCAGTGCTTTTGCATATGCTCTTGCCTGTTCAAAATCACATTGAAATGCTGTAAATATCAGTTTCCTTTCATTATCTAACCAAAATCAATAAAGATATGGTCCATAGTACATATGCTCAAACTATCAATTTCAATTCATTTTTCCATGTGTTACATCTGATCTGCGTATGACTTTTATCTTTGAACCCAACACACATTCCTTCTACAAGGTGATGATATCAAATTTATCCATCTTTTCTAACCACAATTACTATGTTTAGAGGTATCATTAGAGAATGAGGCAGATACCTGACTTGCGATGGTCCATTGCATATCTAATGGCAATTGCACAAAATCATCAAACTTTGTTCCTATTATTACTGGAATTGCCATCTGAAATGAACAAAGCTATTTCAGACATATAGACCCTTAAGCAGTTTACTTTAGAAGAGCAATTTAACAATAAGAAAATCCAAATCAAGAGATTGCTCTACCTGATTCCACTGTCGTGCTTGTTGATACCAGCTAATAACACTGTAATTGATCAGCAAAACAATTTAGACAAGAAAAGATGTTCATAAACTAATTTATAATACTCTCGCTTGTTTTCCTTCAAATTAAGAAGGCATAAAAAATATCATACCTTTTCAGTGTACACCGACTTGTTAGATCAAACATGAACAGCATTGCTACAGAGTCTTTACAAGCTACTGGAATTTGAGTAGATGCAGACACATCACCTGCATTATTGTTATCATGGATTCAGAAAATTTCTTAACTTCTCCTTTGGCCATAGAATTTCGGAGTTCTTTTTCAAATATCTGTTTGGTAATAGATTTTAACCATTTTTGGCAGATTTTGAAAATAAAATCTTCAAATCTCAAAAATAGTTCTGGACTAGTTTTTGAAGTTTTCTACTCACAAAACTTCAAATTATTTTCCAGTAAAATGCATGTCCAAACACAATTTCAACTTTCAAAATATATTTTGCATTTCATCTTCAAAAACTCATTTTTCAAGTTTCAACTAAATTTATGTGCAAACGCTAGCAAAAACGTTTCAGTCAAATTCATATATTTTCCCTCCCTATTTTTTCGCTACCCTTTTCACAACTGAACCAAAAAAATTGTTGGATGCATATTTACCTTGGACTTCCCAGATGCTATAGGAGATCCTCGCCCCTTTAACACACAGAATTTTATCCATTTGATTTAATCCTGTTGTTGAAAAACTTTCTTCTCCTTTTTCCTTTCCTACGTACTTTGTCTTTAATCAAAATAGAAAAAGAAAAAAAGAATTAAAACCATCCAATAAAAAAAAGGAAAAACATTATTATTATTACTATAACACTAACCAAGAAACTTGTCTTGCCAATTTGGTTATCACCCAAGAGACATATCTTCAAGGCAACCAAATCCTCCAAAGATTCCTTAGAGTGATCACAATAGCACTTCCCATTAAAGCCACCGTCGGGGACAGCCCCGCGGGACGGCGAAGATGGCGGCGCGGCAGTGGTGGTGGAGGAGGAATGTTGTCGTGATAATTTCCTATACTTGATGGATTTGCCTATACAGCAACCAACAAGTTGGTTCCAAAGTGACTTCACATACTTTTGAAGTATTGAAACTTTGCAAATTATTATTTTCCTTTTCTTGTTCAGCTTAAACATTCTTCTATAACAAAGCAGTAAATGCTTCACCATTTTATGCTAGTGGTTTTTGAATGAGTTTAAGTGGTGGACGGCTTCTGCTCTAGGCCAAGAAAGTGAAAGCAAGACTCTTTTACACACTCATATTTCTTTCCTTATACTACTACTAATAAATTATTTAATTTTGATTTTTTAATATTTATTATGGGGTTAAGGACAATTGGATGAGTAACGGTTGCCGGCGTTACGGGGGAAGAGTTGACTGATTTTGTGGGTCGAAAAAGTCAGAATATGTTCAGATTGTCCTTGTCTTTATCTGTTCTGCCGCGGTTTGATCCTTAAGAGGAGTTTTTTTTAATAATAATTTATGGTAGATTAATTGGTAGTTATTGCAATAAGGAAAACTGTTTGTGGATCTAAGTTTTTCTTTTTCCCATTGTTTGTGGATCTACTTGGTCACTGCAAATTTTTTGACTTTGATTAATGCACTTTTCCTTGAAAAATTATACTGTATTATTGATATAGTTTAATAGAAACAAATTATTTTCTCCCTTTTATAAATTACCAATTCAAGAAAATTGTTTGATTTGCTTATTTTCTGGAATAAAGTAGCCGTGGCTGAGCTAGAAACTTTGATAAGGGGATTCAAAAAATCCAAGGACGTCACGCCTGGATATTTAAATATGTATTTCTCTTATGTTAATAAAATACAAGATTTTATCCCTCCCCAACTACAAAAAAAATTAAAAAAATCTAGGAACAATCTTATTATCAAATAATCCTATAGCTAAGACAGAGCTATCTACTAGTCTTTCGTTTTATTTATTGCATTTCAATGTTCATATATTTCACTTCCTGCTTAGGTTGAGAGGAAAATAAAATGTAAATCTAGATAATATAATATACTAGTGAATGAACGCAAAGTCACACATTAATTCACTATTTCCATTCATCTCACCGACTTAAAAATCGAGTAAATAAAGAATGAGAAATTACTAAACGATCGACCTACAATTACATGATAGAAAAGCCAGTTCATGTGCCAACAAATCATGCAACCATTAAATGGAAAAGGGTATTTTTTTTCCCCTTCTTTTTTTAATTTAAAAAGGGAGGAAAAACAATTCGACCCTTACTTTAATTTTTCAAATATGATCATCAATCACGTAATGTTTTTTGATTCTCCGTGGTCCCCTACGAACCTAATGAGGAGACATTGAACTGATTAAATTAATTAATCTATTGGAGGACATAAATTAATCTAGTATACTCATTGACATTAGATAATTTAATAGGTTTAAAAAAGAAAAATAAATTTTAAAGTGCATGCGAGTGGCATTTATTCTCTAATGCTTCGCCTTTCTCTTTTTCTTTACGCCCATCCACTAATTTGGAATTTTATTATGAGGTGCCATGAGCGTGCACACATGTTTATGTTTCGTGGGGAGCTATACTTTTGGATACATAGTGTTTCTCAAATCGAATTATAAGGACGAGACGAAGGGGAGATTTAGAACAACAGCAAAATTATTTTCGTGTGATTTATAGGTCATGGATTCGAGTCGTGAAAGCAAGTCACTTGTTAAGATCTAGAACCAGTTGATCAAGTTTGGAAGCACAAATGAGAGGTTGAGTTGAGCAGAGAATTAACTCATTTCATTCATTGAAATCAAACATATGTCTATCTTTGTACAATAGCTATGTATATAAATGTACAATCAACTAACTTTCACTAACTACCTCTATTAACTTAGCTGGTGACAGCTGTCACCTAAAGACTTTAACTACCTAACAGAATGAACTAAAGAGTTGCTTGACAACTATGACTCATACTAGATACTTCAACACCCTCCCTCAAGCTGGTGGTTAAAATACATCTTTCAACCACAGCTTGGATAGTAGATAATCATGTTGTGGCTTTCCCAAATTCTTAGTCAGTTTAGTTATGTGTCTTTACTATTCCTTGAATATTTTTTTCTCTAATAAGACAATCTATGTCAATGTGTTTTGTGCGTTCATGGAATATGGAATTGGCTGCAATTGAACCTCCACTCCTAGTTCTTTGTATAGACCTGTTAACCAGGTTAATTCAGCCACTACTGAAGTCATGCTTCTGAACTCTTCTTCTGCAGAATTCCTCGCCACAATGTCTTGCTTCTTTGACTTCCAAAAGACTAAGGCATTTCCAAACTTCACCAGATAACCTGTAATAGACTTTCTAGTTTGCAAGCAGCCTCTTCAATCTGAGTCACAGTAGGCTTTTAGTTTCCTAGAGCTTTCAGAGGGCATCAACAATCCCAGACCAGGTGCATTCTTGATGTACCTTACTAACCTTAGTGCAACTTCCATATGAGATTGTTTGGGCTTATGCATAAACTGGCTAAGGACCTGAACAGCAAATGCAATGTCTGCCCTAGTCATTGTCAGAAACAAAAGTCTCCCTACTAGCCTTTGATATTGGCTAGCATCAGGTAGCGGGTGATCTGTCGTAGTCTGCAGAGGTGAGTTTTTGATTGTGCTCTAATGGAGCACTAGCAGGTTTAGCTCCTCCAAGTCCTAGCTCAGCAATTAGCTCTAGAGCATATTTTCTACGATTCATGACAATATCCTCCCTTGATCTAGCAAACTCAATGCTCAAGAAGAACTTGAGCTCACCAAGATCTTTCATCTTGAACTTGAGTTGCAGATCACATCTAGTTTTCAAAATAAGTTGAGGACAACTCCCTATAACCAAAAGGTCATCAACATACACTAAGACAAGCACTAGTCTGTCCTGTACTTTCTTAGTAAATAATGAGTAATCAAAATGACTTTGGGTGAAATCAAGATATAGCAAAGCATCAGCCAGCTTATTGTTCCACTACCTTGGTACCTATTTGAGGCCATATAATGGCTTGTGTAACCTACAGACCTTGCATGTCCTTCCCTGAGTAGAAAACACTTGTGGAATGTCCATATACACTTCTTCTAACAAATCTGAAAGTACAAGGGGGGGGGGGGATTGTAGCCTTTTTAAATTTTTAGTCGACTACTCTTCAGACCTAGTCGACTAATGCAGAGACAACCTGCACTAAAACTATTAGTACTTCAAGTTAAACAAATACTACTCACAACAAACACTAAAGGGGTATAATCAAATATGAGAACAATAAAATAAACGACACAAGAAATTTTATACTGGTTCGGAACCAATGTGGTATTCTAATCTAGTCTCCTTGGGTTGCAAAGGATGTTATCTCTTGAGCTCTTTGTAATTTGAGTTAAGTACAACTTTTATGATTTTCAACGTTCACCACCAACATTTACAGGGTTGGTTTTCACTCGCTCACCAATAACAAACAAGTGTTGATTTTCACTCGCTCACCAACAACGACCCATTGGTTTTCACTCGCTCACCAAAGAAACAAACAATGACACAACTTCTCAAGACACACTGCCCTTCCAATATTTTTTTTGTCTTTCCTCTTTTGTGTACACAATAAATCTACTAAAAGTGAATTACAATGCTTGTTAAGAGTAGAATAAAAAACTTTTAGTTGGATAGACAATTATATAGAAGGTTACATAAATTTTTCTTCTTCAGTTTCTCGTACTTATAGTGTTGGCTCCATATTGACCTTTTGTTATCACATTCTTGAGTCTTGATTTCCTGTCTGTTGCTAAAATCACGGCGATAATTTTCTTGGATATCTCTTGGTGGATTATGTAGAATCTTCTTCTATTCAGCAGATGTCGACTTTCCTTTTGAAGCTTGGTTGTATTGCTTGACTTCGTGATTGTAGAAAATCCCAATTAGCTGCAGGCTTCTTTAATTTCAAACCTCTCTTCAGATAGAAGTGTGTGCATATTTCTTAGTATATTCCGTCATATTGGTTTAATTGATTCTTCTAATTGCAATATCATCTTTAGAATCTTTTCCAACCAAATCCATCTATCAATCGTGTCTTATATTGGAGGGAACAGATTAATTCCTTTAATAGTCCATTATGAATATGAATTTCTTTGTGTCTTGGATGATTCTCGACAGATGCTTCATTAGGGAATGAGTTATGGAGTGATTGTAGGATCTATCTTCCATCCATAGGTGAAGTGATTCCACTCCTCATGAGATTCCAATATGCTAGGATCCTTTACATTTATTTCCTTGCACCAATCTTGTATATAGTTATGTATTCAATGAATATTGTTTCTTGCTTATATCTTTTCCTTTTGCAGATTACTCTTGGTTACGATCTTGCTTTTTCAAAGATTCTACTTGATTTATCTCCATAACCATGAAATGCTTAGGGAATTCTCAATCATATAATAACAGTGGGAATTTCTTTCCTACTTAGGGAATCAAATATTGTCCCTATATAAATTATTCTTTTTTCATAATATAGATTGTATTATACCCATAATATATTTTCTTTCCAATTGAAAGTATTCCTTTCTTTATCTTAGAAAATAGTAACTTTCCATAATATAGATTGCACTACATTCATAATATATTTTCTTTCCATAGAAAATATATTCTTCCTTGGCCGTGTAGTATCTTTCTTATACAAAATAATAGACCTTCTCCGAAATTTTAGCAATCTTCCTTTCAAGATATTTAAGAATTTTCCTTCCATAATTTCCGTAGAGTCTTCTTCTGATATTGTGGTAAACCATTCAATATTCGAAATATGACTTTCAAATATTATTCCTTCCATGATGCTTGGAGATTAAATCTCTGAAAATAATCTTCCTTGATAAATTCATTACATGATACTCTCTTTCCCATATTTGGTTGAATCTTTACCAACATTATCTTTCTTGAATAAACTTTCTTTATTAAATCTTCCACATCTCCTTCATTCTTCTGCAAATCCTCTATATATCGTCTTTGATCATTCTTTATTTAGCAACTCTGTATGAAAATAAATTTACCACAAGTAAATATATTTTTACTAAGAGTTATGTTGATTTGGTATCATCAAAATTAATAAGTGAAACCCTTGGGGATAATAAAATCTCTTGGAAAAAGGCATTGTACACATCCATTTGAAAGATATGTCAATGCTTAGCTGCTGCAACTGCTATAACTGACCTGACTGTGACCATCTTGGCCAAAGGAGAGAAGGTTTCTATATATTCCAACCCTTCTTGCTGGCTGTAACCTTGAGCTACTAGCCTTGCTTTATATCTTTCTACTGCTCCTGAGGTTGTGTACTTAATTTTAAAAACCCATTTGTATCCAATGGGAACCTTGCCATCTGGCAAGTCAACAATGCTCTAAGTCTTGTTCTAGTGCTGTGATTTCTGACTTTATCGCAACAATCCATTAAGGATTCTGAACTGCTTCATTGTAAGAATGTGGTTCAATGATAGATGAGTAGGAACTGAGTGCAGAACTATATGCAGAAGAGATGTTGGTATAGCAGACATGATCTGATATGGGATAACTACAGTTGGACTTCCCATGAGTTGGAAGCACATAATCCTTCATCCACAATGGTGGTTTGGACATTCTTAGAGATTTTCTACTAGGTTTAGATACTTTATTATGTGACACTGGTGCTGAAGCTTCAGTAGAAAGCTCTACATCTGATGGTGTACTGGTGTCTGAAGCATTTGATGAGTTTGAAACCTCAACAGATACTAAGGGATCATCAGGTAGTTCAGTAGGTAACTCTGTAGTAGGTGAGTAAGAGGCATTTTGAAAAGGTACTATTATATTGCTTTCAGAGTTAGTGTTAAGGGAAAATTCTAAAATAGGGAACATTGATGATATAGAGAGGTAGTGTGTTTGAAGGGATAGACATCCTCCTTGAACACCACATCTCTACTGACTGTAAACTCCCTGGAGGCTAGTATATACATCTTATAACCCTTTTGAACCACATAATACCCAAGGAAAACTGCAGGAACAGCTCTAGGAGAAAATTTATCAGTTCTCCTTACTTCTGACACATACCTTAGGCATCCAAACACTCTCAGATGAGTGAGAGAAGCAGGAGCACCATGTAGTACTTCATATGGTGTTTTACCTTTGAGTATTAAAGTAGGCAGCCTATTTATAAGATAAACTGCAGTAGTAAAACACTCTCCCTAGAATCTGAGTGGAACTAAAGCTTGGAATCTGAGTGTCCTTGCTACGTTGAGTATATGTTTGTGTCTTCTCTCAGCCACTCCATTCTATTGTAGAGTGTAAACACAAGAGCTTTGATGAGTGATGCCTAGTGACTTGAGCAGTTCTGTCATTTGAGTATTAAAAAAATCACAACCACTGTCTGTTCTTAGAACTTTAACAGTAGAGGAATGAATAGTTTTAACCATTAAGAAGAAGTTCCTAAGAACAAAAATTACTTTAGCTTTTGAGGGTAACAAATAATCCAGGTGAATCTGGAATGATCATCAAATATGGTTAAAAAGATACTTCTTCCCATCATAAGTAGGAACCATGTACGGACCCCACATATCAGCATGAATAATATTAAAGCTGAAATGAGCAATTGAAGTACTTAAAGGAAAGGGTAATCTTGTTTGCTTAGCAACTGGGCAGACAGTACAATATTGTTCGGTATCATCAAATTTCACAGACTAAAATTCACTTACTTTCTTCAGTATATCCAAAGGTACATGACCTAGCCTCATATGCCATATGGCAATATTTATTCTAGTATTTGGTATTTATATTGATAGATCTTGGAACAGAACTTGAGTTTCTTGTTGTAGGTGCATCATCAATTGCTTGTATTATACTCCTAGAGGTGAGCACATACAAGCCACAGTCTTCCTTAAAAATCCACTTCACTTGTCTACTGAAAAGATCCTGAAATATACAAAAGTCAGGAAAGAACATAGCTACACACTCCAACTCCTTTATAATCTTTGAGATAGATAACATATTGTATCTGAACTCAGGTATATGTATTACATTAGTTATTTTGTATCCAGGAAGTATGTATGTGGAGCCTAGGCATCTTACAGTTGCTAAATCTCATGTAGGTAGACACACTTTCGCTGCTTTAGATTGTCCCAAGTGTTTTAAATCAAACAACATGTCAGTCTTATGCACCATATTATTAGAAGTACCACTATCAATTATCCACTTAGGCCTATCTTCAGGAAGGATTGCATTGTGTGACATACTTGTTGTCATGGCTGAGCCACTATTCTCACTTCCTTTTCCAAGCATTTGTATAATTTGGTTGTACTGCACCTGTATAAATTGAGCAATTCCACTTGCTGCAACCTAAGCAAACTGGTTGTTAGTGAGATTGGCTACCTGTGAAAGTGTCATATGTTCCTCCAACATGATTGTTGAAAAACTGAATCTCTCCAGTGTAAGCAACTGAGTTTGCTGAAGGATACTTCTTTTTGGATTTGAAATCTGAGGGGTAGCCATTAAGTTTATAGCAGGTTTTCCTAGTGTGGCCTTTGAAATTGCAATAATCACAATACAACTGATTCTTCCTCTGCTTGAAGTTATTAGTAGGATATGAGCCTCTTTTATTATTGAACAACACTTGATTATGATTCTGAGGTCTAGGGGAATAAGAGGCAGGACTAGAAGAGTAAGGAGTATGGCCAGATTTATTGGCAAACTGAGATGAATTAAGATGACCTTTACTAGTGAACAAGGTTGTTCCCTCATGATTTTTTGCTATATTTGAGGAATGATTAGCCAAAGACCTTCTATTTTCTTCTGAAATGATCATAGAATAGGCTTTGTTTATAGAGGGAATAAGGGGCATATTCAGGATTTGGTTACTAGACTGTGCGTAAGACTCATTCAATCCCATTAAAAACTGTAACAGCCTTTGATACTCGAAATATTCTACATAGCTCTTTGATTCTTCACAGTCACAACCAGAACAAGGCATAAGAGCATCAAATTCGGCCCAAAAATCCTTCAATTTAGAGAAATAGGAGGACACTGATGAGATTCCATGTGACAGAGTAGTAATCTGCTTATGCAGGTACAAGACTCTCGAGCCATTCACCTTTTCAAAGCTTTCTCTAAGGTCACTTCACACCTTGTGAGCACTTGTGGCATACACAACTCCACTTAATAACTTAGTGCTCACATAGTTCATTATCCATAAAAGTACAATAGCACTACATTTTCCCCACAAATCATGAAGAGAAGGATCAAATTTTTCCTTAGAATATCCTCCATCTACAAACCCTAGTTTGCTCTTATTGAGTAGACTAATACGCATAGAACTACTCCACATAGCATAGTTTTCATCTCCAGTTAGCTTAATTGAGATTAGAGAGCTACCTGGAGTATCAAAAGGTTGGAGAAATAATGGATGATGTTGATCTACAACTATAACACCCACACGACTTGGATCTGCCATTGGAGTTGTACTGTTGGATCGAAATTGTGTTGTATCAGTAGTTGTATCTTCAATTTCTGTGTCTGTGCTAGTACCAACAACTCTGATCACCATTGAAGATAAAAACCCGAGAGCTCAAAACATAGAGAAACAAAAAAATTCATAATTGCTCAAAGACGACTCAATCTAAGAGGACGTGAATCGAAGCAATTAAATAGACAACCAAAGTTCTAGATACAGAAATCAATTGCGAGCAATCTGCATGAATCGATAGTCTTCACGGGCTATGATACCATGTTAAGATCTAGAACTAGTTGATCAAGTTTGGAAGCAAAAATGAGAGGTTGAGCTGAGCAGAGAATTGACTTATTTCATTCATTGAAATCAACCATATGTCTATCTGTATAGAGGTGGATCCAAGAATTGAAGTTTATGGGTTCCTATCGCAATCTCAGACTAATATACAATAATAACTGGGTTCATAAATAGATATTTAATAAAAAATTTAACAAAAATACAGGGTCTACGCAAAAGTTACTGGGTTCCCGGGAACCCATATATTATACTCTAGATCCGCCCCTGGCTTCGTCCATGGGCATGAGAGCTATTGGTGGCCAATTATTATATATACACACACACACACAAAATCAACTAACTTTAACTAACTTCCACTAACTATCTCTATTAACTTAGCTGGTGACAGATGTCACCTAAGGACATTAACTACCTAACAGAATGAATTAAAGAAGCTGCTTGACAACTATGACTCATACTCGATCCTTCAACACCACTATTGCTTGCAATATCACATCCCTTGGGGTGTGGCCTTTCCTTGAATCCTGAGCGAACATAGAATGACCATTCAGTTATTATGTATTAACGTTACGATATATAGCTAATGATTAATTATTAGGAGTACATTTATATATGTAATGCGTGAAATAATCTGAACATTTAATTCAAAACAGTGTTGAGTTGAATAGTCCACGATTAGTGGTGGCAAAATGGATAAAAAACAGTTATTCATCTATATTATCCACTAAAAATGGACTGGATAATGAACTTTTAAAAAAATGGTCAAATATGGATAAGAACCATATTTGTAAAGACTCAAATTAGGGGTTCCTCAAGCTTGGGAGACTAGTAATTCTCCCAAAAGTGATCATATTCAAAAAGCAATGGATAATATGATTACCCATATTATCCGCCGATTAATCCATTTTTTATTCGTATTAAATAAGGGTTGGGTTGGATAATTTATCCGCTTTACATTACCCGTTTTTAATCGGCCCATATTCGACCCGACCCGACCGTTTTCCACCCCTACCCACAATCACTATAGGTTCCTTTGAAACTTCTAAAACAACAATGCAAAGAGAGGGGAAGAACTTAAAGTCGTAATATACTGAACATCAGATGAACTTGCTCAACTTACTGAAAAGCAAGCAAACTGATCAAAATGTTAATAATTATCATTTTATGACACTCATTAGTATAAATGTACCCATGTTTTTCCATCTATTCTTTCTTTCCTACTAGTATACAAAACCATTTTTTTTCTTTTCTAATATACCTAGCCTTCTGTGTGTCAAATGAGGTAATTCAACAATAAAATTGTACATGCATCATTTACATATCAACCTTAGGTGCATTGCGTAAGAGATAACCAAGGCAGCCCGGGACACAAAGCATCCCACATTCACGGTCCGTGGAAGGGCCGCACTCCAAGGGGAACCTGATGACAAATCTCTTATTCAAACAGGCGAGCTCGGCTGCCCATCTGAGCTCTGAGTTTGATGTCTCTTGTTATCACTACTCTTACGCTTGAGTATTTCCTTAATTTCACTTTCTCTTCTATCGACAAAGTCTATCAAGTCCTTAAAGCTAACGGAGCGGAGGGTACGCCTACTAGGTCGTGCAGATTCTGGTTCACTGATCTCCGGCTCCTCTGGCTCGGGGTCATACCTCCGGAATTGACAGTATACCCTGCAGAAAAACACTATAAGAGCAAGGACGCAAGCAATGGCGCATATGAGAAATAGGCCCCAGAAGCTCTTGAGAGAAAGATGAGTATCATCAACTTGGTTGCTTTGTGAAGAGCATCCATTGTTCGTTAGCCATTTGTCATGGATCCTTTGGAGTTCACCGGTTCTCTGACAGTTGAAGAATTGCAGTTGACAGATCAACAGCCAGCGGAGAGTCCCTTTGAAATGCCTGGCCATCGATAGTAAAGTCAGCTAATGTAGATTGGATTGCTTGCACATCAATCCTTGCATAATATGATTATATACGTGCAATAATATTTCGTAAAGCCCGGTGCACTAAGTCTATGGAAGGGCCAGTCCACAAGGGACTATTGTAAGCAGCCTTATCCCTGCATTTCTGCAAGAGCTTGTTTCCACGGCTTGAACCCGTGACCTCCTGGTCACAACTCACATGGCAACAACTTTACCACTTACGCCAAGGCTCCCCTTCATACGTGCAATAATATGTTGCGACATATAGTAATGCGAAGGAAAAGAAAAACTTACAAAGCCCCATCCGCCCTTAGTGAACTCCTGCCCTACTGTCCTGAATATGCATTTGTTGTTGGATAAGAAGAGCTCAACATAAGGGAGCTCATCGACAATGCCAGCAACACCGCCACCTTGTGGGCCTTTCTCGAGGGCGCTGACATATTCCTCTTCAGTTTTCAATATACGAAGCCGTGATTCTGAAACACCTAGCTCTTCAATGAGGTAATTATATGCAAATGACCCATCCTGGACTCCTATTGGATCACTACTTGAAATTAAACTGTCAATTCCTTGAATTCCTGAAGACAGCTGCTGCACCGTCAGGATAGATGTCAAGCTAGCTGTATAGCTCGAATTGATAATTAGAACGACAAAGAGCCAGAAGATGAGCACTAAGCGTCCCAAGGTGCTCATTGTGTTTTCTCCTATTATAATTCATAGAAGAGTGTCAGATATGCTAGGAATAGCGCCCTGTCCAAATATGTTCGGAAGATCTTAAAATTAAATCAAAGAGGATGTACGTACTGTGTGCGAAAAACATTGTTGAGAAACTAAACCTGAAAGAATAAAAAGGATCTTAGCACCAGTGTCAGTACATCCTATTAGTACAATGATTCAAGTAAAACGATGATTTTTCACTGCATTGATGATGCCATCAGGAGTTTAACTTTTTTGGCTAAAGAAAGAGTCATTGTTTTTTGAACAAATGCAAACTGTTCTCAATAATACAGTAATAATACAGTATCTGTATTTATCTCCAACCAAGGCATTTGTTTAGATTTGTATATCCACATCAATGCACGGACAATTAAATTCATGTCAGAACATTCAGAGAAGAAAAGTTTTTCACACAAAGCATCTATAAAAAGAGGTTATAAGACCGAGCTACTAACCAAAAAACTGTAACAAGTTGCTGCCTTGGCGGACCACGGAATTCAGGATTATGTCGATGCTCAAGAATCCAAACGACAGTTCCAACGAAGAGAAAGAAAATCCCAGTTACGGACCACATTTGGAGGGTAAATGGCTTAAGGAATGCCCAAGGGCTGGATTTGATCTCTTTGATAGGAGCAACTACGACAAGCCCAGATTCCATGTAAGGTTGTGTGAAGTCCACAATCCTTGTGCGATTTGTAGTAATCGTGACATCCCCAACAGCTGCATCATATTTCTAAGAAGAAAAATGTATCCTTATAAATAACCATGAAAAATGTCTCAGCACTGCATTTTGCATCGAGCTCTAATACAAAATCAGGGACAAATATCCCTGATTTAGGAACAGATTAGAGACTGATCTTGGAGCATTGTTTACAAAACCCTATCCAACAAGATGTTAAAATCGGTAAGGGAACTCGTTAACTGATTAACTTTCTTTGAAGAGTCTTCTTAACCAACTCTAAGAATCTCACTGAATTTGTTCTCTTAACAACAGAATGCACCACATCATAATTGCAACTTGCAAGCGGACAAGTAACTCGTTCTGCTGGATAACTTCTATCTGAACTCGCTGACGCAACAAACAACATTTATAATCACAGTAGGTTTAAGATTCCATGAACAGAAGGCATCAATATTAGTATGGAATCCCCCTACCGACAGTAACTCTTTCAATCAGAAAACCGAACATCTACGTCATATATTATAGATGTTAAATTGTTAATTAACAAGCATTCACACTTCAAAATTAATATTCGTATTGAAGTAACTAGTAATTTATAGAGATCTCAAGTCAGTCTCATCAAAATATTTCATCAGAATCAGTCAATGGTTAAAAATTCAACAACACAATCAAAGAACTCACATTTGTTAAGACGTCGTTCACCAGGTTCTTGAACGAGGGATTTCTCTTGCCATCTCCATACAGAATATAGACATGAGGAACAGGGTAAGGCAACAAATCTATTGCAGCCTCAAAAACATCGATGCAATATCCTTTTACCCCGGAAGGTCCTTTATCTTTATGCACAAACTCTTTAAAAGTAACACGAAACGGCACAGCAATTCGCAGAGGCTTTCCATTATGCGGAAACACCCATCCTCGAGGTCGAGTAACAGTTTCTCCTGGCCATATGACATTGTAAAGATGTTGGGTACTGGTTGAAGTGTTTGGAGGTTTTGAGTATAAAACCTCTGGAGGTACAACTGATAGACCAGAATAGTTTGACCAATAACCTACCGTGCGTAATCCAGTTCCACCAATGTTAAGAACATCATACGCTGGATGAATCAAATTCTTCTCAGAATCAAACTGAATCTGGCCAGTTAAACCTGTGACATTCATGCCAACGAGTATCTGAAATAATTTCTGTCCTTGGTCAAAAACTTGCATGGACGACAAATGCAAAGCACTTCCATTTGTATCACGTAATCTGGGGTCATTAGAGAAGGTAACATTTCCACCTTCCTTGAAGAAAAGGTCGAGAGCTCGAGCAAGTAGCCAAATGGTATCGTAAGCGTAGAGTGCATAAGAATTAAAACCTGAAGTTTCAACATCCTTAAAGTTTTTCCATTGTGATGCAAACATCTTTTTCTGATTAGAATCTGGGGTGTGATGGCGAAGTGCAACAACTCCCTGTATAAGGTCCATAGTTTCTGGATTAACGGAATCTGAAGAATCCAAAAAGGATGGAAGCCAATCAGTAGTGATCCAAACATAGCCACCGGTCATCATTCCCAGATTCTTTGCCTTTGAGAAAATGGATATCCCAGTATCAGGATTTACATGAACAACATATACTCGTGCCTCCATAAGGTTTACACTAACTAACAAATCATCAATCTCACTACTACTGGCTCCAGGAGAAAAGGCAGCTTTGTAAGAGACCTTGGCACGCTTCTTTGCAAGGGCATCACCCAACACAGATATCCCATTTCTACCATTATCATCATCAACAAATATGGCTATAACCTCTTTCCATCCAAAATAATCAACCACATCAGCTATAGCATACATTTGGAAGTAATCGTTTGGAACAGTTCTAAGGAAATAGGAGTATTGCAGAGCGGATAGAGTAGGATCTGTTGCAAAAGACAAAAGAGGGACCTGAAGTTCATTCATAATATGGGAAATGACATGTGCTATGCCCGAGGATTGTGGACCGATTATAGCAACTACTTCTTTCTCCATCAGCTGCAAAGCTACAAGGCAGAATTGCCTGTCATATACTAAGAGGGGCAAGAAAAAGAAGGAAATAGACATTTTGACAGGAAAGCTCGCCTCAGTTATGGTTTAAAACAAGGTATTTCGTCTAAAAAAGAGCATCCTCGTACACAAGGCATCCCACGTTCACGCGGGGTTCGGAGAAGGGCCGCACCCCAAGGGATGTGATTAAGACAGCTTACCCTCAAGCATTAGTGGCCACTTCCACGACTCGAACCCTTAACCTATAGGTCACATGGAGACAACTTTACCGTTGCTCCAAGGCTCCCCTTCAAACAAGGTATCTCATCTGCGAAACAATATTGGTACTGAGACATTGAACTATTCTCGAATTCAAGAACAGGTCATGAACTAAAACATGCTTCTGTAATTCCTAAAAGTAGTACAGCATCATCCATTTCCAATCTAAAGTGCACTGCTTTTTGTGATTTTTCTTTTTAGACTTCCAAAACACTTCCTCAATCCTCTACCACAACCCATTAAGTTCTCAAATTAAGCTACTGAATGATAAAAATTCCCTCACTCCACATCTCCACATGAGAAATTTTACCAATATGCAAAAGGAACCAAATGACCATGTCTTAATCTAAACTTAATGAATGCATATTAATCAATCAACTACACCTCAATCACAATTTAGTTGGGCAAGCTATAAAAATTAATGGATACTATGCTGAAGCTATAAGATATCATGTTAAGTATAAGATGCCCATATTCCTGGGAATGAAGTATGGTACTACTTAATTTACAACAATAACAATAATAAACCCAGTGTAATCCCACAAGTGGTGTTTGTGGAGGTTAGTGCGTACACAGTCTTACTCCTACCTTGAGGAGGTATAGAGGTTGTTTCCGATAGACCCTCGACTCAAGGAAAGATGAAAAGAAGCAGTGGAACTACTTAATTTGGTAATTAAAAACAAAAAAAGGATCATAGAAGAGAAAAGCTTTTACCATCAACAGTTCCAACAAATCCACTGCAATTTGTATCCTGAATAATGAGGTTCAATTTGGTTCCACTGAGAATGGTAGAATCTGAGTTAACATCATTAACTGCAGCTACAAGGGCTGGCTCTGCAGACTTTCCAATAACAGAATTAGCTGTGAATAAAGCTCCAATATTCACAAACTTTGGCCTAGAAGAAGAAGATGGAGATAAAGGAGCAGTAGCATTTCCTGTGTTATTATTCCCAGTCCCTCCAAGAACTGCCATAGGCACCCAAATCCATGTAACCAACAAAAGAAATGCTCTCTTCCTTTGTAAATTGGCCTCCATCCCCAAAATGGCCAAAAGTGGCTACTTTTGAAAATCAATTCACATCACCATTTCTTCAAGAAACAAAGATAAAATGTTAGAACTCAACATTTGAAGGTGAAAGATTCAAGATTTTCAACAAGGGGTCCTAAAGATAACAACTTTACAAGCTGAAGCCACATCACAACAAGAAAGAGGAAGCTTCATTCCAAGAAAACAACAAAAGTTCATTAAATTTGTACCCCAAAAAATGGCAACTTGCACAAGTATGATTTTGACTCCCACTTGGGAAATGCGACAAAAAATTCAGTAAACTTGTAAAAACCCAACTAATAATAGAATCTTTAATGAACTATGTATAAACTGATGCATGCTAGTCACATGTAATTAAAGAACAAAAAGGTCAATAAAATGAGAACAAGTTGGAGGAAAATATATACCCATTTTTTTTCTTGGAATTCAAATAGACAGTTTGATAAAGAAAGGTAGAGAAATGATACATGTATGGTAGAGAATCTTGGCAGTTGGATGTGGTGGGAGTTGCCACGTTGGGATTACCTAAATGGCTAAAATTCCTACATGGCTACAACCTTGAATAATTATAAGCATTAAATTAAGAACCTTAAACCAATAGGGTTGGTTAGCATACAAAGGAAACAATTTACATCATTTCCAGCTACACAATATATGACAGTACATACAATTTGAATAACAATGCTAAACATTATCAAATCTGGTGGAAAGAAAGAGATTATGATAAAGAGGTCAGGCTAAGGCTATAATAGTATAATACCTTGTTGAAATAGCAACCTTACACACTATGGTTTATTTGCACACATTTATATTAGTAGTGGATGCAAAACTAAGAATATTCAACAAGAAGATTAAGAGCTTAACAATGCATAACATTAAAAGGACTGCTTGATGCACTAAGCTCCCGCTATGCGCGGGGTCAGAAGAAAAGGCGGACTATAAGAGATCTATTATACGCAGCTTGACCTACATTTCTGCAAGAAATTATTTTTACAACTTAAACTCATAACCTTCTGATCACATTATAATAACTTTATTAATTAATTACGTCAAAGCTCCCGTTCTAACACTAACACTATCGAGGTATATTTTCTAATAATTAGAATTTGACACACAAAGTTATGGTCTAGTAGTTGTACCTCTATTCGCTAGTATTATTTCACTATTCACTATTCACGAGCTCACATAAGACAACACCTCAAATAAAAAAAAAAACAGGTATGACTCCACTCATTTAAATAACACACTAAGGAATAATCACTAAGTAGCAGTGCTTAGTTTATGTATTATTCGTTTGCATTTATCATGTTCTAAAGAGCATATTACAAATTGGAACAGTCTTGAAAGCTCGGAAAAGAATGATTCTTTCCCTAGTTGTCTACCGTCTTTTCATTTCACTTTACAGCAACTGATTCTTCTAGGAAAATTTTATTTTGTGTCTCGTATAACTGACACTAGTTATATGAGACAATTTTTTTGTCTCACAGTTTTGTGGACTCAAAAGTGTAAAAGTGAGGTCAACAAATTTGTAAGACAAAAAAAAATTCATACAACTAGTGTAAATTGTACGAGATACAAAATAAAACTTGTCGAATCTTCTCCTTTGTGTATTATAAGAGTTTGCATAATAATTTATTGAAAAAACTAAGGAAACATATCAGATGGTACAGATGAGTGGGATAAGAGCAAACTAGTGGACAAGACATAACTTTCATCAGATAGTGTCTGTGGAGTGGGACCTACTAATTTTCTCGTGAAACACGTGGGGTTCTTTCTTTTGCCTTCTGTCCAGTTTTACTTTTACTTGTGAGAGTTACTAATCTTTGAAACTAAATTAGATTAACTTTTTTTATTATTTTAAAATTTAAATTTAAATATTTGAAAACTATACAAAAAGTATTATAAATTTAAACTATACAAAAAATGTTATAATTTGTAATTCGTCTCATATTATGGTGAAAATATACATGTTAAAATGTTAGCTAAAGTATATATTGCTTGACACTCTAAAAGTAAAATATGACAAATAAAAGTAAACAGAAGAGGTAATTATGTAAATTACTTAGGTAGTCCATTAGGAAAGGCTATGAAAAATCTTTAGGGGTCTAGGATCTATAGGTAGGTGAAATTAAATGTATTTAGTACACGAAAAAAATACTTTAAGAAATAAAGGAAAATAATAAAGGTGCTACTTATATGGAGAAAAGAAAAGAATTTTCCTAGTTGAGGAAAGGGGTATCGTGATCAATTTGGGACCCATACCCTAAAATATCTTATTAAAGTTGATATTAACGTCCTAGTCTATCAATATCCTATATTTGAACTTGGTATCTAGCCTTGAGCATTAGTGATTAATCTAGTATTTTTCTGTTATGTAAAAGTCAACTGTGCATTGACTCGTTTAGCCATTAATTTTTAGCTAAACATAATTAGTGATATTATTTTGTGATCTCCTTTTCAGTCTATTTTTTTTCTTATGAAGCTATTGGTCCGATCTCTTAGGATCGTTTGGTACGAGGGATAAGACGTAGATTAAATTTATATCGTTTTTGGTTGGTGGTATAAATTTATCCCAAAATAAATTTGGATAAATTTATATCGTCAACCAAATAAGATATAAATATAATCTCATACTTAATATAAAATATCTTATCTTATCCCACTTTATCTCATCAAATTTGGGATTATTATATCCCATCTCCCTTGTAATATAAATTAGTCATGAAATTATAATCTCTAAATTATAATTTCAGAATAATTTGGTTCGCGTACCAAACAAACCCTTAATGTTTACTCGGGAAAGAAAGGTCTCTGACGTACAATGTGGCTTTTGCCGGACTTGCAAGTAAGTAAATATTCAAATATTTTGATTGAAGTTGAAAAGAAAAAGAACTTTTAAAGTTGAGGTTTAAAAAGAGTATGTGTTTGTACATAAATTTTATTTGGAAACAAATTTAAAAATTTGTGAGTAAACTCATTATTTCACTTGAAATAACTTTCAAACAAGTTTTTTAATATTTTATTAATATATGAAAAACAGAAGTTCAATATTTACAAATACTAATTATCAAATATATTTGCAAGTACTGAAATATTTATTATTTGTCGTCTTTCGTGGTTTCTTTTGAATTTATTGTAGGTTGTTAATGTATCATTAATAGAGGCGGACCTAGAGCATTAAATGCGGGTTTTCGAGAACCCAGTAATTATTGCATAGACGTTGTATTTATATTAAGAAACTCATCAAATATTTGTAAATATCTAACTGTGAACTCAATTATTATTGCCTATTAATTTGAAATTACAGTAGGAATCCATAAGCCTCAAATCCTGAATCCGCCTATCATTAACTTGAAGTATCTTTCAAGCAAAAATCTTTCCTAATTTATGTTTCCAATTTTTCTCTATTCCCCCGCCCCGCTCTCCCCTTCCCCCTTCCTTGTACTAATGTTACGGTACAGTGGCAGACATATTGAAAGAGTGGTATTCAGCCTCATATTTCTCCTTTGGCTGAAGGGCTAACCAACTAATCTGTGAGACACTAGTTTTATTCTATTTAATAAATATCTTTAAAACAACAATATGGTGCCTAGAAATAATAAGATGTCCCTGCTGATTCCAACAGAGTCCCAGTTACAGATCCAGTCGATACTAACTCGCAGGTGGACATCAACGTCAACCTACCTATCAACCCCGAGAACAATGTTCGCGGAGGAGCCCGACCAATGGCTCGAGAAGCGCCCGAAGGCGAAGGCAACAGAGTCGGTCTACGATTGATATTCGAAATATTGCAGGCTCAACAGATGGCGATAGCGCAGCTGCAAAATCAAAAGGGCGCCCTCAGCAGAGTCGAGCCCGAGTTGTCCCGCGAAAACACCCGAAGAAATAAGCAGATCACCGAAAGGCCAGGTGAATCTGAGCCCGGTGTCGGCCCCGAAGTAATGAAAATGCTCGAAGCATTGACGAAATAGGTGGAATCAGGTGAAAAGAAAATTGAGACAAACGACAAGAAGGTGGAAACATATAATTCCCGAGTCGATCAAATCCCAAGAGCTCCCCCCAATATTGAAAGGCCCGGATGATCCACGTCCAATCCGCACTCAATAGTGAGTGGAAATTGTCGTTGAAATAATAGTACCCAACAATAGTCGGAATCGATTTCCACGGGGAGTTTAATATGGGTGTTAGGGTATACACTTGATGAGAGAAAATGGAATAACTAAATTGTGCTTCCAAACAAAGGATTTTATTTTCTACTTCTAAATTAACTCTAATAATTATAAACTAAAGAGAAGAAACTAGAAAATGAGTGATTGTTTTTGTTGTTTTCACCAAATGGTTGAAAAGCCTAGGGGTGTGACATTCACCTAGGTGTTTGCCTAATGGGTTAAATAAGTTAACATTGTTTTATTGATAGGGGTGTATTATAGCTCTCAACTCTTAGTTACCCACTAAATACCTCTCGGTCATAGAGTAATTTTGCCCAATTTGGCTTTCTCAAGTATAAATATGTATCAAGCTAAATAGTTTATATGAGCTCAAGTCGGGTTTTCCCTATCTCTAGTTCAAACTCTTTAATTAGGCTAATCAAATCCTTAATTATCCTAATTTCTTGTTAGTCAAGCTTTCCTAGACCAGGTTCCTCTTTTTAAGTAAAGACCAGGTCAAAGGGCATGAATCAATGTTTGCAACCATTAATTCAAGATTTAAAGCATAAAAAAGTCTAAATAATCAACACCCAATCGTAAACAAGCATTAAATTAAATACCATTAAGGTTTATATACTAGGGTTGGATCACAACCCTAGTAAGAGTCTAGCAACTCGTAGTAAAAAATGAAGAAAACAAAGAAAAAATACTAATTAAACTCATATTGTAAGATTAAAATGATAAACTATGACGTTTTAATCCCAAAATGATCAGAAAATTTCCTAAAATGGAGGCAGCCCCGGGTTGTCCCATAATGGAAGGTTCAACGAGTAATGGTTCACCATCGTCCCATTCCAGCGGCCTAAGTTTGATCGTCTTAGGAAAACTTGCGAAGAAAAGAGAAAAGGTCAGTGTTACTTAAGTATGGGGTGTAATAGTAACTATTTGAGAAAAGCCTTATCAAAAGCTTGTGCCACGCGCTCGAAGTATGACATCTGCTCGCAGATGCCTTCGATCTACTTCTTGAGCCGGGGGACTGCATTGGGAACCTGAGCAATAGCTGCACAACCACAAATACTGATGGTGAGAAAGTAAACAAAGGAGACTTGAGACTTATGGAAATAATACACTCACGAGATGTATTCCACTTCTCGGGAAATGTCAAAAACTCGGGAGGGATCAAATCTTTAGTTTTTACCTGAATAAAATGCTCCTGCCAGCCTCTGTCTCGATCCTCGTCAGTGCTCGAAAAGGGAGCCTTGCTGGCCCGGCGAACGAGCTTGATTAGTCCCCCTCAAAATATCGAGGACTGTACATACGGAGTAGGTGGTCGAGGGTGAATTGAGGAGATTCGGTATTGTTCATAAAATAACATAGGAGAATCACGGTCCTCCAAAGAGACGGGTGGATTTGCCGAAGGCACACCTCACATCTTTTGCAAAAGGCCAAAACTACTTGGTCTATCGGGCCCAACATGAAGGGGTAAGTGTAAACACTTAAATACTCCTCCACATGAGTAGTAATATCGTCCTCAGACTCGAGGAATACCATGTCCTTACCTCCCCATTTACAATCCTCTCGGACTATGGGAATGGTGTCTTCGGTAATAGAGCATATATATCTCGATACCCCTTCACCCCGGTCTTTTTTGGATGAGGCCTTCTCGACTTTAAAGTAGTCTGCGATTGAACAACCCTACGGAATAAAGCTTTTCATGGGGGACTCTGGAGCGGCTTCGGTAGCAATTACTTTGGGAGCAACCACCTCGGGAGTAGCCGTGTCGAGAGCAACCACCTCAGGAGCTGTCATCTCGGTACATGTGCCTGCATGGGAAGATGAAGAGGCAGCCTGCTGAGAAACTGATTTAGAAGTCTTAGCCATCATGATCTGGAAAATAAGAAGATTTGAAGGGAATATATGAAGGTTTGAAGAAAGGTATAAAGATTTGAAGGAAAACGTATGAAGGTTTGAAGGTAGGATGAAAATCTGGGTAGAAACCTAAGAACAATTATGAAGATTTGAAGATCAAAGATAAAGAGATGAAGATTTGAAAGAGTTGATAGCCGCTAGAGAATTCGAAGATAAAAGCCAAGATCGAAAAATGGAAAAAGTACAAAAGGTCGAAGCTTTTATAGGAGAAAATGTATTTAATACGCGGCGTTTCACATTTGGAGGAGACCAACCGATGATTGACACGTGTCCGAAGTTAGAACGATGCAACTGATGGGACGTTTCAACTTTTTAGTCATCTCGATTGTAGCGTACGAAGGAAGGAACGAGATTCATCTATCGTTTTCCATCGTTTCGGTGAACCTACTCTCTTAGAAACGAGAGGACTATCTGTTAGGGATGGACATAAAATCCGAAAAACCAAATTCTGAACCGAACCGAATTAATTTTGTATTTCGATTTTAATTTTTTCGGTATTTCGATACAAAAATTACGGTATTTTAGTACGGTATACAGTATTGAGTTTTTGATATTTCAGTATATCGAAATACCGAAATATAGAAATATTTAAGTCCAAGCCCAACTATATTTTTGTTTTCCAGCCCAATAACTAGCCTTAGCCCAACACCCCAAGCCCCTAATTCCCTAATCCCTTAGCGCTCAAGCAGACTAATGGGCCGTACCTGCTTACCCATTTTCCCCTTTCTATTTTTCTAACCCTAGACTGCTTTGCTGTTGCTGATTCACGACTACAATAGCAGAGGGCGACAACGACTTCACGACCTCGGCGAGCGGCAACGACGGCTCCTCTCCTCGGCATTGTTGACCTTCATTCAGGTTCATAACTTCTTCATTCTTCAATGTTGAGGTTTTATGTAATTCTTCAACTGCTTCTTTTATCCTTTTTCACCTTATGATTTCATTGGGTGGTTGGGTGGGTAAAGATACTTGTTTTATGATTTGGAGCTATAATTTTTTGGATTTAAACCCAAGCTACCCTACTTAGTGAACACTGCTCGGCTATAATCTGTTCTAGAAAGGGTTAACTTGTTTGTAAAATTAAGTGTTCAGTTTTTCTATATGGTAAAATTAATTGGGTTAAGTGTTCTGTTTTCTGTTCTTTTCAATAGTACTCGAAGGCATATTTTTGACCAACTTTGTTACTTACTAGTACTAAGTTATGTTTTTAATTGGTGTTGTTCTATTTTTAGCGGGTTGGCCATTGGAGGGGTTTTGTTTTTAATTGGTTTTGTTTTAGTACTAAGTGTTCTATTTATTTTTAATTGGTCTTGTTCATTAAATTAAGTCTTAAATTTAACGATGGTAGATTGACTGATGAATATAGTAGTTCTATGATTTCTGCATTGCTTCAAAAACTGAGAAGTGAGAAACATTCATATTGTTTAACTTTCTGTTAAATTACATGCTTATTTAAGTGGGAGTTCTTCATTGTTATGTGCAAATTAAGTGTTCTGTGCATCTAGTGGGACAGTGGGAGTGTTATAACTTATAATTGCATCATTAATAGGGATGGTGTAATACCGAAATCGTATCGAATCGTACCGAACCAAATAAGAAAATACAGAACTGTACCGAACTACTTTGGTACGGTATTTGATATGCACAATTGATATACCGAATGCCGAAGTACCAAACCGTAATTCATAAATATCGTACCGAATTCCCACCCCTACTATCTGTATACGGGTAACCTCGGGGTCAACATATACCTCGAGTTCTCGATGAGTCAAACGAAGTAAGAAGTATGAATGTATGAGATAGAGACTGCATTTGAGAATTCTTTGAATCGAGGCCGGAATGAGGTGCTCGCCGCCTGGCCTAACAAGACAACACCCCCGAACGAGCTCAAGACCTCAGAAAGCACTACAAACGGTTGCACACGACTAACAGAGGGCCGTGATCGCACTCAACCGAGTATTACGGCGTGGATCTCACCCGACGTCGATAGCTTATCAGTGATTGATGTACAAGGAGGATTTTTACCTTTTTTAGAATTGTACTAGGGGTAAATTTCCCCTACTATATAAAGGGGAAGTTTCTTATTCAATAGACACATTGTAACATGTATATCAAGGTAATATAAACTTATTTCTCTACTTTCTAACTATTGAAAGGTTCTTATTTTAATCACAACTGGTTTGGTTATTTATTTTATCTTTAATTCGTTTATCTAATATTTTTAATTATTTGTGTTGAATCAGTCCACATATCCTTAAAACCGTATACAAAATTTAATTGTTATTCGTTTTAAGGGTAAACAAATATAATTAAGATGTATCTTATATATATATATATTATTTGTGTTATAATGCTATATTATCAATTCATAAATTTAAAAAATTAAAAATCTGTCTCGAGGCTTTCGCATGACCCCGTATTAAGTAAAACAACCCGCCTCAACGGTCCATCATATAAAATGTTAGGCACTCATTATGCGAGGTTGAACTATTTTTATTAATTACCCACGTTTGTCAAATTCTAAATAATTATTACCTCTGACATAACATAAACCGAACTCAGTTAATAATTACTACTCCTATCATTTAGGTAGATTGACTTATTAAATAGACAATCATTCTTTCATTAAATTTTATTAGTGGGATCTTTTTTACATATCTTGATTTGAATTTTTTATTATTTTTTGTTAAATGTTAATACTGTATTTGTTTTTTAGAATACTTACATAGCAAACAACAACAACTTGTAAAGCAAATACTCCAGTAGAGAAAACACTAATATATCAATTGATCAATGCCAATGAGACATCATTCAGTAATATAAAAGATCAAGTTGACCAAGTTATAATTTATTCCAGTAGTACCAGCGCGAAATTTCTACACAATATTTGTGGATTCAATTTTCACGGTTGTAGCTATTGGGAATATAACTAATGACCTTACAAAAGTTTTGAATTCCCTTGACCATTAAGCTATGCTTTGGTTATGTCAAAGATATTCAAAACATAATATATAAAGGTAAAAAACAGATTTTGCCTTACATATACAGTGTAATTTTTTGACGAACGGGGTTCGGGTGAACACCCTTCCGCCCCCTTAATCCGCCCCTGCTTTCCTCCCATGTAATAAGAAAAAATTGAAGAGAATGCTAATTTAAAGATAATATGGTCAATTTCATTGTTAATTAATGTTAAAAGATGGATTCTTCTGAACCGGAGGAAGTTTCACAACTATCCAGTATTTAATAACTAGTTAAGGTAACCCGTGCTACGCACGTGCCCAATAATACTACTAAATGTTGAAGTCAAAATAGCAGGGCTTAGCAACTTTTCAGACGGATAATTAAAAAATAGTTGGCATTTACAAAGAAAAATAACCACTATTTTATGCGAAGATAAACTCCTAATAAAAATACCTTAACTGAAATACGACAAGTTCCAGCATAATATGCTCCAACATAATATGCTAGATTTTGGAGCTCTTGCGTATAAACTTATAGCATATTATGTTGAAATTTCAGCATTCTCATATGTAAAAAAATTTGAACTCCTACATATTATGTGACAAAAATTTAATTAGCAATTGAATGATTTTTTTTCTCAACGTTGAAGTGTAATTTCAGTCTCATTATTAAAAAAAAAGACTCTTATATTAGAGTTCATCGACGACCAGTAAATATTCCAAAATCACTCAAAATCATTCATAAAATAGAAATATCATAATTTTACTTGAATATGAACGGTAGAATGTCATTGTTAGTTAAAAGGTAATTATTGTATATTACTGTAAGATATTTGAACCCCTTTTTCCTCATTCAGTAAAATTTTGTAAAAGAATTCCCCCCTAAATTACTTCTAATTATTTTGACTCTAACTTCTATAATACGAAGTATAGTTTTGTTTCAAAATATGTTGACCTCATTTTATTTTTTGTATAAGTTATTGTTCCTATTCTACTTGTAATGTGTATATCAATATAAGAAAACTTATACAAAAAAATTATTTGCAATTCTTTTAGATCTACCAAGTGTAAATTATTTTACCAAAGTTTGCTAATTTATGATTCGGAATAGAAAAGGTATATAATATTTCACTCCAAAGTATTTTTCTTGTTCATAAAAGATCCTTTTAATGATAGTTGTTTATGGTTTCTCAAACACAACTACACAAGTTATCCACCAATTAGTGTCATCAATATTTCTTAAAATAATGAACGGTTTACTTTCTTCAATTTTTTTATACCATTTACCTATATAAAGAATTCCACGTTCTAATTAGATCATTCTAATAGTTATAGCTTATGCACTTAGAAGTTTATTTTATTGATTTGTCTATTCATATTATAGGATCACCTTTTTTGTTCATTGAACTTATGATATTAACTTAATATAATTATAGAATTTTACTCTAGAAATAAAAAATAGATAATTGGTGCAATTTAGTTTAGATTTATAGCTACCAGCAAAATAATCACTTTGTATTTGCAAGTATTTTATTGTACTCAAGGGGAAGTTGTAGTACATTACAAATGTTATATAATCTTTGATAGGAGGTTCACAAAAATAATACTATGAATCTTGTAAAAATAACACTAAAGGATTTTTGTAGAATCAATTTTGTTTATAAGAGGGTCATTTGCTCAGTCAAAGAGGAAATAGGTTAATTTAGTAGCAATTATTTATAAACTAAGGGAGTTAATGGAATTTTACAATTAATCTAAGATACATGTGTAACAAACAATTAAGGAAAATGAGGTCCAAAGAAGAGTATAGGGTTGTGTAGGGTAGGGGCTCATTGTTTGGGAAGGGAATCTATTTTGTCATATGTGATAAAAACGGATGCTGACAACATAAGTTGAGGGATAAATTGGTCACTACAATCATAAATTCTACCGTAAATCCTTTTTTAAGCTAATTACAGAATTACCCTCCTGGGCCAAGGCCAGCTTTTAAGCTAACAGCTGAAGCTGAAGCACACATGTTGGTTGACCTCAAGCTACTCAAACTGTGGCTTATATATAAGTAGAAAACATTACAAAATATTAATAGCATTAATGAATTAACAAAAGCAGCAACAAAATATTTACATTCCAATCCATAATGGAATCGTAGACCGTAAATCACGCTTGTACCAATCCTTTCCTATTTTATAGCTAATAAAAAAATATTGCTCCAATTTTGGCCAAATGACTTATTCTTAATTTGTTGTAACGATTCCTTCCATACATGGACTGATCTTTAATTTTCTACCATCAAAATCTAGTAAAAATAATATTTTTTGGTATTAAATCTACAACTTTGTCTCTATTATACAACTTATTTATTTTTTTGTTTACCTTATACATCCTGTATATCATGAAAATTTATATAGTCCAAGTAGAGGCGGACCCATGTGTATGGGTGAGGGGTCATCGGACCCCGTAAACTACAGATGAAATCTTGTATATATACACGTATATACCTTGAAAATAGTAAATTTAAAGCAGTTGGCACCCTGAATACTAGAAGCATTTAGGGGGCACTGGTTGAACAGAATAATATGTCTCCGTGGCGTAAAAATTCTGTGTCCGCCTCTGAGCACATGAAATGTAATGTTATATATGTGGTATATGTACATTGTAAACCATGCATGCTTATTCACTCACATATGATATAATTTACCATAAACCATGTATGGTATAATAAAAAATCTTAGGAATATCATTATGTATAATTAACAATAACGTATAATTTTAGGATAAATTAGGTATGTTATTTGTAATACGTTATATATTGACTTATTCTGTGCTTCATGTATATTTATTTTATATATGTAGGATAAATAATACCACATATATATTTACTAGCAGGTTAGCCCGGGCCCAATAGTTGTTTAAAGATGTTACAAAAAGCAACAATAAGCAAAATAAAAGAAGTAACAACATTCCACAATAACCAAATATGAGCTAAGTTAAGCTGTTGAGCTTGAACATTTATTCTATAGGAACATCCGTAGTAGTCCTAAGTGACAGATATTTGATAAACTCTTACTGAAAGATAGTATCAAAATATAATAATTGTTTTCGTACACAATTAAAAAAATAGCATGGAAGTTCAACTATTGGGTCATCACTTATTTTAAAAGTAAATTCTGCGTTTTGAGACCTTAAAAACCACTTTCGGCATCACCTCGATTTGCGTGTGCAGTCGGGCGCGTAGCCGGAAAGCCATTTTGTGAAAATCTGTGAAAAATGATGAATTTTGCATTTAAAATGAGTTTAAGTTGACTTTAGTCAATATTTTGGGTAAACGGACCCGGACCCGTAATTGGACGGTCCCGGAGGGTCCGTAGGAAAATATGGGACTTGGGCGTATGCCCGGAATCGAATTTCGAGGTCCCAAGCCCGAGAAATGAATTTTTAAAGAAAATTATTTTCTGAAATTATTTATGAGTTGGAGAAATGAATTGTGATTAAAACTTAATGGTATCGGGCTCGTATTTTGGTTCCGGCGCCCGGTACAAGTCTTATATGTGATTTAAGGTAAGTCTGTGAAATTTGGTAAGAAACGGACTTGAAACGACGTGAATCGGACCGTTTTTGAGAAAATTGAAAATTTGAAGTTCTTAAGAAAATTTCATGATTTGACGCTAAATTCATAGTTGTTGATGTTATTTTAGTGATTTGAACACACGAACGAGTCTGTATGATGTTTTTAGGTTGGTGTGCATGTTTGGTTTGGTGCCCCGAGGGCTCGAGTGAGTTTTGGATAGGCCACGAGGTGGACTCTGGACTTGGTAAATTGCAGTTTTTTTGGCTGTGCGAAGCCTGGCTCGCAAATGCGAAGGCTGAGTCGCAAATGCGAAACAACCCAGGCCAGCTCTTCCTCGTAAATGCGAGATTTGCTTCGCAAATGCGATACGCCCCTTTTGGGCCTGTTATCGCAAATGCGATCCTTTGTTCGCATTTCCCAACTCGCAAATGCGAGAACCATTTCGCAAATGCGAACATAGTAGAGGATTGCGAACCCTGATCGCAATTCACCTATCTGTAACCTGCAATTTTATAACTCAACCGAAAATCTCCCATTTTTCACACTCTTTCAAAACCAAAACGCTCTTGGGCGATTTTTCAAAGACAACTCTTCTTCCAAATCGATTGTAAGTCAACTTTAACTCGTTTCCTTCAATTATTAACATCTTTTCACATGATTTCAACTCAAAATCAATGATTTTCATGGGGAAATTGAGCGTTTTGGGTAGAACCTAGATTTTTCAAAAAATTAGGGATTTGGACCCCGATTTGAGGTCCGATTTCAAAACAAATTATATATTTGGATTCGCGGGGGAATGGGTAATCGGATTTTGGTTCGAACCTCGAGTTTTGACCATGTGGGCCCGAGGGCGATTTTTGACTTATTGGGCAAAACTTTGGAAAACTCATTTTCATGCATTGGAATTGATTCATTTAGCGTTTATTGATGTAATTAAGTAAGTTGTGGCTAGATACGAGTGAGTTGGTGGTAGAATCAAGGGGTAAAGTGATAGTTGAGACGTGAATTGTGTTCGTGGCATCGAGGTAAATGTTTGGTCTAACCTTAGTTTGAGGGATTAGGAGTCGAGTCCTATCTGCTATGTGGTATTTGTCGAGTACGACGTATAGGCATGGTGACGAGTATCTATACGTTGGTGTCAAGCATGCCCATGAGTATTATATTGTGATTATTATGGCTTCGTTGTATTATTCATGCTTTGATGATGATTTCTATTGTTGGGCAAAGTTGTGGAAGTAATTGTGACATTTGAACATTGAGGAGCGTTGACTCGAGTTGTACAATAAAATGTGAAAGTATAAGTGGAAATAAATTTTTTTAGAGCATTGGTTCAAAATTGTGAAGTGAGTTATGAAGTAAAAGTGGAAAAGAGAAGAGAATCATTATATTAACTCCCTTGCCGGGATATTGTTGTTTTTCATGTTATCTCCCTTACCGGGATGTTGAGGTTTCTTTTGATGTTATTCCTTTGCCGGGACTTGATTGTTGAACTATTGTTCCCTTGCCGAGATTCTTATTGTAATTTCATTTATTCCGATGCCCTATTATTTGTGATTGTTGTTTGGATGAGGAAGAGTGTTAAAGCACAAAGGGTGATGCCGTAAATTATTTTGGTGAGAGAGTGTTAAAGCACGAACGGTAATGCCGTGTATGATTTGTGAGGAAAAAGTGTAAAACACGAAGGGTGATGTCGTGCCGCATGATATACCATTCCATGCCGATTATATTGATTATATGGTGAGGACAAGAGTAAAAGCATGAAGGGTGATGCCGTGCACATTTTCATTACTTGATTGCTTTGGTGAGGACGAGAGTAAAAGCACGAAGGGTGATGTCGTGCACTTATTGAATTCTGATTCTTTGTTGGTATATGAGACATGTTGTTTCTTTCAATTTCCTGTTGTCTTTCTATTCTAAATTGATAGTTCTCCCTCCCATACTTGACCGTATATTTCTGTTCTTCTTTTCCGCTGTATATAGTTAAATTGCTTAGGTTTATTTGGTAGTCTAGTCCTAGCCTCGACATTACTTCGCCGAGGTTAGGCTAGGCACTTACTAGCACATGGGGTCGATTGTGCTCATACTACACTCTACACTATGTGCAGATCCCGGAGCAGCAACATTTGGACCGTAGATTGGGTGGCTGCCTTTAGTCCACGCGGAGATCCAAGGTAGACCTGTAGGCGTCCACAGGCCCTGGCGTCTCCCTCTATCCCTTTATTCTCGTTTTATTTCCTTAATTCAGAAACAATGTAACGTTTATTTTTCAGACTTTGTATGTAGCATTCTTAGATCGTCTATGAACTGTGACACCAATTCTGGGTAGTAGAGGTTCAAATAATTGTATTGGATTCGTGTTCAGACAGTTTATTGCGTTTTCTCCCGCTTATGTTAAATTCCGCTGTTTAAATGTTATTGCTTCACAATTGTTAAGGAATATAAAATAGGTAAAAAGGTAATTTGTTCAATTGTCGACTTGCCTAGCTCACATCAGTAGGCGCCATCACGACTCCCGAGGGTAGGAAATCCGGATCGTGACAAATTGGTATCAGAGCTCTAGGTTACATGAGTCTCACAGTTCACAGACAAGCTTAGTAGAGTCTGAGGGATCGGTACGGAGACGTCTGTATTTATCCCCCAGAGGCTACAGAGTTAGGAAAAACTTCACATTTATTCTTTCCTGTCGTGCGGTTTGGTTTCTCAATGCTAATTGAATTTTTGGTGGGCCCAGCTTAGGTCCTAGAGGGGTTTATTGCTACCCTAGTACTCTAGGATGCTCTGGTCCGTGTGATGGGCATTATGGAGTGTGTCACCCGGGCAAGCTTGCTTCCTGTAGCACCATCCGTCTCTCAGGCTAGAGGAGGAGCCCAGATTCCTGCTACTCGCACTCCAGAGCAGGTAGCTCCCCAGTTCCAGACTCCAGTAGTTCAACCAGTTGGATTAGTTCAGTCGGGTGTGGTAGCTCAGACCGGTGATAGAGCAGCTATGTTTGCCTATGCTTTGTGGAGATTGGACAGGTTCACCAAGCTCTTCACTACTACTTTCAGCGGTGCATCTTCTGAGGATCCCCAGGATTATCTAGACAGCTGTCATGAGGTTCTCAGGAACATGGGGATAGTAGAGACCAATGTGGTCGGTTTTGCTACTTTTTGCTTGTCTAGATCCGCCAAGACTTGGTGGAGAGATTATTGCTTGGCTAGACCAGCCGGATCGTCAGCTTTGACTTGGGAGCAGTTTACTCAACTATTTCTGGAGAAGTTTCTCCCTATTACTTAGAGAGAGATCTATCGGAGGCAGTTTGAGCGTCTCCAGCAGGGTTCCATGACAGTTACTCAGTATGAGACCAGATTCATCGACTTGGCCCGTCATGCTCTTATCATACTTCCCACCGAGAGAAAGAGAGGGTGAGGAGGTTCATTGAGGGACTTATTCAGTCGATTCGATTTCAGATGGCCAGGGAGACTGGGAGTGAGATTTCTTTCTAGGAGGCGGCCAATATGGCCAGGAGAGTTGAGATGGTTCTATCGCAGGGAGGTGGTTAGGGGTCTGACAAGAGGCCTCGTCATTCAGGCCAATTCAGTGGTGCATTCGTCTGGAGGCAAAGATTCGTATGGTAGAGGTCATCCTCCTAGGCCTTTTCAGTCAGCACTTCAGGTTTCTCATGGTGCTTCAGGTGGTCGTGGTTCCCATATGTGTATTCTGATCAGCAGCCCTATAGTGCACCACCAGCTCCTATTAGTGCACCGCCGCTTCAGAGTTTTCGGGGTGGTCATTCAGGTCGTCAGGGTCAGTAGTCTCAGCAGCCGAAGGCTTGTTACACTTGTGGTGATATGGGTCACATGGCTAGGTTTTTCCCTCGAGCACCGAGCAACTCTCAGCATCAGGGTTCCCGTGCCATAGTTCAGGCACCGAGTGTTCCACAGCCCGTCCAGCCAGCTAGAGGTGGGGGTAGAGGTGCTAAAGGTGGAGGTAGAAGTATTAGAGGTGGAGCTCAGGCTGCTAGAGGTGGAGGCCAGCCAGCAACAGGCCGTCCCAGAGATGTAGTTCAAGGTGGTGGGGGCCAACCCCAATGTTATGCTCTTCCAGCTAGGCCCGAGGCTGAGGCTTTCGATGCAGTTATCACACGTACTGTTCTGGTTTGTAGCAGAGATGCTTCAGTTTTATTTGATCCGGTATCTACGTACTCCTATGTGTCATCTTATTTGCACCGTATCTGGTCATGCCTAATGATTCTTTGAGTGCTCCTGTTTATGTGTCTACACTGGTGGGTGATTCTATTGTAGTAGATCGAGTCCATAGTTTATGTGTAGTTGCGATTGAGGGTCTTGAGACTCGTGTAGATTTACTTCTTATGGACATGGTTGATTTCGATGTCATATTGGGGATGGACTGGTTATCACCTTATCACGCTATCTTGGACTACCATGCCAAAACTGTGACCTTAGCCTTACCGGGTTTACCTTGTTTAGAGTGGAGAGAGACTCCTGGTCATTTTACCCACAGTGTTATATCTTATATGAAGGCTCGACGTATGGTCGAGAAAGGGTGTTTGGCCTATTTGGCCTATGTTCGTGATTCTAGTGCTGAGGTTCCTTCTATTGATTGTCACACCTCCTTTTTCGCCCCGCGAGGATACAGGAGTTTTTTCCAATTAAAATACATTGAACGGGATTTGTTTAATTATTTCAGAGTCTCCACTTGGGAGATTTAGGATGTCCCAAGTCACCGGTTTAATCCCGAATCGAGGAAAAGAATGACTCTGTATTACAGTCCGCGAACCAGAAATCCGGATAAGGAATTCTGTTAACCCGGGAGAAGGTGTTAGGCATTCTCGAGTTCCGTGGTTCTAGTACGGTCGCTCAACTGTCATATTCGGGTTGTTTACCTGATTTTAATTCATATTGAACCTATGTGCAAATTTAAACCTCTCACCGCTTTTACTATTGTTATTTTTTAACAGAGAATTGTAACGTTGGGAGAACGCATCTTGAGCCACGTCACATCAATGTACCCGTGGTTATCGACACGTTCCAACTTCGTTGAGATTTAGATTTGGGTCACATAAATGTGCACCCGAGTTTAGGAAAATAACCTTATTAAATACGCGCCCAAAGATACTAACGCGTTTGTTATTTTGAGAAAAGCCGTAAAAATCGCTATGCGGCCTGTCTCGAAATCTAAGCATTGGGAATAACTATCCATTGAGGGCCTCGCAATTTGTAATTTATTAGGCGAGGCACGCCTCACTTATTTTAAAAGGGCTAATCAGCCGCTTCTTATTTATTATTTTTTTTAAAAAAGAATTTGCAACGTCGTGGAAATGTATCTCGAACCACGTCACAATCAATGTACCCGTGATTAAAGACACATTTCGACTTGGTTGATATTTGGATTTGGGTCACACAAATGTGCACCCGAATTTAAGAAAGTAAATTATTAAAGGGGCGCGCCTAAAGCGACTAGCGTATTGTTATTTTTGGGAAGGCCGTAAAATTCACTAAACGGCATGTCCAGAATTCTGAGTATTTTGATATATATACATTTAATGAGGGCCCCGTAGTTTGTGTGTCTTATTTGGCGAGGCTCTTCTCATCATTTTATTAAAAGGGCAATCCTAAAAGTGACTATGGTTTTCTATTAAATTTGTCTCTAAACATGAAAGAAGACAAAGTCCTAATTAGTTTACATGCTTGAAAAGTCCGGGCCTTTTAATAATTTTTGCATATTTGATTAGTTCTGAAATGTCGTTACAAAGTAAAAACATACAGGAATACTGGCATGATTCGAGCCATAAGAAATCGCTAACTCACCAAATCACGCCTGCCTATCCTTACTTGTTACTTTAACTAACAACCTTAGACTCACAACTACGCCTCTTTTTCCTTAAAACGTTGCAGTACTTTTTTAAGTAACAATTGATGGTAAGATTAATGCTAAGATCTAGTTGACCAAGAACTCAAACAATCATGCTATAATCCAAGATTAGTTAACAACCTACTAGATATTTCAGGGATCAAACCACAAGTGCTACTTTACAAATTATCGGAAGTTATATCCAACATCCATTACATGGTCAAGTTCTGATTGAATACGAGCTAAACTACGTTATTCCAATAACATGATCTAACGCATAGCAGTTTTCAGCAGCCCATTACAAACAACTAAAATGACGAGACTATTTTTTACGAATTACAGAATTAATAATGCTTTAAGGAACTTAAAAAAACAGTAACAACAAGTTTCAAACAAACAGATTGCTTTTCTGGTTTTCATTTCAACTTCAACTTTTCACATGAATTCATGCTTCACATTTTCAGCTTACAACAGCCATGTTAAAGTCGTGTACCTGGTATTGAAAACAAGAACAGAGGAAGGTGAGGATCAGCGGTAGTAGCAAACAACAAAACAACAACAGTAGTAGCTAAAATAGCCCAGCAACAGATTAAAACCCAGCAGTAACTTCAGAAAATACCAAACAGCAGCACCAAATGCACCAGAAAATCCAAGAATGCAACCCAAATACCAACAACAATATAAACACCCACAATATGACCAAAACTTGAGTTTGCAACAAGAGATAGACCAGCAGACTTTCAGAAAATTCCCACAGCTCTCGATGAAACAGTAACAGAGGTAAATACTGATTTCAACAGTAAAAGGGAAGCAAATTTTTCTTCTTTAAATATCAAACCCATTAAACTTTAGTGTAAAATTTTTAGCCTACTTAAATCTCTAGCTTCAACACTCTTGTTTTTCTCTGGCTTCTCAGGATCCAAAAAAAAACCAGCCTCCTTTTGTTCTAAATGAGCCTATTTATAGGCAAAGTAGGCAAGCACCAGGCTGCCTTGATACCTTCAGACCTTAACTCTGCCCATACCCCTTAACTTCCCATGCCTAAGTATCTTTTCTTGATGCCCTATATTGTTCCCCATGCTTGTCCTATTGTTCTAATCAAGAGTTATGAGTTTATTAGAGTATTCATTTAAAACTCCCATACTCTTATGTCTTGTTCCCCATTGTCATTAGATTAATAGTATTTTAATTAACCACTTGACAGACCCTTAAGTTAATTCTAATAAAACCTTGTCAAATGCAAAATTACCCTTAACCCCCTAAAGATTACTGTTATGCCCTAACTCTTAATAGTCAGTATATAAACCCCTCTAAATTCAACTAATCACTGATTACTAACTATCAGATTATACAACTATGACCAATTCAATCCTATCCAAACACACAAAATGATTTCAGACATAAGGGATGAGGGAATGAGGTTCATGTGGCCTTAAAATAAGCGAGCCAGTTTGATTCAAAGAAGCAATTGGATACATTCAACAACTTCAACTCAATCACATAAGAACAGAAAAGAAGCAGAAATGACAAACACTGGAATGAGTCAAAGAGATAAACTATTGTCATGCTTCCTCCTTCTTTTAATCATACTAAACGACGATATTTAAACATTCGATTACACGCTATAACGAATAACAATTAATCGATACACCATTAGACTCAACAGGGCACCTATATGAACCACTTGACACTATTAATCAGATTAAACACGTAGTCCATCACGATAGGTACAACTAACAGACAAACAAAAGACTCGACTAGATAAAAGGTCTTATGAAGACGGACAGAATTAAAAGAGAAATGATAGAAAAATCAAACAAATTAAACTAACATGTAAACAAACACAAATAGCACACAAACAGAAGGAAAGAAAGGAGAAATTACCTCGGAAGCTTAAGAACAAAAATGACCCATGCTCGAACTGGACTCGACCTCTTTGAGGTCGAAGGGACTTTAATTGAAGTGTCCTCAACTGAGAACACCTCAATTAAGGTCTATTAGACCCCAACTCTTCCTTTAAACTGGACAGACCCCCATGGTTTTGATTCTAGGGTTCATACGGTCCGATTTGGGGCTCAAAGGTCTCTACCTAGATTCGAACCAAACCAAGCTTGGTTTGGTTACGAGTGAGGCCAGGGGAGTGACTGGTGTGAATTTGGGGTCGGTTGGTGTAGATCAGGTTTTTGCTCGAACCTTCAAATGAAGATTCGAGACGTTCGGGGAAGATTCGAGGTAAGCTGAGTATGGATTTGGAGAGAGGGGGTCATGGTGGTTCAGGGGTGTAATTTTGGCTGGCATCGGAGCCGACGCCGCCGGGTTTTCAGGCGAAGGAAAAGGTGGCGGCTAGGGTTTCAAGAAGGGTTCAAGTCTCTGAACTCAAAGACGAAGAGGGGGGTTTGGCTATGGGGGCTGGGTAGGTGTTTTAGGCTTATATAGTGGGTGGGGTTTTTAATTCTGGCCGTTTGATCAAACGAGATCGACGGCCTGGATCATTTGCTTGAGTGGAAACGGTGTCGTTTGGTTAAGTGGAGACTGGGTCGACCCGGGCTGGAATGGATCGGGTATCTGGGAGGCCTCAGAGCCGTTAGATCAATAGAGATGGATGGCTCGGATCTAAAACGCCTATACGGCGTCATTTAGACTTATACGGGAGTCGCACTGGACCGTTCGATCAACGGCTCAGATTGAGAGCATCTAAACGACGTCGTCTGGTCCTTCTAAGAGACCCGGTCATGTGGACTGGGTCAATGTATCGATTTGGGCCTGATTTCTATTTGAATTTTTGGCCCAATCTGAGTTTTTTTCATTTTTCAACTTTTCTTTTTCTTCTTTTAATTTTCTAATTTAAACACAATTCCTAATTAAATTGTAAAATCAAAAATAAAACTACACAAATATTAATTAATACTTACAACAATTAACACACAAATTAAAACCTTAAAATAAAATCACACAATGACAACGAATAGAATAAAAAGGTATATTTTTTTTGTGATTTTCCTTTTAGAGCCAAATGATGGTTTAATTAATTCCTAAATGCATAATTAAATCCTAAATATGCATGCAATATGTATTTTTGTATTTTTTCAATTAACTATAATAAGGTAAACATTTTACGGACAAAATAATTACCAAAAATGTCACGCGAATTCTCAAAATTGTACCCGAAGGCAACTTGCTTCATTTCTCGATTTCTTTTGGAGTAATTTCCGTGAAGCAAAAATCACGTGCTCACATTGATTATGTGCCTATTGTTCGCAAGTTTCTTGAGGTATTTCCTTTGGACCTGCCCGGTATGCCGCCCGATAGGGATAATGATTTTTGTATTGATTTGGCTCCGGGCACTCAGCCCATTTCTATCCCGTCGGATCGTATGGCCCCGCCTGAGTTGAAGAAGTTGAAGGAGCAATTGCAAGACTTGCTTGAGAAAGGTTTCATTAGACCCAGTGTTTCGCCTTAGGGTGCGCCAGTGTTGTTTGTTAAGAAGAAGGACGGATCGATGAGAATGTGTATTGACTATCGGCAGTTGAACAAGTTTATAATCAAGAATAAGTATCCGTTGCCGAGGATTGATGATTTGTTTGATCAGCTTCAGGGTGCCAAGGTATTTTCGAAGATTGACTTGAGATCTGGCTACCATCAGTTGAGGATTAGGGCATCTGATGTCCCTAAGACAACTTTCCGCACTCGGTACGAGCATTATGAGTTCTTGGTGATGTCATTCGGGTTGACAAATTCCCCAACAACTTTTATGGATTTTATGAACCGAGTGTTCAGGCCTTACTTGGATTCGTTCGTGATAGTCTTCATTGATGATATTTTGATCTATTTCCATAGCCGGGAGGAGCACGAGCAGCATCTTAGAGTGGTTTTTCAGACTTTGAGGATAGTCAATTGTATGTTAAGTTTTCGAAGTGTGAGTTTTGGTTGAGTTCAGTTGCATTCCTGGGTCATGCTGTGTCAGCAGAGGGTATTCAGGTTGATCCGAAGAAGATTGAGGTAGTCAAGAACTGGCCTAGACCAGCATCAGCCATAGAGATCAGGAGTTTCTTGGGATTGGCAGGCTACTATCATTGGTTTGTGGAGGGGTTTTCATCTATCGCAGCCCTGATAACCAGGTTGACCCAGAGGGGTGCCTAGTTCAGATGGTCGGACGAGTGTGAGGCGAGCTTTCAGAAGCTCAAGACAACTCTGACTATGGCATCGGTGTTGGTTTTTCCCCCAGGTTTAGGGCCTTATACAGTTTATTGTGATGCATCTCCTATTGGACTTGGTGCGACGTTGATGCAGGATGGCAATGTCATTGCCTATGCTTCGCGGCAGTTGAAGATTCATGAGAAGAACTATCCAGTTCATGATTTGGAGTTAGCATCCATTGTTCACGCGTTGAAGATTTGGAGGCATTATCTGTATGGTGTGGCATGTGAGGTGTTCACGGATCATAAGAGTCTGCAGTATTTGTTCAAGCAAAAGGAGTTGAATTTAAGGCAAAGAAGGTGGTTGGAATTGTTGAAAGACTATGATATGACCATCTTATACCATCCGGGAAAAACCAATGTGGTGGCCGATGCTTTGAGTAGGAAGTCAGCCAGTATGGGTTGTCTTGCTTATATTCTGGTCAGTGAGAGACCGCTTGCTTTGGATGTTCAGGATTTGGCCAATCAGTTCGTGAGGTTGGATGTTTCTGAGCCCAGTCATATGTTAGCTTGTACGGTCGCTCGTTCCTTTTTATTGGAGAGTATCCGTGATCGGCAGTGTGATGATCCCCGTTTGTGTGTCCTTAGAGACACGGTGCAGCACGGAGGTGCCAAGCAGGTTACTTTAGGTGATGATGGAGTTTTGAGATCACAGGGTCGAATTTGTGTGCCTAATGTGGATGGGCTTCGAGAGTTGATTTTAGAGGAGGCCCATAGTTACCAGTACTCTATTCATCCAGGTGCCGCGAAGATGAATCAGGATTTGTGGTAACATTATTGGTGGAGAATAATGAAGAAGGATATCGTTGCATATGTGTCTTGGTGTTTGAACTGTCAGCAGGTTAAGTACGAGCATTAGAGGCCTGGTGGTTTGTTTCAGAGGATTGAGCTTCCCGAGTGGAAGTGAGAGCGAATCACTATGGACTTCATTGTTGGACTCCTACGGACTCAGAGGAAGTTCGCCGCAGTATGGGTTAATGTTGATAGGTTGACCAAGTCAGCACATTTCATTCCTGTGGCAGTCTCCTACTCTCCCGAGAGGTTAGCTGAGATCTATATCCGGGAGATTATTCGTCTTCATGGTGTGCCCGAGTCTATCATTTCGGATTGAGGTACGTAGTTTACCTCCCATTTCTGGAGAGCAGTTCAGCGAGAGTTGGGCACACGGGTTGAGTTGAGCACAACGTTTCATCCTCGGAAGGACGGGCAGTCCGAGCGGACTATTCAAATTTTGGAGGATATGCCCCGAGCTTGTGTCATTGACTTTAGAGGCTCGTGAGATCAGTTTTTTCCTTGAGCAGAGTTTGCCTACAACAACAACTACCAGTCGAGTATCCAGATGGCTCCTTATGAGGCTTTGTATGGTAGGCGGTGTCGATCGCCAGTTGGATGGTTTGAGCCAGGAGAGGCTCGGTTGTTGGGTACGGATCTGGTTCAGGATGCCTTGGACAAGGTCAGGATTTTTCAGGATAGGCTTCGTGCATCTCAGTCCAGGCAAAAGATTTATGCTGACCGTAACGTTCGTGATTTGGCATTCATGATCGGTGAGCGGGTATTGCTTCGAGTGTCGCCTATGAGGGGCGTGATGAGATTTGGAAAAAAAGGCAAGCTTAGCCCTAGGTTCATTAGCTCGTTTGAGATTCTTGATCGAGTGGGAGAGGTGACTTACAGACTTGTATTGCCGCCGAGCTTATCAACCATACATCCAGTGTTTCATGTGTCCATGCTTCGGAAATATCACGGCGATCCATCCCATGTGTTAGATTTCAGCACTGTCCAGTTGGACAAAGACTTGTCTTATGAGGAGGAGCCGGTAGCTATTCTAGACCGGCAGGTTCGTCAGTTGAGATCGAAGAGTTTTCCTTCTGTTCGTGTTCAGTGGAGAGGTCAGCCCGCTGAGGCATCGACCTGGGAGTCCGAGTCCGATATGCGGAGCCGTTATCCCCATCTTTTCCCTGACTCAGGTACTTCCTTCTTCTGTCCGTTCGAGGACGAATAATTATTTTAGAGGTGGAGGATGGGTCATCACTTGTTTTAAAAGTGAATTTTGCGTTCCGAGGTCTTTAAAACCTCTTTCGGCATCACCTTGATTTGTGTGCGCAGTCCGAGCGCGTAGTCGGAAAGCCATTTTATGAAAATCTATAAAAGATGATGAATTTTACATTTAAAATGCGTTTAAGTTGACTTCGATCAACATTTTGGGTAAACGATCCAGATACGTGATTGGACGGTCACGGAGGGTCCGTAGAAAAATATAGAACTTGGGTGTATGCCCGGAATCGAATTCCGAGGTCCCAAGCCCGATAAATGAATTTTTAAAGAAAATTATTTTCTGAAATTGTTTATGAGTTTTGGAAATGAATTGTGATTAAAACTTGATGGTATCAGGCCCGTATTTTGGTTCCGGCGCCTGGTACAGATCTTATATGTGATTTAAGGTAAGTCTGTGAAATTTGATAAGAATCACACTTGAAACGACATGAATCAGATCGTTTTTGAGAAAATTGGAAATTTAAAGTTCTTAAGTAAATTTCATGATTTGATGCTAAATTCATAGTTGTTGATATTATTTTAGTGATTAACACACGAACGAGTCCGTATGATATTTTTAGGTTGGTGTGCATATTTGGTTTGGAGCCCCGAGGGCTCGGGTGAGTTTTGGATAGGCCACGAGGTGAATTTTGGACTTGGTGAATTGCAGTTTTTTTAGCTGATGTGATCAGGCCCGCAGGCTTCGCATTTGCGAATCCTGGCTCGCAAATGCGAGTTCGCAAATGCGAAGGCTGAGTCGCAAATGCGGAACAGCCCAGGCTAGCTCTTCCTCGCAAATGCGAGATTTTCTTTGCAAATGCGATACGCTTCTTTTGGGCCTGTTATCGCAAATACGATCCTTTGTTCGCATTTCCCAACTCGCAAATACGAGAAACCCTTCACAAATGCGAACATAGCAGAGGTCGGGGTTAGCAATTGCGAACCTTGGTCACAATTCCCATATCTGCAACCTGCAATTTTATAACTTAACCGAAAATCTCCCATTTTTCACACTTTTTCAAAACCAAAACACTCTTGGGCGATTTTTCAAAGACAACTCTTCTTCCAAATCGATTGTAAGTCAATTTTAACTCGTTTCTTTCAATCATTAACATCTTTTCACATGATTTCAACTCAAAATCAATGATTTGCATGAGGGAAATTGGGTGTTTTGGGTAGAACCTAGGTTTTTCAAAAATTGGGGATTTGGACCTCGATTTGAGGTCCGATTTCAAAACAAATTATATATTTGGGTTCGTAGAGAATGGGTAATCGGGTTTTGGTTCGAACCTCGGGTTTTGACCATGTGGGACCGGGGACGATTTTTGACTTTTTGGGTAAAACTTTGGAAAACTCATTTTCGTGCAATGGAATTAATTCATTTAGCGTTTATTGATGTAATTAAGTAACTTGTGGCTAGATACGAGCAAGTTGGTGGTAGAATCAAGGGGTAAAGCAATAGTTGAGACATGAATTGTGTTCGTGGTATCGAGGTAAGTATTTTGTCTAACCTTAGCTTGAGGGATTAGGAGTCGAGACTTATTTGCTATGTGGTATTTGTCAAGTACGACATATAGGCATGCTGACGAGTATTTATACGTTGGTGTCAAGCATGCTTGTGAGTCTTATATTGTGATTATTATGGCTTCGTTGTATTATTCATGCTTTGATGATGATTTCTATTGTTGGGCAAAGTTGTGGAAGTAATTATGACATTTAAACATTGAGGAGCGTTGGCTCGAGTTGTACAGTGAAATGTGAAAGTATAAGTGGAAATTGAATTTTTTAGAGCATTGGATCAAAGTTGTGAAGTGAGTTATGAAGTAAAAGTGGAAAAGAGAAGAGAATCATTATATTAACTTCCTTGCCGGGATATTGTTGTTTTTCATGTTATCTCCCTTGCTGGGATGTTGAGGTTTCTTTTGATGTTATTCCCTTGCCGGGACTTGATTGTTGAACTATTGTTCCCTTGCAGGGTTTCTTATTGTAATTTCATTTATTCCCTTGCCCTATTATTTGTGATTGTTGTTTGGGTGAGGAAGAGTGTTAAAGCACAAAGAGTGATGCCGTGTATTGTTTTGGTGAGAGAGTGTTAAAGCACGAAGAGTGATGCCGTGTATGATTTGTGAAGAAAGAGTGTAAAGCACGAAGGGTGATGTCGTGCCGCATGATGTACCATTCCATGATGATTATATTGATTATATGGTGAGGACGAGAGTAAAAGCACGAAGGGTGATGCCGTGCACATTTTCATTACTTGATTGCTTTGGTGAGGACGAGAGTAAAAGCACGAAGGGTGATGCCGTGCATTTATTGAATTCTGATTCTTTATTGATATCTGAGATATGTTGTTTCTTTCAATTTCCAGATGTCTTTCTATTCTAAATTGATAGTTCCCCGCAGCATGTTACCCCTCCCATACTTGACCGTATATTTCTGTTCTTCTTTTCCGCTGTATATAGTTAAATTGCACAGGTTTATTTGGTAGTCTGGTCCTAGACTCGTCACTACTTCGCCGAGGTTAGGCTAGGCACTTACCAGCACATGGGGTCAGTTGTGCTGATACTACACTGCACTATGTGCAGATTCCGGAGCAGCATCATTTGGACCGTAGATAAGGTGGCTGCCTTTAGTCCACGTGGAGATCCAAGGTAGACCTGTAGGCGTCCGCAGGCCCTGGCGTCTCCCTCTATCCTTTTATTCTCGTTTCATTTCCTTAATTCAGAAACAATGTATCGTTTCTTTTTAAGACTTTGTATGTAGCATTCTTAGATCGTTTATTCCCGTTTCATTTCCTTAATTCAGAAACAATGTATCGTTTATTTTTCAGACTTTGTATGTAGCATTCTTAGATCGTCTATGAACTGTGACACCAATTCTGGGTAGTAGAGGTTCAAATAATTGTATTGGATTCATGTTCAGACAGTTTATTGCGTTTTCTCCCGCTTATGTTAAATTCCGCTGTTTAAATGTTATTGCTTCACAATTGTTAAGGAATATAAAATGGGTAAAAAAGTAATTTGTTCAATTGTCGGCTTGCCTAGCTCATATCAGTAGGCGCCATCACGACTCCCGAGGGTGGAAAATCCGAGTCGTGACAAACTGCCATGATAAATAATCACATTTCAGGAATCTCATAGGCAGTCTATGCCTTCTAGAAGTTGTAAGACTACAGTTCTACCAACAAAAGAAAGTAAACATAGCAGTCCAAAACGGAGTAGAAGAAATAGTTGTGCATCCAAACAGTAGACTGTTGTCATTACAAACAATCTTTCTTTATGAATAGTAATAAATGTTTTATCCATAGGGTAAAATTTAAATTCTCATTCCCAAATCAGTGTTCGAATGGGGTGGTATCAACCAGCATAGACAGTTGAGGCAACAATCATCAGTGAACAGCAGACAGTGGTAGGAAAATTTATCAGTCCTAGTTGAACCAAAAAGAACACTACACCACGCAGAAGCTATTTTTGTAAGACGCTAAGAAACTTCGAAATGGACATTTGCTGCTTCTCTGAGAGAAAATGCCACTATAGGCATGCCAACATCCTTGAGAGTTGAGACAATCTAGAAATGTGGCAATTTTGGGAGGCAATTCTCCATGATGATTCTATAACACCTTGCAGTACATAACAGTAGTTCTAAATCATTTGCACAGTCATATTGCAAAAGCATCAAGGTGAAAGATGTGAATGACAGGTTTACTTTGCACGCAAGGATTTCAAAACCTCAGAAGTTCCTTCTGTTCACAAAGATCAATAAAAAAAACTAATAGACTTCCACTGTTTTTTTCATTAACTCTTCATGAGCAAACTTTGCTTTTTAAATTCACAGGCATTTCATGTAATTTAAGTAAGTATCTTAAAGCCAAATCTCACAATGACAGATGACAATGTTTCATATATTAACTTAACTGAATGGGAACAAATCCAAAACCGAACAACTTTGAACAGAATTGCCATCAACGAAATACATTTTCAATGTATTCCAAGTTTTTCACTAACCAATTGAAGGTTTGCTAAACAATTTCTTATAGTAGTTATGATCAGTTTGATATATCATAAAATGTACTAAATAAATAAGAACAACAACAACAACCCAGTGAAAACCCACAACAGCAAACAAATAAAGTTTATAATTTTCCAGTATATTTGGATCTGGGATTTATTAGACCATGATGTGTTTGACAATGTCTTTCCAATGGGAAAAAATAAGAATTAGTTGTCTAATCCTTTATAACTTACCTATAATAGCTGATGAATAAATCACAAGTTAAATCTTAATCGGGCAAAGCTATGATTTCGATGAGGGAAAACAAAAAGTTACCAACTTCTATAAGATTACTTTTTTCTCATTTGACGAAAAAGTAAATAAGCAGAACTCAACATGTCAAAACTATAATATACTCAATAACAACCAATAAGCACTTCAAACGCAAATGTGATTAGATTTTATGCATTCAATCATTAATAACCATAAAAACTAAAGGCACCCGTGATGAGAAAATGATGCCATAAATTACCTCTGTTGCAATGTGACGTGGGTCTGGAATAAACCTTAAATCTAATTAGTTTGATGTTTTTTCAAAAACCCTGTCGCAAGTTTTGTAAAGATAATCTATTGTAGCGTTTGAATCACATTCCACCATAGCATAATAATATCTGCATAATACAAAAGAAGCAACTTTAAAAAGAAAACCATGGGAGATATAATGAAAGACATATAAACTATGAAACACATAATAGAGGAGCATAAGGAAAGAAGGAGAAGAAGCAGAATAAATTTCAAAAATGGTTTGTCAGTAATTTCTCACTTTTAATCAGCAAAAATTGCAAGAATCAGTCAAAGATACAAAAACAGAACGATATTGTCACCTAAGCTGACTAATTTCATAAGTACGTAATTTCTCATTATTACTGAGAATTTATTGGATTAACGACCAAACAGCTATAGAAGAATGCTAGTCCATAATGGCATATTGGCCTATCTAATCGTAACTCGAATCGAGCCAAATAGAATCCAATTCATAGATAAACATTGAAAGTAATAAAGTTGGTATCAAATATAAGATAGATAGATAGATATTTAACTATCATTATGAAAGAATAAATACCCTTTGTTAGCTTACGTGTGTCTCGTGCACACCTGAATCCAGCAATCTTTGTCTTTAGATGTTCTAATTCAGGTATTGTTGCTAAATATATTAATATTTTACATTCTACTTGCTCAAAAATTATGCAGAGTTTAATATTGAAAAATACATAATACATTAGTTATGCAAAGATTTGTACTAAAAAGGTTCTATACATCACATTAGTTAGAGATCTATGATGCAAATCCAATGGACTGTTATGATCAAATCGAGGTGCAATCCACATTTTTTCGGTGATGGATTGAGGTGCAGTCCACATTATGACTACAATACGGTACACATAAATTTTATTGATAAATAACAACTATCACTATCATACATGTGAAACAGATGCATGAACTTACAGGGGTCTCCCACATATTCTGACCATCTTTTATTTATTTTATTTTGCAAGTTCAACCGGAAAAGAAAAAAATTCTGACTGCAACTCCCTATCGGCAAAAGTTGAACAAATGAATTTCAAAGCTAATCAATACTTCTATGCAAAGCACCAGTTCATAGCTTTTTTTCGGCTGCACCTATTCATAAGTATTTTTGTGTTCACAATTGAATGCTCGGCATCATCTCTTAACAATATACTTCAGTATCAAGAAATGACAAATTGCTATTCCAAACGTTCTTCATACACATTAAAACACACCTAGTAAATGGTGAAGGAAAGCTGAATGAAATAAATTCCCCTCCCAAACAATTCAACAGGCTGCAGGTCAAAATTTATGTAAATAGGATTAGTTTAAGCAATTATAATTACATTGTTTTTATATATAGCAGTACTAATTACCATATAAAAAACAGAAGTTCCATTTGACACCTTTCCAGGAAAAATTTAAATTTTCATATTGAAAAGAAGAAAAAAGAACAAAGAAGATACCTTTACTCTACCCCAATCCATGTTAACAAATGTAAGCATCTTAGTTTCCTCGTCAATTTTAGAAGCTTTGAAGCGATGATTTTAGGTAAACACAAGCTAGTTTGAAATAACCGAGAAAGGAGTCGAGCAATCCATATGTTTGAACTTCAGAGCAAAAACCTAGTTAAACTAAATAAGGACTATAAACTGCTCCCTAATATCATATCAAAAACAGATAATATCAGTTAAGAGAACATTAAATTATTACCCGAACAGGGTCCATTTTAGTCGAGTGTGATTCTTCATCTTCAGTTGTTCCTACCTTCATATTAACTCATCATTTTCTCCATCAACTTCAGTCACATATTTGCTTATTGTATCCATTCCCTCCTTGAGAAGTAACCAGCAAAGAAATTAATCTCTAAAGAAAAGACAAAATAGTTGGAGGCAAAATTAGTTTAGACCAACATATGTATCATAATTCCACAAAAATCCTAACATAGAAAATAATTAAGATAGCAATCTGTACCAAAAAAGCAAAACTAATGTATAAAAAGACAGTAATTGAGGGAGTTAAAAAAGGCAGTAATGTGTAATAAATTAAATGAATTGAGGGAACTCATTTTTGGGGAAAGCAGTAATTGAATAAAAGAGCCTAAGCCATTAGTTTCAATCCTCCCTTTTCAAAGGAACTCTCAGGAACTTGCAGTACACCCCTTAGCCATCGTACACTGGGGAAATTAAACGTATTATAGAAAATTACAAAAAGAGGTAGCAGCAAGAACAGTTAGAGAATCAAAATTAAAATAAAATCTAAGCAATCTGATTGGAAGCAATTTCAAAGCAATGGATATATGAGAAGAAAAACGTTGTTGTATAGCCTATTTGGCAAACCTGTACATAGCAACAAATGACTTTTCACCATCATGTGTAGAAACTGACAAATATGCTTCAACTGTGTGCGTCAACTTTATACTGGGAATTCCGAAGTACATGTTCCACAAAAAAGATGGGTATTCTTGTGTGAAATTGTATGTCAAATTGTATGTTCAACTCTGTTTAGTTCAGCAGATGGTATACAGTAACATGTAAAAGATTCACAAGAAAGCCTTTTGAATGATTTCATCATAAACTATATTGTATATAGATATGGGTTTGGCAGCCGATAAACTATATTGTATATAGATATGGGTTTGGCGGCCGAATTAATATCTTAACACAATTGGAAGCTTTAAAGTTGGCCATGTAAAAACACTGATTCTCGTAAATATATACCAACAAAATCTAATGTTTGACCTTGTGCTTTATTTATAGTCATAGCAAAACACAGTCTTACTAGAAATTGTGTTCTTTTAAACTACACTGGTGATTTTTCATCTTCTGATGATATCAATGGTATTCTCGAAATGAACACATGTGTATTTTAAAGTCACTGCTTGTAATTTTTGCGCTTATAACATGTGTTTTAAAATCACAATATGTCAATCTTGTGCCATTGCATAAACCTTCACAAGGATTCAAATTTTGTAGTAGTATAATTGGACAATTTTCTTTCAATGTTAATCTGTAAGGAGGTAAACCAGCAGGATTTAAAGAATGTAAAAAATCTTCATACTGACTTTGATCATTCGATTCACATGTTTCATCAATTGCAACAAATGTTTTAGCTTCTTTTGGAAATTTTCCTATAAGCATATCATTTATTTCATTTGCAAAATCATTTTTCGTCGTCAAAATAACGCGGGAAGTTACAGAAGATGCATCACAGAAGAAAGCATGCATATTAGGAAATGTTGTTTCAAATAATGCATTCAAAGATTCCAGTTCAGTAGTATAAGGGACGATAAATGAATTTGAAATTTCAATTTTGTTTTCAGAAGTATGAGGTTCTTTTCCATTTTCTATTCTCATCAAATATTCACAAAAGGCAGGATCAGTTTTTGCACGCATGTTTTTTGATAGTTGTAATTTTTCAAGTCGGAGTCAAATGTCAGAATATAATAAAATTTTATGAATAAAATCTTCTCTTTTTCCGTTTCGAACTACTGGTAGAGTTTGTCTAAAATCACCTCTAAAGACAACAACTTTACCACCAAAAAGCACATTAATATTCAAGAGATCTTTCAAAAGTAGATCAAAAGTTTCAATCATTTTCTTTTTTGCCATCGATACTTTATCCCATATAATTAATTTTGCATCTCGAATCAAACAGGCAAGTCAACTTTGTTTGCTACTATTGCAACTAAAGTTTTCATCAATGTCAATGAAATTTTAAAACGGGAATGAGCCGTACGGTCACCTGGAAGAATCGAAGCCGCAACTCCAGAGGTTGTTGTTGCTAGAGCAATAAATCCTTTAGATCGCACAGTAGCTAATAAGGCACGATATAAAAAAGTTTTACCTGTTCCTCCAGGACCGTCAACAAAAAAATTTCCTGCTCTGTTCGAAGATATTCTATCTATAATCACATTGTATGCCATGTGTTGTTCACGATTCAACTTTTGTCGCAGTAATAGCTCTTTTTCAGTAATGATTATGTTTCTTTCGAAGAATATTTCTCTTGCTCCTTTGGCAGCCGTTGAAGCCTTAAAATTTTCAGGGATAAGTTTATACTCATTAATGTTATGTCCCATCGAATGTAAGATGTCATTGAGATAGTCTAAAACTTTATATCGAACACTTTTTGTTCCTATGTCTGGTAAAATTTTGAAATCTTCAGACATAGAGTCCTCGAATTTCTCCCACAATTTTCTTGGATTAGCAGGATCACAATATATCAACAATGTAGCAAACAAGCGTCTCAAGCTACATGGCATTTGATAACTCTCAACTTCTACCATACATTCAGCTAAGTTATTGTCACAATGAAGTAGCCCTCTTTTTTGAGCTGATTCTCTGAATGTATCGCAACGTACTTCATTTACAGGTAGTAGGTCTTCATATGATTTTGGTCCTCTTATATTCATTAATAATAATCTCAGATAATATCTTTCACCTTCTGTTGGATGACATGTTACAACACGTCAAATGACATTACCCTTTGTTCGACGGGTCCACATTTTATATTGTACTGACCATACAAAATATTGTGGAAATTCTTTATACAGTAGATTGAGCTTTATTGCATCTTTATTTGTTTTGTTCATATCAAAAAATTCTGTTAACATTGTTTTTCTAATCATAGGATTATTCATAATTGAGTTTATACTCGATGCACTCCTAAAAGAAACAAATTGTTGTCCTTCAAGATGTAACTGAAGATGATAAACAGCTGGTGTCATTTCATTAATAGGGAAACCAAAGCCTCAGGCGGTGATACCCATCGAGCAGACTGATATTCTTTTATTTCATCTACTTCAACATTTGCGACATTATCATGTATGTGAAATGCGATTTTATCATGTCCTTTGCAGATGTAGTTATAAATATATTTAACAGCTTTAATATCTGAACAAATTTCAACATTTATGTGACAATTGAATTTTCCAAGTAAGAATGGATTATAAGGGACAACCCATGAGTTATCAAAATAGTGATCTTTGACTTTCACAAGTCCTGTGTTCCATCTTCTATAAATTGGGTAAGAATTTTTTCCTTTTGATGTTTGATCAGCAAAGCTTCTTGGATATTTGAATTTGTAACAATCTTTTTTCCTTTGCATCCATGAATTTGTAGGGTTTAACTTACCACAAGGTCCATGCATCATATGTTGGAGAACAAGTTTACATAAGGTTTCTTCAGTTTTACAATCAGGTAGCTCAGCACAAACAATATTGTCATGAGATTCTGGAGTGAATAGTTTGTATTCATTAGTAAGTACAACAACAACAACGACCCAGTATAATCCCACAAGTGGGGTCTGGGGAGGGTAATATATATGCAAACTTTACCCCTATCCCGAGGGGCAGAGAGACTGTTTCCAGGAGACCCTCGGCTCCTGGAAACATTACTAATGTATTCATAAGTAAGTATAATAAGGAAACGAGCATGTGGTAAACCACGTTTTTGAAATTCTACAGTATACATAAGAGCTGCAACTTTTCCAAAGATATTTCTTTTTAATATATCTGTTTTTAGTTCTTCTCTTTGCTCTAAAAACTCGACTAATTAAATCAGGTATGTTTTGTGCCTCGCCAGTTGATAGCAAGTGCTCTTTTATCTCGGGCCAAGATGGGTTACAAGTCATCGTTACGAATAGATCAGGCTTTCCAAATTGTTGTACCAAAGAAATAGCATCCATGTAGTGTCGACGCATGTCTCTTGGTCCTCCTATAAAAGTAATAGGAAGGAATGTTTGTTTTCCTATATTTGAAGCGTCTCTTTCAGGGAAGTCTTAAAACATCAATGAGTCCTTGTAGCATTTCTATCCTAAAGAGATCTGGGTTGAATGAGAAAAAGTCCAATCTCTGTGTTTCAAGTTTTATGTGTTCATCTACTGAATATTGTTGAAATAATCTTCCAGAATGAAAAGTTTCATTTGTTTCATCTTCTCTCATTTGGAATTTATAACAGTAATATTCACGAACAGAGATATTATCTCTTTTTCATTTTCCTTTTTCAAGATTCTGAGCTTCTGTGTCAAGGTATCCATCAACAGAACACATATTTTTAATACTTGGTAATTCTTCGTGTTCACAATAGGCTCGACGTTTAGAAGTATTTTTTGGTTGTATTATTTTTTTAGTGCCACAGTGCCATCCACTTTGACCATATAGAAATAATAGTGGATACTGTAGCAGATCATAACATCCGTAATAGTAGTTCACTATTTGAGATCTATTGCTATGAGTGTAGATTCGAATATGAGGTGCAGAACTAACTTCAGTGATTTCTTTTTCAACCCATATTCCTGCAACTTCTGATGTAGTAGGAAGATTGTATACACATTGATCCAAACCTGTGTCAGATTTAAGTGCAATATTGTAGTTCGATAGATTTGGAACATCTATTAGGGACTTTAAGAAAATAGAGTATGGATTAGTTCTCAATATATTCATTAGTTTTTTTACTATTGATTCATGGATTTTTTCAGAGCAAGCCATTCTATTAGTTAATTCATTATCGTTGTCGTAGAAGTATAGTTGTAGATTGCTTGATATTCCACTTGGAGACAGCAAATCATTTATAAAATGGTACATCTTCCCTTGGATCTAAATGTATAAACACCACGATTTCTTTTTGTTAATTCTTTGTCATAATTTACACCAAGTGATGTAAATACAAACATATTATTGTATGTTCTGATATATGTTTGAAAATGTTTACATTTTTCCGTAGTCCCCAAATATAAATTTTGTAGTTCAGCAGGCATCTCATGTGAAACTAACTTGATCGAACCATTGTTACAGCAGAATCCATGTGGTTCATATTCAAATTTTTTTGCACCACAAAATTTACAATTAAGAACAGTCTTCAAGGGAACATAATCAGATTGTAACTGTCCTACGTATGTACAACTTTTTTTTAGAGTTATAACCTGTATATTTAGGTATCATTAGCATAAAATTACCAATTAGGTAATATACAACACTATCATAATAAAAGATTGGTGCAAACCTTTTTTTCCAACCATTGTTGAGCTCAAACTACTGTTTTCATTAGATGCACGTGACGTGGAGCCTAACGCCAAAAAGTAATAAATTAGCAATAAATTAAGATATTATGTAAAAGTCAGCATTGCATCCTTGATACTTGCCTACTTCAAAGGAGTAGAAGGGATAAGTTATACTCTTTTGCTTGTCAAATGTAACTGGTAAAGCATCAACAGGACGCTCGTTCGCTAGTAGGGGAAACACAACACACATTTAGCATCATTTAATTATACTCACATGCAAAGAGTGTGAAGGGACATTTCTACAAAAATAAATTTATAAAGGATGTGTTCTAACCTGTTCTTGAAACAAAAGAAGAGCCGTTAAGAGGAACATTTTGTTCTTGAAACTCAGTTGCAACTGCAGTAGCTCTAGGAGAAGCAACATTCTCAGAAAGACTACTCCTTTTTGTCTCTTGTCTTTTTGTTCGTCGTTGTAGTAACAATGCTTCTTTTTTCCCCCGCAGATATTAGTCTGTACGTTTCATGTCGCCTAAGTTTCATCTCAGCTTTCGATTTTGCGAAGCAAACATGTTTGTTTTTTGTTCAGAACCCATTATTCCTACAAAACTGCAATTATAGAAATTAAAACACACGAATTAAATAGAAATAGTTTACTGGTAGAGGTAACATCAGAAGCGAATAGCATCAGATTAATAAAAAATACTATTGAGACTCAAATATTTTCTGACCACTACATACAAGAAAAATTGTAACATCATCTAATGGTTCCTTAATTGAACCTGTAGATCTTCCTCAGTCATGGGAACTACAGTAGATATAAATGGAGCAACTTATACAACTCAACTGCAAGAGTTAGATAGCGCAAGCCATATATTCACTATGTTTCTTTAAGAGGAAAATGATATTGATTCCCTATATACATAAAGGTTCAACCAGAAAGGATCTTTTTCTATGCCCTTTTGAGCCCAGTTGATATCTTTCACTATTGTGATAAAACTAACATATTCAAACTATATAACGAAATCCGAAAACACAATCAACAGAAAACTATAATAGAAAAAGAAACAAACGAATATATGAATTGTCACTTAGCTGTTTGGAGACACCACAACTCCATAGAATATCCCTTTAATCTTGATCCCTTTAAAAAAATCCACTTAACTCTTAAAAAAATTGAAATCCTAAAATCGTAACACACAAGTAAGCAATATGCATAACCTCGAACTCAGTTGAATATCATAAAGCATATATTTCTATCAAAGCCACTCAAGCAATCAAATTCTGAACAGAGTAAAAGACAAGAGAGTTATATGCAAAGTAGCAAACCACTGAAACTAACAAGCTATCCACATTAACAAAAATGTAACTGAATTAAGCATCACACAACTTTTATTTGGCATATTTGGTTGATGATCTTTCTGCATCTTGTAGAGTGACCTAAACACCAAATTGTTGGATGACGAAAACCTTAGTAAAAAATCCTTAAACAACAGGCACACTACAACACTCTCTTGCAGTTTTGTAAGAACACACACACACTCTCTCTCAAACAGCCACTGTGTTTAGATGGACAAGGAAACAGTAAAGAAGAAGAAGCAAGTGCTTCTGTACTACTGTGTTGAAATGGAATAAGTCGCTCGCAAAATTGCTTGTGAATCTGATTCCATTAATCTCCACTCTATTAACTTGAAGTTCTATTCTCACCTATTTATTTTGCTCTCTTGTCTTTGTTTCAGCTTGCCATATATGCAAATTATAAATCTTTAGTTGAGGTTCCTCTAAAAAATTTAAGTGGGTCAAATCAAATGGTAAAATTGAATTTAAAAAAATTAGTTCTATGGAAAAAGTAGCATTCAAGAAATTTCAGTCAACAAAACACAGGCAAAAGAACAACCGTTTCCATATGTATGAGTGGTTGGAGGACGGTCAGAACTAAATGAGTACATGTGCTAAAATATTTCTACTTGAGTTTGTTATTATTGTTGTTGTTGAGTTACAACATTAATGGAATTTAGAGTCTCTTACCTTTTCTTACTCCCTACTAAGCTAACAAACAAAGGTTCACCATGTAATATTTAATTGAATATAGAGAATCAATAGATACTCTTAGGTTCAGGGATTCAAATACGTTTCTCCTTCCCTGGTGCCAAATAGGTTTGCAGGAAAACGGAGAAGAGCAATTAACATATTGATAACTATGTAAGAACTTTCTTTTGCAGTGTCAACCATTAAATAACACTAACTAAAGACATAAACTAGTGTGTTAAGGTTCTCCAAAGAGCCAAATTAGAGAAGCTGCTAAAAATAAGTGAAGTCCCTCGATCCAATAAATTACTTAGTCCAACTCCTTAGGCAATCAGGAGAATGAATTGAAAATTCAACTTCTACAACTAAAATCCCAACAGGCCAACCGCACAATTTGTTGATTTGTCAATTTCAGCAAGAAAGAACAAGTTAGAAGAAGAGTAAGCTTTTAGATCCTCTGGCATACGGATTCTGAAGACCCAGTAGAAACAATAAAGGGAAGGGGGGAATAAGAGCAGAGATATGAGAGAAGAAGTGTTAGAATCCGGGAAGAGAGATCAAACGGTGAGTTAACAGTTGTTAAAGTTGGGCTACATGTGTGGGCTGCAAATAAAAGCCATAAGATAGTATTGGGGCAGATAGACATGTTGACCATGAGCTGCTGGTTATCCCCATTTATAATATAAAAAATATATAATATATGTAGGACTAGTAAAAGTTGGCTCGTGCTGTGCCCGGGCCCAAGCATTAGGTAGTATATTGTGAACCTTTAACATGGTTGGCATCGTATTGATAATGTGTTAACATTATGAAATTCTTTGCTTGTGTTTTAGCTTTATGTCTTTGTTTTAAATTGCTAATCTAATTTATACATTATAAATTGTTATCGTTTAATATTAAAATATTGTAAGATTAAAATTATAACAGGTGCATTCTTATACATTGTCATTCACAAGATATATTTTGATAAGCTTATTTTTTTCCGAATGCCTTTATCTCTCTACTTTGTTACAAACTACGAAGGTTGTATTATTTTTGGTAATAGGAAGATCTTCTTTTAGAGTGTCTTTTGTCGTAATTTTGTCCTATTGTGATACTACTATATTGTACCCAATATGTCTTAATTTTTAGTGTTGCTTATGCCAACTCTCCTTTCTTCTTGTTTTGCTTGAAGTGGGCAAAAATTATATGTTACGAACCTAATATACAGACAACTTATCAATCACCATGATATAAATAGTAGTATCCTTTTAAATATTAAAGTTGCATTTTAATATTTTAACTGAGGTTTTAAAAGTCGCGATCATGTAAAAACTTCTATTGCGCATGAATTATAAATAATGCAATGTTTTATCAATGTGATTGTCCTCATATCCTAATCAATTATTGGAAACTTATTTTTCGATTTTTTAAATTACTTTATCTGAACATAAAGTTACAGAAAAATACTTTAATATTTTTAATAGAAAAAATATCATTCCATGCGGTTCATTCAGATAAATGCATAAAACGTCTGTATTTCTAAAATTTAAAACTTCTTTCAAATATTAGTAAATCCTTTGATAGTTGAAGAGATTTTTTTTTTTTTTTCTAATATCACAAAAATATAAACCAAATAAATTTATGGGTCTTTGTAAATGAATATACAATCCAACTAACAAAGAGTGCTTAATGATGATAATTTTTTATTTCTCAATGAGCTGTTTGAATATATGTCTCTATTTTAATTTTTTTCCATCATCTAAATTTCAAACAAAATGAGATATTACAAAGTCTACCCCTTTTGTTCTATTACGCTTTTTTATTTTACTTGTCTTTTTTCTTCTTAAATGATCACTATTTTATATGTATTTGGACCTGACATGTTTTTCTATATCAAACAAAATTTCTTTTATAATTTTGTTCTACATTAGATTTATTTACTCATTTTAACATATTTTTTTTGGTTCACTTCGTAAAGCTATCTTCTTAATAATTGAAGTGAATAAATCAATTGGAACACAAATGGTAAAAGCGACATTCAAAAAAGGCTTCGACCACAAAAAAAAAGACATTCAAAAAGGCTGCAATGTGACGTACAAACTAACAAATTCAAGTGAGTAATGATGCGCATAAAAGTCTGGACGGGGAGCATTAGTGTAAAGGCATCTGCTATATTAAAATTGAAATCTTTTCCTATCTTATGCTAGCTATTTATTATAAGTCTGTGATATAGGCTTTTACCTTAATTCATGAAGATAAGAATTTTTTGTGTGTTTTTATGTTATTTATTTATTCAACCATTTTAATTATTTTTAAATGAATATAAGACTTATTTTAATCGAATAAGTATAAAGCTGTTATGATTCTAAAATCAACATATTACTTATCTTGGTTATGACCTATTGTAGTCTATAACCTTTTGCAGGGATTAAAGTTAAGCTATATAAAATTAGTGGAAAGATATAAGTTACTTTTTGGATACTAATCATTTGCAACGCCATATTAAATTATTTTCAACTAAAATTTTCAAGTATGATACAATTTATTTACAATCGATACTAAAAAATCTTCTAATAATCTTAACATCTTTCATTCAAAAATGTAAAAGAAAAATTTAAAACAGAAATAAAAACTGATTTAAACATATAAATTAGCTAGCTAAGGAACATATGATTCAGAAATGAAATTTTAACGTTGCTGCCGTGCGATTTCCTTATCTTCTCTTACTCCAATTATTATCTTTCTTATTTTCTATTAATCCAATTATTATCTTTCTTAAGTATTGGAATATTGGGGAATTTTCTTCTTTATTTCTTTATATTGAAAGTTTTTTTAATTGAGCTCTTTATTTATTTGTTAATATAATAGATATATTTTAATGTACATAACTATGATTTATTTATAATTAGTATCTTATATTTTATTCATTAAATCACCGAAGCATGCCAAATAAAATTAATTTAATCTAATCATCTAACTTAATGTCGAAGAATTAATTCTTCATTCAAGAGGCAATGGTTGTGAAATGATGAGCCGGTGCTATAGGTAGCAAACCAATGGATATGAACTTCAGATACGCAAGTGGGACCGAAATATATGGTGTGCTTCTTGGAATTAAAAGCCAAACTGAGGGTACTTCTGTCATTTCATAGATATTCAGTGCATCTGTGTTTCTCTATATAGCTTAACACGTGGGGTTCTAATTTTAACGTGTGGCAGCGACCGCTGGTTCTTCATCTCAATCTAACACTCCTGGGAGAAGAAACACCCCCTGTCTCTAACACCATCACCAAAACATCTGCTCTCTATCTCCTCTTGTTCTTAAGTTTGCATAGTGTTTTCTTCCATCGATCCTATTTTCTGGTGCATTTTCATTGATCTTCTGGACAATAACACTCATTCCTTTGCTCAAATATATATTTATCGTATTGAGTGCATATGATAATGCTGAAGGTATGTCAAAAAACAAACTCTAAATCAGCGCTTACAGAAGACCTTGTATTGTCTCTAACAAATACACTTACATACATCTAGGTAGATCATTTGCACTTTACTCTCTGCTCTGTAGACATACAAAGTTTAGTCTGCTACCCAACTAACAAGCAGCTGATGAGCAGGCTACTCTGGGCAGTCGACATCTTGTTTATAATTGAAGAGATTTCTTGAGAAGTAGAAAGAGTCACGTACCTGCTTATTATCATATTACTTACAAAAAGGATTCAGCTACCAGAATTCTCTTACAATCATGTTCAAATAATGTGAGTAGATAAAACTACAATGGTGTTGTTGGCCTTCATATTTCAGCAGTCAGATGACAAGGCCTTATCTTGACCTTAGTAATCTTTTATTAATACTTTGGTTGGGCCGGGCAAAGCCCGGCTAACATTACTAGTAATACTCCTATTAGGCAATTGCCTTTACAAATGTGCAAGGCAAAGGTGAGAAGGTTTGGGTGGGGCAGGACGTGTTGTCCACACGTGAGGATGTAATGCAACGATGCTGTATGGAAAAATGTGTAGTGACGCAGAAGCGAAGGGCCATTTTGTCAACACATTCAAAATTAAATACAAATAGAAATTCTTTTTGACCAATCATACTGCTCCATTTCAATTAAAATGACTAAAGTGCCCTTGATATCCCAAGCAGGCATGTTGGCCTGCTGCTGCCTGCTTGGTTATTCCCTCTTCTAATAAGTAGGAATTTGTATATTATATATATTCTAAAAATATAAAAGAAATATATAAATTATGTATATTTAAGAAAAAACTATTTATATAGTATGTGGTATATCATCTACAGTAATCACCATGACCGAGTAAATCATTTTCTTCGTACCAAATTCTGCAACCTCGCATCAATTACCTTAATTCTAAGCCCCATAAACTAAAATATACAAACAAACAAAATTAAATAGAATAGCTAATTGATTAGATTGTAACGAGAGATTAAAAATATGGGTATAAGTACAACTACACCAAGCTTCTTTATGTGAAGGCAACAAAGGCCTTTGGAGGTTGAAAATGGGATTACGGTGGTTATGTTTAAAAAGTGAAGGTGGAAAGATGAGAGTGGGGAAAAGGAGAGAACGGATATGGGGTTTGGGAGGGGTGTGTGCATAGGGGTGGCAATTTGAGCCCAAACTCATCCAACCCGTCTAATCCGCCCAGAGATTAATGGGTTGAGCTACAAACATTTTAGCTCATGGGTCAATTTGGGTTGAACCCAATTAACCCATTATTTTTCATAACCCATTCCGACCCATTAAGCAACTCAAATACAACCCATTAAACTCATCCAAAACAAAGGGATCTCAACCCCAACTTATCTAGAAATTTACTTAGTTTCCCCAATTTTACTTCTTTTTTTTTTTTTTTAATTTTCTGCACCAACCACCCACCCTATCCCCTATCCCTCCCCCCAACAGCCCCCACCCCGGCGCAAACCCCTTCAATTTTTTTTTTTACTTTTTTGTTTATTATTTTTAATTTTCAGTTTTTTTTTGTTTTTCTGCTCTCCCCTCCCTCCCCCGCATTTTTTTTGTATTAATTTTCTGTTTTGTGTTTTTTTATTTTTCTACACAACCCAATCTCCCCCCACCCCCACCCGCAAATGTTTTTCAACTTACACATTTTAAGGTAAAAGGCTTTTTTTATGCAAGATGAGCATGGTGTTAAAACATGAGTCAAGTTGGGCGAGTTGGGTTATGACCCATCTTGACCCAGGTCATCTTAGCCCAAGTACACTTTGGGCTGGGTTGGGTAATGACCCATTTATTGACCTACCCTTCTTGAGTCGAAATGGCGTGGGGTAGCCACTATTTAAGCTGGTATTTACTTTTTATCCAGCATTTTTAATGCTTAGCAATAGTAGCCACTAGTCTATTAAATTAATATGAAAAGACTGTGTTACCCTTTCTTCTATCTCTTTTCTCTATGATCCTACGTATACAAATATCTACTTGCAACTTATTAAGACAACTTTTACACCATACAAGGTCTGAATTGATCGTATCCTGAAAGTAAGAAAGTGAGATATGGAGCAGAGTTAGTAGACCTTGAGCCACACTGGAGGAAATGAGTTACTAAGAGAAACAACTCTTAGAGGGACAGTCAAAGCATATGTCTTAGACTTCCATTTCTCAAATACTGCTTGAAGCTCTTCATCATCGTTATCTTCCACATTTTCTGATTTTCCAACTCCAGTGCCCATGTAATTCAAAGTCCATGGCACCAAGTAAAATAAGCAGTAAAAAATAAAGAGGGGGAGAGAGAGAAGAAGAAACTCTAGATGAGATCTCCATGCAACATTTATTAGTATCAATGATATCAAAAGCAATTAGGCAAATAATGACACTAGTTCAAGTTCAAAAGTTAAGTTCAATAGTTAAGGACACTAGTTCAAAAGTTAAGGACATGCAGTCCTTAACTTACAGTTACAAGTTCTAAGGTTAAGGACAAGCAGTCCTTAACTTATCGTTACAAGTTCAAAAGTTAAGGACATGCAGTCCTTAACTTACAGTTACAAGTTCAAAAGTTAAGGACAATAGGTCCTTAACTTTGATTTCCAAGTTCAAAAGTTAAGGACAGACAGTCCTTAACTTACAGTTACACGTTCAAAAGTACAGTCCTTAACTTACAGTTACAAGTTCAAAAGTTAAGGACAATAGGTCCTTAACTTTGACTTACAAGTTCAAAAGTTAAGGACGCTTGGTCCTGAAGTTTGAGTTCCAAGTTCAAAAGTTAAGGACATGTAGCCAGAAGTCCTGAACTTAGAGTTACAAGTTCAAAAGTTAAGGACATGTGGTCTTGAAGTCTTGAACTTAGAGTTTTAAGTTCAAAAGTTAAGGACATGTAGTCCTGAAGTCCTGAAGTTAAGTACAAAAGTTAAGGACATGAGCTGTCACGGCCCGAATTTCCCACTCTCGGGAGTCGTGATGGCGCCTACTAATGAGAGCTAGGCATGCCAACCCTTAAGTATCTAATTCCTTACCAAATTACTTCCTTTTTAAAATTACGAGCAATAACATAAAAACAGCAGAACTTTAAACAATTAAGCGGAAGATAACCATGAAATGTCTGAAGGCCACGTCTATTACAACTTTTAAAACCTCAAATACCCAAAAACCTGGTGTCACAGTGTCATGGACTGTCTAAGAGTTTTTACATACAAGGTCTGAAGAAATGCAATACACTGTTTCTGAACAAAGGCAAATGAAACAGGAAGTAGAGATAGAGGGAGACGTCAGGGCCTGCGGACGCCTACAGGTCTACCTTGGGTCTCCGAGTGGACTGAAGGAAGCCCTCCAACTTGTGATGACCCAAAATGTCATCTTTAAATTAAATAATCATCTCGGTATTTTTAAGACCTTGAAAAGCGGTATCAATAATTCCTCGACTTGCGTGCGCAGTCCGTATAATTTTCCGAAAGGTTTTTTATGTGAAAAATGGATTAAATTGTGAACTAGAGCTTTAAAACTCAACTAAATTGACTTCGGTCAACATTTTGAGCAAACGAACCCGGATAAAAGTTTTGACCATTCCGGTAGTTCCGTATCGTGATTTGGGACTTGGTCATATGCCCGAAAATCGAATTTGGAGGTCCCTAGATTAAATTATCGCCATTTAACGGAATCTAGAAATCTAAGGTTAAAAATTTCTTAGGTTTGACCGGAGAGTTGACTTTTTGATATCGGGGTCGGAATCTAGTTCTAAAATTTTTCCTAGCTTTGTTATATCATTTATGACTTGTGTGCAAAATTTGAAGTCAATCGGACTTGATTTGATAGGTTTTTGCATCGAATATAGAAGTTGGATGTTCTTAGTTTCATTAGGCTTGAATGGGGGTGTGATTCACGATTTTAGCATTATTTGATGCGATTTGAGATTTTGACTAAGTCTGTATTATGTTTTAAGACTTGTTGATGTATTTTGTTGAGGTCCCGAGGGCCTCGGGTGGATTTCGGAAGGTTAACGGATATAAAAAGGCTGCTGAATTTTCTTTTACAGTATGTGAACTGTACCGTGTACAGTACCCCATGAACAGTACAATGTACAGTATCCCATGAACAGTACGTGTACAGTACCCCGTGAACAGTAACCCCTGAATTCTGGACAGAATGTTTATTTCTAAAAATGGGACTTTGTCCCATTTTTCATTTTTGTCAAATTGGAGCTCGGGAAGAGGCGATTTTCGGGAGATTTTCAGAGAAAACAACGGGGTAAGTGTTCTTAACTTAATTTTGGTTAGATTACCCGAATCTATTACTAGTTTTGGTATTAAATGTATGAATTTAGTTGGAAGAGTTTGAAAACTCTCTCGGATAGATTTGAGGATTTGAGGGTCGAAATGTTATCGAAATTTAGTAATTTTGGTATGGTTAGACTCGTGGTTGGATGAGGTTTTATATTCCGTAATTTTTGTCGGGTTCCGAGACGTGGGCCCCACGGGCGAATTTTTAGTGCAATTTCGGATTTTTAATGGAAAATGTAGAATTTCATATGGAATTAATTCCTATAATTTTTATTGACTGAATCGAATTGTTTATGACTAGATTTAAGAATTTCGGGCACGAATTCACGAGGCAAAGGCTTGTTGGAATTTTGAATTGGTTGCTAAGCGAGGTAAGTGTTTGGTCTAACCTTAGCTTGAGGGATTAGGAATTGTGTCCTATCTGTTATGTGTTATTTGTTGAGTACGACGTATAGGCATGGTGACGAGTATCTATACGTTGGTGTCAAGCATGACCGTGAGTCTTATACTCTGATTAATCTGACTCCGTTTCGTAGTGTATATGCTTTATATGATAATTTCTATTGAGGAATATGACTTGTGGAAGTATTATTGTTTTGATGTTGTTTTTCTTGCCGGGATGTTATTGTTTTGATGTTGTTTCCCTTGCCGGGATTTGATTGTTGTACTATTGTTCCCTTACCGGGATTTTATTGTGATTTCATTTATTTTCTTGCCCTTATTTCTTGTGATTGTTGTTTGGGTGAGGAAGAGTGTTAAAGCATGAAAGGTGATTGATCGCTGCCGACTCGACACTACACTTTGGTAGGAAGAGCGGATCGCAATAGCTTTTACCCGAATAGAGGTCCAGGATCGAATTTTCACAGGGAGCTAGTAGTGGAGTTGTATTTTCTGTCTAGCCTAGAGTTGCGGTTGTGCTTCTAATGTCACTTCAAGCATCTTTTGAGTTTTTGTATTTATAACTACTATTATAAAACTACGGATTAAAGCTAGATTATGCTAGGAGAATATTGCTAAGTTGTAATTAATGGGAAGGAAGAGCACTAGGGTCGTGGCATTACCTTGGTGGCTAATTGACGGGTAGATGTTACTTAGGTTCGATTGACTTATTTGGGGCTTATGCTATAACCGTTGCACAATTTTACCCACTCTCACACCTCTCGGTAGAGAGAGTGATTTTGCCCAATTGACTCTCTCGAGACCAATTAGGTTGGCAAATTAGACCAAGCAACTAGGGTTCAAGTAGGGTGATTACTCTCTCGAGATTTAACCCGTTAATTGGGACTATCATTTCTCATGAGTCCATCCCAATTCCTTGTTGGGTCAATTTTGAGGTCATATACTCTCTTTCTCAAGAAGAGTTAAACCCACAAAGCTTGAATCAGTGTTTACAACCACCAATTCTAAATTAAATCATAAAATCAACCCAAATAACAAACAACCATAGTCAATCTAACCCTAGATGGCAACACCCATCAATTACCCATATTAGGGTTGAGACACAACCCTAGCTAATGGGTTTAGCTACACATAATTAAAGATGAAACTGAAGAAATAGATGAAGAACTACACATATTAATTAATTACTAAGAAGAAACTACAATAATCTATTGTTAATGGGAAGCAAATATGCCAAAAATGGCTACAACACCAAGCGCAACTGTTCTTTTGTTCTCAGATCTGACCGCTCTCTTAAAAAATAGTAAAATGTTCTATTTATACTAGGCTGGAAAAATTGGACAAAAATACCCCCGTGGGGTCAGTGCAGGCCGCACAAAACGGACCGCGGCCGCACTGGCTCTTGGGCTTCAGTTGTTTGATGACTTGAACTGGGGAATGCGGACCGCGTGGGAGTGTACCGCGACCGCGAAGGCAACTGGCGCGGTCCGCGCAGACGTGACCGCGGACCGCGTGAGGACAAATGCCCTTTGCTGAACCCTATGAACGCGGACCGCACAGAGCAGGAGTGCGGTCGCGAAGCTTCTCCGCGGGCCGCGTGAATCCTACCGCGGCCGCGTAACCTTAAGCTTGAAAATGTCCTGTCTCTGAACCTCCTAGTGCGGCCGCGGTCATTGTTGCGTGGTCCGCACTAGGCCTATTTTTCTTCACTTCTCTTGGTCTTTGATACTTGAGCAGGTTTCACTCCTTTTTGAGCCGATCTTTGACATTTCGTCACTTTGTCAATCAACCCTGCAATCAAGCACAACTTGTGAGCATTTTGGGACTGTTTTTGTATCAATTTATACTCAAAGCATAGGCAAGTAGGGACATAAACACTTTAAAATCCTAACTTATCAACTCCCCAAAACTTAAACCTTTGCTTGTCCTCAAGCAAACAAAATAAGACCCACCCCTTAAAGGAACATCCAAGTAATTCCAGCTATCCTAAAATAACCTCAACAAGCATCAATTGGGACTAACTATTGCCCTCAATACGAATGCATCATTAACACATTTAAAACTTTGAAAACTATGGATCAAGTGTGATACAAGAGCATCAAGAGTTGACACATTTCATCAAAGAGCTTTTCTCACTTACTTTGGTCATTGTGAAACCCAAACTCTCACATCCTCAACTCTCCTTAAGCGAACCTCACCTTTTAAATATTGACACACAAATCGAAGCAAATGAAATTTCACTCATCTCTCTTAAAAAGGAAGGTCACAAGTCCGTCTCTAAGTACCATATGTTTGCCCCTTATGTAAGTATCCACTAATGTAAGCTCCCTTCAACTTGAGATCAAATAGGGCTTTTGTGGAGTCATTGTGAAGGCTTTTAGGCAAGGGTATGGCATATTTTTATTCACGTGGGTTCAATCTTCCCTTAAGCACTTCTTTTGATTCATTTCGGCGCAACTTTCTTGGCTCTTTTTAAGGATTTCACTTCTTCACAAGGGGTTAGAGAGACACATTGTCACTCTTTCTTATACAATTCAAAACATTTCTCCTTTTTCTACTTTCTCCATACCTTTTTCACTTTTATTTTCCTTGAATCCCTTTTTATTCTTGTTCACATGGGATGTTCTTTTTGTCCTTTTTCTTTTCTTGCTTTTTCATTGTCTTCTTTTCTTTCTTTTGTACCTTACTGCTTTGCTTCCTTTCTTGTCTCTCCCCCCAAACTTAGATTTTTGACATTACTCAAGGGAATATTTGGGTGCCGAGAGAGGGTAATCATTTAGAACGGGTATAGGCTTGTAGCATTGGTTCTTGAAAGAAAAAAGTTTACGGCTCAAAAGGGTTAACTAGGGATTATTTCATTGGAAGGCTATGAAATTGTTCAACTTAGCATTTGGATCAAGGAGAGCCTATAATCATTTCTCAAGTCAAATTTCACCTAGGATTTCGCCTCAACAGACATTCAGGGCAAGTTCTAGACCATTGGTTCGGGACTTGAACTCAAATTTCAATTCCTCACCGCACACGCTAGGGATTTGCTAAAGACATCGAGTCGAGGGCCCACAACGACCTTAGTTATGATTTAAACACACAATGGTCCAAAAAGACCACATGATGATCGTTTGGTCAACGCAAGAGTCTCAAAGCCATGACTTTCACCATCCTGAACACAACATTATGTCTTTGACCATGGGATCAAAGGCAAATGTGCTAGGCCCAAGTGAAGCTTTGCTTGAGGTGCCTTTAACTACGCTATCAAAAACAAAAGAAAAATAAAGAAATAGACTCAAATCCTTAAGAAGGTTTTCACGCCATCTATCATTGGGAAGAGCCACCCGGTTCGCACAATACTCCACCCTTGGAAAGAACCGTGGCATTAAGAAAACCAATGGCTTATTGGAAACGCCAAAATCAAAACAAGCGGCTAAAGCGAAAATTTTGCGAAAATAGAAAATAGAATGAATATGTACAATAGGGGAGTAGAATATACAACGGGGGATGAATATATACAGAAATGTAAAGTTATATACAGCCTAAAGTAAAAAAACACAAAATCTATAAAAAATAAACTAAGAATCTATATATATACAGTCATCCAGAAAAAAGTAGGGCGCACCCCCACGAATAAAAGCTGGCATTGTCCTTAATTCCAACTATCAAATAAATATCAAAACAAAAGAAAGGATATAGGATTTCCCTAGGCCTGGTCCGTCTACATGGGATCATCGGTGGTCCCCAAGTCCTCTGTATGTATAGGAACCTTAGACTGGTTCCCGATCTCCTGCTGCTCAGCTGCTGGGACTGGGGCCTGCTCCTGAACCGGCTGACTGATAGGTGCATCACTGGAGGGGGTCTCATGTTGGTCTGGTAGCTCAATAACTACACCAAATGAACTGGGGAGCTTCCTCTTCTTTCTTGGGGGCCTGGGTGCCTGCTCCTGCTCCTGCAGTGGCGGTGGCACTGGTGCTGCTACTGGGGCTGGATCCCCGAATAACAAGTCTAAAGGCATCTGGTCTGCCAATAGCTTGTCCACATCAGTCCATAGCACTCTCACCGACTCCTTAGACGCCCTTGACTTTCTCATCTTCTTGTGCTCCTTGGCAAGCTCCCTCAAAGCCTTGCCATGTGAATCCACCGCCATAGTCAAGGCGTCCTGAGTCCTCATAATCTTCTCCTAATTTTCCAGGAGCTTCATTAGTGTGTACTCAATGGACTGAGGAAACTGAGTAGTGGAAGGTGCTGAATGGGCCTCAACTATAACAGACAATGTAGACAACTTGGATGTCGCAGCTGACATCCAGTTGTTCAAACTGGCTAGTGTCCGGCTCAACTGTTGGGCCGTAAAAAGATGAGTCCGGGAAGAAGGGACCCCCGTGTCAACTAAAGTATTGGGGCCAACAGAGGAGGAGGGTCGTGGAGGCAAATTATCATCAGTGGTGACAGTAGGCTTGGTGGAAGGCTCTGTGGGGGGCTCAACCGAAGACACTACCGCCACTGGCTCCTCAGACTGGCCAGCTGGAGTAGAGGAAGGCGGCTTGTAACTTTTGTCTTTGGGGTTGTCTGGCCCTTTCAAACCGTACCAGGAAAATGGAGCCACAGGTTTTACCTTGACGTCAAACGGTCTCTTCTCCACCTCCAAGTCCCGGAAATACATAGTAAGGGTGCTGGGAAAAGGGTAGTTCCGGTCATGCTCGACCCCTACTGCAGAAATGGTGCGAGACATCACATTGCCCACACTGATAGGATAACCTGCCATAATAGAAGCAATAAGAACCGTCCGGGCAAGTGGAATAGTCTGATCATGAGTAGTCGGGTCGAGCCGACAGCATACAAAGGTCAACCACCCTCTAGCCTCGAAGTTGAAAGTTCTCCGAAGTATTTTGGTCCCTGCTTGTAACCATTCTGGAACCGTGCCCGGGATTTCCAGGTACGAAGCTAACCACGGACGAACCTCCTCGCCCATTGCTAACTTTTCATTGTACAGGGACTCATCTTCGTCAATGAACCCCAAATACTCATTCAACGCCTTCCCGGTGAAATCCACATTTTTGTTTCTCACTTTCGTCACTTTAGTGCCTTTCAAGATATGAGCCACATTGCTGTAAAACTCCTTGATCATATGCTCATTTGCCTTCAAACAATTGTCTTTAAAGAAATCCCAACCGACTCGATCCTGGACCTGTCTATGCACATTGGGGTTTAGGGGTAGAAGGTCTTTGTCAATAAAGCTCCGCTCAAGTATCAACTTCCGTGACGGCCACCATTCTCTAAATTTGTGGAATGCCACCTGGCTGACAAATTGATCTTCCCAAACTTCAGGTTTTCTAGTTCTCTCAACACCCCAACATGGGGCACCCCACTATCCGGTACCTCATTATCACTGTTAATCCCGCCTTCTGCACTCTCCCCAGATACTGAAGCTATGGGGGAGGTGGAGTATTCATCACTGCCTGCTGCTGAGCCATCAGATGACTCAGAAGGTATACGTTGTGGGGCTTGGGCAGTATGTGAAGCCGGGACTGCAGTAGCTGGCCCTGAATCAGAAGAAAGGTCCTGGGAGGGTACGTACTCACTCCCCGATTGGTCATCTATAACAATTTGTTTCCTTGTTTTCAGTTTAGGTCGGGAAGTGAGTTTAACTTGTTTCCCTTTTCCTCCCCGGGAGGAGTCACCTCGGTCGGGTTGTTTAGCACCTCTTCCTCGTTGTTTTACCATTGTCAGGATTATGAAGAATGAATGCAATCTATCCACACAAGCAAGAATCTAAGTCTTGGACGTGGATGAACAGTAGAATTAGGGTTCTGGGTTTCCAATTTGCAAAAAGGGTAAAATGAGACCCTTGGTCTCTAGTTATAGAGCCCCAGTAGGTTAAAGCATGAACCAGATGAGGTCTTACCTCAAGTTCCACGGAGAGGCCGTGTATTGTTTTGGTGAGAGAGTGTTAAAACACGAAGGATGATGCCGTGCACTTTCTGTTTGCTGTGTTTACTTGTTATTAACAATTCAAGTGTATTAACTGTTTAGATCCCTTTACTGTTGTGATCCTTTGTGTTGGAATCCATAGTGTTTACAATACCTCGCCTTATTTTTTTTAATATGTCTAATACTTCAAATTTCAAGAATTGTTACATTTTTAACTCAATTGATTTCTCAACTAAAGTTTCCTTAAACCGTTTGAGGTTGTACTTTACTTAAAAAGGAATTTCTACTATGTTTTAATTTATTAATTTCTCGTATTAAAGGTAATGATTCCTTCGATATTGTACTTTAATTGAAAATGGTATTTTCTTTATCAAATAATTTCTAAAAATAACTTCATCTTTTCTTGTTGATTTCCTAATTGGATTGGAAGTTGTACTCTACTTTATGTTAAGTGAAGGAGGATCCTTGAACATTCTTAATTGTATTGGGTTATGGAACCTATGAGTTGAGTAACATGAGAATATTGTTGTGCAATGTGAGACAGAAATATGTGGGCACAAGGTGCCGGGTAAAATATTATGGTTTTATTTAATGGCACGTGAGTTGTCCGTGCGGTTGTGACATAAATATGGGCATGAGGTGCCGTGAAAATATGAAGACCTATATTATTTATGATTATGAAATGAGGTGTCACAAGGTGACCTTTACTCGAAAGATGCTTATCTGAAAAATATTTATTTGAAGGAAATATATTCGAAATATATTTATTGAAAAATATATTATCTTAGAGATTATTACTTGAAGGATTTATAGGCGAAAGATTTATATTTGAAGGACTTGATTAATTGATTGCACTTGTATTTATTATTTGTTGAGAAACATTTATGGTGTTCTTGTCGCTTGCTATTTATATCCCTGGTTGATCATTGTTGCCATCATTGTTATCTGCTTCCTATTATTTTTGTACGCTATATTGCACAGGTTTATTTGGTAGTCTAGTCCTAGCCTCGTCACTAATTCATTGAGGTTAGGCTAGGCACTTACCAGCACATGGGGTCGGTTGTGCTAATACTATACTTCTGTACATTTTTGTGTACAGATCCCAGTGCGGTGGACTTCGGACCGCAGTGAGATTACTGTTTCTTGTTCATCAGGCAGTCCGAGGTAGTCCTGCAGGCGTCCGCAGGCCTTGGCATCTCCTTCTATCTACTATTCATGTTTCTCAAAAGTCGCCCTAGAACTTTGGAGAAGAAAGAGTTTGTGAAATTTTGGTGAAATCCCGTAATGGATTCTGTTTTGGGACTTTAAAATAACCGGGCAAAATCCTTCTTCGCATTCGCGATAAGCTCAACGCATTCGTGATAAGTCAGGTCTGAAGACCTTCGCATTCACAACACTAGGCTCGCGTTCACGATGCTTTAGCACCCCGATCCCTCGCGTTCACGGGCCAGTGCCCGCGTTCGCGTAGAACAAACTGGTGGCCCCTCCCCTAAACCCTATGCGTTCGCGAGTGGAAGGACGCGTTCGCGAAGGGTCTCCCCCTTGAGCTTCGCGTTCGCATCTCAACCTCCACGTTCGTGAAGAAGAAACTGGGCACCTGGGATCTTTGCCTTACGCGTTCGCGAGTGAGACCACGCGAACGCGAAGAACAAAATCCCTGGGCACAACAGCAGAAAATCCGCAACACTTCTAAAGCCAAAAACCATTCTGAAACATCTCTGAAATACTCCCGAGCCCTCGGGGCTCCTAACTAAACACATGCACTAACTTAACAACATCATACGAACTTATTCGTGCGATCAAATCGCCTAAATAACCTCAAAATCAATGAATCAAACCTCAAAATCAAGAATTTTTCCTCAAACTTCATCAAGTTTCCAATTTATAAATTTAAGTATGAAACACGTCAAACGACGTCCGATTTCAACCAAATTTTACAGGAAGAACTTAAAACATATATAAGACCTCTACTGGGCGCCGGAACCAAAATACGGGCCCGATACCATCGCTTTCTAATAAGATTTCATTTCTAATTTCCTTAAACATTTTCATAAAATAATTTTACTTAAAAATTCATTTCTCGGGCTTGGGACTTCGGAATTCGATTCTGGACATATGCCCACGTCCCATATTTTCCTACGGACCCTCCAGGATCGTCAAATCACAGGTCCAGGTCCGTTTCCCAAATTGTTGACCAAAGTCAAACTTATTCATTTTAACATCAAAACTTAGCATTTTTCATAAAAATTTCATATTTAAGCTTTCCGGGTACACGTCCGGACTGTGAACGCAAATCGAGGCGGCTCTAAATAAGGTTTTCAAGGGCTCGGAAGCACAAAATGGATAAGAAAACAGGTGATGACCCCTTTGGGTCGTCACATTCTCCACCTCTAAAACAACTGTTCGTCCTCGAACGGACAGAAGAAGGAAGTACCTGAGTCGGGGAATAGATGAGGATAACGGCTCTGCATATCGGACTCGGACTCCCAAGTCGATGCCTCAGGATGCTGACCTCTCCACTGAACACGAACAGAAGGGAAACTCTTGGATCTCAACTAACGAACCTGTCGGTCTAGAATAGCTACTGGCTCTTCCTCATAGGACAAGTCCTTATCCAACTGGACAGTGCTGAAATGTAACACGTGGGATGGATCGCCGTGATACTTCCGAAGCATGGACACATGGAACACTGGATGCACGGCTGATAAGCTCGGCGGCAATGCAAGTCTATGAGCCACCTCTCCCACTCGATCAAGAATCTCAAACGGACCAATGAACCTAGGGCTAAGCTTGACCTTCTTCCCAAATCTCATCACGCCCTTCATAGGCGACACTCGGAGCAATACTCGCTCACCAACCATAAAAGCCACATATCGAACCTTACAATCTGCATAGCTCTTTTGCCTGGACTGAGTTGTACGAAGCCTATCCCGAATGATCCTAACCTTGTCCAAGGCCTCCTGAACCAGATTCGTACCCAACAACCGAGCCTCTCTCTACTCAAATCATCCAACCGGAGATCGACACCGCCTACTATATAAAACCTCATAAGGAGCCATCTGGATACTCGACTGGTAGCTGTTGTTGTTGGCAAATTCTGGTAAAGGCAAGAACTGATCCCACGAACCTCCAAAGTCAATAACACAAGCTCGGAGCATATCCTCCAATATCTGAATAGTCCGCTCGGACTGCCCGTCCGTCTGAGGATGAAATGATGTACTCAACTCAACCTGGGTGCCCAGCTCTCGCTGAACTACTCTCCAGAAACGCGAAGTAAACTGCGTACCTCGGTCCAAAATGATAGATACTGGCACACTATGAAGGCGAAGAATCTCCCGGATATAGATCTCAGCTAACCTCTCGGATGAATAAGAGACTGCCACAGGAATGAAATGCGCTGACTTGGTCAGCCAATCAACAATGACCCAAACTGCGTCAAACTTCTTCCGAGTCAGCCAAAGTCCAATAACGAAGTCCATAGTGATCCGCTCCCACTTCCACTCAGGAATCTCAATCCTCTGAAACAATCTACCAGGCCTCTAATGCTCATACTTAACCTGCTATCAATTCAAACACCGAGCCACATGTGCAACAATATCCTTCTTTATTCTACGCCACCAATAATACTACCGCAAATCTTGATATATCTTCGCGGCTCCCGGATGGATAGAGTACCGGAAACTATAAGCCTCCTCTAAAATCAACTCCCGAAGCCCATTCACATTAGGCACACAAACTCGACCCTGCAATCTCAAAACTCCATCTGCATCTAAGGTAACTTGCTTGGCACCTCCACGCTGCACCGTGTCTCTAAGGACACACAAATAGGGATCATCAAACTGCCGATCACGGATACGCTCCAATAATGAAGAAACGAGCAACCGTGCAAGCTAATACTTGACTAGGCTCAGAAATATCCAACCTCACAAATCGATTGGCCAAAGCCTGAACATCCAGAGCAAACGGCCTCTCACCGATTGGAATATAAGAAAGACTGCCCATACTGGCTGACTTCCTACTCAAAGCATCGGCCACCACATTGGCCTTTCCCGGGTGATATAAGATAGTGATATCATAATCCTTCAACAACTCCAGCCACCTCATCTGCCTCAAATTCAACTCCTTTTGCTTGAAAAAATACTGAAGACTTTTGTGATCAGTGAACACCTCACATGCCACACCATACAGATAATGCCTCCAAATCTTCAATGCGTGAACAATGGCTACCAACTCTAAATTATGCACCGGATAGTTCTTCTCATGAATCTTCAACTGTCGCGAAGCATAGGTAATGACCTTGCCATCCTGCATCAACACTACACCAAGCCCAATGCAAGATGCATCACAATAAACAGTATAAGGCCCTGAACTTGTGGGCAAAACTAACATCGGTGTCGTAGTCAGAGCTGTCTTGAGCCTTTGAAAGCTCGCCTCACACTCGTTTGACCATCTGAACTGGGCACCCTTCTGGGTCAACCTGGTCATCGGAGCTGCGATAGATGAGAACCTCTCCACGAACCGACGATAGTGGCCTGCCAATCCCAAGAAACTCCGAATCTATATAGCTGATGCTGGTCTAGGCCAGTTCTTGACTGCCTCAATCTTCTTCGGGTCAACCTAAATACCCTCTGCTGATACGACATGACCCAGGAATGCAACTGAACTCAACCAGAACTCACACTTCGAGAACTTCGCATATAGCTAACTATCCTTCAGAGTCTGAAGAACCACTCTGAGATGCTACTCGTGCTCTTCCTGGCTGCGGGAATATATCATAATATCATCAATGAAGACTATCATGAACGAGTCCAAATAAGGCCTGAACACTCGGTTCATCAAATCCATAAAAGCTGTTGGGGCATTTGTCCACCCGAATGACATAACCAAGAACTCATAATGCCCGTACCGAGTGCGGAATGCTGTCTTAGGGACATCGGATGCCCTAATCCTCAACTAATGGTAGCCAGATCTCAAGTCAATCTTTGAAAATACCTTGGCACCCTGAAGCTGATCGAACAAATCATCAATCCTCGGTAGTGGATACTTATTCTTGATTGTAACCTTGTTCAACTGCCGGTAATCAATGCACGTTCTCATCGAACCATCTTTTTTCTTAACGAATAGCACCAACGCACCCCAAGGCAAAATGTTGGGCCTAATGAAACCCTTCTCAAGCAAGTCTTGTAACTGCTCTTTCAACTCTTTCAACTCTGGCGGGGCCATGTGATATGGCGGAATGGAAATGGGCTGAGTGCCCGGAGCTAAATTGATGCAGAAATCAATATCCCTATCGGGTGGCATCCCCGGCAGGTCTGAAAGGAAAACCTTAGGAAACTCACGAACTACGGGCACAAAATCAATAGAGGGAACCTCAGCACTGGAATCACGAACGTAAGCCAAATAGGCCAAACACCCCTTCTCGACCATACGCCGAGCTTTCACATACGAAATAACACTGCGGGTAGAATGACCAAGAGTCCCTCTCCACTCTAAACGAGACAAATCCGGTAAAGCTAAGGTCATAGTCTTAGCATGACAGTCCAAGATAGCGTGGTAAGGTGATAACCAGTCCATCCCCAATATAACATCAAAATCGACCATGTCTAGAAGCAACAAATCCATGCGAGTCTCAAGACCCCCAATCACCACAATACAAGAACGATGGACTCGATTGACCACAATAGAATCACCCACCGGTGTAGACACATAAACAGGAATACTTAATGAATCACTAGGCATGACCAGGTACGGTGCAAAATAAGATGACACATACGAATACGTAGACCCTGGATCAAATAGCACTGAAACATCTCTATCACAAACCAGAATGGTACCTATAATGACTGCATCTGAAGCCTCAGCCTCGGGCCTAGCTGGAAGGGCGTAACATCGGGGCTGGACCCTACCACCCTGAACTACCTCTCTGGGATGGTCTGCTGCTGGCTGGCCTCCACCTCTAGCAGCCTGAGGTCCACCTCTAGGACCTCTACCTCCACCTCTAGCACCTCTACCCCCACCTCTAACTGTCTGGGCGGGCTGTGGAACACCTGGTGCCTGTACCATAGCACGAGAACCCTGATGCTGAGAGCTACCCGGTGCTCGAGGGCAAAACCCGGCAATGTGACCCGGATCACCACAAGTGTAACAAGCCCTCGGCTGCTGGGACTGCTGGCCCTGTCGACCTGAATGGCCACCTCGGAAACTCTGAAGCGGCGGTGCACTAATGGGAGCTAGTGGTGCACTGTAAGGCTACTGATCAGAATAATGCGTCTGAGAGCCACGACCACCTAAAGTACCATGTAAGGCCTGGAGAGCTGACTGAAAGGTCCTAGGAGGATGGCCTCTACCATATGAATCTCTACCTCTAGACGAGGTACCACTGAATCTGCCTGAATGACGGGGCCTCTTATCCGACCTATGACCACCTCCCTATGATAGAACCATCTCAACTCTGCGGGCCACATTGGCCGCCTCCTGAAAGGTGATTTCACTCCCAATCTCCCTAGCCATCTGAAGACGAATCGGCTGAATCAGACCATTAATAAACCTCCTCGCCCTCTCTCTCTCAGTAGGAAGTATGACAAGAGCATGACGAGCTAAGTCAATGAACTTGGTCTAATACTAGGTAACAGTCATGGAACCCTGCTGGAGGCGCTCAAACTGCCTCCGATAGGCCTCTCTCTGAGTAATAGGGAGAAACTTCTCCAGAAACAACACTGAAAATTGCTCTCAAGTCAAGGCTGGCGAACCGGCTAGTCTAGCTAAGCAATAATCCCTCCACCAAGTCTTGGCGGATCCAGACAAGCGAAATGTAGCAAAATCGACCCCATTGGTATCAACAATGGCCATGTTCCTAAGAACCTCGTGGCAGCTATATAGGAAATCCTGGGGATCCTCAGAAGAAGCACCGCTGAAAGTAGTAGTAAAGAGCTTGGTGAACCTATCCAACCTCCACAAAGCATCGGCAGACATCGCCGCTCCATCGTTGGTCTGAGCTGCGACACCCGGCTGAACTGCTCCAACTGGCTGAACCGCGGGAGTCTGAATCTGGGGAGCTACTTGCTCCAGAGTGTGTGTAGCAGGAGTCTGATCCCCTCCTCCAGCCTGTTAGACAGCTGGTGCTACAGGAAGAAAGCCTGCCCGGGTGACACTCTCCATGAGGCCCACTAATCGAACCACAGCATCCTGAAAAACTGGGGTAGCAATAAACCCTTCCGGGACCTGAGCTGGGCCCATCGGAACTGCTGGGGCCGGAACCTCCTCCTCAAAATCAACTTGAGGCTCTGCCACTAGTGCTGCTGCTCGGGGCTGAACTCTGCCCCTACCTTGGCCTCTAGCACGACCTCAGCCTCGCCCTCTGCCCCTAGTGGAAGCTGCTGTTGGGGGCTCGGGCTACTGAGCGGTAAATGAGGAAGCACGTGCTCTCGCCATCTGAGAAAGAACGGAGTAGGAATTCAATCAGTATTGGGAAATAGAACCACACGACAAGAAAGAACAAATGTGAAGATTTCCTAACTCTGTAGCCTCTGGAGGATAAATACAGACGTCTCCGTACTGATCCCTCAGACTCTACGAAGTTTGTTTGTGAACTGTGAGACCCATGTAACCTAGAGCTCTGATGCTAACTTGTCACGACCCGGATTTTCCACCCTCGGGAGTCGTGATGGCGCCTACTAATGAGAGCTAGGTAAGCTAACCCTTAACTATCTAATTCCTTACCAAATTACTTCCTTTTTACAATTACGAGCAATAACATAAAAACAGCAGAACTTTAAACAATTAAGCGGAAGATAACCATGAAATGTCTGAAGGCTACGTCTATTACAACTTTTAAAACCTCAAATACCCCAAAACCTGGTGTCACAGTGTCACAGACTATCTAAGAGTTTCTACATATAAGGTCTGAAGAAATGCAATACACTGTTTCTGAACAAAGGAAATGAAACAGGAAGTAGAGATAGAGGGAGACGCCAGGGCCTGCAGACTCTTATAGGTCTACCTTGGGTCTCCAAGTGGACTGAAGGAAGCCCTCCAACTACTATCTGAAAGCTGCTCCGGGATCTGCACACAGTGCAGAGTGTAGTATCAGCACAACCGACCCCATGTGCTGGTAAGTGCCTGGCCTAACCCCGGCGAGGTAGTGACGAGGCTAGGACCAGACTCCAGATAAACATGTGCAGTTATATAACATATGGCGGAAAGTAACAAGTAATAAGCAATTAAAGCTGGGGAAGGGAAACATGCTTCGGGGGTAGCTCACAAAACAAAATAACAAGAAATAACAAGGAAGCTAACAACATAACTTCTAACATAGATAAAGAGAAGTAAAGACAACTTTCACTTTCAGTTTTCATCTTGTTGTAGGCGTGCAACCCGATCCCATTTCTCATATCTTGTGGTAGGCGTACCACCCGCTCCCATTTCATAATATCTTGTGGTAGGCGTACCACCCGCTCCCATTTCATAATATCTTGTGTGGTAGGCGTACCACCCGCTCCCATTTCATCATATCTTGTGGTAGGCGTACCATCCGCTCCCATTTCATTACATCTTGTGGTAGGCGTACCACCTGCTCCCATTTACAAGTCATCACAAAATTACAAGAAATCCCGGCAAGGGAACAAAAATAATATAATAACTTCCCGGTAAGGGAACAACAATATCGAAACAGTCATACCGACAAGGGAGAATTAGCTATAACCAAATCCTAACTCATTTTGTACTCAGCTTAATTAATGACAATACTAAATCATAACTAAGATCTATGAGGATAAAATCAATCTTTACTCAATATAGGAGATCATTAATTAAAGCATCCGAAGTGCCATCTAAGAGCACAACAACGCTCAAATTTAAGACTCATGGTCATGCTCGACAGCAACGTATAGATACTCGTCATCATGCCTATACGTCGCACTCAACAAGAAGCAAGTAGCAAATAGGACTCAACTCCTAATCCCTCAAGTTGAGGTTAGACCGAACACTTACCTCAAACTTCCATGGCTAATTCAATCCTCAATTATCGCTTTTTCTCTCGAATTCGGCTCCAAATCGATTGTATATATACACAAATGACTTCACAGCATCAATAAATGCTAAACAATTCGAATCCAATGCCTAATTATAGCTTCCCAAGTATTCTTCCCAAAATCCCAAAAATCGACCCCGGGCCCGCTTGGTCAAAACACTATGTTCGAACCAAAATTTGATAACCCATTCATCCAAGAGCCCGAATATATAATTATTTTCAGAATTCGACCCCAAAACGAGGTCTAAGTCACAATTAATTAAAAAGCCCTAAATCTACCCAATTCCCTAATTTCTACCCTTAATTACGTGTTTTAGGCCTAGAAATTCAATAGATGTTGATGAAAATGGAAGGAAATAAGTTAAAGATTACTAATCCAAGAGTTTATGGTGAAATGAGGCTTCAAAAGTCGCCCTAGAACTTTGGAGAAGAAAGAGTTTGTGAAATTTTGGTGAAATCCCGTAATGGGTTCTGTTTTGGGACTTTAAAATAACTGGGCAAAATCCTTCTTCGCGTTCGCGATAAGCTCAATGTGTTCGCGATGAGTCAGGTCTGAAGACCTTCGCGTTCGTGACACTGGGCTCGCGTTCGCGATGCGTTAGCACCTCGAGCCCTCGCGTTCGCGGGCCAGTAGCCGCGTTCGCGTAGAACAAATTGGTGGCCCCTCCCCTGAACCCTACGCGTTCGCGAGTGGAAGGACGCGTTCGCGAAGGGTTTCCCCCCTAAGCTTCGTGTTAGCGTCTCAACCTCCGCGTTCGTGAAGAAGAAACCGGGCACCTGGGATCTTTGCCTTATGCGTTCGCGAGTGAGACCACGCAAACGCGAAGAACAAAATCCCTGGGCACAACAGCAGAAAATCTGCAACACTTCTAAAGCCAAAAATCATTCCGAAACACCTCTGAAACACTCCCGAGCCCTCGGGGCTCCTAACCAAACACAGGCACTAACTCAACAACATCATACGAACTTATCCATGCGATCAAATCGCCTAAATAACCTCAAAATCAATGAATCAAACCTCAAAATCAAGAATTTTTTCTCAAACTTCATCAAGTTTCCAATTTAGAAATTTAAGTCCGAAACACGTCAAACGACGTTCGATTTCAACCAAATTTGACAGGAAGAACTTAAAACATATATAAGACCTGTACCGGGCACCGGAACCAAAATACCGGCCCGATACCATCGCTTTCTAATCAGATTTCATTTCCAATTTCCTTAAACATTTTCAGAAAACAATTTTACTTAAAAATTCATTTCTCGGGCTTGGGACCTCGAAATTCGATTCTGGACATATGCCCACATCCCATATTTTCCTACGGACCCTCCGGGACCGTCAAATCACTGATCCGAGTCCGTTTGCCCAAAATATTGACCAAAGTCAAACCTATTCATTTTAACATCAAAACTTAGCATTTTTCACAAAATTTCATATTTAAGCTTTCCGGCTACGCGCCCGGACTGCGCATGCAAATCAAGGTGAGTCTAAATGAGGTTTTCAAGGTCTCGGAAGCACAGAATGGATAAGAAAACAGGTGATGACCCCTTTGGGTCGTCACATGAGCAGAAGGGTATTTTCGTCCGGGCAATTAAAGTTTATTAAAGTATTGGCTAAAGACTAAAGACATTTTAAATGGTGGCTTAAAAGTAAATACATGTGTTATTAATGGCTAACCGTGCACTTCTCCCATCTTGACCCGGCCAAATTCAACCCAACCCGCCCATTTGCCACCCCTAGGTATATGCAACAAAGTAGTAAGAAAAGAGAAAATAGAGGGGAGAGAAAAGTGAATAGGTTAATAAGGATAAATATTGATCCCTCAATTAGTGGATCCCTATTTATTTTATGAATCTGGAATTAAATGTATGGACTTTAAAACCGGCTACGTTTGTAAATAAAGCTGCTACTTTTAAAATAAACAAGAAGTGATTTTATTTATGTTAAATAGTCTTAAATAAGTGACCTACAATGTAGAAATCTTTATTAGGTTTCTTCACAGGTTAATCCATTTGCTACAACGGATGTCGCAAAATGTCCTTATTTTTTTCCAACTCCGGTAGAAATGGACCCCCTTGACCAAAATGTATCAAGTTCTTTAAAATATACAATTATTTTGTTTACCAATAATAGGAAAAAAGGAATATAACATTGTTACAAGAAGCTAGGGACAAAAACACAGATATATGGTCCCAAACTTAATCATTGTCGTATTTGGCCTCATATCTAAGAAAATTAGTAGAGCAATTTGAGTTTTATACTCTCTCTCTCCCCCATTATTGTGACAACGAAGTATTAGCACCTGATTACAAATTTGTCTAAGTCAACTTTAATATTCTTCTTTAGATAATTTTATTATATTCGAGAATCCCCTTGACCTTATGAGCTAGATATTCATTTGTCACCTAACTTTTTGAAGAATGTATTATGATAATATAATATATTAGAATGACCTCCTGTCCAAAGTTCAAACCTCTTTGTTCGTTATTGTCAGTTGTGAAAGAACTAACAGCAGCAAATCAAGCCAGTATTAAAACATGCCTATTTAGATTTCTAACACATTTATGTTCAACTGAAAAAAAATTCATCTGACACATAGATAAATATTTAACAAACTTTAATCAAGTCAATTCAAGATAATTAGATATTTGTCTTTATGTTGGCTATTCTATATAAGAAACTAAGATGGAGAGCTTTTACATTCTATCTTGGATTTGGTATAGCCATTTGTACAAGACATATACAGTTGGTGAATAATATATTAGCATTACTATCTAGCAATACTACTAAACTTCAATCACAGAGAGAATTCAATACCATAAGGAACTACTACTTGTGTAAATTATTAGGCTCCATTTGTTTGAGGCTGAGAAGTATCATGAGCAAAAATTCTTTTAATGGCTTCTTCCTTCTCATCAATGAAGTCAAAGAAACTGTAGATCACCTGTGAACATCTGGTGTTTGAGGGAGAAGAAGGGTCGGCCTGCTTCCTTTTGTATCGTATATATTGGCGAATAGTTCTGAACAAAAAGACTACCAGAGCAAGAAGAGTGACAGCACCAGATAAAAGATAGAGTGCCCAAAAGCTGCTCAAGTGGAGTTGGTTAGGTTCTGAATCTTTTCTCCTATCTGCTGGACAACCTAACTGGCAAAACCATTTCTTGTGGATCTCTTGAAGTTTCCCATTCTCGGCCAGTTTCAGGATTGCTGTTGACATGTCTGTAGCTAGAGGAGAATCCTTCTGGAAAGCCTGCATTTCACACATAGCAAAGAAACATTCAGTTGAAAGTAATTGACCGTAACCATGCAATTAGAAGCGATTCATGTTTTCATCGAAAAATTGAAGTCATTTTGCCAAATTTTCTTGTTAGATGTTAATCAATATCCCGAGTCCATTTGAAGCTTAGGATCTCTAAATTGAAAAACTTTTTCGGCTCTTCTGCTACTAGTGGAATAGTCATGACGAAGTCCAAGGTTGTCAATAGGAGGTATGTAAATCAGCAGAAAGTTTAACTAAAATAAATAGTGCATATGAATAGACCACTTACAAAACCCCATCCGCTCTTAGTAAATGGTCGACCAATGATCCCAAAATCAGTACGATTTTGAAGGAATAACTCTACATATGGAAGTTCATCTACAATAGCCATCACTCCTCCATTTCCTGAGCCACGTCGTAGAGCACTTTCAAATTCTTCTGGGGAGCGTAGAGATATTAGTCTTGACGGAGATATGTTGAGATTGTCTCTCAAATAGCTATAAGCAAATGACCCAACTTGATATCCAATAAACGAGCTGCTTGTTATCAAACTTTCAATTCCTGTGATGGGTGATGAAAGTTGCTGCACTGTTAGAATGGATGTCAAACTTGCCGTATAGCTTGACGTGATCACCAGGAGTAAGAATAACCAAACCACCATTACCATTCGACCAAGAGTGCTTACGGTATTTTCTTCTGGAAATTTACAAATTAAAGTTACTTGCCTGCTAGAAGGATGGTTGATAATAAGACAAGACTTGATTCCATTACATATACTAAGATACCATAAAAAGTAGAATTGGAAAACCAAATGATGCTTACGGTTTGTTTTGAAAAGTGTCGAGAAGCTGAACCTGCATTATATTTGTAAAGAGTTAATACGAGATATGTTGGAAAGGGTGTGCAAACAGTCTTATTAGTATACCAGTATACAAGTAAATATAGAAGGATAACATAGGAACTCACAGGAACATTGTAATTATCTGTCTCTTAGGAGGACCACGAAAATCATCATTAACGCGATGCTCGAGTATCCATATGACCACCGCTATTATAAGAAATGAAAGAGCTGTAACACCCCACATTTCCGGTGTAAAAGGTTTGAGGAATACCCAAGCACTTGATTCTGAATTATCAATGGGAGCTACTATGACAAGGCCTGTGGACACATAAGGCTGGGTAAAATCGACTATCCTTGTCCTATTTGTGACAATAGCAATGTCTCCAACAACTGCATCAAAAACCTACAATCTTCAAAAGAATGAGTTACACTTCTTGTCATTTGCATCAGTAAGCTATAAGTGAATGGCTGCACAATTTTTTGTATGGAAGGGAAAAATTAGTAAGAAACAAGAGACAAATCTTTAGATGGCATTTGAACGGCGAGATTAGCATATATGATATACTCACATCATCTGCAACCATTGTTACAAGCTCATCATAACTTGGATTGGCAAGACCAGTACCAAATGGCTCAAATCTGAAAGGAACATCATAAGGCACAAGCTTTCGTGCTGCATAAAAGAGATCTATGCAATAACCTAGTACTTGGTGGCTGTCATTATTCAATGTCACAAAGTCAGTAAAACTGGCTCTTCTAGGAAATCCAATTCTCAAGGGTCTGTCATCATTAGCAATAACCCAACCACGTGGCTTTTCGCTCTTTCCACCAGGCCAAGTTACAATTTTGAGATTCTGATTTATCCTGGTAACTGCTGTTTCTTTGTTTTTGACTGCTTTCGGAGGTGAGATCGAGAGACCAGAAAAATTAGACCAGTAACCAACTGTGTGAATTTCCTGTTGCACAATGTTAATGATTTCATAACCACTACCAATAAGATTTCTATCTGGAGTGAAATGAATCTTTCCTGTCAAGCCAGTAAAGTTTGTTTGTGATAAGATATTCATTAGAAGTTCTCCACTATCAAATACTTTGAGTTTCCCAAGCTGTAGTTTATCACTTGTTGTACCATTTAACATACTGCTGAGAGAAAAGCTTATGTTGCCTCCGGCCTGTTGAAGTAGGTTATCAATTGAACGTGCAACGATCCACACAGTATCATAAGCATAAAGACCATATGTGGTCAACCCTGAGTGAACCAACTCATTCTGCTGCAATTTTCTCCAGCGAGACAAAAATGCCCTTTTCTGGATAGTTTGTGGAATATAGGGACGAAGGCCAACTACACCTTCAAGAGTGCTTAGATAAGATTCGTTTTTTGGGGGGAAAGAATCTAAAGTAGTAGAAAACCAATCTGTCATAAGCCACACGTAATCGCTCCCAGTCATTTTCAGCTTCTCGACAGCGTCGAAGAATCTTAATTGGGAGTCAGGATTGATATGCACAACAAAAACACGAGGCCCTAACGATTTCGATTGATTTAGCACATAAATCATATCACTGAGATTATAATTGATAGGTAATGGTAGCTTATAAGAGATCTTTGACATTTTCTTAGCAAGTGCATCAGTTAAAGCAGCTATTCCATTTCTCCCATAGTCGTCATCCAGAAATATGGCAATGACTTCTTTCCATTCGTAAAAGCTGACAATGTCGGCAACAGCTGCCATTTGGTACCAATCGCTCTGTGTGGTCCGAAGGAAAAAAGGGAACTGGAGGGAAGACAGTGTTGGATCAGTGGCAGCATATGATATAAGAGGAACTTGAAGACCATTAGCAATGAAAGAAATCATATGAGCTATTGCAGAAGATTGTGGACCAATCAATGCCACCACTTGCTTCTCAATTACCTGTAAAGCTGACAAAATGAATTGGAATCATAAATTATGCTGGAAAGATTCTTGAACATGAATTAGGACGTGATCTATGTGCCTCAAGATAATGTATACAAAGCAATCCTTTTTCTTTCTCGTAGTTGCTTAAATATACACTGCAGATGCTTATGATATCTTTAACTTAGAAAATCTGCCATCAGTTTTTGAGGTCAATTAAATACATACGTTCATTAATCTAGATAGAGATTAATATATAAAAGATGAAATCATTTTTTTACCTGGAATGAAAGAAAGATAATAAATGGATTTTACGGTGTGACTTTGAAGAAATTAGCTCTCTCAGTAAAGGAATAACACTTTATTGCTATAACTCTCCTAGAAAGAATTTAGTAATAAGAAGATAAAAAGTTAACAATACTATGCTCTTTAGACAATAATTAGGATGGAAATGCGACAAGCCTAAGTAGTGAACAAACATGCAAAACTGGTACTAAGAGAAAAAGAAACTGGAAATATTGCTGACAGATGAAGAATTAGAGGAAGATGAATTCACAAAGCATATCGTTCCACAAACCCAATTCATTTTGAAAAGAACAAATGAAAAAAGGGAAAGACAATGAATTCCAGAAACTAGAACTTAAGCTAAAATTGGTTTTCACCTCCTTCGTAGACCAACTAAGAATCTCCTGCTTCCATAAATTACACAAATCAACAACTCAAAACAAAAAAAAACAACAACTAAGTCTCAGTCCCAAACAAGTTGGGATCCATATAAACTCGACAACGACTATTGATACTCATTGGCTTTAAACTAGTAACCCATCATTGAAAATAGCTAATCAAATATGACTACTGAAACATCTCAAAGGTCCACCATAGACTTCCAAATTCCAAATAGGTAAAGATAAATTCTGAAATGATTACCACAAGAATTTCCCATTAACAACATGACAAAACTACAATTAACCAAGAGAAAGAGGTAAAAATGGCAGTAACATGTACCTTCAATGGACCCCTTAAAGACACTGCAATCAGAATCAGCCATAACCAAATTAAGCTTAATCCCATTTAGAATACTGGGATCCCCATTGATATCAGATACTGCTAACTCCATAGCAGTCTTTGCTGCCCTACCAATCACTGAATCAAAACTAAAAACTGCACCCACATTCACAACATTAGGCCTTTGACAGTTCCCATGTCTATTTTGCAGTACCAAAATGAAAACAAATAGTGCCACTGCCCCAAGAAACTTCATTCCCACCACTTCAGCAACTCGGAAGAGGACTCAAGAAACCATATATTTAAGTGATAAAGCCCCCTTTTAGGGAGTAACTTATTTCAAGTCTGTCAAATCAAGAAAACCAAACTTGACTTTAAAAAACCAGACCCTTATGGATTTTATATAAGGTCCTAGAATTTGCCTAACTTTAAGTAGTAATTTTCATGTGGGAAACAAGAGTGACCCATTTTTCTAGACTGAGAAAAACATGATAGATATGAATTCTTGAAATTAGTCAAGCAGCCTTAAGAAAATTGGAAATAGAGATGGTACAATGTGATGGTATAAAATGAGTTTGCAGCCAAATTTGAGAGACAAAAGAAAGGTCCCACAAGAGATTGACAGTGTATAGAGCTTGTTTAAAATATGAATCATTTTCCACAAGGGAAGAAGTTTAGGAGGAGATTAGAGAGAATCTAATCCTTACTATTGGAAGAGAAAAGACATAAAATAATGTATAAACTGACAAACATGTAGGATAATCCTCCAGTTGCAATTTTCTAGATATTTTTCTCTTCTACCTTTCTTTTTCAAATTCAAATGCACTAATTGCTAACAAAGAGGAAGTTGTCTCGACGAATTAATGATAGCAGCTACTCCTACAGAAAATAACTTGCACAAAATTCTGCATCACTACTATAACACGGATTATCATGTTTATTTTCATTTTAAATAATAACCGACAATGCAGATGAAAACTTATTTAATTTGCACGAGATATGATGTAAAGTAAGAACAAGTGTATTAGTAGTAGTTGAGTAAAAACACCTAAAATAACAAAATATCCTTTCAAATCATCTTACAGTATAATAAGTCGATTTACTTATTTTTTATACAAATTAAAATGATTATTTATGATATAATAAGAATTTTTAATAAGTTTGAATTCAATTATCTCTATGCTACAGTCGTATGGTTATAAATAAGTATTAAAGCTAATTCTTGATTCACAATCTTTAGTTTAAAAATTTTATAGGCAAAAAAATTAAGGAAATAGATTTTGTTTAATTTGCCAAGGTATGAAAACTATCATTATCCTTTGACATTCTTCATTAAGTAATTTTTTATCTAACAATAAGCATTTAAAATTAGAGGAGCAATATGTATGCTAAGGGTATTATGAAAAAAGTTATCCAATTTATAAGTAACATATTTTTTACTATTTAACTGGAGTCTATCAGAAACAGTCACTCTACCTTCGTAAGGTAGGGATAAGATTTGCGTATATTCCACCCTCCCCAAACTTCACTTTATAAAATTATACTAGGCTTGTTGTTGTTGTTTATATTTTTTACTATTTCCTTTTTTCGTAGCAAATTTAATTCAAGTAGATTGTCCCACAAGAAATGTGAATGTTAAACATCATCCTCATTACTATTATATATCGTGTTATAATTATTGTATTGTAATAAAATAAAAGTAATGCAGTAAAATGTAAATAAGAAGAGATAGAAAGAAGGGAGAAGTGTTTTCTTCTTTCACTTTAATGTCTTTTTTTTATTGCAATTACATGGCATTTTATAGGCATAAAAAGTAAAGATGATGGACATAAAGTATGAAATTTAATCTTTAAGTTATTCACAACATGAGCATCCAATGTAGTATCCAAAGTAGTATCTAATGTACAAACTATTCATAACACTCCCCTTTGGATGTCCATGTAAGATAATGTGCCTTATTAAAAACTTACAAAAAAAATATTGGGATGTACATAGTTATTTATAATATGCATTGCTTGCTGCCTCATTAAAAACTTTACCAGGAAAACTCAGTGGGACAAAACCTTGGTTAAGGAAAAGAGTGCAGCGTGTAGTTACTCCCCCTGATGAAAAATCATTTAATGTCTCGAAGACGACGCATACCAATCTTATATATCAGCTTTTCAAATATTGAGGTTGGTAACGCCTTAGTGAACAGATCAGCCAAATTATCACTTGAACGAACTTGTTGTACATCTATTTCACCATTTCTTTGAAGATCATGAGTGAAAAAGAATTTCGGTGAAATGTGTTTTGTTCTATCTCCTTTGATATATCCTCCTTTCAATTGAGCTATGCATGCAGCATTGTCTTCATACAATATTATTGGAATATTCTCTTTCGAAGAAAGACCACATGTTTGTTGAATGTGTTGAGTTATAGATCTTAACCAAACGCATTCTCGACTTACTTCGCGAATGGCTATTATCTCTGCATGATTTGAAGAAGTAGCAACCATAGTTTGTTTTGTCGAACGCCATGATATGGTTGTACCTCCACTGATAAATAAATAGCCTGTCTGAGATCGACCTTTGTGTGGATCAGACAAATATCCTGCATCTGCATAACCAATCAATGATGGCTTGGATTCATTTGAATAAAATAAACTCATATCAATGGTCCCTTGGAGGTATCTGAATATATGTTTAATATCATCCCAGTGTCTTTGTGTTGGCGAAGTACTAAATCTTGTCAATAAGCTTACTGAGAAAACTATATCTGGTCGGGAATTATTGGCAAGATACATTAATGCCCCAATTGCACTAAGATATGGTACTTCGGCACCAAGAAGCTCTTCATCATTTTCATGAGGTCGGAATAGATCTTTATTTATATCAAGTGATCTCACAACCAATGGGGTACTCAATGGATGTGCTTTATCCATATAGAATCGCTTTAAAATCTTTTCGGTGTATGTTGATTGATGGACAAATATTCCATCTTTCATATACTCAATTTGTAGACCAAGACAAAAATTTGTCTTTCCAAGATCTTTCATTTCAAATTCTTTCTTCAAACAATCTACTATTTTTGGAAGCTTTCCAGGAGTTCCAGTGATATTTAAATCATCAACATACACGGCGATTATAACAAATTCAGATCCAGACCTTTTTATAAAGACACAAGGACAAATTGGATCATCCTTGTACCCTTCTTTCAACAGGTATTCACTCAGGCGATTGTACCACATACGACCTGATTATTTCAATCCGTATAAAGATTTCTGAAGCTTTATTGAACAAGTTTCTCGAAAATTTTTATGCTTCTGGCACTTTAAATCTCTCAGGTACTTTCATAAAAATTTCGTTGTCTAATGATCCATACAAATAGGCTGTAACAACATCCATTAGATGCATATCAAGTCTTTCTTGCACTGTCATATTTATGAGATACGTGAAGGCTATAGCATCCACTATAGGAGAATATGTCTCCATATAATCAATTCCAGGCCTTTGGGAAAATCCTTGTGCCACAAGTCACGCTTTATATCTAACGACTTCATTTTTATCATTTCGTTTTCGCACAAAAACACATTTATACCCTATTGCCTTTATGCCTTCAGGTGTTCGAACTATGGGTCCGAAGACTTCACGTTTTTCAAGTGAAGTTAACTCTGTCTGGATAGCATCTTTCCATTTTGGCCAATCATTTCTCTGTCTACATTCATTGACAGATTTTGGTTCAAGATTCTCATTTTGTTGCATTATTTCAACAACAACATTATATGCAAAAATATTATCGATAACAATATTATTTCGGTTCCATCTTTTCTCGATTGAGACATAACTTATTGATATCTCTTCATTTTCATTATTTTCAGGTACCTGGACCTCTCCTAAGGTCTTATCATTTATTACGTCTTGGGGCTCTTCTTGAGCCACTACCTCTGTGTTATGTTCACTTTGATCGCTTACTCCTTTTCTTCTTCAAGGATTTTTATCTTTAGAACCGATTGGTCTACCACGTTTCAAGCATGGCTTAGACTCATTTGCTTTAATTAATTGTCCTGCCGGGATATCAACTCGAATTGGAGCATTAGCAGCTAGAATATGTGACTTAGTCACCCTTGGTAGGTCAGTGAATGCATCTGGCAATTGATTTGCAATATTTTGTAAATGAATAATCTTTTGAACCTCTTGTTCACATTGATTTGTTCGAGGATCTAAATGAGACAGTGATAATGCATTCCAATCTATCTTCTTTTTCAGCTGCTTATTTTCTCCCCATAATGTTGGATATACTGATTCATCAAAATGGTAATCAGAAAATATTGCCGTAAATAAATCTCCAGTCATCGGCTCTAGATATTTTATAATAGAAGGAGATTCATATCCAACATATATCCCCAACCTTCTTTGAGGACCCATCTTTGTGCGTTGTGGTGGAGCAATTGGAACATATATCGCACAACCAAAGATCCTAAGATGAGAAATATTTGGCTCCTAACCAAAAGCCAATTGCAATGGAGAGACTTTATGATAATTTGTGGGCCTTGTAAGCACGTGATTTTTGACCCTCCCCGAGGATTTTCACATTTTTTAGCATAAATATGTAATTGGGTCTAATATAGCCATTTTAACTATTTTTACTTTATTTCGTTGCAAAAAGAAAAAATCACAAAAATACATATATAAATTTTAGTTTATGTATCTCTCATAAACTTGAAAAAAACACAAAAATTGTACTTTATTTTGGTACTTTATATAAATTCGAAAATTACAAAAATATATAGTTCTATTAATGTTTGCAGTCATTATAATTTTGAAAAATACAAAAAAATATTACTTCATATTTTATCTTTATATATAAAAAACGAAAATTACAAAAATAGTTTTATTAATATTTTGTAGCTATTTTAAATCTTGAAAAAATATTTAAAAAAAAGATATAGTGTTGTTTAAATATTAGTCTTATTTTTGGTAGTTGTTTTGCTTACATAGGGCTAGTTAAGCAACGTTTCCTATTTCTCGGGTCCGGGCAAAAGAATAATATTCGGGTTCAAACTACCCGGTTTTAGGCCTAATTTCGGACCTAGCCCATAATAAACCGAGTCCAGGACACATGGGGAACCCCACCACGCGTGGGGGACACAAATCTCGAACCCCACCACGCGTGGGCTCATTTCCCTGGGCAAGGGATACTAAATACACAGACAAACACTGTCAAGAGGAGACTTTTTGAAATTTTGAAAGGGGGACTGTAGATCTATCTTCTTCCTCAAAAGGAAGAAGAAGCAAAACCCTACGAAAAGAAAAAACCAAACAGGCCCATCGACCTACTGTCACAACCAAACACCACCTCCGTCAACTGCCCAAACGACCCTACACCACACACTGCCTCCGTCAACAACCCGCCAGTCCACATCCGCCATTGCCGCCCGCTACAAGCTCCAGCTCCACCCAAACTGAGCTGCTGCTGCATCCGTCCAAAGCCACCATCAACGACCACAACCCAGTCACACCCCTCGTCGCAACCAGCTCCCCCCATCGCCTTCTTCCTCACCAAAAAAAAACCTAGCAAAAACCCTAGTAGCCCTCCCCGTCAACCACCAGAAAAACCAGCAGTTTGCATCGCTGTTGCTGCGTTCTTCTACTCCCTCACGTCCAAAACGCCATCACCAACGTCCGTCGACCACCAGTTTCCCCCCTTTCGTTGTCACTGTTCCCCAGCTCACGTCCGAGCTCCACCCATTAATCACGGCCCCCTACTCCCTCACTAACAGACCCGTCACCTTCCCCATCACCCTCCCATCGTGAAACCACCAACAAACAGCCCTCGACCACTGCCAAAACAAGCCCGTCAACAGCCTCCTTGCGTCGACCTTACTATTGTCGACATTGTTCATCTTTTCGCAAGCAGCTGTTGGTGGCTGCGATTCTACCTTGCCGAGCCTTCTGTTTTTCCGTCGAGGTCGACTTTGGTCCGAGCTTTCTATTTCATCGAGGTCGTCTTTGGTTCGTCGGGGTCCGGTACGTCGAGTTTGTTCCGAGATTTCGTCGTTGTTCCTCGTCCAGTGAGGTCCGGCTTGAGTTCCGTCGGGGTCGTGTTTGTCGTCCTGAGTTTGCCGAGGTTCAAAGGTTAGTAAACCTCAAGTATTAGATAAGGAAATGTTACGTTAAATGTTCGAAGATGCAATATAGAAATTGGTATGATAATTTTCTTCTTATGTTTTCATCGTATGCATTTTTGCTCATTTTGCGTTATGTGATTCTTGTTTATTTGATGTCATTTAATTAAGTTTGACTAGTTGTTCTATGACACAAGTTTGACGTTAATTTGTTCGGGGTCCTTTGCTTAGTTCATTCGGACAAAAATTAGCATTAGTACTTGTTGTTACTACTTCCGAAACACTCGTTCACTAAACTCATTTTATTAATTTTTTGACAAGTTATGAGATTTTAGTTGTAAAGAAGCAGTAAGGTTTAGTATTGTTAAAGGCGTAAAAATGGCATCCTTTTAATAATAAATAAATAAATAAATAAAACGAGACTAGCTTCGCCAAATAAAAAATGTACAGATTGCGGAGCCCTCACAAAATATATGTGTTAAATACTTAGATTCCGGGACGGGCCGTTTAGCAAATTTCACGGCCCCACCCAAAATAATAATGCGCTAGTTGCTTTAGGCGCGCCTTTAATAATTTATTCTCCCTAACTTGGGTGCACATTTATGTGACCCAAATCCAAATCTCAGCAGAGTTGAAATGTGTCTCTAAATCGCGGGTTCATTGATTGTAACGTGGTTCGAGATGCATGTCCACGACGTTGCAAATTCTTTTTAAAAAATAAGAATGAGATGAGCCTCGCCGAATAAAAATACAAATTGCGGGGCCCTCAGTAAACACTTGCTTTAAATTACTCAGAATTCAGGAGGGCCGTTTAGCGAATTTCACGGTCTTCCCAAAATAATAACGCGATAGTCTCTTTAGGCGCATGTTTAATATTTTACTTTCTTAAGCCTGGGTGTGCATTTCATGCGACCCGAATCCAAATCCCAAAACATCAAATAAAACGTGTTCCGGATTGTGGGTGCATTTCATGTGACGCAGTCCAAAGACGCGTTTTAAGCGATGTTCACATTTCTTTTAAAAACAGTAAATGATAAAAGCGGTTAAAAGTTAAATTTTGCACATAAGTTCACACTTGTATAAAATCAGATAATTAAGCCGAATATAACAGTTGAGCGACCGTGCTAGAACCACGGAACTCGGGAATGCCTAACACCTTCTCCCGGGTTAACAGAATTCCTTATCCGGATTTCTGGTACGCAGACTGTAATATGGAGTCATTCTTTTCCTCGATTCGGGATTAAAATTGGTGACTTGGGACACCCTAAATCTCCCAAGTGGCGACTCTGAAATAAATAAACCAATCCCGTCTCGATCGTCCTTTAATTGGAAAAACTCCCTACGCCCCTCGCAGAGGCAGAAAAAGGAGGTGTGACAGCTCTGGCGACTCTGCTGGGGACAAATACCCAGAACCACTGGTTCAGGGTTAGAAATTCGAGCTTAGATAAGTTGTTATATTTGGTTTTATCTGATTTTTACATGTTTGAGCCTAATGTGCTAAATGCTGCTTTTACCGTTTTGATATTATTTGAACTGTACATATAAACTGTGCCGAAACCCATTTTCTCTCTGAGTCTTCTGAATCATGAAGAAGAGTGTACTTCGTACGACTTCTTTTCTGTATAGTGTCAAGTCCCAATTTAGAACGAGGTTTGGATAAGTCGCAAAGCCGGTGAAGCTTCTGTATTCCCGGACTGTCGCCTCCTCCTCGGCTCGAGCTGTCCGCTCGGGTAAGCCAGGTCTAGAACAAACACCCAGGTTCTGAACCTAGTATAACAAAGCCACATGCCGAATCCCTAGTAGGAACGTTTGTTTGCATCACGTGCATCTGAATTTGGAGGCTCAACATAGGGGTTGGGTCTGTCTAGGACAGGTGTACCAAAAAATGAAAATGACCATCCTGATGCATCTTACTTGCTGCTACTTGCGCATTTATTTGATTCGGACTTGTGTGTAGACCGATTTTTGAATATCAGGAATATTGTGAAATTAAAAAAAAGGAAAAAAAATAGCAGTTAGGGAATTGATTGTTTATTTTTGAAGAAAAAAAAAACAATGCCCAAATACTGTCGAAACTCTGCCGAAATTTTGAGAAAATGAAAAAAAATATTTTATTAGTTTGTTTTACTAAAATCAAAGGAAAATAGAGAAAAAAAGAGTCGTTATTCTGTCTTGTTTTCAAAAATAGAAAAGGAAAATTGTTTGTCTTCCCATGGAAAATGAAAATGAAAAAGAGTCTTATTTTTAAAATAGTTTTTCTATTTGTTTATGAAAAGGCCAAAAATAAAAGAAAATAAAAAGAGTCTTGCGTTGAACGTGGTTTTATTATTGTTGCAATATATATATAAATATAAATCCAAAAAGTATTTTTCTTTATTTCCTTTCTAGAAAAATTTTTTTAGACCCCCAATTTTCAAGAAAAAATCCAAAAATATTTTCCATTATTGATGTCTTTAGAAAATCTTTTTAATTGTTTTAAAAAAATATATAAAATTATTTTCTTTTAATTTCTTCCTAAAACAAAAATCCGAAAATATTTTCATTCTTCTTTCAAAATTGAAAAGAAAAGTCAAAATTCAAAAATATTTTTAGAAGCATTTCTTTCATTGAAAATAAAATTCCAAAAATATTTTCTTTCTTGTTTAGAAGTTTCTCTTTCAAAATTTAAAAAAAAAACTCTTCTTTATAAGTATTTCCTTCAAAAATAAATAAAAACAATAATAATAAAAAGAAAAAGGGTTAGTTTATTTACTTTATTCATGATTGCCCGAACTACGCAGGTTTGATTCTCACCGGATGTGAGATACGTAGGCAACCCTCATCGGGTCCAACCCCGCCTTTTGCTAAAAAGCCAAAAACCAATAAATAATAATAAAAAAGAAAAAATATGTCAAATTTTAATTTTTGTCATAAAGAAGTCGGGTGACGCTGTTTTATCAAAACATAGCCGAATGTCCCCGAAAGGGACGCCGGAAGGCTGACTTTGCATGAACAGCCACCTTCGGGTCATTTTTAAGACTTGGTCCAATTGACCCCCACAGCCTAAAAATCTTCGTCCCCGAGACGTTGAAAGGCCGTGTTTGCAATATTGACTTTTCTAATTTGAAAAACGATAAAAAAGAGTTATAAATAAGTCAGGTGATGCTGTTTTGTCATAAATAGCCAAATGTTCCCGAAAGGGACGCCGGAAGGCTGATTTGGCATAAACAGCCACCTTTGGGTCATTTTGAGATATGGACCCACACAGCCTTAAAAATCTTCGTCCCCGAGGCGCTGAAGGGCCGTGTTTGCAACACCAGGGTTTTATTGCAATTTGAAAAAAATAAAATAAAGAGTCAGCGGTCAGGTGAATACCGTTCGGATTTTTGGTCAAAATAAGCCGAGCCAGCTTCGGCCGCGTCTTAAACCGTTCTTGCCGAAATAGCCTTAGAGTATCTTTCAGTTGTCGAAAGGTTATTTTTGTAAAAGAACGGACAGGTTTGTAAAGTGTCATAAAATAATCCTCCCCGGCCTCAAAATTCATGTGAAATTTGGAAGGGGCCACATTTGCAAAAATAACCATTTGGTTGCATTTGTCGAACAGAGAAAGGGAGCTAGCCTTTTGTTTTTGAGTTTATAAATCTCTCGATTAGAATATATGGGTTGTTTGATTTTCAAGTTTGTAGGTCATCTTTAAACCTTTGAAACCCAGTTTGTTTTATTATGAAAGTTGATAAGAAAAAATGTTTATTATTGTTTATCTTTTATTGGTCCGAACTACGCAAGGTCTGATTCATGCGGGGTCATGATACGTAGGCAATCTCCATAAGATTCGACCACAATAAAAGAAAAGCAAAAAAAAAATGAAAAAAAGAGGATGAAAAAAAAAGAAAGAAAAAAGGGGAAAAGAAAAAAAATGAAAAAAAAACGAAGAAAAATGAAAAAAGAGAAAAGGAAAAAATCGAAAAAAAAAAAGAAAAAAGATGTTAATAATGGGGACCGACTGAGTCCATTCTAACCTGTTTGTTTTGCAGATGTTGTTAAGGTGGTTGGTTTGTGGTAAGCCAGACAATGACACCCAGAATCCTTTACTTGCACCTCATGATACACACTCTGCTGGGATCATGCCTGATAACAGAAGCACTCGAATCCTATTGGGGACTTGTTGACTAAGGTTGATGATATTGAAGTTGGTAATGGTCTAGGCAATGCTGATGCGAAAGCTCAGTGGCTACGATGCCAAGTTTGATAAAATGGGAGGACGCTCCGTTCCTTGGTTAGCAAGAGAAAAGCTTGTGGTGGTTTATTTTGTTGTCATTTCTGTTGTTCGGATTATTAGGATTGTAATTCGGATTTTGTCCTGTGTCAAACCTTCTTATCTTTCCATTTTTTTTATCATAGCGGTTTGTTTAAGTTTTGTCCAGGTTGTTTAGGATTTTATTCCGGTTTGTTTTGTTTTTTCAAACCATTTCACCGGTAATCTAATACAAAAGCCGGTCTTTTATTATTTCTAGTCATCTTTTTGTTTAGTCCTTCTATCATTTTTGTTCGGCGCCGATTCTAGTGACATGACACGCGCACACAGTTTGGGCCTAAGCTTAAAAGTTAATCATAAAACCTCGGAAAGGCGATCAAAGCATTTAAAGGAAATAAGTACGGTTTGAGATTAATTGGAGCCCGAGTCATGTGGAACTGGGGCAAGTTAAACACAAAGAAAACCGTTAAAGAAAGATTCGCCTAAATTGGCATGAGGGTCGTTCATAATAATGAGAATGAGAGTGTCGCCCAACGGTGCTTTAGAAATGACAAATGAACAAACAGATGTTGAATATAATTGTCAAGTCCAGCACCATCAGAAGAGACTACAAATTTAAATTGTGTTGTTTGCACTTGGCATGTTTTGAAGACTGGAATGACGAAGGCATTTTGTTCTGCTACCCAAACACTTTATCCTTCGTTACCCCTTTTGAGCCTTATTTATTTTCTTTCATACCCCTCGTTCGGAATTAGTAGCAACGAACAAAATACGCAAGCATGGCAGGTAAGAGAAAAGAAAGAAAAGAAAACAACAAAATGGAAAAAGAAGAATAAAAGAAAAAAGAGAGAAAGAAAAAACGACAAAAAGAAAGGAGAAATGAGAAAAGAAAAGAGAAAAGAAAAGAAAAGTGATAACAAAAAAGAAAAAAGAAAAAAAAGAAGAAAGTCAAATGGAAAAGAGGAATTGGGAACTACGTTTGACCTGATTCCTCAAAGAGGATACGTAGGCGCTTCACGGCTCGGTCATAGTTTTGAAAAATGAAAAAAAAATCAATTAAAATATCCCCAAGCAAGAAACTGGGGCAAAGGTTGCGTTTGTTGTAAATAAATCTAATTCCGAAGGTTGTAACTAATAACCCAAAATTAATGTATTTTTTGAGCCTTTTATACCCTTTCTTTCTAGCCTATCCAAAACCCACATTACGGTCCAAAGAAAGTCCTTCTGACCAGTCTTCAAAAGATGCCAAGTCAGACAAATAAGATTCTTACCGGCGAACATAACATTCTGTTCCACAACAGAAATGACTCTAATCTCCAACAAAAAGAGTCATACCGGCAACACTCCAAATTCCCAGCTGGAAAGTGATACAAATGAGAGAGTCATATTGGTGAAAACCTTCACAGGCACCATAAGACGATGAAAGCTGAGAGAAAACCCAAAAATGAGAGAGACTTGATAGTGAAAACCCTTCGGGCACTACAAGTCGAACAAGATTGAGAATCAGATGGGGAATCGCCAATTGAAGATCTTGAAAGATGATTGACGGCGGAGGATAGGCCACATGTGCGTGTCATGACCATTAGAGTTGGTATTTGCGTTTGATAGATTTTCATTTATAGTTTCTTTTGTTAAAGAGTCATCTTTTCTTTTGTCTTTATTCTGTTCCCTTTTATCTTTTCCCTTTCATAGATAAAATCCCCAATAGAGTCTGTTTGGTCAGAACAAGTGTGAATTGACTTCAAAATAGGCCATCAGCTTTCCAAAATGAGATCTGACTAGTACATCCAAGTGGTAGTAGTCAGCAAGAAACAAGCGCGAGGCCAGTGTCAAAAAAGATATCCCCAGCAAAAAGGAATTGACAGAAGGATTGACAAGTGTCAAGAGGGATACCATTGCCTTTATCAAAGGTTATAAACCTCAAGGCCAAGGCCCATGAACAAAGCAAGGAAAGAAGTGAGCATGATTTGGCGAAATTCATACTAGACTAAAAGGTCAAGGAAATGCCAGTTCCCGAACTATGCCACAAAAGAAGAGGGATATCCTCAGCAGAAAGGGATTATCCCCAACAAATAATGTCATCCCCAACAAGTTGTGGAACGCAGAGCAAGGAGGGAGAAAGGGAAAACCATCCCAGTGGGAGTATCACAACCAACCACCATGTTTTAAATTGACAAATTTTGTTTGATTCGAAACAGGTAAAAGAAATGACATTGATGCCAGAAATGCATGCCGCAAGGGATATTATCAAACTGGGGCAGAAAATTTTCCTTCCATTTAGAAAATTTTCTGGAAGTCAGGTACCCATTCGGGGAAGAATAAAGATAACGCCAGTCTCAAGGGAAATGGTCTTAGAACCAGTGTTGCCCCCAACATAATAAGTTTCTATGGAAGAAGTTGTTCCCCAGCAAAGGGATGAAACTTGAGCTCAGTGAAGCACTAGTTCTGAAAGAATCAGAATCCCCCAACAGTGTTATCCACGACAGCGTTATCCCCAGTTGATAACATTTTACCCCCAACAGGTAAGTAAATAAGTCCCCGACAGTCTTATCCCTAGCAGTTTCGAGGAGTCCAACACAAGTTTGGTGAAAATCGGTATACTCACCGGTTCCTCTCGGGGAAAGGCAAAACGAGTCTCAAGGGAGTTAGTCTTCAAAGGAAGAATAATAATAATAATAATAATAATAATAATAATAGTAGTCTTTGAAGGAAGAAGCTATGCAAAAACAAAACAAAAACAAAAAAGGGTAATAAAAAAAAGGAATAATAATAAAAATGGGGAAGGTAGAAAAGGAAAACTCATCCCAATCCCCAGAAAGTATTCGAGGTAAGACATTTTCAAGTCTTAAAGATATTTTGGGTTCATCCGCCCTCAAATAGGATATGTCGGGTTCATCCGCCCTCAAATAGGATATGTCGGGTTCATCCGCCCTCAAATAGGATATGTCGGGTTCATCCGCCCTCAAATAGGATATGTCGGGTTCATCCGCCCTCAAATAGGATATGTCGGGTTCATCCGCCCTCAAATAGGATATGTCGGGTTCATCCGCCCTCAAATAGGATATGTCGGGTTCATCCGCCCTCAAATAGGATATGTTGGGTTCATCCGCCCTCAAATAGGATATGTTGGGTTCATCCGCCCTCAAATAGGATATGTTGGGTTCATCCGCCCTCAAATAGGATATGTCGGGTTCATCCGCCCTCAAATAGGATATGTTGGGTTCATCCGCCCTCAAATAGGATATGTTGGGTTCATCCGCCCTCAAATAGGATATGTCGGGTTCATCCGCCCTCAAATAGGATATGTCGGGTTCATCCGCCCTCAAATAGGATATGTTGGGTTCATCCGCCCTCAAATAGGATATGTCGGGTTCATCCGCCCTCAAATAGGATATGTTGGGTTCATCCGCCCTCAAATAGGATATGTCGGGTTCATCCGCCCTCAAATAGGATATGTCGGGTTCATCCGCCCTCAAATAGGATATGTCGGGTTCATCCGCCCTCAAATAGGATATGTCGGGTTCATCCGCCCTCAAATAGGATATGTTGGGTTCATCCGCCCTCAAATAGGATATGTTGGGTTCATCCGCCCTCAAATAGGATATGTTGGGTTCATCCGCCCTCAAATAGGATATGTTGGGTTCATCCGCCCTCGAATAGGATATGTTGGGTTCATCCGCCCTCGAATAGGATATGTTGGGTTCATCCGCCCTCGAATAGGATATGTTGGGTTCATCCGCCCTCGAATAGGATATGTTGGGTTCATCCGCCCTCAAATAGGATATGTTGGGTTCATCCGCCCTCAAATAGGATATGTTGGGTTCATCTGCCCTCAAATAGGATATGTTGGGTTCATCCGCCCTCAAATAGGATATGTCGGGTTCATCCGCCCTCAAATAGGATATGTCGGGTTCATCCGCCCTCAAATAGGATATGTTGGGTTCATCCGCCCTCGAATAGGATATTTTGGGTTCATCCGCCCTCGAACAGGATATGTTGGGTTAATCCGCCCTCAAACAGGATATTTTGGGTTCATCCGCCCTCGAATAGGATATTTTGGGTTCGTCCGCCCTCGAATAGGATAAAGTTCCCTCCTAGGTTCAGTTTTCACCCACAGGAGACGCATTTCCTCCTAGGTTCAGTTTTCACCCATAGGAGATGCATTTCCTCCTAAGTTTAGTTTTACCCATAGGAGATGCATTTCCTCCTAAGTTTAGTTTTCACCCATGAGAGAGGCATTTCCTTCTAAGTTAGTATTGAAGTTGGGAGCCCGCCCATATAACAGAGGCATACATTTCTGTCCTTTCACTTTAAGCTCTAGGTCGCCCACCAGTATAATGCGGGAATACATTTTAAGTTCTAGGTCGCCCACCAATATAATGCGGGAATACATTTAAGTTCTAGGTCGCCCACCAGTATAATGCGGGAATACATTTAAGTTCTAGGTGGCCCACCAGTATAATGCGGGAATACATTTTAAGTTCTAGGTCGCCCACCAGTATAATGCGGGAATACATTTAAGTTCTAGGTCGCCCACCAGTATAATGCGGGAATACATTTAAGTTCTAGGTCGCCCACCAGTATAATGTGGGAATACTTTTAAGTTCTAGGTCGCCCACCAGTATAATGCGGGAATACTTTTAAGTTCTAGGTCGCCCACCAGTATAATGCGGGAATACTTTTAAGTTCTAGGTCGCCCACCAGTATAATGCGGGAATACTTTTAAGTTCTAGGTCGCCCACCAGTATAATGCGGGAATACATTTTAAGTTCTAGGTCGCCCACCAGTATAATGCGGGAATACTTTTAAGTTCTAGGTCGCCCACCAGTATAATGCGGGAATACATTTAAGTTCTAGGTCGCCCACCAGTATAATGCGGGAATACTTTTAAGTTCTAGGTCGCCCACCAGTATAATGCGGGAATACTTTTAAGTTCTAGGTCGCCCACCAGTATAATGCGGGAATACTTTTAAGTTCTAGGTCGCCCACCAGTATAATGCGGGAATACATTTAAGTTCTAGGTCGCCCACCAGTATAATGCGGGAATACATTTTAAGTTCTAGGTCGCCCACCAGTATAATGCGGGAATACATTTAAGTTCTAGGTCGCCCACCAGTATAATGCGGGAATACTTTTAAGTTCTAGGTCGCCCACCAGTATAATGCGGGAATACTTTTAAGTTCTAGGTCGCCCACCAGTATAATGCGGGAATACTTTTAAGTTCTAGGTCGCCCACCAGTATAATGCGGGAATACTTTTAAGTTCTAGGTCGCCCACCAGTATAATGCGGGAATACTTTTAAGTTCTAGGTCGCCCACCAGTATAATGCGGGAATACATTTATGTTTTAGGTCGCCCACCAGTATAATGTGGGAAGACAGTTGTTTGAGTCATTGAGGTTTTATTTTAGCAGACGCATTTGCTAACAAAAGTTTTTGTTTTACTCGTAGGAGATGCACATCCTAGCCTAGTCTTTAGTTTACTCATCATTGCATCAGTAGTATAAATGAGTTACAATTTTGCTAACGACTCACGAATCTTCCCAGCACAAACTGGGTTAGGAAATTTTGTTTGTTTTGTTTGTTTTGGTTGTCAGGGACCCGCCTGTAGAACGGAGGTTGTTGTATGTCGAAGAAAAGAAAGTAATCAGGCGTCCACCTGGAGAATAAGGACAAAGAAAAGAAAGTAATCAGGCGTCCACCTGGAGAATAAGGACAAAGAAAAGAAAGAAATCAGGCGTCCACCTGGAGAACAAGGACAAAGAAAGGAAGAAATCAGGCGTCCACCTGTAGAATAAGGACAAAGAAAAGAAAGAAATCAGGCGTCCACCTGTAGAATAAGGACAAAGAAAAGAAAGAAATCAGGCGTCCACCTGGAGAACAAGGACAAAGAAAAGAAGTAATCAGGCGTCCACCTGGAGAACAAGGACAAAGAAAAGAAGAAATCAGGCGTCCACCTGGAGAACAAGGACAAAGAAAAGAAGAAATCAGGCGTCCACCTGGAGAACAAGGACAAAGAAAAGAAGTAATCAGGCGTCCACCTGGAGAACAAGGACAAAGAAAAGAAGTAATCAGGCGTCCACCTGGAGAACAAGGACAAAGAAAAGAAGTAATCAGGCGTCCACCTGGAGAACAAGGACAAAGAAAAGAAGTAATCAGGCGTCCACCTGGAGAATAAGGACAAAGAAAAGAAGTAATCAGGCGTCCACCTGGAGAACAAGGACAAAGAAAAGAAGTAATCAGGCGTCCACCTGGAGAACAAGGACAAAGAAAAAGAAATCAGGCGTCCACCTGGAGAACAAGGATAAAGAAGAGAAATAGAAATCAGGCACCCACCTGGAGAATAAGGGAATACAATTGAAGTATTGAAGTCAAAAACCCGCTCACATGAGAAAGGAGCACACTTAGAATCAATAAAGCAGAAGGCTACAACAGAAGTCCCCAGCATTCAACCAAGTTAGAAATAGTAGAAACTCGCCTCAAGAATGCGAGTCAACAGTCTGGGATGATCAACAAAAGCTGGTCACAGAAACAAAAACAAGAGGAGAAAAGAGGGGAAAAGAACCCAAAGTACGGAAGCGGAGAACAGATGCGGTCTGCTCAAGAACTAGCACCTACAACTAGCAGTATCAAGGTTCAAATCTGAAGTCTGTATGAAGCACCATTCAAGACTCAAGACCAAGTTTCAGAAGACTTGAAGATAGGAATCCTTGTAACTAGTAGCTGATAGGCTTAGTTAGTCTTTTTCAGTTTTCATTTTGTTGTAATGACAGGGCCGCGGACCGGAACCTCAACGGAACGGCACCTCGATCGGCTCTTCACCTCGGTACATTTTACCATATCTCTCATTTCCGAACTACACGTGGCCTGATTCCTGTATAACCAAGGATATGTAGGCAGCTCAGATACCAGGGCTCGGTCACATCCCCTTCTTTTTTTTCCCTAGTATAGTCCCTCCAAATAATGGTCGGGTCAAAAACATGTCTAGTCGTTCTTTGTCGGAAAACTCTTCGTGTTTACAGTCAAAGAGGGGCAGCTGTAAGCACGTGATTTTTGACCCTCCCCGAGGATTTTCACATTTTTTAGCATAAATATGTAATTTGGTCTAATATAGCCATTTTAACTATTTTTACTTTATTTCGTTGCAAAAAAAAATCACAAAAATACATATATAAATTTTAGTTTATGTATCTCTCATAAACTTGAAAAAAACACAAAAATTGTACTTTATTTTGGTACTTTATATAAATTCGAAAATTACAAAAATATATAGTTCTATTAATGTTTGTAGTCATTATAATTTTGAAAAATACAAAAAAATATTACTTCATGTTTTATCTTTATATATAAAAAACCAAAATTACAAAAATAGTTTTATTAATATTTTGTAGCTATTTTAAATCTTGAAAAAATATTTAAAAAAAAAAAAGATATAGTGTTGTTTAAATATTAGTCTTATTTTTGGTAGTTATTTTGCTTACATAGGGCTAGTTAAGCAACGTTTCCTATTTCTCGGGTGCGGGCAAAAAAATAATATTCGGGTTCAAACTACCCGGTTTTAGGCCTAATTTCGGACCTAGCCCATAATAAACCGAGTCCAGGACACATGGGGAACCCCACCACGCGTGGGGGACACAAATCTCGAACCCCACCACGCGTGGGCTCATTTCCCTGGGCAAGGGATACTAAATACACAGACAAACACTGTCAAGAGGAGACTTTTTGAAATTTTGAAAGGGGGACTGTAGATCTATCTTCTTCCTCAAAAGGAAGAAGAAGCAAAACCCTACGAAAAGAAAAAACCAAACAGGCCCATCGACCTACTGTCACAACCAAACACCACCTCCGTCAACTGCCCAAACGACCCTACACCACACACTGCCTCCGTTAACAACCCGCCAGTCCACGCCCGCCATCGCCGCCCGCTGCAAGCTCCAGCTCCACCCAAACTGAGTTGCTGCTGCATCCGTCCAAAGCCACCATCAACGACCACAACCCAGTCGCACCCCTCGTCGCAACCAGCTCCCCCCATCGCCTTCTTCCTCACCAAAAAAAAACCTAGCAAAAACCCTAGTAGCCCTCCCCGTCAACCACCGGAAAAACCAGCAGTTTGCATCGCTGTTGCTGCGTTCTTCTACTCCCTCACGTCCAAAACGCCACCACCAACGTCCGTCGACCACCAGTTTCCCCCCTTTCGTTGTCACTGTTCCCCAGCTCACGTCCGAGCTCCACCCATTAATCACGGCCCCCTACTCCCTCACTAACAGACCCGTCACCTTCCCCATCACCCTCCCATCGTGAAACCACCAACAAACAGCCCTCGACCACTGCCAAAACAAGCCCGTCAACAGCCTCCTTGCGTCGACCTTACTACTGTCGACATTGTTCATCTTTTCGCAAGCAGCTGTTGGTGGCTGCGATTCTGCCTTGCCGAGCCTTCTGTTTTTCCGTCGAGGTCGACTTTGGTCCGAGCTTTCTATTTCATCGAGGTCGTCTTTGGTTCGTCGGGGTCCGGTACGTCGAGTTTGTTCCGAGGTTTCGTCGTTGTTCCTCGTCCAGTGAGGTCCGGCTTGAGTTCCGTCGGGGTCATGTTTGTCGTCCTGAGTTTGCCGAGGTTCAAAGGTTAGTAAACCTCAAGTATTAGATAAGGAAATGTTACGTTAAATGTTCGAAGATGCAATATAGAAATTGGTATGATAATTTTCTGCTTATGTTTTCATCGTATGCATTTTTGCTCATTTTGCGTTATGTGATTCTTGTTTATTTGATGTCATTTAATTAAGTTTGACTAGTTGTTCTATGACACAAGTTTGACGTTAATTTGTTCGGGGTCCTTTGCTTAGTTCATTCGGACAAAAATTAGCATTAGTACTTGTTGTTACTACTTCCGAAACACTCGTTCACTAAACTCATTTTATTAATTTTTTGACAAGTTATGAGATTTTAGTTGTAAAGAAGCAGTAAGGTTTAGTATTGTTAAAGGCGTAAAAATGGCATCCTTTTAAAATAATAATAATAATAATAATAATAAATAAATAAATAAATAAAACGAGACTAGCTTCGCCAAATAAAAAATGTACAGATTGCGGAGCCCTCACAAAATATATGTGTTAAATACTTAGATTCCGGGACGGGCCGTTTAGCAAATTTCACGGCCCCACCCAAAATAATAATGCGCTAGTTGCTTTAAGCGCGCCTTTAATAATTTATTCTCCCTAACTCGGGTGCACATTTATGTGACCCAAATCCAAATCTCAGCAGAGTTGAAATGTGTCTCTAAATCGCGGGTACATTGATTGTAACGTGGTTCGAGATGCATGTCCAGGACGTTGCAAATTCTTTTTAAAAAATAAGAATGAGATGAGCCTCGCCGAATAAAAATACAAATTGCGGGGCCCTCAGTAAACACTTGCTTTAAATTACTCAGAATTCAGGAGGGCCGTTTAGCGAATTTCACGGTCTTCACAAAATAATAACGCGATAGTCTCTTTAGGCGCATGTTTAATATTTTACTTTCTTAAGCCTGGGTGTGTATTTCATGCGACCTGAATCCAAATCCCAAAACATCAAATAAAACGTGTTCCGGATTGTGGGTGCATTTCATGCGACGCAGTCCAAAGACATGTTTTAAGCGATGTTCACATTTCTTTTAAAAACAATAATAATAAAGCGGTTAAAAGATAAAATTTGCACATAAGTTCATATTCGTATAAAATCAGATAATCAAGCCAAATATAACAGTTGAGCGACCGTGCTAGAACCACGGAACTCGGGAATGCCTAACACCTTCTCCCGGGTTAACAGAATTCCTTATCCGGATTTCTGGTACGCATACTGTAATATGGAGTCATTCTTTTCCTCGATTCGGGATTAAAATTGGTGACTTGGGACACCCTAAATCTCCCAAGTGGCGACTCTGAAATAAATAAATAAATCCCGTCTCGATCGTCCTTTAATTGGAAAAACTCCCTACGCCCCTCGCGGAGGCGGAAAAAGGAGGTGTGACAGGCCTTATCCGCACAAGTGCTGCTGCGTGCAAAATAGCATGACCCCATACTGAAATGGGAAGTTTTGTTCTCATAAGCATTGGTCTAGCAATTAATTGGAGGCGTTTGATCAATGATTCTGCTAGACCATTTTATGTATGAACATGAGCAACCAGATGCTCAATTGTTATCTCAGTTGAAATACAATAATCATTAAAGGCTTGGGATGTAAACTCACCAGCATTATCAAGACAAATTGTCTTAATTGCATAATCTGGAAATTGTGCTCTTAGCTTTATTATTTGAGCCAACAATCTCGCAAATGCCATATTGCGAGTTGATAGTAAGCACACATGTGACCATCTTGTAGATGTATCTACCAAAACCATATAATATTTGAATGGTCCACATGGAAGGTGAATGGACCCACATATATCACCATGTATACGTTCCAGAAATGCAGGGGATTCCATCATAACTTTAATAGTTGATGGTCTAATAATTAATTTTCCTTGAGAACATGCAACACAAGAGAATTCCTTAAATTGAAGAATCTTCTGATTCTTCATTGCATGTCCATGTGAATTCTCAATTATTTTACGCATCATATTAGAACCAGGATGGCCCAACCGGTCATGCCAAATAATAAAATTATCTTGATTAGTAAACTTCTCGTTTACTATGACATGTGTTTCAATCCTGCTAATACTTGTGTAGTATAAGCCGGAGGAAAGAGCAGGTAACATTTCAAGCACATATTTCTTACCGGACATTATTGTAGTAATATAAAGATATTCAATCTTTTCATCATTTGTAGTCTCAATATGATAGCCATTTTGGCGAATATCTTTGAAACTTAATAAGTTTCTTTGAGATTTACTACAATATAGTGCTTCATCAATAGCCAAATTTGTTCATCCTGGTAGTAATAAATTGGCTCTTCCAGATGCTTCAATTAATTTTGTACTACCGGATATTGTATTAACATTCGTTTCTTTCATTACCAAATAGGAGAAATATCTCTTATCTTTTAAAATAGTGTGTGTTGTAGCACTATCTAGAAGACATATATCATCTTTATTAATCTTGAGTCCAACTGAAGACTGGGGAATTTTCATATTCTTCATAAAAAAACAAATAATACATCATAAGAAATATGAAAGATAAGCGGAAAAAACATTAAGAAATACATTAGGAATGTAGAAACTAGCAACACATGATGCATTAGGAAAATACACTCAAGAAAAATAAACTAGTTGCAAACATAAAAATAACAACTTTTATAACTTCATTCTCCAGTAAGATGATTAGTTCTTCAGTCAATATCCTCAAAGAAGTCTCCAACTTCTAAATGAGTAATATTTGTTAGGCCTTCAAAATCATCATCTTTATATGAAAGATGTACCTTAGAATCATATTTATTTGAGGGACCTGCTTCATCATCATTATTTTGAAAGGTCAAGTGTGCCTTCACATTATTTTTTTTTCTTGAGGGAGGCTTGATAAAGTTTGACAAAATGTTCTGGCGTACGACAAATGCGTGCCCAATGACCTCTCATACCATATCGGTGACACATACTAGCTTTACCTTTTGAATGATTAATTTGAGAACCCTTATTGTTCTCCAATTTATTTTCACCATAATGACGATAATTGTTTCGCCCCCTGCCACGTCCACGTTTACGACCATGTCCACGATCACGATAATTATTTTGTTTTCTTTCAAACTTATCATATGTTGCTACAACATTCACTTCCGGAAATGGAGCTGACCCGGTGGGACGAGCTTCATGATTTTTCATTAATAGAGTATTATTCTGCTCAGCCACAAGTAGACATGTGATTAACTCAGAATATTTCTTAAAACCTTTTTCACGGTATTGTTGTTGTAGCACCACATTTGAAGCGTGAAAAGTAGAAAATATTTTTTCCAATAAGTCCTCATCTGTGATAGTGTCTCCACATAATTTTAATAGAGAACTTACTTTAAAGATAGCAGAATTATACTCACTTACGGTTTTAAAGTCTTGCAACCTTAAATGTATCCACTCATACCGAGCTTTCGGTAATACCGTAAGTTTTAGGTGGTCATATCGATCCTTCAAATTAATCCATAATTCAAGTGGATCTTTTACGGTTAAATATTCAGTTTTTAACCCTTCATGTGGATGATGGCGAAGGAAAATCATGACCTTCGCTTTATCCTGATTTGATGCTTCATTTCCTTGTATAATAGTATTTCCAAGACCTTTAGCGTCAAGGTGAATTTCAGCATCAAGAACCCATGATAAATAGTTCCTTCCGGTGATGTCAAGTGCCACAAATTCAAGTTTTGATAAATTTGACATAGTGAAAACTATCATAAAAGATGAATAAGTTAGAGAAATAATTATAATAATAAACAATTAATGAAAACAAAACGATTAAGGTAAAAGAAATGAAAATAGAGCTATATCATGTTAACAATCTACTATTTCATTTTATTCTTGTCATAAAGTAGAAATTACATACTTGTTTCATTTCACTTTATATTATTGATATATATGTGTTAATAGAATTGAACGTGACTAACATTATTTATATGTTCCAATAAATATAAAGTAATTAAAAAAATTATTGCTTGTCAATTCATTTCTCACAGTTCTTCAAAATGCCTTAAAAATATGTTTTGATCCCGAGAGTCCATGACATTAGTGCATAGCTAGTTTGATGACATCGAGGTCCTCTAAGAGTTGAGCACGGAAGGAAATAGTTATTTAATCACTGCAATGTACTTAAACTATTTAAGATGCCCAAGCGCACAAGTAATATGCAAACAATGAGCATATGGTATGTACTGCCATAAATAAGATGATTATAATGATACATACCTTAATAAAATATGGCTCAATTTAGCGGGAGTTAAGAATAAAATTAGAGCTTCGTGCTGATAACGTGTAATAAAATAAAAGTAATACATTAAAATGTAAATAAGAAGAGATAGAAAGAAGGGAGAAGTGTTTTCTTCTTTCACTTTGGTGTCTTTTTTCCATTGCAATTACATGGTCTTTTATAGGCATAAAAAGTAAAGATGATGGACATAAAATAGGAAATTTAATCTTTAAGTTATTCACAACATGGACATCCAATATAGCATCCAATGTAATATTCAAAGTAGTATCCAATGTACAGACTATTCATATGTATAACGTATTCGTTAAATGAAGTTTTTGAGACCGTTGAAACATTCTTGGTTGAAAACTATACGTGGTCCTAGACTCAAATTTAGGTGTTAGTTTCAAATTCGTCTACTACTAATGGTTGACTACCTGCTAAAAAAGAATGTGTAATTGCCTTCGTAACTTAGTAGGTGCATGATGTAAATGACTTTAGTATGGTGATAGCGTAATCATTGCTATTTTAATTACGCCAATAGCAGCTTATTTTGTTATGGCTGTGTAATCTCGGTCATGGGAAATCTAGAGAATGGTTGAAACATGGCTTTCATCCAATAGTACCGTTACGTCAAAAGTATTCTTATTTTTTTGTTATGGTTGTGTAATTTCTATCTATTGGCCTTCGCTCAATTCTCTGTTTTAAAAGGCAAAATTGAGATTCGTTCGGGACTCTCCACGGGGCAGAGCACTCGTAAAATGCCTCTGGGCTTATGAGCACTCGTAAAATGGGCTCTTCATGTTTCAGGGCTTACGCCTCGCCTCATCAGAGGTAAAACGTCCTGCCTCACGCCCCGACACTTAAAACATTGGCTCAATTCCACATAATATAATAAGATTACTTTTTTCTTTTTCATCTAAGATGATGAGACTTCATGCTTCACTTTCACGGAACTTTCCTCTCTCTTTCCTTTTTTTGGCCTTATTGATAGCAATAAAAAGCCAAGAAAAGGGCTTTTACTCGAGTTAGTGATTAACCAAGTGGTTAAGGTAGCGTTAGGACATAAATTTGATAAAATTTGGAAGAAAAAAAATTGAAGTTATGTTATAAAATAATTTTTAGAAGTTGAAATTGTGTTTGCACATGTATTTTATTTAGAAAAAAGTTAAAATTTTGTGAGTGGAAGAAAAACTTTCACCAAATTTTTGGAATATGATTTTTTTTCAAAATTGATCAAATTTCGGGAACAAACAACGTTTTCAAACTATTTTTTTGTTGAAAGAAAGTAAAAAAAATCTATTAGGAGCACTGTGTATTTTCCAATTTTGCGACTTCTTACATATCTCCTCTTTCTCTTAACGAGGCTATCCCCGTCCAGAAAAAATGGAAAAATAAAATAAAATAAATAAATAACTATCGAGCAGTTACGCATGGGTTAACACTTAAATCTGCCCCTACTTTGGATGTGCATTTTCGCTTTAAAGTTCTTTAATTAGGGCGGGGGCCAAGAGAATAGGAAGGAACAGCAGAAAGTCATATGCATATAAACAAGTGGGAAGAGTATAGTCTTTAATTTAATTAAAGCTAGTTATTCCATTTAGCATCTAATAGTTGCTGAAACTTATTCCATAATAAAGGGAAAAAGAAAATTAATTAGTCAAAAGCAAAAGTTCCTTTTAAGTCTTGATCGTTCTAAAGGAATCTGGACAAGTACTCTGTATACGCATACCACGTCCAATACTTCAAAAGACGCCTCAAATTTTAGAGAGCTGCTATTCAGCCAAACTCAGCATGGCCCAACAAGGACCACTCTGGTGAAATACCAGTAAAGCCCTTCATTTCACATTTGACTTAATGGCCATTTTTTCCTTCAAAATATTTCCCTCCAAAATTAGTTAATCAACATTGATTATCCCAAAATATTGATCCCATAAATTAGGGGTGGGCATCGGTCGATTCGGTTCGGTTTTGAATATTATCGGTTTTGCCTATCGGTTATCGGTTTACAAATATCATAACTCGATAACCAAACCGATAAGATATTGGTTATCGAGTATCGGTTAATCGGTTATTGATCATTATCGGTTCGGTTATCGGTTTACCCGATAAGGTAAAACTAAAATTAATAGTGTTGATTGCTGAACGTTTGTACAAAGTTTACTGGAAGCTGCTATATATTGTGGCAGAAGCCGCAGAACGCCAGAACTACAAGCATTTGATGAATTTAAATTTCAGTTTAAACTGCACATAAATTGCACACAAAGCTGCACATAAAACCAACATTTCTCACAATAATTTCAGTTTAAAGTTAAACTTCTCACTGAATAATTTCAGCACACAAAGTTGTACATTTTTTGCCTCAAACTAAACATACCCAGTACGGCAGTACCTCAATTGCATGTGCATACAAAATGCAAACAGCTCAAAATTCCAATCTAACAAAAATAGGAGATAAAAAGATCCCAACTTTCACAACCCAAAAACAGATGTATACACAGTAATGTCCAAACTCCAAAGTAATAGTTCAAACACATTAATAACAATGCAAAGTAGTAGCAACCTTAGGATTAACAAGTCCAAAGTCCAAACATAATACATAAAACAAGATGACAATAACTACATCTTACTTTCCACCATCCATCATCACCTTCTTCAATCCTTTCATAGTGACTCCAAACATGTGAGATAGCTTTGAGACCACAAAGTCGAGGCATGGTTACACCTATTAAACATAACAAGAAAATATATTAAGCAAGTAATATTTGTAATCATACTATGTGTTATATAAGTTGAATAATTAACTTACCAAAGTTTTAACTTACAACTATCTAAGATTCTACATATCATCATCGCAGGGTTCGTTTCCAAGATTGGCAAAATCTATGATAATATATATTAACAAGTCAAACAACAAAAATATTAAATAAACTATTTATAAAAATAATATACAATCAAACAAATTAAAATATTGCTACCTTGTTCTAGTTGCTCGAGAACATCTAAATCTTCCTCAACACTTACAGGTAATGGCTCACTTCGAAGCCAATCTTGAAGGCACAAGAGAACTTCCACCAATTTCGGAGTCAATGAACTCCTAAATGAATCAAGAATACGCCCTCCAGTGCTAAATGCACATTCAGATGCAACACTTGAAATAGGAATAAATAATACATCCCGAGCCATCTCAGCAAGAATGGGGAATCTAGGTGAGTTTACTTTCCACCAAAGCAATATATTACCGTCTGCTATTTCATTTTCAACTTCTTCTGTAAGATATTTTTCCAATTCTGATTTAGAATCTGAACCTCCAATCCCAGCTTTATGTCTTTTTAATTCTTCAAAGAAAGAACCAAAAGATCCATTTGAAGTTTCCATTGTGTCCAATGAAGAGTTAGATAAACATGAAGAGGGACGACAAACTTTATCTTTTGAATAAGACTTTACATACTCATCAAACAATGAAGTCATGTATGTATGCACTCCCTTCGCGATAATTGGCCCTTCTCTTCGAACATCTTCGCAAGTGCAAAACTAACAGAATCAAACTTGTACCGAGGATCCAAAACATATGAAATGAAAATCATTTTGTTTATTTTTTCTGGATCACCCCAATACTTATCAAATTTCTCCTTCATCTTCTTTGCCATTGAACCCAACAAAACATCTTTATTTAATATCAATTGTTTCAAGTAAACAGCAACTTCACAAATTTCAAGAAAATGATGATTTGATGTAACATAAAGTGAGCCAGATACTTTTACAGTAAGCTTATAAAAAGATTTCAAGAAATTTTGTCAATTTCTTTACATCCTCCCAATCACTACTCAAAAGTGTACATGCAGGACTTCCATTTACAATATCAATAAACTCAAGATGATGTGACAAGCCAATATCATGATCAACATATTCTAAAATTGCACTCTCATATTCAATAGCCCTGTTCAACATCAAGTATGTAGAATTCCACCTTGTAGGAACATCCAAACATAAAGATTTCCTAACTAGATTTCCTTCATCACAACATTCCTGAAACTTTTTCCACCTAGCAGGAGACTGCCTGATATATCTCACTGCTTACCTAATACGTTCAATAGACACAATTGATTCTTTTATACCATCCTGAACAACAAGATTCATAATATGAGCCATACACCTCACGTGAAGGTGCTTACCATTCATAGAATTGGTCCCCCATTTAGTTAATTTCTTAGAAAGCTCCTTCACCGTCACATCATTTGAACTAGCATTATCAACCGTGACAGTGAAATCTTTTGTAACCCCCACTCTTTCAAACAATTACCAATACTATTTGCCCAATAACAAATAGTAAAGGGTAGACTAGTAAATTAGTAAACCCTTATTGGGTTATCGGTTTACCCAATAACAGAATTGATAAACCGAGCCCGAACCGATAACCCAATAAGAATTTTTTTTTACCCGTTACCGAACCATTAGCCCAATAACCCAATACCGATAACCCAATAAGTAATTAACGGTTCGGGTTATCGATTTTACCCGATATATGCCCACCCCTACCATAAATCATCATTCTCTCATGGGAAGATCAACTAACTTCATATTTATTCCTATACTATTACGTATTTATTTTATTTTTTAAATAAAATTCATATGAATGGGAATATCAAAAGCCTTCGTATACGTATACCTATACTATTACGTTTTTTCAAAAAAAAAAAAAATACAATTTATACGATGGGAAGATCAAAAGTCTACTACCTATACATAATATTATTTTTTATACAGTATACAAACTTATAATAGCCCGTTGATGAGGTGGTTGTCGAATAGCCCATTGATGAGGTAGATGTCAAATAGTCGTTTATATAATAGCCGTTTATATTAAGGTCATTCGTATCGGTATATAGCTACCATATAAGTCCATTGACTAATATGGTTGTAGTCATATAACCTATCTAATTATATCATTGTGATTCATAGTATATCAACTACTTGTATAATAACCGGTTATATTAATTTCATTCATTAAGATCATTCGTATCGGCATATAGAAACCATATAAGTCCATGGACTAATATGGTTGTAGTCATATAACCTATGCTAATTATATCGTTGTGATTCTTAGTAATATCAACCGTTTATATAATAGTCAATTATATACGTATCGGCCTATAGCAACCATATAAGTCCATTGACTAATATGGTTGAAGTCATATAACTTATGGTAATTATATCATTGTGATTCTTAGTAATATCGACCGTTTATATAATAGCCGTTCATATTAGTTTCATACACATCGGCCTACAGCAACCATATAAGTCCATTCACTAATATGGTTGTAGTCATATAACGTAGGATAATTATATCGTTGTGATTCTTAGTAATATCGACCGTTTATACAATAGCCGTTTATATTAATTTAATACATATCGGCCTATAGCAACCATATAAATCCATTCACTAATATGGTTGTAGTCATATAACCTATGCTAATTATATCGTTGTGATTTTTAGTAATATCGACCGTTTATATAATAAGCGTTTATATTAATTTCATACATATCGGCCTATAGCAACCATATAAGTCCATTGACTAATATGGTTGTAGTCATATAACCTATGGTAAGTATATCGTTGTTATTCTTAGTAATATCGACCGTTTATGTAATTGAATTCATTATGGCCATACCTATCGGGCCTATAGCAACCACATAAGTCCATTGAATAATATGGTTGAAGTCATATAACCTATGGTAATTATATCGTTGTGATTCTTAGTAATATCGACCGTTTATATAATAGCCGTTTATATTAATTTCATACATATCGGCCTATAGCAACCATATAAGTCCATTGACTAATATGGTTGTAGTCATATAACCTATGGTAAGTATATCGTCGTGATTCTTAGTAATATCGACCGTTTATATAATAGTCGTTTATATTAATTTCATACATATCGGCCTATAGCAACCATATAAGTCCATTGACTAATATGGTTGAAGTCATATAACCTATGGTAATTATATCGTTGTTATTCTTAGTAATATCGACCGTTTATATAATTGAATTCATTATGGCCATACCTATCGGGCCTATAGCAACCACATAAGTCCATTGAATAATATGGTTGAAGTCATATAACCTATGGTAATTATATCGTTGTGATTTTTAGTAATATCAACCGTTTATATAATAGTCAATTATATACGTATCGGCCTATAGCAACCATATAAGTCCATTGACTAATATGGTTGAAGTCATATAACTTATGGTAATTATATCATTGTGATTCTTAGTAATATCGACCGTTTATATAATAGCCGTTCATATTAGTTTCATACACATCGGCCTACAGCAACCATATAAGTCCATTCACTAATATGGTTGTAGTCATATAACGTAGGATAATTATATCGTTGTGATTCTTAGTAATATCGGCCGTTTATACAATAGCCGTTTATATTAATTTAATACATATCGGCCTATAGCAACCATATAAATCCATTCACTAATATGGTTGTAGTCATATAACCTATGCTAATTATATCGTTGTGATTTTTAGTAATATCGACCGTTTATATAATAACCGTTTATATTAATTTCATACATATCGGCCTATAGCAACCATATAAGTCCATTGACTAATATGGTTGTAGTCATATAACCTATGGTAAGTATATCATCGTGATTCTTAGTAATATCGACCGTTTATATAATAGCCGTTTATATTAATTTCATATATATCAGCCTATAGCAACCATATAAGTCCATTGACTAATATGGTTGAAGTCATATAACTTATGGTAATTATATCATTGTGATTCTTAGTAATATCGACCGTTTATATAATAGCCGTTTATATTAATTTCATACATATCGGCCTATAGCAACCATATAAGTCCATTGACTAATATGGTTGTAGTCATATAACCTATGTTAAGTATATCGTCGTGATTCTTAGTAATATCGATCGTTTATATAATAGTCGTTTATATTAATTTCATACATATCGGCCTATAGCAACCATATAAGTCCATTGACTAATATGGTTGAAGTCATATAACCTATGGTAATTATATCGTTGTTATTCTTAGTAATATCGACCGTTTATATAATTGAATTCATTATGGCCATACCTATCGGGCCTATAGCAACCACATAAGTCCATTGAATAATATGGTTGAAGTCATATAACCTATGGTAATTATATCGTTGTGATTCTTAGTAATATCGACCGTTTATATTAATTTCATATATATCGGCCCATAGAAACCATATAAGTCCATTCACTAATATGGTTGTAGTCATATAACCTGTGGTAATTATATCGTTGTGATTCTTAGTAATATCGACCGTTTATATAATAGACGTTTATATTAATTTCATACATATCGGCCTATAGCAACCATATAAGTCCATTCACTAATATGGTTATAGACATATAACCTATGGTAATTATATCATTGTGATTCTTAGTAATATCGACCGTTTATATAATAGCCGTTTATATTAATTTCATACATATCGGCCTATAGCAACCATATAAGTCCATTCACTAATATGGTTGTAGTCATATAACCTATGATAATTATATCATTGTGATTCTTAGTAATATCGACCATTTATACATAACAAGCATGGAAGTCACAAATAATCAATAATTTGTAGCAAGAGGTAATAAGTCATATTCTTAACAATTTTACAATTCCCCATTTACATTCCAAATATTTAGCAGATCAAGTCATGGATAAGATTTCACATAGATATCATGAGCACATTATGCCGAGGTCAATGGACCGATCCAACAAGAAATAAACTGTGCACTGCCAGAGGGTTGAATGACACGAACCATAGATGCATCTATTTCTATCGAGGCGATCAGCCCGATTCACAAATATCAATTAATATCAAGAAAACACATGAATGCATATTTATTTTCAAACAAATTCATTCAAGTGTCCAACAAGTGTATACACTCGCTTATATTCCTTTCCAAATCTCTAACATACCCTAAGTGATCACATTAGCACGAAAATATAGAGACATTCACAAATATAGCATGGTACGGGCCCTAGACTACCCGGACAATTAACATAATAGTAGCTATGCATGGACTCTTGTCACCTAGTGCGTACGTAGCCCCCGCATTTAGTAGCAATTATTCAATTATTATACCTATGAGGACAATTCCCTCTTACAAGGCTAGAAAGGAGACTCACCTCGCTTCAAAGTCACTTCCAATACCAAGAACGAGCCTGAACTCTCAATTTGGAGCCGAACTATCCAAAACTAATTAAATGAGGAAGGAACTAGTCAATATAAGCTCACAAGATCATATTCTAGCTATTTAAGCAATTTTCCAACCCTTAACATAAGTTTCCCAAAATCCGACCCTGGGACCACGTGCCCGGATTCCAAAATTTTTCGAAGGAAGTTATTCTCCATAACCTAAGGATCAATAATATATGATTTCTAATTTATTTCATAACAAATTTCGTGGTTAATCTAACTATTGTCAAAACCCTAGGTTTTGCTCTAACCCCTTGATTTTACCTTAATTCTAGTGTTTAATCTACCTAAGACACATGTATTAAACTAAGAATAGGTGGAATAAGCTTACCTCAAGATGCTAGGTTGAAGTCTTCTCTCAAAAGCTCCCAAAATCGCCAATGGAGGAGTGAAAAGTGGCAAAACGGGACTTAGATCTCGTATTAAATGAAGCGTCAGCGATTTCCACATCTGCGGTCCCGCTTCTGCAAGAAAGCGAACACATCTGTGGAACTGGCCAAATGGGTTGTGACCGCTTCTACGGTCTCGAGGTCACTTCTGCGGCTTGGGAACCGCTTCTGCGGTTTGGACCTGCCCTGCCCTGGGTCGCATCTGCGATAGGCGGACCACTTCTGCAGTTTCGCACCTGCGGCCGACCAATCGCAGGTGCGGTTATGACATAAGCAGATGCTTCAGCACTTCTAGAAAATCACAACTTCACTCGAGCCTCGTCCGATTGACGCCCGGGGCTCCCGGGCCCCGCCCGAATATACCGATAAGTCTGAAATCATGAAACGAACCTACTCGAGCCTTCGGAACGTCCGAAACAATGCTAAATCTAAGAATCACCACTAAAACCAATTGAATCAAACTTATGAACTTCAAGTTCTTAATTTTTCCTCTAACGAGCCGAAACGCCCTTAAACTACTCGAATTGACACCAAATTTTGCGGGCAAGTCTTAAATGTTATATTGGACCTATAACGGGCTCCGGAACCAACATACGAGTCTGATACCCATGTGATCAATCATTATTTAGTTTCTTTAAATTCTTAGAATTTCAGTTTAACAATTTCTAATAAAAATTCATTACTCGGGCTAGGGACCTCGAAATTCGATTCCGGACATACGCCCAGGTCCCATATTTTTCTACGGACCCTCCGGGACCGTCAAAACACGAATCTAGGTCCGTTTGCTAAAAATATTGACCAAAGTCAAACTTAGCCTTTTAAGAAAATCTTAAGGAATCAAATGAGCATATTTCAACCCAAATCCTTTCAAATTCTCGAACCAACCATCCCCACGGGTCGTAAATGAGTTAAAGCAAGTGAGGGAAGTTTTATTTAGGGGGACGGGGTTCTAAAAGGCAAAACGATCAGTCGGGTCGTTACAAATATGGTTGTAGTCATATAACCTATGCTAATTATATCGTTGTGATTCTTAGTAATATCGACCGTTTATATAATAGCAGTTTATATTAATTTCATACATATCGGTCTATAGCAACCATATAAGTCCATTTACTAATATGGTTGTAGTCATATAACCTATGCTAATTATATCGTTGTGATTCTTAGTAATATCAACCGTTTATATAATAGCCGTTTATATTAATTTCATCTATATGAGCCTATAGCAACCATATAAGTCCATTGAATAATATGGTTGAAGTCATATAACCTATAGTAATTATATCGTTGTGACTCTTAGTAATATCGACCGTTTATATAATAGCCATTTATATTAATTTCATACATATCGGCCTATAGCAACCATATAAGTCCATTCACTAATATGGTTGTAGTCATATAACCTATGCTAATTATATCATTGTGATTTTTAGTAATATTGATCGTTTATATAATAGCCGTTTATATTAATTTCATACATATCGGTCTATAGCAACCATATAAATCCATTCACCAATATGGTTGTAGTCATATAACCTATGCTAATTATATCGTTGTGATTCTTAGTAATATCGATCGTTTATATAATAGCCGTTTATATAATTTAATTCATTATGGTCATATGTATCGGCCTATAACAACCATATAAGTCCACTGACTAATATGGTTGAAGTCATATAACCTATGATAATTATATTGTTGTGATTCTTAGCTATTTATATTAATTTCATACATATCGGCCTATAGCAACCATATAAGTCCATTCACTAATTTGGTTGCAGTCATATCACCTATGCAAATTATATCGTTGTGTGTCTTAGTAATATCGACCATTTATATAATAGCCGTTTATATTAATTTCATGCATATCGACCTATAGCAACCATATAAGTCCATTCACTAGTATGACCTTATTTATATAATAGTAAATATATAATTCGACATATTTTTATTAGTTAATCTTAATTATAATAATCTTCACCAAAAATCTTAATTATAATAAAAGTAAAATCATGATTAAATTTTAGAACTAAAATGTATTTTAACCTCTTTATTAGGAGGGAAAATAAGATGGCATTTTTTGACTAAAATGTCAAATACAATTTCCGGAGGGAAACAAAGGAAAAAGTAAAAATATGATTGGAGGGAAATAGAAAGTTTTGAATCTCTATATATCTCTTAAATACAAGAACAATATTTCCAACTCTTTAAACAAAATAGATACTCTAAACATGAATGCTAACGGGGATTGATGATGAATTCTATCCATGGTTTCGGATGGACGTGCCCAGATCGTACATCAAGCGTGATTATGTGACAATATTTTTAATAATATTTTCATGATTTGATAATTATTGATTATCCCAACTAACAATGAACCCTGAACCCTATCTTTACATTATGTTCTTGCAGTTTCTTCCAAAGAGTATATGTGGCTATCTTCCACATATTTCAATTAAAATTGTTCGATATAATGGGAAGGAGTAGGCTGTGACTCTCACAAGTGGTGTTCGAAGAAGACTCGTTAATGAGTGGAAATAATTTGTTGTCGACAATAATCTGAAGAAAGGGAGTGTTCTTCTCTTTGAACTAGTTCATGCTACATCAGGGGATGTGATCTTCTCTGTTGAAGTGCTAGGATAAACTAATGCTTAGCTTGATAATTTCTTCTCTTTAGTTATATGTACTGACTTCAAATGGATCAAAGTAATGGATTAATATGATTGTTCTTATAATATTATTTGTGTTTTTTCCATTTATTATTGTTATATTTATTTATTTATTTTAAGAAGACTATTGGTTTAAAAATAGCCAATTAAAATTGAGAAATCATTTAACAATATATTTAGTGTAGAAGTCCCCTTATTCTTTTCTATCATTTTACAACCAAGAACAAGACTAGGAAGATTATTTTTTTTAAAAGTTTAAAAATCGACACTAATGCTCATAGAGAAATGCAAAAAACAACACGAAAAATCAAAAATTGTATTTACCAATACAAATTTTGGAGACCGATATGTTATTAATTAGAATTCAACCATCAAGCTGAAGGTTAAGACTATGAGATAAAACATATGAAGTGCACTGCCACTATATGTCAGAAGTTTAAAAAAAAAAAAACCAAAATCTGTGAAGTGCACTGCCGCTATATGGCAGAAGTTAAAAGAAAATCCAAAATCTGATGTGATGACCCAAAAGGTCATCACTTATTTTAGAAACAAATTTAGTGTTCTGAAGCTTTAAAACCTCCTTTTTACCTCACCTCAATTTGTGTGTGTGGTCCGTACATATATCCGGAAAGATTTTATGTGAAAATATGAGAAATAGAAATTTCTAGAGTTAAAATTTGATTATGGTTGAATTTGGTCAACATTTTGAGCAAACGGACCCGGATTTGTGTTCCGACCGATAGGTCCGCATTAAAATATGAGACTTAGACGTATGCCCGAAAATGAATTCCGAGGTCCCAAACCTTAGATATCAATTTTTGAAAGAAATTATTTTGCTGAATTATTAATGAAACAAAGAAAAGAATTAATATTTGAAAACATTGGTATCGGGCCCGCATTTTGGTTCCGGAGCCCGGTACAAGCCTGTTAAAGTATTTAAATAATAACTATAAAATTTGGTGAAAAAATGGAGTTTATTTGACGTGATTTGGACCTACGGTTGAAGAGTTATGAACTTTAAGTGTTCTTGATGAAAATGATGAGTTTTGAGGTTTAATTCATAGTTTTACATGTTAGTTTCATGATTTGATTGCACGAACAAGTTTGTATGATATTTTTGGATTAGTGTACATGTTTTGTTTGGAGCCCTCGAGGGCTCAGGTGAGTTTTGGATAGGCCACGAAGTGAAATTTGGACATAGAAAGTTGCAGGTTTTAGCTGGTATGTTGCAGGTCTGCAGGCTTCGCAAATATGAGCCCGCAAATGCGAAGATGACCTGGGTTGTCTTGGGTCACAAATGCGATGCATTTATCACAAATGCGAATTTTCCTTCGCAAATGCGAAAACCCCAGAAATCCCCATTGGTCGCAAATGCGACTCCCCGGTCGCAAATGCGAGTTTGCAATTGCGAGTTCGCAATTGCGAACAGTGGTCGCAAATGCGAGTGTATCAGGTCCTGAAGGGTTCGCAATTGCGAACCCTGGTCGCAATTGCGATATCTGCGACCATCAGATTCATAACTTAGCCGAAAATCTTTCATTTTTCAAACTCTTTCAAAACCAAAACACTCTTGGGCGATTTTTCAAAGACAAGTACTCTTCCAAATCGATTGTAAGTAATTTCTAACTTGTTTTTATTAATCTTTAACATCTTTTCTCATGATTTCAACTCAAAATCAAAGGTTTTCATGGGGAAAATTGAGTGTTTTGGGTAAAACCTAGGTTTTTTAAATTTTGGGGATTTGGACCTCGATTTGAGGTCCGATTTTAAAACAAATTGTATATTTGGGTTTGTGGGGGAATGAGTAATCGGGTTTTGGTTCGAACCTCGGATTTTGACCATGTGGGCCCGAGGGCGATTTTTGACTTTTTGGGAAAAACTTTAGAAAACTTATTTATGCATTGGAATTGATTCATTTAGCATTTATTGATATAGTTAAGTAACTTGTGGCTTGATACGAGCGAATTGGTGGTGGAATCAAGAGGTAAAGCGATAGTTGAGACTTGAATTATGTTTGTGGCATCGAGGTAAGTGTTTGGTCTAACCTTAGCTTGAGGGATTAGGATTTGTGTCTTATTTGCTATGTGTTAATAGTGGAGTACGACGTATAGGCATAGTGACGAGTATCTATATGTCGGTGTCAAGCATGCCCATGGGTCTAGTGTTGTAATTGTTGTGACTTCGTTGAGATTTATTCATGCTTAATATGTTGATTACCATTGTTGGTTCCCTTGTCGGGATGTTATTGCTTATGATATTCTCTCCCTTGCCGGGATGTTATTGGTATGACATTATCTCCCTTGACGGGATGTTATTGTTTACGATATTGTTTTCCTTGTCGGGATATTGTTGTAATACTCTTATTCCCTTGTCGGGATTCTTTTGTGATTGTTGTTGATGTGTAAATGGGATCGGGTGGCACGCGGTATGGAAACATATGAAATAGGAGTGGGTTGCACGCCTGCAATAAGATATATGAAATGGGAGTGGGTTGCACGCCTGCAACGAGATATATAAAATGGGAGCGGGTTGCACGCCTGCAACGAGATATATGAAATGGGAGCAGGTTGCATGCCTGCAACAAGATATATGAAATGGGAGCGGGTTGCATGCCTGCAACGAGATATATTAAAGGGGAGCGGGTTGCACGCCTGCAACGAGATATTTAAAATGGGAGCGGGTTGCACGCCTGCAACGAGATATTTGAAACAGGATCGGATTACACGCCTGCAACAAGGAAGAAATGAAAGTGATTTCGGTGTTGTTTCCTTAACCTTGTTAGCAATTAGATTTTGGTTTCTTTACATTCCTCTTTGGTATTCTGTTGTTATCTGTTACTCCCCGCAGCTTGCTTTCCCCTTCCCACCTTTAACTGTAAATATCTGCTTTTAATTTTTGATGTATATGATTTAACTACACAGTTTTATTTGATATAGCCTCGTCACTACTTCGCTGAGGTTAGGCTAGGCACTTACTAGCACATGAGGTCGGTTGTGTTGATACTACACCCTGTACTGTGTGCAGATCCCGGTGCATAAGCTTTTAGACCTTAGCTTTGGGTTGCTACCCTCAGTCCATTCGGAGATCCGAGGTAGTCTTACAGGCGTTCGCAGGCCTTGGCGTCTCCTTCTATCCTTTCATCCTGTTTCACTTATGTATTTCCGAGACAGTATTGTATTTATTTTTCGGACCCTTATTTGTAGTATTGCTAGACCGTCTGTGAAATTGTAATACTAGTTCTGGGTAGTCTTTGTTTAAGGAATTGTATTGGTAACACTTAAATGGTTATATTTTGTTCTTCCGCTTATTAGATTCCGTTGTTTATATAATGTTAATTCATAATTGTTAAAGGATTAAAATAAAGAAAAGGTAAATAATTTAAATGGTTGGCTTGCCTAGCTTTCACTAGTAGGCGTCATCACGACTCCCGAGGGTAAAAAATCTAGGTCGTGACATCTGTATAGGCGGATGGATAAAGACAAGCTTCTATAATTAATTGTAGTCATGGAAGAGAGTAATGGTTGCATGGAGGAGTGTAATGGTGCATAGAGGAGTGAAATTGACTACTGAGAAGTGTAATGACTGCATGAAGAAGTGGAAGGGGCTACTGAGAAGTGTAATAGATACATGGAGGAGTGGAAGAGGCTGCTAGGATGTGTATTGTCTGCATGGAAGAGCGGATATGGCTACTGAAAAGTCTAATGGTTGTATAGGGCCTCTACAAAGAGACTTTAAGTCCTACTAGGAAGTGGACTAGCTTATAAGCTTAGCCAAACACCCTCTTAGTCACCAAGCTTTTTCACCGCTAAAGCCTAAACTATAACTAATTTTAGACAAATAATGATTTTCACTAGTTGCCTACAATATTAGAGATGAAACTAGTTTTTTACCAATAACTTTAGATATTGTGACTAATGTTACTAAATAACTAGTGTCAATCCATTTTTTTGGTGGAAAACCTGAGTAGATAAAACTATCGCTACGAAATTTTTGTTTCTTCATTAAATGTATGTGCGTGTGCATTTAAGTACGACTCTAATTTTTATTCCAAAAAGGCAATAGTTAGTGATGAACTTTTTATGGTACCTAATAATTTCATAGGCAAAATAGAGATGATACAATGATCGTCACTAATTTGTTTATGCTATTAGTGACAAAAACTAAGGTTGCAAAAAATATAAAACTTTTAGCGACGAAACTATTTCGTAGCAAAAATATAACTAATTTTAAGACGAACAATTATTTATCACCAATTGTCTATAACATTAGTGACGAAACTAATTTGTCACCAATAATATTAATTTTGTGGCTAATATTAATCATTATTTGGCGCCAATTCATTTTTTTTGTGGGAAACTTTAGTAGACAAAAATTTTGCTACGAAATTTATGTTTTGTCACTAAAAGTATGTGCCTCATGTATTTAAGTACGAAATATAATTTTTGTCACAGAAAATGGATAACTAGTGACAAATTTTCTATCGTAGCTCATATTTTCGTGGTTAAAAATCACATTTGTTGTAGTGACTTCTTAGTTGAAGCACTATATATTTAAGTGCTAGGGTTAGAAAGTAAAACAGTATTATTTTAGTAATACAGTTATATAGAAACTATAATACAATAGTTTAATCGTATTTTTTTAATATACTATGCATATATTTTAGTTTATTTCGTTTAATTGGTATAGTATATGTATATGGGTATAAATTGTTTTATGAAAAATAGTGTAGCATCATGCATGTGTAATTGTGAAAGAAGCATGGGGAAGGTAAGACAATTAAACTAATGAGAGAGAATTGGAGGGAAAAATTAAATTAAAAATAAAATCTGCTAAAGGGTATATTTGGAAAACGAAAATGCTTAAATATCCATTATGCCCTCAAAAGCCGTGCGAAGTTACCATAATACCCCTTCTGGACATTTGGGGCATTCTTAGTTTGTCCAAATATATTTTCCGCAAATTTTATACTTTTAATTTAATCTTTCTTTCTCTTTTAGTTTCGACGCCACACGAACTTGGGCCATTTCTGTACCTTATCACGAAAAAAAATCCGCCACGCATTTTTGGCAATGCCTTCAAAAAGTTTGATTTATCAAGCACACAAGAATGATAATTTTTCGAAAACAGTCATTCTTAGGAAAAAAATTGGTAATTTCTAGAATAGTTTGTATTATTATGGTGGTAGGATTTGAAAAAAAAGAAAGGAGAGGAGAGACTAAAATGTATAAAAAGCCTATCCACTAGCATTATTTTATGTTAGAGAAAAAGAATCTAAAATCAGTTAGAGACTGATAAGATATTAATCATTTGACAGATTAATTAGTAGTTACAATTTCAAAATAAAAGAGTCAAATAAGCAACTGCTGTACCTTGGCCTACAAATTTTTGCAACACACCTAGACTTAAATTAATAGGTAGAACTAAGAGTCAAGCGACTAAGCATTTCACTGAATTCACAAAATAGCATTAAAACGCAGATATGACCAAAATTTGCTAAAGGATCTTCACAAGAAATTACTGCATTGCAATAACGATGTACATCACAGATTGGACTAAAACCAGAGCACGTATCAAGTACTTAATGCAATTTGTTTCTTAATACCCAGAATCAAAAGCATACTCAATCCATAATCAGCTTTGCATTGCAGTACAAAATGGCGAACATGAGCATAAGCTGATAATAGGACTTGCAACAGAAGAAATATACTAATACTAGAGTTATAACTAGCTATAACTATGTATTAACACTTGATTAGCTATATGAATTTTCCCAGTAGCTTTCACTTGCCAGATCAGCATTGGAGCAAAAGAACTATGTAGCACTCTGCATACAAATTGTAGAAGAAAATGTCAGTTTTAAAAACAAATTGGAGACTGGTCGACAGGGGCGTATGCAAGAATTTTTGTAAGCGGTGTCGAAATTTATAGAAGAACTGGAATGTTACTTTGATTATCATAATATTAGACAAGAAATAACCTTAGTTTATTGGCTTTGTTGAGTCTTAAGTTAAAAAAGATTTTGAGTTCAATTCTACTTCATCACAATTTTTAACTACTAATGCTCTCTCAAATATTTACAAAAGAAAAATGTGTTAGTTGAGGTTTGAACCTTTGACCTCTTAGAGCAAAATCAATCATAAAACCAACACACCAAGGCACAATTTATGTCAAGTGATGTCATTTTTTCTTATCCGTTTCCGTACAGTATTAATACATATATTTAGTAAAATTTTACGACGACCCCTTGAGGAAGCGTGCATCCGCCCCTGCAGGTCGAATCACAAAAATTGAATTCAATTTATATAATTGAACACTAAAAAAGGACTGGTATCCACTGGTACCTAAGAGCTAGCTTGCTGCTCAGCATCATCATGCACCTCAGAATCATCAGATTTTGCTGCTTCTACATTAACAGGCTGCCAATTTAGCAATTTAGAACCAACAGTAAAATTGCTCCGTTAGTTAGTTCAACACCAAGTGGATACTCATTCCCATCAACTACCACAGAAACAGAGAGAGTATTTTTTTTTAAAAAAATGAATATGTAAAACATGAATCTGAATAACAACCTTCTGGCTATGCTCTTCCTTAGTTTTCTCATACTCAGCCTTCAGCTTAGCAGCTTTTCCCACATAGGGAGCTTTCTCCTAAGGAGCAACAAATAAAGTTAATTAGGTACCGCAAAAATCTTCTCCAAAAAATAAAAATTAGATGAAAATTTGGCGTAACCACAGAGAAAATCATTAGACAACAGTAATGTATATTGAGATTTATCTCTCAAGTTTGTTCATGATATCTGGTCTTACAGATTCAGACATTGCCTTCCATTTCTCACCGCCAGCTTTTCCGACCTTAAATGAATACAAATACAAATTAGTAAGAGAATTGTTCACAGAAAACATATACGACCGAGGATGCATAGAAACTATAATGAATTCTCAACAGAAAATTGACGCAACAGCACATTCTTAGTACAGCAATAGAAACGAAATAATATCAGAAACATTGATTTGAACCTAAAATGCAATAAACAGAGACATCTCACCACAGCAACAGATTTATTATCAGGAAAATTCTCCTTGTAGCTCTTGCGAAAATCAGCCCTGTTTCGTAGTTCAGTATAATGACAGAACAGAAATCAATACCGAACTGAAGCTTACAAATCCAAAACTCGTGAAATTACTATTAAAAAAACGTTGAAGCTTAGTGCGAAAGGAGAGATATACTGAGTATAAAACTAGAGCAAAAATATCTCACATGAAAATGAAGAATGCAGTAGGAGGACGCTTTGGAGCTCCAGCGGTTTTGATTGCTTTCTCCTTCTTTTTCAAGTCCGCTTCAGCCTTGCGTTTCTTCATTGCCCTGTTTTCAAATATCGCAAGCTAAGCTCACAGTTCAAAAGCATACCGTAAAAAAAAGAGAGAGAGAGAGAGAGAGAACAAAATGCTTCAAATTAAAAGCTTCGAGACACGAAATAGACTGAAAATAAACGAAATGGAGAGTATACTCAGTGTCGAGCTTCTTGTGAGCAACGGAAGCAATCTTAGTTCCCTTCATAGTTTTCCTCTTAGTTGAAATTGCAGAGAATGAGAGAGAGTTCGAAATTTCAAAATCAGAGAAGAGCTCTGAGAAGGTGATCAGAAGTGTGAGTGAATAATGGGAGGCGGAAGTCCTGGGTGGTTATTTATAGCCTATAGGGAGTGGAGAGGAAGGATAATTCGAAAAAAGTTTGCTTTTGCTTCGTCCTTTTTGGCGGGAAGAGGAATGCTGAAAAAACGTGAACGCGAATGGCAGTTGCAGTCTGCAGAATGAGAAGGTTACTCGAGCGTTTAGGTTTTGAATTTTACTCGCTGTAAACTAGTTACACGTGTGTGAATACAGTGTGGTGAAACTTACTCTATTCTTTAGCGAGTGGTCTTTGCTGGCACTGAGGAGTGAGGAATCGTGATCAGGAACTATTTCCTGCTCAAAAACCCTCCTTATTGGACTATTTCCTTTTGTCTGGGCCTTTGCCGACCGCAATACTTACTAGGCCCATATTTCGATCCTCAAGTAGAAATGACATCAGGTAGCCACATTAAAGGGCTGCTTTTAGAAATTAGCCATCGCATCTTGAATTTTAAATTTTTAGTTTAATTTTTTAGGACTAAAATATTTTGCTTTGTCCTGAAATTAAGATTATCAGTTTAAAAGTTTAGGACAAAATAAGTACTGGCTAATCTCAGCATCCTTGAGAATGACTATCTTTGCACCTGTCCAAATCTTCAATACTACTAGGCCCACGCAACTCGGTTGATCAATGAGTCAGAACCCGTTAAACGCACATGAACTAAGCGTGTTTATCGGTCATTTCGGTATGATTTTTTGATATTTCAGTTTCGTATTTGATTTCTTATAATACTATGTCAATATCGTATCTAACTAAATTGAGTATAGTTCATTATTTTTCCTTTCGATTTTGATTTTGATTTCGGTTTATTTAGTTCGATAACTTCGGTTTGGATAAAAAAATTACAACCTTCTTCTTTGTCTAAGATGTAAAAAGAAAAGTTGGACAAAACACTAAATAAAAGAAATGCCGTGTAAAATTTTTAATTTTCTAGAGAGTAAGTTAGGTAAAAATTGCACGGGCGTCTTATTTGGTCGCCCCCATTTAACCTATACTCATTTTTTTTTAAAACTTTTAACGTGTACCCACTTTTTAAACAACTTCAGCCCCCTTTCTCCTCCTCAAAGTTATATCCGCCTCTTCTTTCTCAAACTTCTCCTTCTCCCTTTTCTGTAAGAAATCTGTTACGACTATGTATATAACTTGTATTCACACAACGTTTTTATCTAGGATTTCGTTTTCAAGAAATTAATAATCATTTTTAGAAAGAGCCTCCAGTACTTGGAATTTTTCCACCATAATTTGTGGAGAAACTTATTGCTATAGCCAGAAGCATAATTGAAGCAAGTAGAAAGCTGACCTTGTAAATGTGAATTATATGTTTCTGTGTTCAGAAAAAGAAAAATTTGTGTTTTCTGAATGTATAATAGAACTGTATAATGTATTTTCGAATATCAGTTGCTTAGCAATAAAAATGGCTGAGCAAAGCTAAGTGTGAGTTAGACGAAATGAGGTTGCTGCATTTAAAAAAACTTCAGCTCTAGAGCTGAAGCTTACAAACAAAAACTTCAGCTCTAGAGCTGAAGTTCGCCAGTTACAAACAAAAACTTCAGCTCTAGAGCTGAAGTTCGACAGTTACAAAACAAAAACTTCAGCTCTAGAGCTGAAGCTTACAAACAAAAACTTCAGCTCTAGAGTTGAAGTTCGACGGTTACAAAACAAAAACTTCAGCTCTAGAGCTGAAGTTTACAAACAAAAACTTCAGCTCCAGTTACAAACAAAAACTTCAACTCTAGAGCTGAAGTTCGACAGTTACAAAACAAAAACTTCAGCAGCTGAAGTTCGACAGTTACAAAACAAAAACTTCAGCTCTAGAGCTGAACTTCAGGCCCGGCTACTAGAATACTGAAGTTTTGCGTGATTGCTTTTGCTACTTCAGCCCCGTATGCTGAAGTTATGCAAAAAAGCGGGTACGCTTGCAATTTTTTTTGCAAATCGGGCATAAGTTAAAATGTGACACAAAAAACGGATATAGATGCAAATGCTCCGTAAGTTAGAGAAAAAGCCTTTTGTAATTATGTATGAACTTTTGAAATAGACTACCATAGTCCTGAAACTAATATTGGAGTCGGAAAAATAATGCACAATAAAAATTAAGGTTCCCCTAATGATAATGACCAGTCTTGGATCAGATCTTTATAGGAAAAGTAAAGTTAAAGATAATTTAAAATTCTATTTTAATTTCTCGACACCATAGTCATCCATTTGGGATTCATTAAGGATCATTAAGCATAACATGAGAATTTCTCTAATAATAAATAAAGTAAACTTTTAGGCCTTATATATCTATGTTATAATCGAAAATATTTGTGTTGTATAAGTTAGCATGTATTTCGATACGGTATTGATCATTCAATATTTTTTTTTCTAAATGCCAAACATCGTGTCGAATATAAACAACTTTTAAAATTTATGCCAAATAGCATACCAAATACTAGATACTAAATACGACATACGAAATTTCAAATTTTTTTGTTTTGATTCAATAAGTCAGTATTTACCAAATTTTGCACACTCCTAACATGAACGATGGAACCTGGTCAAGTTATTGTTGACTAGATATTAGCTCGGGGATTGAGAGGGAGATTAGTAGAACTACTTATACCTCACCTTAATGAGGTACCAGATTCAATTTTCATTTGATCTTTCCTTTTCTCTTCCACTTATTTATAGGTGCTGACAAAATTGGAAATGCGAATTCTTTTCGTTTCAACTTGTTTGGTATAATTCTTTTCTTTTTCATCTAATTCAAATAATATTGATGTCTCTATTTGCATGACTTGTTTGGATCCTTTAAATACAAAAACAAATTGTCTAGTGTAAGAATACTTTTGATATTCTTTATTAAACTTTCTATCAAATTGAGCTTGCCTAACAACTTGGAATAGAGAAAGTACTTTTTGTTGATTTTTAAAGCTATTTTAGCATAAAAGAGGGTGAATGGGAAATGGAGGGAAAATAAAATATTTGAATTTTTCTCCTTGACAAAGGGACATTGTCCCATATTGGAAGAGTAAAAGACTTTTAAAGAGTTAAGAAGAAGAAAAGCCTCGCGCCGTCGTCGTCGTCGCTCGCTCGACTCGGCTTCGGCTACAGCTTCGGATTAATGATTGATTGATTAATTTTTCATTTTTGTATACCCGTTTTAATTTGCGTAAATGGCCATTTAGGTTATGACCGTTTTATGTGAACAATCATAACTGAACTCTGAAGATTTGCACCTCTTTGTTTTTGAACTCAACATGTTGGCTATAAATAGCAGTCCATTCTCTCAGTTTTTCCATACGAAATTCTAAATTCTCCTCCTTTCTTCTGCATTATTTTAACTACAAAGAACGCTAAAGTAAGTGTGATTTGCTACCGATTATTGTATTCGCTGAAACACTAGGGTTTGACGTACCGCTACACCAGTGTGTAATTCGTTCTATCATGGGAGGAAATAATTCACAACCTCGGGTACTAGGAGGGGATTAAGTTCCTTAAGAAAACACTGTGAATTCAGTCGGCTCGGATTAAATTCTGATTTTTTTTCTATATTTCTGTTTATATGTTATTTTATCTTCTCCGGAATTATTTTACAAATACAGTTTACTAAAAAGCTTAAGGAACTTAATTATTTTCTGTATTTGTGTTATATTCACTATTCTGGAGATTAAAACCTTTGTGGTTTTCTACTCCCGTTTTGGAGATTAAAGCTTTCGTGGCGATTTTCTACTCCATTGGAGATTAATATCTACGTGATTTTAACGTTTGTTTATGTCATTCTTTTACATAAATGATGAATGATAACGGGAACCATACTGTTCCTATGGTGACTGCCAATGCATCGACAAGCCGAACAACACCGACATTGACACTAGCAGAAAAACCCAAAAAAATTCGGGATTGATTTCAAGCGGTAGCAGCAGAAGATGTTCTTTTACTTGACGACTTTAAGTCTACAAAAGTTCATTAATGAAGATGTTCCTGTTCTGCCCGACGAAACTCCAGATAATGAATGTTTTCTCGTGACTGAGGCATGAAAGCATTTTGATTTTCTATGCAAGAAACACATTCTTAGCGGATTGAAGGACGATCTGTATAACGTTTATAGTAATGTGTAGACGTCAAAAGAACTGTGGATTGTGCTTGAAAGAAAATACAAAACTGAAGATGCCGGGTTAAAGAAATTTGTTACCGCTAAATTTTTGGACTACAAAATGGTAGATAGCAAGTCTGTTATTACTCAAGTCCAGGGAATTGCAAGTGATCCTTGTTGAAGGTATAAGTCGAATTAATACCGATGTTGAAAGTATTAATTATATTATTTTTACTAACTTAATTTTTATTGAAGGTATTGTCATCAATGAAGCATTCCAAGTTGCAGCGATGATTTAGAAGTTGCCTCCTTTGTGGAAGGACTTTAAAACTGCTGAAACACAAATACAAGGAGATGTCGCTTGAAGATCTCATTGTTCGGTTGAGAATCGAAGAGGACAAGAAAGTTGATGAAAAGAAAGGCTATGGAAACTCAACAATAATGAGAGCAAACATTGTTGAGGATGATCCTCAAAATAATAGAAAGAGGAAGAAAGCTTCTGGACCGAAAAGTAACCCAAGAAAGAAGCGGTTCAACAAAAATTACTACAATTATGGGAAAGTTGGACACAAATCTGCAGATTGTCGTGCTCCAAAGAAACACAAGAAGAAGGGTCAAGTAAACATGGTTAAAAAGCACGAAGATGTTGATGAGTTGTGTGCTATGCTTTCTGAATGCAACCTGGTGGAAAATCCTAAGGAGTGGTGGATTGATTCTGGAGCCACTCGCTATGTTTGTATTGTTAGAGAAGCGCTTGCTACATAAGCTCCCATTGGACCCGGAGATATGTTTTTATGGGAAATTTTGCAACGGTCAAAATTGAAGAATGTGGCAAGATATTTCTGAAAATGACTTCTGGCAAAGTGGTGACTCTGAACAATGTCCTTCATGTTCCCAAGATTAGGAAGAACTTAGTCTCTGCTGGACTTCTTGTTAAGAACGGGTTTAAGTGTATTTTTGTATCTGATAAGGTTGTAATAAGTAAGAATGAGATGTTTGTAGGAAAATATTACCTCACTGAGGGCCTTTTCAAACTGAATATAATGGTCGTTGAAAATAATAAAACTTCAGCTTCTTCTTACATACTTGAGTCAAATGATTTATTGCATATGCGTTTGGGGCATGTCAATTATAAAATCATGCGAAAAATAATTAATTTGGAAGTATTGCCTAAGTTTGAATGCGACGAATCAAAATGTCAAATACGTGTGGAATCTAAGTATGTTAAATATCCTTATAAGTCAGTTGAAAGGAATCAAATCCTTTAGACTTAATTCACACAGATATTTGCAACATGAAATCAATACCATCTCGCGGTGGAAAGAAGTATTTCATAACTTTTATTGACGACAATACGCGACATTATTATGTGATAGCTTATATGAGTCAACCAAACTATAGAGTACCTGGTCCCGTATGAGACTGATACGTAGAATGCCGTAAAGGCTGAAAGTAAAGAAGGCAAGAGATTTTTCTACGTGGAAAAATCCCATACAAGGGGATAAAAAAAACCACGACCTACTCTTGTAGGCTTTTAACTCAACTAACTTGTAATCTACCTATTACAAGCCACTTTGAAAAAACCCTATTGCAAAGACTTTAAACTAACTTGTGATGCAACTACCACAAACCACTCTCTAACTCTCCTAGTTATAGAGGATTTAACTTATGACTATTTCTAGTCGCAACATAAACTCTAAAATTTACGAATTTTGTTTGTTCCTAAAACATCGCTTCTAAGAAAGCAAACTAGGAATTACAATGTAGAACAATTAACAATATTACAACTCAAATATAGATATACATAAGACTTCATTTAGAAACTGATCCTTAGTGGAGTTGTCTTCTTGTTTTTGACACACCAGTGATTTCAATGCCGGATCGATGTTTCTACTTCTTGAGAGAATATCATTGAATGTACACATAATGGTGTGTCTTGCACCAGGTTGTTTTATCACAAAAGATATCACAATAGATAGTGATGTCAACTCTTGGTGTACTTCTTCCCAGAGTGAAGTGACTGCTGCACTGTCTGCACATCCACTTCTGGGTAGTTGCGATCCAGCTGGATAATGGACTTTGTACTTCTGTCAGGACACACCAACAGACCAGGTCCTGGTTGTGTTCCTCTTCTATAACAGTCATCAGATGTTTACTTTCTTCTGCTACATTCCAGCTGTACACTTGATCTGTACTTCTGCCAAAGAACTTCAAAAGAGCAGGTCCCTGTTGTGTTTCTCTTTATATTGAATGCGTACAGTCACTGACTTGTGTTTTTTTGTCAGAGAACCCTAAAGGACCAATGCATCGGGTCCCTGTTGTGTTCCTCCCTGTGGTTATTGATCCATTTGCTGATTTTCAGGCTTCGAATAGTTCACATGAGATGTGTATCCTGTAGGACAAGGTTCTCTATCTGGTTCTTCACAACAAGTTTGTTAGATTATCAAAACATAAGAAGCATAAATTTAAGGCATTGAAAACCCATCAATTTTCCCCTTTTTGATGATGACAAACTTAGGCATGGAAAACAATTGTTTGGGTTAGAATTAACCAGATGAGATACCAGTTCCCCTTTAATCTTAGATCTCCCTCCTTGTCATTTTTAGTTCCACCAGTTCCCCCTTCCTCCTTGTCATTTTTAGTTCCCCCTCACAATACCATCCGCTTCTTAGTTCCCCCTCAACACCATCCGCTCCTTTTCCCTCCTTTTGGCATCATTAAAAAGAACAAGTGTGTCGAAGAGCACAAACAGGTAATAAGCATAAAGAAGTCTAACACAGCTAGCTCATGCCACATATGTGCACACAATATGACAGAAAAGAAAGGCCAGAAGAGCACACTTTTGTACAGGCAATGAAAATGGAGTTGTTTTATTAATGTTTATAGTGAACTGAGCAATACAGGAGCAGTAATGGTTAAGTTCAACATGCTATAACAAAAACAAGTAAACATAAGTAAAACAACAGCCACAGGAAGTTGAAGCAAAAATAGCTTTACACTAGGGAGGATCCTAGGGAACACTAAAAGGAAGGAGGCTTAGAGGAAGAGACAACAATGGTTTTGAGAACCAGGTCCAGTCTAGCATTTGCAGCCAGTTGTTCTTCAAGTAGTTGAGCTCGAAGTCTCTCGTTTTCCTTTCTCAGTCGGGAAACCTCCTCATGCACATAAACAGGTCCTTTAGCTACTTAGCTAAGCTGAGTTTCCAGTATGGCATTTCGATCCCTCAGCCTTCTTATTTCCTTAGAGGCTACATTTTGAGCATTTATCAGTTGAGAAATGGTCGAGATGCTTCCACCAACCTTTTCTATACATTCACATTCTTCTAGAGTGGTCTTAGAGAAGGTTCGCTTACGTATGCCAACTCTGGGATTGCCCAAGGGAACCTTATTGAATCTGAACATCTGAGTGAGGAGAAAGCCATAAGGTAACCCATGATTTCCACCTTTAAAATTTGACACCTTCTACATATGATCTATCATGATTGCTGGCAAATTGATAAGTACAAACTCATCAAGCGCTTCCGTTAGGACCAAATTTGACTTTGTAGCAATGGAACGTCTCTCAGAGCGGGGTAAGAGTACTTTATTATCCAGTTCAAAGAGAAGTTGGTACTCAAAAAGCAATACCTTCTTATGGACCTGTTCCCCCTGTTGGATGGCTTGCTCTTTCATAATGGCTCTCCAAAAGTTTATTCCACAGACATCCTTAACTGAGGACACACCTTCACATGGAATTCTGAGAATATTTCCCAACGTTGAAGTGTCAAGTACAATGTCCACTCCATTTACAAGTGCACAAATGTGATCCCCCTCGACAGTGAAGAGATATGAGTAGAAGATTTACACTGCATATTCGTACACCAGAGGCATGCTCCCTTCAAACAGGTGTTCCCATTGTTGAAATTCCACAATCTCCAAGAATTTGTCTCATGCCTGCCATCTTCGATATTGCTGGATCAAATGTTCAGTCCCACAACACTTTTTGAGTTCTTAATCTCTGCTGCCACTGAACACCATCACAAGTCAAGGACCTTGTTGAACTAGGTTCCTTAATGGTTTCCCTTTTTTTTTGCTATTTCCTTCTCCAAACTTTCCTTTCCAGCTTGCTGCCCCTACCATATTGTCCTCAAGCACGGCTAGCTCAGTTTTACTCTGTTTAGACTTGTTGCTGTACTTCACGGATGACCCTTTCTGTTCCTCAATAGTTTCCTTACTTGTCATAGACTGTTGCACTAAGGAACCAGGTCCCCTAGAGGCATTTTTGTCTATATGATTTACTGACACACTCTTGATGAAATATTTGGGATTCATTTTCCTCTTTTTCCTTGTCTTGACGCTCCTCTTACTTTTCTGCAATGAGGATTCAGAATTCTTTTGCTGTAGTGACCTGGTGATGGGTGATTTGGAGGAAGAATCCAAGAGCTTGGAATGAACGGGAGGTACATGAGTGAGTTTGCATGGAAGTGAATCAGGTTCATCAGAAGGCTTTTCTGAGAATATCTCATGAGCCAAGGACTCGAGGAGTGTTGTGGTTCTTACATCTCCTAGGAATGGAATGCTTTCCCCCTGATACGCAGAAGAGAGAAAACCTCCTTTATTCATCAGACTCTTTGCAGATATAGCCATAATGTTATAAGCTGCTTCCTTTTCAGGTGACTCATTGAGAGTCACTGAGTCCAACATGGAGGTGTTTAGGTACTGGTCAGGATTATCCTCAGGGGCTTCTTATATTCGAGGAGTAAGACTTCCTGTGTGGTGTTTGATGAGGTCGTAGGATTGACTAGACATAGGATTCTCAAAATAGTGGTAAACAGGGTTTATCAGAAATGGAAACACTGTAGGGTGGAAGAGGAACTAAAGGTGCGTAAGGTGGTAGAAGGCGTGAAACAATAATGTTCTGGGAATGATTTCAATGATGATGAAGAAGTGAGAGCAGTGTTAATGGCGGGGGAAAGAGAAGAATGTTCGATCGCCATTAGATGAGTACTTAGTTGACAAGTAGAGAGAGAAAAAGATAGATGGGAAGAGGATCCTAGCTATACACGGAAGATGAAAGTTCATGACTTGCAGTGAGAGAGAAAGAAAGTTTTATTGGAAGGAGAACTAATGATGAGTGGAGAGAGAAATAGGTTCTGAAAACGGCGATAGGTTTGTGGGGAAGTGTTACTGTGCAGAAGGGATGAAAGGATTTGAGGGACAAGACATGACACATCGACGTTGAAAAGTTGGATGATGTGGAAGCTGAATTACAAATATTTATATTAAATTTTTTTGTTTAGGAAGGGCATGCAAAATTTAAGCACATTACTACTAACTTGAGATATAGGAACCTGATGGTAGAGCAATCTTTTGAATAATGTTTTAGCAGCCCCCTCTTGCTGTTCTTAGTTGTACCTTTAGCTTCTATGATCATCATGTGTATTTACATACAATGGTATTGATGTGAGTTAGGCTTGGTAAGAAAACACTTTAGCTACCTTTACCTGACGGTGTCTTACACAGTCAACAGATGGAGGATCAGGTTCTTCCTTAGATTTTGTGACCCCGTCTTCACTTTGATTTATCCAAAATATTCACTACTTGAGGCTTTGATGCAAATATCTGGAGTTTGGTTTTCTGTACTGCAATGCTTTCCACCGATCAATCCTTTCTTCATATTGACTCTTAGAAGAGGATCTCACCCTTCAATGTGTTTGCAATTTATCTCCAGTTGTTAATGAGGTCATTTCATTTTGCTTCCTTGTCTCCCAGAAGATGAGGCATGAATCATGTCAGGTGCACTTTGGTCTTCCAATTTGAGATAGAAGTTGGTTGAAGAGAAAGATATGGAGATTAATTTGATTTCCCACACTTTGTGTTCTGCTGCTTGTGTAGTGCCATGAGCTGCATCTTTACTCTTCCTTCAGCTTCAGTGGTAGCAAGTGATGTACCAGGTCTTTGTGAGATATGGAGGATGATGTTGCATTGTCTTTTGCTAGTCTCCTTCATCTTGCTTACTTTATCATCCTCCTGATTTGAAGCCTCAGATATTTCCCAGAAGCAGGACTGGTTCATCATATTAATCCTTACAGTTTCTTTCTTGGCAAGGGAAAGTGTTTTGTTGAATAACCCATGAGCATCTCCTGCCATTTTGTTTATGCAATCCTTGGAGTTTGAGAAATTTTGCGAGATCCCTTCTCCTCCTCCTCCATCATTTTTGTGAACTCATGTCTAGGTGATGCTTGAGTTTGGCAGACCATGGACCAGGTCCGGTTGAGTTAGTTTCTTCTGAGGTGAGAAATTTGCATATACTACTCCTTCATCTTATGGTTGTGACTTCACTTATCTCATTTTCCACTTGATGATTAGTAGGAGTGACTGTTCTTGTTTCCTTTGTTCATTGATACTACTTGGATAGTTATCGGATTGATGACAACATTTTTTAGGTTATTCACATAGTGCTCGTTCCCACTCAGGTGCAAAAAGGAACCTTTTTACCTTCTCATTCATGGAGAATGTACCTTTTACTTTCTTCTCAAGGATACATTCCCTTCCTGCATGGCTTTCAGTGAGAAGAAATTCATGATGTTCTTCAGCTGCATGTTTTGAGCATCTTCTATCCATAGTCCAGCGCAGTCCGCTCCCTCTTGTTGTTCCCTGCTCATGCACATCATGGGTTAGATTTAGGAACCCAAACTAGTTTGGGTCCCTTGTTACCATAAAAAGGATGAATGAGGGATTTCCTGATCTACACAGGCAACATCTGCTTTTTGCGAGTAGTACCTGGTCCTTTGCTAGTAGTCACTTTATCAACAAATGCTTTGTTCTTCTAAGCAAGCTGAACCCTGGCCTGGATATTTTCTTTAAAATGCCCATTGTTTCATCAGTGGGTACATAGCCAGTTATTAGGTACAATGACATAGATGCTATGTGGGTTGTAGGGAGTTTTCTTCCTTTGGAACCTGATGCCCTGCTTGTTCCCACTATTGTTGAGATATATGGTAGTGACAACATCTGAGGACCAAGTCCATTTTAGGGATTTTCAAGATCATTTCTTACTTTCTCCAACTCAGTTTGGAGTTGCCAATTCCTCTCGAGTTCACTGTAGAGACTGGTTTTTACAATAGTTAACTCCTTTTCGAGCAAGATGTGCGACTCACTGGCTACTTACTTCCCTTTCCCAAGACTTACATTCCTATGTTCTCTATAGAGTCCCTCAATGGTTTCCTCTAGATCAACGCATATCATTAGAAGGTCATCCTTTTCCTCTTCAGTGGAGGTAATTTTTTCTTTTAGGTGTGTTTCTCATTGCTAAGACCTTCTATTATTTCTTTTAGATCAACAACTGCTACCATCAGATCGTCTCTCTCATTCTCCACACTAGTTAATTTTTCATTCAGGGCCTCCTTCTCTAGTTCAAGATTAGCTATGGTCTCATTTAAGTCCACTACACATACCACTAGATCATCTCTGGATTGTTCGGCCTTTCCTAGTTCTACGGTCAGGGTCTCCTTATCATTTACAAGACTATAATAAGCATCAATTAGGACATTTGATAAAGATCTTAAATTCTTAGAGGAATAAGATTTGAGATTGCTCTGAACATCCCTGAAGTTTACCTTATCGTCTTCGTCTTCTTCATCATCATCATCTGACTGAGCCATGAGCGCGAACAGTGAATCGTACTTTGTTGCTTCAGTTTCCACTACCATTATGGAACTGTTTTCTGCATCTGATTCCCTTTCGGATTCACTTGAGGAGTCTCCCCAAGTAGTAAGAGCCTGCTTAACGATATTGTCTGCAGCACTTTTTCGATTGAATCTTTTCTCTCGAACCAGGTTCCTTTGTCCTGCTTTGTCAGGATTTTGCTTGTACTGCTTCTGTTTTGTAAGTTGCCAGTCTTTGATGAAATGCCCTGACTTTCCACATCCGTGACAAAGATAGTTGTTCCTTGTTTTACTTGAACTGCCCCACTTTGGTATGCCACCATTTCTTCGAACCATTTTTTGAAATCTCTTAGTAAGATAGGCCATGTCACTGTCTTCATCATTTGAATCACTCTTTTCAGCCTTAAGCACTAGGTTCTTTTCCTTCTTAGGCTCTCTTCTTTCACCATCTTTCTTTTTTTTCATCTCGTATGTTTTCAGATTACCAATGAACTCATCCATGGTCAAAGTCTGTAGATCTTTAGTTTCTGTGATGGCATTTACCTTACTTTCCCAAGAACCAGGTAGAACACTGAGAATTTTCCTTACAAGCTTGTTTCTGGGAATGACATCTCCAAGTGAGTGAAGCTCATTTATGATGGCGGTGAATCTGGTGTGCATATCTTGTATGGACTCATCATCCTTCATCGTGAAGAGCTCGTATTCAGTGGTGACCATGTAGATCTTGAATTGTTTGACTTGAGTGGTTCCTTCGTGTGCAGTTTGTAAGGCTTCCCATATATCCTTGGTAGTATCATAAGCTGATACTCTATTGTACTCATCAGGTCCTATGCCACACATCATGATTTTTTTGGCACGATAGTTCTTTTTTACAGCTTTTCTATCAGTGTCGCTGTACTCTCTTCTCCCTTTAGGCACCAATGGTCATGTTTTTTCAAGTTTCTTCATGGGAACAACCATTTAGGATCCTTCCTAGGTGTTAGCCTGATAGGAGGAACCCGCTCTGATACCAATTGATAGTTTATATGAGTCCACCAAACTATAGAGTACATGGTCCCATATGATACTGATACATAGAATGTTGTAAAGGCTGAAAGTAAAGAAGGCAAGAGATTTTTCTACGTGGAAAAATCCCATACAAGGGGATAAAAAAACCATGACCTACTCTTGTAGGCTTTTAACTCAACTAACTTGTAATCTACCTATTACAAGCCACTTTGCAAAAACCCTATTGCAAAGACTTTAAACTAACTTGTGATGAAACCACCACAAGCCACTCTCTAACTCTCCTAGTTACAGAGGATTTAACTTATGACTATTTCTAGTCATAACATAAACTCTAAAGTTTATGAATTTTGTTTGTTCCTAAAACAATGCTTCTAAGAAAGCAAACTAGGAATTACAATGTAGAACAATTAACAAGATTACCACTCAACTATGGATATACATAAGACTTGGTTTAGAAACTGATCCTTAGTGGAGTTAGCTTCTTGTTCTTGACATACCAGTGATTTCAATGCTACATCAATGCTTCTTCTTATTGAGAGAATATCACTGAGTGCACACATAATGGTATGTCTTGCACTAGGTTGTTTTATCACAAAAGATATTACAATAGATAGTGATGCCAACTCTTGGTGTACTTCTTCCCAAAGTGAAGTGACTGCTGCACTGTCTGCACAGCCACTTCTGGGCAGTTGTGTTCCAGCTGGATAGTGGACTTTGTACTTCTATCAGGACACATCAACAGACCAGGTCCTGGTTGTTCCTCTTCTGTAATAGTTGTCAGATGGTCACTTTCTTCTGCTACGTTCCAGCTGTGCACTTGATCTGTACTTTTGTCAGATAACTTCAAAAGAGCAGGTCCATGTTGTGTTTCTCTTTATATTGAATGCGTACAGTCATTGACTTGTGCTTTTTGTCAAAGAAACCTAAAGGACTAACGCATCGGGTCCCTATTCTGTTCCTCCCTGTGGTTATTGATCCATTTGCTGATTTTCAGGCTTCGAACAGTTCACATAAGATGTGTATCCTGTGGGACAAGGTTCTCTATCTGGTTCTTCACAACAAGTTTGTTAGATCATCAAAACATGAGAAGCATAAGTTTAAGACATTGAAAACCCATCACTATGTTTATTTACTTAATAGTAAAGATGAAGAAATAGACGCATTCAAGCAATACAAAAATAAAGTTGAAACGCAACTTAACAAGAAAATCAAAATGATAAGAAGTGATAGGGGTGGTGAATATTAATCTCCTTTTGAATAAATATGTTTAGAATATGAAATTATTCATCAAGCAACGGCCCCTTACACGCTCCAATCCAATGGGATTGCGAAAAGAAAGAATCATTCATTAAAAGAGATGATGAGTGCATTGTTGATAAGTTCTGGTTTGCCACTTACGGCTAACCGGATACTAAATCGAGTACCCCATAGCAAAACACAATCGATTCCATATAAATAATGGAAAGGAAGGAAGGCCAACTAATTATTTCAAAGTGTGGGGTGTTTGACAAAAGTGCAAGTTCCTAAATCCAAAAGGGTAAAAATAGAACCGAAAACCATTGATTGTATTTTCATAGAATATTTGACCAATAGTAAAGCATATTGATTTCTGGTTCATAAATCAGAAAATCCCGACATTCATAATAATATAGAATCAGATTTTGCTGAGTTTTTTGAAAATATATATCCGTATAAAAAGGAATATGAGTTGATTGGTGAAAAATCTAAATGACCTCGGGAAGAAACAAAAGAAAGTACATTTAATTAGGATGATCCAAGACGTAGTAAAAATCAAAGAACGTCTACTTCATTTGGACAAGATTTTGTGACTTTCTTATTGGAAAATGAGCTTCGAACATTTAAAGAAGCTATGTCATCTTTGGAATTATTATTTTGGAAAGAGGCAGTCAATAGTGAAATAGAATCCATATTGAACAACCATACAAGGGAATTAGTTGATCTTTCTCCTGTAAATAAACCGTTGGGTTCTAAATGGATTTTTAAGAGGAAAATGAAAGATGATGACACTATTGATAAATATAAGGCAAGACATGTGGTCAAAGGGTATAGAAAATGAGAAGGTCTTGGATATTTTGATACATACTCTCTAGTTACAAGAATTGCGTCTATACGAATGTTAATAACATTAGTTGTAGTTTATGGTCTTGAAATTCATCAAATGGACGTTAAGACGACCTTTGATGGGTTTTTACTTAACCTTATGTTTTGATGATCTAACAAACTTGTCGTGAATAACTAGACAGAGAACCTGCTCCACAGGATACACATCTCATATGAACTGGTCGAAGCCTGAACATCAGCAAATGGATGAATGACCACATGGAGGAACACAACAGGGACCTGATGACCTGGTCCCTTAGGGTTATCCGACAAAAGCACAAGTCAGTAACTGTACGCAATCAATATAAAGAGGAACACAATAGGGACCTGCTCCCTTAGGGTTCTCTGACCAAAGTACAAGTCAAGTGCACAGCCGAAATGCAGCAGAAGAAAGTGACCATCTGGCAACTGTTACAGAAAGAGGAACACAACTAGGACCTGGTCCTAGTGTATGTCCTGACAGAAGTATTAGGACCTAGTCCATTGGTATGTCCTGACATAAAGCACAAAGTCCAGCTGGAACACAACTGCCCAGAAGTGGCTGTGCAGAGAGTGCAGTAGTCACCTCTCACTGAGAAGAAATACACCAAGAGTTGACACCACTATCTATTGTGATATCTTTTGTGATAAAACAACCTGGTGCAAGAAACATCATCACTTGTGCATTTAGTGATATTCTCTCAAGAAGAAGAAGCATTGATCTGGCATTGAAATCACTGGTGTGTCAAGAACAAGAAGACAACTCCACTAAGGATTAGTTTCTAAACGAAGTCTTTATGTATATCCATAGTTGAGTTGTAATCTTGTTAATTGTTCTACATTGTAATTCCTAGTTTGCATTCTTAGAAGCGCTATTTTAGGAACAAACAAAATTCGTAAACTTTAGAGTTTATGTTGTGAGTAGAAATAGTCATTAGTTAAATCTTCTATAACTAGGAGAGTTAGAGAGTGGCTTGTGGTGGTTGCATCACAAGTTAATTTAAAGTCTTTGCAGTAGGGTTTTTGCAAAGTGGCTTGTAATAGGCAGATTACAAGTTAGTTGAGTTAAAAGCCTACAAGAGTAGGTCGTGATTTTTTGATCCCCTTATGTGGGATTTTTCCACGTAGAAAAATCTCTTGCTTTCTTTACTTTCAGCCTTTACAACGTTCTACGTATCAGTCTCTTACGAGACCAGGTACTCTATAGTCTAGTGGACTCATATAAGCTAACAATTGGTATAAGAGCAGGTTCCTCTTATCAGGCTAACACCTAGGAAGGATCCTAAATGGCTGTTCCACCAAGCTTTGAAGAAGGACAATCAACTTTTAGACCTCCCAGATTCAATGGTCAATACTATAGATGGTTGAAGACTCGGATGCATGATTTCATAATAGCTAAAGATTCAGAACTGTGGGACATAATTTGTGATGGTCCACATGTTCCCATGAAGAAACTTGAATAAACAAGACCATTGGTGCCCAAAGGGAGAAGAGAGTACAACGACATTGACAGAAAAGCTGTAGAACAGAACTATCGTGCCAAAAAAATCTTGATGTGTGGCATAGGACCTGATGAGTACAATAGAGTATCAGCCTGTGATACTGCCAAAGAAATATAGGAAGCCTTACAAACTACACACGAAGGAACCACTCAAGTCAAACAATCCAAGATCGACATGCTCACCACTGAATACGAGCTCTTCAGGATGAAGGATGATGAGTCTATACAAGATATGCACACCAAATTCACCTCCATCATAAATGAGCTTCACTCACTTGGAGATGTCATTCCCAGAAACAAGCTTGTAAGGAAAATTCTCAGTGTTCTACCTAGTTCTTGGGAAAGTAAGGTAAATGCCATCACAGAAGCTAAAGATCTACAGACTTTGACCATGAATGAGTTGATTGGTAATCTAAAAACATACGAGATGAAAAGAAAGAAAAACAGTGAAAGAAGAGAGCCTAAGAAGGAAAAGAACCTGGTGCTTAAGGCTGAAAGGAGTGATTCAAGTGATGAAGGAAGTGACATAGCCTATCTTACTAAGAGATTTCAAAAAATGGTTCGAAGAAATGGTGGCATACCAAAGTGGGGAAGTTCAAGCAAAACAAGGAACAATGATCTTTGTCACAAATGTGGAAAGCCAGTGCATTTCATCAAAGAGTGCCCTCTCGCAAAATAGGAGCAGTACGAGCAAAATCCTGACAAAGCTGGAAAAAGGAACCTGGTTCCAGAGAAAAGATTCAATCGAAAAAGTGTTGCAAACAATATCGTTAAGCAGGATCTTAGTGCTTGGGGAGACTCCTCAAGTGAATCTGAAAGGGAATCAGATGCAGAAAATAGTTCCATGATGGCAGTGGAAAATGAAGCAACGAAGTATGATTCACTATTCGCGCTGATGGCTCAGTCAGATGATGATAATGAAGAAGATGAAGACGATGAGGTAAACTTCATGAATGTTCAGAGAAATCTGAAATCCTATTCCTCTAAGAAACTAGGGTCTTTATCAAATGTCCTAATTGACGCTTATTATAGTCTTGTAAATGATAAGGAGATCTTGACTGGAGAACTAGAGGAGGCTAAACAATCTAGATATGATCTAGTGGTCTGCGTAGTGAACTTAAATGAAACCATAGATAATCTTGAACTAGGGTAGGAGGCCTTAAATGAAAAAATAACCAGTGTGGAGAATTAGAGAAACGATTTGATGGTAGTAGTTGTTGATCTAAAAGAAACAATAGAAGGTCTTAGCAATGAAAAACATTCCTTAGAAGAAAAATTGCCTCCACTGAAGAGGAAAGAGATGACCTTCTAGTGATATGCGCTGATCTAGAGGAAACCATTGAGGGACTCAATAGAGAACATAGGAATGAAAGTCTTGGGAAAGGGAAGGAAGTAGCCAGTGAGTCACACATCTTGCTGGAAAAAGAGTTAACTGTTGTAAAAACTAGTCTTTGTAGTGAACTCGAGAGGAATAAGCAACTCCAATCTGAGTTGGAGAAAGTAAGAAATGATCTTGACAAATCCTTGAAGTGGACCTGGTCCTCAAATACTGTTACTACTATGTATCTAAACAATAGTGGGAACAAGCAGGGCATCGGGTTCCAAAGGGATAAAACTCCCTACAACCCACACAGCAAGTATGTCACTATACCTGATAACTGGCTATGTACCCACTGTGGAAACAATGGGCATTCTAAAGAAAATTGTCAGGCCAGGGTTCAGTCTGCTCAGAAGAACAAAGCGTTTACTGAGAGAGTGACTACTAGCAAAGGACCAGGTACCACTTGCAAAAAGCGTATGCTGCCTGCATGGACTAGGAAAGCCCTCATTCATCCTTTTTATAGTAACAAGGGACCCAAACTAGTTTGGGTTCCTAAATCTAACCCTTGATTTGCATGATCAGGGAACAGTGAGAGGAAGCGAGCTGCTATGGATCATGGGCAATGGATACGTAAAGCATGCAGCTAAAAAACAACATGAATCCCTTCTCACTGATAGCCCTGCAGGAAGGGAATATATCCTTAAGAAGGAAGTAAAAGGTACATTCTCAAGTGAATGAAAAGGTAGATAAGTTCTTTTGGCACTCAAGTGGGAATGTGCGCTATGTGAATGGCCTATAGAGTGTAGTCACCAATCTGATAACTCCCCAAGTGGTCTCAGCTGACAAAGGAAACAAGAACATCCACTCCAACTAAGTGTGAATTCCCACAAGCTGGTGGTATGAGATGAGTAAACTCGCAACCTTGGAACAAAGGATTGGTATATGCAAACCTCTCACCTTCGAATAAATTAACTCAGTAGGACTTGGCCCATGGTTTGTTAGCTCAAGTGTCCCCAGACATGAGTTCACAAAAGGAAGAAGGAGGGGGGAGAAGGGATCAAGCACAATTTCCCAACAATCAAGGACTTCACAGTAAAGTGATATTGCTTAAAGAAAGAACTAAACAGACAAGAATACCATGTTCTCGACAATAGGAAGGATTAGCCAGGGAAGCTCAATGAAAAGGGATGAGCAAAGGAATTCCTCTAGAATAAAATCCACGAAATAAGGCCAGAATGTCTCCAACAAAGGGCACACTGAATAATAGGGGGTGCTCATGGGGTCTTCAACAAGATACTTCCTCTTGACAAGAAAGAAACGATGACAAAATGAGTAAGATGAAGGGGACCAGCAAAATGCAATGCAACATCATTCTCCATGTCTCACAAAGAACCTAGTTTTTCTATGGAAAAGGAAAACACTTTTGGAACGGTTCTCTTGTCATGATGCATGCCTCATCCCTTGGGAAACAATGAAGCAAAACTCAAATGGCTTCATCAACAGCTGAAGAAGATCTTCAAATCAAAAAAAGGGAAGAAGATCAAGCATATTGAAGAAATAGAAGACAAAATTCCAAACATTTGCATCAAAGCCTCGAGTAGAGAACTCTGGATCAATCAAAAGTGAAGATGGAGTTACAAGGGCCAAATGAAGAACCTGATCCTCCATCAGTTGGATATGTAAGACAGCACTAAGTAAAGACAACTAAAGTGTTTTCTGACCAAGCCTAGCTCACATCAATACCGTTGTAGGTAAACACGCATGTCGCTCATAGAAGCTCAAGGCACAAGTGTGAAAGATGAAGAGAGAGGAGCTACTAAAAACTTATTCAAAATTTGTTCTGGCATCAGGTTCCTGCACCTCAGGTTAGTAGTAATATGCTTAAATTCTGCATGTCCTCACCAAACAAATTTTTACAAAACTAATTCATCTACCATATCATTTGATTGTTCAAACGTCTAAGTGTCATGTCTTGTCCGTCACATCCTTTCATCCTCTCTGCACGGTAACATTTCCCTACATATCTGCCACCAATTTCAGAATTATTCAGAACCTGTTTCGCTCTCCACTCATCATTAGCCCTTCCTTTAATAAAACTTTCTTTCTCTCTCACGGCAAGTCATGAACCTTCATCCCCTTTGTAGAGATAGGATCCTCTTCTCATATTTCTCTTTCTCTCTTTGCTCGTCTACCAAGCTTTCATCTAATGGTGATTGAAAAATCACCTCATTCTTCCACCATTAACACCGCTCCCACTTCACTATCACCTTTGAAACCATTCCCTGAACACCACTATTTCACGTCTTCTACCACCTTATCTACTCTTGATTCCTCTTCTACTCCTACAGTTTTCCTATTTTTGATAAATCATGTCTACCATTATTTTAAGAATCTTATGACTAGTCAATCCTTCGATCTCATCAAAGACCACACAGGCAGTTTTACTCCTCAAATGTCAGAAGCCCCTGAGGATGATCCTGATCAGTATCTGAACTCTTTCATGTTGGACTCAGCGACTCTCAAGGAGTCACCAGAAAAGGAAGCAACTCATAGGATCATGGCTATAGCTGTTGAGAGATTGATGAATGAAGGAGAAGATCTCTCGTCTGAATACTAGGGGAAGAAATTCCATTCCTAGAAGATGTAAGAACCACAGCACTCCTTAAGTCCTTAGCTCATGAGATATCCTCAGAAAAGCCTTCTGATGAACCTGATTCTCTTCCATGCAAACTCACTTCTGAACTTCCTGTTCACTCCAAGCTGTTAGAGTCTTCCTCCAAATCTCCCATTACCAGGTCACTGTAGGAAGAAAGCCTTGAATATTCACTACAGAAAAGTAAGAGGAGTGTCAAGGCCAAGAAAAAAAGGAAAATGAATCCAAAGGATTTCATCAAGAGTGTGTCAGTAAACCGAATAGACATAGATTCTTTTAGGGAACCTGGTTCCTTAGTACAAAAATCCATGACAGTTGAGGGCACTGTTGAGGAACTGAAAGGGTCATTCATAAAGAACGACAACAAGTCTAAACGGAGTCAAACTAAGCTAGCAGTGTCTAAAAACAATACTGTGGTGATGGCAAGCTGGAATGGAAAGTTTGATGAAGGGTCTAGCAAACAAAAAGAGGAAATTACTGTAAAGGAACCTGGTTCAACAAGGTCCATGACCTGTCATGGTGTTCTGTCGCAGCAGAAATTAAGAACTCAAAAAGTGTTGTGGGGACGTACTTTTGATCCAGCAATCTCGGAGATGGCAGGTATGAGACAAATTCTGTAGATTGTGGAATTTCAACAATGGGAACACTTGTTTGAAGGGAACATGCCTCTGGTGTACGAGGATGTAGTACAAACCTTCTATGCATCTCTTTTCACAGTTGAGGGGGATCACATCTGTGCGCTTGTAAATGGAGTGGACATTGTACTCGATGCTTCAACATTGGGAAAGATTCTCAGAATTCCGTGTGAAGGTGTGTCCTTAGTTAAGGATGTTTGTGGAATAAACTTTCGGAGAGCCATCATGAAAAAGCAAGCCATTCAACAGGGGGAACAAGTCCATAAGAAGGTGCTGCTTCCTAAGTACCAACTTCTCTTTGAACTGGTTAATAAAGTTCTCTTACCTTGCTCTGAGAGACGTTCCATTGCCACAAAGTCAGATTTGGTCCTGATGGAAGCATTTGATGAGTTTGTACCAATCAAATTGCCAATAATCATGATAGATCACATGCAGAAGGTGGCAAATTTTAAGGGTAGCAATCATGGGTTACCTTATGGCTTTCTCCTCACTCAAGTGTTCAGATTCTATAAAGTTCCCTTGGGAAATCAAGAGTGGGCACACACAAGCAAACCTTTTCTAAGACCACTCTAGAAGAATGTGAATGCATAGAAAAAGTTGGTGGAAGCATCTCGACCATTTCTCAGCTGATAAACGCCCAAAATGTAGCCTTTGAGGAAATACGAAGGCTGATGGCTCGAAATGCCATTCTAGAAACCCAGCTTAGCCAAGCAGCTAAGGGACCTGATTCTGTACATGAGGAGGTTGCCCAACTGAGAAAGGAAAATGAGAGACTTCAGGCTCAACTACTTGAAGAACAACTAGCTGCAAATGCTAGACTGGACCTGGTTCTCAAAACCATTGTTGTCTCTTCCTCCAAGCTTCCCTCCTCTAGTGTTCCCTAGGATCCTCTTAGTGTCAAGATATTTTTGCAGCAACATCCCGTGGCTGCTGTTTTACTTGTGTTTACTTGTTTTATTTTGTGATGGCATGTTGAACTTAACCATTACTGCTTCTGTATTGCTCAGTCTAAAGTAAACATTAATAAAACATCTCCCTTTTCCTGCGCGTACAATATTGTGCTCCTCTAGCTTCTCTTTTCTATCATGTTGTGTGCACATATGTGGCATGAGCTAACTTTGTTAGACTTCTTTATGCTTATTACCTCCTTGTGTTCCTCTTCATAGTTGTTCTTTTTAATGATGCCTAAAGGGGGAAATAAGGATAAGGTGGGATAACATGGTTGACAGAGATCTTTGATTAAAGGAGAATTTCATCTGGTTAGATATGATATTAAGGGGGAACTTCATCTAGTTATCCCTATCTGGTTCTGCTCTAAACAAATACTGTCCATGCTTAAGTTTGTCATCATCAAAAAGGGGGAAATTGATGGGTTTTTACTTAACCTTATGTTTTGATGATCTAACAAACTTGTCGTGAAGAACCAGATAGAGAACCTGCTCCACAGGCTACACATATCATATGAACTGGTCGAAGCCTGAGCATCAACAAATGGATGAATGACCACATGGAGGAACACAACAGGGACCTGATGACCTGGTACTTTAGGGTTCTCTGACCAAAGCACAAGTCAGTAATGGCACGCAATCAATATAAAGAGGAACACAACAGGGACTTGCTTCCTTAGGGTTCTCTGACCAAAGTACAAATTAAGTGCACAACTGGAATGTAGCAGAAGAAAGTGACCATCTAGAAACTGTTACAAAAAGAGGAACACAACTAGGACCTGGTCCTAGTGTATGTCCTGATAGAAGTATTAGGACCTGGTCCGTTGGTATGTCCTGACATAAAGCACAAAGTTCAGCTGGAACGCAACTGCTCAGAAGTGGTTGTATAGACAGTGCAGTAGTCACTTCTCACTGAGAAGAAGTGCACCAAGAGTTGACACCACTATCTATTATGATATCTTTTGTGATAAAACAACCCGGTACAAGAAACACCATCACTTGTGCATTTAGTGATATTCTCTCAAGAAGAAGAAGCATCGATCCTACATTGAAATCACTGGCGTGTCAAGAACAAGAAGATAATTCCACTAAGGATCAGTTTCTAAACGAAGTCTTATGTATATCCATAGTTGAGTTGTAATCTTGTTAATTGTTCTACATTGTAATTCCTAGTTTGCTTTCTTAGAAGCGCTGTTTTAGGAACAAACAAAATTTGTAAACTTTAGAGTTTATGTTGTGACTAGAAATAGTCATAAGTTAAATCCTCTGTAACTAGGAGAGTTAGAGAGTGGCTTGTGGTGGTTGCATCACAAGTTAGTTTAGAGTCTTTGCTATAGGGTTTTTGCAAAGTGACTTGTAATAGGTAGATTACAAGTTAGTTGAGTTAAAAGCCTACAAGAGTAGGTCGTGATTTTTTGATCCCCTTGTGTGAGATTTTTCCACGTAGAAATATCTCTTGCCTTTTTTACTTTCAGCCTTTACAACATTCTACGTATCAGTCTCTTACGGGACTAGATACTCTATAGTTTGGTGAACTCATATAAGCTAACAACCTTCTTAAAGGAGATTTGGAGGAAGAAATTTACATGGAACAACATGAAGGGTCTGTGGTTCCAGGTAAAGAAAAGAAGGTATGTATACCTTTTAAGTCCCTTTACGGACTAAACACAAGCACCCAAATAATGGCATGCGAAATTTGACCAAACAATGTTGTCAAATGATTTTAAGATAAATGAATGTAATAATGTGTATACATTAAAAATATTCCAATCACATAGTCATTGTTTTCTTATATGTGGATGATATGCTGATAATGAGTAATGACATTGCCAACATAAATGCGACTAAGAGTATGCTAACTAGCAAGTTTGAAATGAAGGACTTGGGAGTTGCTGATTTAATTCTAGGTATTAATATCCATAAGACTCTTCAAGGTCTGGAATTGTCACAATCTCATTATATTAAGATAGTACTTCAAAAATTTAAGCACTTAGATTTTAAAGTTACAAAGACTCCAATTGACGTGAATCTTGTACTAGCAAAGAATAAAGACCAAAGCATATCACAATTGGATTATGCTCGTGTGTTGGCATATTTAATGTATATCATGAACTGTACACGACCAGATATAGCTTGTGCTATAAGTAAATTGAGTCGATACACGAGTAATCCAGGTCAATCTCATTGGATGGAAATGAAACGAGTTTTGGGATATTTAAAACATACCTAGGACTTTCTTTGCACTACAGTAAATATCCTACAGTGATTGAAAGATACTGTGATGCAAATTGGATCACCGGTTCAATTGATTCTAAGTCCACAAGTGGATATGTATTCACTATTGATGGAGGAGCAGTATCTTGAAAGTCGTCCAAACAAACTTGTATTGCCTGCTCTACAATGGAGGCTGAGTTCATAGCCTTAGATAAAGTCGGTGAAAAATCTGAATGGCTCTAGAATTTCTTGGAAGACATCCCATTTTGGCCCAAACCATTGGCACCAATATGCATAAATTGCGATAGTCAAGTGGCAATTGGAAGGACTGGGAGCGTTATGTATAACGGTAAATCTCGTCATATATGACGAAGAAAAAACTGTTAGGCAATTCTCTCTAAAGGAATTATCACGATTGACTACATAAAATCAAGTGATAATGTGTTAGATCTACTTACAAAAGACCTAACTAGAGAGGTAGTTGAGAAATCATCAAGGGGAATGAGACTATGGTCGAGAACAAGTCATTGTGGCTGTAAATCTACCTAGAAGACTAGAGATCCCAAGATCTAGGTTCAATGAGATCAAACAAAATCATTAATGAAGGTTCAACATTGTTAACTAAAATTTTGGTCCTATCTCGTGATGAGACAATGTTCAGTACCAAGGATAAAGCATTAAGGCTTTTTAATGATTTTTAAATTTGATACGGGGTATATCAAATAGTGTATCTACGGGATGACACGTTTAGCAATTACCAATGTAAGTGTGAAGTGTTAGCCGCTTCAAGGAGAATTTTGTAAGGCTAGTTCCTTACACACTTATGAAACCATGCGGTGTTCATGTCTGAAACGAACAAAACAATGGGAACAACAGACGATTAAGGGTTGATTGTGTGACTTATGATTGTCTAGGTATACACCAAAGTTCGATGGTTCAAAGATATCAAATTTATCGATTGATCGAGTATATCCGACAAAAGTTCACTACAGAAAGTTCAAAGAAAAACCTACTTATCCAGATGCAATTAATCCTTCCTTGCGAATCACACCGTTTTTCATGCATATTTCCATGATATAGCCATTCCTCATTCATGTGGGGGATTGTTGGGTTTTTAAAGCTATTTTAGCTTAAAAGAGGGTGAATAGGAAATGGAGGCAAAATGAAATATTTGAGTTTCCCTCCTTGACAAAGGGACATTGTCCCATATTGGAGGAGGAAAAGACTGTTGATAGGTATATATACAATTGCTCTTATTTTAGCTCTTAAAGAGTTAATAAGAAGGCAAGCCTCGTGCCATCATCGTCGCTCGCTCGCTCGGCTCGGATCGGCTTCGGCTTTGGCTTCGGATTCGGATTTGATCAAATGATCGATTGATTGATTAATTTTTTTGTATCAAATTTATTTGTTAATAGTAAATATTAATGTATTATTGTTAAATATCCGTTTTTGTAATGGTAAATTAACATTAAATCCAAATTATCCATTTTTTTGTAACAGAAAATAAAGTTTCCTCTGCCCTTCCGCTTTTTGTAACAAAAAATAAAGTTTCTTCTGCCCGTCCTTTTTTGTAACGAAAAATAAAGTTTCCTCTGCCCGTCCTTTTTTGTAACGGAAAATAAAGTTTCCTCTGCCCGTTTTAATTTGTGCAAAATGGCTATTTACGTTATGGCCGTTTTATGTGAACAGTCATAAGTGACCTCTGAAGAGTTGCACCTCTTCATTTTTGAACTCAGCATGTTGGCTATAAATAGCAGTCCATTCTCTCAGATTTTCCATACGAAATTTTGAATTCTCCTCCTTTCTTTTGCATTGTTTTAACTACAAAGAACGCAATGGTAAGTGTGATTTGCTACTGATCTTGTGTTCACTGAAACACTAGGATTTGACGTACCGCTACTGATGTTTTATACGTCAATACCACACAAGGGGGAGGGGGGGATGATTTGTGTGGTACCCAATTTTCGCTTAACTAGATTATAGAAGAACCTAGTTCTTCTATGTGTTCCAACTACTACTGTTTGCGGAATAATAAGTAAAAAAAATAAAGAACACAGATATTTTTACGTGGAAAACACCTGGATCAAAAGGTGAAAAAACCACGACCTATACTCAATAGGATTTTCCCAAACTTCCACTAAAATCACTAATCCAAAAACTGCATTTACAAAAACTCTTTTGTAAGCCTAGGATTAACTCTAATCCCGTTGTGGCATACAGCCTCAACTGCTGCGACAACTTAAAGTTAACTCTAACTTGAACACTCTAGGTACCTAATACAATTGCTTCTATAAAAGCTGAAAGGTACAATGTAAAATCACCTACTACAATTGAACTAGAATAAAAGATAGACACTTAGAACTGGTTCTTCTATCTTATTCAAGTAGCTTCAGGATTCCACGCTTGAATCACACATAAATTGCTTGCAAAATTGCCTTGCTCTTTAGCTCTCAATTTACGTTTAACTTCTGCTTATGTGCATTACTTGTAAAAGAGAACAACACTAATATTTAATGCGTTAGTAATAAGAGATTGACTGAGATACAAATGCTACTCTTCTATCGTAGAAGAGTTCTAGTTGATCTCATACTCTAACACTATCCTCTTCTTAAACTGTGTTCTCTTCGTGTAAGGAGTCTTTCTCTCCTTATCCAATATCAACCTTTTCGATCATATCAGGAGATATTACTTCTGATAAGTTAGATTTATCTCCCTCACGTGCATCTCGCATGTTTGGGTTGATCATGACTATGCTTCACATGATGGACCTGGTCCATGTCTGAGTTTTTTGTCAGTCTTCAAAACTTTACCTATACTTGGGCCAAGAAATTCTCCCTTTTTGATGATGACAAACTCTGTGCTTTTTACTTACTTGGATCCGGTAAGAACTCAGCTTAACCATCAATACAAAGTTTAGAAAATTCACTTATCATTAAGGACCAGGTTAATTAGGTTATAAATATCACTTATTCAGAATATGTAAAGCACAATATCTCTTCCCCCTTTTGGCATCATCGAAAAGTTACATACAAAGTGTGAGTCCTAGATTTTAATAAGTACTCATGGCCACTGGGGCAACTGCAAGTGCAATCATAGATTAATCATCAGTAATCAAGCGAACATATTTAAACTATCAAGGAAATATTAACATTTATCAAGAGCAAAAATAGTAGATATCATTGATAGAAGATATGTTGCTACCACAATCCACAACCAGAAAGAAAAAATATTAAAAACATGAGCAAAAAGAAAGAAACATCCCTAATCCGGGTCACTGAAGGTACTAGATAGGTTCAGGAGATAAAGGTTAGAATTCCTAAGGCTTGGGGGAGCTAGAGGGTTGGTTTTGGCCTTGGAGAAGATTCAGCATATTGTGAAAAATCCCATCATTCTTCTCATTTTCCTTGATAAGCTCAGTTCTGAGAGCATCCCTTTCAAATTCAACCTCTGCCAAACGAACCTTTAGCCTAGCTATCTCAGCATCCTTGGCTTCACTTTCCTGAACAAGAGCCCCGACTTTACTGTTGATAGGTGTTTTCTTGGATGCACCAGGTTCATTTGGGATGACATTGACTAGATAGTCACAAGAAGCTGAGTATTAATACCGAAGTAATCCTTGCTTGTAGCCATTTCTCATTTCTTCAGAGGTACATTGCACCTATCCAGCACTGTAGTTAGAATAAAGCCATAGGGGGTAGCATGAGCCTTGGAGCCATTGATAACCCTGTCCAGTAGCTTGATGATGAATGTATGCCAATAAATTTGGCTTCCACTGTCAAGGCACTCCATCAAAACTAAGTCCATATAATTTGGAATATGCCTTCTCTCCTGCCTGGGCAGTATGCACTTGTTTACAAACTCAAAAATGACTTTGTGTTATGGCTTCATTTCACTCTTGTGCACAAATTTGGCCTCATTCACCTCTGCAACATCACAAAATATCCTAGTTATTGTAAGGGCAGATGGAAGGGAATCCAGACTTAGCCATCTCTATCTGGTGTAATCATCATATCCCTTAACAGGGATGTCTATAATCTCTCCTAGTTTCTATGCATCGAATGTCACTTGAACTCCTTTGACTTTGCTTGTAAGTATGCTATCTTTGACTTTAGCATTTGCCATGAATTCAATGATTTCATTTCTGGCCAATTTCTCATCCATCTGAAGGACCATGTCCTTCCAGCCCTGAGCAGCTAGTGTGTCAACCAAACGAACCGTCCCTGGTTCCCCCAAATCTTTCAGCAATCTTCCCTTCAAAATTTTTCTTTTTCCAAACATGGCCATCTTGTCTTTTTCACCATCAGACTCACTTTCTTCATCACTACTCCATTCCTGATCTTCAGAAACTCTAACTTGTTTGCTTTTTACTGCAGACCTGGTCCTCTTAGCCAATGAAAGTTCAGGAGCCTTAGACACATATGAAGACTTTTTGGAAGAAGTCTTTGGCTTTTTGGGCTTGGGGGTCTGAACCTCCACTGTTGTAACTTTCTCCTGATGGACCTGTTCCATCTCCTCAATATCAACAACTTCTAAGGACTCTGCAACCTTACCTTTTCCTTTATCCATCTTTTTCTTCTTACTTTCAGCTAAAGCCTTTTGTAGATCACTCTCACTCTATTTCACCCTACTTCTAGTGGCTCTTCCCTTTGGCAAGGAAGTTTCAGTACATGTTGGGGAGGAAGCCTTTCGTTTCTTGGAAGGTTTAGGAGCACTGGGGGCTTTTGGTGTGGGATTTCTCCTTTTCTTTGGATCGTAACTTGCACCTACCTTTTTTAAAAGGTCTGCTAGGGTCTCTTCAACTGATGAAACATGTTCATCTCCCTGGGAACTTAGATTAATTAAACCTTCAACAGCTTCACCAGAACCACTTCCCCCTGACTTCTTACCACTTTCTTCAATAGTTTCCTGTGCAACCCCACAAATAGCAGGTATAACAATGGGTGAGAAATCAGCCACTCCTTTCCCTTTTCCCCTCACATCACCATATTTACCCTCTCCCTTCTTTTCCTTTTCAAATTTCTTTTTACCTCCACTCCTTCTTAACTCAAGTAATTCCACATCCCTGATAGGCCCAACTAAAAGAAACCTATTTTCTAAATTCTCAGTCAAAGAAGAACTTACCTTAGAAGGGGATTCTTGAGCCTTCTCAGAGTCAGAAGACCCAGGTCCTCCCCCTCACTAGCAGATTTGTACGATTCAGAATCAGAGTCAGAATCAAAATCTTGAGCCTGACTTGCCTTTAATTGCTCATTCAATTTCTTTGAGAGAGCACCAGACACCACCGTTTTGCGAGCAAGTATTTTTACTCTTCTTAGCCTGGTTTTGGGAGTCGTATTAGGTGGAGGAGGAGTAGATGAATCAGAGGGAGTGGGATGTGGAGGAGTTCTAGGGTTGTCTTGTGGGTTTGTCATTATGGATGATTTCTTGAGAGAATTGGTGAGTTAAAACTTTGGAGAAGAAAGCAATTGAGAGTGAAGAAGGTTTTTGATGGTTTTGAATTATGAGGGTGGCAGGAAGTAATGATAAGTATTTAAAGGGAAAGACTCATTTAATGGATAACGGTAGCTTTAGCAGTCAATTAGAGGTCTAATCAACCTAAAATTGTAGGTTGAACGAACGGTTAGGCTTCCCTAGATTTTAGGTAATTTTTGTGGTTAGAATTATAATGAGGACGGAACTGGTTCAAAAACAAACGAATAGGATTTTCTAGGAAGTTGAACAATTGTAGGACTCTACTCATGATTTAAATATTTATATTTCTAATTGTGTAGAGTATAGAAAATATATCTTGTCATTCAGATGAAATAATACTGATGAACCAGGTTCTTCATTTAGAATTCTCTTGACCATGCCTCAATTTACAACAATAGAGAAAATTTTGTAAGAGATCAGTGAGTCATATTAACACATGTCACAGGAGTATACTATTTACAGTATGAAGCTGAGTAAAAATTAATCTAGCTATTTACACAAGTTCAGATTTCCTAGCCAATTTTTTTCATCATTTTTTTCATTGTGCATTCTTAGTTGGTCCCATTAAGTGATCTTAATCATCCATAATTCCAACCTGTTCCTTTCAAAGTTTTCTCTACTCAGTGCTTTAGTAAAGATGTCAGTAATTTGTTTATCAATAGCACAGAATTCTATGGTAATCAATCCTTTCTCATAGTTATCTCTTAAGAAGTGATGTTTAACATCTATGTGCTTAGTCCTCTTATGATGAACATAGTTCTTTGTCATATTTATAGCACTAGTGTTATCACAGAAGATAGGAATGCAACCAACTTCAATGCCAAAATCTATCAGCTGCTGTTTGATCTACAATAATTGAGCACAACAAGAGACAACAACAACATATTTAGCCTCAGCAGTGGATAAGGCCACTGAATTCTGCTTTTTAGTGGCCCATGACACAAGACATGAACCAAGAAAATGAACCATACCTGAGGTGCTCTTCCTATCCACAAGGAAACGTGCATAGTCAATATCAACATATCCTACTAGATTGAAATTACTACCTTTAGGGTACCAAATATACATATCAGCAGTGCCTTTTAAATATCTCAGTATCCTCTTGTCATCAGTCATGTGAGATTCCTTAGGATTTGCCTGAAAACGAGCACAAAGCCCTATACTGAAAACTATGTCAGGTCTGCTAGCAGTAAGATACAAAAGTGAACAAATCATACCCCTATACAACTTCTGATCAACAGATAAACCAGGTTCATCTATGTCTAATTTAGTAGCTGTTGCAATGGGTGTGTCTATTTCCTTTGATTCATCCATTTTAAACTTTTTAATCAACTCTTTTGCATATTTCTGCCGATGGATCATGGTTCTATTTGGGTTTTGTTTGATATGTAAGCCTAAGAAAAAGTTAAGCTCACCCATCATACTCATTTCAAACTCACTCCCCATTAATTTGGCAAAATCCTTACTTAGTTTGTCAGTGGTTGCCCCAAAAATTATGTCATCAACATATATTTGTACAACAAGAAGATCCTTATCTTTTTCCCTCAGGAATAGAGTACTGTTAGTTATACCTCTTTTATAGCCATGTTCAAACAGGAATTTGGACAACCGTTCATACCATGCTCTAGGAGCCTGCTTGAGTCCATAGAGAGCCTTGTCTAATTTGTACACATGTTCCGGACACTCCTTGCTCTCAAACCCTGGAGGTTGTCTGACAAACACTTCTTCTTTTAGGTAGCCATTTAGGAAGGCACTTTTGACATCCATCTAATGAAGAGTGAATTCCATGTGTGCTGCAAGCTATGAGGATTCTTATTGCCTCCAGTCTTGCAACTGGAGCAAAGGTGTCATCATAATCTATACCCTCCTCTTAGATATAACCTTGGACCACCAGTCTTTCCTTGTTCCTTGTAACTGTTCCATCTACATCAAGCTTGTTTCTAAAGACCCATTTAGTGCCAATTACTGATCTGTCCTTGGGTCTTGGAACTAGATGCCAAACTTGACTTCTCACAAACTGATTGAGTTCATCTTATATTTCATATACCCAATCTACATCCTGCAAAGCCTTAGTAACATTTTTAGGTTCAATAAGAGATAGGAAAGCATCAAAAGCACACAGATTCTTTAACTGTGATCTAGTTTTAACTCCAGAGGTTGGATCAATGATTATGTTCTCAATGTGATGAGAAATTTGATACTTGTGATGTTTCACAACCAACTGATTTCTGCTTGATGTTTCTCCCATGTTCTATTGCTGAGGAACAGGGTCATGAACCAGTTTCTTTAGGGAATTGGTTTCAGTTCCTCTTTGTTTAGTTCCCCCTATCAGGTTGCCCTGGATGGAAGAACCTGTTCCATCACCTATTGCTTATTTTGGTGCAACTTTAGCTTGAGCTGAGACTTCACTCAATTCTTTTACCAGCCCAATAGCTTCATCTTCACGTTCCTGTCTCTCAGAAAGAATGTTAGTTTCATCAAACACTACATGTACACTTTCTTCTACACATAAAGTTCTTTTATTGAACACTTTATATGCTTTGTTATGTGAAGAATATCCCAAGAATACTCCCTCATCACTTCTGGGATCAAACTTACCTAGGGAGTCATTTCCATTATTGTGCACAAAGCACTTGCATCCAAATGCCCTAAGATGGGATATATTTGGTTTTCTCCCTTTAAGTAACTCATAGGGAGTCTTCTCTATAAGAGGTCTATTCATGCATCTATTAATGATGTAACATGTAGTATTTATAGCCTCTGCCTAGAAGCTATGAGGCAGTTTACTAGAAAGAAGCATAGTCCTAGCCATATCTTCAAGAGTCTGATTCTTTCTTTCAACTACTCCATTTTTTTGAGGAGTCCTAGGGGCAGAAAAATTATGATCTATACCATGCTCATCACAAAATTTAGCAAACTTAGCATTTTCAAATTCAGTTCCATGATCAGACCTGATTGATGCAAGTTGATTACCTAGTTGTTTCTAAGTTTTTCTAACAAAGGCAGTAAACATGTCAAATGCTTCATCCTTAGATGTTAAAAATAGTACCCAGGTAAACCTAGAATAATCATCAACAAGTACCATCACATATTTCTTACCATTCTGCTCAATGTTCTCATTGGACCACAGAGATCCATATAAACTAGTTCCATTGTCCTAGTTGTGCTTACCATTTTCTTGCTTTTAAAAGATGATCTTACCTGCTTCCCCCTTTCATAGGCCTCACAAACTTTGTCTTCCTTAAACTTGATGTTAGGTAACCCTATCACCAGGTCCTTGGAGACTAATTTGTTGAGTTGATTCAGACTTGCATGACCAAGTCTTTTGTGTCACAGGAGGGGATCATTGTCCAACACACTCAAGCAAGTGAGTTCATTTTCTGAAAGAGTGGACAAATCTACAATGTAAATATTTGTTAACTCTTTTTCCCTACAAAACAATCTTGTCAGTGGTAAGATTAATCACAAAGCATTTAGTAGAGGTAAATGCTACAAGGTTACATCTGTCACACAGTTGTGATACACTAATTAGGCTATATTTCAAGCCATCTATCAAGTAGACATTCTCATTGGAATGTGAGTCTATCTTACCTACCTTTCAAACCCCAATAACCTCACCTTTCTTCCCATTTCCAAAGGAGACATTACCTCCTTTTAAGTCCTTAAGTGAAAGGAACAGGTTCTTGCTTCCAGTCATATGTTTTGAGCAGCCACTGTCCATGTACCATATTTGGCTACTTCCCTTCACTTGAACCTGCAAAAAGAAATCAAGGGTTAGTCTTAGGAACCCAAACTAGTTTGGGTTCTTTTCTATAGGCAAAAGGGTAAATTAAATTCCTTTTGGCCCACCCAGACATGCTATTTTTCTCTTGAACAAAGGTTTTGTTCTTTTGACTGGCCTTTTCTTTTGCATTACATTCATTTTTGTAATGACCAGTCTTGACACAATGTGTGCAGATTTTGTTTTCAGGAAGAGTGATGTACTTGCTTTTGGGGTCCCACTTAGGTGCTTGGGTCCCCTAGCCAAGTCCTCTCTTGCTGCTACTGTGGTGTTCTTGTAGCTAGGATAGTGCATCAGTAGCCTTCCATTTGCAAGTTCTGTCTAGTTCATGTTTTACCTTTCCTAGATCTTCTTTTAAAACTCTTATCTGCTCATCTTTCTTGTACAACTCATCCTTCATCTTTCCTAGATTTTCTTCTAAGATGAGATATGTGTGATTAGCTTTCTTCTTCCTGTTCCTAATTTTAGTTTTAAATTTTCAGACCTAAGTTCTAAGACACTGATGTCAAATTCAAGAACCTGGTTCTTCAACTCAGCATTTTTACTGTCACTTTCATTAGCCCTAGATTCTACATTTTTGTACTTGGCTTTTAAGATCACACACTCCCTAGACAGCTGTTCCTTCTCATTGTTTATTACCTCAGACTCATCGATGAAGTCTAGCAATAGTTTAGATAACCTTTCTTTAGACAAAAACTTAATCTTGTTTTTGAGATGAATCACATTTAACTCTTGTTCATCATCTGATTCTCCAATGGACATAAGTGCTTGTTCATCTCCAGCTTCATCTTCTGAATCCTCATATGATATTTCTTCCCAAGCAGCAACCATAGCCTTTGTTGATCCTTTGTTCCTTTTGGGTTGAACCTTTTCCTTCTTCATGTTCCTTCGTTCAGCCCTTTCCTTCTTCTATTCAATTTCCCACTGAGGACAATTCTTAATCATGTGGTCAGTCTTGCCACATTTGTATCAGCCCTCGTTGATCTGTTTCTTAGGAGCCCTTGGTTTGTTGAAGGTTGTACCTCTTGAAGAACCATTTCCCCTCATCAGGTACTTTTTGAAATCCCTTGTGATCATGGCCATTTCATCATCCTCTAGATCTTCACCTCCAGCTATTTTGAGAGCCAGATTCCTTTCCTTCTTGGGTGCATCAATTTTCATGGTTTACCTTCTCAGTTCATAAGTAGTGAGATTTCCAATCAGCTCATCCAACTTGAGGGTGGCAATGTTCTTTGATTCCTGAATAACAACGATTTTGCTTTCCCAAGTTACTGGTAAGACCCTTGTCAAGATTTTCTCAACCTTGTCTTCTTCAAGGATAATTCTCCCAAGAGATTTAAGTTCATTTGTTAGTGTTGTGAACCTTGTGTACATCTCCTGGATAGTTTCTCCTTACTTCATGGTGAAATTTTCGTATTGAGAATATAATAGTGTTCCTCTTGATCTCTTTACTGGAGAAGTTCCTTTATGAGCCACTTGTAAAGTGTCCCATATCTCCTTAGCAGTGGTAGAGCTTTGAATCCTGATGTACTCATCTGGACCTAGTCTACACACAAGCCATTTCTTGTCCTTGGCATTCTTTCCCCATTTCTTCAAATCTTTAGCAGTGCAGTCAGCTCTTGTCTTTGGCACGTCCACTCCTTCAGCATTCTTCTTTGTAGTAGCTAGGGGACCATCTGTGACTATGTACCAGAGTTCATAGTCTTCTCCTATGATGTGGTCTCTCATTATGTTCTTCCACTAAGAATAGTACTGACTATTAAAGAGTGATGGCCTAGCAGTGGATTGCCCTTCCCAGTTTTCAGGTGGTGCACTCATCTTGATCTGTTCCTAAGGTGTTAGCCTCTTCAAGGATAACCCGCTATGATACCAATTGCTGTTTTATACATCAATACCACACAAGAGGGGGGTGATTTGTGTGGTACCCAATTTTCACTTAACTAGATTATAGAAGGACCTGGTTCTTCTATGTGTTCCAACTACTCCTATTTGCGGAATAATAAGTAAAGAAAATAAAGAACACAAAGATTTTTACGTGGAAAACACCTGGCTCAAAAGATGAAAAAACCATGACCTACTACTCAGTAGGATTTTCCCAAACTTCCAGTAAAATCACTAAGCCAAAAATTGCATTTACAAAAACTCTTTTGTAAACCTAGGATTAACTCTAATTCCGTTGTGACACACATCCTCGACTTTTGAGACAACTTCAAGTTAACTCTAACTTGAACACTCTAGGTACCTAATACAATTGCTTCTATAAAAGCTGAAAGGTACAATATAAAATAACCTACTACAATTGAACTAGAATAAAAGATAGACACTTGGAATTGGTTCTTCTATCTTGTTCAAGTAGCTTCGGGATTGCACACTTGAATCACACATAAATTGCTTGCAAAATTGCCTTGCTCTTTTGCTCTCAATTTACGTTTAACTTCTGCTTATATGCGTTACCTGTATAAGAGAACAACACTGATATTTAATGGGCTAGTAATTAGAGATTGACAGGGATACAGATGCTACTCTTCTATCGTAGAAGAGTTCTAGTTGATCTCATAACTAACACTATCCTCTTCCTAAATTGTGTTCTCTTCGTGTAAGGAGTCTTTCACTCCTTATCCAATATGCAACCTTTTTGATCAGATCAGGAGATATTACTTCTGATAAGTTAGATTTATCTCCCTCACGTGCATCTCACATATTTGGGTTGATCATGACTGTGCTTCACAAGATGGACCTGGTCCATGTCTGAGTTCTTTTGTCAGTCTTCAAAACTTCACCTGTACTTGGGCCAACAGCTACCCCAATATGTAATTCGCTCTATCCTGGAAAGAAATAATCCACAACCTTGGATACTAGGAGGGGATTAAGTTCCTTAAAAAAATACTGTGAATTTAGTGGGCTCGGATTAAATTCTATTTTTTTCTATACTTCTGTTTATATGTTATTTTATCTTCTCCAGAATTATTTTACAAATATAGTTTACTAACACTTTTCAGTTCATCTATTTGTGAGGTTGTGACATATGCATGATTATATGTTGTGAGCACCTAAGTTTTGACCATATTTGGGATTTTCACTCACTTTTTAGTATTTATATAATTTTTAAGTTTGATTTTAATATTTTAGTTTTATTTGACCTTTTTATAGGTTTATTTTAGATAAATTGAAAATAACAAAAATAGTCACAATTTTACATATTAATTGTGTTCTTGTTCTCAAAAGAAAGAAAAAGATTCCAAAAATATATTTTTAAAGGGTCTACTCTATCCTTTTCAAGTTAAGGATTTTAGTAAATGAATTTTGAGTAGTTAGCATTTTTTATCTTTCTATATTAATCAAGTAGGAGTAATATTTTATTTTATTCACTAAAAATAAAGAAAGAAAAGAAAATTAACAAAAAAAAAGGAGAGCCAATGAAGATTTTTCAGATGCCAAAGATTCCACCTTATCTGCATAACAAACTCCCACAATTTAAGGGAACTACACTACACACAAGGCAAAAAGAAAACAGACAGAACAAGGGGAAAGGAAATCAAAAGAGATCCTTTCCTTTTAATTCACAAGCACGCGCACACACACAAAGGGGAATCTGCACAAAAAAACGGAAGGGGATGAGGGATCTGGAAAAAAAGAAAAACGAAAGGGACTGGGCATAGAACAAAAACATATACGAAAGGGAAAGCAAAAAAGGTTTCCAGCTTCCATTAAACACCAGTGAAATCCAGCCATAAATCATCTTCATCCATGGTCCTTCCTCTATTTTAGCCATGTAAAAGCTTCACAAAAATCGGCTGCTCATCTTCTTCTCCTAAAGAATCAACCAAACTCATCGAGAACTCCATTAGTCTCACACAAAAAGTTTCAGCTGACCCACATTCAATTCTTAAGAGAAGCCGCTGTTCCCCCCTTTCCCTCTGAATTCCTTCGCTACAACACCCACAGTCAAAACAACAGAGCAGGGGCGCTAGAAACAAAGAAAAATAAGGACCAAAATCAACATCCCTTTTGTCCAAAAAAGGCAAACTTCCTCTATCAAACCCAGTTGAAACTCACCTACAAAACACTTTAAAAAAAAGCCAAAAATCAACGAAAAAGAGCCATGAAATTCACTGAAATTTGGAAGTCGCGTTCGAGGTCTCGGAACTGCTGCGATTCCGTTTGAGTTCTGGTCGGCTGTCTCTGTTCGAGTCTTCTCTGGCGCGTACGTGGTCATTTGTTTGAGTTTAGTTGTCGAATTCATTTGTTGACGCTGTACAATGCCCTGATTTGGAGATCATTGTTTGAATCTATGGAAGAAGCTTAAAGGTCCATCTTACTCTATTATTTCTGTTATGCCGTAAACTTGCTCTTTGAGATGTCCATGCTAGAAGTTAATGTTTTATGGTCATGTGATGTGATGAACCAAAAGGTCATCACTTGTGTTGCAATTTAATTCAGTGTTCCGAGGCCTACAAAAAAACCTCCTTTTACCCTACCTTGATTTACATACGTGGTCTGGACCTATATCCGGAAAGCCTTCTATGTGAAAATATGAGAAATAGAAATTTTAGAGTTAAAAATTTGATTATGGTTGACTTTGGTCAATATTATTAGAAAACGGACCCGGATCCATGTTCTGATGATCCCGGGAGGTCCGTAATAAAATATGGGACTTGGGCGTATGCCCAGAATTAAATTCCGAGGTCCCAAGCCTTAGAAATCAATTTTTGAAAGAAATTGTTTTACTGAATTATCTAAGAAATAAAGAAAAGAATTAATGTTTGAAACCATTGCTATAGGGCCCATATTTTGGTTCCGAAGCCCGATACAAACTTGTTATAGAATTTGAAAGATAACTGTGAAATTTGGTGAAAAACGGAATTTATTTGACGTGAGTTGGACTTCCGGTTGAAGTGTTATAAACTTTGAGAGTTCTTGATTAAAATGTTGAGTTTTGAGGTTTAATTCATGATTTTACATGTTATTTTGATGATGTGATCGCACGAGTAGGTCCATATGATGTTTTTGAGTTAGTATGCACATTTGGTTTGGAGTTTCGACGGCTCGGGTGAGTTTTGGGTAGGTTCCGGGATGTCTTAGTCTTAAAAATATAGTTGTTGCAGGTTCAGAGAAGTGAAAGGCCTCTGAACAAACCAGTGCGGTCCGCACAAGATGGAATGCTGTTGCGGAGGGGCCTGTGCGGCCGCACTGGATTTTGTGCGGACCGCGGTGGGGGCTTTGCGGCCGCACTGGATTTTGTGCGGTCCGCGGTGAAGAAAAATTTCCCTGGTCTGACTTCGGAAGACTATATCTTTTGATCTACAAGGAATTTTGAGATGATACAAAAATTGAAAGTTGTATCCCTTCGTGTCTAGTTTTCATAAAGCTAAAGAACTCATAATTTGGACATCTGTAGAGAAAGTTATGGCTACAATACTAGAGCATGTCACTACAGTCCACATGGGAGTTGTGTGCCACAATTGGTTTCGTGCGGTCCGCACGAGCATCTAAAAGTAGTATATTAAGACGGGATTTTCAGTTATTTTTTATTTTTCAAAACCCCAAAAACATAAGAGGCGATTTTTCAAATAACCTTTATTCTCCAAAACATTGGTAAGTGGTTTCTAGCTCATTTTCTTCAATCATTAACATTTTTTCACATGATTTCAACTCAAAGTCAATGATTTTCATATGAGAAATTGGGTGTTTTGAGTAGAACCTAGGTTTTTCAAAAATTGGGGATTTGGACCTCGATTTGAGGTCCGATTTAAAAATAAATCATATATTTGAGTTCGTGGGGGAATGGGTAATCGGGTTTTGGTTCGAACCTCGGGTTTTGACCATGTGGGCCCGGGGCATTTTTTGACTTTTTGGGTAAAACTTTAGAAAACTCATTTTCATGCGTTGGGGTTGATTCATTTAGCGTTTATTGATGTAATTAAGTAACTTGTGACTAGATACGAGCAAATTGGTGGTAGAATCAAGGGGTAAAGCTATAGTTGAATCATGAATTGTGTTCGTGGCATCAAGGTAAGTGTTTGGTCTAACCTTAGCTTGAGAGATTAGGAGTGTGTCTTATTTGCTACATGTTAATTGTGGAGTACGACATACAGACATGGTGACGAGTATCTATACGTTGGTGTCAAGCATGCCAGTGAGTCTTGTATTATAATTGTTATGACTCCGTTGTGGTTTATTGCGCTTCATATGTTATTATCACCCTTGTTCCCTTGCCAGGATGTTTGTTTGATATTAATTATCCCTTGCCGGGATGTTTGTTTGATATTATTGTTCCTTGCTGGGATGTTATTGAAATATTATTGTTCCCTTGCCGAGAAGTTGTTATATTGCTCTTATTCCCTTGCAGGGATTCCTTGTAGTTATTGTTGGATTGTAACTAGGAGCGGGTGGTACGCCTACCACAAGATATAATGAAATGGGAGTGGGTGGTATGCCTACCACAAGATATAATGAAATGGGAGCGGGTGGTATGCCTACCACGAGATAAATGAAATGGGAGCGGGTGGCACGCCTTCCACGAGATATAATGAAATGAGAGCGAGTAATATGTCTACTACGAGATATAATGAAATGGGAGCGGGTGGTACGCCTACCACAAGATAAATGAAATGTGAGAGGGTGGTACTCCTACCACGAGATAAATGAAATGGGAGCGGGTGGCACGCCTGCCACGAGATATAGGAAATGGGATCGGGTTGCATGCCTGCAACAAGATGTGAAAAGAAAGTAAAATCTGCCTTTGTTTTCCTTATTCTTGTTAGTGGTTGGATTTTGATTCCTTTATAGTTCTCTTGATATTTTGTTTTACCTGTTTTCCCCGAAGCATATTTCCCCTTCCCATCTTTATTTGTTTATTCTACTTTACTTTCCGCTATACATTATGTGACTGCTCTGGTTTATTTGGTAGTCTGGCCCTAGCCTCGTCACTACTTTGCCTAGGTTAGGCTAGACACTTAACAGCACATGGGGTCGGTTGTGCTGATGCTACACTCTACACTATGTGCAGATCCTGGAGCAACTTTTGGATCGTAGTTTGGAGGCTACCTTCAGTCCACGCGGAGATCCAAGGTAGACCTGCAGGCCCTGGCGTCTCCTATATTCCTATTTCCTGTTTCATTTTCCTTTTATTCAGGAACAATGTATTGTCATTTTCTTCAGACTTTGTATGTAGTAATCTCTTAGACCGTCTGTGACATTGTGACACCAGGTTTTGGGTGCTTTAAGTTTTAAGAGTTGTAATAGATGTAGATTTCAGATATTTAATTGTTATCTTCCGCTTAATTATTTAAAATTCCGCTGTTTTCATGTTATCGCCTTATATTTGTTTTAAAGAAATAATCGGTTAATGAAGTAATTAGATCAAAGGTTTGGTTGACTAGCTCACATTAGTAGGTGCCATCACAACTCCCGAGGGTGGAAAATACGGGTCATGACAAGTTGGTATCAGAGCTCTAGGTTACATGGGTCTCACAGTTCATAGACAAACTTAGTAGAGTCTGAGGGATTGGTACGGAGACATCTGTATTTATCCCCCAGAGGCTACAAAGTTAGGAAAAACTTCACATTTATTCTTTCCTGTCGTGCGGTTTGGTTTCCTAATGCTAATTGAATTTCCATTCTGTTCTTTCGCAGATGGCAAGAACACGCGCTTCCTCATCCACTGACCAGTAGCCCGAGCCCCCAATAGCAGCTCCCACGAGGTCAAGGTCGAGGCCATGCTAGAGGCTGAGGTAGGGGCAGAGCTCAGCCCCGAGTAGCAGCACTAGCGGCGGAGCCTTAGGTTGACTTTGGTGATGAGGTTCTGGCCCCAGTAGTTGCGGTGGGCCCAGCTTAGGTCCCAGAGGGGTTTATTGCCATCCCAGTTCTTCAGGATGCTCTGGTCTGTCTAGTAGGCCTTATGTAGAGTGTCACCTGGGCAGGCTACTTCCTGTAGCACCAACCGTCTCTCAGGCTAAAGGAGGATCCCAGACTCCTGCTACTCGCACTCTGGAGCAGGTAGCTCCCTAGATTTAAACTCTAGTGGTTCAGCCAATTGGAGCAGTTCAGTCGGGTGTGGTAGCTCAGACCGGTAATGGAGCAGCTATGTATGCCGATGCTTTGTGGAGGCTGGATAGGTTCACCAAGCTCTTCACTACCACTTTCAGCGGTGCATCTACCGAGGATCCCCAGGACTATCTAGACAGCTACCACGAGGTTCTCAGGAACATGGGGATAGTTGAGACCAATGGGGTCGATTTTGCCACTTTTCGCTTGTTTGGATCCGCCAAGACTTGGTGGAAGGATTTTTGTTTGGCTAGACCAGCCGGATCGCCAGCTTTGACTTGGGAGTAGTTTACTCAGCTATTTTGGAGAAGTTTCTCCCCATCACTCAGAGAGAGGCCTATCGGAGTTAGCTTGAGCGTCTCCAGCAGGGTTCTATGACTATTACCCAGTATGAGACTAGATTTATCGACTTGACTCGTCATGCTCTTGTCATACTTCCCACCGAGAGAAAGGGTGAAGAGGTTTATTGATGGTCTTATTCAGCCGATTCATCTTCAAATGACTAGGGAGACTGGGAGTGAGATATCTTTCTAGGAGGCGGCCAATGTGACCAGGAGGGTGGAGATGGTTCTATCATAGGGAGGTGGTCATGGGTCAGACAAGAGGCTCTGTTATTCAGGCAAATTCAGTGGTACCTCGTTTGGAGGTAGGGATTCGTATGGTAGAGGCCCTCCTCTTATGTCTTTTCAGTCGACACTTTAGGTTTCTCACGGTGCTTCAGGTGGTCGTGGTCCTTAGATGCAGTATTCTGATCAGTAGTCCTACAATGCACCACTAACTCCTATCAGTGCACCCCCGCTTTAGATTTTCCAGGGTCGTCAGCCCCAACAGCTGAGGGCTTGTTTTACTTGTGGCGACACGAGGCACATTGCTAGGTATTGCCCTCGAGCTTCGAGCAATTCTCCGCATCAAGGTTCCCGTGCTATGGTTTAGGTACCAGGTGTTCCACAGGCCGCCTAACCAGCTAGAGGTGGGGGTAGAGGTGCTAGAGGTAGAGGTAGATATGCTAGAGATGGAGCTCAAACCGCTAGAGGTGGAGGCTAGCCAGCAGCTGGCCATCCCAGAGATGTAGTTCAGGGTGGTGGGGCCCAACCCCGATGTTATGGTCACCCAGCTAGGCTTGAGGCTGAGGCTTCAGATGCAGTTATTAAAGGTACGATTCTAATTTGTGATAGAGATGCTTCAGTGTTATTTGATCCAAGGTCTACGTACTCGTATGTGTCATCCTATTTTGTACCGTATCTGGTTATGCCTAGTGATTCCTTGAGTGATCTTGTTTATGTGTCTACACCGATGGGTGATTCTATTATGGTAGATCGCGTCCATCGTTCATGTATAGTTGTGATTGGGGGTCTTGAGACTCGTGTAGATTTGTTGCTTCTGGACATGGTTGATTTCGATGTTATATTGGGAATAGACTGGTTATTACCTTACCATGCTATCTTGGACTATCATGCGAAGACTATGACCTTAGCTTTACCGGGTTTGCCTCGTTTAGAGTGGAGAGGGACTCTTGGTCATTCTACCCGTAGTGTTATCTCTTATGTGAAGGCTCGGCGCATGGTTGAGAAAGGTTGTTTGGCCTATTTGGCATATGTTCGTGATTCTGGTGCTGAGGTTCATTCTATTGATTCTGTGTCCGTTGTTCGTAAGTTTCCTGAGGTATTCCTTTCAGACCTTCCAGGTATACCGCCCGACAGGGATATTGATTTGGCTCCGGGCACTCAGCCCATTTCTATCCTGCCGTATCGTATGGCCCCACCTGAGTTGAAAGAGTTGAAGGAGCAGTTTCAAGACTTGCTTGAGAAGGGTTTTATTAGGCTGAGTGTTTCGCCTTGGGGTACGCCGGTGTTGTTTGTTAAGAAGAAGGACGGATCGATGAGAATGTGTATTGATTACCAGTAGTTAAACAAGGTTACAATCAAGAATAAGTATCCATTGCCGAGTATTGATGATTTGTTTGATCAGCTTCAGGGTGCCAAGGTATTTTCGAAGATTGACTTGAGATCTGGCTACCATCAATTGAGGATTAGGGCATCCGATGTCCCTAAGACAGCTTTCCGCACTCGGTACGGGCATTATGAGTTATTGGTTATTTCATTCGGGTTGACAAATGCCCCAACAACTTTTATGGATTTGATGAACCGAGTGTTCAGGCCTTATTTGGATTCTTTCGTGATAGTCTTCATTGATGATATTTTGATATATTCCCGCAGCCGGGAGGAGCACGAGCAGCATCTTAGAGTGGTTCTTCAGACCTTGAGGGATAGTCAGTTATATGCTAAATTCTCTAAGTGTGAGTTCTGGTTGGGTTTAGTTGCATTCCTAGGTCATGTTGTATCAGCGGAGGGTATTCAGGTTGATCCGAAGAAGATTGAAGCAGTCAAGAACTGGCCTAGACCAGCATCAGCTACAGAGATTCGGAGTTTCTTGGGATTGGCAGGCTACTATCATTGGTTTGTGGAGGGGTTTTCATCTATTGCAGCCCCGATGACCAGGTCGACCCAGAAGGGTGCCCAGTTCAGATGGTCGGATGAGTGTGAGGCGAGCTTTTAGAAGCTCAATACAGCTCTGACTACGGCACCGGTGTTGGTTTACCCACAGTTTAGGGCCTTATATAATTTATTGTGATACATCTCGTATTGGACTTGGTACAGTGTTGTTATAGGATGGCAAAGTCATTGCCTATGCTTCGCGGCCGTTGAAGATTCATGAGAAGAATTATCCGGTTCATGATTTGGAGTTGGCATCCATTATTCACGCATTGAAGATTTAGAGGCATTATCTGTATGGCGTGGCATGTGAGGTGTTCATAGATCACAAGAGTCTTCAGTTTGTGTTCAAGAAAAAAGAGTTGAATTTGAGGCAGAGAAGGTGGTTGGAGTTGTTAAAAGATTATGATATCACCATATTATATTATCCGGGAAAGGCCAATGTGGTGGCCGATGCTTTGAGTAGGAAGTCAGCCAGTATGGGCAGTCTTGCTTATATTCCGGTCGGTGAGAGACCGCGTGCTTTGGTTGTTCAGGCTTTGGCCAATCAGTTCGTGAGGATGGATGCTTCTGAGCCCAGTCGTGTGTTAGCTTGCACGGTCGCTCGTTCTTCTTTATTGGAGCGTATCCGTGATCAGCAGTATGATGATCCCTATTTGTGTGTCCTTAGAGACACGGTGTAGCACAGAGGTGCCAAGCAGGTTACCTTAGGTGATGATAGAGTTTTGAGATTGCAGGGTTGAGTTTGTGTGCCTAATGTGGATGGGATCCAAGAGTTGATTTTAGAGGAGGCCTATAGTTCCAGGTACTCTATTCATCCGGACGCCGATAAGATGTATCAGGATTTACGGCAGCATTATTGGTGGTAGAGAATGAGGAAGGATATCGTTGCATATGTGGCTCGATGTTTGAATTGTCAGCAGCTTAAGTACGAGCATCAGAAGCCCGATGGTTCATTTCAGAGGATTGATCTTCCCGAGTGGAAGTGGGAGTGGATCACTATGGACTTCATTGTTGGTCTCCCACGGACTCAAAGGAAGTTCGATGCAGTGTGGGTTATTGTTGAAAGGCTGACCAAGTAAGCGCATTTCATTCCTGTGGCAGTCTCCTATTCTTCCGAGAGGTTAGCTGAGATCTATATCCGGGAGATTGTTCGTCTTCATGGTATGCCCAAGTTATCATTTTGGATCGAGGTACATAGTTTACCTCCCAATTTTGGAGAGCAGTTCAGCGAGAGTTGGGCATGCAGGTTGAGTTGAGCACAGCGTTTTATCCTCAGAAGGACGAGCAGTCCGAGCGGCCCATTCAGATTTTGAAGGATATGCTCCGAGCTTGTGTCATTGACTTTGGAGGCTCGTGGGATCAGTTTTTGCCTGTAGTAGAGTTTGGCTACAACAACAACTACTTGTCGAGTATCCAGATGGCTCCTTATGAGGCTTTATATGGTAGGCGGTGTCGGTCTCTGGTTGGATGATTTGAGCCGGGAGAGGCTTGGTTGTTGGGTACAGATCTGGTTTAGGATGCCTTGGACAAGGTCAAAATTATTCAGGATAGGCTTCGTACAGCTCAGTCCAGGCAAAACAGTTACGCCACCCACAAGGTTCGTGATTTGGCATTCATGGTCGGTGAGCGGGTATTGCTTCGAGTGTCACCTATGAAGGGCGTGATGAGATTTGGGAAGAAGGGCAAGCTTAGCCCTAGGTTCATTGGCCCTTCTAAGATTCTTGATTGACTGGGAGCGGTGGTTTATAGACTTGCGTTGCCGTCGAGCTTATCAGTCGTGCATCCAGTGTTTCATGTGTGCATGCTTCGGAAGTATCACAGTGATCCATCCCACGTGTTAGATTTTAGCACTGTCCAGTTGGACAAGGGCTTGTCTTCTGAGGAGGAGCCGGTAGCTATTCTAGACCGGCAGGTTCATTAATTGAGATCGAAGAGTTTTCCTTCTATTCGTGTTCAGTGGAGAGGTCAGCCCACAGAGGCATCGACCTGGGAGTCCAAGTCCGATATGCGGAGTCATTATCCCCATCTTTTTCCCGACCCAGGTACTTCCTTCTTATGTCCGTTCGAGGATGAACGATTATTTTAAAGGTGGAGAATGTGATGACTCAAAAGGTCATCACTTGTGTTGCAAGTGAATTCAATGTTCCGAGGCTTAAAAAAACTTCCTTTTACCCCACCTTGATTTACGTTCGTGGTCCGGACCTATATCCGGAAAGCTCTATGTGAAAATATGAGAAATAGAAATTTTAGAGTTAGAAATTTGATTATGGTTTACTTTGATCAACATTTTTAGCAAATGGACCCGGATCCGTGTTTCGACAATCCCGGAAGGTCCGCAGTAAAATATGCGACTTGGGCGTATGCCCGGAATTGAATTCTGAGGTCCCAAGCCTTAGAAATCCATTTTTGAAAGAAATTATTTTACTGAATTATCTAAGAAATAAAGAAAAGAATTAATGTTTGAAACCATTGTTATCGGGCCCGTATTTTGGTTCCAGAGCTCGGTACAAACTTTTTATAGTATTTGAAAGATAACTGTGAAATTTGGTGAAAAACGGAGTTTATTTGACGTGAGTTGTCCGGTTGAAGAGTTATGAACTTTGAGAGTTCTTGATGAAAATGTTGAGTTTTGAGGTTTAATTCATGATTTTACATGTTATTTTGATGATATGATCGCACGAGTAGGTCCATATGACGTTTTTGAGTTAGTATGCACACTTAGTTTGGAGTTCCGAAGGCTCGGGTGAGTTTCGGGTAGTTTTCGGGATGTTTTAGGCTTAAAAACACAGTTGTTGCAGGTTCAGAGATGTGTAAGGCCTCTGAACAAACCAGTGCTGTCCGCACAAGATGGAATGCTACCGCAGAGGGGCCTGTACGGCCGCACTGGATTTTGTGCGGACCGTGGTGGGGGCTTTGCGGCCGCACTGGATTTTGTGACTTCAAAAGCCTATATCTTTTGATCTATAAGGAAATTTGAGATGATTGAATAACGAAAGTTGTAGTACTTCGTGTCTAGTTTCCAGAAAGCTAAAGAAATCATAATTTGGACTTATGTAGAAAAAGGTATGGCCAAAATGCTAAAGCATGTTACTGCAGTCCACATGGGAGCTGTGCGACCGCAGTTGGTTTTGTGCTGTCCGCACATGACATCTGAAAATAGTATATTAAGTCGGGATTTTTAGTTATTTTTCTTTTTTCAAAACCCCAAAAACATAAGATGTGATTTTTCAAATAACATTTCTTCTCCAAAACATTAGTAAGTGGTTTCTAACTCATTTTCTTCAATCACTAACATCTTTTCACATGATTTCAACTCAAAATCATTAATTTTCATAGGGGAAATTGGTGTTTTGGGTAAAACCTAGGCTTTTCAAAAATAGGAGATTTGGACCTCGATTTGAGGTCCTATTTCAAAATAAATCATATATTTGGGTTCGTGGGGGAATGGGTAATCGGATTTTTGTTCGAACCTCGGGTTTTGACCATGTGGGCCCGGGGCAATTTTGATTTTTTGGGTAAAACTTTAGAAAACTCATTTTCGTGCATTGGAGTTAATTCATTTAGCGTTTATTGACGTAATTAAGTAACTTGTGACTAGATACGAGCGAATTGGTGGTGAAATCAAGGGGTAAAGCTATAGTTGAATCGTGAATTGTGTTCGTGGCATCAAGGTAAGCGTTTGGTCTAACCTTAGCTTGAGGGATTAGGAGTGTGTCTTATTTGCTACATGTTAATTGTGGAGTACGATATATAGGCATGGTGACGAGTATCTATATGTTGGTGTCAAGCATGCCCGTGAGTCTTGTATTATAATTGTTATGACTCTGTTGTGGTTTATTGCGCTTCATATGTTATTATCACCATTGTTCCCTTGCCAGGATGTTTGTTTGATATTAATGATCCCTTGCCGGGATGTTTGCTTGATATTATTATTCCCTTGCCGGGATGTTGTTGAAATATCATTGTTTACTTGCCGGAAAGTTGTTATATTGCTCTTGTTCCCTTGTCGGGATTCCTTGTGGTTATAGTTGGCTCGTAATTGGGAGCGGGTGGTACGCCAACCACAAGATATAATGTAATTGGGAGCGGGTGGTACGCCTATCACAAGATATAATGAAATGAGAGCGGGTGGTACGCCTACCACAAAATATAATAAAATAAGAGTGGGTGGTACGCCTACCACAAGATATAATGAAATGGGAGCAGGTGGTACGCCTACCACGAGATAAATGAAATGGGAGCGGGTGACACGCCTGCCATGAGATAAATGAAATGCGAGCGGGTGCCACGCCTGCCACGAGATACAAAAATGGGATCGGGTTGCACGCCTGTAACAACATATGAAAAGAAAGTGAAATCTGCCTTTGTTTTCCTTATTCTTGTTAGTGGTTGGATTTTGATTCCTTTATAGTTCTCTTGATATTCTGTGTTACCTGTTTTCCCCGAAGCATGTTTCCCCTTCCCATCTTTATTTCTTTATTCTGCTTTACTTTCTGTTGTATCTTATATAACTGCTCAGGTTTATTTGGTAGTCTGATCCTAGCCTCGTCACTACTTCGTCGAGGTTAGGCTAGACACTTACCAGCACATGGGGTCGGTTGTACTGATGCCACACTCTGCACTATGTGCAGATCCCGGAGCAGCTTTTGGACCATAGTGTGGAGGCTACCTTCAGTCCACTTTGAGATCCAAGGTAGACCTGCAGGCATCCGCAGGCCCTGACGTCTCCTCTATTCCTATTTCCTGTTTCATTTTCCTTTTATTCAGAAACAGTGTATTGTCATTTTTCTCAGACTTTGTATGTAGTAATCTTTTAGACCGTTTTGACACTGTAACACCAGGCTTTGGGTGCTTTAGGTTTCAAGAGTTGTAATAGATGTAGATTTCAGATATTTAATTGTTATCTTCCGCTTAATTATTTAAAGTTTCACATTTTTCATGTTATCGCCTTATATTTGTTTTAATTGTTATCTTTCAAATGAAGTAATTGGATCAAAGGTTTGGCTTGCCTAGCTTACATTAGTAGGCGCTACCACGACTTCCGAAGGTAGAAAATCCGGGTCGTGACATGTGATTGTTTGGGTTAGTTCGAATGGTTTTGATATTTGGCAGTAGAATAATCTTGCCTCGACTGTGTTTGGATGAATTTAACTGCTACGATAAGTCGTTCCATGCTTTGTTCTTCTATAAAATAGAGCAAAAAGAGAGAAATTCTTCCCTCCTTCCTAATCACAAGGAACGGAAAAAATAAACAATTAATGTAAAAGCATCTTTTCTCATTCCTGATTCCCATTTTCGGCAACTCTGTTAATTTACATTCCTCTTAATCATTTTCTCCTTTATGCTTTTAAATTAGCTGAATTCATTTTCGCATTTCGTTGAAGAAATTCAAATTTTGTGTGAAAATATGGGAACGGAGGTTTTGCGGCCACAGGATATCTCAATTAAATTTATTATCATGATTATGTACACGCTCGCATGACATAATTATAATTCCCAAAATAAATAAAGGTACACGTTCGCACGACCTTGGCCAAACAATCTTATTAATAATAAATATTATTAGTTGTGTACATGTACTTGTGACATTCCTTTGGCACACCAAACAAAACTAGCACACAGCGTGACTTCTTTCGAGATAATTCCATAATCACGAATAATCAAGCAATTAAAAGTGGTAGAAGGTAAAATGCACATAGGTTCTTCAACATGTAATAATCAATTAATTAAGCCAGGTATGATTAAAAGAGACCGTGCTAAAATTACAGAACTCGGGAGTGTCTTCTCCCGGGTAAATATAATTTCTTACCCGGACTTCTAGTTTTTGCGAACTTTAAAAACAGAGTCAAATTTCCTCGATTTAGGATTTAAAATAAACCGATGACTTAGGACACCATAAATTATTCCAAGTGGCTACTCTGAATTGAATAAAATAATCTCATTTCGATTAATGTCACTTTAATTGGAAAAACTCCCTATCCTCTCGGGAAAAAGGAGGTGTGACAGCTCTGGCGACTCTGCCAGGGATGAGAACCCAGAATCTCTGGTTCAGGGTTCAGAATTCGAGCTTGTAATGTAATACGTATACTTGGATTTATTATTTGTTGATATTACTGTGTTTGTAGGCCTAATGTGCTAATTGCCGCTCATTTACCGCTTTGATATCATTTGAAATGTGTTAAACTATCTTCTTACGTCTCCCTTCTGAATCTTCTAAAAATATTTGTGCACACGGGTGCGTGACCCACTTTTCTGTTAGAAGTCATACCAAAAGAACAAGGTTGGATCAACAACTAGGCCAAGTAGACTCTCGTGCTCCCAGTACATTGGCTCCACCTCGACTCGAGTTGTCCGCTTGGGTAAGCCAGGTTTAAAACACTCCCCCAAGATTTAAACCTAGAGTAACATAGCCACATGCCAGATCCCTAGTAGGTACTTTTGTTTCATCACGTGCATTTGACTTAGGGGACTCAACAAAGGGGTTGGGTCCGTCTAGGACAGGCGTACCTGAAACTAAAAAAAGATCATCCCGATTCATCTTATGTGGAACTTGTACATTTGTTTGATCTGTTTTTTTTGTTGACTGGCTTTTAGAATATGGAAAGAAAATTGAAAAAAAGACAAGAGAAAGAAAATAACAGAGTGAAATTCACTTGGTTCTCATAAAATCCTTGTATTCAAAAATCTAAATGTGTAATTTTACTCAAAATGTGTTGAAAGAGATTTTTAAATATTCACTACTTCTGGCCGAACTACGCAGGTTTGATTCTTACTGGATGTGAGATAAGTAGGTAATAATTTTCAAAAAAATCAAAAATATTTTCCTTTTCATCCTTCTTTAGAAAGTCTTTCTTTTAGACCCCAATTTTTAAAAATACAAAAATATTTTCTTTTAATTTCTTCTCAAAATCCAAAAATATTTTCATTCTTCTTTCGAAAATTGAAAAGAAAATTTAAGATTCAAAAATATTTTCTTTTTTCTTTGGAAGTATTTCTTTCATAAATTCAAAATAAAAGTCCAAAAATTCAACAATATTTCCTTTCTTCTTTAAAAGTTTTTCTTTCGAAATTCCAAAAAAGAAATGATTCAAAAAAATATATTTTCTTTCTTCTTTAGAAGTCTTTATTTTCAAAAATTCTTTAAAAAAAATAATAAACAAATCGAAATCCAAAAATATTTTCTTTCTTCTTTATAAGTCTTTCTTTCAGAAATTAGATAAAAATTTAAAATCCAAAAAAAAGAGTAAGTTTATTTACTTTATTTCTAATCATCCTGAACTACGCAAGATCTGATTCATGTTCCCACATGATACGTAGGCAACCCATATTAGGTTCGATCGACCATTTAAAAAAAAACTAAAAAAACTGATGATGATAATAATAAGGATCTATTGAGTCCATTCTAACATGTCTTTTGTTTTGAATTGTGAAGAAAGTTTGAGGTGGTCTGTTTGTGGTAAGCTAACAACACAAGATCCAAGGGAAAAATGACATCTACATCGAAGCTGTTACGAGTGAGTAAGAGGCTCAGGGTCAGAGGGTTCAACAAGAATCTGCTGTGGTTGAGGAAAATAGAATACTGAAATAGCAAATGACTAAAATATGTCAAGCATGCGCCAATGGCCAAGGACCGCCCTTTTCTATTCATGGTTTCCCAGTGTTCACATCCATCTCGACTACTACCACTCCCGTCTCATTGTCTGATCAAACCTATCCATCTGGGTTTAGTCTTTATCCAACCTGTACGACTGCAGCCGGAACTTCTGTTGCGTTCTCCCAAAGTGTGCCATTGACAACCAATCAGACAACCACTACTGTTATGCCTGTCTTCACCATCCTACAACAGACAGTGGTACAAAAGAAAAGTCATGAGTTACAATTTGCTACCTAGCAAGAACAATACCACTCTCTTGAGTACCACTCATACCTATTTGATCTTCTTGCAAATATTGAAAAACCTACCCGAAAGATGGCACAGGAAGAAATGACCCAAAGAGTGAACAACTTAGAACAAAAGTTGAAAAACATGCAAGAGCTGGCAGGTCAGAAGAGTATTGCCTTCAAGGATCTATGTATGTTCCCGATGTTGATTTTCCACATGGTTTCAAGACTCCCAAATTTGAAACGTATGATGGACATGGAGACCCCATAGCTCACCTGAAAAGGTATTGCAATCAACTAAGAGGTGAAGGAGGAAAAGAATTACTGATGGCTTATTTTGGGGAAAGCCTTATGGGAGTAGCCTCCAAATGGTTTATGGATCAAGACACATCTTGCTAGCATTTCTGGGATGACATGGCCTGGGCATTTGTCAAACAGTTCCAATATAACATCGACATCGCCCCAGACTGCAATTCCCTTTCAAACCTGAAGAAGAAGCCAACTGAAAGTTTCAGGGAATATATCATTAAATGGAGAGAGCAAGCAACTAGAGTTAAGCCATCCATGGATGACCACGAGTTAATCATTGTCTTCTTTCAGGCTCAAGAGCCAGATTATTTTTAAAACATGATGTCCGTAGTAGGCAAATCCTTCTCGGAAGCAATCAAAATGGGGGAAATGGTTGAAAATGGCCTTAAGATGGGCAAAATTATAAGTCAAGCAGTTCTCAAAGCCACAATTCAGGCTATCCATATTGAATCAGATAATTTTAGTAATACGAATGAGAAGGGTGAAGAAACCATGATGATATCAAGGTCGAGAAGAGGTCCTAAGAGAACATCTCGAAGGTATGATCAACCTCGTTTGATTTCCGATGATTCCCCTGAGCACTACTATCCACCTCAGAACCCATAATACTCTATTGCTCCACCTCAGTATGTTGTCAAGCCACCAAAATATCCTAGAAGGCGCGCACGAGCATCATAAAATCTCCACCAGCCTACACAAAATTTTCAAGTGCCCTATAACCCATATCCAAACTAGGGGTATAAAGGGGAAAAAAGGTTGAAAGATAATTTAACACCAATAGGAGAGTCCTATGCAAGCTTGTTTGAGAAATTAAAGCATTATGACATGATTGTACCTATTCCTCCAAATAATGTGGGCCCATGTGAATGAAACTTTGACCCTTCTAAAAGGTGAGAATACCATTCCAATGCCCTGGGGCACAATGTTGAAAGCTGTCGGGATTTGAAAAGAGAAATAGAAAGGATGATCTAGGTAAAACTAATTGTGATCCAAGACAATGACACCCAAAATATCATGCAAAATCCTTTTCCTGCATATGATGATTCACACTTTGTAGGGATGATACGTGATGACATGGAGTATGAGAATCCTATCGGGAACTTGTTGACTGAAGTTAATGATATTGAAATTGGAGAAGGCCTTGGTGATTCTGATGAGCAATTTGTGGCTAAATGTCAAACTTAGCAATTGAAAAGTCATTCCCTCCTCACTAGGAAGGAATCTTGGTAGTTTGTTGTCACGACCCAAACCTCGAACCCGGTCGTGATGGCGCCTCTCGTGAAGACAAGGCCAGCCAGTCCAACACAGTACACTTCTTTAAGCAGTTAATTATCATTAAAAGGTTTAAAGCATGATTTAATAGCAATAATTTGCGGAAATATAGATAACAATAGAAGAAACCATCCCGACACAGCCCAAACCGGGGTGTCATAAGTCATGAGCAACTAAGGATCCCGATACGAGTCTACTACATACAATATCTGGTACAACTGTTTGAAGGACATAAAAGTAATAAAATAAAAGAGACGCGGGGGCTGCGGACGCCAATAGCTACCTCTCCGAAACACTGCCTGGACTGGAGGAAATCAGCACTCAGGAGCGGGACCTGCTACGCCTGAATCTGCACACAGGGGTGCAGGGAGTAAAGTGAGTACTCCAACTCAGTGAGTAATAAACATAAATAATGGCTGAAAGCAAGAAATCACGTAAAAACACAAATCAATCTATACCGAAGCAGTAAAATCATTAAACAGTAAATCAATGAAATATCAAGTAAATTTTTACTTTTTCAACCAGTAAAACAAGTAATTCGGCAGGTAATTATCAAATAGAAATCCGCCTCTCGGGCAACAACTCAGAACAGTACCAGCCCCTCGGGCTCACTCTCAAAATAATATCAGCCCCTCGGGCTCACTCTCAAATCAGTATCAGCCCCTCGGGCTCACTCTCAGAACATAATGGGTACCCGCGCTCACTGGAGGTGTGCAAACTCCGGAGGGGCCCCTTACGGCCCAAGCGCAATATCAAGCCATCTCGTGGAATCATCTCTCAGCTCTCGGCCTTACATCACTCAAGCCACCTCGTGGCATGTAAATGTATCTCAAGCTCTCGGCCGCACTCAGTCAGAAAATCATCGCAAGCCCCTCAGGCATCTGTAAAACAGTAGTTCTCAGCCCAAAAGATTGTTTAGAAATATCATTTATGTCTCAAAACTGAGTAAAATTGGCTGAGTTGTAAAACAGTGGAAAAACAACAGGACTGAATTCAAGTAATAAATCAATATAGTGAGGAAATAGAGATAAAAATTCCCGGAGGGTTCAAATAGTTGGCACGAAGCCCAAATATGGCAATCAACCCAAACCATGATGATAACAAACAAGTTTCAGTCAAATACGCGGTAAAATCATCAATCGGGATGGACCAAGTCACAATCCCCAATAGTAAACGACTCTACGCTCATCATCAAGCGCGTGTCTCACCTCAATATAGCACTACGATGTGCAATTCGGGGTTTCAAACCCATATCATTTACAATCATTACTCATCTCAAAACAGCTATAACTCTAGCTTGCGATGCCTTTGCCCCTCGAATCGATCCTAAATCAGAACGAATACGTCACAATATGCTAAGGGAACAAAGCCCAAGCAAAAATAATCGAAAAATATCAAAAATCCCAAAATTAGCAAAACCCGAGCCCCCGGCCCACTTCCCGAAACTCAGAAATTTTCACATCGTTAGATTCCTTATCACCCCACGAGTTTATACATATCAAAAGTTCTCCAATCCGACCCCAAATGGTCCTCCAAATCCCAATTCAAAAGCTCAAAATCCCAAGCCCTAGTTTTTCCATTTTTAGCTTAAGTTTCATGATTCTCTAGGTGGATTTCACAATAGATTCGAGTTTTTGGTCCGAAATCCTTTCCTCCAAACGTTTCTCCTTGAATCCCTCTTCGATTTCCTTCAAAAAGCTCTCAAAAAGACCAACTATGGAGTAAATGAGCTTAAAAATCGCGGATGAAATGAATTAAAACATTTTGCCCAGGGGTTTTCGCATCTGCGACCACAAAGCCTGCTTCTATGGTACCGCTTTTGCGGTCATTTCTCCGTATCTGCGGAATTCACTTAACGAGCCAAAACCGCATCTGCGATACACTGCCGCATCTGCTACTCTGCAGGTGCGGTCCTTATTCCGCATCTGCGGTTCCTGACCTCTCTCCTCAAATTTGCATATACGGAAAATCCTTCGCACCTACGATGCCGCACCTGCAGTCCCCAAACCGCAAGTGCGAAAACACCAGAAGTAACAGAAATTCTGCAATCACTCAAGCCCAAAAATCTTCCCGTTAACCATTTGAAATCACCCCGATGCCCTCGGGACCTCAATCAAAATCACAAACATAACCCAATACCTTATTCAAACTTGTTCCCATCATCAAAACACCTCAAACAACATCAAATTACCCGAAACACATCGGATTCAAGCCTAATTTTTGAGAAATCATCCGAAATACGCTTTCGATCAAAAACCCAACCAAACCACATCCGAATGAACTAAAATTTTGCACACACATCCCAAATGACATAACGAAGCTACTACAACTCTCAGAATTCCATTCCGACCCCTATATCAAAATCTCGCCTATCAACCGAAAATCGTCAAAATATCAACTTCGCCAATTCAAGCCAAATTCTACTCCGGACCTCCAAAACCCATTCCGATCACACTCCTAAGTTATAAATCTCCTGCCAAAGCTAACCGAACCATCGAAACTCATATCCTAGCCCTCTAACACATAAGTCAACATCCGATTGACTTTTCCAACTTAAACCTTCTTAAAAGAGACTAAGTGTCTCATTTCTTTCCAAATCCACTCCGAACACCAATTAATCCACTCGATCACATAAAACACAGATAACGGAGCATAAAAAAGCAGAAATAGGGGAAACAGAGCGGTAACTCATGAGACGAATGGCCGGGTCATCACATCTTCCCCAACTTAAACAAACGTTCGTCCTCGAATGAGTCAAGAAACATACCTGAAGTCTCGAATAGGTGAGGATATCTGCTCCGTATATCCCGCTCGGTCTCCCAGGTAGCCTCCTCCACGAGCCGACCTTTCCACTGCACTTTCACTGAATCTATATCCTTTGACCTCAACTTCTGAACCTGATGACCCAAAATAGCTACTAGCTCCACATCATAGGTCAAATCATCATCCAACTGAACCGTGCTGAAGTCCAAAACATGGGATGGATCCCCAATATACTTTCGGAGCATAAAAATATGAAATACCGGATGCACACTCGACAAGCTGGGTGGTAAAGCAAGCTCATAAGCCACCTCCCCAATCCTTCGAAGCAACTCAAAAGGCCCAATGAACCGAGGACTCAATTTGCCTTTCTTCCCAAATCTCATAACACCCTTCATGGGTGAAACCTTCAACAAAACCTTCTCGCCAACCATATAGGACACATCTCGAACCTTCCGGTCCGCATAACTCTCGACTGCTCTGTATGAAGCCTCTCCTGAGTCACCTTCACCTTCTCTAAGGCATCCTGAACCAAATCTGTCCCCAATAGCTTAGCCTCGTTGGGCTCGAACCAACCAACTGGAGATCTATACCGCCTCCCATACAAAGCCTTATATGGAGCCATCTGAATACTCGACTGGTAGCTGTTGTTGTAGGGAAACTCTGCAAGCGGTAGAAACTCATCCCATGAACCTCTAAAATTAATGACACAAGCACGCAACATGTCCTCCAATATCTGAATAGTACGCTCAGATTGCCCGTCCGTCTGAGGATGAAAAGCTGTACTCAACTCCACCTGAGTACCCAACTCTCTATGCACGGTTCTCCAAAACTGCGATGTAAACTGAGTACCCCGATCTGAAATGATAGAAACTGGAACACCATGCAGCCAAACAATCTCCCGAATGTATAACTCTGCTAACTACTCAGAAGAATAAGCAGTACACACAGGAATGAAGTGCGCGGACTTGGTCAGCCGATCCACAATCACCCAAATGGCATCGAACTTCTTCAAAGTCCGTGGAAGTCCAACAACGAAGTCCATAGTGATCCTCTCCCATTTCCACTCAGGAATAACCATCTGCTGAAGCAAGCCACTTGGTCCCTGATGCTCATATTTCACCTGCTGACAATTGAGACACCAAGCTACAAACCCTACAATATCTTTCTTTATTCTTCTCCACCAATAGTGCTGCCTCAAATCTTGATACATCTTCACGGCACCCAGATGAATGGAATACCACGAGCTATGGGCCTCCTCCAGAATCAACTCTCTAAGCCCATCCACATTGGGCACACAAATTCGGCCCTGCATCCTCAACACCCCATCATCACCAATGGTCACATCTCTAGCATCATCATGCTGAACTCTATCCTTAAGGACAAGCAAATGCGGATCATCATACTGGCGCTCTCTGATGCGATCATACAAGGAAGACCGAGAAACTACACACGCCAACACCCGACTGGGCTCCGAAATATCCAACCTCACGAACCGATTGGCCAAGGCCTGAAAATTAACTACAAGAGGTCTCTCCCCAACTGGAATATATGCCAAACTCCCCATGCTCACTGCCTTTCGGCTCAAAGAATCGGCCACCACATTGGTCTTTCCCGGATGGTACAATATAGTGATATCATAATCCTTAAGCAGCTCCAACCATCTCCGCTGCCTCAAATTAAGATCCTTTTTCTTGAACAAATGCTGAAGACTGCGCTGATTGGTGAATACCTCACAAGATACGCCATACAAATAATGCCTCCAAATCTTCAATGCATGAACTATGGAAGCCAACTCCAAATCATAAACAAGGTAGTTCTTCTCATGGGGCTTCAACTGACGAGAAGTATAAGCAATAACTCTACCCTCCTGCATCAATACACAACCAATCCCAACTCTCGAAGCATCACAATACACGGTATATGAACCTGAAACTGATGGAAAAACCAACACTGGAGTTGTGGTCAAAACTGTCTTAAGCTTCTGAAAGCTCTCCTTACACTTGTCCGACCATACAAATGAAACACCCTTCTGAGTCAACTTGGTCAAGGGAGATGCGATAGATGAGAATACCTAAACAAACCGGTGATAATAGCCTGCCAACCCAAGAAAGTTATGAATCTCTGTGGCTGAGGACGGTCTAGGCCAACTCTGAACTGCCTCAATCTTCTTTGGATCAACCTGAATACCCTTGCTGGACACCACGTGCCCCAAAAAAGCCACTGAACTGAGCCAAAACTCACACTAGGAGAACTTTACATAAAGCTTCTCCTCTCTCAATCTCTACAACACAACTCTCAAATGCTCCGCGTGCTCCTCCTGGCTACGAGAGTACACTAGAATATCATCAATGAAGACTGTAACGAATGAATCAAGATAAGGCCAAAACATACTATTCATCAAATGCATGAACACTGCTGGGGCATTGGTTAGCCCGAAAGACATCACAAGGACCTCATAATGACCATATCTGGTCGTGAAAGCAGTCTTAAGAATATTTGAATCCCTGATCTTCAACTGGTGATAGCCCGAACGAAGATCAATCTTGGAGAACACTCTCGGTCCCTGAAGCTGGTCAAACAAATTATCAATTCGAGGCAAAGAATACTTGTTTTTAATTGTTACCTTGTTCAATTGCCTATGATCAATGAACATTCTCATGGTGCCATCCTTCTTCTTCACAAACAGGACTGGCGCACCCCAAGGTGACACACTAGGCCGAATGAACCCCTTATCTAGGAGTTCTTGAAGCTGTTCTTTCAATTCCTTCAACTCCGCTGGTGCCATACGATACGACAGAATAGAAATGGGTTGAGTGCCCGGCACAAAGTTAATACCAAAATAAATATCCCTGACCGATGGCATGCCCGACAGGTCTGCAGGAAACACATCAGAAAAATCCCTCACAACTGGAACAGAATCAATACTGGGAGTCTCAGCTCCAACATCTCTCACAAATGCTAGATATTAAAGACAACCCTTCCCAACCATACGTTGGGCCTTCAAGAAAGAGACCACTCTACTAGGAACAAAATCAGTCACACCACGCCACTCGATCCGCGGCACACCCGGCATAGCCAAAGTGACTGTCTTAGCATGACAGTCTAGAATAGCACGACACCGAGATAACCAATCCATGCCCAGAATGAAATCAAAATCCACTATGCTCAATAGCAATAGATCCACTCGGGTCTTCAAACCCCCAATATTCACCACACATGACCGGTACACACGGTCTACAACAACAGTATCGCCCGACAGGGTAGATACATGAACAGGTAAAGCAAGAAACTCATGGGGCATACCCAAATAACGAGCAAAGTATGAGGACACATAAGAAAATGTGGAACCCGGATCAAATAATACAGAGGCATCTTTGTGGCAGACTGAAACAATACCTGTAATGACAGCATCTGAAGTAATGACGTTAGGTCTTCCTAGGAGTGCATAGAAACAGGCATGACTGACCCCTAATCGACCTCCCCCTCTTGGGTGACCCCTGGCTGCCTGACCTCCACCCCTAGCTGTCTGGGCGAGATGAACTCTAAGTTGGGAGGGCGCTGAGTGAAGACTGGACCTACTGAGACCAATGATAACCACGACCTGAAGATGCCCCGCGACACTCTGGACGGGCTGACTAAGCAGGCCTGAAAGAACGACCTCTACCATGCTGGAATTGGCCCCTCAAAGGAGCACCACCATAATTGCCTGATCCTCGAGTCCTTTTGGCCTCCCTCTCTTCTCGCTCCTAACGGCAAACAGGCTCAATCTCACGAGCGATATCAACCACCTCCTCGAACGTAGCACCCAACACCCTCTCTCTGGTCATAAGAATACGTAGATGATAGTTAAGGCCATTAACAAATATCCTAATCCTCTCACGATCTATCGGAACCATCCAAACGGCATGACGAGCCAACTCAGAAAACCTCGACTCATACTGTGACACGGTCATATCCCCCCGCCTCAACCACTCAAACTGTCTATGCAGCTCCTCTCTGTGAGACTTGCGGCACATACTTCTCCAGGAAGAGAACGGAGAACTCCTTCCAAGTGAGGGACACTGCTCCTACAGGCCTACACCTCTCATATGCCTCCCACCAAGTAAAAGTAGCCCTAGAAAACTGAAAGACGGTAAATGCCACACCACTAGACTCAAGAATCCCTACTGTAAGGAGCATCTGCTGGCACTTATCTAGAAAACCCTGGGCATCCTCGCCCTCAGTACCACTGAATGATGGAGGCTAGAGTCTACCAAACCTCTCAAGACACGATGCTCATCATCCGGCATAACTGGTACCATGAACTCCTGAGCTGGTGCAACCGTCTAGGCTGGAGGTATCCCTGGCATCTGAAGTCCCTGCACTACCTGCTCAGGTGTGCGAGCAGTGGGGGTATGATTGCCTCCCCCAACCTGTGAAGTAGCTGCTGCTGTAGTGGCTGAAACTGCTTGAGCCAGGCAAGTGCAAACTAATAAGATCTGTGCCAATACCTCCTGAAGACCCGGAATCACGATGGGCACAGCTGGTGCTGCTGGAGCATCCATAGCTGGAGCCTGATCCAGATCTAGGGCAGCTGGTGGATCTACAAGTGCTGCCCTCGCTGATCTGCCTCTGCCACAACCACGACTGCATCCACGGCCTCTGGTGGTCTCAACTAGTGGCACTGGTGGTCGTCCACCTCGTCCTGTAGCTCGCGTCCTCACCATCTGTGAGAGAATAGAATAACAGAAGTTTAGTACTCGGAATAACAAGTTCGTACGACATGGATTTCCAGAATGTAAAGTTTTTCCTAAAGGTTATGCAGCCTCTCGAGGATAAATACAAACGTCTCCGTACCGATCTGCGAGACTCTGATGAGCAATTTGTGGCTAAATGTCAAACTTAGCAATTGAAAAGTCATTCCCTCCTCACTAGGAAGGAATCTTGGTAGTTTGTTTTGATGTTTTTTCTATTATATAGGTTATTTCAAGGTTGTGATCCAGATTTTATATATTTTATTGAGTCAAACCCTTCTATCTCTCTATCTTGTCTGTGTGAGTCTTGTTTGTTATTCTGTTGCTATTTTCATTATCTGGGTTATTTTAGGATTGTAACTCGGATTTTAGGTTGTTTGTCTTGTTGTCCAACCTTTCCATCCTTTACTCAATGAAATATAGTTTGTCCTTTTGTGTCATTCCGTGCTTAATTCTTTTCTTGCTAGTTCTAGTGACATGACATGCATGCGGAATTTTTGCCAGATCCTAGAAAACTAATTTAGTATTGAATTGGATAATTGAGAAAAAAGATGAATAAAGAGTCGAAACACTTTGGAATTAAGCTCGATTCAAATTCATGTGGAACTAGAATTGTCATACCCATGGAGGTTAATGATCTTTACCTTTAAATCATTGCGAAGGTCAGGTTTGAGGAAGAATCAATTGAAGTTTGTTGGGAAGTTTGAAATTAATGGATGGAAAGTGTCTTTCAACCACGACATACCAAGAAGACAGACATGTTCATCAGTGTTGTGATCGCGAAAGTATAAAATATTTGGCGTTCTGGAGGCTTAGAAGCCATTTTTCTGCTATCCAAACACTTTTTACCCTTCATTACCTTTTTTTGAGCCTGTGTTATTTTCTTTAACCACCCTCTTTTGGAATCAAGTTTCGAGTTAAAAGTCCAAAAAAATGAAAAAAATGATGAATAGAAAAGTCCATGCCCCAAGGTAACAAATTGGGGAAACTCTTAGAAAGTTCAAATGAAGAAAACAAGAAGAAAAAGAAAAGAACTATCAGGACCCAAAATCTGTTAAAGGTCGTAATGGCGCTGGACACCGCTGTCAAGCAAGCCAACATTAAATAGTTAATTAAATTCTCTTTTTATAATTTTTTGAAATCATAAAATTTCCTTCAATTTAACTAGTAATAGATGAACCTTACAGAGTAAATAATAATGTTTTCCAATTTTAATACTGAATATCCCATAATCATCCCAAAACCCGGTATCACAAGTGCACGAGCATTTACTAGAAAGTAAAATAAAATACAATATCCGTCTGGAATACAAATTTGGACAGGAAAGAAAATGTGAATACTCTGAAGGAGACTCTATTGGCTGCGGACCGTAACATGGAATACAATGCACCTAAATCCCCGCATCAACCACGCTGCTGCACCCTCAAGGCCACTGAACACACATGTGCCTGTACAATAAAATATACAGCAAGTGTAGTATGAGTACAAAGACAACGCGTACCTAGTAAGTATCCAGTCTAACCTCGAAGAAGCGGTGACGAGAGGTCGACACCGACACTTACTAGTAGTCCAATAATATGATAATATAAAATTCTAATTAAGCATGATATACAACAATACGGCTCAGAACAAGAAATAACTGAACAAGTCTTCACCATATTTAAGAAACTAAATCACTTCCTTCCTTTAAAACATATAATCACACAAACAATGAATTTATACCAATTATAAAAGGAACTTACAGTTCTATTATTACACATGAATTCCACTGAGGACGTTCAGCCCGATCCAACATAAATATAAACTGTGCATTGTCGAGGGTCGAACGACGCGAACCATAGATGTATCTATTTACCTCGCTCGTGAATTACACATGCGCGGTCAAACATAAATTCAAGGAATTCCCCCGCTAGCGGATCATACGTGTGACGCGATTACACATAGATTTCTTAAGTTATTATAGTATTCTTTAATTCTTTTCAAAATACGAAGTTCAAATGAAAACTTTTAAGTTCCTAATTTTTCTTCAATTTCAACTCCTTTCAAAAAATTTAATAAGCTAACTCAATCTCGCTTCTTCTCAAGGCAAACAATAAACATAAATCAACAACAATATCAACAAGGCATGATGTAAGCCTAAAACTACCCGGATATAGGCATAGCTAGTGGCTACGTATGGACTCTCGTCACCTCGTGCGTACGTAGTCCCTCACAAATAGAAGCACATAATAATTTAGTTCACCTATGGGGTTAATTCCCTCTTACAAGGTTAGAAAGGAGACTTACCTCGCTCCGAAGTTCCATAACCGGCTCCCAAGCCCTTCCGATGACTCAAACCGATGCCCAACGCTCCAAAACTAGTCAATAATTATGCAAACCCATTAATATATACTCAAATGCTTATTATAATCATATTTATAACAATTTCTAACCCCGATCGAAAAGTCGATAAAAATCACCCTCGGGACCGCATGGCCGGATTCCGAAAATTTTCGAAGATAAACTTTACCCATAACCTCATGAACTCAAATATATAATTTATTCTCAATTCCATGCTCAAACTCGTGGCTAAAATCCAACAATATCAATTTATAGGTTTTTCTTCAAATCTCAAAATTTTTACAAATTTTGGTAGGTTACAAGTACCTTGGGCATAAGTACTTTACTTTGTGTTTTGATGATCTAACAAACTTACCATCCAGAACCAGATAAGGAACCTGTTGCACATTTATAAGACCTTGAGATCACAAAGTTCCAAGTTGGGATCCAACCCTTGGGAAAGCAAGGAGACTTGCATGAGCTGACCATAGAAGAGTTGGTTGGAAATCTGAAGACATACGAGATGAAGAGGAAGATAGACAGTGAAAGAGGAGAACCAAAGAAAGAAAAGAATCTGGTACTCAAAGCTGATAGTAATGACTCAAGTGAGGAAAAACGGAAGAAACAACTGAGATAACAGGTCCCTACCAGTTCCCGAAGAGACTGTATAAAGTCAACTCTCCAGCTAGAAAGTTGCTGCGTGCACACGCTACTGCACAGGAACAACGCAACAGTCAAATTTCTGTGGAAGGCTCTTTACCTACCTTGCTTACATCATTGTAAGTAATGTCACACATACATAAACACAATCAAGGAAGGTAAAACACCTTACTTCATGAGAGAACCAGATGAAGGACCTAAAGCATGCCTGATACAATCATTCAAGTTGATCGACTCAAGATAATCTGGGTAGTGTGCCTTCAGAATCAAAGGAACCAGATTAGGGACCTGATACCTTGGTGTTCCCCTGATAGAAGAATAAGTCAATAGTACAACTGGAAAGCAACTATACAAAGTGACTGACTATAACTGTACACTCAACAGTTCTGCAGACAGTGCAGCAGTCACTTCCCATTGAGAAAGGGCATGTACTAACCAAGATTGGACATCACTATTGTGAATTGACATCACTAAGGTGATGTCTTTTGTAATATAAACTTGGTGCAAGACACAAGGCCTCCCTCTCCAAGACTTGCAAAATCAGAAACGGAAATACTCTCTCAAGTGCAAGAACAACCTCTCTCAAGAATAAAGCTGCTTTAACCTCAAGGACCTGATCCAAGATCGAAGATATCTTAAGTCCTTAGGCTGTTGAGTCTTTGTTATTTGTTCTTCATTGTAACTCCTATCTAGCTTTCTTAGAAGCTGTTTTTAGGAAACCCAAAATCACAAACCCTCTAAGTTTGTGTCTCGGCTAGAGTTAGTCAAGTTGTAAAGTCTTTGTAACTAGAGAGTTACAAAGTGGCATGTAATAGTGTTATTACAATTTAGAGTGAAAATCCTTTGTTACTGTAGAGTGACAAAGTGGCTTGTGGTGAGAGCATCACAAATTAGTTAAAATCCTTTATAACTAGGGAGTCATAAAGTGGCTTATGGTAAGAGTACCACAAGTTAGTTGACGTCTTTTTAATAGGGTTATTGCAAAGTGGCTTGTAATAGGGTTTACAAGTTAGTAAAGTTTAAAGCCTACAAGTGTAGGTCATAGTTTTTGTCCCCCTGAGTTGGGATTTTTTCACGTAAAAATCCTCTGTGTTCTTTACTTACTACCGCGCTACTGCGAGAACAATTAGAGAACCTTATTCCCTATACTGGTTGATTTTACAGTCTGTTGCTTACAATGAGAACCTATAGAGAATCTAGTTCTCTATATAGTGGGAACTTATCATGTGTATCATTTACATACTTTTTCAGTAGTTAGCACTGTACCAAATTGATATAGGACCAGATCGCTATATAGTTCGGCTCATCAGTATCTTCAGTGGAACCTCATAGAGAACCCGATTCTCTATACAGTCTGGCGGATGCATAGTTTCTAATAATTGGTATCAGAGTAGGTTATTTCTAAAAGGTTAACACCTAGAAAGGATCTACATGGCTACTCCACCAAACCTTGAGGAAAGTCAATCAACCTATAGACCACAAAGATTCCAGGAGATAGTTCACAAAAATGGTGGGATCCCAAAGAAAGGAAGTTCTAGTAGGAATTCTAAAGGAAATGATTGCTGTCATAAGTGTGGAAAGCTTGGACACTTCATCAAAGACTGCCCATTTCTGAAACAAGAGCATCACAAACACAACTCCGACAAAGTAAAAAGGAACCTGGTTCCTAACAAACGATTCAGCCAAAAAATAGAGTTGACAATGTTGTGAAGAAAGCTCTTGTTGCATGGGGAGACTCCTCCAGTGAACCAGAAGAAGAACCAGATTCAGAAAGCAACTCCATGATGGTAGTGCAAAATGAAGCAAAGTAATTTGATTCATTATTTGCATTGATGGCTCAGTCCGATAAGGATGAAGAGGACGACAATGATGAGGTAACTTTTAGGGATGTTCAGAGAAATCTGAAGTCTTACTCTTCGAAAAAATTGATGTCATTAGCAAATAATCTAATTGATAATTTTATAGTTTTGTTAATGATAAAGATGACCTAATCATAGAGCTAGGAGATGCTGAACAATCTAGAGAAGATTTGATGGTAGTGGTTGATGACTTGAAGGAAACCATAGAGACCCTTAACAAAGAAAAGAATACTCTAGTAGAGAAAATTGCAGCTACTGAGCAAGAAAGGGATGATATGGTAGTTTCCATTGTAGATTTAAGGAAACAAGTGGAAGAAGTAACTAGAGAACACAACTTGTTGAAAAAACAAACAAAAAATGGATAGACAACACTGAGGGAGAGGAAGTGGTTAGAAAGGCTCAACTTGAGCTTGAGAGTGAGCTTAAGAAAATTAAAACAAGTCTTGTTGTTGAGCTTGAAAAGAATAGACAACTTCAGGAGGATTTAAAAAGGGTTAAAAATGATCTTGATAAGTCACTAAAATGTACCCGGTCCTCTGATGTGATAACATCTATATACATGAGTAATGGTGGAAACAGGCAAGGCATCGGGTTCCCAAAGGCTAAAACCTCCTATAATCACCATAGGAAGTATGTAACTGTGGCTAATAATAGGTTGTACACTTACTGTGGTCAAACTGGTAATTACAAAGACTCTTGTAAAGTTAAAATTCAGTCCTTAATGAAAAACAGAGTTTTTGTTGAAAAAAGGCGTACTGAGGAGGAACCTGGTTCCTTGAAAAAAAATTATGTGATGCCTGTATGGGCAAAAAGAAGTTTGATCCGCCCGTTCTATCATTATAAAGGACCCAAGCTGGCTTGGGTTCCTAAGTCTAATCATTGACTTAAGTGTGCAGGGAACTATGAAAGGGAGCAATCAATAGTGGCACATGGATAGCGACTACTCGAAGCTCATAACTGGAAGAACAAATGTTTTCCTTTCACTAAAGGCCCTGCAAAAAGGGAGTGTATCCACTGAAAATAGCAAGAAAGGATACATTCTTGGAGTTGGAAGGATCGGGAAGTCTCTTCCCCACTCTAGTGAAAAATGTGTACTTTGTGAAGGGGATCTTAGTTGTCTGAGTGCTGTTAATGTTAATGCTGAGCTATGGAACAGAAGGCTGGGTCATGCAAGTTTCACACTGCTGTTGTGGATGCTGTACATGGAACTCCAGGTGCTGAGGAATTCAAACCAGATCAAAGACAAGAAACTCACTTGCCTTCTCAGCCTTTCTCTCTCAAATAGAGCCTAAAGAACATCAAGAAAGAATCGAAAGATGCTGACTGGATTACAACTGTGCAAGAAGAGTTGCGTCAACTTGAGAGGAACAGTATGTGGAACCTGGTTCCATGACTTGCTGAAAGAAATACTATGGAAGCCAGGTTCCCCGTGCTTAGTATGAAAGAAATCAGGAAATAACCTACTCATTGTGCATATCTATGTTGATGGAATCATCTTTGAAGCAACAGTTGACTCCCAATGTGAAGAATGTGCATAACTCAGGGGAAGTAAGTTATAAATGAGTACGATGGGGGAACCAAATTTCTTTTTAGATGTACAAGTGAAGCAAGAAGCTGCTGAAGAGATTTGACACGGAGACATTAAAATCATTGACACTCCCATTGCCACAGCTACTTGTCTAGACTGGATGAACCTGGTTCCCCTATAAATCAGACCATGTATAGAGGTATCATAAGGTCACTTCTGTAGCAGACCAAATATTATTTTTAGTGTGGGTCTGTGTGCTGAGTTTCAATCCAATCCAAAGAAATCTCATCTGAAAGCTGCCAAGAGAATCCTAAGATATCTCAAAGGGATGCAGGACCTGGTTCTCTACTATCCCTCAGTTGATAACTATGACTTGATTGGTTATGCTGACGCTGATTATGCAGGCTATCTGGTGGATAGAAATTGCACATCTAGAGCGGCACATCTTCTGGGGTAATGCTTGATCTCATGGGGTACAAAGAAACAAATTATGTGGCTCTTCCTACTGCTGAAGCTGAATACATGGTTGTTGCTTCTTGTTGGGCTCGAATAGTACAGTTCAAGCAACATCTTGAAGACATTTGTGTATTTACAGCTTGAACCCGGTTCAACAAAAAAAGGACCAAGCACATTGATGTCGGACACCATTTTCTCAAGGACAATGTTGAAAAGGTTCTAATTTGTATAAAGCTCTAGAAGAAAAAGGATCAGGTAGCAGACATCTTTACCAAGGCGCTGAGTAGGGAACATTTTGAAAGAAATTGTCTGGAGTTGGGGATGATCAAGCTCAACTATGGACCTGGTCTCTCGATGATTGGCTATGTTAAGAAGGAAAGGTACGATGCTAAAAAGTATTTTTCGGTGACATCTAAATCAAATCTATATTGTTACAGGTATACACATATGGCAGTCTCAGGACAAAAATAAGTAAGAATTACATTGCACTTCTAGGAGTCTTTGCTCAAAATTTTTAAAAACAGTCACGAAACCTGGTTCCTGTGACTCAGGTTAGTAGTCTCTTCAATACTTATATGACTTTTTAAGTTGCTGAAGTGTCATGTCATCAATTTGTTTCTGCCTTTATCCTGCCTCTCCTTACTTTTGAAGTCCAAAATGTTAAACCTTTTCTAAACTAACCCGTTTCCCCAAAAAGGCACTTCTCTATCTTACACCCAAATAAAACCGGTTCTTTTCTTCAAATCCAAAAATCAACCTTGTCTCAGAATAATCCTTTTTTCCAATTATGCCAGAACTGATGTAAGCCCAACTCTCTCACTTTCCAAAAACCTAACTCCATCAGAATCAAAACCCCAAGAATTCTTTGGTTTTGACTGTAGTTTAACCAAAGGGGAACAGTGCAGATCTAACATTCTAGAGTGTGAGGCTGAAGTTGTTGCTGGATTTGTGGAAGCCTTGAAAGATGGAAAAATTGGTAAATGTGAGGACTGAATAAGGGACCTGATCTCTCAAGTCCTTCTCATGAAGTTAATTTTAATGATGATCTTTTTCTCCTTAGGTTCTATGTATAAGCGAACTTTTAATCTGTAAAAAGGATTGACGAAAAGTAGGCTGATTGATGGTGAAATGGTGTGATCTGCTGATGTGATTGTGGAAGAGAGAATGAAATTAAATCTTCTTCTATGAGAAGGAATTAAAAAAACAAAAGGGGGGGGGGGGTTGGCTGAGAAAGATGCAGTAGATGATAAGGGTAAATAGATTTAGAAGAAGAAGAGAGAGACATGGATGCTCAGGGATAGAAATGGTAATGTAAGTAAGGAACCTAGTTCTTCACGGAAGCAAAGGTTTGGAGGGAGAAGACTTTGAAGTCTCAATAAGTGTTGTAAGGCAGAGTGTTGACTCTGATATTGCTGAAAAAATGGAGGAACTTCATTGGGACTTGGAGGAACAAAGATGTGAGTCTATTTTTGGAACTCAATTTATGGTTCAACCTACTCAGGCAGGTGGAGGAACTGAGGGAGCAGATGATCATTGATCAAAGGAGAGTAAATTAATGCATGAACAAGCTTATCAAAGCCTTAGCCCATTACTTTTCCTCCTGCCCAGTGATCCATGTCTTTCACTCCTTCCAAATTCCCTTGAATTCTTATCCTTTTCTGATCCCTATATTTGATGACATTGGTACTTCTGTTGTTTAAATTATCATATTATGTATTTATTGAAGCTATTGTTCTTTAATTATCATTACTTCACTATGGGCAATCAATCTATGATGTGCACTGACATTCACTTGTTGTTCTTGTTATTGTTTATGCTGTGTTGCCCAAGTGGCCTAAGTTAATGTTGTTGAACTTTTTTTTGGTAGTACTTATTCTGTTATTCTTTTTGATGATGCCAAAATGGGGAAGATATATAGGTGTCAACATGCATGAAAGATGGATCTGCTTCGCAGGGGAACGTTGCTGATAATGCAGAGAAACAGATGAGGAATCTGGTTCTCTGGTTCTCAAGAGATAGCTCTGCTTCGCAAGGGGAACGTTGCTGATAAAATGTTGATTATAGGTCTGATCCACAGGAATCATGTGAGGAATCTAGTTCTCAAGAGGAATATTAATTTTGGGTTTGTCATCATCAAAAAAGGGGAAATTGATAAGTTGTAGAACTTTGAGTTTTGATGATTTGCCAAACAGTCTTGAGGAACCAGTTGTGATTTACTCCTTAGGTTTGGTTTTCATGGAGAATATGGCTGATTCGTAGGGGGAACCATATGGAGATCTGGTTCTCATGGGGAATATCAATTCTAAGTTTGTCGTCATCAAAAAGGGGGAAATTGATAGGTTACAAGTACCTTGGGCACAAGTACTTTACTTTGTGTTTTGATGATCTAACAAACTTACCATCCAGAAGCAGATAAGGAACCTGTTGCACATTTACAAGACCTTGAGATCACAAAGTTCCAAGTTGGGATCCAGCCCTTGGGAAAGCAAGGAGACTTGCAGGAGCTGACCATAGAAGAGCTGGTTGGAAATCTGAAAACCTACGAGGTGAAGAGGAAGATAGACAGTGAAAGAAGAGAACCAAAGAAATAAAAGAATCTGGTACTCAAAGCTGATAGCAATGACTCAAGTGAGGAAGAGCGGAAGGAACAACTGAGATAACAGGTCCCTACCAGTTCCCGAGGAGACTGTATGAAGTCAACTATCCAGTTGGAAATTTGCTGCCTACACACGCTACTGTACAAGAACAGCGTAGCAGTCAACTTTCTGTGGAAGGCTCTTTACCTACCTTGATTACATCATTGTAAGTAATATCACACATGCATAAACACAATCAAGGAAGGTAAAACACTTTACTTTATGAGAGAACCAGGTGGAGGACCTGAAGCATGCCTGGTACAATCATTCAAGTTGATCGACTCAAGATAATCTGGGCAGTGTGCCTTCAGAATCACAGGAACCAGATTAGGGACCTGATACCTTGGTGTTCTCGTGAAAGAAGAATAAGTCAACAGTACAGTTGGAAAGCAACTGCAGAAAGTGACTGACTGCAATTGTACACGCAATAGTTCTGTAGACAGTGCAACAGTCACTTCCCATTGAGAAGGGACATGTACTAACCAAGATTGGACATCACCATTGTGAATTGACATCACTAAAGTGATGTCTTTTGTAATATAAACCTGGTTCAAGACACAAGGCCTCCCTCTACAAGACTTGCAAAAAAAAAAACAGAAAAATTCTCTCAAATGCTCAAGAACCTCTCTCAAGAACAAAGCTGCTTCAACCTCAAGGACCTGATCCAAGATCGAAGATATCTTAAGTCCTTAGGTTGTTGAGTCTTTGTTATTTGTTCTTCATTGTAACTCCTATCTAGCTTTCTTAGAAGCTATTTTTAGGAAATCCAAAATCACAAACCCTCTAAGTTTGTGTCTTGGCTAGAGTTAGTTAAGTTGTAAAGTCTTTGTAATTAGAGAGTTACAAAATGGCTTGTAATAGTGTTATTACAAGTTAAAGTGAAAATCATTTGTTACTGTAGAGTGACAAAGTGGCTTGTGGTGAGAGCATCACAAGTTAGTTAAAATCCTTTGTAATTAGAGAGTCACAAAGTGGCTTGTGGTAAGAGTACCACAAGTTAGTTGAAGTCTTTTTAATAGGGTTATTGCAAAGTGGCTTGTAATATGGGTTTACAAGTTAGTGAAGTTGAAAGCCTACAAGTGTAGGTCGTGATTTTTGTCCCCTTGAGTTGGGATTTTTTCACGTAAAAATCCTCTGTGTTCTTTACTTACTACCGCGCTACTGCGAGAACAATTAGAGAACCTTATTCCCTATACTGGTTGATTTTACAGTCTGTTGCTTACAATGAGAACCTATTGAGAATCTGGTTCTCTATATAGTGGGAACTTATCATGTGTATCATTTACATACTTGTTCAGTAGTTAGCACTGTACCAAATTGATATAGGACCAGATCGCTATATAGTTCGGCTCATCAGTATTTTCAGTGGAACCTTATAGAGAACCCGGTTCTCTATACAGTTTGGCGGATGCATAATTTCTAACAAATTTTCATGCATTAATCCATACATAATCCAAGTATTTAACTAGAAATAGGTGGGAATAACTTACCTTGACATAGATGACGAAAATACCCCTTCCGAGAGCTCCAAAAATTGCCCAACCAAATGAAAAATTGAGAAAAATGGCCAAATCCCATCTTTAAAATGACACTCCTCAGCTCTGTCCTTCTTCGCGAAGGCGGCACATGCCTCGCATTCGCGAAGATTAACAACCTCACGCCTAGAAAATCCCTCTTTACATTAGGATTTTTGCCTTGCATGAATTATTCCTACAGAATTCCTAGAATTAGGATTTTTCTTTTAATTATTTGATTTTAGGAATTATTGCATGATTTTGTGTTTGTTTGCATTTTTGTGTGCATGTTTAATTTATTTAATGCATAAAAATACAAAATATGTTGCATTTAGGGTCCTATTTTATATTTTTAGGCTAATTTGTTAATTAATGCTACAAAAAAATGAAATAAAACAACAAAAATAGTTCATTTTTGCATTTTTACTCTTTAATTTTCGAATTGTTATAGTTTTCTCTTAATTTAGGACTTAATTAATTTTTAATAATACTATGAAGGATAATTAGCTTATTTTGGTAAATTAATTTAGTTTTAAGATTAAATTTTGGTTTTATTTTAATTTGAAAAAGAAAAGAAAAATCGGGAAATAAAAAAGAAAAGAAAAGAAAATAAGCAAGGCAGTTTTCTTTGGGCCAAATTGCCAAGCCCCAAACCCTTGCACCCCTTCAAACCCCCAAAAACCGGCCTAGAACCAGTCCATAAGCCGGCTCCCATTTCCCTTTAAACTAAAACGACCCCGTTTAGCTCAAACATAATCAGGGCCGTCGAGGTTTCTCAATCAAACGGATGAGAACTCGGGAGCCTTTGGTATAAGACTGTCCGAAGGTGCCCCCCTCGTCTCTCATCTTCCCCAGTCCAGAGACAACTTCACCAACCCTAATAGCCGCCACCCTTTTCCACCATCCTCCGGTGGTGGCACCACCTCTTTTCACCCCCAAAATCACACCCCTGAATCTCCTCCACCTCCTAATCCCAAATCCCCAATCCATTCAACTCGAATCCCTTTGGAACTCCTCGGATTTTAGATCGAAATTCGAAACCCTAGCGCCGTCCAACTTTCTAAATCTAGGTTTTTTTTTCTTTGGTTGTTTAATATTCATGTTGTTCCATTGCTTTCCAGTATTCTCTTTTGATTGTGTTTAGTTTTCTCATTTGCAATGTTTGATTTTATTTAAGTCATGTTAAGCTTCGGATTTTCGGTTTGAATTTTCTTGGGCTTATGATGGATTGGATTTGGTTGCTGTTGAATCAAAAGACCAGAGAAAAATGGGGTTTATTCTAGTTGGAAAGCCCAGGTTTAGGGCTGGACCTTGGGTCAATTCGACCCATAACTCATTTGGTTCGGCAAGGTAATTTTCAGGGGTAACTTAGGTAGTTTACTCAGGGAATATTTTAATAACAACCTTAGGAAGCTTCTTAGAAGCTGAAAAACAGACTTGCTTAGCAAACAAGTCAAAAAATGAGGGACTAAACTGCAAAATTGAAAATTAAGAAAGGTCCAATGGGCAAAACTCATCCTATTTATGCTGCCCTAGTAGCTTGCCTATAAAGGCATTGCTAAGAAGAGCTAGGATCAGATTTGGGTGGGAAGGGAGAAAAAAATACATAAAAAAATCGGAAAACAAACAGCTAAGGTTTTGGGAGAAAACTACTGTTCCATTAAACTTTGGCCTTGAATCTAAAAGTTTTCATTTTTCTGAAATAATTTCCTGCTTATTTTGGGTTGAAATGGTTTGAGGTCGAGTCATTCAAGCTTGGTTTGATGTTTGCTGGTGTGTTATTTGCTTGAAACTGATTCTGGACTACTTGATATCATTTCCTGGGCTTGAAATTGGCCTTAAACTGCTGCTGACTGTTGTTTGTTGTTGCTGACTTCTTACCTCATCTTCTTTGTTCTCTCCATACCAGGTATGCCTTGATCTATTGTTATGAGGAATGCACGCATGAACATTTGTAATGCAAATTGAAGAAATTTTTAATACCAGTTTCATGCTATTTGTTCAGTATCGAATCTGGTCTTGTTTTAGTTCTTCCTAGTATAGTTCTTTCGTATATTTCATTCTTGTTCCGAGGTTTAAACTTAAACTCGTAGAGACTACAACTAATTCGAGAAACATTTGTACCTTATAGCATGTGTTAAGTATGGACTGTGACCTGCAGTTTAACTAGTTGAAATGTTTGGTTTTCAATCCATAATGATGGATTTTAAATACATGTTGATGCAGATTATGAGTTTGGTTTGTCTTATTCATACTAGGTTGCCCTTTTGAAAAGTTTTTTTGATAAGTATTTTTTGAAAAGCTTCATTTTGAATAAAGGTCGAGTCAGTTCTGATCTGTTTAAAGGTTTAAGTTGCGCTAAATGTCAAATAATGGCTGTGAAGTTATACTGTTTTTTTTTGAAATTGTCTTTGGAAATTCCCTTTTCAAATAAGTACGAAATTGTATAAAATTGTCTTTTGAAGCCAGTTTTAAAAAAAATCAGAATCCAGGATGGTTGTAGGATAATCACTTAGTTCTGAGTTTCTTTTTACAAGTGTTTATCTGTTCATCTCGTCTTAGAACAACTTGGAAACTAAAATGGGCATCATGGTCATTTGAATCAGATCTAGAGAACTTCAGTTTGTTTGAAATTGATTTGGGGTTATTGAACCCCCTTGCTGGTATGCTGATCGTGCTGCTGCAGGGATTCGACTTTGAATCCCTGCCTTGCCTTCGTACCACGTCGCTGAATTGGGCTTTCTTCTGGGGTCTAGCTCAAGTCATTCATAATCGTTGAGTTGGTAGCATTTTGCAACATGATATTGGGCTCCTTTTGAGCCCAGATTTGAGATAGAAATTGGACTCACATCAATATTGTAAATAATTCTGATATTTTGCATCACGTTTTAATTGGGCCTTCTCTTGAGATTTGGTATAGATCCTTTAGTTAAAATTGATGGTCCACTAGCAATTGAAAATACAGTAGGCTGCCGGGCGTAAGATTTAAAAGAAAAAAGGGTGTTTGTTTAATTATTGTGTTTTTTTAGTTTGAACTTTGATAAAAGGGTTAGCCATATTACAATACAAGTAGCTTATGGCCCTCATGAATTAGTTTAGAAACCATTAAATTAGAATAATTTGAGGCGCGCCGCGCCAAATAAAATCCCAAATGCATGGCCCTTGTTTAATTATTTTTAGAATCCTTAGAATTCGAGGCGTGCCATTTAGCAAATTTTCGTGGCCCTCGCAAAGTTAAAAACGCATAGTTGCTTTAGGCGCATTATTCTAATAATATTACCTTCCTAAACTCGGGTGTGCATTTCATGTGACCCAAATCCAAATCTCAACAACGTTGAAAAAGATGTGTTTCGGATTGCGGGTGCATTTCATGTGGCGCGATCCAAAGACATGTTTTAAACTACGTTAAATCTTCTTTTAAATTAATTAAAAGCGGGTAATAAGTTAAAATTGTACCATAGGTTAAAACATGTATTAAAATCAGATAATATGTCAATTATAATGGTATAAGTGACCGTATTAGAACCACGGAACTCGGAAATGCCTAACACCTTCTCCCGGGTTAACAGAATTCCTTACTTAGAATTTCTGGTTTGCAAACTTCAAAAGGAAAGTCGAATTTTCCTCGATTTGGGATTTAAAATAAACCGGTGACTTGGGACACCAATAAAATATATCCAAGTGGCGACTCTGAAGAAATTAAATAAAATAATCTCATTTCGAATAATGTCATTTAAATTAGAAAAACTCCCCTATATCCACCCTCGGGTGTTTAAAAGGAGGTGTGACAGCTCTAGCGACTCCGTTGGGGATCGAACCCAGAATCTCTGGTTCAGGGTTCAAGAATTCGAGCTTAGAATAGCTGTTATGATTAGCTTTATCTTTTATATGATTTTCCTATATGTTTGAGGCTAATGTGCTAAATGTTTTTACCGCTTTGATATTCTGTGAACTGTATATAAACTGCTACGAAACCCTTCCTCTCTCTGAGTCTTCTAAATCATGGAAAAGGTTGCACTTCGTGTGACGTCTCTTCTGTCTAATGTCTTATCCCATTTTAGAACGAGGTTCAGACAAGTTGCTAAGCCGGTGAAGCTTCTGTATTCCAGGTACGCTACCCCCTCTCGGCTCGAGTTGTCCGCTTAGGTAAGCCAGGTCTAGAACAATAAACCTAGGTTTTAAACCTAGTATAACAAATTCTCATGCCAGATCCCTAGTAGGAATGTTTGTTTGCATCACGTGCATTTGACTTAGGAGGCTCAACACAGGGGTCGGGTCTATCTAGGACAGGTGTACCTGAAATGAAAAAATCATCCTGATGCATTCTACTTGCTACTTGTACGTTTATTTGCTTCGGATTTGCATGTTGACCGGCTTGTGGATAATAGAAGAAATTGGAAAAAGAAAATAACAGTGTGAAGGCTCAGAGAGATAGTTACTTGTTTTGAAAAATCAGTGTCCAAAATATACCGAAATTCTGCCAAAATTTTGAAATGAAAAAAAAGAAAAGGAAAGGAAAGTTTTGTCTTTAAAATTAGTTGGTTTTCATTTTTGTCAAATCTGCCCAAACTACGCCAGTTTGATTCTCACCGGATATGGAATACGTAGGCAACCCCCATCGGGTCCAACTTCCCTTTTGCAAAAATAGCCCAAAAACAACAAAATTTTATTTTTGTCACAAATAAGCGGGGTGATGCCATTCTTGTTTAAAATAAGCCGAATGTCCCCAAAAGGGCGCCGGAAGGCTATTTTTACAGAACAGCCACCTTTGATCATTTTTTTATTTTTCGACTGGTTAGCAGACACAACCTTAAAATCTTCTTCCCCGAAGTGCTGAAAGGACGCATCTGTAAAATCGAGTTTTTTTAAAGTAAAATTTTGAAAAAATGGTGTTATTCTTTTGGGTCAAAATGAGTTATTAAATTACCTTAATAAATGTGCAGGATGAGCACAAATGAAATTGAACCCTTCACAGTCCTTAAAGAGATCCCCTTACAACTCCACATATGGTGGAATGATCTAGGAAAAGGCAGTAGAGAAATAGTGGTAAAGGTTCTGGGAGGCCTCGTTGGACTATTGAACGTCAAGCCAAGGTTGGACGTAATTGAAGCATTAATACCTTTTTGGGACCCAACTCGCAATGTGTTCCGCTTCTCTGACTTTGAGCTCAAACCCACATTGGAGGAAGTTGCAGGTTATGCGGGCCTTAATGAAAACTTTAGAAGTCGATATCTATTGTCACCAAGACCGGTATCTCCCCACAGATTTCTGGATTTGTTGAGTATTAGTCGGGATATCCAGGATGGAAATTTATCTGAAGGTTATTGCACTCTCCAGTTCTTGTATCAATGCTATGGTAACGCCCGAGGTTCTGAAGAGCCGAACATTGGTCTGACAATGTCGGGAATAAAGACAAACGAGAGGCAAGGTGGGATTTGGCTTTTATAGTGCATTCTTGGGTGTTGTGGTCTGCCCGCGAAAAGATGGTAATATAGAGGTAGGTCTCGTAGGAATGATCGATGTTGCAATCAAGAAAGCCAATGGCACTGTGGTTCCCGTGATCTTATCTGAAATCTACTGAGCCTTGACTATCTGTCGTGAAGGGGGAAAGTTCTTCCAATGCTGTAATCTGTTACTACAATTATGGATGTAGGAACATCTCTGCCACCGGGTTGGGTATATGAATTACGGTATGACCAGTTTGAGTTGCATTGAAGAATTTGAAAGCCGAGTAGTGGGTATTGAATTCCCCGAGGGTACTGAAGCTTGGCTTACACATTTGAGCTCCTTGACTGCCGATAAAATTGAGTGAGCATTCGGATGGCTTCCTGTCACCGAAGCAATATACTTGTCAGCTGAAGTGTGTTATCTCCTCCTGATGGGCATCAACAGCATCCAGCCGTATGCTCCCCACAGGGTTTTGCGCCAATTAGTAAGATTTCAAACCGTCCCCCATGACGAAGATTTGAGTAAACATGTCATTGAATTGGGCCCAAAAGCTGTATTTCCAGAAAGGAGAATTCGCCATGTGTGGAATGAAGGTAGATTTCTTGAACCTAAAACCATGGTGCGAGATCTAGCTAGAGGTGAAGTAGACCCTAAGTACATTGTTTGGTTCAGTAAAAGGTTTCAGATTCCTGAGAGACCCACTAAGAGAGCTCATGTTGAACAATTCACTAACGACTCGCAAGAACAGTGGGGCTGGTTGGCAAAAGAAGAAGGCTATAGGGCTAAAATAAGTAAATTAGAGGGACAAATTAGGGACCTCAAGTTTGACAACAGTATTCAGGCTGCCGTAGATGAAGGGGAAAAGAAAAAGCTAACTCAAGAAAATGAAGCCCTCAAAGCTCAAATCCGGAAGATGAAAATAGCTGCTAGAAACCCGAAAAGAAGCCGAACGGATGAAAAGCTTATAAGCAGTCTGAAAAAGAAAGCCCTTGAGTGTCAAGATGACTTAGAAAAGTCTGAGGCCATTCTAGAAAAGGCCCGAGCTCAATTAGCGGAAAATGCAAAAGGTCGGACATAGTTTGTGCAATAACTGAAGAGAAAGTATGAAGGGACAATTACCAGTCTGAGAAGAAAGGTAACTACTCTTGAGAATGAAGCACCCAAGCAGGCTAAAGACTTCAAAGCTAACAGGGAACACTGTTATGATTTGATGGCTCAGATGGAGGAAGGAATACAACAGTTGCAAAATCAACACCTTCGCGACTCGCAAGTGTTGGAAGCCCGGAATCAGTAGCGATTGCTTCAGGAAAAGGGCAGAATCCAAGAAAGGATCAGAGCCGTTGCTGACTACATTACCGTAAAGTGCCAAGCGTGCAAGGACATGACTCGTACCACTTTCTTCATTGCAGTGATGACTTTCGTTCGCTAGATAATGAGTTATTTGGAGCGGCTGCAAGGGGATCTTGCATATAGGCCCACGTCGAGACCGAATAATGTCCTGAGGGTCCCAGGAGCATTAATGTATTCTTGATTTTCACTTGAGTCTGTTTCTGTTGGAGTCTGTCAGTTTATTTTCGAGTCTGTATTTTTTCTTTCTATCAAAGTCTGTTAGTCGGTTCTTGAGTCTGTATTGTCACCTTGATATTAGAGTCTGTTGATTTCCGTTTCAAGTTTGTTAGTTTTGAGTCATTGTAATCAAAGCATTTTCTTTTTATAAAAATTTAAAAATCCCAAAATATTTTGATATTTCTTCCAGAACTACGCTCGGTCTGATTCATGCGGGGTCATGATACATAGGCAATCTCTATAGGATTCGACCATAACCAAAAGAAAGAAAAGTGAAACAAGGAAAGAAAAAGAAAAAAAAAGAGAGAGAAAAACAAAAAAAAGAAAAGAAAAGAGAGAAAAATAAGAAACCGTGAGGAGGAAACAATGGCAAAAAAGATAAAAAAAAAGGAGAGAGGGATAAAAAGGAAAGAGTGGGAGCGGAAATAAGAAAAATGGGAAAGAAAAAGAAAAGCCGGAATGAAGCATGCAACCGTTGCAAAACATGTAGAAATACATTTAACTGTATAGGTGCATCACACCCCCAATGTGCGATTATCTATCTATTATTTGTTCCAAACTAACCATTTCCTGATGTTACAACCAGCCCAGGTTTTATAGAAAGGTGGTTGGTTTTGTGGTAGTCTGGCTTCGCATCCATACTTCACGAGGTCGAAGGGAAGCATTGAAATGTCTTCAGAAATGACTCTGCCAACAGTTCCTATTGCAGATGAGAGTTCGATCTCGGGCATCCCAACTTCAGAATAGGCAGTTGCCGAGAAAAATAGGTTACTGCGTCTCTGCATGATGGAAATGTGGGACGCCTGGGCAAACAGAAGACCAAGTGCAATCCCTGGATTTCCCGAGCTTTTTCCCAGGGCAAGTGGGATTTCCAACATTCCCATAAACTATCCAAATACCCCACTAGGATACCCTACTATTTCTGCCAACTTTGTGGGAACACCTTCTGAGTCTCGCCCCCAGGTGTTAGCTTCAGGTGCAGCTTCGAATATCTTCACTGCTCTGCCTTGCTCGGCTACGTCACAACCTACATTGCCCAGGTCCGGCTTTGACCCATCATCCTTCACCTTCCAAACACCATCTTTCCTACCGGAACCTACATAGTTTCCCACCTATATTTACTCCTAACCACCTCGGTATGAGTACACCGCGGGGCAAGAGAAAGCCACCAAAACCCCTGAGCAAGAAGAGATTGCGAAGAAGATGAGGAGTATGGAATAGAGTTTCAAAAGCATACAAGGCTTGAGTGGACAGAAAAGTGTATCATATGCCGACTTATGTATGTTCCCTCATGTGCATCTGCCATTGGGATTCAAAATCCCAAAATTTGAGAAGTATGATGGACACGGTGATCATATTGCTCATCTCAAGAGATATTGCAACTATTTGCAAGGAGCCGGTGGGAAGGAAGAACTCCTCATGGCCTATTTCGGAGAAAGTCTGGTCGGCATCGCATCTGAGTGGTACATGGACCAAGATATATCCCGCTGGCACATCTTGGATGACCTGGCTAGAGATTTCGTCGGGCAGTTCCAGTACAACATTGATATTGCTCCAGATAGGAACTCATTGACAAACTTGAAGAAGAAATCCTCGGAAAGCTTCCGAGAGTACGCAATTAAATGGCGTGAACAGGCCTCTAGGGTAAAACCTCCGATAGATGAGATTGAAATGGTCACAGTTTTCCTCCAAGCTTAGGAGACTGACTACTTCTAAAATATGATATCTGCAATGGGTAAACCATTGGCTGAAGCCATCAAGATTGGCGAAATGGTTAAAAATGTGTTGAAAACGGGTCGAATTCTATGTCAATCTGCCATCAGAGCTACTTCCCGAGCCATTCAGGGTGGGTCTGGAGGAGTAGCAAAGGGCAAGAAAAAGGAAGAAACATCTATGACAGCATCGGGTGCAAGAAAACACCGTACTCCCAGATCCTTTTTCTTATATTGGACCTCGCAACACTACTACCCCTACCAAGACGTAGCCTATGCTCCTCAACCATACCCGGTCATGAATTCTCAACCATATGTCCGGCCACAACAACAAGCCAACTGGAACCAAGCTCTATTTTCTAGAAACCAGCCTCCTTACCAAAACCACTACAACCCCCGACCTCCACAAAACAATTTCCACCCTTGTGAACCACCCAAGAGGCCAGATTTTACACCAATTGGCGAATCATACTCAAGTCTGTTACCAAAGATTGTTCAAATGGGTCTGCTACAGCATGTTCCTCAAACCAGGCAAAACCCAACATCACCAGCTTACAGAGCCGGTACCTGATACACCTATCACTCAGGGGCAGAAGGGCATGACACAGATGACTGTTGGACTCTGAAGAGAGCCATTAAAAACTTGATAGAACAAAGGAAGATAGTGCTAATGGATGAAGATATTCCCAATGTGACTAACAACCCATTGCCGACCCATAACAACGGGCCGGTAATCGAAATGATTTGTGAGGACAAGGAATTTGACCCAGTGTTGAAGGCCATCATTGCCATCGCTGATGTAGAAAAGAAACCAAAAGTTGCCCCAAAGCAAGACAAAGGGGAGAAAAAGAAAAAAATCACCCCTCCAAAGTCAGAGAAGAAATTTGAAGTGGAAATTGGGGCAATGCCTCCCAAAGATGCTGCTCTCTATGTCCCTCGAGGCCGCAAAGAAAAGCAGATGACTTTGAGTCCTCCCAGGAGATTCGAGCTGAATAACACAACCCAAATGTATGTGCCCAAGGAAGTTTATGTGATGCGAGGGCCAATTAATCCACTAAGGCTGAGTGAGCCCGTGGTTATTGTGAGCATGTGATTTTTGCCTTACGAAAAACTACTCCAAAATAAATCAAAATAAATTTCTTTTACTGTGTAATTTCTGAATTTGCGTGGTGTTAAATATTTGTTTATGTCCGTAAAATGTTTGCTTTGTTATAATTAAACAAAATTAAAATAAAAATACATGTTTCATCTAGGATTTAAGTATGAATTTAATTAAGTTAATTTAAATAAAATCACAAAAAATATGCATTGGTTCTATGTTTCACTGTGTGATTGATGTTTTGTCTATGTGTTAAACAATTGTTATGAAGTAATTAATATTTTTATGTAAGGTTAAAAATTGTTTTATAATTCTTATTAGGATTTTTTTTTAATTTAAATAAAATTAGAAAAGGAAAATGGACCTGGATTAAAATCCAGGACCAAGTGAATTAATTCCCCCCACAGCCCAGTCCGAACAGCCCAAGTCTGACCCAGTCCCAAGCTAAGACCAAACGACGTCGTTTGGTCACCTCTCATCAAGGGCCGTTGGATTAAATTCAACCAACGGTCAAGATACACTACCCTTACCCGTAACCCGTTACCCGATCCATTAACCCGATTCAGTCCGACCCCAACTTTGAACCAAACGACGTCGTTTGATTTAATGAATTAATCTTGGCCATTCATCTTGCTTGATCCAACGGACGATACCAGTCCACCCCACCCCTATATAAATCCCAAGCCTCTACCCGGCCCCTAACTGAACACCCCCCCCTCCTACACTGTTCATCATCGTCCCCCAAACCCCCACTCCTAACCCTAGCCGCCCTAGGATTCCACCGCCTGAAACCCGACGGCATCAACGCCGCCGGTCACCAAAATAACACCCCAGAACCCCTTGAACCTCCTCTATCCAAATATGTTATCGGCTTGGTTCGAATCTCCCTGAAGGTTCTCGAATCTTCATTTGAAGATTCGAGCCAAGTTCAGATCTAGACCTAACAGTCCCAAATCGACACCACAGCTTCCCCTAGTCACCCTGAATATGGATCTATCGTTTGTTTGGTTCGAATCAGTTCGGAACTTCTCGAGTCTTCTTTTGAAGATTCGGACCAAACAAGAACAAACTCAGATCCGTTACAAATTAACACCAAATGACCCCTAGGCTACCCTCACCCTTGTATCATGTTTGGTTCCCTTCGAATCTGCCCTGAAATGTTCGGATTTAAGATCCAAGAACCTGAAACCCTAAAAAATACCAAACTTTTGGATTCCGTGCATATTAAATGAAGATTGAGGTTTAATCGACCTTAGTCGAAGTATTTTCAGTAGAAAATACTTCGACTAAGGTCAGTTTGATTTCAAACAAAGTCCAAATCCAAGTTGAGTTCGAGTCGGAATAAAATTGAAGATTCAAAGGTATTTTTTCTATTTATTTTTGTGTATTATACGTGTATTTTTGTGTTTGTTTTAGTCTGTGTAACTTTCCCATCTTTTATTGTCATACTGTATCCTACCCGTCTATTTAATTTGAAATGAGAACTGTTTCTGTTGGTTGTGATTGTTTACAATGTGTGTAATCGACTCGATTAAGTTCGTCGATTAGTTATATTACGAATTTTCATTTTCTGAAAATGTTGACTGAAACAGTCTGCTTCTATTGTTCAGACTAATTATTGACAAATCTTGTAAATAGTCAATTGATTAGTACTCGTCAATTAAATCAATGTTTGTTTGTGAATCAATGAATTCAAATGTATGCTGTATTGTTGTTTTCTAAACAGGTCATTGTCAGTATATTGACAATGCTCCTGTATTTGTTTGCTTTTAATTCAGTTTTGAATTCCAGTTGAAATAATTCTGCATGTTCTGTATAATGTTAAAGTTGTTTTTATTTAGTATTCAGTTGAGAATTCCCTGTTTAAATTCAGTTTTTGTCAATCAGTTATTAGAATGTAATATACTGTCTCAAAGTCATAGGATTGGTTATAGCTGTAAATCAGAAGGATAGTTAAGTCTATACAGATTGTAGAATCTGTTTTACAATGGGTTCTGATTTTTCAAGTAATAACAGTAGGTCAGGGGCATTTCTGGGAATGAAACAGTAAAAACAGGGTGTTAGTGCTAGTGTATTATAATGTAATGTTAATGGCTATATTTAAGTAATAAAGGGGGAACAAGGGATAATGGGGCTGCTGAAAATCATGTTAGGATCACATAAAGTATTAAAAAGAAGTTTCAATGGAAACTTTCTGGTTGTTAAAGGGATAAAGGGTCCCTCCAATACTAATGAGTATAGAACCAGCCCTGTATAAATACAGGAGCTGGACAGACCTTAAGGGATCAGTTTTTAAGACCCTAGAGAATTTTTAGGAGAGTTTGGAAGGAATTTTAAGAGGGCAGTCTTTAAGAGTTTTAAGAGAAAAAGAGAGTGTGAAATTGGGAAAGCAAACAGATTTTAGGATCAGTTTTCAGAAGAGAGTTTTTAAGACAGAGAGAGAATTTTTTGAGGAGAGTTTTGAAGGAACAAGAGGGCAGTCACACACACACACACAGATATACAGCAACAAAAACAGAAAAATCAGAAACAAGAAGTCCAAAACAGGTACATATCCTTTTAAATTCTATGTTGGAAAGAGATTCAATATGGCGAATAAACGAAGATTGAATTGAAATTCTGTTTTTTTTTATTTGTCCAAGTTCATCAATTTAAATTTCATTTTTATTTTATGTTAGTTAATTAGTAGTGAATTCAATTTGATAGCTATGAGCTAATTGTCTTACTTTGAAAGTTCGTATAAAGATTTGTAATAATATTAGCTCATTATCTCATTAGTTTAATCATATTAAATTGTCGAAGTAGGGAATATGGTATGAATGTTGGTCATTATTTAAATTTTGTTGTTGGTTAAGTAAGAAGTGATGTAGAAGTGCCAAGAAAACTACAGTAGTGATATTTATTGTTAAATAAGGTTAAGATGGTGATGTCGATAAAATAATAGATGTGTGTATAAAAGTGGGCGAAAGGCGATATGATGTAGCTTATTACAATACGTTATGAATACGATATACAGTTAAGTTACATGCAAGGTAATTTTATTAAATTAACTTGTATAATAATTCGGCCATTATAGCTCGATGTCTATCTACCTTCATAAAACAAATTAACCAAATAATTAGGCCTATTAGATTAAAAGCAAGCATATAAGAATGAAAAGAGATGTATAAGCATAAATTGCCACACTTCATATCAATGATAATTAGAAGTAGAATTTGCATTAAGTAAATAATGAAAAATTCTCGGAAAATATTTCCTTCCTTTATGAATCATTTATTTTCAGCTTCATATGCAATTTATTCTGTGGCATATATATATATATATATGTCATATTTGTTTAAAAATAATATTAATCATATTTTTATTCTGTTCTTTGAATTTGAATAGTCTTGGATAAACATGTTATATGTGGAAATTATAATCAATGGGCAACATTCAAAAATTGTGAATTCTTTTTCAAGAATTAATGACATCTAAAACTGAAGATTTCTCATAATATAATAAAACAATTTATGGAAAAATCCCTAATATCATTACAAATATGTCGCGCAATTAGGGATACGTTCGCGTACCCTGATTATATTTTTAAAAGCTAAATTCGGATTATGCGTACGCGCAATTTCGAACGAATATTTAATAAAAAGGATTTTTACAAAGGCGTTAAATCAATTTCATAAAAAACCGAGATGTACAGTTCACTATTCAGAAAAACAAATATTCTTGATTCGACACAATTTCGAAAAATGATTGCTCAGTAAATATATTATCAAAAGTTATTGCGTACACGTACGCGTGACACAATTCCGTATTTTTTTTAATTTATAACACGAATATACGTACGCGTAATTCGATTCAAAGAAGGGTTCTTAACCACAATAAGTAAAAGCGGTAGAAAAATCATGTAACAAAAAGTATTTAATAAAAATCAAGATAATTAAGCCAATAATAAAAACAGTTAAGCGACCGTGCTAGAACCACAGAATTCGGAAATGCCTAACACCTTCTTCCGAATTAACAGAATTCCTTACTCAGGATTTCTGGTTCGCAGAATAATAAACAGAGTCATATTCTCCTCGATTCAGGGATTATAATTGGTGACTTGGGACGCCTTAAAATTCCCAGGTGGCGACTCTAAAACAAATAAACAAATCCCTTTTCGACTGTCCTTCAATTGGAGAAAACTCCCCACGCGCCCCGCGGGCGGGGCGGAAAAAGGAGGTGCAACAGCTCTGGCGACTCTGCTGGGGAAACTAGTTGTTACTATGACCCAGAACCATTGGTTCAGGGTTTAAAGAATTCGAGCTTAAAATATCTGTTTTTATTGGCTTTATTTACTATATAATTATCAACTGTTTATATGCTAATATGCTAAATGTTTTTTACCGCTTTAATATTATTTGAATTGTGAATATATACAACTGCTACGAAACCCCCTTCTTTCTGAGTCTTCTGAATTTATGGTGTACACGTGCGCGTGACCCACCTTTCTGTTAAAGTCATACCAAATAAGACGGAGTTGGGACAAGTAACTAGGCCGGGCAGACTTTCGTGCTCCCGGTACATTACTCCCGCTTCGGCTCAAACTGTTCGTTTGGGTAAGCCAGGTTTAGAACAATCAACCTAAGGTTTTACACTTAGAATAACTCAGCCGTGTACCGGATCCCTAGTAGGAACGAATATTTACATCATATGCATTTGGCCTTGGAGACTCAACACAGGGGTTGGGTCTGTCTAGGACAGGTGAACCCAAAATTAAAAGACCATCATGATGCATCCTACTTGTTATTTGTCCATTTATTCGCCTCGAACATGCTTGTTGACCAGCTTAAATAAAAGCTTGGTAAGAAGAAAGGAATAAAATGGGTTGCTTTAAAAATTTCGAAAAAATATAGTTTTAAATTTTGAAATAAAGATATTTAATAAATAAAAGAAAAAATTTCGAAAATGATTTTTAGTATAAATTTTTCCAAAATAAATTTTGACTTTATTAAAATTAAATTTCAGATACAAAATGAGCACTACACAAAGCCCCTCATCCACAAGTACGGAGGAATTTCTATGTCAGCTTCAAATGTGGTGGTATGATTTAGGCGAGGACGGTCAAAGATGGGTCGTCAAACATTTGGGAAATCTCACGGACATTATGAAAGTTGAGCCTCGGGATGATCTGATTAAGGCATTAGTAACTTTTTGGGATCCTGTTCACAATGTTTTTCGTTTCTCTGACTTCGAGCTTACTCCTACATTAGAGGAGATAGCTGGCTATGTTGGTTTTGACGGAAGTTTAAGAAATCAAAGCTTGATATTCACAAAGGCTCCTTCAATACATCGATTCTTCGGTCTTCTGAACATCAGCAGTCAAATCAGGAAAAGCAATGTCCTCAATGGATGTTGTTCCTTCAATTTTTTGTATTCCAGGTTTGGAAAGTCAGATGGGTTCGAAATTCATGAGAAAGGCCTTACTAATAAGCAAAACAAAGACACTTGGCAGATGCACCGTCGATTTGCTTTCATGGTGGCTTTTCTAGGAGTCATGGTCTTCCCAAATAAAGAGCGAACAATTGATATTCGCACCGCAAAAGTTGTGCAAATCCTCACCACTAAAGAAAATCACACCCTTGTCCCCATCATTCTATCAGATATTTATCGGGCTTTGACTTTATGCAAATCAGGAGCGAAAGTTTTCGAAGGATGCAAAATTTTGTTGCAAATGTGGGTGATTGAACATCTCCAACAACAGCCCAAGATCATACAGTATGGGTCGAACAAAGCTAATTGCATCGAGAGCTATGAGGAAAGAACAAAAGATTATCAAGCTCCAGAAGGGATAAAAGCATGGGTATCTCATCTAAAGGCTTTAACTGCAAATCAAATTGAATGGACTCTGGGATGGCTTCCGATGAGAGAAGTAATACATATGTCAACCTCAAATAGTTATCTACTACTATTGGGATTGAGAAGCATTCAGCCGTATGCACCACTAAGAGTTTTAAGTCAACTAGGGAGATATCAAATAGTTCCTGATGAGGAAGATTTGAGTATGCAAGTAATCGAATTACACCCAGAAGCCACTATTCCCGAAGCTTTACTTCAGCAAATGTGGAATGGATGCCGATACTTGAAAAGTGATACTCAAGTCCTAGACACTACCAAGGGTGAGATAAATCCTGGATATGCAAGGTGGTTCGAAAAGCGGTCTCGCGTGGATGATGTACCAGAACCTGAGCTAAAAAGGCCAACAAAAAGACCCCATGTTCAAAACTTCAGTGATAAAATCCAAGAGCGGTTGATCTGGGGAGAAAAAGAAAAAGGGTACAAAGCCACTATCCATGCCCTAAAAGAAAATCTAAGAAGCCTCAGTTTGGAGAAAGATTTGCAAGAACAAGAAGCCAAAGGCGAGAAAAAGAGTCTAGCTTGTGAGAATGAAAATCTTCATGCTCGGCTCCAAAAAATGAAAAGAGTCTCTGAAACGCCAAAGAGGAGCTGGAAGGATCAAAAAACCATCACCAATCTCTTCGAAAAAATGCAAGATTATGATTCCATGCTTGCGGAAAACGAGAGGGCATTGAGCAAAGCAAAAGAAAGGATCCAACAATTAAACGAAGAAGCCAGATCTAACAAGGAACGCCAAGATAGGCAATCCGAAAAAGACAAGGCTCAATTCAAGAAGGAAAAAGACTATTGGATGCGATCAGAAGACCAGTTTCGTGCACAACTAGAAGAGGCAAGAAGATGCAACAGAGAATATCAACAAGCAGACCTCGACAGGGAAAAATCGCAAGCAAGATTAGAGCAGGCCAGACTCCGAGCTCTGTTAGAATCAGCTTTAGATCGTGAAAACCGTGTCAGAGACATAGCCACCACTCGTCAGTAGAAATTGCAAGACCAAGACCAACGCCTCCAAGGTTTCAGGGCACAAATCCACGACCTGGCAGTCTTCACATCTCAAAGTTATGTAAACTGCCAAGGAATGGATTATGAAAGGTTTACAGAGCATGCGCCCACTTTTGCTCGTCATCTAGCAATGGAGTTGGAAAGGATGTATCGTACGCTGGGAGGCCATCCAGGTCAAGCCCCACATTGAGCAGATAATCCAATATTAGAGAACAAAAGTGGAAAGTGGGGCATGTTGTGAGATGTTATGAATTGTATCTTTTATTTTTGATTTAAGTGTGTGAATTTCAAAGCTATTTTCTTAAAATTTTCAAATGTAATTCCATCTTTGTGTAATGAATAAAAATAATTGCCTTTGGTCCGAACTACGCAAGGTCTGATACGTAGGCAATCTCTATAAGATTTGACCACCACAATAAAATATATATAATAAAATGAAATAAAATAAAAGTGAGTAAAATTTTCAAGAAAGTTGGGACGACACAAGCAACCGAGCGAATGCATAATAGAAAGGGATTATTTGTCTAGGAGCATTGAATCTCAACGTGTGATTATATATGTGTTAAACTCTCAAAACTAACAAGTTTGTTCATTTCCAGAATTCAGAATTCAAGCAGTTAGTTTCTCTAAAGAGTATACTGGCATATTATCGCTATCACACAAGATCAAAAGGACCAATACCCGAAAGTATGTCTATCCCAGATGTTGACACAGGTATGGAGATAGAAGAGATGGATGTCGGGAAAATGAAAGAAGAGATGTTTAAGCTCAAGCAGCAAATGGCTGAAATGTACCAAGCTTGGTCTACAGGACAGTTACCCCCATCTTACCCAAATAACCCCGCTCCATCAAAGATCCAAACTCAAGATAATATCACCACTGAATTATCCCCAAGTTTCCCCATTTATCAGCACTACCGAGGCACCACCTCTCAGACACCACAGTCTCCACCTAAACCAGTTCCGTACCTTCCTCCACCTATGACTCCTGTTTTCGTAGCACCTTCCCCTGCTACATTTCACAAATCTCCTAGTGAGCCTACATTTCAGGCCCAAGACAACCAATATTACCCCCGGAGCCCACCTTCAAAGCCTCCGAAATCAATTCACCTGCTCCTCGGTTTGATCTCCCAACCGAAATTGACAAGCCAGCCAAAAATGCTGAACAAGAAGAGATGTTCAGGAAGGTCAAAAGTCTAGAACAATCGTTCCGAGACATGCGGGGATTAGGTGGGCAAGTCAGTGTAGCATACAAAGATTTATGCTTATTCCCTAATGTACAATTGCCATTCGGCTTCAAGATGCCCAAATTTGACCTATACAGCGGGCACGACGACCCAGTAGCCCACTTAAGGGGTTTCTGTAGCAAGATGCGAGGAGCTGGGGGAAAGGATGAATTATTGATGGCGTACTTCAGTCAAAGTCTAAGCGGATCAGCTTTGGAGTGGTATACACGCCAGGACCATGGAAGATGGTACACCTGGGATGACCTGGCACAGGCATTCGCATACCATTTCCAATACAATCTGGAAATCATCCCAGATCGATTATCTTTGACCAAATTTGAGAAGAAACACAATGAGAGTTTCAGAGAGTATGGTTTTCGGTGGAGAGAACAGGAAGCAAGAGTGGATCCTCCTATGAAGGAGAGCGAAATGGTAGATTACTTCCTCCAAGCTTTGGAACCAACTTACTATGCCCATTTGGTTTCAGCGGTAGGGAAATCATTCAACGAAGTAGTGAAGATGGGAGGTATGGTGGAAGAAGGCCTCAAGACAAATAAAATCATGAGCTATTCAGCAATTAAGGCAACTACTCAAGCTATTCAAGGCGGGGTAGGAGGAATCGGAAGAAAGAAAAGGGAGGAAGCAGCCGTAGTTGATTCAGGAATTTGGCCGGGACCCAGGGGTTCACCGCTTTACTATAATCAGCAACGACCTCGCCAATCAGCTTACCACCATGATTCATCCCAACACTACTATCACCCTTCAGAGCCTCATTTTGCCATTAACCATGCTCAAGCATACAATCAGCCACCTGTTCACACCAATTGGCGTGCTCCTGTCACACCAAATACTTACCCACGAGCCTATCCCGGACCAGGTTTCAGGCCTAGGCCAGCATTCAGGGGAGAAAGGGAACAGAAAAAGAAAACTTACACTCCATTGGGAGAGTCTTACACTAGTCTGTTCCACAGGTTGAGACAGCTAGACATGCTGAGACCAATACAATCCAAATTACCCAATCCTCCACCAAAGAATCTGAATTACACCATTAGCTGTGAATATTGCTCCGGTGCACCAGGCCATGATACGGAGAAATGTTGGCATTTGAAAAATGCAATACAAGAGCTGATTGATACTAACAAAATCGAGGTTCAAACCCCCGAAGCTCCAAATATCAATAGAAATCCAATGCCAGCCCATCAAGAGGCTAACATGATAGAAATCATACAAGGTGATGGGGAGACAAAGAAGTCGTCACAAACTGTCATGATGATCAAGTCTCATGAAACCAAGCCAGATAAGCAGTTAACAGAAGAGAAGCCGGTATCTAAGAAGAACAGAAATGGTGATGGACCATCTATGATAATCGAGGAGGCATCATCGAGCAAAGTTGCCGCAAAACAAGAAAGGCCGAAAGTGGTAGTACCAGGGGTTGCTAACAAACCCATTATATTTGTGGAAGGAGCCCGTACAGATCGGGTTATTATTGCACCTGTAATCCAGCTGCCGATCATCAACAACAAGGCCATCCCATGGAACTATGAACGGGTGACTGTAATGTACAAGGGCAAAGAAATCAAGGAAGAAGTGTGTGAGGTGCAAGGTTTGACACGTTCGGGAAGATGTTTTACTCCCGAAGAGTTGAGAAAAACTAAAAACAATCCAATGCCAACAAAGAAAGCTGTGACGGAAGAAGAGGCGGAGGAGTTTTTAAGAAAAATGAAACTACATGATTATTCTGTTGTGGATCAATTAAAGAAGACCCCCGCTCAAATTTCATTGTTGTCATTACTAATCCATTCAGAGGAACACCGTCTGGCGTTGATGAAAATCCTGAATGAAGCTCATGTTCCTGAAAAGATCTCTGTAAATCATTTGGGCAAAATAGCCAACAGAATCTTTGAGACAAACAGAATTACATTTGCTGATGATGAATTACCTGTGGAAGGTACCGAGCACAACAAAGCTCTTTACCTCACCGTGAAATGTGAAAACTCCGTAGTAACCCGGGTATTGGTTGACAATGGGTCCAGTGCAAACATATGCCCTCTCTCCACTTTAAACAAATTAAAAATCAAAGAGGAAATGATCCAGAAGAATAGTATCTGCGTACGAGGATTTGACGGTGGAAGCAGAGATTCATTTGGCGACATAGTGTTGGAACTAACTATAGGGCCAGTGGAATTCACAATGGAATTCCAAGTGCTGGACATATCTGTTTCTTACAACTTGTTATTGGGTCGACCATGGATCCATGCTGCTAAAGCAGTCCCGTCAACACTACACCAGGCTGTCAAGTTTGAATGGGATCATCAAGAAGTAGTCGTGTATGGAGAAGAAAGTTTAAATGCTCACAGCAGTACCATTGTACCGGTCGAGGGAACAGAAAATGACCAGGGACGTTGGGTATACCAAGTGTCCGACACAGTGTCAGTAGAGAAAATTCCAGAAGGGAAATACCTTCCGAATCCAAGGATATCCTCTGCATCAGTCATGGTAGCTTATGAAATGTTAAAGAATGGCTTTATACCCGGCAAAGGTCTGGGCTTATCTCTACAAGGAATTGTACAACCAGTATCTCTCCCCGAGAACTGGGGAACATTCGGTTTAGGGTTCACACCCACCGCCAACGACGTAATAAGGGCCAGGAAGTTGAAACACCAAGCATGGGTTCTTCCAAAACCAGTACCACATCTGTCAAAGTCTTTTGTCAAGACCGACGCTAAAAATCACCCGATAACAACAATTCCTAAATCCCGGGTCAATCCTGAGAAGGAATTAATTGAAAGATTCGAGAAATTATTTAGTGATGTGAATATGTTGGAAAGTGGAGAAGGGTGTAGCAACGCAGAAGTTCAATTCGTTGGGCCAGAAACAAAGCTCAATAATTGGAAAGCCACTCCTCTCCCAATTCGAAAGGAGTCTTGGTAGTTTATTTTGATTTTCTTTCAGTTTGTTTGGGTTATTTCAAGGTTGTAATCCCAAAGTTTACCTTACAGTTGGTTTGAAGTGTGCAAAACCTTGTTATCTTTCATCATCCAATAAAAAGCAGTTTCCTTTTTTATCATTCCTAATAGTTTTCTTTTCTTTTTCTTCTTTTCTGTACAGTTCCTTTTACGCTGGCTCTAGTGATATGGCATGCATGAGGAATCCTCAGCCCAGTCTTAAAAATCAATCTGGTTCCGAAATATTAATTCAAGAAATATATTGTGATTATGAATCAGAATATGATGAAGATGAGGTTTTTGAAGAGATTAGTAAAGAGTTAATTTACTTTGAGGAAAAAATCAAACCTAACTTGAGTGATACCGAGGACATCAATATAGGGGGCACGAGTAATATCCGTGAAACTAAAATAAGTGTCCATCTCGAACCAAAGATCCGAGAAGAGTTAATTAAAGCACTCATAGAATTCAAAGATGTTTTTACATGGTCGTATGACGACATGCCGGGCTTGAGCACTGATTTAGTGGTCCAAAAATTGCCCACCGATCCAACGGTGCCTCCTGTCAAGCAGAGGCTGAGAAAATTCAAGCCTGATATGAGTATGAGAATTAAGGAAGAAATCACCAAACAATTGGAAGCAAAGGTCATTCGAGTTACTCGATATCCTGTTTGGCTGGCTAATGTCGTTCCTGTGCCAAAGAAAGATGGCAAAATTAGAGTATGCGTCGACTATCGCAATCTCAACAAAGCAAGTCCAAAGGATAATTTCCCATTACCCAATATACATATTTTGATCGACAATTGTGCCAAGCATGATATAGGGTCTTTCGTGGATTGTTATGCCGGGTATCATCAAATTCTAATGGATGAAGAAGATGCAGAAAAGACGGCATTCATCACACCATGGGGAACTTATTGCTACCGGGTAATGCCATTCGATTTAAAGAACGCCGGAGCAACCTATATGAGAGCAATGACCACAGTGTTTCATGATATGATACATAAGGAGATTGAGGTATACGTGGACGATGTGATCATAAAATCAAAGCATCAGGCTGACCACGTTGGGGATTTGAGGAAGTTCTTCTTAAGACTTCGCAGGTACAACCTCAAGCTTAACCCTGTCAAGTGTGCATTTGGAGTTCCATCCGGAAAGTTGCTGGGATTCATAGTCAGTCGACGAGGCATTGAGCTAGATCCGTCAAAGATCAAAGCCATCCAAGAACTGCCACCCCCAAGAAACAAAACCGAAGTAATGAGTTTGTTGGGAAGGTTAAATTATATCAGCAGGTTTATTGCTCAGCTCACAACAACCTGTGAGCCAATTTTCAAATTGTTAAAAAAGGATGCTACAGTCAAATGGACCGATGAGTGTCAAGAAGCGTTCGACAAAATAAAAGGGTACTTGTCAAACCCACCCGTATTGGTCCCGCCAGAGCCAGGAAGACCTTTGATTCTTTACTTAATGATTTTGGAAAATTCATTTGGTTGTGTATTGGGGCAGCATGACCTCACTGGCAGAAAAGAACAGGCCATCTACTACCTTAGCAAGAAGTTCACAGCTTATGAGGTTAAGTATACTCATCTGGAAAAGACATGTTGCGCCCTAACATGGGTAGCTCAAAAATTGAAACACTATTTATCATCCTACACTACTTACCTCATTTCTCGGTTGGATCCATTGAAATACATTTTTCAAAAGCCTATGCCAACGGGAAGACTTGCAAAGTGGCAGATATTGCTCACGGAATTCGACATCATCTATGTGACTCGAACTGCAATGAAGGCTCAAGCACTGGCCGATCATTTAGCCGAAAACCCGGTCGATGAGGAATATGAGCCGTTGAAGACTTATTTTCCTGATGAGGAAACAATGCATATCGACGAGGTGGAACAAATTGAAAAACCTGGCTGGAAACTTTTCTTTGATGGAGCCGCCAACATGAAAGGAGTCGGAATAGGAGCTGTAATCATTTCTGGAACAGGGCATCACTATCCTGTTACGGCTCAATTGCGATTTTATTGCACCAATAATATGGCTGAATACGAAGCTTGCATTTTGGGGTTAAGGCTAGCTGCAGACATGGGTATCCGAGAAATCTTAGTCATGGGAGATTCGGATCTTTTGGTACATCAAATTCAGGGAGAATGGGAGACCCGAGACTTAAAGCTCATCCCGTACCGGCAATGTCTACATGATCTTTGTCAGCGGTTTCAATCAGTGGAATTCCAACATATTCCAAGAATCCATAATGAGGTTGCCGATGCATTGGCTACCCTAGCCTCAATGTTACACCATCCGGACAAAGCTTATGTAGATCCAATACATATTCAAGTCCACGATCAGCACGCTTATTGCAATATGGTTGAAGAAGAATTTGATGGTGAACCATGGTTCCACGACATCAAGGAGTATATCAGAATGGGGATATATCCCGCACAAGCCACAGGAGATCAAAAGAGGACCATTAGGCGATTAGCAAATGGATTCTTCTTAAGCGGAGGAGTTTTGTATAAAAGAACACCAGATCTTGGATTATTAAGATGCATAGATGCCAGACAAGCTACAACTGTCATGTCTGAAGTACATTCAGGAGTTTGCGGACCCCACATGAGTGGATATGTGTTGGCAAAGAAAATCCTCCGAGCTGGTTACTACTGGCTTACCATGGAGAGAGATTGTATCAGTTTTGTACGCAAGTGTCATCAATGCCAAATACACGGAGATTTGATTCATTCTCCACCATCCGAGTTGCACACAATGTCGGTACCATGGCTTTTCGTTGCTTGGGGCATGGATGTAGTTGGCCCAATTGAGCCGGCAGCATCCAATGGACACAGATTCATTCTGGTAGCTATCGATTATTTTACCAAATGGGTTGAGGCCAAGACATTCAAATCAGTAACCAAGAAAGCTGTGGTCGATTTTGTCCACTCAAATATCATATGTCGATTCGGAATCCCGAAGGTGATCATCACAGATAATGGTGCTAATCTCAACAACAACTTAATGAAAGAAGTATGTCAACAGTTTAAGATTACGCATCGTAACTCTACCCCATATCGGCCCAAGGCAAATGGAGCAGTAGAAGCAGCCAACAAAAACATAAAGAAGATACTTCGGAAAATGGTAGAAGGTTCAAAACAATGGCATGAAAAATTACCATTTGCATTATTGGGATACCGCACTACTGTTCGCACTTCAGTAGGAGCAACTCCTTATTTGTTGGTATACGGCACTGAAGCAGTAATTCCTGCAGAAATTGAGATTCCTTCCCTTCGGATCATCGCCGAAGCAAAGATTGATGATGATGAATGGGTCAAAACCCGTCTGGAACAGTTAAACTTGATTGATGAAAAACGATTAACCGCAGTATGCCATGGTCAATTATATCAAAGAATAATAGAAAGAGCATACAACAAAAAGGTACGTCCTTGGAAATTTGAAGTAGGACAGCATGTGCTGAAACGTATTCTTCCACATCAAGTTGAAGCAAAGGGCAAATTTGCCCCGAATTGGCAAGGACCATTCATTGTGACCAGAGTATTATCAAATGGTGCACTATGCTTAACAGACATTGAAGGCAAATGCATAGATATGGCGATCAATTCTGACGCAGTAAAGAGATATTATGCATAACTTTTTGAGTGTTTATATTTAGCATTATTTCGAAGATTGGAATGACAAAGGCAATTTATTCTGCTATCCAAACACTATACCATTTTCTTCCCCTTTGAGCCATACTTGTTTCTTTCCTACCCTCTCTTGGAATCAATAAAAATCAAGTATTATTAATCATCATTATCATAGGGTGAACTACGTTTGACCTGATTCCTCAAAGAAGGATACGTAGGCGCTTTACGGCTCGGTCATAGGGTGCACAATATACATAAAATGTGCACAAAAAGAAACATCAAGCAACCCCAATCAAGGAACTGGGGCAAGAATTGTATTGAAAACAAGAAAAGACTCCAAGAGTCGTAATTTTAAACACATACCAAAATTGTTTAGCTTTTCCATTCCTAACCCTATACCAGAAAGACCTTTCGACCAATCTTAGAAAAATGCTAAGTCAAGCAAATAAAGATGGTTCATAACATTCTGGTACAAACAAGAAAAGAAAGTAAAAACAAGAGAGTCTTATAGGTGAAAACCCAAACGGGCACCATAAGGCGACGGAAGTTGAGAGAAAAGTAAAATGAGAGAGTCTTATTGGTGAAAACCTTTGTAGGCACCATAAGGCGAAAAGAGAGTAAGAAATGAATAAATGAGGAAGGTTTATTGGTGAAAACTCTTTGAGTCCAACAGGTCTGTGTAATGAAAAATGAAGTTGAGTTATGAAAATTTTGGCAAAAATAGAAATGAGACAATTGAAAGGAGATTGATTAAAAGACTGGGTTGATTAATCCGAAATGCATACCCTGATCATTGGTGCCAGTAACTCCAATCAGATAAGTTTTTATTCTTTCTCAAACAGTCATCCAAAATTGGATTTTTCTTTTTATAATTGTCGAAATCAACGTATTTCGTCACTAATAATCTTACTTTTCTAAAAAACTTTGAGATAAGTTTTATTCCAAACAAACAAGAAGGAATGTCAAGGTATGCTACCAAGATCCAAGGCTACAAAATACAACCACGAAAGGTGGGAGATAAAAGATATGGGTATAAGAAGGGTGAAATCAAAAGTGGATCAGCAAAGTCAGAAGGGACATATGATTACAGTTAAAAAGGTTTTGAAGGAAAACATACAGAGGGAAATCCTATAGTCGAGAATCAATTACAAAGACAAAACAGTCTTTTCAACCATTCTAAAGCAACAAAGAGAAACGAAGAGAAGCATCACCATCGGCAAGAATACCCCAGTCAACCACCCTGCTTTAAACTAACGAAGTTTTCTTTGATTTAAAGCAGGGGCAAATACAATATTTGTGTCAGGAAATACAGGATGAGAAAAGAATAAGTCAGGCGTCCACCTGGAGAATGAGGATGAGAAAAGAAGAAGTCAGGCGTCCACCTGGAGAATGAGGATGAGAAAAGAAGAAGTCAGGCGTCCACCTGGAGAATGAGGATGAGAAAAGAAGAAGTCAGGCGTCCACCTGGAGAATGAGGACAAAGAATTAAAGAAGTCAGGCGTCCACCGGGAGAATGAGGACAAAGAATCGAAGAAGTCAGGCGTCCACCTGGAGAATGAGGATGAGAAAAGAAGAAGTCAGGCGTCCACCTGGAGAATGAGGATGAGAAAAGAAGAAGTCAGGCGTCCACCTGGAGAATGAGGATGAGAAAAGAAGAAGTCAGGCGTCCACCTGGAGAATGAGGATGAGAAAAGAAGAAGTCAGGCGTCCACCTGGAGAATGAGGATGAGAAAAGAAGAAGTCAGGCGTCCACCTGGAGAATGAGGATGAGAAAAGAAGAAGTCAGGCGTCCACCTGGAGAATGAGGATGAGAAAAGAAGAAGTCAGGCGTCCACCTGGAGAATGAGGATGAGAAAAGAAGAAGTCAGGCGTCCACCTGGAGAATGAGGATGAGAAAAGAAGAAGTCAGGCGTCCACCTGGAGAATGAGAACAAAGAATTAAAGAAGTCAGGCGTCCACCTGGAGAATGAGGACAAAGAATCGAAGAAATCAGGCGTCCACCTGAAGAATGAGGACAAAGAATCGAAGAAATCAGGCGTCCACCTGGAGAATGAGGATGAGAAAAGAAGAAGTCAGGCGTCCACCTGGAGAATGAGGATGAGAAACGAAGAAGTCAGGCGTCCACCTGGAGAATGAGGATGAGAAAAGAAGAAGTCAGGCGTCCACCTAGAGAATGAGGATGAGAAAAGAAGAAGTCAGGCGTCCACCTGGAGAATGAGGATGAGAAAAGAAGAAGTCAGGCGTCCACCTGGAGAATGAGGATGAGAAAAGAAGAAGTCAGGCGTCCACCCGGAGAATGAGGATGAGAAAAGAAAAAGTCAGGCGTCCACCTGGAGAATGAGGATGAGAATTAAAGAAGTCAGGCGTCCACCTAGAGAATGAGGACAAAGAATTGAAGAAGTCAGGCGTCCACCTGGAGAATGAGGACAAAGAATTGAAGAAGTCAGGCGTCCACCTGGAGAATGAGGACAAATAATCGAAGAAATCAGGCGTCCACCTGGAGAATGAGGATGATAAAAGAAGAAGTCAGGCATCCACCTGAAGAATGAGGACAAAGAATTGAAGAAATCAGGCGTCCACCTGGAGAATGAGGATAAAGAAATTGAAGAAGTCAGGCGCCCACCTGGAGAATGAGGACGAAAATTGAATGAGTCAGGCGTCCACCTGGAGAGTGAGGATAAAGAAATTGAAGAAATCAGGCGTCCACCTGGAGAATGAGGACAAAGAATTGAAGAAATCAGGCGTCCACCTGGAGAATGAGGATAAAGAGAGAAAAGAAACAGTCAAGGCACCCACCTGAAGAACAAGGGAATGCAATTGAAGTGATGAAATCAAAAGCTCGCTCATATGAAAGGAGCACATTTAGAATCAATAAAGCAGGGGAGTCCAACAGAATCCCCAGCAAGAAAACAACAAGAGTCCCAAAAGAAAATACGGGACATAATGAAAAGAATACGGAACAAGCCAAATGCCCAAGAGTCACCAAGATATCAAGACAACAAGAAACGCAAGGGCATGATCTAGATAAGATTTTTACAATTCCTGTACCATAATCTAGTTTAATTTTTGTATTTCCTTTAAAGTAAGGTGTAATAAGGAGGTCAGCAAGCAGTAATAGCAGCACGAAGCAGCAGTAACATCATAGTCCCACGGTAGTCCCAGCTACCCAAAAAATTCCCGAACTACACTAACCTGATTCCTTTATAGCCAAGGATATGTAGGAAACCTTTGAAGCAGAGGTTCGGTCAAATCTTTCTAAAAAATGCTTCCCACGGAGTATTCGAACGGGCAAAAATCGCTCGTGTCCGCTCACTTTATCTTTGTACGAAAACTCTTCGAGTTTCCGCACAAAGAGGGGCAGCTGTGAGCACGTGATTTTTTCCTTACGAAAAACTACTCCAAAATAAATCAAAATAAATTTCTTTTACTGTGTAATTTCTGAATTTGCGTGATGTTAAATATTTGTTTATGTCCGTAAAATGTTTGCTTTGTTATAATTAAACAAAATTAAAATAAAATACATGTTTCATCTAGGATTTAAGTATGCATTTAATTAAGTTAATTTAAATAAAATCACAAAAAATATGCATTGGTTCTATGTTTCACTGTGTGACTGATGTTTTGTCTATGTGTTAAACAATTGTTATGAAGTAATTACTATTTTTATGTAAGGTTAAAAATTGTTTTATAATTCTTATTAGGATTTTTTTTAATTTAAATAAAATTAGAAAAGGAAATTGGACCTGGATTAAAATCCAGGCCCAAGTGAATTAATTCCCCCCACAGCCCAGTCCGAACAGCCCAAGTCTGACCCAGTCCCAAGCTAAGACCAAACGACGTCGTTTGGTCACCTCTCATCAAGGGCCGTTGGATTAAATTCAACCAACGGTCAAGATACACTACCCTTACCCGTAACCCGTTACCCGATCCATTAACCCGATTCAGTCCGACCCCAACTTTGAACCAAACGACGTCGTTTGATTTAATGAATTAATCTTGGCCATTCATCTTGCTTGATCCAACGGACGATACCAGTCCACCCCACCCCTATATAAATCCCAAGCCTCTACCCGGCCCCTAACTGAACACCCCCCCTCCTACACTGTTCATCATTGTCCCCCAAACCCCCACTCCTAACCCTAGCCGCCCTAGGATTCCACCGCCTGAAACCCGGCGGCATCAACGCCGCCGGTCACCAAAATAACACCCCAGAACCCCTTGAACCTCCTCTATCCAAATATGTTATCGGCTTGGTTCGAATCTCCCTGAAGGTTCTCGAATCTTCATTTGAAGATTCGAGCCAAGTTCAGATCTAGACCTAACAGTCCCAAATCGACACCACAGCTTCCCCTAGTCACCCTGAATATGGATCTATCGTTTGTTTGGTTCGAATCAGTTCGGAACTTCTCGAATCTTCTTTTGAAGATTCGGACCAAACAAGAACAAACTCAGATCTGTTTCAAATTAACACCAAATGACCCCTAGGCTACCCTCACCCTTGTATCATGTTTGGTTCCCTTCGAATCTGCCCTGAAATGTTCGGATTTAAGATCCAAGAACCTGAAACCCTAAAAAATACCAAACTTTTGGATTCCGTGCATATTAAATGAAGATTGAGGTTTAATCGACCTTAGTCGAAGTATTTTCAGTAGAAAATACTTCGACTAAGGTCAGTTTGATTTCAAACAAAGTCCAAATCCAAGTTGAGTTCGAGTCGGAATAAAATTGAAGATTCAAAGGTATTTTTTCTATTTATTTTTGTGTATTATACGTGTATTTTTGTGTTTGTTTTAGTCTGTGTAACTTTCCCATCTTTTATTGTCATACTGTATCCTACCCGTCTATTTGATTTGAAATGAGAACTGTTTCTGTTGGTTGTGATTGTTTACAATGTGTGTAATCGACTCGATTAAGTTCGTCGATTAGTTATATTACGAATTTTCATTTTCTGAAAATGTTGACTGAAACAGTCTGCTTCTATTGTTCAGACTAATTATTGACAAATCTTGTAAATAGTCAATTGATTAGTACTCGTCAATTAAATCAATGTTTGTTTGTGAATCAATGAATTCAAATGTATGCTGTATTGTTGTTTTCTAAACAGGACATTGTCAGTATATTGACAATGCTCCTGTATTTGTTTGCTTTTAATTCAGTTTTGAATTCCAGTTGAAATAATTCTGCATGTTCTGTATAATGTTAAAGTTGTTTTTATTCAGTATTCAGTTGAGAATTCCCTGTTTAAATTCAGTTTTTGTCAATCAGTTATTAGAATGTAATATACTGTCTCAAAGTCATAGGATTGGTTATAGCTGTAAATCAGAAGGATAGTTAAATCTATACAGATTGTAGAATCTGTTTTACAATGGGTTCTGATTTTTCAAGTAATAACAGTAGGTCAGGGGCATTTCTGGGAATGAAACAGTAAAAACAGGGTGTTAGTGCTAGTGTATTATAATGTAATGTTAATGGCTATATTTAAGTAATAAAAAGGGAACAAGGGATAATGGGGCTGCTGAAAATCATGTTAGGATCACATAAAGTATTAAAAAGAAGTTTCAATGGAAACTTTCTGGTTGTTAAAGGGGTAAAGGGTCCCTCCAATACTAATGAGTATAGAACCAGCCCTGTATAAATACAGGAGCTGGACAGACCTTAAGGGATCAGTTTTTAAGACCCTAGAGAATTTTTAGGAGAGTTTGGAAGGAATTTTAAGAGGGCAGTCTTTAAGAGTTTTAAGAGAAAAAGAGAGTGTGAAATTGGGAAAGCAAACAGATTTTAGGATCAGTTTTCAGAAGAGAGTTTTTAAGACAGAGAGAGAATTTTTTGAGGAGAGTTTTGAAGGAACAAGAGGGCAGTCACACACACACACAGATATACAGCAACAAAAACAGAAAAATCAGAAACAAGAAGTCCAAAACAGGTACATATCCTTTTAAATTCTATGTTGGAAAGAGATTCAATATGGCGAATAAACGAAGATTGAATTGAAATTCTATTTTTTTTTATTTGTCCAAGTTCATCAATTGAAATTTTATTTTTATTTTATGTTAGTTAATTAGTAGTGAATTCAATTTGATAGCTATGAGCTAATTGTCTTACTTTGAAAGTTCGTATAAAGATTTGTAATAACATTAGCTCATTATCTCATTAGTTTAATCATATTAAATTGTCGAAGTAGGGAATATGGTATGAATGTTGGTCATTATTTAAATTTTGTTGTTGGTTAAGTAAGAAATGATGTAGAAGTGCCAAAATAACTATAGTAGTGATATTTATTGTTACATTAGGTTAAGATGGTGATGTCGATAAAATAATAGATGTGTGTATAAAAGTGGGCGAAAGGCGATATGATGTAGCTTATTACAATACGTTATGAATACGATATACAGTTAAGTTACATGTAAGGTAATTTTATTAAATTAACTTGTATAATAATTCGGCCATTATAGCTCGATGTCTATCTACCTTCATAAAACAAATTAACCAAATAATTAGGCCTATTAGATTAAAAGCAAGCATATAAGAATGAAAAGAGATGTATAAGCATAAATTGTCACACTTCATATCAATGATAATTAGAAGTATAATTTGCGTTAAGTAAATAATGAAAAATTCTCGGAAAATATTTCCTTCCTTTATGAATCATTTATTTTCAGCTTCATATGCAATTTATTCTTTGGCATATATATATATATGTCATATTTGTTTAAAAATAATATTAATCATATTTTTATTTTGTTCTTTGAATTTGAATAGTCTTGGATAAACATGTTATATGTGGAAATTATAATCAATGGGCAACATTCAAAAATTGTGAATTCTTTTTCAAGAATTAATGACATCTAAAAATGAAGATTTCTCATAATATAATAAAACAATTTATGGAAAAATCCCTAATATCATTACAAATATGTCGCGCAATTAGGGATACGTTCGCGTACCCTGATTATATTTTTAAAAGCTAAATTCGGATTATGCGTACGCGCAATTTCGAACGAATATTTAATAAAAAGGATTTTTACAAAGGCGTTAAATCAATTTCATAAAAAACTGAGATGTACAGTTCACTATTCAGAAAAACAAATATTCTTGATTCGACTCAATTTCGAAAAATGATTGCTCAGTAAATATATTATCAAAAGTTATTGCGTACACGTACGCGTGACACAATTCCGTATTTTTTTTTAATTTATAACACGAATATACGTACGCGTAATTCGATTCAAAGAAGGGTTCTTAACCACAATAAGTAAAAGCGGTAGAAAAATCATGTAACAAAAAGTATTTAATAAAAATCAAGATAATTAAGCCAATAATAAAAATAGTTAAGCGACCGTGCTAGAACCACGGAATTCGGAAATGCCTAACACCTTCTTCCGAATTAACAGAATTCCTTACTCAGGATTTCTGGTTCGCAGAATAATAAACAGAGTCATATTCTCCTCGATTCAGGGATTATAATTGGTGACTTGGGACGCCTTAAAATTCCCAGGTGGCGACTCTAAAACAAATAAACAAATCCCTTTTCGACTGTCCTTCAATTGGAGAAAACTCCCCACGCGCCCCGCGGGCGGGGCGGAAAAAGGAGGTGCGACAGTTATTGGCCGCGCACCACAAAAGCCCATGACGGATCCTACCGCTGTGCCCTGGAACTACAACAAATCAGTGATGACTTACAAAGGCAAAGAAATATCGGGAAAAGTTCATGAAAATAACCCGGCAGAAAAGTATTTCAGTCTGGAAGAGGTAAACAATGCCACTAGAAAGCGCTTCCCATCTAAGAAGCCCGTAAGTGCCGAAGAAGCGGAGGCCTTCTTTCAAAAGATGAAAATGGCGGATTGTGAGGTGATCGACCAGCTTCGAAAATTTCCCGCACAAGTCTCCTTGTTATCTCTATTGATGAATCCACCGAACATCAAAAGGTATTGATCAAGACCCTTAACGAAACATATGTGCCTGTTGAGACTTCTGTAGAGCAGTTGGAGAGAATAGCCGAAAGATTTTTCACAATTAACTAGATCTCCTTCAGCAAGAATGACTTGCCCCCAGAAGGGTCCGCACATAACAAAGCCCTACACCTGACAGTCAAATGCGAAGGGTACTACGTGAAAAGGGTTATGTTAGACAGAGGCTCCGGGGTAGACATTTGCCCACTCTCAATTTTGCAGCATATGGAAATTGGTACCAAGAGAATCTGACCCAACAACGTCTGTGTACGTGCCTTCATGGTATCAAAAGGAATACAATTGGAGAGATTGATCTGATTCTGACCATCAGCCCAGTAGACTTTGAAGTAACCTTCCAGGTTCTGGACATGGACACGTCCTACAATATTTTCTTGGGAAGGTCGTAGATTCACGCAGTGGGGGTTGTGCCTTCTACTTTCCACAAGATGGTGAAGTTCGAACATGAGGATCAGGAGATTGTAGTTCATGGGGAAGATGAGCAATCGATTTATCGGGACCCATCAGTCCCATGTCTTGAAGCAAGAGAAGGAAGTGAGCACATAGTCTATTAGGCCTTTGAAATCGTGGTCGCTGATTAGTGCGAAGAAGGAAAACCTTGTCCTCAACCCTTCCTTTATAATGCATCAATCATGGTGGCTAAAGAAATGATCAGGCACGGCTACAAACCTGGGAAAAAGGCTTGGGAAATCGTTGCAGGGAATAGCTGAACCTATCACCCTGAACGCCAGTGAAAGGTTCTTTGGGGTAGGCTTCCGACCTACTCTAGTTGATGTAAGATGGGCAAATGATAGAAAGAATGATGGTTGGGTCTTGCCTCAGCCAGTGTCACATCTGTACAGAATATTTGTCAAGCCAAAATACAATGAAGAAAAGGAACATAAGGCCTTTGCGGCCGAAGCCATCGAAGAAATCTGTGGGGCCATTAGGAAGATATTGTATGAAGCCCACATGGTTCAACCAGGGGAAGGCACAAGCACTGCCGAGGTGCTGTATATGGGACCTAATGCCAAACTGCAGAATTGGAAGGCTACCCCATTCCCAATTAGGCGGGAGTTTTAGTAGACCTGTCCTGCCACTTTTTCTGCATCACGAGTTATTCCAGGGTGTAACTCGGATGTTTTCTTTAGTTTCCTGTCTTTTAATTTCCAATATAACCCTGTTATCTTCAAATTCAATGAAATGAAATCAATATTTCATCGTCCATTTCTCTTTATTCTTTCTGATTTGGTTATTTTTCTCTTTTATTTCTTCTTTCAGTTCTAATAATGCGGCTTTAAATAACATGACATATTTGTGGACTTCATGCCCAGATCCAAACACGCTATCTAACTGTGAAATAATGAACCAAGAACCGAAATATGATGAAGAAGAGGCTTTTAGGGAAATAAATCGGGAATTGGAACAGTTTGAGAATAAACTTAAGCCGAACTTGAATGATACTGAGCCGGTTAATTTCGGTAGTTCTGAAAAAGTCATGGAAACCAAGATAAGCATTCACACAGATGAGAAAACCCTAGATACATTGATCCAACTTTTGTTTGAGTTCAAAGATGTATTTGCTTGGTCATACGATGACATGCCAGGACTAAGTGTTGATTTGGTGGTTCATAAGTTGCCAACGTACCCCCATTATCCCCCTGTCCAGCAAAAGCAAAGAAAATTTAAAACTGATATCAGTGACAAGATTAAAGAAGAGGTCACAAAACAGTTGAAAGCGGGAGTGATCCGAGTGGTTCGATACACCACATGGTTAGCCAATGTAGTTCCAGTGCCAAAGAAGGACGAGAAAATTCGAGTGTGTGTGGATTACAGTGATTTAAACAAGGCAAATCCCAAAGATAACTTCCTTTTGCCGAACATCCACATCCTTGTTGATAACTGCACCAAACATGAGATACAGTTCTTCGTGGATTGTTACGCAGGATATCACCAGGTGTTGATGGATAAAGAAGATACAGAAAAGATGGCTTTTACCACACCTTGGGGTACATACTGTTACAGAGTCATTCCATTTGGTCTGAAGAACGCCGGGGCAATCTATATGAGAGCCATGACTGCCATTTTTCATGATGTGATGCACCAAGAGATAAAGGTGTATGTGGACGATGTAATCATCAAATCCAAAACTCAGGACAACCACGTTCGGGACTTGAGAAAAGTTTTTGAGTAGTTGTGCAAATATGATTTGAAGCTGGACCTAGCGAATTGTGCGTTTGGGGTACCATCCGACAAACTTTTGGGATTCATAGTCAGTTGGAGGGGCATCGAGTTGGACCCAACAAAGATAAAGTCTATTCGAGATTTGCCTTCTCCAAGAACCAAGAAAGATGTTATGAGTTTGTTGGGAAGATTGAACTACATTAGCTGATTCATTGCTCAGTTGACATCCACCTGTGAATCCATATTCAAATTGCTGAAGAAAGATTCGGTAATCAAATGGACAAATGAGTGCCAAGAGGCTTTTGATAAAATCGAAGAATATCTGTCAAATCCGCATGTATTAGTCCCACCTGAGCCAGGGAGGCTTCTGTTCTTGTATCTGACAGTCTTGGAAAATTCTTTCGGTTGTGTCCTCGGGCAACATGATGTGACCGGAAAGAAAGAGCAGGCCATTTACTATCTGAGCAAGAAGTTCACCAGTTATGAAGCCAAGTACACATTATTGGAGAGAACTTGTTGCGCTTTAACTTGGGTTGCTCAGAAGTTGAGGCATTATTTGCAAGCTTACACCACTTACCTCATAACCAGGTTGGATCCATTAAAATACATATTTCAGAAACCAATGCCCACTGGGAGATTAGCAAATTGGCAGATCTTGCTCACAGAGTTTGACATAGTCTATGTCACTCGCACGACAATGAAAGCCTAGGCGGTAGCAGATCATTTGGCAGAGAACCCGGTTGATGATGAATACCAACCTTTGAGTACTTACTTCTCAGATGAAGAGGTAAATTCAGTTGAGGCAACATCCGAAGACACCCATGCTTGGAAAATGTTCTTTGATGGCGCGGTGAATGCAAAAGGCATTGGAATTGGGGCAGTCTTGATCTCACCCACCAGCCAGCATATCCAGCCACAACCCAGCTTCAGTTTTTCTGCACAAACAATACCACCAAGTATGAAGCCTGCATTATGGGTATGACCATGGCAATCGACCAAGATGTCGAAGAATTGTTAATCATGGGAGACTCAGATTTAATTATCCGACAAGCTCAAGGAGAATGGGAAACCCGAGATGTCAAGATTATTCCTTATATACAACATGTGGAAGATCTTGCCAAGCGATTCTAGTCAATAGAATTCAGGTACATCCCTCGTTGTCACAATGAATTAGCTGATGCACTTGCTACTTTGGCCTCGATGCTGCCATACCCAGGCAATGCTCACATTGATCCTTTGGAAATCCAAATCCGGGAAAGGCACGGTTACTGCAATACGGTTGAGGTAGAACCAAATATTCAGCCATGGTATCATGACATCAAGAGATTTGTGAAAACTAAAGAATACCCTGAGCAAGCCAGTGGAGACCAAAAGAGAACCATTAGACGGCATACAAGTGGTTTCTTTTTGAGTGGTGATGTCTTGTACAAAAGGACCCCAGACCTCAACTTGTTAAGATGTGTTGACGCCGAAGAAGCTGGAAGAATCATGTACGAAGTGCACGTAGGAGTGTGCGGACCCAACATGAACGGGTATGTTTTGGCAAAGAAAATCCTTCAAGCGGGTTATTACTGGATGACCATGGAAAAAGACTGCTTCAGTTTTGTTCGAAAATGTCATCAGTGTCAGGTGCACGGGGATTTGATTCATGCACCACCCACAGAACTGCATCTCATGTCAGCACCTTGGTCATTCATCTCCTGGGGCATGTACGTTATTGGGCCAATCGAGCCAAAAGCCTCAAATGGGCATAGATTCATACTGGTCGCCATTGACTATTTTACTAAATGTGTTGAAGCAATCACTCTCAAAACCATCACCAAGAAAGTTATGGTAGATTTTGTGCACTCCAATCTTATCTGTCGTTTTGGTATCCCTGCAACTATTATCCCAAACAATGCTACAAACTTGAATAGTCATTTGATGGGGGAGATATGCGAACAATTCAAGATAATGCACCGGAATTCTACTCCCTATCGCCCTAAAGCCAATGGTGCCATCGAAGCAGCAAACAAGAACATCAAAAAGATTTTGAGAAAGATGATTCAAAGTTCCAGGCAGTGGCATGAAAAGTTGCCTTTTGCATTGTTGGGATATCGCACTACGGTGCGCACATCGATCGGAGCAACCCCGTATCTTTTGGTTTATGGCACTGAAGCCGTAATACTCGCGGAGGTCGAAATCCCTTCTCTCTGGATCATTGTGGAAGCTGAAATTGAAGACAGTGAGTGGGTCAAAACCTTCCTGGAGCAGTTAACCCTGATTGATGAGAAGCGAATGGCCGCAGTCTGCCACGGGCAGCTGTACCAACAAAGAATGGCCCGTGCTTACAACAAGAAAGTGCGGCCTAGAAATTTTGAAGTGGGGCAACTCGTTCTAAGGCGTATTCTTCCCCATCATCAGGAAGCAAAAGGGAAATTTGCTCCCAATTGGAAAGGCCCATACATCATCAGAAAGATATTGCCCAGAGGAGGATTGTACTTGGGAGATATCGGAAGAAATGATCCCGAGGTAGCTGTGAACGCAAATGCAGTCAAAAGGTACTATGTCTAGTCTTTCTGCAGCAATAGCACTATCCGATTAAGATGATGAAAGCTTTCATTCTCGCTACCCCAAACACTCCAATCCTTTTGCTAACCCTTTGAGCCGGTTACTTTTCTTTCATTAACCTCTTTGGAACTCGAAAAAAAAAGACAACAACAACAAAAGCAAAATGTTTTCCTGAACTACGTTCGACTTGATTCCGAAAGGATACGTAGACAACCTCTCTCTGGGGTTCAGTCACACCAAAATAAAAATTCAATTTCCCCCAAAAGTGAAACTGGGGCACATGTTATAATGGTTCGGCAACGAGCCCACCGGAACGGTTCCGAAGTTATAATTCCATCCAAATTCTCTTTACCCAAACCTTGTTCAAAGTCCTTTCGATCAATCAAGATGAGAGAAATAAAATGAGAGAGTCTTATTGGTGAAAACCTATGGGCACTGTAAGGCCATGGTGAGTAGAGAAATTGAAAATGAGAGAGTTTTGTTAGTGAAAACTCGTAAAAGAGCACTATAAGGCGATGGTAAGAAGAGAAATGAGAGAGGTCGATTAGGAAAACTCGCAAAAGGCGCCGTTGATCGAAAAGAAGAAACCCCTCACCACCATTGGTATTGAAAGAGTCCTAGCAAGGTTCCTCGGTTCTGAAACACGGGCCGCAATGGGTTTATGAGAAGTTGGGATAGTTGTGCGGATCGGGCATCCAATCCAAGAAGCATGTCATGTCTATTGAAGTTTGCATGCACCCTAGATAAGTTTGTCCTTCCTCCCCAAAAGGGACACTTCTCCTTAAACTCATTTTCTTGTCCTTTGTTTACTTTTCCTTGAATCTCTTTCGGTCTAACTCTGTTTCCGAAACTAATACAAAGAAAAGGTGGCAAGATTAGCTTTACAGGGTTCTGCCTGAAGCTAAAGAAAAGTACAAAGCCTCAGCGGGTGCATCAAGTCGATCCCGACTGGCCATGATGGTTGATGCTCTGAAATCAAAGTTATTAAAAAGGAAAAGAAAGCCGAAGGCAAAAGCCTAAAGGTGTAATAAAGTGAAAGGGTCGAAGCCCCACGTGGGTAAGCCGTCATGAAATTTTAAAGTTGAGTCACTCGGTTTGAAAGATAGAGCAATCTTCAGAAAACCACCAAGCAGCAGAGGTTCTCAACAAAGGTTCAGGCCGAGATCGAGGGATCGAGACAATCAAGGCCACAAAAACCAACCATCGTTTCAAACTAACAATTGTTCTTTGTTTGAAAAATTAAAACAGGTGCAATCCAAAGCAATCGTGCAAGAAGCAGGTGCAACCAAAAGGGAAAAGATGCGCAAGAGCTAGAAACAGCTTCGCAGCGATGATCAACCCAAAAAGGAAGTTTCCTCCAAATTCTTTCTTGCATTTTTACTAAAAAAAGGAAATGAAATGAAAAATAAATTGAACTGAAGAAAAAAAAGAGATAAGAAGAAAATTTAAAAAAATGATAGCTTAGGATTCCCAACCTCAATCTTTTACGCTCTTGCCAACATTAGGGATCCAATCCCTGAGTTGATATTTTAGACATAGGGTCTTCATTCCCTAGTCACCCTTTTTTGCCAACATTAGGGCTTCAATCCCTAAGTTGAGATTTTAGACATAGGGCCTCCATTCCCTAGTCATCTTTTTTCCAACAATAGGGCTCCAATCCCTAAGTTGAGATTTTAGACATAGGGCCTCCTTCCCTAGTCACCTTTTTGCCAACATTAGGGCTCCAATCCCTAAGTTGAGATTTTAGACATAGGATCCCCATTCCCTAGTCGCCTTTTGTCAACATTAGTGCTCCTATCCTTGAGTTGAGAATTTTAGACATAGGGCCTCCATTCCCTAGTCGCCTTTTGCCAACATTAGGGCTCCAATCCCTAAGTTGAGAATTTTTAGACATAAGGCCTCCATTCCCTAGTCGCCTTTTGCCAACATTAGGGCTCCAATCCCTAAGTTGAGAATTTTTAGACATAGGGCCTCCATTCCCTAGTCGCCTTTTGCCAACATTAGGGCTCCAATCCCTAAGTTGAGATTTTAGACATAGGATCCCCATTCCCCAGTCACCTTTTGCTAACATTAGGGCTTCAACCTCTAAGTTGAGATTTTTAGACATAGGGCCTCCATTCCCTAGTCGCCTTTTGCCAACATTAGGGCTCCAATCCCTAAGTTGAGAATTTTTAGACATAGGGCCTCCATTCCCTAGTCGCCTTTTGCCAACATTAGGGTTCCAATCCCTAAGTTGAGATTTTAGACATAGGATCCCCATTCCCCAGTCACCTTTTGCTAACATTAGGGCTCCAACCCCTAAGTTGAGATTTTTAGACATAGGGCCTCCATTCCCTAGTCGCCTTTTGCTAACATTAGGGCTCCAATCCCTGAGTTGAGATTTTTAGACATAGGGCCTCCATTCCCTAGTCGCCTTTAGCCAATATTAGGGCTCCAATCCCTAAGTTGAGATTTTAGGCATAGGGTCCCCATTCCCTAGTTGCCTTTTGCCAACATTAGGGCTCCGACCCCTAAGTTGAGATTTTTAGACATAGGGCCTCCATTCCCTAGTCGCCTTTTTGCCAACATTAGGGCTCCAATCCTTGAGTTGAGATTTTCAGACATAGGGCCTCCATTCCCTAGTCACCTTTTGCCAACATTAGGGCTCCAATCCCTAAGTCGAGATTTTTAGACATAGGGTCCCCATTCCCTAGTAGCCTTTTTACTAACATTAGGGATTCAATCCCTAAGTTGAGATTTTTTTATATAGGGCTCTATTCCCTAATCTCTTCCTCCTGACGGCACACAATCCTTACGTTATCGCTTTCCAAAAAAAAGTTAATTACAAATAACTCACGAAATTTTCCTAGTATAAACTGGTGCAGAAAATTTCGTTCGTCTGTTTGTTTTGGTGTCTGAGAAGGTTTTACCTCGAGGCACGGGGTTTGAGATGACCAAAAGAATAAGTTTCAATCAAGAACAAAGAAAAGAAGAAAAAGAACAAAAACCAAAGAAGTGAACTCAAAGGTTGAAACGGAGAAGGATGCGGACTGCTCAAGATATGATTGAAGTCATAGGCCTTGCATGCCCCTCCTTGATCCAGAGCTGAACAAAGAACCAGTACCTACAGCTGACAAGCATCAAGATTCAGATCGGAGTCCACAGCGAAAATCAGCCAAGACTCAAGATCAAACTTTGAAAGATTTATATATAGGAATTTTGTAACTCGTAGTTGATAGGCTTAGATAGTTTAGATTTTTACTTTCCATTTTGGTGTAATAAAGAGTTTAGCAAGTAGTAGTAGCAGCAACAACAATGAGATCACAGCTTCCCGGTAGTCCCAGCTACCAAAACTTCCAGAACTACACTGACCTGATTCCTTTATAGCCAAGGATATGTAGGCAACCTTTGAAGCAAGGTTCAGTCAGATTATTTTCAAAAAGACTTCTCATGGAGTGTCAAACGGGCAAAAATATCTCATAATTGCGCATTTTATCTTTGCCCGAAAACCCTTCGTGTCTCCGAGCAAAGAGGGACAGCTGTGGGCACGTGATTTTTTCCTCGCATGAATTATTCCTACAAAATTCCCAGAATTATGATTTTTCTTTTAATTATTTGATTTTAGGAATTATTGCATGATTTTGTGTTTGTTTACATTTTTGTGTGCATGCTTAATTTATTTAATGCATAAAAATATAAAATATGTTGCATTTGCATTTAGGGTCCTATGTTATATTTTTAGGCAAATTAGTTAATTAATGTTACAAAAAATGAAATAAAACAACAAAAATAGTTCATTTTTGCATTTTTACTCTTTAATTTTTGAATTGTTATAGTTTTTTCTTAATTTAGGACTTAATTAATTTTTAAAAATACTATGAAGGATAATTAGCTTATTTTTGTAAATTAATTTAGTTTTAAGATTTAATTTTGGTTTTATTTTAATTTGAAAAAGAAAAGGAAAATTGGGAAATAAAAAAGAAAAGAAAAGAAAATAAGCAAGGCTGTTTTCTTTGGGCCAAATTGCCAAGCCCCAAACCCTTGCACCCGTCCAAACCCCCAAAAATTGGCCCAGAACCAGTACATAACCCAGCTGCCATTTCCCTTTAAACCAAAACGACCCCGTTTAGGTCAAACGTAATCAGGGTCGTCGAGGTTTCTCAATCAAACGGCTGAAAACTCGGGAGCCTTTGGTATAAGACTGTCCGAAGGTGCCCCCCTTGTCTCTCATCTTCCCTAGTCCAGAGACAGCTTCACTAAACCCTAATAGTCGCCACCCTTTTCCACCGTCCTCCGGTGGCGGCACCACCTCTTTTCACCCCCAAAATCACACCCCTGAATCTCTTCCACCTCCTAATCCCAAATCCCCAATCCATTCAACTCGAATCCCTTAGGAACTCCTCGGATTTTAGATTAAAATTTGAAACCCTAGCGCCGCCCAACTTCCTCTGGTGGTGGCGCCACCACCAACCACCACCAAATTTACACCATATGACCTCTTCACCCCCTCTTTCCAAATCCATAGTCCTTTTCCTTCGAATCCCCCCTGAACTACTCAAATATTGAATCAAAGAGTTGAGCCCTAAAAGCCTAAGATCGAAACTACACATGCAAGGTCAATGGTCCAGTCTTATGAGTTTTTAGTGCCAATTTTATCGTGAAATAATGTTATTCACTTGTTCTTGACAAAGAACAGATGATTTACATTATCTCGTGGTTTAAATCGGAAGGACAGTCAAGTTCGAGCCTGAATCGGTAAGTTTTCTTCATCTTTTTTGTCTGTTTTCGTTGTTTCACCATTTGTTACCCTTCTCTTTCTTCTACTTTTCTTCAATTAGTTTCTTCTGATGAATTTGGGAGGATTTTAATTTCTAAATCTAGGTTTTCTTTTTTTTTCTTTCATTGGTTGTTTAATATTCATGTTGTTCCGTTGCTTTCCAGTGTTCTCTTTTGATTGTGTTTGGTTTACTTATTTGCAATGTTTGGTTTTATTTAAGTCATGTTAAGCTTCGAATTTTCGTCTAGTGCTCATGTTTAATTTGAATCACTTTTTTCCCCCTTGTTCTGGTTTCATTTCGAATCCGTTTAGTTTGTAACCCCTTTTTGGTTTGAATTTTTGTGGGCTTATGATGGATTGGATTTGGTTGCTGTTGAATCAAAAGACCAGAGAAAAATGCGGTTCATTCTAGTTGGAAAGCGCAGGTTTGGGACTGGACCTTGGGTCAATTCGACCCATAATTCATTTGGTCCGGCAAGGTAATTTTCAGGGGTATGGGGGGTAACTTAGGTAGTTTACTCAGGGAATCTTTTAATAACAACCTTAGGAAGCTTCTTAGAAGCTGAAAAACAGACTTGCTTGGCAAACAAGTCAAAAAATAAGGAACTAAGCTGCAAAATTGAAAATTGAGAAAGGTCCAATGGGCAAAACTCATCCTATTTCTGCTGCCCTAGTAGCTTGCCTATAAAGGCATTGCTAAGAAGAGCTAGGATCAGATTTGGGTGGGAAGGGAGAAAAATCCAGAAAAAATCGGAAAAAAAAAACAGCTAAGGTTTTGGGAGAAAACTATTGTTCCATTAAACTTTGGCCTTGAATCTGAAGGTTTTCGTTATTCTTAAATAATTTTCTACTTATTTGGGGTCGAAATGGTTTGAGGTCAAGTCATTCAAGCTTGGTTTGATATTTGCTAGTGTGTTATTTGCTTGAAACTGATTCCTGCACTACTTGATATCATTTCCTAGGCTTGAAATTGGCCTTAAACTGCTGCTGACTGTTGTTTATTGTTGCTGACTTCTTAACTCAGCTTCTTTGTTCTCTCAATACCAGGTATGCCTTGATCTATTGTCATGAGGAATGCACGCATGAACATTTGTAATGCAAATTGAAGAAATTTTTAATACCAGTTTCATGCTATTTGTTCAGTATCGAATCTGGTCTTGTTTTAGTTCTTCCTAGTATAGTTCTTTCGTATATTTCATTCTTGTTCTGAGGTTTAAACATAAACTCGTAGAGACTACAACTGATTCAAGAAACATTTGGACCTTATAGCATGTGTTAAGTATGGACTGTGACCTGCAGTTTAACTAGTTGAAATGTTTGGTTTTCAATCCATAATGATGGATTTTAAATACATGTTGATGCAGATTATGAGTTTGGTTTGGCTTATTCATACTAGGTTGCCCTTTTGAAAAGTTTTTTTGATAAGTTTTTTTTGAAAAGCTTCATTTTGAATAAAGGTCGAGTCAGTTCTGATCTGTTTAAAGGTTTAAGTTGCGCTAAATGTCAAATAATGGTTGTGAAGTTATACTGGTTTATTTTTGAAATTGTCTTTGGAAATTCCCTTTTCAAATTAGTACGAAATTGTATAAAATTATCTTTTGAAGCCAGTTTTAAAAAAAAATCAGAATCAAGCATGGTTGTAGGATAATCACTTAGTTTTGAGTTTCTTTTTACAAGTGTTTATCTGTTCATCCTATCTTAGAACAACTTGGAAACTAAAAAGGGCATCATGGTCGTTTGAATCAGATCTAGAGAACTTCAGTTTGTTTGAAATCGATTTGGGGTTATTGAACCCTCTTACTGGTATGCTGATCGTGCTGCTGCAGGAATTTGACTTTGAATCCTTGCCTTGCCTTTGTACCACGTCGCTGAATTGGGCTTTCTTCTGGGGCCTAGCTCAAGTCATTCAAAATCATTGAGTTGGTAGCATTTTGCAACATGATATTGGGCTCCTTTTGAGCCCAGATTTGAGATAGAAATTGGACTCACATCAATACTGTAAATAATTCTGATATTTTGCTTTGAATTGGGCCTTCTCTTGAGATTTAATATAGATCATTTGGTTAAAATTGATGGTCCACTAGCAATTGAAAATACAGTAGGCTGTCGGGCGTAAGATTTAAAAGAAAAAAGGGCATTTGTTTAATTATTGTATTTTTTTAGTTTGAACTTTGATAAAATGCCTTGTGAATTCTCAGGTTTTCCTTTCCTCAACGAAGCTTCTTTAAAAAATTGTGGTGAGCCATATTACAATACAAGTAGCTTATGACCCTCATGAATTAGTTTCGAAACCCTTAAATTAGAATAATTCAAGGCGCGTCGCGCCAAATAAAATCCCAAATGCGTGGCCCTCGTTTAATTATTTTTAAAATCCTTAGAATTCAAGGCGTGGCATTTAGCAAATTTCCATGGCCCTCGCAAAGTTAACAACGCGTAGTTGCTTTAGGCTCGTTATTCTAATAATATTACCTTCCTAAACTCAAGTGTGCATTTCATGTGACCCAAATCCAAATCTCAATAACGTTGAATAAGATGTGTTTCGGATTGCGGGTGCATTTAATGTGGCGTGAATCATCTTCACTTTCTCCAAGGCATCCTGCACCAAATCAGTCCCCAATGGCCTAGCCTCACCAGGATCGAACCAACCAACTGGAGATCTACACCGCCTCCCATACAAAGCCTCATATGGAGCCATATGAATACTTGACTAGTAGCTGTTGTTATAAGCAAACACTGCAGGCAGTATAAACTGATCCCATGACCCTCCAAAATCAATGGCACAAGCATGCAACATGTCCTCCAATATCTGAATAGTGCACTCGGACTGCCCGTCCATATGAGGGTGAAAAGTTGTGCTCAACTCAACCTGAGTACCCAACTCTCACTGTACAGACCTCCAAAACTAAGATGTAAACTGAGTGTCCCTATCAGAAATGATAGAAAATGGGACACCATGCAAACGAACAATCTCCCGGATATATATCTCTGCCAACCACTCTGAAGAATAGGTAGTACACACAGGAATGAAGTGTGTGGACTTGGTCAGCCGATCCACAATCACCCAAATAGCATCGAACTTCCTCATAGTCCGTGGAAGTCCCACAACAAAGTCCATAGTGATCCTCTCTCACTTCCACTCGGGAATATCCATCTGCTGAAGCAAGCCACCCGGTCTCTAATACTCATATTTCACCTGTTGACAATTGAGACACTAAGCTACAAATCCCACAATATCTTTGTTCATTCTTCTCCATCAATAATGCTACGTCAAATCCTGATACATCTTCGCGGCACCCAGATGAATGGAGTACTGTGAGCTATGGGCCTCCTCCAGAATCAACTCCCGAAGCCCATCCATATTGGGCACACAAATTCGGCCATGCATCCTCAACACCCCATCATCACTAATGGTCAAATCTCTAGCATCATCATGTTGAACTATGTCCTTAAGGACAAGCAAATGCGGATCATTGTACTGGCGCTCTCTGATGTGATCATATAAGGAAGACCAAAAAACCACACAAGCTAATACCCGACTAGGCTCCGAAATATCCAACCTTACGAACCGATTGGCCAAGGCCTGAACATCAACTGCAAGAGGCCTCTCCCCAATTGGAATATATGCTAAACTTTCCATACTCACTGCCTTTTAGCTCAAAGCATGGGCCACCACATTGGCCTTTCCCGGATGATACAATATAGTGATATCATAATCTTTAAGCAACTTCAACCATCTCCGCTGCCTCAAATTAAGATCCTTTTGCTTGAACAAATGCTGAAGACTGCGATGATCCATGAACACCTCACAAGATACGCCATACAAATAATGCCTCCAAATCTTCAATGCGTGAACTATGGCAGCCAACTCCAAATCATGAACGGGGTAGTTCTTCTCATGGGGCTTCAACTAACGAGAAGCATAAGGAATAACTATACCTTCCTACATCAACACACAACCAATCTCATCTCTTGAAGCATCACAATACATGGTATATAAACTTGAAGCTGATGGCAGAACAAACACTGGAGCTGTCTTGAAAGCTCTCCTTACACTCATCCGACCATACAAATGAAGCACCCTTCTTAGTCAACTTGGTCAAGGGCGATGCGATAGATGAGAATCCTTGAACAAATTGGTGATAATAGCCCCCCAAACAAAGAAAGCTATGAATCTCCGTTGCTAAGGACGATCTGGGCCAACTCTGAACCGCCTCTATCTTCTTTGAATCAACTTGAATACCCTCGCTGGACACCATGTGCCCCAAAAAAGCCACTGAACTGAGCCAAAACTCACACTTGGAGAATTTTTCATAAAGCTTCTCCTCCCTTAATCTCTGCAACACAACTCTTAAATGTTCCGCGTGCTCCTCCTGACTACGCGAGCACACCAAAATATCAACAATTAAGATAATCACGAACGAATCAAGATAAGGACGGAACACGCTGTTCATCAAATGCATGAACACTGCTGGGGCATTGGTCAGCCTAAAAGACATCACCAAGAATTCATAATGACCATATCGAGTCCTGAAAGTAGTCTTAAGAATATCTGAGTCTATGATCTTCAACTGGTGATAACCTGAACGGAGATCAATCTTGGAGAACACTCTCGCTCCCTGAAGCTGGTCGAATAAATCATCAATGCGAGGCAGAGGTACTTGTTCTTAATTGTTACCTTGTTCAATTGCCTATAATCAATGCACATCCTCATTGTGCCATCCTTCTTCTTCACAAACAGAACCGGTGCACCCCAAGGTGACACACTAGGCCGAATGAACCCCTTATCTAGGAGTTCCTGAAGTTGCTCATTTAACTCCTTCAACTCCGTTAGTGCCATACGATACGACCGAATATAAATGGGCTGAGTGCCCGGTACCAGGTCAATATCAAAATCAATAACCCTATCCAGTGGCATGCCCGACAGGTCTGCAGGAAAAACATCAAGAAAATCCCTCACAATTGGATCTAAATCAATACTGGGAGTCTTCGCACCGACATCCCTCAAAAATGCTAGATACGAAAGACAACCCTTCCCAACCATACACTAGGCCTTCAAGAAAGAGATCATTCTACTAGGAACATAATCGGTCACACCTCGCCACTCGATCTGTGGCACACCCGACATAGCCAATGTGACTGTCTTAGCATGACAGTCCAAAATAGCACGACACGGAGATAACCAATCCATGCCCAAAATGAAATTGAAATCCACTATGCTCAATAATAATAGATCCACTCGGGTCTCAGAACCCCCATAAGTCACCACACACGACTGGTACACACGGTCTACAACAACAATATCACCTATCATGGTAGATACATGAATAGGTAAAGCAAGAAACTCACGGGGCATACCCAAATAATGAGCAAAGTATGATGACACATAAGAAAAGGTGGAACCTGGATCAAATAATACAGAGGCATCTCTGTGGAAGACTGAAACAATATTTGTAATGACAGCATCTGAAGCAATAGCATCGGGTCTGCCTGGAAGTGCATAAAAACAGGCCTGACCGCCCCCTGATCGACCTCCCCCTCTAGGGCGACCCTAGATGACTGACCTCTACCCCTAGCTGGCTGGGCGGGTGGTGGTGAAGAAACTGGCACTGAAGCTGATGACTGACCCCTCCGCTAAGATAAACTAGCAAAACAACGAGGACACTGCCTCCACATGTGACCCATCTCACCACACTCATAACAACTCCCAGGTGCTGGAAGGGGACTGAAGGGAACCCCTCCCACCGGAGTGACTAGCAGATGCACTCGGCATAGAAGAGCCCTGGACTGATGGAGCACGGGATGAACTCTGAGCTGGAAGGGCACTGAGTGATGACTGGCCCTGATGAGAACTGTGGGGTCCATGCCTCGATGATGCACCACGATAACTTGGGCGAGCTGACTGAGCAGGCCTGAATGGACGACCTCTACCATGCTGAAACTCACCCCTCGAAGGAGCACCACTAGGGGTGTTCATAAAAACCCGAAAAACCGAACCAAACCGAAATCCAAACCAAACCGACCAAAAAAATGATACTTCTTAGGTTTGGTTTGGTTTTGGTTTTAAATTTTATAAACCGATCAAATTTGGTTTGGTTTTGGTTTTAATAAAAACATAACCGAAAAAATTGAACCAAACCGACTATAAAAGTAGCTATTTAAATTTATTATTACACCTATATATATGTATACTTTTATATAAAGTTTCTAAAATTTTATAGTACATCTTAGTCACTTGTATTTTTAGTCTATTTCTTTGCTATTATAATAATTTAATTCTTTGCTTTTACATTCTAGTTTGATTGGTAGTTTTCTTTTGTTAAATACAAGAATTTATTTCATGTAAAAATAATCGATTTTTAATTTAGTACTTAAATTATTCATCACCATTTGATTCAATTAGTATCAATATATCTTGGTAAATGATATATTTCTCAAAGAGCAATTGATCTGATAGTGTTACATTAAAAATGTAGTCGCCAGAATATGTGTTTGGTAGTGTATATCTCATATTTAAGAAAAAATCCGATAAATAACCGAAAAAACCGACAAAACCCGAATCGATAAAAAACCGACTTAATTGGTTTGGTTTGGTTCCAATATTTGAAAAACCGACTTACTTGGTTTGGTTTCTTTTTAGGGAAAAACCGACCCAAACCGAACCATGAATACCCCTAAGCACCACTATAGCTACCAGATCCTCGAGGTCTCTTGGCCTCTCTCTCCTCTCGCTCTTAGAGGCGAACAGACTCAATCTCTCGAGCAATATCCACAACCTCCTCAAACGTAGCACCAGATACCCTCTCCCTGGTTAGAGCTGATAAGTGAGACCATCAACAAACCTTCTAATCCTCTCCCGATATGTCGGAACCAACTAGATGGCATGACAAGCCAACTCGGAGAACCTCAACTCATACTGCGACACGGTCATCTCCCCTTGATGCAACCACTCAAACTACCTATGTAGCTCCTCTCTCCGAGACTGCGGCACATACTTTCCAGAAAGAGAACGGAGAACTGCTGCCAGGAAAGGGGTGTTATACCAACAGGCCTACGCCTCTCAAAATCCTCCCACCAAGTGAAAACAGCCCCTGAAAACTGATAGGTGGTAAAAGCGACCCCGCTGGTCTCCAGAATACCTGTAGTACGAAGCATCCTCTAACACTTATCCAAAAAGCTCTAGGCATCCTCGCCCTTTGCGCCACTGAAGGTCGGAGGCTTCAATCTACCAAACCTCTCCAACCTACGCTGCTCATCCTCCGGCATGACAGGAACTACATAGTCCTGAGCAGCTGCAACCGGCTGGGCTGGATGCGCCCCCGGCGTCTGAAGTCCCTGCACGACCTGCTCAAGTGTGCGAGCGGCGGGAGTCTGATTGCCTCCCCCGACCTGAGAAGTAGCTGCGGCTGTAGTGGCTGAAACCACCTGAGCCAGGCCAATGCAAACTGATAAGATCTGAGCCAAGGCCTCCTGAAGACCCGAAATCACAATAGGCACCGTTGGTGCCTGAGCTGGTGCTGCTGGAGCGTCCATAACTAGGACATGATCCTGAACTGGGGCAGTAGGTGGATCTGTGGGTGCTGCCCTAGCTGCTCTGCCCCTACCACGGCCACAACCGCGTCCTCGACCTCTGGTGGCCACAACTTGTGGAACTGGTGGTCGTCCATCCTATCCGGTAGTGCGCATCCTCACCATCTATGAGAGAATAGAATAACAGAAGTTTATTATTCAGATCAACAAGTTCACACGACAAGAATTCCAAGAATATGAAGTTTTTCCTAAAGGTTCTGCAGCATCTCGAGGATAAATATAGACGTATCTATACCGATCCGCGAGACTCTACTTAACCTACTTATGACTTGTGAGATCAATGTAACCTAGGCTCTAATACCAACTTGTCACGACCCTAAACCCGAACCCGGTCGTGATGGTGCCTCTCGTGAAGACAAGGCCAGCCCGACACTTCCTATTTTCTAATTTTTAACAGTTAAGCATTAAGAACAATCTAAACATGATAAAATAAATTCAAAATAACAGATAATAACATAAATACGCGGAAGAACACCCATACTCAGCCCTAACCGGGGTGTCACTAGTCATGAGCAACTATAAGTCATAATACAAGTCTGTTAAATATATAAACTAGTACAACTATCTGAAAAGAAATAGAAGTGATAAAGCAGTAGAGGCACGGGGCTGTGGACGCCAAGCAGCTACCTCGTGAACTCTGAATATCTGCCTGAAGCTGGAGATGATCAGCACTCGGGAGCAGGACCAACTACGCCTGAATCTGCACACAGGGTGCAAGGAGTAAAATGAGTACTCCAATTCAGTGAGTAACAAATGTAAATAACGACTGAAAGTAAGAAAACACGTAAGGCACAAGGCATTCTATAATGAACCAGTAAAACCATTTAAAAGCAGTAAACCAGTAAAAGGTTAAGTAAAATCCTTTTTCAACAAATAAACCAGTAATTGACAGACATTTAACATAAAGTAAACAAATAGAAGTTCGCCCCTCGAGCACAGTATCAACAAATCCGCCCCTCGGGCAACATCTAAGAACAGTACCAGCCCTTCAGGCTCAATCTCACATCACAATGGGTACCCGCGCTCATTGGGGATATGCAGACTCCTGGAGGGGCCCTTTACGGCCCAAGTGCAATAACAAGCCATCTCGTGGCATCAACACTAGGCCCCCGGCCTCATATCAATCAAGCCTCCTCGTGGTGAACATATCTCAGGCCCTCGGCCTCAAATCAATATCAGTGTCTCCTCACAATATAGGTCATTGGCCTTACTCAGTCAAAAATCCTCACAAGCAACACGGGCAATAGTAAAAACAGTGTTGCTCAGTCCAAACATCATTTAAAATATCATTCAAGCATAAAAACTGAGAATAAATGGCTGAGTATGAAAACAGTGGAAAATAACATGATGGAGTTCAAGTATAAAGTCAAATCAGTGAGGCAATATCAATAAAAAGCCCCGAAGGGTTCAAATAGTTGGTACTAAGCCCAAATATGGCATTCAGCCTAAATAATGATGATAGCGAATAGTTTTCAATCAAATACGCGGTAAAATCATCAATCGGGATGGACCAAGTCACAATCTCCAATAGCGCACGACCCCACACTCATCATCAAGCGTGTGCCTCACCTCAAACATAGCACTACGATGTGCAATCCAGGATTTCAAACCCTCAGAACATCATTTACAATCACTACTAACCTTGAACAGGCTAAATCTCTAGCTCGCGATGCCTTTGCCCCTCGAATCGGCCTCCACTTGCATCGAATCTTCCCACAATCAGAACGAGGACGTCAAAATATGCTAAGGGGATGAACCCCAAGCAAAAACAATTAATAAATGGCACAAATCCTGAAATTACCAAAACCCGACCCCCAGGCCCACATCTCGAAATTCAATAATTTTCACATCAATAGGTTCCTCATCTCCCCACGAGTTCATACATATCAAAAGCTCAGAAATCCGACCCTAAATGGTCCTTCAAATCCTCAATCAAAAGTCTAAATTTCCAAGCCCTAGTTCTTCAATTTTTGGCTTAATTTCCATGATTCTTTAGGTGGAATTCACATAATAATTGAGTTTTAAGTCCAAGAATCTTACCTTCAAGTGATTCCCCTTGAATACCTCTTCAATCCCCTCCCTAAAGCTCCAAAAACGACCAACAATGGAAGAAATAAACCCAATCCTCGCGGATAAGACGACCTTTTAAACCTTCTGCCCAAGCCTAATTTCCTTCTTCGCGAATGCGGTCAAAGCCTCATGTTCGCGAAGCACAAAAATAACTTTGACCAAAATACTCTTATGCGAATGCAACACGACCCTCGCGAACGCGATGCTTTACCCAGACGAACCTTCACGAACGCGTTCCATCCATCGCGAACGCAATGGGTTAAATTCCACTGAAGCTCAGCCTCTCAATTCCTTCTATGCGAACGCGACTACACGCCCGCGAACGTGGTGCACAATCTTCCAGCCTTTCACAAACGCGAAGGCTAAATTTCCAACTCCCTCAGCTGACTCTTCGCGAACGCGAAGAGTAAATACCTGCAACTACTGAACCTGTAACTTCCTTAACTTCAAAATGATCCGATTGATCACCCGAAACTCACACGAGGACCCTGGGACCTCAACCAAAGGAAGAAAAATAACCCAAAACCTCATTCAAACTTGTACCAATCTTCAAAATACCTCAAACAACATCAAATCAACCAAAACACCTAGGATTCAAGCCTAAGTTTCCAAAATCTTCCGAAATCAGCTTTTGATCAAAACCCCAACCAAACCACGTCTGAATGATCTGAAATTTTGCACACATATCCCAAATGACACAACAGAGCTACTGGAACTCTCGGAATTCTATTCAGAACCCTATATCAAAATCTCACCTACCAACCGGAAATCACCAAAATATCAATTTTGCCAATTCAAGCCTAAATCTACTCCGAACCTCCAAAACTTATTCCGATCACACTCATAAGTCCCAAATTATCTCCCGAAGCTAACCGAACCCTTGGAACTCACATACGAGCCCTCTAACATATAAGTCAATATCTGGTTGACTTTTCCAACTTAAACTTCCTTAAAAGAGACTAAGTGTCTCAAACCTTACCAAAATTATTCTAAATTCGATCCGACCAACCTGATACAACAAAACACGGATAAAAAAACATAAAGAAACAGAAATGGGGGAAACGGAGCGGTAACTCATGAGACGACTGGCTGGGTCATCACATTTGTGTGATTGGACGGGGTCCCGAAGGAAGTCCTACATTTGCGAAGAGGAATTTTTGAGGCTGCTGAGTTTGGCCTTCTCAAACGCGAGTCAAGAGCTGGTCAAGCATTCGCAAATGTGGCAAAGGCAACACGAATGTCAACCCTCCTTTTTACACACGCGAGCGTGGATATAGATGAGTTTTTCCCATTTAAGTGACATTATTCGAAATGGGATTATTTTATTTAATTTCTTCAGAGTCGCCATATGGAATATTTTTTATTGGTGTCCCAAGTCACCGGTTTATTTTAAATCCCAAATCGAGGAAAATTCGACTTTCCTTTTGAAGTCTGCGAACCAAAAATTCTAAGTAAGGAATTCTGTTAACCCGGGAGAAGGTGTTAGGCATTCCCGAATTCTGTGGTTCTAGCACGGTCGCTTAAACCATTATAATTGACATAATATCTGATTCTAATACATATTTTAACCTATGGTACAATTTTAACTTATTACCCGCTTTTAATTATTTTAAAAGAAGAGTTATGCGGACATGACCGTTCGAGATGTGTCCTACATGGTTGGTGAGAAGATCCTGTTGAAGGTTTGGCCCATGAAGGGTCTTATGAGATTTGGGAAGAAAGGGAAATTGAGTCCGCGGTTCATTGGGCCTTTTGAGGTGCATCGGAGGATTAGGGAGATGGCTTATGAGCTTGCTTTGCCACCCAGCTTGTCAAGTGTGCATTTGGTATTTTATGTGTCTATGCTCCGGAAGTATATTGGGGATCTGTCTCATGTTCTGGATTTCAGCACGGTTCAGTTGGATGATGATTTGACCTACGATGTGGAGCTAGTAGCTATTTTGGGTCGTCAGGTTCGGAAGTTGAGGTCAAAGGATATAGCTTCAGTGAAGGTGTAGTAGAGAGGTCGGCCCATGGAGAAGGCTACCTGTGAGACCGAGTAGGAGATACAGAGCAGATATCCTAACCTATTCGGGGCTTCAGGTATGTTTCTTGACTCATTTGAGGACGAACGTTTGTTTAAGTTAGGGAGGATGTGACGACCCGACCAATCGTCTCATGAGTTACCGCTCTGTTTCCCCCATGTCTGCTTCTTTATGCTTTGTTTACCATATTTTGTGGTATCAGGTTGGTCGGATCGAATCCGAAATGATTTTGGTAAGGTTTGAGACACTTAGTCTCTTTTAAGGAAGTTTAAGTTGGAAAAGTCAACTGGATGTTGAATTATGTGTTATAGGGCTCGGATGTGAGTTCCTATGGTTTGGTTAGCTTCGAAAGGTGATTTGAGACTTAGGAGTGTGATCGGAATGAGTTTTGGAGGTTGGAGTAGATTTAGGCTTGAATTGGAGAAGTTGATATTTTGGCGATTTCCGGTTGGTAGGTGAGATTTTGATATAGGGTTGGAATAGAATTCCGAGAGTTTCAGTAGCTCTGTTGTGTCATTTGGGATATGTGTACAAAATTTCAGGCCATTCGGACGTGGTTTGGTTGGGTTTTTGATCAAAAGCGAATTTCGGAAGATTTTAGAAACTTAGGCTTGAATCCGATGTGTTTTGGTTGATTTGATGTTGTTTGAGGTGTTTTGAAGATTTTTACAAGTTTGAATGAGGTTTTGGGTTATGTTGGTGCCTTTGGTTGAGGTCTCGAGGGCCTCGGGTGAGTTTCGGGTGGTCAATCGGATCATTTTGAAGTTAAGGAAGTTGCAGAAATTGTAGGTTCAGCAGTTGCAGGTATTTACTCTTCGCATTCGCGAAGAGTTAGCTGAGGGAGGTGGAAATTTAGCCTTCGCGTTCGCGAGGCAGGTTACGCATTTGCAAAGGGCTGCGAGATTGTGCACCACATTCGCGAAGAAGGAAATTAGGCCTGGGCAGAAGGTTTAAAAGGTCATCTTATCCGCGAGGATTGGGTTTATTTCTTCCATTGTTGGTCGTTTTTTTAGCTTTTTGAAGGGGGTTGAAGGGGGTTGAAGAGGGATTCAAGGGGAATCATTTGGAGGTAAGATTCTTGGACGTAAAACTCGATTATTATGTGAATTCCACCTAGAAAATCATGGAAATTAAGCCAAAAATTGAAGAACTAGGACTTAGAAATTTAGACTTTTGATTGGATTTAAAGGACCATTTGGGTTCGGATTTCTGAACTTTTGATATGTATGAACTCGTGGGGAGATAAGGAACCTATTGATGTGAAAATTTTGGGATTTGTGCCATTTATTGATTGTTTTCGCTTGGGCTTCGTTCCCTTAGCATATTTTGACGTACTCGGATTTTGGGTAGATTCGACGCGAGTGGAGGCCGATTCGAGGGGAAAAGGCGTCGCGAGTTAGAGATTTAGCCGGTTCGAGGTGAGTAATGATTGTAAATGATGTCCTGAGGGTTCGAAACCCCGAATTCCACATCATAGTGCTATGTTGAGGTGAAGCACACGCTTGATGACGAGCGTGGGGTCGTGCACTATTGGGGATTGTGACTTGGTCCATCCCGATTGATGATTTTACTGCGTATTTGTTTGAAAACTATTTGCTATCATCATTATTTGGGCTGAATGCCATATTTAGACTTAGTGCCAACTATTTGAACCCTTTGGGGCTTTTTATTGATATTTCCTCACTTTTTTAACTTTATACTTAAACTCCGTCATGTTATTTTCCATTGTTTTCATACTCAGCCATTTTTACTCAGTTTTAATACTTGAATGATATTTTAAATGAAGTTTGGGCTGAGAAACACTGTTTTACTATTGCCCGAGTGGCTTGCAAGGATTTTTGACTGAGTAAGGCTGAGGGCCTATATTGTGAGGAGACACTTGTATTGATTTGAGGTCGAGGGCCTGGGATATGTTCAACATGAGATGGCTTGATTTATATGAGGCTGAGGGCCTAGTGTTGATATCACGAGATGGCTTGTTATTGCGCTTGGGCCGTAAAGGGCCCCTCTAGGAGTTTGCACACACCCAATGAGCGCGGTTACCCATTGTGATGTGAGATTGAGCCCGGGGGGCTGATACTGTTATGAGATGTTGCCCAAGGGGCGGATTTGTTGATACTGTGCCCGATAGGCGAACTTCTATTTATTTACTTTACCTTAACTGCCTGTCAATTACTTGTTTATTTATTTAAAAACAATTTTACTTAACCTTTCACTGGTTTACTGCTTTTAAATGGTTTTACTGCTTTATTATAGAATGCCTTGTGCCTTACGTGTTTTCTTACTTTTAGTTGTTATTTACATCTGTTACTCATTAGTTGGAGTACTCACTTTACTCCCTACACCCTGTGTGTAGATTTAGGCATAGCTGGTCCCGATCCCGAGTGCTGATCTTCTCCAGCTTCAGGCGAACATTCGGAGTTCACGAGGTAGTTACTTGGCATCCGCAGCCCCGTGCCTCTACTCCTTTATCACTTCTATTTCTTTTCAAACAGGTGTACTAGTTTATGGATTTAGCAGACTTGTATTATGATTTATAGATGCTCATGACTAGTGACACCCCGGTTAGGGCTGTGTATGGGTGTTCTTCCGTATATTTATGTTATCATCTGTTATTTCGGATTTATTTTATCATGTTTAGACTGCTCTTAATGCTTAACTGTTAAAAATTGGAAAATGGGAAGTGTCGGCTGGCCTTGTCTTCACGAGAGACGCCATCATGACCGGGTCCGGGTTTAGGGTCGTGAAAACAAAATAGTCCCATAACCTAATACAAACTTGCTCGAGGCCTTAAATCACATTAAACAACGTCGAAATCATGAATCGCACCCCAATTCAAGCTTAATGAACATTAGAACTTCAAAAATCTACATTCGATGCCGAAACCTAGCAAATCACGTCCGATTGACCTCAAATTTTGTACACAAGTCACATTTGACATTATAGACGTACTCCAACTTCTGAAATTAGATTTCGACCCCAATATCAAAAAGTCCACTTCCGGTCAAACTTCTCAAAAACCTTGAAATTTCTAATAGCCAAATGACTCCAACATGACCTACAAACCTCTGAATCTACTTCCGGATGCGCTCCCAATACCAGAATCACCATACGGAGCTATTCCCAGGCTCTGAATTCCAAACGAACATCGATAATATTGAAATACACTGCAACCCAAATTTATTAAATTCTTCCCAAAATGCTAACTTCCACAATAGTCGCTGAAATCCTCCCGGATCATCCAAAATCCGATTGGATATATGTCCAAGTCCAAAATCATCATACGAACCTGTTGGAACCTTCAAATCCTAATTCTGAGGTCATTTACTCAAAATCAATCCTTAGTTAGATTCTTCCAACTTAAAGCTTACGAAATGAGAATTCTCTTTCCAAATCAACTCCGAACTTCCCGAATTTCATTTTCGACCATGCGTACAAGTCATAATACCTGAAGTGAAGTTGCTCATGGACTCAAACCGCTGAACGATGCTAGATATCAAAACGATCGGTCGAGTTGTTACAAGAACAATCAAAGGTCTATGCCCCCAGAAAATAGAAGTTGGGGCACTTGTTTTGAAAACAAAAAAGAAAGAAAGATAAAAAATAATAGTTAGGTCAGATGTTTTAACTATGTTTGACCTAATTCCTTTTAAAAAGGGATACCTAAACAACCTTATACAGTTCGGTCCAACCAAATAAGAGTCCAAAAAAATTCCAAAAATCCCCAGTATCTGAAGTTGGGGCAAAGATTTTATTTCACTTTTGAAAGAGTCGATTCCAAAAGTTGTAAGTCCACAACCCCCTCATTTGAGTCTACTTTGAGCCTTCATGTCATCGCTTCTTTCCAACCCTGTCCAAAAACCATCCAAATAAAGACCTCCCGATATGCCTTCAAGAATGCCAAGAGAAGCATACAATAAGCAACGGTTGTCATGCGACATAGAAAACTGTCAAGTTGCTCACACAAGAAAGCAAAAGAAAAAGAAAAATAAAGAAGAAAAATTGAGAGAGTCTTATTAGTGAAAACCCTCACGGGCATTGTAAGATGACAGTAAGTAGAGATAAATAAATGAGAGAGACATGTTAGTGAAAATTCCTCGGGGCACCACTAGTCGAAGTGAGTCGTGAAGCAAATGCAAAGAATTGGAACGAACAAGCCCGACTTCAAAGTTCAACAGAATGGTAAAAGGAGAGATTGGATCAGTTTGATAGATTAGGCCGTTGAGACCGAAATGTATGTCATGCTCACTAAGACTAGTTATTGGAAAAAAAAACTCTTCCTTCTATCCTTCCCCACATGGGAATTTCTTATTAATATTGTTTCTTTGCATCATTATGTCCTTAACTCTGAGTTCTTCCTTGTCAAAACAAGCAAGAAAAAATTTCAAAATCTGCTACCAGCTTTTTAGTTGCACAAAGTAAATTTGGCCAACATACTTATTTGTTACTGTCAACATGCCTTGAGGATTCATGCAAAAGGCACATACCCAGTTGCGACTCTCTCTGACAAACAAATTACTCAAAAAGCAAGAAGTCATTCAAAATATCAGAAAAGGTCACCTAAGCAAAGATCTCCAGTAGGCTAAGGCTGATTGAGACACAAAACACCAATGGCAATAGGAGCGAAACGATTAGGATTGATACAGAAAGCAAAGGCCCTTTGAAAGCAACAACAGAGTCTCCCAGCACTGCAGCCAACTACCAATGTAGTCAGTCTTCTAAAAGAGAATGGACACAAAGCCAAACTGCAAAAGACTCAAGGCCACAAACCGACCACCAGTTTCAAAACTAAACTGACAAAATTTTATTTGTTTGAAACGGGAACAAAGCACTGCAAGGAAAGTGGTTCAAAAAATTTTAACAAAAAAGAAAAGAAAAGAAAAATAAGAGAAGAGAAGAGCCGACAAAGGAAAGTTTCTCAAATTTTTGCCTTTATTTGTCTTGCTAGTGTACATAAAAAATCTCGCCATTGCTCTACACATTCTTCCTCCTAGGGTAATACATCCTAGTCTGATGGAGTTGCCTTCCAATAAAAATTTTAGCCTAATGAATCTTTCTCCTAAGATAAAGAAAATATAGTCTGATGAATTTTCTCCTAGGATAAACGTCTTAGTCTGATGAATCTTTCTCCTAAGATAAAGAAAACCTAGTCTGATAAATTTTTTCCTAGGATTAGAAATCTTAGTCTGATAAATCTTTCTCCTAAGATAAGAAAACCTAGTCTGATGAATCTTTCTCCTATGATAGAAATCTTAGTCTGATGAATTATCTCCTAAGATAAGAAAATCTTAGTCTGATAAATCTTTCTCCTAAGATAAGAAAACCTAGTCTGATGAATCTTTCTCCTAGGATAGACATCTTAGTTTGATGAATCTTTCTCCTAAGATAATAAATTAGAAAATCTTAGTCTGGTGAATCTTTCTCCTAAGATAATAAATTAGAAAAACTAGTCTGATGAACTTTCTCCTAGGATAGACGTGTTAGTATGATGAATCTTTCTCCTAAGATAAAACCTAGTCTAATGAATTTTCTCCTTGGATAATTCAAAAAAAGAAGAAGAAAGAAGTCTGTTTTTTTCTTTAAAAAAAAGGTCATTTGTTCATGCCCTTAGAAAATAAGCGTTGGAGCAATTATTTTAAAAGAATGATTTTCTCAACCAAAAAAAATGATGAAAATGATTCTTCTAAAAAATAGAAAAAAAATCCTTCTTGGTTCGTTTTAGCATATGGTATACAATTCCCTAGTTTCATTTTCCAACATAGGGTCTCCACTCCCTAGTTGATTTTATTTTAGACATAGGGTCTCCACTCCATAGTCTCATTTTCCAACATAGGGTCCCCACTCCATAGTCTCCTTTTCCAACATAGGGTCTCCACTCCCTAGTTAATTTTATATTAGACATAGAGTCTCCACTCCCTAGTTGATTTTTATTTTAGACATATGGTCTTCACTCCCTAGTCTTCTTTTCCAACATAGGATCTCCACTCCCTAGTCTTCCTTTTATAACATAAGGTCTCCACTCCCTAGTTGATGTGAGCTTAAATGCAGTGTCACGACCCCGGTTTGCCCTCCCATCGTGACGGCACCTAGTCTCTACGACTAGGTAAGCCTAAATTGCGGAAGATAACCAAAACTTGCGGAAGCAAACAATTTAAAAACAAAACTAAGACAATAACAGTGTTTAAATGTGCCGCTTGGCATACACCATATATAAATCTCAAAACCAATATCCAAATCCAAGACCCAGAAACTCACGAATCACAAGCTAACAAAAGGAAATACTACATAGCTCTAACTCCAGAATTTGTCTAATAAGAACAAAAAGTATAAAAGGGATAAATACTAAAAGGCAGGAATAGAAAGGGACTCCTCGGTTTGCGGACGCGGCAGATGTACCTCAAAGTCTCTAAGTAGTCGCCTCCCTCATGGATGGTAGGCCTGAGTAGAAGTACCTGGATCTGCACATGAAAAACATGCGCAGAAGAGGCATGAGTACACCACAATGGTACTCAGTAAGTGCCAAGCCTAACGTCGGTTGGGTAGTGATGAGGAAGGTTAGGGCCCTACTGAGATTATATAAATATAAAGATGACAGGATAAGATAAGCAGTACAATTGAGAATCTATAGTAAGAATCAATACATGATAATAAGAGTACAATAACAGAAACAGGAATAAAGGCAAACACCAGAAAGTACCACTCATAACAAGGATGATAGCCGAGGATCTCTCGGTATCCCGAGGATCTCTTGGTATCCTCAATTATATGCTAGGGATCTCTTAGTATCCCGAGGATCTCTTGATATCCTCACTATAAGTTAGGGATCTCTCGGTATCCCGAGGATCTCTTGGTATCCTCAATTATATGCTAGTGATCTCTCAGTATCCCGAGGATCTCTTGGTATCCTCAATATATATGCCAGGTATCTCTTGGTATCCCGCACCTCAGTTCAGATCATAAATATGTACAGGGGATCTCCCGGGATGACGTCCCGTAGTCCTTAAGTAAAAACACACAGCAACAACACAAGAATACCCAATTAAGCTAAATTTCGTATTAAGTAAACAGTTAATTCTAGCCTAACACGCTTCATGTAATACACTTAAGTCTGTTTAAGCAAATAGGCAATTAAGTCAACTAAACATGTTTTCTAAACTAGTAACAGGCTAAATTCGCAAGTAGAATAAAATAGGAAAAGAACTCAATTGAAATACTTAAGGAAACCGGATTTTCAACAATTAGCTCAAGTACGCGCTCGTCACCTCACGAACAAGGCATTTCAATTATCAAATATATCATATCCTAAGGGGAAGGTCCCCCACACAAGGTTAGACAAACCACTTACCTCGAACCGGCTCAAAATCAACCCAACACCACGTTTTTGCCACGAGTATTCGACTCCAAATGGCCCAAATCTATTCAATTCAATTGCATAATGTAAATAACACTTCAAGTAACTGATTCTACAATTAAATTCTAAGCAAATACGCGAAATTATGTAAAATGACCAAAATGCCCCTCGGGCCCACTTCTCGAAATCGGGTAAAATTTATAGTTTCGGAATCCTCACGCTCTCACAAGTCTAACCATAAAATTATCCAAATCCGATGTTAAAACCCCAATCAAAACTCAATTTCTTTGACTAAGAACATTTCAAAATATCGCTCAAATCCAAGCTCCCAAGCTTAAGTTTTGATAAAAATGGCTAAACCCTCGATTTTGAAATCTTATATCTACCCAGAAAATTCCTTCTTCGCAAACATGGTCAAAACCTCGCATTCGCGAAGCACAAAATAACTTTGACTATTTTTCCTTCTTCGTGAACGCGTCCCCGACTCCGCGAACGCGATGCTTTGCACAGACGAACCTTCGCAAACGCGACGGGCACCATGTGAATGCGATGCACAAAACTCCACTGGGCCAATTCCGCTTCCGCGAATGTGAAGCCCAATCACGAACGCATAACACAACCATCCAGCCTCTTCGCGAACGCGAAGGCCAAACTCCCCCCCAGTCCCAGCTCCTCTTCGCGAATGGGATAGCCCACTCGCGAACGCGATGAAGGAAACCAGAACTGACTGCTGCAACATTTTCTGCAATTTCCTAAGTTTCAAAAATGACCTGTTGAGCATCCGAAACACACCCGAGGCCCCCGAAACCTCAATCAAACCTACCAACCAATCCTAAAGCATCATTCAAACTTGTTCCAACCTTCGGAATGCTCAAAACAACATCAAAACACCTATTTTTCATCGGATTCAAGCTTAAAAATTCCAAAAACTCTAAAAACACACGTTCGATCAAAAAGTCTACCAAACCTCATCCGAATGACCTGAAATTTTGCATCCACATCCCAAATGACATAACGGAACTACTGCAACTCTTGAAATTCCGTTCTGACCCTTGTATCAAAATCTCATTATCGAATTGGAAACTTCCAAAATTCAACTTTCGGCATTTCAAGCCTAAATTAGCTACGGACCTCCAAAACACAATCCGAACACGCTCCTAACCCCGAAATCAATCGGATTTCCATTTCGAGGCCGTCTTCACAATGTTCCACCTACGGTCAACTTTCCAACACTTAAGCTCTCATTTAGGGACTAAGTGTCCCAAAACTCTTCGAAACTTAAAACCGAACATCCCGGCAAATAAAAATAGCAGAAATAGACTCGGGGAAAGCAGTTAATAGGGGATGAGGACGTTAATTATTAAGACGACCGGCTAGGTCATCACATCCTCCTACACTTAAACATTTGTTCATCCTCGAACGAGCATAGAGACATACCTAAAGTAGTGAAAAGATGAGGCTAACGACTGCGTATATCCTGCTCTATCTCCCAGGTCGCCTCCTCGACTAGCTGACCCCTCCATTGAACCTTCACTGATGCAATGTTCTTTGACCTCAGCTTTCTGACCTGCCTGTCCAATATTGCCACTGGTTCCTCAACATAGGGTAGATCCTTGTCCAACTGGACTGAACTGAAATCCAACACGTGCGATGGATCACCGTGATACTTCTGAAGCATCGAAACATGAAATACCGGGTGAACTCCTGCCAAGCTGGGAGGTAAGGCAAGTTCATAAGAAACCTCCCCAACACGCCTCAATATCTCAAAAGGGCCAATAAACGTCGGACTCAACTTCCCTTTCTTCCCAAATCTCATAATGCCCTTCATAGGCAAAACCCAAAGCAGAACCCGCTCTCCAACCATATAAGAAACATCACGAACCTTCCGGTTCACGTAACTCTTCTGTCTAGACTGGGTTGTATGGAGTCTATCTTGAATCACCTTAATCTTCTCCAAAGTATCTTGAACTAAGTCTGTGCCCAATAGTCTAGCCACACCCAGCTTAAACCAACCCACTCGGGATCTATACCGTCTCCCATATAAAACCTCATACGGTGTCATCTGAATGCTGGACTGATAGCTATTGTTGTAAGCAAACTCTGCCAATGGAAAGAACTGATCCCAAGACCCTCCAAACTCAATAACACACGCACAGAGCATATCCTAAATAATCTAAATAGTGCACTCAGACTGTCTGTCGGTCTGAGGGTGAAAAATTGTACTCAACTCCACCCAAGTACCTAACTCATGCTGGACGGCCCTCTAGAACCGTGATGTAAACTGACTATCCCTATCTGAGATGATGAACACTGGAATACCATGCAGAAGAACAATCTCTCGGATATAAATCTCTGCCAACCGCTCCGAAGAATAAGTAGTACACATAGGAATAAAATGAGCAGACTTGGTCAGCCAAACAAAAATCACCCAAATAGCATCGAACTTTCTCAAAGTCCGTGAGAGCCCAACTACAAAGTCCATGGTGATCCGCTCCCACTTCCACTCTGGGATCTCTATCTGCTGAAGCAACCCGCCCGGTCTCTGGTGCTCATACTTCACCTGCTAATAGTTGAGACACCAAGCTACGAACCCGGCTATATCTTTCTTCATCCGCCTCCACCAATAGTGTTGCCTCAAATCTGATACATCTTCGCGGTACCCGGATTGATAGAATACCGCGAGCTATGGGCCTCCTCCAGAATCAACTCTCGAAGCCCATCAACATTAGGTACACAAATCCAACCATGCATCCTCAATACCCCATCATTACCAAGTCACATCTCTAGCATCAAGCACTGAATCTTGTCCTTGAGGACAAGCAAATGAGGGTCATCATATTGCCTCTCCCTTATATGATCAAATAAGAAAGATCGAGAAACCAAGCAAGCTAGAACCCGACTGGGCTCCGAAAGATCCAATCTCACAAACTGGCTGGCTAAGGCCTTAACATCCATCGCCATAGGCCTCTCTGATGCTGGTAAATAAGTAAAACTCCCTAAACTCTCTGCCTGGCGACTCAAGGAATCAGCAACTACATTGGCCTTGCCCGGGTGATACAAAATAGTGATGTCATAATCCTTCAGCAACTCTAACCACCTCCCCTGGCGCAAATTTAGATCCTTTTGCTTGAGCAAGTGCTACAAGCTCCGATGGTCAATATAAATCTCACAGGGAACCCCGTATAAATAATGGCACCAAATCTTCAGGGCGTGAACAATGGCAGCTAACTCAGGTCGTGAACAAGGTAGTTCTTCTCATGAATCTTCAATTGTTTGGACGCGTAGGCAATCACCCTACCATCTTGCATCAACACCGCTCTGAGGCCAACCCTCAAGGCATTACAATAGACCGTATAAGACCCCGAACCTATAGGCAATATCAAAACTAGGGTTGTGGTCAAAGTTGTCTTGAGCTTCTGGAGGCTCGCCTCACACTCCTCCGTCCACTAAAATGGAGCACTCTTCTGGGTCAACCTGGTCATACGGGCTATAATTAATGAAAACCCCTTCATAAAACGATGGTAGTAGCCCGCCAAACCAATGAATGCCCTTACTCGATACCACGTGGTCTAGGAATGCCACTGAATCCAACCAAAACTCACATTTTGAGAACTTAGCATATAACTTCTTCTCTCTCAAAGTCTGAAGCACAGTCCTCAGGTGTTGCTCATGATTTTCCCAACTCCGGGAATACACCAGAATATCATCAATAAAGTTAATGACGAACGAGTTAAGATACAGCCGGAACACACTATGCATCAAATGCATAAAGGCTGTTGGGGCATTGGTCAGCCCAAATGACATGACAAGGAACTCGTAATGACCATACCGAGTCCGGAAAGCAGTCTTCAAGATATCTGGCTCCTGAATCTTTAACTGATGGTAACTTGAGCACAAATCAATCTTAGAAAACACTCGTGCGCCCTGAATCTGGTCAAATAGGTCATCAATACGAGGCAAAGGATAATGGTTCTTCGCTGTAACCTTGTTCAACTGACGATAATCAATACACATACACATAGAACCATCCTTTTTCTTCACAAACAAGACAGGAGCACCCCAAGGTGAAACACTAGGTCGAATAAAACCCTTATCAAGCAATTCCTATAACTAATCTTTCAACCCCTTCAACTCAAGAGGAGCCATACAATACAGAGGGATAAAAATAGGCTGAGTGCCCGGCAACAGATCAATACCGAAATCAATATCTTTATCAGGTGGCATGCCTGGAAGGTCAGCTAGAAACACATCGTGAAAATCCCGTACTACTAAGACTGAATCAACTAAAGGGTATCAATGCTGACATCTCTCACATAAGCTAAATACGCGTCACACCCTTCTCAACCATGCGCTGAGCCTTAAGAAAAGAAATAACTCTACTGGGAGTGTGATCTAAAGTACCCCTCCACTCAACACGCAGTACACCCAGCATAGCCAGCGTCACGGTTTTGTCGTGACAATCAAGAATATCATAATGGGGAGACAACCAGTCCATGCCCAAGATAATATCGAAACCTACCATGCTGAGCAACAATAAATTGGATCTGGTCTCAAAACTACTAAGAGCAGCCAAACACGACTGAAAACGCGGTCCACAATAAGAAAATCTCCCGTATGAGTAGAAACATAAATAGGGAAACTCAAAGAATCCCGAGATACATCCAAATATGGATCAAAATAAGAAAACACATATGAATAAGTAGAGCTTGGATCGAATAGAAATGATTCATCTCTATAGAAAACCAATATAATACCTGTGATGACAGAATCGGAGGCAACAGCCTTGGTACGGGCAGGAAGGGCATAGTATCTAGCCTGGCCTCCCCCTCTAAGGCAACCTCTACCTCTAACTGGCTGAGAAGGTGGGGTAGCAACTGGAGCTGTAATCATAGCCTGTGAACACTGTGGGGCACGCTGTGGCTGAGAAGTATGTGGAGGTGTACTCCTCCCAAGTCTAGGGAAATTCCTCACTATATGGCATGTGTCACCACACTCAAAACAAGCTCTGGGAGGACGTGGTAGTGGAAACTGTGAGGTACGGGTACTCCAAGATCCCTGAACACCTAAAATACTATGTGAAATTTGAGATGCAAACTGAGCTGGCTGGCCCACAAAACCCCTACCATGCCGTACTCTTCCTCCAAAATAAAGACCAGTGGGTCTCTCCAGTCTACAAGGTCTCCTCACTTCCCTATATTCTCTCTCCTGAACCCACCTATCTTCTACTCGGTAAGAGGTCCTCACCACCCGCTGAACTGGGACCACAGGTTGTGTCGCTATAACGCCTAAAACCTGACCAATGAGAACTCGCTGCTCTGGAGTAGGGGTGGCGGAAGTCTGGGTCCCTTCCCCAATCTGTGAAGTAGTTGGTACAACCTGAATCAACCCCGCTTGAACTAACGAACCAAACATGCTGAGGAATTGTGCTAATGTCTCCTGAAGCGTTGGAGCAGTAGTAGCAGTAGACGCATTCAGTGCCTGGGCTCTGGCTGGAACTGCTGGTGGCTCCTCGGTGGTAGCTCGCACGAGTGCTCTGGCTGCACCGCGTACGTGTCCTCGGCCTCTACTTTGGCCCCGACCTCTAACGGTTCTCGTAGGGGGAGCGGGTGTCTGATCATCTCTAGTAGCACGTGTCTTTACCATCTGTGAGAGAATGGAAAATAGAGGTTTAGGATTCATGATGTCAAAAGTATCGCACGATAGGGAAATCAAATGAAGTGGAATTTTCCTAATTGTTACATAGCCTCTCGTAGATAAGTACAGATGTCTCCATACCGATCAGCGAGACTCTAACAAACCGACCTGTGATCCATGACTCCTATGAACCTAGAGCTCTGATACCAACTTGTCACGACCCCGGTTCGCCCTTCGTTAACCATCGTGATGGCACCTAGTCTCTACGACAAGGTCAGCCTAAATTGAGGAAGATAACCAAAACTTGCGGAAGTAAACAATTTAAAAATAAAAATAAGGCAATAACAATTTTTAAATGTGCCGCTCGGCATACACAATATATAAATCTCAAAGCCAATATCCAAATCCAAGACCCGGAAACCCACGAATTACAAGCTAAGAAAAGGAAATACTACATAGCTCTAACTCTAGAATTTGTCTAATAAGAACAGAAAGTACAGAAGAGCTAAATACTAAAAGGCAGGAATAGAAAGGGACTCCTCGGTCTGCGGACGCGGCAGATGTACCTCAAAGTCTCTAAGTAGTCGCCTCCCTCAAGGATGGTAGGCCTGAGTAGAAGTACCTGGATCTGCACATAAAAAACATGCACAGAAGAGCCATGAGTACACCACAGCGATACTCAGTAAGTGTCAAGCCTAACCTCGGTTGGGCAGTGACGAGGAAGGTCAGGGCCCTACTGAGATTATATAAATATAAAGATGACAGGATAAGATAAGCAGTACAATTGAGAATCTACAGTAAGAATCAATATAGGATAATAAGAGCACGATAACGAAAACAACAATAAAGGCAAACACCAGGAAGTACCACTCATAACAAGGATGATAGCAGGGGATTTCTTGGTATCCCGAGGATCTCTTGGTATCCTCAATATATGCTAGGGATCTCTTAGTATCCCGATGATCTCTTGGTATCCTCAATATATACTAGGGATCTCTTGGTATCCCAAGGATCTCTTGGTATCCTCTATTATATGCTAGGGATCTCTTAGTATCCCGAGGATATCTTGGTATCCTCAATTATATGCTAGGGATCTCTTAGTATCCCAAGGATCTCTTGAAACCCTCAATATATGCTAGGGATCTCTCGGTATCCCGAGGATCTTTTAGTATCCTCAATATATGTGCTAGGGATCTCTTGGTATCCCGCACCTCAGTTCAGATCATAAATATGTACAGGGAATTTCCCGAGATGTCGTCCCGTAGTCCCTAAGTAAAAACACACAATAGCAACACAAGAATACCCAATTAAGCTAAATTTCGTACCAAGTAAACAGTTAATTCTAGCCTAACACGCTTCACGTAATGCACTTAAGGCAGTTTAAGCAAATAGTCAATTAAGTCAACTAAACATGTTTTTCTAAACTAGTAACAGACTAAATTCACAAGTAGAATAAACACAGGAAAAGAACTCAATTGAAATACTTAAGGAAAAACCGGATTTTCAACAATTAGCTCAAGTACGCGCTCGTCACCTCACGTACAAGGCCTTTTAAATTATCCAATATATCATATCCTAAGGGGAAGATCCCCCTACACAAGGTTAGACAAGCCACTTACCTCGAACCAGCTCAAAATCAACCCAACAACACGTCTTTGCTACGCGTACTAGACTCCAAATAGCCTAAATCTACTCAATTCAATTGCATAATGTAAATAACACTTCGAGTAACTGATTCTACAATTAAATTCTAAGCTAATACGCAAAATTATGTAAAATAACCCAAATACCACTCGGGCCCGCATCTCGAAATCGGGTAAAATTTATAGTTTCAGAATCCTCACACTCTCATGAGTCTAACCATATATAAATTATTCAAATCCAATGTCAAATCCTCAATCAAAACTCAATTTCTTAGCCTAAGAACTTTTCCCCAATTTTCATACAAATTCCGAAATTAAAGGATGAATTCACGTTTAGATTAATGGGTTACAAGCAAAATTGAGTTAAGAATCGTTACCCAATCGATACCTCTAAAAATCCCTCAAAATCTTCGTCAAATCCGAGCTCCCAAGCTTAAGTTTTGATAAAAATGGCTAAACCCTCGATTTTGAAATTTTATATCTGCCCATAAAATTCCTTCTACGCGAACGCGGTCAAAGCCTCGCGTTCGCGAAGCACAAAATAACTTTATCCATTTTTCCTTCTTCGCAAACGCGTCCCCTACTCCGCAAATATGATGCTTTTCACAGACGAACCTTCGCGAATGCAACGGGCACCACGCGAACGTGATGCACAAAACTCCACTGGGTCAATTCCTCTTCCGCGAACGCGAATCCCAATCGCGAACATATAACACAACCATCCAGCCTCTTCGCGAACGCGTAGGCCCTCTCGTGAACGCAAAGGCCAAACTCCCCCCCAGTCCCAGCTCCTCTTTGCGAACGCGAGAACCCACTCGCGAACGCGATGAAGGAAACCAGAACTGACTGCTGCAACATTTTCTGCAATTTCCTAAGTTCCAAAAATGACCTGTTGAGCATCTGAAACACACCCAAGGCCCCCGGGACCTCAACCAAACCTACCAACCAATCCTAAAACATCATTCAAACTTGTTCCAACCTTCGGAATGCTCAAAATAACATCAAAACACCTATTTTTCATCGGATTCAAGCTTAAAAATTCCAAAAATTCTAAAAACACACTTTCGATCAAAAAGTCTACCAAACCTCATCCGAATGACCTGAAATTTTGCACCCACATCCCAAATGACATAACGGAACTACTGCAACTCTCGGATTCCATCCCAACCCTCGAATCAAAATTTCACTATCGAACCGAAAACTTTCAAAATTCAACTATCGGCATTTCAAGCCTAAATTAGCTACGGACCTCCAAAACACAATCTGAACACACTCCTAACCCCGAAGTCTCCCAACAGAGCTAACGGAACCATCGAATTTCCATTCTGAGACTGTCTTCACACTGTTCTGACTACGGTCAACTTTCCAACACTTTATCTCTCATTTAGGGACTAAGTGTCCCAAAACTCTCCGAAACATAAAACCGAACATCCCGGCAAATCAAAATAATAGAAATAAACTCAAGGAAAGTAGTTAATAGGGGATCAGGGCGTTAACTCTTAAGATGATCGGCTGGGTCATCACATGCAGGATACACCACTCCCTGATCTCCTTACTAGTATAGTGTATACCAATCGTTGATCTCCTTACCAATATAGGGTACACCACTCCCTAGTTTGATTTGATCTTAAATGTAGGGTACACCACTCCCTAATATCATTGCCAATATTTGGTATACCATTCCTTGGCCATATTTCCCCAACATAAGGTATATCAATCCTTAATTGAGACATCTTTTTGACAATAAAGGAACACCATCCAAAAAAAAGGAAAACAATCGTCACGATCTTTTCAAAGTACACCATTCCCGACCTCTTATTGCTTTCAATAAAGTAGTTTAGAATTTTATTACAATAACTCGCGAAATTTTCTTAGTGCAAACTAGGTAGAAAACGTTTGTTTGTTTGTTTGTTTTTGTTGTCTGAGCAGGTTTTACCTCGGGGCACAGGGTTCAAAATGACCAAAAGAAGAAGTCTTAATTCAGAATAAAAGAAAAGAAAAATGAAGTGAATCCAAAATGAATAAGCAGATGAAAAGATGTGGACTACCCAAGACATGATCTAAGTCACGAGCACTGCATTTCCTAGTTTTATTAGAAGAAGCCGTAAAAGAATGAACTAGCACCTACAACTACCAAGCATGTAACACCCCGTAAAAATTCAGCTTAGGTATGAATGAGTTAAAGGAGTAGTAAGGATATATTTTGATCATGTGAAGTCCCATTGGGATGATTATGGGTGAAAATAGTTATTTCAAAATCAAGATGGAAAGTGAGGTGCATAAGATTTGACAAAATCGACTAAGTTTGCAGAAAGTTCGTATTCCATCAGGTTCTAGTGAAACTGTGTAAGGGATTTTGGAAAACTCAAAACATAAAAATTGTAGGACTTTTAAATATCTTTCCAACGATATATTATAAAGTCCAAACGGAGCTCTGTGCAAAAGGTTACACCCGTTTTACAGAGAGGTGTGCAACCACCACGGTCCTGCAACATTTTACCGCGGCCGCGGTGGTGAGGCAGTGTCTCGTCGATTTACCGCAGTCGGGACCGTGGTCATGCCAACTGGGACGCGGTGGACGACTTGGGAGGTCATTGTTTTAGCCTCATTTCGTCCCCGACAACCCCAAAACATAAAAACTTGTCCTAGAAAGGAAAACTCTCAAAAACCTAACTCCTTAAATGTCCCTCCACCACCCAAGGTAAGTTCTAATAGTGATTCTATGTTTATTTCAATTCCCCAATGTCTTATTAACATGGGTAAACCCTTCATATCATTACATATTCGATTAGGACATCACTGTTGAGAGAAGAAACACTAGAACTCGAATTCAAGGAGATTGAACATCAAAAAGGTAATATCTTCACCCTCTAATTGATTCTATCATTGAATTAATGATTATAGACTCTAGTTCATGAGATATGAGTTGATGGGTTTGATAGAAAAGCATGAACGGTGATAGGTTTGGGTTGTTGATTGGTTATTATTGGTTATAGGCATTGATTACGTTATGGGTGATAAAGAATGATGTTGATTATAACCATTTGAGAATTTAGAATTTATCTAGAAGCAAGAGAATGGGTTATTGGGTGTAGAGACACCATTAATAAGGGCTATGAAGCTTTATGCCACCAAGTGTTTGATAAAATGCCTAAGTGACCAAAACATGAGTATTATTGCTAATATGGAATCCCTTTGACTTGTATTTATATAGATTGAAGTTGAAAGGGTTGGAAAATGTTGTATTACGCTCAAGAACAGGAAGTTAAGGTATGTGAGGCTAACTCTCTATGTTTGGGAATGTTAATGATTCTCCCTATATTACATTTCTTTTACAACGTATCAATTGCCTCAGAAATATAGTTAAGCCTAGTTCCTTGAATAGTTGTAGAACTTCTATTCTCTAGCTTCGTAACTCGTTCATGACTTTCATTCTGAACGGTGTGAGATCAGTTCGTATTCAATATAGATTTGGGCTTGATGTCCCTAAGTCTCAGTATAGCTTACTCAGCATGTCATAAATAGTTGAAGTTTCAGTGTTCATAACCAGTTCAAGAATACATGTCTCATTCTAGTCCTATTCAGTATTCCTGTATTATGTAACTCAGTATGATTCAGTATTCCAGTATTATGTAACTCAGTATGATTCAATATTCCAGTATAATGTAACTCAGTGTGATCCAGTATTCCAATATCATATAACTCAGCGTGATTTAGTATTTCACTATTATGTATTGCAGTATGATTCTCAGTTCCTGATTTTAAATCCCTGAATGTTGAACACCTATATTTGGACCTGAGGCCGCATCTAATGCTTTATGCATCTTTGGGCCTGAGGCCGCAATTTAAGCTTTATGCATCTTTGGGCCTGAGGCCGCAGTTTATGCTTTATGCATCTTTGGGCCTGAGGCCGCAGTTATGTATACGTATACTTGGGCCCGACGCCGCAGTTTGTGCATATATATATATATATTGGGCTTGAGTCCGCAGTTTAATATTCAGATAAACAGGTTGTTCATCATTTAGAAGAGGGAGTATTCATATCCTTACTTCCTTTCAGTTCAATTACTAGTTAACGTTCAGTTATCAGCTATCATATTAGTTACCAGTTATCAGTTCAGTTATCAGTTATCATTTCAGTTTCAGTTTGAATAGTTATCATTTCAGTTATCAATTATAAATTCTTAGTTATCAGCTTAGTTTAGTTTCAGCATTTATAATTCTTTCTTTCAGTTGCTTTACATACCAGTACAATTCAAAAGTACTGACGTTCCTTTTGCCCGGGGCCTACATCTCACAATGCAGGCAATGAATTACTGGCTAATGATTCCAAGCGCTAGGATTCTCGTACCAGCTATTTGGTGATCCTAGTTCTTTCGGGGCATTATCATTACCTTACAGTCTTCAGTATTTTTTTAGACAGTCAGTGTTTTCAGCACTTCATTAGAGGCTTCATAGACTAGAGTAACAGTTAGACAGAGTTTCAGACTATTCATATTAAGCTATGTTGGCTACAAATATGTTTCAGAATTGTAGTAGTATTTCCGCACTTTGATTTATATCATCCAGACATTCAGTATATCAGCATGTGTTAGTTTATCTTCCGCATACAGTATGTTATGATACCACATGTTGATTCAGCCAGCCAGTTAGTTCGCTCGGTCACATGTAGTCAGGCACCGAGTGACGTGTTACGTCCAGGCCCAGGTTCGGGGCGTGACAAAGCTTGGTATTAGAGCACCAGGTTCAAAAGTCCTAGGGAGTCCACTAAGCCGTGTCCAATGGAGTTTCCTTTATATGTGTGTGTCGGCCACTCATATAAATAGTTAACTACCAAGACATCCATGATTGTCTCATTTCTTTCTACTCTAGATTGTGCCATGAATCTTGGAGCAATAGGTAACATTTTCTTCCTATTGAATTCCAAACGTATTGGATGCCCAAGTGACGCATAGGAGAAACCTAAAGTCCTAGAGAGGATAATTTCCCAGTAAGTTATAATTATGGAGTACAGGTTGGTAAATATAAGACTTTAGAGGATGTAAAAAGTGGGATGCAATGGATAGTGTAACATATTATAGCATAACATTATCGAAAAGTACAAAAGCAGTTATCATGTCTTATGGTTATCAGTTTACCTCAGTTACCAGTTATACAGTCTTTCAGTTAGCAAGTTTATGGTTATTTAGTAGGCCAGTATTCAGTTATATGTTTACCAAATATCCCCAATTTTTAGTGTATTAAAATTCTGGTGACGGGTGAGTAATACAGTAATGCCTATGGGTTCTCAAAGAAAATGTAAGTAAGAGTGGTTATAGCTAAATCTTCGGATATTTTAGGTCCGGATTAAGACCCAAGAATCGCCGGATGGTGCAGTAAGTGATTTATCAGATGATGGTATACTCTGAAGGATAAGTTTGTGTATGGTAATCGTATGTGTTTTACCTCAGAGAACTATTTCTTTTAATTTTGGAAATGGAGCCACAAGTTGGATGATGATAGTTGAGATGTCAGACCCTAGCATTGGTCATTATAGTTTTGGATAGAAAAGAGCCTAAGGACAAAATACCTAGGAGTCAGAAACATTTGTTATTACCAAAGATGTGATTTCGTACAATTCATGCAAATGACTAGATGATATGATGTATGAAATGAGAACCAAGAGCAGCCAATAGTGAATTTCAGGGAATGATTTTAAGTTGTTCATATTTATTCAAATTAGAACTAGAAAGTACCATGTTAGTGAATTTAAATACGAAGTGGCTATTATTGTGAGATAAAAGATAAGACAGTTCCCCTTGATGTGACTATGTGTTTAGGTTGGAGGTTTATAATCTGATATGATTTTGAAGTGTATAGAAAGTTTGAGGTTAGATATTCCAATATTGTTTAAGACAAATGAACTTTCCCTAAGTGCAATCCATGTGCATAGTTCAAAAAGAATGATAGTGCACGACAAAAGAATATGGTCAGATGATGAGGGAAGTTAGGAGTAACTTTATTGTTCATTTTAGTTATTCAAAGCAGGGGAAGAAAATATGATGCTAGCAGGTGGTTAGAAAAAAGATATTAAGTAAGTGTTGAGTAGATACAACAAATTAGCAATTTCACCAGAGCTAGTAGAGGGACAATTTGATTCACTTAGCCAGGTTATCTCTAGTGATGGATGGCAGTTTGAAATATCGAACACATGTATTAGAACCTAAAGAGTTTAAGTTAAACTCGAAGTACAGTGGCAGTTGGAAAAAAATCAGCAAGGCAGTGAGAGAGAAAACTATAGAAGAATAGCCTTTAGGAATTTTCGTAATATGGTTTCTCCAGGATTGACAGTGTGAGTAGAGTTAAATCATTAAAATTGTGTATGATAGTTGTGAATACATTAACTTTCCGTTAAGTAAATAATTTCGTTTTTCCTAGTAAGAAAGATTTCTCAAAAGTAAGTTGGAAGATGAGTCGTCATTGACGTAGAGTGCAAAGAATTGCAGAAAATAAGGAAAGTTATTTGGATCCCAACAAAAAGGAAAAGGATCCACAAGTATAAGATCTTTGGTCTAAGGGGTGATGTGAAAAGCATCAGTAAGTCCAGATGGAGATTTGAAACTCGAATGGTTAGCATGGGATATGAAAAGAAAATCAATTCGGTAATGAGGGAAAATTGTGTAATTACCACATGGATTATGTCTAGCATGTGTAAGAAAAACAAAGTGAGTAGAATGATCACCGAGCTTAGTTATTGATGATAAAGTGATCACAGATAAGCTATAAAATCATGCCTAGTTATGTATCACAAGGGTAGTGCCATCACATGAGACTTCGGAGTATAGACTTAGCTCACAACAATTCTATAAGTGTTTTCAGGAAGTGTTTAAGAATATAATCAATGGTGGGAAGTATAACTCATGATCGAGGTAGATAAGACAACTCTGGTGAAAGAAGTTCACCGTTTAGCCTAGCTAGGAATTCAATTTGCGTACTCCAAAGATAGTAGAGTTGTTGTCTAGAATATGACTTGTCCCCCTTAGTAGGCGAAGTGAAGAAGAAATAGTTGATGATCCCTACTTGTTGTAGCTGAAAGAGGGGATTCACGGTCATAAAATGATAGCTTTGGAATAAGGGGGAGATGATAGTGCTTTGAGGTACCACGACAGATTGTGTGTTCCAGACATAGATGGACATAAAGAGGGAAGATCATGCTAGAAGCCCAGAATTTCAGGTATTCTATTTACTCAGGTACCACAAATATGTATCATGGTCTTAAGGAGATTTATTGGTGGAACGACATGAAAAAGGATATTGCAGACTTTATAGACAAGTATCTGAATTATCAGTAAGTGAAAGTCGAGCAGCAGAAAATCTAGTGTTTTATCACAGAATACACATATTTTGAGTGGAGATGGTAAATATGGGCATTATAATAGGATTATCTTGCTCATTTTGAAAGCATGATTTGTATGGCCGAAGGTGTAGATCACCAATTGGTTGGTCGAAAGTTGGTGAAAGGGAGTTGATGGGACCAAATTTGGTCTATCAGACTATAGAGAAAGTTAAGTTGATTCAAGAGCATTTGAAGATAACTCAAAGCCGCCAAAAGTCCTATTCGAATGTGTGGCATAGAGATCTAGAGTTTCAAGTTGATGATTGGTTGTTTATGAAAGTTTTGCCTGTGAAAGGCGCTATGAGATTTGAAAAGAAGGGGAAGCATGTTCCCTGCTATGTTGGGTCGTATAAAATCTTGTAAAGGATCAGTCAATTAGCTTATGAGTTGGAGTTACCACCAGGATTAGCGGTGGTACAACTGGTATTTCACGTGCCATGTTATAACATTCAAGTTTCCAGCACTCAAATACTCATGCCAGTTCAGTACTCAAATACTCATGTCAGTTCAGTACTCAGATACTCATGCCAGTTCAGTACTTAGATACTCATGTCAGTTCAATATGCAAATATTCAAGTCAGTTCAATACTCAGCTACTCATGTCAATCCAATACTTAGATATTCATGCCAGCTTAGTACTCAGATATTGATGTTATTTCAATACTCAAATATTCGTGCAAGTTTAATATTCATATATCCATGTTAGTTCAGTATTCACGTATCCATGGCAGACCAATATCCAGTTAATGCAGTAGTCATTTAGTACAGTATCTCAACAAATCAGTAATCATGAATTCATTCAATTTAGTATGCAAGTCTTAATGAAAGTTCATGTTTCTACCAGAACCGTTTAATGTCCGAAGTTAGCAGAAGTTGCAGCCATGACCTTCATTTGAGGATGAATGATTCCAAGGGGGAGATAATGTAACACCCCGTAAAGATTCGGCTTAGGTATGAATGAGTTAAAGGAGTAGTAAGGATATATTTTGATCATGTGAAGTCCCATCGGGATGATTATGGGTGAAAATAGTTATTTCAAAATCAAGATGGAAAGTGAGGTGCATAAGATTTGACAAAATCGACTAAGTTTGCAGAAGGTTCGTATTCCAGCAGGTTGTAGTGAAAATATGTAAGGAATTTGGAAAAATTCAAAACATGAAAGTTGTAGGCCTTTGAAACAGCTTTCCAACAATTTATTGTGGAGTCCAAACGGAGCTCTATGCAAAATGTTATGTCCATTTTATAGAGATATGTGCAACCACCACGGTCCTGCCGTGTTTTGCCATGGCGAGGCAGTATCTCAGCGATTTACCGCGGTCGGGACCACGGTCATGCCAACCGGGACACGGTGGAAGACTTGGGAGGTCATTGTTTAGCCTTATTTCGTCCCCTACAACCCCAAAACATAAAAACTTATCCTAGAAAGGAAAACTCTCAAAAACCTAACTCCTTAAAGGTCCCTCCAGGTAAGTTCTAATGGTGATTCTATGTTTATTTCAATTACCCAACATCTTATTAACATGGGTAAACCCTCCATATCATTAGATATTTGATTGGGATATCATTGTTAAGAGAAGAAACCCTAGAACTCGAATTCAAGGAGATTGAACGTCAAAAAGGTAATATCTTCAACCTCTAATTGATTCTATCATTAAATTAATGATTATATACTCTAGTTCATGAGATATGAGTTGATGAGTTTAATAGAAAAGCATGAACAGTGATAGGTTTGGGTTGTTGATTGGTTATTATTGGTTATGGGCGTTGATTACGTTATGGGTGATAAAGAATGATGTTGATTATAACCATTTGAGACTTTAGAATTTATCTAGAAGCAAGAGAATGGGTTATTGGGTGTAGAGACACCATTAATAAGGGCTATGAAGCTTTATGCCACCAAGTGTTTGATAAAATGCCAAAGTGACCAAAACATGAGTATTAATTCTAATATGGAATACCTTTGACTTGTATTTATATAGATTGAAGTTGAAAGGGTTGGCGAATGTTATATTACGCTTAAGAACAGGAAGTTAAGGTATGTGAAGCTAACTCTCTATGTTTGGGAATGTCAATGATTCTCTCTACATTACATTTCTTTTACGACGTATCAATTGCCTCAGAAATATAGTTAAGCCTAGTTCCTTGTATAGTTGTAGAACTTCTATTCTCTAGCATCGTAACTCGTTCATGACTTTCATTCTGAACGTTGTGAGCTCAGTTCGTATTCAATATAGACTTGGGCTTGATGTCCCTAAGTCTCAGTATAGCTTACTCAGCATGTCATAAATAGTTGAAGTTTTAGTGTTCATAGCCAGTTCAAGAATACATGTCTCATTCTAGTCCTATTCAGTATTTTAGTGTTCATATCAGTTACCAGTTATCAGTTTAGTTATCAGTTATCATTTCAGTTTCAATATAAGTAGTTATCATTTCAGTTATCAATTATAAATTCTTAGTTATCAGCTTAGTTTTAGTTTCAACATTTATAATTCTTTCTTTTAGTTGCTTTATATACCAGTACAATTCAAATGTACTGACGTCCCTTTTGCCTGAGGCCTGCATCTCACAATGCAGGCAATGAATTACAGGTTAATGATTCCAAGCGCTAGGATTCTCGTACCATCTATTTGGTGATCCTAGTTCTTTCGGGGCATTATCATTACCTTACAGTCTTCAGTATTTTTTTAGACAGTGAGTGTTTTCAGTACTTCATTAAAGGCTTCATAGACTAGAGTAACAGTTAGACAGAGTCTCAGACTTTTCATATTAAGCTATGTTGGCTACAAATATGTTTCAGAATTGTAGTAGTATTTCCGCACTTTGATTTATATCATCCAGACTTTCAGTATATCAGCAAGTATTAGTTTATCTTTCGCATTCAGTATGTTATGATACCACATGGTGATTCAGCCAGCCAGTTGGTTCGCTCGGTCACATGTAGTCAGGCACCGAGTGCCGTGTTACGTCCAGGCCCAGGTTTGGGGCATGACAAAGCATCAAGGTTCAAATCAAAAGTTTGCATGAAAAACCATTCAAGACTCAAGATCAAGCTTCAGAAGACTTATAGATAGGAATCTTGTAACTCATAGCTGATAGGCATGTTTAGTTCCTTTTGATTTTGATTTTGATGTAATAACTGGACCACGGACCGGAGCCTCAACGGAACCTCACTCGAATGCATCACTCCATCATTCTTCTTGAACTACTGTCGACGCCCCCTTTTTCTCTAACCGTGGGGTCAGAAATCGGGTATACGACATTGGGAAGGACAAGTCTATTCCCGTTCGAGAATTGGGTTTCAGAATTTGAAGAGTCATCACCTAATGATTATAATGCATTAGGACACTTTTTTAGAAGAGTTTGAGTTGGAAAACCAGAGTTCGGGTAAGGGCTAGAAATTATCTCGAGGGGAAGGTGTTAGGCACCCCTCAAGATCCACTAGTGTGGTTCCCGTCCATGCTACAATTGTGACTTACAAGTAAACAATCAAGGCTCAAATAAGGGTCTGCAGATAACATTGCAATCAGGTTGAAAACTTTTGAAGGTAAGTAGAGAGTGTGGAAATATTTAAAAAAAAAGAGATTTGAATAATTTTAAAAGAAAAGATGAAGCAAATAAAGGGAGGGGGGTCCTAAGTTTATGATTAGTATGGATCACTTCAATGCAATACCCAACAATCACTCATTAGAAGAGGGGTCGCACGTGACATTAGCGAATCGGTCATCATATCCATATCTACCCTTCCCACCCTGTTAAGGTGTTAAAGCGCGAAATGATATCGTTACTTATTGCATGTTATTACCCGTCCCAATCCTATTAGTCCCGGAGGTATATAGGACTACTAATCCTAAAGGGGGAGAGCTGGGGCTTTTGCGGAGTTTTCAAAAGGATAAAAATCTAGGCGACAAGCAATAACAGATAGCAGTTAAAAGGGAAACAAATAGCAGTTAAGGCTCAAGTCGGCCTCCTCATTCAAAGCAGCAGATTATTTAGCATGACTTACAAATACTAGTTTGGTCTGTATTAAACTTAACGTAGGAAGGGTGGATAATTTATCACATATTTGCAGATAAGAAGTCCGAGTTAGGCCTACCTGCTGGTTGTAATTATCAAAACTGATGCAATTATAAAATTTTACCCTAAGGCTTGCTTAGGCGTTAAACAGAACCTATAGGTATGATATCTATTAGTTTCAGAAATAAAGAAGTAAACTGATTGCAGAAAAAGAATTTTCAATTACAGGGACATAAGATCTATAGGCGTTAAACATTATTGCTACTAATTTTAGGCCTATAAGCGAGTTGACGATTCAGGTTCAGTTAATAGCTCCTATAGACATGCTTTCTAGGTGTTACTAATTTGAGAACTGTTATTGCTTATGCAGGAATCTTATAGGAAGGTTGTCTACATGCAATTGATTAGGTATTTAAATCCTATAACAGGTTTGCCTAATAACAGATGCAGAAAGTCCTATAGGCATGGTGTCTATATGAAGATGCAAAATTTTAGAAGTATAGTAATTCCCTACGAACATGGTATCTACCCCTTGCATGCATAGTCCCCTACCCTTTTCCACTAGCCGACCCCAAATGTTTATTACAAGATTATTACAGACCAGAATGAATAAGAAAAAAAATATATCAGAAACTAAAGATTCCAACCAAGGAGAGCCTAATTCATACCCCGGGTCTGAAACATGAAACAAACCAACTTCCAAAGATCACATTCCAAAACCTTCTCTTATCTGGGGTGTTTCAGAGATCCAAGGAGTTTCAAGAACTCCAGGCAGTGCTTACACCCCAAATATATTGCAGATTTAGATTATAGTGCAGTGTGGAAATGCCAGCTCTCAGATGTCCAAGTTCAGAGGGAACTCAAGGTCCCAAAGCAAGGCTCAAAAGAGAGGGGCGGAGCTTAATATTCTAGGAATAGGTGTAAGTACACAAGGGGGGAAGGGAATCAAAAAGAGACAGGGCAAGCTAGTGGTCATGCCCAGCAATTGGGATGTTGGCACACCCCTGACCAGCCTGCTAGTCAAGCATTGAGAGTTAGGATCCATTGTGGATCAAGCCAAGGCCTGGACAGTAATTAGGATACTGTCAGGCCGAGAACTTAACTCAGCACATAGAAGGGGATAGGGGTAGAGGATTCATAATAGAAATAGAAGCAAGGAAGAAAAATATTTAACACAAATTACTGAACATAGGCAGTAGAGTAAACAACAGTCTGAAGCACATAAGGGTGAGGCAGAAAATTAAATAAAGGACATACCAGTTTCAGGGAAACAAGAAAAGAAAAACAGTGGTCTTGTAAAGCCAACAAATAGTCAAAAGATCTTAGAAGAGAGCTGTGAGATTATGTGTGTAAAGTGCTGAATTGAGAGTGTGTATGTAAGAGTATGCAATTCGAAGTGTATTGTAAAAGTATTGAATTGTAAGTTAAGGATGATCAAAGTGCAGAAGGGTCGTGCCCCTTTTATAGTGCAGGAAACAAGTGAGAAAAGGTCAGGAAATAACATTGAAATCAATCTCCCTTTAGTTAAGGGATTCTGATTTCAATGGGTAAAAGCCAATTAAGGAAAGCAGTTTTGATTAAAACCTTTTCAAAGTAGCACAAAAGGGGTAAATACAGAGAAGTTATTAATGGAAAGAATTCAACAGTACACGGCTTGGAAAAAAATAAGGAAAGGGAATCAATCAAACAGCCAGGGAAATCAAAATTACAATTCAATTTGAATGAACCAAGTCAGGAAAAGGTAAAGGAGGTTCAATTAAAGAAAAATTAGTAACAATCAATCAAACCCCATTAGAGGATTTCAGGATCAATCAAAAACCTTTGAAGGCAGAGTCCTTATATATAAAGCACACAAATATGTGAATACCAGAGGGGCTTGTCAAATTATTTAGAAGAGAGTTTAACAAAGAAAGGTTCAGAATCATAAGCAAGAAGAGGTATAAGTCTAGTTCGCAGACTCGCAATGAGTCTGAGAGTCCAGGGTCCCGAAGTGGAACCTAACTCGCACACAAAAGATCAAAATGCCAAGAAATCCCCGAACCTTAGGGTTTCGAATTGAGTCAAACAATAGAGATGAGAAGGCAAACCATTCAATAGAGGCTCAGGAGTCTTTTCCAAAGACTTATGAGAAACTAACAGACATGATACACAGTCAAAAGCATGGAGAACACGTTTTGAGAAAAACTCTGAACTTAAACAAGTTCAGAAGAAAAAGTGATACAAACTTAAGAAGAAGTAGATGAAACACATTTAGCAAGAACACGAAAAGAGTCCAGTAAAGCAAACAAAAATTGAAGAACTTAACAGTAAACACATATAGTAGAAGAGTAATGAAAACATAACAAGGATAATCATGTGAGCACAGGAGTAACATGTATAAAAGAAAAGTAGAAGGACAATACAGACGTGGTAGAAAAGAAAACATACGAACATACTATAGCCACATACATACAAAGAAAAGAAAAAGAAGAGTCAGAAAAACATTTTAAGCTTTTCAGAAACCCTAGATCGGAAAGAAGTAATTTTTGAAAGAAAAATTGGGGAAAGTGTTTTAAAGCTCCAGTAAAGCACAGATATAGCATAGATTTAAAAGAACAATCAGAGAAAACCTCGAATATCTAGGGTTTCAGAGGAACCCTGGAATGAGAAAGGCTTGGAAAGAGGTCCGATCTAAGTCGGATGAGGTCAGAAACAGGCTCAGAAGACCAAGAGCCACCGGAGCAAAGTCGGAGATGGCCGGAATCTTCGAATCGGTGAAGGTCTGAGTGAAGACCTTCGAGGTATGGCCTCAAACCTTCGAGCATCAGGCATGCAAGAGCCAGAGGAGGTGAATATAGGCTGTCCATGGCCTGAGAAGCCATGGATTCCGGTGAAAACACATTGGAACAAGGCAGGAGGAGGCTAGGGTTTGAGAACCCTCGAGAGAGTTTGAGATAGTAGAGGGTTGCAGAGGCGGCGGTTGGTGAGAATGAGGTAGGGTAAAGGGGTCGTTTGAATTAAAAAAGGAAGGGGATGAGGGAGCCGTTGATCTAAAAGATCAACGGCTGGGATTAAAAGAAAATCGGGTGGGTCGGATAAATGGGTAAAGGGGTTGTGTTAAATTAGAATTGGGCCGGTCCAATTGGGTTTCAGAACTGGGTCAATTAGGGGGATCAATTTGGCTATAATTGAAATAAAAATGGGCCAGATTTTAAATAGCCAGTTTTTCCCTTTTTATTTTTTATAAAAATGGTAAAATGATCTTGAAAGCAAATTAAAAGTACTGAGCCAACGAAAAATATATAAATATTAATTTAAAATATTGGAACCAATTTCACAATTATAAAATGCTATTAATCTTAAAGTAGGCTACAATTGCAATTATATGCAATTTAGCTTTTAACATACCAAATAAATTTGTAAAAATATGCAAAATTTATATTAAACTATATTTTGGTATAAATATGGGAATGAAATAAATTATTTACCAAAATTGATGATTTTGGGAATAATTATGGGTTTCGCACTGCTAAAATAAACAATAAATTGATTTTAAAAATCTTTAAAAATTAGGGAAAAATACCAAAACTCTTGGGCATGCTTATATATGCATACACATGCTATTTTGAAAGTGTTTTGAGTATAAAAAATACATAGGAAAAAATTGGGTATCAACAGCTGCCCCTCTTTACCCGAGAAGGATGAAAGAGTTGTCGGGTAAAGATAAGATGGACAATTTTGACCGAAAGAAACGATTTGCAAAGAATTCTGACCAGCTCTGGCTCTTGAGCTGCCTACATATCCCTGGTCCTATAGGAATCAGTCCATATGTAGTTCAGGATCCATCGGCGGAATATGCCGATGGAGATTTGAAATGGACGGACGCGATGTTTTAGATTGAGAGAGGTTTTCTGAAAATCGATAGGCTGCAGAAAACGGAGGGGGATCGCTCCTGCTAAGGCAGCCATTGCCAGCCGGTGTACCTGCAAGTAAGCAATACGAGCGTATATCGTGCGTAAATTTAAACGTGATGCAAATTCCCATTGGACCATGAATGTTGTCCTCGGACGGTTAGGATGACGTCCTCGAACCATGACATCCTGGGCCATGAGGCATATGGTAAAGGATTTGCAGGCTATGAAATGATGTTCTCGAGCTATGAGAATGGTGCCTCTGAACCATGATGTCTTTGAATAATGATGTGCAAAAGATAAAATGGGGTCCTCAGGCCATGGCATGGCGTTCTCGGGCTATGAAAATGGTGCCTCTGAACAATGACGCCCTTGGACAATTTGGCGATCTTTCAGCCCATGAAATGCAGCAGGTGGCGATCTTTCAGCCGATGCAAGACGTAAATAAAATGTGGCGATATTTCAGCCGATGCAAGAAATATAAGGTGGCGATCTTTCAGCCGATGCAAGAAAATAAAGTGGCGATATTTCAGCCATGCAGGATGGAGATAGAGCTTAGTATCGGAAGGCAGAAAGGCAGCCTTATGCAGACGATAATGGAGGTAGAGCTTAACCTCGAAAGGCAGAAAAGTAGCCTTATGCAATGCAAAAAAAATGCAGATGGAGACAATGCTTAGCCTCAGAAGGCAGAAAGGTAGCCTTATGCAAAATGCAGATGGAGACAGAGCATAGTCTCGAAAGGCAGAAAGGTAGCCTTATGCAATGCAGGAAATGCAGATGGAGGTAGAGCTTAACCTCGGAAGGCAAAAAGGTAGCCTTATGCAAAATGCAGATGGAGACAGAGCTTAGTCTCGAAAGGCAGAAAGGTATCCTTATGCAAAAATGCAGATGGAGACAGAGCTTAGTCTCGAAAGGCAGAAAGGTAGCCTTATGCAACGCAGGAAATGCAGATGGAGGTAGAGCTTAACCTCGGAAGGCAGAAAGGTAGCCTTATGCAAAATGCAGATGGAGATAGAGCTTAGTCTCGAAAGGAAGAAAGGTATCCTTATGCAAAATGCAGATGGAAACAGAGCTTAGTCTCAGAAGGCAGAAAGGTAGCCTTATGCAATGCAGGAAATGCAAATGGAGGTAGAGCTTAACCTCAGAAGTCAGAAAGGTAGCCTTATGCAGAATGCAGAGAAATGCAGGATGGAAGACAATGCTTAGTCTCGAAAGGCAGAAGAGTAGCCTTATACAGTGCAAGAATGTAAAAGGATGATTAGTAGCAAAATCTCTTAGCTGATAACCGATTACGACAATATGACTGCTGGGGAGATTGTGTACGGATAGAAATTGCGGGCAAGTGATGATTCTGAGAAGTTGCATTCTTGGGAAAGTATGCGTACATAAATATACCTGACGATATTGCAAGTCGAGTGCCTGCATCCAAAGAAAATCGTGAGTTCTGTGAGGGGAAAGGTTAGTTCGTCTCCCCCGGGCTCTTGACGTTGTGTATCATTGGGGTAGCGTCGCTAAACAACAGCAATTCGGATAATAGTTATGCATACTTTAGCAAATATATAATCGAAAATAGTTTTCTTTAGATGAACCAATGACTGCGACGTGGTTCAAGTCATTGCAACCTCTTTCACTCCGGAATTTTGAGGGTCCTCCTCAAAATTCTACCCCAGTTTGCTGAGCGGACATTTCTGACGGCTGTGTTGAATGACTAAAAACATCTTTGGAATTTTGAGGGTCCTCCTCAAAATTCTACCCCAGTTTACTGGGCTGGCGCTTCTGGCGATGCATGAACTAAAATTAACTTCGGAATTTTGAGGGTCCTCCTCAAAATTCTGCCCCAGTTCCAATAGCGGGAAAAAATGGAATTTTTATTAAATTGTGACCGAACCCATAGGGCTGCCTACGTATCCCCTCTTAAACGGGAATTAGGTCAGGTGTAGTTCAAATTATATCATTAAGGGAATCATAAGCGGTTACACATAATATCGTTTCACTGCATCTGAATTGATTGGCTTCGGCCAGACTTTTCCATCCATCTCTGCAAGAATAAGGGCTCCTCCAGTTAAAATTCGGTGAACCATGTACGGACCCTACCAATTGGGAGAGAACTTCCCCTTGGCTTCATCTTGATGTGGGAATATTTTCTTCAACACTAGCTGCCCCGGTGTAAACTTCCTTGGCTTAACCCTTTTGTTGAAGGCTCTGGACATTCTGTTCTGATACAACTGACCGTGGCAAACTGCATTCATCCTTTTCCCATTTATAAGGGCTAACTGCTCGTAGCGACCTCTTCTGGTATATCATCCTCTTCTAAGTTCGTATCTATTTGTTGCGTTGTTTCGTTGCAAGTCACAATCGTTGGTTCATCATCAAGGCAAGTAATAGTAATGCTGTGTAAAATAAAGTGAATGATAGAAAAATAATTAGAGCGAGATATATAATAAACTGAAATGCTTCGATTAAATTCGTAATTATTTTGAATATCAGAGCTCTTTTTAGAATTAAAGACAATGCGGAAATAAAATCAGCTAGTAAAAAGTAAAATGCGATGCATGGTGCTTTTGTTTAGCCTTGCTACCCCGAAGCTTTCCGGGCCCTGGTGGTTCTGATTGACCAATTGCTGAGGCACTCTCCTCGGTTTACAACTTGTATAGAAGGGCCTTCCTCCCCTTCCTCCTCAAAAATAACACAGCAGTCTGTATCATCATCCTCCAGGAACAGATTCTTCATGGCTGCCAATGCTTCATCTTCCTTCGACCCATATATAGTATCTGCCAGCTGGAAAGTCTGCTCCATGTGAGGTATCGGATGCTCCAGTGGGTAGTAGGGACTGCACCATGGTGGCGACCAGTGATTGAACTCCTCCCAAGTGTACTCATACCCCAAACCAAATGTAGTGTCATGTTTCTTCAGCTTGATGGGTTTGGCGATTCCCTGGAGGTTTTTGCCGAGTCCATTTCCAGGTTCGTATCCACACCAATTCTGGATACTTTCAATCTTGTTATCCCGCCATTTATCTTTGTCTACAGCGTTGACTCTTTCAATGTGGTGGTATGTTTCTCCGCCTATTCTCCTTCTGCCTCCAATTATCGGGATGGTCTGGCGACTATATATGGGGTTGCTACCATCGCCATGAATAATCACCTCTTGGTGATTCCATTCGAACTTCACTGCCTAATGCAGGAACGATGCCACAGCACCAGCGGCGTGGATCCATGGTCGTCCCAATAGCAAATTGTAGGATGTTGGGACATCTATCACTTGAAAGTCAACGTCGAACCAGGTTGGCCCCATTTGCAAGCATAGGCTCATCTCTCCGATAGTAGACCTTTGGGACCCATCGAAGGCTTTGACATTGATGGCCCCATCTTTGATCTCGTGTAGGCTCTTTCCCAATGTTCTGAGAGTTATCAACGGACAGATGTTGAGGCTGGAGCCTCCATCTATCAAGACTCGAGTGACGAAGTAATCCTCGCATTGTACGATGATGTGTAGGGCCATGTTATGACTTAGTCCTTCCGGCGGTAGCTCATCTTCGTGGAAGGTGATTTTGTGGCTTTCAAGTATTTGTCCTACCATATTCGCCATTTCGCCCCCAGTTATGTTGCTGGGTACATAAGCTTCGCTCAATATCTTCATCAAGGCATTTTTGTGTGCGTCGGAGCTCTGTAGAAGAGCTAGGATGGAGATTTGTGCTGGTGTTTTGTTCAACTGCTCAACGACCGAATACTCCTTAGCTTGTATTTTCCTCCAAAGATCATCGGGACCAGTTTCAGTAGTCTGTCCCGAGGCTTGCTTACAGGTCTTAGCTAGGTGCTCTGGAGTGTAAACCCTGCCTGTTCTAGTCATACCCTGCGCAGCAATTGATTTTCCCGTCTTGGTCTTTCCTTTCCTCCTTGCCTCAGCTTTGTAATCCCATGGTATGGCGTTTGAGTGGAACGGTGTTATGTTTGACATTGCTACAGGAATGGGTACCCTCGGTTGTAACACATCAACCTCAAAGGGTATAGGTGCCTTTAGAACCCCATACTCAACCTCAATTGGCCCGGCCACCTTCACAGAAGAAGGTGCTTCAAATTCGAGAGGTATAGACGTGTTTACTTCATCGCCCCTGGAGGGCTGGTTCTGCACAACAATTGGGTTAAGTGTGACTGTCGGTTTCTTTGGCTCATCATCCTTAGCAATCAGTCCTATCGATCCGTTAGGGTCCCAGTCATCTTCGATCTCGATCATATGAAGGTCCCCACCTCTGTGATCAAGCAGAGGGTTATTTCGGACATTAGGAGAAGGCTCCTTTGCTACGATAACCTTATTGTCGATAAGAGTTTGAATCTTGTCCTTCAACGAGCGACACTCATCAATGGTATGTCCCTTCATGTCGGAGTGGTACGCACATGTCTTATTAGGGTTGACCCACTGGGAAGGATTTTCTGAAGTTATGGCAGGGATAGGGGAGACGTAACCAGTAGCTTTAAGTTTCTCATACAGCTGGTCAATTGGCTCAGCAATGGTTGTATATTGTCTGGGAGGTCTGCGGTCAAAATTTGGTCTGGGTCTAGGGAAATTTTGGCGAGTGCGAGGTGATTGGTAGTGAGAGGGTTGGGCATTATAGGCTTGGTAAATAGGTGCAGGTTGAGAGTATCTAGGTGAAGTGGGTTGATATGTGGGAGGTGGAGATGATTGATAAACGGGTGGTAGATTTTGGTAAGAGGGTGTGGGTAAGTATGGTATTTTAGTGGTTATTTGGCTTCCTGTGCGACAATCACGACATTGACATCCTTCTTCTTGGCCGTGCCACCAGACTGTAAAGCCTTGTTGGTGGCCTGCAATGCTTCAATATTAGTAACCATACCATTCTTAATGCCTTCCTCAATTCTTTCTCCCAACTTGATGATATTGGAGAATTTCTGACCCTCGAGCAGCATCAACCTCTCATAATATTGTGGGTCCTGAGCTTGGACAAAGAATCTGTTCATTTGTTCCTCTTCTAAGGCCGGCCTGACCTTAGCAGCCTCTGATCTCCAACGAGTAGCATACTCGCGGAATGTCTCGGTAGGCTTCTTCTTCAGATTATGGATGTAAAATACATTCGGTGCATTCTCTGTATTGAATCGGAACCTATCCATGAAATCAGATGCCATACCTACCCAGCTTGTCCATTTCTTGGGGTACTGACTAATGTACTAGGATAAAGCATCCCTCTTCAGGCTTCTCATGAAGAGTTTCATACGGATTTTCTCATTCCTTCCGACTCTGACCAGCTTATCACAATATGTCCTCAAATGGACTCTGGGATATCCCGTGCCATCGAACATTTCAAACTTGGGAGGTTTGTATCCATCCGAAAGTTCAACATCTGGCTGAATGCAGAGGTCCTCATAATTCAGCCCCTCTATGCCTCTGTTTCCTTCCATGCCCTGGACTCGGTTGGTCAACTTCTTGAGTTCTGCTGCCAAGTTTCTGATAAGAGTGTCCTTGTCATCAGATTCAGGTTGAGTGTGGTGGTGTATGGTATCTACGTAGATGGGAGTGTTGTGGGGGTGGTCGTTTGTGGTGTTCAGTGGTTCAGGAATGAGTAGTGGAGTGTGGCATGTGTTGCAGTGTTGAGCATGAGTGGGTTACATCTGTGGTTGTGGGATGTTCTGTGGAGGTGCGGGGTTTTGAGCATTTGGAAAGTTGACATCAGGAGCGGTGAGAGTGAATGATAAATTTGCCAAGTTCCGCACTTGATCCAGTTCTTCTTGGAACGCAACAGTTTCTGCTCAAGTTGGGCGGCAGTTTCCTTAGCAACCGGGGTACCCTGAGGAATCTCAATTCTTTCAATTTCCTTTATGGCGCTTGAATCTCCCATTATACCTTTGTTCTTGTTTCGGATAGGACTCGGAGGAGGAGGAGGTGGAGGGCCCTTGGATCTCGTATTGTATGATGATAGTGCCAGAATGCACGAACTAACCTTTGGGGAGGGGAATAAAAATAAAGAAAAACAAAAAGTAACAAGTTAGTGCGGGTTATGAAAAGAAAATGTTGCAATATTTAAACACATTGTGCAAGAATATAAATCACGTCCTAATTTGGGTGTCTCGTTGTGCCCGAGGTAGGCCTAGCGACAAATTAATTTAGAGAACTTATAATGCTAAATGCCTCATTTTATTGATAAAAATAAGACGATTCCAAAACGATGCTAAATAACAGAAAATAAAATGTCACTAGTGGCCATTGGTCTTATTACATCATTAAAAGCAAAATAAAGGACTCCTAACTACTTGGTCCCAGAAGGACCTTCCCCAGATTCGGTATCTTTATCCCCCCTCGAACAGCTTCACTAGCTCATGCAGTCCTAGCAGCAAATAAGCTTGGGCCAAATGTCTGCCTGCATTCCCTTCAGGATTTCGACAATTTTCAATCCTCTTGAGGAACTTTACTTATAGCTCCACTAGACCCCGCTCCAAATACCCTAGTCGTTTGTTGGCGCTGACAGCCATATCCTTCCATTCTTTGATCAACCTTTGATGGGCTTCTTGTATTTCCCGATGCTCACTTTCACACTCTCGAATTCTCTTGCGCAGTTGATTGTACTTAACCCGTGCTTCAGCTTTCTCGACGATGATTCTATGTCCGTGAATGAACCCGGGCTGACCCATACCATTGTGATTATCTTCCAACCAACCCTAATAGTGCGGCACGCAACCAGCATGATACCTATCCGGCTCAATAGATTCTTTCCCCAAAACGAGCTTGTAATGCCACATGTGTTGAGCTTGGCATTTGTGAAGGCTATCTTCGTCCTGGAAATCAGCCCTAAAGTGACTCATTTTGTGGACCCTTGGTATGATTTACTTTCTTCCCGCCTGCCTCATGGCTTGGAGGGGAACGTAGGGATAAGTTCCTCTTGGACCAATGAGTATGAGAAATGATGCGTCTCAGGATCGAACAATTCTTCCGTAAGGAACCATTCGACCATCCACTGTACCTGGTCTTCTTTTAGATTCTCTAATAGCTCCACCCATCTTCCAGCGTCCTCTGGCTGAGCGAACATGTTAGGCATATAATCCATACGCCTTGGCTGGTGGAAGACAATGTGATCATCCCAATCTCTGCGTAAGATCTCCTGTCGGTATTCTCCTTTCTGGAGGTGCTCCATGAGCCAGAGCTGAAGTAATAAATTGTATCCCTCAAAATTACTAGCATTTCGCTGACAGTTGTCCAGAGCCCGGTATATCTCAGCAACAATCATGGGCACTATACCGAAAGGTTGTCCGCCAATTCCTTCCATCAGAGTCTTGGTTACCATGGCCAGTCTAGTGTGGATCTTAGCCTTCTTCATAAGGAACACTATCATCCCCAGGAAACAAAACATGAATACAAAGACCCTTCTGTGAATATGCCCCAGTGAGGTGAGGGCAAATTCATCTGAGTAGGTGCGGTATGACTTGCTATGGTCGTACCTCTCGTACAGATAGTCGAACGGGATGTAGGAGTCTTTCAAACAGGTCAAGTCTGGGTTCTTCTTCAGTCCCATCATCTTAAGGAAACCCTTACCCTTGCGATTCTCTGGCATAAGCAAACCCGGAGTCTCCCAAGGAATACCAGCTAAGCCTCCCATTTCTTCAAGCAAAGGAGTCATTTCAAGGTCCTCGAAGCGGAACACGGACCTGTCACTATCCCAGAACAGAATTGCAGCCTCTATGATTTTGTTGTTAGGCTGGATTTCTAGAAGAGAAGGCAGATTCCCTAAGTATTTTCGGACAAGTGTCTGATCACTGGAGTGGAGATCTTCCCACCATTTTAGCAGCCTTGGATGAATGTTGGTTACCATGCCAAATCTGGGGACTTCGTGCCTCATTTTCTGCAAAACAGAGTGTTAGACCCTTACCCCGCCAGACTCGAATATTTAAACCAATAATTAGCATAAAAAGCATTTAGCTCTCCAAATAAATGCATAGAACATGTAGGTGTCCGTTTGGGTTTCAAAGAAACCCGATGAACTTTGGACAAGGCTATCGTAATGAGTCATTATGCGGACAATATAACTGACTCGGCTAGGTTTGACCATGATGCATGCACAGTTAGACAGAGTAAGGTTTCTATCAGGGTGTTAGACAGGCACCCTTGAGCGGACAACTCAAGAGGGAAAGGCACGGAATAGTCGACTGCACCGCTGATCGACTGATTTTACCTCAAATACGCCTTTGCCGAATTTAAAGGGTGATAATATTGGAAGAGCGCAACCACTCATTATAAGCGTTGTTATGATATTTGTTAGGCACGAGTGGAATATGATGTTGAAGATGCATTTTACAAGAATGAAACAAGTTGACATGTATTTTCACGTTCATAAGATAAATGATTACAATAATCGCAGTAATTACAACAATATTGAAATAAAGCAGTAAAAGAAAGCAGCTAAAGGAAAGAAAAGACATGAAGAGCCAAGTCAGTTTCGTAGTGAAAGCATAAAAGACAGTAAATAAAGCAATTAATGAGATAGTAAAGTCACAAGCAACATGCAATGGTAAAAGCCTAAAGAATCTCCCCAGCAGAGTCGCCATGCTGTCGACGCCCCCTTTTTCTCTAACCGTGGGGTCAGAAATCGGGTATACGACATTGGGAAGGACAACTCTATTCCCTTTCGAGAATTGGGTTTCGAAATTTAAAGAGTCTCCACTTAATGATTATTGTCACACCTCCTTTTTTACTACACCCCCGTAAAGGAGTGTATAAGGGAGTTTTTCCAATTAAAGGACAATCGAAACGGGATTACTTATATTAAATTCAGAGTCGCCACTTGGGATAATTTATGGTGTCCCGAGTCACCGGTTAGAATCCTGAATCGAGGAAAATATTGACTCTGTATTACAGTCCGCGAGCCAGAAATCTAAGTAAGGAATTCTGTTAACCCGGGAGAAGGTGTTAGGCATTCCCGAGTTCCGTGGTTCTAGCACGGTCGCTTAACAATTTATACTTGGCCTAATTATCTAACTTATTACACGTTTTAAACTTATCGTGTATTTTTAGCTTTTATAACCGCTTTTAGCTTGATTATTTATAATTATAGAATTGCCTTGAAACGAATCACGCGTACGTATATTCGTTTTATTTTTGCATGTAAGGAATCATGTCACGCGTACGTGTACATAATTAATAACACTTTTGGTGCATCAAAATCATGTCACGCGAACGTGTCCACGATTAATAATGCTTTTGTCGATTTATTAAGAAATATTGGGTTGAAGTTGCGCGAACGCATCCCTCAAGTCACTTTTTGGAATCAAATTCGCCATCATGTTACGCGAAATGTATACATAATCACAACACTAGTCAAAATCAAGCCTAAAGCAAACTACGAGCGTTCATTTTTTTAGAAATTGTAATCGTGTCACGCGAACGTGTACACAATTGAATTAATAACATTTTATTATTACTAAAATTGTGTCGCCTAAATTTGCGCGAACACATACTTTAACTTATATTTGGAAATCATAATTACGTCACGCGAACATTGAAAAATCCTAAAGATTGCCTATCTAGGTGTTGGCGGCCTAAGCACGTCCCTAGCAATAAGCAACAAAGTATAGTAATAAAACATTTCAAATCCGAATTGTCACTCACGCTTAAATCTAATCCTTCTGTCGAAGCCTATAGTTTATAAAATATTAAAAATTTGCAACTGATGGTTAATAAAGGAAAGCAAAAAGAACATTTAAGAGTGACATTAAGTAATTAAGATTCCAAAGAATTAAGATTCATCAAGTGATTGCCATAGGTTATATGATGCAAATGTGTGAATGGAACGCCTAAAAATTATTCAACTAGAAGTATTAAGGAGATACGTAATTAAAACTAATTTGAAATTAAATATCACAACCACACTGCGAAAACAGTACCCTTAATATAATTATGTGCTTAGAGCTTGATCACCATATTTATAAATTGTTTGTTCTCTTCCTATGCTTGAGACCAATTGTATGTGTTTAAAACTTGCAAAATGGTTTACGTGTAAAGTTGGGAGAAACTTTAGCTGATATGCATACCATTTGTTTTATGAAATAACCATCACTCCACCCAGAGCAAACTCAACTTTGTATACCAAGCTAGAAGTATTGAAACTGATTCAACAAAAAGGAAATTCTGATTTTTTATATAATTAGACACCTACATGATTTCTGATTCAACTAGTCCTTCACTTATCAAATTCAAAATCAGTTGTCGCGTATTTTCCCATGAACCTTAACCTTAAAATCAGGCGGGATCGCACTTACATTTTTATTTGCCAACAAAAAACTAAAATCACAAGCAAGCCTGAAGAATTCATGCTCATACAGACCATCTAGATGGTAACTTCTGATTAATTATCTCAGTACAAATCCTAACTGTATAATAGACAGTGTTTCACCGTAGCAACTCCTAATTTTAGGTTACAGAAAAACCAATCAATATACTCAAACAATCTATCCTTACAACATGTTTTAAACAGTCCATTCATGCAACTTGAGTCCAAACAATATTGTAACACCCAGTATTCTGAAATTATACATTGAATCTAAGCAAACTAAATGAACCAGCACTCAACACAAACCAGAAATTATACGAAAACAAAATGAAACACCTAATCGTACATAATGGTAAAGATTAACAGTAACTACATCAGAGATTTAAAATGTCTTATTCAAATTTCGACTTGAACTTCTAAATCTTCATACATGCTTAGTAAATACTCAATTCCATGACAAGTTTCGACGGTGTACCTGGAGTAAGGAGAAACAAAAGAGATGAGGAAGCAGTAATTCGTAGCAAAAGCAGCAACAACACAACCCAAATTTAGTAAATGAAACAAGAAAATTAATTCAAAATCCAATGGAACAATGGTCTTCAACACAGCTTGATCAAAAAAAAACCTTCCAAAAACTAATATAAAACCAATTCAAATCCCTTTACTGAACACTATTGTTTGCAGAATTTAAACGAATCAAGAATTACTGAAACAATGGAATAGCAGAGGATATCTAGCTTTTTTTTGTATTTTTCTAGACTCTATTTCTTCAGCCCTCTTTCAGTTTTTCAGCTCTCTTTCTCCTCTCCTCCTTTTTTTTGTCTCTAATTTTCAGCTCAATTAAATGGACATTCAATTAGTGCATTTTCCACTACCAATTCAACTTTTCATTTCTTTAATCATCTACTTAATTGTCCACTCAATTAGTGTTTTTAGTTAATTCGATAATGCAAATACTACCCTACCACTATTAGGAGCTTCTCAATTAGTAACCACTTGCATAAACATATACTAATCAGTTGATTATTATACACATTCAACCAAATTATTGCACTAATCCCAGTTATTCTGCCTAAGTGATTAAACGAGATACCATTTCAAAGTTTTCTGATATCCTAATTATACGAAACACATCCACAAAACCAATTTACATAAATAAACAGTGAACAAAAATAGTTTATACTAGAGTACTGATCGACTTTTTATTGACTAGGAAGAGAAAAAGAGATGAGGAAGACGAATATCAGAATAAAACTAATGTAAATAAACAAAGACTAAGAGAGAACTCACCGGACAGGCTCGAACTTGGGTTTGGCTTTGATACTATAAATCACCCTAAACCGATGCTAATCATTTGTTCCTTATCAAGAACAAATGAACAACATCGGTTTTGTAGTGAGTCGACCTTCTACTCACAACAAATAGAGGCTTGGATCGATACATGTCATCAGGCTTAATGGAAATTGATTTTGAACTTTTAGGTTCGAATCTTAGATTTAAAATTCGATGAGTTCCGTTCAGATTCGAAGGAAACCATTGATGGATTTGGTATGAGGGAGTCATGGGGGTTGTGTGGTGTTAATTTGGGAGGGATTGGAGTCGGCGCCGCCACCGGAGAAAGTTAGGGCGGCGCTAGGGTTCATCCTTTTGAATCGATATTCGAAGGGATTCAGGCAGGTTCGAAGGTAACGGGTTACGGATCCGGGAAGAGGGGATCAAGGGGGTTCTGGGTGTATTTTTGGGGCGGTTTGGGTCATCGGAACCGCCGTAAGGCGATTTCCGATGAGGTTGAGGACGGTGGTGTGTGGCGGCGTTATATTTGGTGTCTGAGGAAATGAGAAATAAGCTGGGGGGTTATGAGGGGGGTGGGGTGGACAAATATATACTGGGGTGAAATTGGATCCAGGTCGTTCGATCAAACGAGATCAACGGCTTGGATCATCTCACTAATGGGAACGACGTCGTTTGAGTGATTTAAAGACCGGATCGATCTCAGATGAAATGGGTCAGGGTCAGGTAATGGGCAAGGCTTTGGGTCGTTCGATCAAATGAAATCGACGGCCCTGATCAAAGCATGTCCAAACGACGTCGTTTGGTTCTGGTAGGGGCGGACCGGGCAGGGAACGGGTTGGGCTAGACTGGGGATTAGGTCTGGGCTGGGTTTTTGTTTTGGGCATGACTAAATTGGCCCAACCAAATTTTCCTCTTCTTATTTTCTTTTCCTTTTCAATTTTCTTTTCTTTTTTTTCTTTCAACAATTAAAACTAAAATCCTAATTAAATTATAAAATACCAAATTAACTTTAAAAAAATACTAATTAACTCTAACTAATAATTATCACAAATAATTAAATGCCAATTTAAAAGAAAATCACAAAATTTGGCTAAAATTACAAAAATATGTTATTTTTGAATTTTCATTTTTGTAAAACACCTAATTATTAATTAATTCCAAAAAAATGTAAAAAATCAAATCTTAAATGCAAATGCTATATTTTTTGTATTTTTAATGCATTAATAAAATTAAACATGCACACAAACATATGCAAACAATCAGAAAAATCACGCAATAATTCCTAAAAATAACAAATAATCAAAGCCAAAACCTAATTTTGGGAATTATTTTGGAGTAATTCGTATGAGGCAAAAATCATGTGCTCACAGCTGCCCCTCTTTGTCCGGAAACACGAAGAGTTTTCGTGCAAAGTTAAAGTGAGCGGATACGAGCGATTTTTGCCTGTTTGAACACTCCGTGGGAAGCATTTTTTGAAAGATTTGACCGAATCTCTGCTTCAAAGGTTTCCTACATATCCTTGGCTATAAAGGAATCAGGTCAATGTAGTTCGGGAAGTTTCGGTAGCTGGGACTACTATGAAGCTGCGGTTTTGTTGTTACTGCTGATACTGCCTACTGACCTCCTTATTACCCCATGACAAAATGAAGAAGTTAGACTAAGCTATAATCTATGCTTTACAAAGATTTATTTTCAAACTTGATCTTGTGACTGATGTTGCCTCGTTGACTTGTATTTTCCTTAGAAGTTCCTTTGTGGCTGACTTGAATGGTATTCTTTGAAATGCTTTCCCTTCTTCTCCAGGCGGGCACCTGATTGCTGAACCCTTTAAATGTCTTCCTTTGACTATTGTTTCCTTTCCTCTGTTCTCCAGGCGGGCTCCTGGTTACTTGAAATTTAAATTGTATTCCCTTGTTCTCCAGGTGTGCTCCTGATTGACAATATTTGCACTACATTTTCTCGAAACTTGAATTGATTCCCTTCGTTCTTCAGGTGGGCTCCTGACTGCTGAAACTTTAACTGTTGTTCCTTGTTCTCCAGGTGGACGCTTGATTGTTGATACTTCAACTGTTGTTCCTTGTTCTCCAGGTGGATGCCTGATTGTTGATACTTCAAATGTTGTTCCTTGTTCTCTAGGTGGACGCCTGATTGCTAATACTTTAACTGTTGTTCCTTGTTCTCCAGGTGGACGCCTGATTGCTAATACTTTAACTGTTGTTCCTTGTTCTCTAGGTGGATGCCTGATTTCAACAAAAATAGACAAAACAAAAGAAAGTTTTTTTCCCCAGTTTGGTAGCTGGGCGCATTTGTGAGTGTTAAACTGAAGCATATTACCAAATATTAATAAGAATTTGAAAGCTAGGTCCCATTATCCAGGGGGGTCCTGACAACTCTTAACTAAACGACAATTTTAAATCTAAGCTATATCTTTTAAGGGCATGACTTCTGCTAAATCTTGTTATCTAAACCAGTTTTAAACTATGTTCCATTATCCAGGAGGGTCCTGACAACTCTTATGCGAACTTTTGAAACCAATCTTATATTCCTTTTGGTGCACATTTGTCCTATATTTACTACTTATGATTGTTTTAGGGTTTAACCTAGGTCCCATTTTCCAGGAGGTCCCTGAAAACTTCAAATTAAATCCTATCCTAGCAATAAAAGCTTAAAAGCCAACTTATATTCTTTTGGGGTACATTTATACTAGATCTTGATACTCATGATTGTTTTGAATGTTAAACTAGGTCCAATCTTCCAGGAGGGTCCTGAAAATTTATACGATCAAACCTGCATGGTACTTGCTTCCCTCACAGGGTGCTTCCTAAAACAAATGCCATCTTTGCCCCTGTTTCAAATCAAAGAAAATCTTGTCAGTTCAAAATGTGGTGGTTAGTTGTGGCATTCTTGCTGGGGAGGGTTTTCTCTTTGCCCTGCTTTGCTTCAACAGACTGCCTTGAACTGGTCGAAAGGACTATTTTGACCTCATGACTGATCCTCAACTGCAGGATCCTCAACTGTTGTTTTCACTTCTGACCCTTCTGTCTGAACTCGTATATATCCCATGACATTACTGAACCATTCCACCGATTCCACTTTTGCTTACACCCTATGTCTCATTTTTCATCATATCTCCAGCATGTCCTAGCCGTATTTTGCTTTGTGCAATTTTGAATCTTGGTAGTATACTTTGACATCCCTTCTTATTTGTTGGAACAAGGCTAACCTTGGAAGAGCTTTAGGGTAGTTAAAATTAATAGCAATGAAATGTGACGATTTTAAGAATTAAGAATAAAGAAGAAAATCCAGATTTGGATGACTGTTGGAGATAGGAAGAAGGAACTTATCTGAGTGGAGTCACTGGCACCAATGATCATGGTATGCATTTTGGATTAATCAGCCCAATCTATTTAACCAATCTCCTTTCCAATTGTTTTACTTTGTTCTCCAAAATTTCCACAACCCAATTTTACTTTCCGCCAACTTACGGACCTTGTTCGACTTGCAGTGCCCTGAAGGGTTTTCATCGACAAACCTCTCTCATTCGTTTGTTCCTCAATTCCTTGTGGCCTTATGGTGCCCGCGAAGGTTTTCACCAATAAGACTCTCTTATTTTTACTTTCTCTCAGCTTTTGTCGCCTCATGGTGCCCATGAAGGTTTTCACCGATAAGACTCTCGCAGTTTTACTTTCTCTCAGCTTTCGTCGCCTCATGGTGCCCATGAGGGTTTTCACCAATAAGATTTTCTCATTTTCATTACTTTTCCTGCTTGGACCAGAGTGTTATCCTGATATGAATCACCTCTATTTGCTCAACTTGGCATCTCTCGAAGACTGGTTGAAAGGTCTTTCTTTGGACTGTAATGTGGGCTTTTGGATGGGGTTAGAAAGAAAGGGTATCAAAGACTCAAAACAATTTGACATGGGTTTAAAATTACAACTCTTGGAATCACATTTCTTATTACAAGTACAACTTCTGCCCCAGTTTCTTGCTTAGGGATCTTTTGATATTTTATTTTACTATGACCGAGCCATGAGGCTGCCTACTTATCCTTAATAGGAATCAGGTCAAACGTAGTTCACACCTGAATTTCCTTGTTGCTATACTTTCTCTTTTCACTTCTTTTCTTTTCTCTTTTCTCTTTTTCTTTCTTTTCTCTCTTTTTCGTTATTGATTCCAAAAGAGGGTTATGAAAGAAATAAATAAGGCTCAGAAAGGGGATACAAAGGGTAAAGTGTTTAGATAGCAGAACAAATTGCCTTCGTCATTCCAATCTTCGAAACAATGCCAAGTACAAACAATCAACAATTATAACAAAGAAATCATACATAATATCTCTTGACCGCGTCGGAATTGATGGCCATGTTTATGCATTTCCTTCGATATCTGTTAAACATAGAGAGCCATTGGATAATACTCTAGTCACAATGAATGGCCCTTGCCAATTCGGGGCGAACTTGCCTTTTGCTTCAACCTGATGCGGAAGAATACATTTCAGCACTTGCTGACCCACTTCAAACATTCGGGGACACACCCTTTTGTTGTATGATCTTGCCATTATTCTTTGATATAACTGGCCATGACATACTACTGCCAATCTTTTTTCATCCATCAAGTTCAACTGCTCTAAATAGGTTTTGACCCACTCATCATCATCAATCTTAGCCTCAGCAACAATCCGAAGGGAAGGGATTTCAACTTCTGCAGGTATTACTGCTTCAGTGCCATATACCAACAAATAAGGAATTGCGCCTACAGAAGTACGAATAGTAGTGTGATATCCCAACAACGCAAATGGTAATTTTTCGTGCCACTGCCTCGAACCTTCTACCATTTTCCGAAGTATCTTCTTTATGTTTTTGTTGGTTGCCTCGACTGCTCCATTCGCCTTGGGACGATACGGGGTAGAATTGTGATGTGTAATCTTAAACTGTTGACATACCTCTTCCATCAAGTTACTGTTAAGATTAGCACCATTATCTGTGATGATCACCTTTGGGATTCCGAATCAACAGATGATATTTGAGTGAACAAAATCGACCACTGCTTTTTTGGTCACCGATTTGAATGTTTTGGCCTCAACCCACTTGGTGAAATAATCAATGGCTACCAGAATGAACCTGTGCCCGTTGGATGCTACTAGCTCAATTGGTCCAATGACATTCATTCCCCAAGCAACGAAGGGCCATGGTGCCGACATTATGTGCAATTCCGATGGTGGAGAATGAATCAAATCTCCGTGTATCTGGAACTGATGACATTTGCGCACAAAATTGATACAATCCCGCTCCATGGTAAGCCAATAATAGCCTGCGCGGAGAATTTTCTTTGCCAACACATATCCGCTCATATGTGGTTCGCAGACTCCCGAATGTACTTCGGACATGACAGTCGTATCTTGTCTAGTATCTATGCATCTTAATAATCCAAGGTCTGGTGTTCTCTTATACAAAACTCCTCCACTTTAGAAGAATCCATTTGTCAACCGTCGAATTGTTCTCTTTTGATCCCCCGTGGCTTGTACTGGATATACCCCCATTCTGATGTACTCCTTGATATCATGGAACCATGGTTCGCCATAAAGTTCTTCTTCAATCATGTTATAGTAAGCATGTTGATCTCGGACTTGAATATGCAGAGGATCGACATAAGCTTTGTCCGGATGGTGCAACATTAATGTCAGGGTAGCCAAAGCATCGGCGATCTCATTATGGACCCTTGGAATATGCTTGAAATCCACTGATCAAAACCGTTGACAAAGATCATGTAAACATTGTCGGTACGGTATGAGCTTCAAGTCTCGCATTTCCCATTCTCCTTAAATTTGATGTACCAGAAGATCTGAGTCTCCCAAGACCAAGATTTCTTGGATATCTATGTCTGCAGCTAGCCTTAGACCCAAAATACAGGCTTTATACTCAGCCATATTGTTGGTGCAATAAAACCGAAGCTGAGCCGTAACAGGATAGTGATGCCCTGTTTCAGAAATAATCACAGCTTCTATCCCGACTCCTTTCTGTTGGCAGCCCCATCAAAGAAAAGTTTCCAACCTGGTTTTTCAACTTGCTCCAGTTCATCGATATGCATCACTTCTTCATCGGGAAAATAAGTTCTCAATGGCTTGTAATCTTCATCGACCGGGTTTTCGGCCAAATGATCGACCAATGCTTGGGCTTTTATCGAATTCCGAGTCACATAGATGATGTCAAACTCTGTGAGCAATATCTGCCACTTTGCAAGTCTCCATGTCGGCATAGGCTTTTGAAAGATATACTTCAACAGATCCAAACGCAAAATGAGGTAAGTAGTGTAGGATGACAAATAATGTTTCAATTTCAGAGCCACCCAAGTTAGGGCGCAACATGTCCTATCCAGATGAGTGTACTTAACCTCCTAAGTCGTGAACTTCTTTATAAGATAGTAGATAGCCTATTCCTTTCTGTCGGTAATGTCATGCTGCCCCAGTACACAACCAAATGAATTTTCCAAGACTATCAAGTAAAGAATCAAAGGTCTTCCTGGTTCTGGCAAAACCAGCACGGGCGGGTTTGACAAGTATCCTTTTATCTTATCAAATGCTTCTTGACACTCATCAGTCCACTTGACCGCAGCATCCTTCTTCAACAATTTGAAAATAGGCTCACAAGTTGTCGTGAGCTGAGCAATAAACCTGTTGATGTAGTTCAACCTCCCTAACAAACTCATTACTTCAGTCTTGTTCCTCGGAGGTGGCAATTCTTGGATGGCTTTGATCTTTGATGGGTCCAACTCGATGCCTCGCCGGCTGACTATGAATCCCAATAGCTTTCCGGATGGAACACCAAATGCGCACTTGGCAGGGTTAAGCTTGAGGTTGTACCTACGAAATCTCAAGAAGAATTTCCTTAAATCCCCAACGTGGTCGGCCTGATGCTTTGATTTTATGATCACATCGTCCACATATACCTCAATATCCATATGTATCATGTCATGAAACACTGTAGTCATTGCTCTTATGTAAGTTGCCCCGGCGTTCTTCAAACCAAATGGCATTACCCGGTAGCAATAAGTTCCCCACGGCGTGATGAATGCCATCTTTTCTGCATCTTCTTCATCCATTAGAATCTGATGATACCCGGCATAGAAATCCACAAAAGATCCTATCTCATGCTTGGCACAATTATCGATCAAAATATGGATATTGAGTAATGGGAAGTTATCCTTCGGACTTGCTTTGTTGAGATTGAGGTAATCGACGCATACTCTGTTCTTGTCGTCTTTCTTTGCCACAGGCACGACATTAGCCAACCAAACAGGATATCGAGTGACCCGAATGACCTTTGCATTCAATTGTTTGATGGTTTCTTCTTTAATTTTCACACTCATATCAGTTTTGAATTTCCTCAACTTTTGCTTGACGGGAGGAAACACTGGATCGGTGGGCAATTTGTGGACCACTAAATCAGTGCTCAAGCCCGACATGTCGTCATATGACCATGCAAAAACATCTTTGAATTCGATGAGTGCTTTGATTAACTCTTCCCGAATCTTTGGACCGAGGTGGACACTTATTTTAGTCTCTCAGATATTATCTGTGTCTCCTAAATTGACGGCTTCTGTATCATTCAGGTTGGGTTTGGGTTTTTCTTCGAAGTGAATTAACTCCTTACTAATCTCTTTGAAGGCCTCATCCTCATCGTATTCTGATTCGTAATCACAACCTACTTCTTGAACTATTATTTCGGAATCAGATTGATTTTTAAGACTGGGCTGAGGATTCCTTATGCATGTCATATCACTAGAGCCAGCGTAAAAAGAACTGTACAGAAAAGAAAAACAAAATAAAAACTATCATGAATAATAAAGAAAGGGAAACTGCATTTCATTTAATGAAACAAGGTTTGCACACTTCAAACAGACTGAAAGATAAAAGTCTGGATTACAACCCTGGAATGATCCAGACAAACTGAAGGAAAATCAAAATAAACTACCAAGACTCCTTTCGAATGGGGAGATGAGTGGCTTTCCAATTATTAAGCTTTGTTTCTGGCCCAACGAATTGAATATATCTCGCCTTTTGCAGGATCTGCAACTTGGGTATCATCTTTCAAGTATCGACAACCATTCCAAATCTGCTGGATTAAAGCCTCAGGGAGAGTGGCTTCGGGGTGTAGTTCAATCACTTGCGTACTTAAATCTTCATCATCAGGCACCACTTAGTATCTCCCTAGCTGTCTTAGAACTCTCTGTGGTGCATACGGCTGGACGCTTCTTAAACCCAACAGCAAAAAATAACTCTTCAAGGTTGACATATGTATCACCTCTCTTATCGGGAGCCATCCCAAAGTCCACTCAATTTGACTCGCCATTAAAGATCTTAAATGGGATATCCAGGCTTCCACCCCTTCTGGAGATTTATAATCTTTTATTCTTTCTTCATAACTCTCGATGAAATTGCCCTTGCTTGGACCATACTGCACGAACTTGGGGTGATGTCGGAGATGTTCAGTCAACCACATTTGCAACAAAATATTGCAACCTTCGAAGAATTTTTCCCCGGATTTACACAAAGTCAACGCCCGATAAATGTCTGAGAGAATGATCGAGGCAAGAGTGTGATGTTCTTTGGTAGTGATGACTTGTATGACTCTGGCTATGCGAATATCAATCGTCCGCTCTTTGTTTGGGCAGACCATGATTCCTAGAAAAGCTACCATAAAAGCGAAGCGTCGGTGAATCTGCTAGGTGTCCTTGTTTTGTTTGTTAGTAAGGCCTTTTTCATGAATTTCAAATCCATCTGGCTTTCCAAACCTTGAACATAGGAAGTTGAAAGAACAACACCCTTTGACAACGTTGCTTTTTCTGATTTGATTACTAATATTCAGAAGATCAAAGAATCGGTGTACTGAGGGAGCCTTTGGGAATATAAGATTCTGGTTTCTCAAATCTCCATCAAAACCGGAATATCCAGCTATTTCTTCTAATGTGGGAGTAAGCTCGAAATCAGAGAAGCAAAAGACATTGTGAACAGGGTCCCAAAAAGTCACTAGTGTTGTAATCAAATCATTGCGCGGTTTAACTTTCATAATATATGTGAGAGATCCCAAATACTTAATGACACATTTCTAACCATCTCCTCCCAACTCATACCACCACACCTGAAGCCGAAACAGAAACTAATCTATATCTATGAACGGTGGGTTTTGGATGGTGCTCATTTTGTACTTGTGAGTGATTTTAATTTTTAAAAAAAGCAAAATCAAGACTAAAAAATCATTAATATTCATATATATAAAAAATACTTCGATGAAGAAGGTTTAAAGGCTGTGTTTGCTAACCGGCGAAATGTTTTTTTTAAAAAAAAACGACCAAAGGCGGCTGTTCTTGCAAAAAACAGCCTTCCGGCGCCCTTTTGGGGACATTCGGCATATTTTGGACAAGAATGGCATCGCCTTACTTATGACAACACAATGACATTTATGTACCCACATTTTTAATTATCTATTTATTTTTTTATTTTTTTTATTTTTAATAATTGGGCCCGATGTGGGTTGCCTACGTATCTCACATCTGGTGAGAATCAAACTTACGTAGTTCGTAATAATAAAACCATTTTTAAAAGAAACACGACATTTCTTTTTCTTTTCAAAATTTCAAAATATTTTGGAAATTATTTTTTTTCGAAAACAGCCAATTTTCTTTCTCGGTTCTCACATTGATTCTCCTTTTCTAACTTTTCCCTATAAGCTGGTCAACATGCAAATCCGAAACAAATAAATGCACAAGTAGCAAGTAAGATGCATCAGGATGGTCTTTTCATTTCGGGTGCACCTGTCCTAGACAGACCCAACCCCTGTGTTGAGTCTCCGAAGTCGAATTCACATGATGCAAACAAACGTTCCTACTAGGGATCCGGCATGAAGCTGAGTTATTCTAAGTGTAAAACCTGGGGTATACTGTTCTAGACCTGACTTACCCAAGCGGAGACATCTTGAGCCGAAGTGGGGGCAACGTACCGGGAGCACGAAAGTCTACCCGGCCTAGTTACTTGGCCCAACTTCGTTCTATTTGGTATGACTTCTAACAGAAAGGTGGGTCACGCGCACGTGTGCACCATAAATTCAGAAGACTTAGAAAGAAGAAGGGTTTCGTAACAGTTTATATATACAGTTCAGATAATATCAAAGCGGTAAAAAGCAACATTTAGCATATTAGGCCCAAACATGAAAAAAAATTAGATAATAAATAAAGCCAAATATAACAATTATTCTAAGCTCAAATTCTTGAACCCTGAACTAGAGATTCTGGGTTCGGTCCCCAGCAGAGTCGCCAGAGCTGTCACACCTCCTTTTTTACTACACCCCCGTAAAGGAGTGTATCAAGGAGTTTTTCCAATTAAAGGACAATCGAAACAGGATTACTTACATTAAATTCAGAGTCACCACTTGGGATAATTTATGGTGTCCCGAATCACCGGTTAGAATCCCAAATCGAGGAAAATATTGACTCTGTATTACAGTCCGCGAGCCAAAAATCCAGGTAAGGAATTTCGTTAACCCGGAAAAAGGTGTTAGGCATTCCCGAGTTCCGTGGTTCAAGCACGGTCGCTTAACAATTTATACTTGGCCTAATTATCTGACTTATTACACGTTTTAAACTTATCGTGTATTTTTAGCTTTTATAACCGCTTTTAGCTTGATTATTTGTAATTATATAATTGTCTTGAAACGAATCACGCGTATGTATATTCGTTTTATTTTTGCATGTAAGGAATCATGTCACGCGTACGTGTACATAATTAATAACACTTTTGGCGCGTCAAAATCATGTCACACGAACGTGTCCACGATTAATAATGCTTTTGTCGATTTATTAAGAAATATTGGGTTGAAGTTGCGCGAACGCATCCCTCAAGTCACTTTTTAGAATCAAATTTGCCATCATGTTACGCGAAACGTATACGTAATCACAACACTAGTCTAAATCGAGCCTAAAGCAAACTACGAGTGTTCATTTTTTTAGAAATTGTAATCGTGTCACGCGAACATGTACACAATTGAATTAATAATATTTTATTATTACTAAAATTGTGTCGCCCAAAGTTGCACGAACGCATACTTTGACTTATATTTGGAAATCATAATTACGTCACGCGAACATCGAAAAATCCTAAAGATTGCCTATCTGGGTGTTGGCGGCCTAAGCACGTCCCTAGCAATAAGCAACAAAGTATAGTAATAAAACGTTTCAAATCCGAATTGTCACTCACGCTTAAATCTAATCCTTCTGTCGAAGCCTATAGTTTATAAAATATTAAAAATTTGCAACTGATGGTTAATAAAGGAAAGAAAAAAGAACATTTAAGAGTGACATTAAGTAATTAAGATTCCAAAGAATTAAGATTCATCAAGTGATTGCCATAGGTTATATGATTCAAATGTGTGAATGGCACGCCTCAAAATTATTCAACTAGAAGTATTAAGGAGATACGTAATTAAAACTAATTTGAAATTAAATATCACAACCACACCGCGAAAACAGTACCCTTGATATAATTATGTGCCTAGAGCTTGATCACCATATTTATAAATTGTTTGTTCTCTTCCTATGCTTGAGACCAATTGTATGTGTTTAAAACTTGCAAAATGGTTTACGTGTAAAGTTGGGAGAAACTTTCGCTGATATGCATACCATTTGTTTTATGAAATAACCATCACTCCACTCAGAGCAAACTCAACTTTGTATACCAAGCTAGAAGTATTGAAACTGTTTCAACAAAAAGGAAATTCTGAATCAGAAACGGTTAAGGGTACAACAGTTTCAATGGAATAATGGTCTAGCTTGATGAGAAAGCGGATCACCTTGCTTGACGCCCCTAGTAGACTTGAAAAAACCATGTGGTTGACCATTGATGAGAACAGTGTACCAATTATTAGACACAATTCCATACACCAAGCCAATAAATGTTTCACAAAAACCATCTGCCTCAGGACTTTAGTGAGGAATAACCAAGAAAGACGATCATAGGCTTTCGTCATATCTAGTTTAATCACTACATTTGGCCCGGCCTTCGTTCTTAGTCTAATATCAGTGATTATCTCTTGAGTGAGGAGCACATTTTCAACAATGTTTCTTCCTTTTACAAACCCAGCTTGTTCATCAGAAACGAGCGTAGGTAGTAGACTAACTAGCCTTTCGTGAATCACCCTTGATATAACTTTGTTGATGAAATTACTTAAGCTAATTGGACGCAAATCTGAAAATGTTTGCACTTCTTTCTTCTTTGGTAATAGAATTAGATTTGTATGAGTTACAAATCTTGGTAGCGCATGACCATTGAAGAAACTCTTAACCATGTTAAGGACGTCGTCACCAATGATATCCCAACATGAATGAAAGAAAGCGCCTGTGAAACCATCCGGGCCAGCTGCACTTTCTCCATTTAGACCCATCGTAGCCTGTTGTACCTCCTCTTTTGTGGGTTGCCTCATCAAGTGGATGTTCTGCTCCGTTCCTACCAAGTGCGATCAGTTTGATAAGTTTAAGGTATTCAAAATCTAATGGAATAATGGTCTTCAACACAACTTGATCAAAAAAAACCTTCCAAAAACTAATATAAAACCAATTCAAATCCCTTTACTGAACACTATTGTTTGCAGAACTTAAACGAATCAAGAATTACTGAAATAATGGAATAGCAGAGGATATCTAGCCTTTTTTTGTATTTTTCTGGACTCTATCTCTTCAGCCGTCTTTCTGTTTTTCAGCTCTCTTTCTCCTCTCCTCCTTTTTTTTGTCTCTGATTTTCAGCTCCTTTAAATGGGTAATCAATTAGTGCATTTTCCACTACCAATTCAACTTTTCATTTCTTTAATCATCCACTTAATTGTCCACTCAATTATCCACTCAATTAGTGTTTTTAGTTAATTCGATAATGCAAATACTACCCTACCACTATTAGGAGCTTCTCAATTAGTAACCACTTGCATAAACTTATACTAATCAGTTGATTATTATACACATTCAACCAAATTATTGAACTAATCCCAGTTATTCTGCCTAAGTGATTAAACGAGATACCATTTCAAAGTTTTTTGATATCCTAATTATACGAAACACATCCACAAAACCAATATAAATAAATAAACAATGAACAAAAATAGTTTATACTAGAGTACTGATCGACTTTTTATTGACTAGGAAGAGAAAAAGAGATGAGGAAGACGAATATCAGAATAAAACTAATGTAAATAAACAAAGACTAAGAGAGAACTCACCGGACAGGCTCAAACTTGGGTTTGGCTTTGATACTGTGACTCACCCCAAACTGATGCTAATCATTTGTTCTTTATCAAGAACAAATGAACAGCATCGGTTTTGTAGTGAGTCGACCTTCTACTCACAACAACTAGAGGCTTGGATCGATGCATGTCATCAGGCTTAATGGAAACTGATTTTGAACTTTTAGGTTCGAATCTTAGATTTAAAATTCGACAAGTTCCGGTCAGATTCGAAGGAAACCATTGATGGATTTGGTATGAGGGAGTCATGGGGGTTGTGTGGTGTTAATTTGGGAGGGATTGGAGTCGGCGCCGCTACCGGAGAAAGTTAGGACGGCGCTAGGGTTCATCCTTTTGAATCGATATTCGAAGGGATTCAGGCAGGTTCGAAGGTAACGGGTTACGGATCCGGGAAGAGGGGATCGAGGGGGTTCTGGGGTGTATTTTTGGGGCGGTTTGGGTCATCGAAACTGCCGCAAGGCAATTTCCGGTGAGGCTGAGGACGGTGGTGTAGGGCGGCATTATATTTGGTGTATGAGGGGATGAGAAATGAGCTGGGGGGTTATGATGGGGTGGGGTCTGTTTGGACAAATATATACCGGGGTGAAATTGGATCCAGGCCATTCGATCAAACGAGATCAATGGCTTGGATCATCTGACTAATGGGAACGACGTCGTTTGAGTGATTTAAAGACCTGATCGGTCTTAGATGAAATGGGTCGGGGTCGGGTAATGGGCAAGGCTTTGGGTCGTTCGATCAAATGAAATCGACGGCCCTGATCAAAGCGTGTCCAAACGACGTCGTTTGGTTCTGGTAGGTGCGGATCGGGCAGGGAACGGGTTGGACTAGACTGGGGATTAGGTCTGGGGTGGGTTTTTGTTTTGGGCCTGACTAAATTGGCCCAACCAGATTTTCCTCTTCTTATTTTCTTTTCCTTTTCAATTTTCTTTTCTTTTTTTTCTTTCAACAATTAAAACTAAATTCCTAATTAATTATAAAACACCAAATTAACTTTAAAAAAATACTGATTAACTCTAACTAATAATTATCACAAATAGTTCAATGCCAATTTAAAAGAAAATCACACAATTTGACTAAAATTACAAAAATATGTTATTTTTGACTTTTCATTTTTTTAAAACACCTAATTATTAATTAATTCCAAAAAATGTAAAAAATTAAATCTTAAATGCAAATGCTATATTTTTTGTATTTTTAATGCATTAATAAAATTAAACATGCACACAAACATATGCAAACAATCAGAAAAATCACGCACTAATTCCTAAAAATAACAAATAATCAAAGCCAAAACATAATTTCGGGAATTATTTTGGAGTAATTCTTATGAGGCAAAAATCACGTGCTCACAATTATAGTGCATTAGGACACTTTTTTTTTAGAAGAGTTTGAGTTGGAAAACCAGAGTTCGGGTAAGGGCTAGAAATTATCTCGAGGGGAAGGTGTTAGGCACCCCTCAAGATCCACTAGTGTGGTTCCCAGCCATGCTACAATTGTGACTTTAGAAGTAAACAATCAAGGCTCAAATAAGGGTTTGCAGTTAACATTGCAATCAGGTTGAAAACTTTCGAAGGTAAGTAAAGAGTGCGGAAATTTAAAAAAAAAAAGATTTGAATAATTTTACAAGAAAAGATGAAAGCAAATAAAGGGAGGGGGTCCTAAGTTTATGATTAATAGGATCACTTTAATGCAATACCCAGCAATCACTCCTCAGAAGAGGGGTTGCACGTGACATTAGCGCATCGGTCATCATATCCATATCTACCCTTCCCACCCTGTTAAGGTGTTAAAGTGTGAAATGGTATCGTTACTTATTGTATGCTATTACCCGTCCCAATCCTATCAACCCCGGAGGCATATGGGACTACTGATCCTAAAGGGGAGGGAGTTGGGCCTTTTGCGGAGTTTTCAAAAGGATAAAAATCTAGGCGACAAGCAATAGCAGATAGCAGTTAAAAGGGAAACAAATAGCAGTTAAGGCTTAAGTCGGCCTCCTCATTCAAAGCAGCAGAATTATTTAGCATGACTTACAAATACTGGTTTGATCTGTATTAAACTTAACGTAGGAAGGGTGGCTAATTTATCACATATTTTCAGATAAGAAGTCCGAGTTAGGCCTGCCTGCTGGTTGTAATTATCAAAACTGATGCAATTATAAAATTTTACCCTAAGGCTTGCCTAGGCATTAAACAGAACCTATAGGCATGATATCTATTAGTTTCAGATATAAAGAAGCAAACTGATTGCAGAAAAAGAATTGTCAATTACATGGACATAAGATCTGCAGGTGTTAAACATTATTGCTACTGATTTTAGGCCTAGAAGCGAGTTGACGATTCAGGTTCAGTTAACAGCTCCTATAGACATGCTTTCTAGGTATTACTGATTTGAGCACTGCTATTGCTTATGCAGGAATCTTATAGGCAGGTTGTCTACATGCAATTGATTAGGTATTTAAATCCTATAATAGGTTTGCCTAATGACAGATGTAGAATGCAGAAAGTCCTATAGGCATGGTGTCTATATGAAGATGTAGAATTTTAGAAGTATAGTAATTCCCTATGAACATGGTATCTACCCCTTGCATGCATAGTCCCCTACCCTTTTCCACTAGCCGACCCCAAATGTTTATTACAAGATTATTACAAACCAGAATGAATAAGAAAAACTATATATCAGAAATTAAAGATTCCAACCAAGGAGAGCCTAATTCAGACCCCAGGTCTGAAACATGAAACAAACCAACTTCCAAAGATCAGATTCCAAAGCCTTCTCTTATCTGGGGTATTTTAGAGATCCAAGGAGTTTCAGGAACTCCAGGCAGTGCTTACACCCCAAATATATTGTAGATTTAGATTATAGTGCAGTGTGGAAATGCCAGCTCTCAGATGTCCAAGTTCAGAGGGAACTCAAGGTCCCAAAGCAAGGCTCAAAATAGAGGGGCAAAACTTAAGATTCTAGGAATAGGTGTAAGTGCACAAGGGGGGAAGGGAATCAAAGAGAGACAGGGCAAGCTAGTGGTCATGCCCAGCAATTGGGATGTTGGCACACCCCTGCCAGCCTGCTAGTCAAGCATTGAGAGTTGGGATCCATTGTGGATCAAGCCAAGGCCTGGACAGTAATTAGGATACTGTCAGGCCAAGAACTTAACTCAGCACATAGAAGGGGATAGGGGTAGAGGATTCATAACAGAAATAGAAGCAAGGAAGAAAAATATTTAACACAAATTACTAAACATAGGCAATAGAGTAAACAACAGTCTGAAGCACATAAGGGTGAGGCAGAAAATTAAATAAGGACATACCAGTTTCAGGGAAACAAGAAAAGAAAAGCAGTAGTCTTGTAAAGCCAACAAATAGTCAGAAGATCTTAGAAGAGAGCTGTGAGATTATGTGTGTAAAGTGCTGAATTGAGAGTGTGTGTATAAGAGTATGTAACTCGAAGTGTGTTGTAAAAGTATTGAATTGTAAGTTAAGGATGATCAAAGTGCAGAAGGGTCGTGCCTCTTTTATAGTGCAGGAAACAAGTGAGAAAAGGTAAAGAAATAACATTGAAATCAATCTCCCTTTAGTTAAGGGATTCTGATTTCAATGGGTAAAAGCCAATTAAGGAAAGCAGTTTTGATTAAAACCTTTTCAAACTAGCACAAAAGGGGTAAATACAGAGAAGTTATTAAAGGAAAGAATTCAATAGTACACGGCTTGGAAAAAATAAGGAAAGGGAATCAATCAAACAGCCAGGGAAATCAAAATTACAATTCAATTTGAATGAACCAAGTCAGGAAAAGGTAAAGGAGGTTCAATTAAAGAAAAATCAGTAACAATCAATCAAACCCCATTAGAGGATTTCAGGATCAATCAAAAACCTTTGAAGGCAGAGTCCTTATATATAAAGCACACAAATATGTGAATACCAGAGGGGCTTGTCAAATTATTTAGAAGAGAGTTTAACAAAGAAAGGTTCAGAATCATAAGCAAGAAGAGGTATAAGTCTAGTTCAGAGACTCACAATGAGTCTGAGAGTCCAGGGTCCCGAAGTGGAACCTAACTCGCACACAAAAGATCAAAATGCCAAGAAATCCCCGAACCTTAGGGTTTCGAGTTGAGTCAGACAATAGAGATGAGAAGGCAAACCATTCAATCGAGGCTCAGGAGTCTTTTCCAAAGACTTATGAGAAACAAACAGACATGATACACAGTCAAAAGCATGGAGAACACGTTTTGAGAAAAACTCTGAACTTAAACAAGTTCAGAAGAAAAAGTGATACAAACTTAAGAAGCAGTAGATGAAACACATTTAGCAAGAACGAAAAGAGTCCAGTAAAGCAAACAAAAATCGAAGAACTTAACAGTAAACACATATAGTAGAAGAGTAATGAAAACATAACAAGGATAATCATGTGAGCACAGGAGTAACATGTATAAAAGAAAAGTAGAAGGACAATACAGGCGTGGTAGAAAAGAAAACATACGAACATAGTATAGCCACATACATACAAAAAAAGGAAGAGTCAGAAAAACATTTTAAGCTTTTCAGAAACCCTAGATCGGAAAGAAGTAATTTTTGAAAGAAAAATTGGGGAAAGTGTTTTAAAGCTCCAGTAAAGCACAGATATAGCATAGATTTAAAAGAACAATCAGAGAAAACCTCGAATAGCTAGGGTTTCAGAGGAATCCTGGAATGAGAAAGGCTTGGAAAGAGGTCCGATCTAAGTCGGACAAGGTCAGAAACAGGCTCAGAAGCCCAAGAGCCACCGGAGCAAAGTCGGAGATGGCCGGAATCTTCGAATCGGTGAAGGTATGAGTGAAGACCTTCGAGGTCTGGCCTCGAACCTTCGAGCATCAGGCATGCAAGAGCCAGAGGAGGTGAATATAGGCTGTCCATGGCCTGAGAAGCCATGGATTCCGGTGAAAACATGGTGGAACAAGGCAGGGGGAGGCTAGGGTTTGAGAACCCTCGAGAGAGTTTGAGATAGTAGAGGGTTGCAGAGGCGGCGGTTGGTGAGAATGAGGTAGGGTAAAGGGGTCGTTTGAATTAAAAAAGGAAGGGGATGAGGGGAGTCGTTGATCTAAAAGATCAATGGCTGGGATTAAAAGAAAATCGGACGGGTCGGATAAATGGGTAAAGGGGTTGGGTTAAATCAGAATTGGGCCGGTCCAATTGGGTTTCAGAATTGGGTCAATTAGGGGGGATCAATTTGGCTATGATTGAAATAAAAATGGGCCGGATTTTAAATAGCCAGTGTTTCCCTTTTTATTTTTTATAAAAATGGTAAAATGATCTTGAAAGCAAATTAAAAGTACTGAGCTAATGAAAAATATATAAATATTAATTTAAAAATATTGGAACCAATTTTACAATTATAAAATGCTATTAATCTTAAAGTAGGCTACAATTGCAATTATATGCAATTTAGCTTTTAACATATCAAATAAATTTGTAAAAATATGCAAAAATTATATTAATTATATTTTGGTATAAATATGGGAATGAAATAAATTATTCACCAAAATTGATGATTTTGGGAATAATTATGGGTTTTGCACTGCTAAAAAAGACAATAAATTGATATTAAAAATTAGGGAAAAATACCAAATCTCTTAGGCATGCTTATATATGCATACACATGCTATTTTGAAAGTATTTTGAGTATAAAAAATACATAGGAAAAAATTGGGTATCAACAACTACCCGCGACCTGATTCCCTTATAACCCGGGATATGTAGACTGCCCAAAATCATGATTCGGTGTCACACCTCCTTTTTCCGCCCCCGCGAAGGTGAAGGGAGTTTTTCCAATTAAAGGACAATCGAAACGGGATTTGTTTATTTATTTCAGAGTCGCCACTTGGGAGATTAGGGTGTCCCAAGTCACCAATTTAATCCCGAATCGAGGAAAAGAATGACTCTGTATTACAGTCCGCGAACCAGAAATCCGGATAAGGAATTCTGTTAACCCGGGAGAAGGTGTTAGGCATTCCCGAGTTCCGTGGTTCTAGCACGGTCGCTCAACTGTCATATTTGGCTTGTTTATCTGATTTTATACAATTATGAGCTAATGTGCAAGTTTTAACTTTTAACCGCTTTCGTCATTATTATTATATATTTTTTCAAGAATTGCAACATCATGGAAATACATCTCCAACCACGTCACATCAATGCACCCGTGGTTGTTGGCACATTTCAACTCTGTTGAGATTTGGATTTGGGTCACATAAATGTGCACCCGAGTTTTAAGAAAATTAAATTATTAAAAGGCGTGCCTAAAGCGACTAGCGTATCATTTACTTTGGGTAGGGCCGTGAAATTTTGCTAAACGGTCCATCCCGAAGTCTAAGCAATTTTAAAGCAAATATTTACCGAGGGCCCCACAATTTTGTATTTTTATTCGGTGAGGCTCATCTCATTCTTATTTTTAAAGGAATTTGCAACGTCATGGACATGCATCTCAGACCACGTCACAATCAATGTACCCGTGATTAGAGACACATTTCAACTCCGTTGAGATTTGGATTTGGGTCACATAAATGTGCACCCGAGTTTAAGAATGTAATTTAATTAAATCGCGTCTAAAGAGTCTAACGCGTTATTATCTTTGGGGAAGGCAGTGAAATTCACTAAACAGTCCATCCCGAATTCTAAGTATTTATTATGACCAATTATTGAGGGCCCCGCAATTTGCATTTTTATTTGGCGAGGCTCGTCTCATTATTTATTTATTTTTAAAAAAAAGATAATCTTAGAATGACTACATTTTTTATTTTTCGTTTTTCTCTAAAATAAATGAAGAAAAATGTCCTACTTTATTTACATACTTTCGAGTTATTATAGTTAAGTTTCAAAAGTGAGTCGTTTAAAGAGTTTACATGGGCAGCGCATAGAATGTTGTACATACAGACAGTAAAAGAAAGAAAAGGCTACATTAAACTACAACTTCAAATCTTTCTCATTTTTTGCATTCATGTTTCGAGTAGCTTACAAGATGAACCAGTGTATCGTTTGTGTACCTGGTATTGTCAATACAAGAAGAAGAAGGTCAGCAAAGTAGTATGTAACACAGCAACATACAGCAGCAGAAAGCCCAACACAGTAGCTTCAACACCTCAATCCAGAAATCCCAGCAACACGGAGAAAACTAGTAAAAATGGAGAAGAAAAATAGTGCGGAAATCTCTCTTTGTTTTTTCTTTCTAGATTTGAACTCTCTATGGTGTTCTTCCGCTCTCAATATTTCAGAAAATTTGGTTATATCTTTTTTACTCTCTCCAAAATGAATCCTGTCCCTGTATATTCTATGTATCCAGAGTGTATATCGAGTGTATACTGCACTCTCCGCCCCCTCTTTTCTTCTTCTCTCTATCTAGTTTTTCCTCTCTTTTTTTCCACCCCTTCTTCCTAAATTTTCTCTTCTATTTATAGCAAAATTTTCGAAATTTTCAGATTTGTTTTTTATTATTTTATTATTTTTTTAATTAAAAGAAATCCCACTTACAAATTGCTTTTATTTTTTTAGAAAAAGAAATCCCACCTTTATTTACTTTTATTTTTAAAATTCCAACTTTAATTACTTTATCTTATTTAAAATCCCACTTTTTATTTTTTTAAAAGAGAATCTCACTTTATTTAACTTTTCTTTAAAAAACAAACCACTATCTTTTCTTTTTCTTTTAAAAATGCTACTTTCAATTACTTTAAATTTTTTAAATTTTCAGATACCTTTATATTTATTTTTTAATTCCAACCTTATTTTACTTTTAAATTTTTTAAAACTTTTTACTTTTTTTAAATTTTCTACATTCTTTTACTTTTTTTTATTTTTTTATTTTTTATTTTTTTAAAATCATTTCCGAAATTACTATATATATATATTTTTTAAAATAAAAATAATAAATAAAAAAAATAAAAATAATAAATAAAATAAAATATTTTCGGATTTTTTTTATATATATAAAAAACAAAAAATAAAACTATTAATAGTGATAATTCACTTTTTATTTTTTGTTTTTTTGGTTTTGTTTTGTGTTGGACAAAAATGAAGAAGGGGTGTTGGGTTAATGGAGCGGACCAGATCGACCCGGTTTGAAACGGACCGGGTCATGGGGAAAGTTGGGCAATTATTTGGGCCTGTGGTTTGAAATTGAAGAAGTGGCCCAATCCGATTTTTCTTTGTATTTTTGTTCTCTTTTCTTCTTTTATTTTTCTAAAACTAAATTATAAAAGTACTTAAATTATTATTAAGAACTAAATTAAGTTATAAAAGCGCAAATTAACTTCCAATAACAATTAACGCACAATTAAGTAATAATTAAGCATAAAATTGTTCATTTGGACATTAAATGCTAAAAATGCAAAAGATGCCTATTTTTGTATTTTTTATTAATTTAACAAATAAACATGCATAGACAAACATACAAATAGTTACACAAAATATCACAAAAATTGCACACCAAGAAAAATTATTTTATTTTTGAATTTTTTGGGAGTATTTCTCATATAGGGCAAAAATCACGTGCTTACAGCTGCCCCTCTTTGCCCGAAGACACGAATGGTTTTCGTGCAAAGATAAAGCGAGCGATTTTTGCCCATCCGAGTACTCCGTGTGAAGCATTTTTATTTTATTTTGAAAAAGATTTGACCGAACCTTTGCTTCAAAGGTTTCCTACATATCCTGGGCTAAACAGGAATCAGGTCAATGTAGTTCGGGAAGTTTTGGTAGCTGGGACTACCGTGGGACTGCAATGTTACTGTTGTTGCATGCTATTACCACTGCTTACCAATCTCTTTGTTACACCGTGCTTAAAAGAAAACAAGAAGCTAGGCTAGACTGCAACTTGTTCTTGTTGCCTTCCTTTCTTGTCGGCTTGTGTTTCCTCCGGTGCTTTTCTTCCGTGAATTTGGGGATGACACTGGCCCTTTGCTTTTCTGAATACCAGTTTTCATCATTTTGTTCGGTCCGCTGGGGACATGACTTCCTTCATTAAGCTTTTTGGCGGTTCCTCTGGGGATACGGCTCTCTTCATCAGATCTGTTATGCTGGGCATAATTTAATGTTCACAAGCCGCTTCTTTCAAGACGCGTTTTTTCTTCCTTTTGACTCATGCGCTTGAACTTGTGCTGGGACCTCTTGTTGCAACTTTCTGCTTTCCGGTGCTGGGGATTTTTATTGTTTCCTGCTGGGGATTCCTGTTGTAACCTTCTACCTTCCGGTGGGTTACTCATTTCAAGATTTGCAGTATAAGACTCAAAAGTATTCCTCTTGTTATACAGGTGGGTGCCTGAATGCAAAAATATGAAATGTATGCCCGCATTATACTGGTGGGCGACCTAGAACAGAAATGAAAAGACAGAAATGTATTCCCGCATTATACTGGTGGGCGACCTAGAATAGAAATGAAGAGACAGAAAATGTATTCCCGCATTATACTGGTGGGCGACCTAGAACTGAAAGTATTCCCGCATTTTACTGGTGGGCGACCTAGAGCTGAAAAGTATTCCCGCATTTTACTGGTGGGCGACCTAGAACTGAAAGTATTTCCGCATTTTACTGGTGGGCGACCTAGAGCTGAAAAGTATTCCCGCATTTTACTGGTGGGCGACCTAGAACAGAAAGTATTCCCGCATTTTACTGGTGGGCGACCTAGAACAGAAAGTATTCCCGCATTTTACTGGTGGGCGACCTAGAACAGAAAGTATTCCCGCATTTTACTGGTGGGCAACCTAGAACAGAAAGTATTCCCGCATTTTACTGGTGGGCGACCTAGAACATAATGTATTCCCGCATTTTACTGGTGGGCGACCTAGAACAGAATGTATTCCCGCATTTTACTGGTGGGCGACCTAGAACAGAAAGTATTCCCGCATTTTACTGGTGGGCGACCTAGAACATAATGTATTCCCGCATTTTACTGGTGGGCGACCTAGAACAGAATGTATTCCCGCATTTTACTGGTGGGCGACCTAGAACAGAAAGTATTCCCGCATTTTACTGGTGGGCGACCTAGAACATAATTTATTCCCGCATTTTACTGGTGGGCGACCTAGAACAGAAAGTATTCCCGCATTTTACTGGTGGGCGACCTAGAACTGAAATGTATTCCCTCATTTTACTGGTGGGCGACCTAGAACTGAAAGTATTCCCGCATTTTACTGATGGGCGACCTAGAACATAATGTGAAAGGACAGAAATGTATGCCTCTGTTATATGTGCGGGCTCCCAACTTCAATACTAATCTAGGAGGAAATGCCTCTCCTATGGGAAAAACTAAACTTAGGAGGAAATGCATCTCCTATGGGTAAAACAAACTTAGGAGGAAATGCATCTCCTATGGGTGAAACTAAAACAAACTTAGGAGGAAATGCATCTCCTATGGGTAAAATAAACTTTAGGAAAGTATTCCACTCGTTATTCAGGTGGGCGCCTGGTTTCAAAAACAACTTTTAAAATAAACGTCATTCCTCTCTTCAGGCGGGCTCCTGATTTCAAAAACTTTGAAAATAAAATGTCATTCCTTTCTTTAGGTTGGCGAGGTTTAAACAACTTTAAAAATAAACGCTACCCCTCTCTTCAGGCGAGCTCCTGATTTCAACAACTTTTAACAATAAACGCCATTCCTCTCTTCAGGCGGGCTCCTGATTTTAACAACAACTTTTTAAAGTAAACGCCATTCCTTTCTTCAGGCGGGCTCCTGATTTTAACAACAACTTTAAAAATAAATGTCATTCCTCTCTTTAGGCGGGCTCCTAATTTTAACTACAACTTTAAAAATAAACGCCATTCCTCTCTTCAGGCGGGCTCCTGATTTTAACAACAACTTAGGAGGAAATGCCTCTCCTATGGGTAAAACTAAAACAAACTTAGGAGGAAATGCATCTCCTATGGGTAGAACTCTAAAATTAACTTAGGAGGAAATGCATCTCCTATGGGTAAAAACTAACTTAGGAGGAAATGCGTCTCCTATGGATAAAACTAAACTTAGGAGGAAATGCGTCTCCTATGGGTGAAACTAAACTTTTAGGAGGAAATGCATCTCCTATGGGTAAAACTTAGGAAGTGTGTCTCCTATTGGTAAAACTTGACCTAGGAAGTGCGTCTCCTATTGGTAAAGGCATGGAATGTATCCCCTTGTTATACAGGTGGGCACCTAAAATATGCAATGGACAGACAAGAAAAGTATTCCTCTCGTTATTCAGGTGGGCGCCTGGTTTCAACAACAACTTTGAAAATAAAATCCTATTCGAGGGCGGATGAACCCAAAATATCCTATTCGAGGGCGGATGAACCCAAAATATCCTATTCGAGGGCGGATGAACCCAAAATATCCTATTCGAGGGCGGATGAACCCAAAATATCCTATTCGAGGGCGGATGAACCCAAAATATCCTATTCGAGGGCGGACGAACCCAAAATATCCTATTCGAGGGCGGATGAACCCAAAAGATCCTATTCGAGGGCGGATGAACCCAAAAGATCCTATTCGAGGGCGGATGAACCCAAAATATCCTATTCGAGGGCGGATGAACCCAAAATATCCTATTCGAGGGCGGATGAACCCAAAATATCCTATTCGAGGGCGGATGAACCCAAAATATCCTATTCGAGGGCGGATGAACCCAAAATATCCTATTCGAGGGCGGATGAACCCAAAATATCCTATTCGAGGGCGGATGAACCCAAAATATCCTATTCGAGGGCGGATGAACCCAAAATATCCTTAAGACTTGAAAATATCTTATCTCGAATACTTGCTGGGGATTATTTTTCTTGGGATGAATTTTCCCTTTCTACCTTCCCCAAAAAAAAAATTTAAATTTTTTTTTTATTATTATTAACTTCTTTCTTTGAAGACTAACTCCCTTGAGACTCGTTTTGCCTTTCCCCGAAAGGAACCGCTGAGGATACCGATTTTCACCAAACTCGTGTTGGACTTCTCGAAACTGCTAGGGATAACACTGTTGGGGAATTATTTACTTACCTGTTGGGGGTAAAATGTTATCAGCTGGGGATAACGCTGTCGTGGATAACACTGCTGGGGGATTCTGATTCCTTTGATGGGGAACAACTTCCTCCATTGAAACTTATTATGTTGGGGCAACACTGGTTCTAAGACCACTTCCCTTGAGACTGGTGTTATATTTCTTTTTCCCCGCATGGGTACCTGACTTACAGAAAATTTTCTAAATGGAAGGAAAATTTTCTGCCTCAGTTTGGTAATATCCCTTGTGGCATGCATTTCTGGCGTCAATGCCCATTCATTTACCTGTTTCAAATCAAACAAAATTTGTTAGTTTAAAATATGGTGGTTGGTTGTGATACTCCTACTGGGATGGTTTTCCCTTTCTCCTTCCTTGCTTTGCGCTCCACAACTTGTTGGGGATGATATTATTTGCTGGGGATAATTCCTTTCTGGGGATATCCCTCTTCTTTTGTGGCATAGCTCGGAAACTGGCATTTCCCCGACCTTTTAGTCTAGTATGAATTTCCCAAATCATGCTCATTGCTCTCCTTGATTTGCCCACGGGCTTTGGCCTTGAGGTTTATAACCTTTGATAAAGGCAATGGTATCCCTCTTGACACTTGTCAGTCCTTCTGTCAATTCCCTTCTGTTGGGGATATCTTTTGACACTGGCCTCGCGTTTGTTCCCTGCTGACTATACCACTTGGATGTACTAGTCAGATCTCATTTTGGAAAGCTGATGGCCTATTTTGAAGTCAGTTCACACTTGTTCTGACCAAACAGACTCTATTGGGGATTTTTCTATGAAAGGAAAAAGATAAAAGGGAACAGAATAAAGACAAAAGAAAAGATGACTCTTTAACAAAAGAAACTATAAATGAAAATCTATCAAATGGAGATACCAGCTCTAATGGTCATGACATGCACATGTGGCTTATCCTCTACCGTCAATCATCTTTCAAGATCTTCAATTGGCGATTCCCCATCTGATTCTCAATCTTATTCGACTTGTAGTGCCCGAAGGGTTTTCACTATCAAGTCTCTCTCATTTTTGGTTTTCTCTCAGCTTTCATCGCCTTATGGTGCCTGTGAAGGTTTTCACCGATAAGACTCTCTCATTTGTATCACTTTCCAGCTGGGGATTTGGAGTGTCGCTGGTATGACTCTTTCTGCTGGAGATTAGAGCCCTTTCTGCTGTGGAACAGAATGTTATTCTCACCGGGGAGACTCTCATTTGTCTGACTTGGCATCTTTTGAAGACTGATCAGAAGGTCTTTCTTTGGACCGTAATGTGGGTTTTGGATAGGGCTAGAAAAAAAGGTATTAAAGGCTCAAAAAATGCATTAATTTTGGGTTATTATCGGAATTAGATGTATTTACAACAAACGCAACCTTTGCCCTAGTTTCTTGCTTGGGGATATTTTAATTGATTTTTCTTTATATTTTTTTTTCAAAACTATGACCGAGCCGTGAAGCGCCTACGTATCCTCTTTGAGGAATCAGGTCAAACGTAGTTCCCAATTCCTCTTTTTCATTTGACTTTCTTTTGTTTTTGTTTTTTTGTTATCATTTTTCTCTTCTTTTTTTTTTCTTTTCTCTTTTTTCGTTTTGTTGTTTTTCTTTTCTTTCTTTTCCATGTTTTGCGTCTCTAACTTGTTGTTACCGATTCCGAATGAGGGGTATGAAAGAAAATAAACAAGGCTCAAAAGGGGTAACGAGGGATAAAGTGTTTAGGTAGCAGAACAAAATGCCTTCGTCATTCCAGTCTTCAAAACATGCCAAGTGCAAACAACACAATTGATCATAGATTTATAGTCTCTTCCGATGGTGCTGGACTTGACAATCATATTCATATTTGCTTTTTCATTTGTCAATTCTAAAACACCATTGGGCGACACTCTTATTATCATGAATGACCCTCATGCCAATTTGGCGAATCTTGCTTTTAACGGTTTTATTTGTGTTTTACTTGCCCTAGTTCCACATGACTCGGGCTCCAAATAATCTTGAATCGTTCTTACTCCCTTTAAACGCTTTGATCACCTTCCCAGGGGTTTATGATTAACTTTTAAGATTAGGCCCAAACTGGGTGCGCATGTCATGTCACTAGAATCGGCATTGAATAAAAATGATAAAAGGACTAAACAAAAGAAAACTGGAAATAATAGAAGACCGGATTTTGCATTTAGATTACCGGTGAAATGGTTTGAAAAGACAAAAACAAACCGGAATAAAATCCTAAACAATCTGGGCAAAACTTAAACAAACCACTATGACAAAAAATGGAAAGATAAGCGGAAAAATATTGACACAAAACAAAATCCGAATTACAATCCTAATAATCCGAACAAACAGAAATGATAACAAAATAAGCCACCACAAGCTTCTCTCTTGTTAACCAAAGAACGGAGCGTCCTCCCACTTTATCAAAACTGGCATCTTAGCCACTGAGCTTCGCATCAATACTGCCAAGACCATTATCAGCTTCAGTATCATCCATCTTCGTCAACAAGTTCCCAATAGGATTCAAGTGCTTCTGTTATCAGGCCTGATCCCCGTAGAGTGTGTATCATGGGGCAAGTAAAGGAATTTGAGTGTCATCGTCCGGCTTACCACAAACCAACCACCTTAACTTTCCTTGCAAAACAAACAGGTTAGAATGGACTAAGTCGGTCCTCATTATTAACAACATCTTTTTTCTTTTTCTTTTTTTTCGATGTTTTTTTTTTCCTTCTTTTTGTTTCATTTTTCTGTCTCTTTTTTCGATTTTTTCGATTTTTTTTTTTCATTTTTCCTTTTTATTTTTTTTCATTTTTTTTTGTTGTGGTCGAATCTTATGGAGATTGCCTACGTATCATGACCCCGCATGAATTAGACCTTGCGTAGTTCGGACCAATAAAAGATAAACAATACTAAACATTTTTTCAATTTTCATATTAAAACAAACTGGGTTTCAAAGGTTTGAAGATGACCTACAAACTGGATAAAAATCAAACAACCCACATATTCTCATTAAAAGATTTACAAACTCCAAAAACAAATGGCCAGTTCCTTTCCCCGTTTGCCAAATGCAGCCAAACGGCTATTTTTGCAAATGTGGCCCATTCCAAATTTCACATGAATTTTGAGGTCGGGGAGGATTATTTTATGACACTTTACAAACCTGTCCGTTCTTTTACGAAAATAACCTTTCGACAACTGAAATATACTCTAAGGCTATTTCGGCAAGAAGGGTTTAGGACGCGGCCGAATCTGGCTCGGCTTATCATGACAAAATTCAAACGGTATTCACCTGACCGCTGACTCTTTGTTTTTTTTTTCCAAATTACAAAAAAAATGGTGTTGCAAACATGGCCCTTCAGCGTCTCGGGGACGAAGATTTTTCAAGGCTGTGCGGGTCAACTAGACCAAATATAAAAAATGACCCAAAGGTGGCTGTTTATGCAAAGTCAGCCTTCCGGCGTCTCTTTCGGGAACATTTGGCTATTTATGACAAAACAGCATCACCTGACTTATTTAATGACTCTTTTTATCGTTTTTCAAATTAGCAAACTCAATATTGCAAACACGGTCTTTCAACGTCTCGGGGACGAAGATTTTTAAGGCTGTGTTGGTCAACTGGACCAAATCTTAAAAAATGACCCAAAGGTGGTTGTTTATACAAAGTCAGCCTTCCGGCGTCTCTTTCGGGAACATTTGGCTATTTATGACAAAACAGTATCACCTGACTCTTTTTATCGTTTTTCGAATTAGCAAACTCAATATTGCAAACACGGCCTTTCAACGTCTCGGGGACGAAGATTTTTAAGGCTGTGGGGGTCAACTGGACCAAATCTTAAAAAAATGACCCAAAAGGTGGTTGTTTATACAAAGTCAGCCTTCCGGCGTCCCTTTCGGGAACATTCGGCTATGTCTTGATAAAACAGCTTCACCCGACTTCTTTATGACAAAATTAAAATTTGACATATATTTTTGGATATTTTTAGCAAAAGGGGAGGTTGGACACCACCTGACTTATTTATGGCAAAATTAAAATTTTGACACGTTTTTATTTATTTATTGGCTTTTGGCTATTTTAGCAAAAAGGTGGGGTTGGACCCGATGAGGGTTGCCTACGTATCTCACACCCGGTGAGAATCAAACCCGCGTAGTTCGGGCAATCAAGAATAAGCAGATGAACTAACTTCCTTTTTTGAATTTGTGAAAGAACTACTTTAAAAGGAGAAAGGAAATATTTTTTTTTTTTGAATTTTTGATTGATTTTCCTTTTAAAAGAAAGACTTCTAAGATATATATTTTTTTTTAATTTCCATTTGTTTTTTTTTGTTTTTTTTTCTTATTTTAAAGGAAGAAGAAAATATTTTTCGGAATTTTACCTTTAATAAAAGAAATGCTTTTAAAAAATGTTTTTTTTTTGAATTTTGAATTTTCTTTTCAATTTTGAAAGAAGAAAAATATTTTCGGATTTTTTTCTATCTTATTATACATTTTTTTTTAAAATAATTAAAAGACTTTCTAAAGAAGTTAATAATGGAAAATATTTTTGGATTTTTTTTTGTTTTTGAAAATTGGGGGTCTAAAAACCTTTCTAGACTTTTTGGCAAGACAAATATTTTTGCAACAAATAAAGACATATATATATTTTTTGGAAATAAAAACTTTTGGATATATATATATATACATGTATATATTTGTGACAAATAATGAAAGACTCTTTTTATTATTATTATTATACATGTATATATTTGTGACAAATAATGAAAGACTCTTTTTTTTATTATTATTATTATTATTTTTTGAATTTTCATAAAAAAACCATTTTAAAAAATAAGACTCTTTTTAATTTTTATTTTTATGACAAGACAAACTATATATTTCTATATTTTATTTTTTGAAAAACAAAACAGAACAACGATTTTTTTTTTTCTATTTTTCCTTTGCTTTTAATAAAACAAACTAATAAGATGTTTTTTTTTTTTCAAAATTTCGGCAGAGTTTTGACAGTATTTGGGTATTGTTTTTTTAAAAAAATAAACAATCAATTCCCTAACCGCTATTTCCTTTTTTTTCAATTTCACAATATTCATAATATTCAAACACCGGTCAGCATGCGGGCACGAGACAAATAAATGCACGGAAAACAAATAGGATGCATCAGGATGGCCTTTTCATATCAGGTCGCTAGTCCTAGACGGACCCAACCCCTGTGTTGAGTCCCCTAAGCCAAATGCAACGTGATGCAAATAAGCGTTCCTACTAGGGATCCGGCATGAAGTCACGTTATTCTATGTTCAAAACCTGGGTCGGTGTTCTAGACAGTGTACCCGAGCGGACCACTCGAGTTGAGGAAGGAGCTCCTGTCCGGGAACCAAAAGGCCAGCCGGCTTAGAAACTTTCCGAGCCTCTTTTATTTAGGGTATGACACTAACAGAATAGGGAGTCTTAACCAGTAAGCACATCCTCGGAGGTAAGAAGAGTAGGTTTCGGCACAGTTTATATACAGTTAAGATAATATCAAAGCGGTAAAGGCAACATTTAGCACATTAGGCTCAAAACATGTAAAAATCAGATAAAGCCAAATATAACAATTTATCTAAGCTCGAATTTCTAACCCTGAACCAGTGGTTCTGGGTCAAAGTATTCCCCAGCAGAGTCGCCAGAGCTGTCACACCTCCTTTTTCCGCCCCCGATGAGGGTGAAGGGAGTTTTTCCAATTAAAGGACAATCGAAATGGGATTTGTTTATTTATTTCAGAGTCGCCACTTGGGAGATTTAGGGTGTCCCAAGTCACCAATTTAATCCCGAATCGAGGAAAAGAATGACTCTGTATTACAGTCCGCGAACCAGAAATCCGGATAAGGAATTCTGTTAACCCGGGAGAAGGTGTTAGGCATTCCCGAGTTCCGTGGTTCTAGCACGGTCGCTCAACTGTCATATTTGGCTTGTTTATCTGATTTTATACAATTATGAGCTAATGTGCAAGTTTTAACTTTTAACCGCTTTCGTCATTATTATTATATATTTTTTCAAGAATTGCAACATCATGGAAATACATCTCCAACCACATCACATCAATGCACCCGTGGTTGTTGGCACATTTCAACTCTGTTGAGATTTGGATTTGGGTCACATAAATGTGCACCCAAGTTTTAAGAAAATTAAATTATTAAAAGGCGTGCCTAAAGCGACTAGCGTATCATTTACTTTGGGTAGGGCCGTGAAATTTTGCTAAACGGTCCATCCCGAAGTCTAAGCAATTTTAAAGCAAATATTTACCGAGGGCCCCACAATTTTGTATTTTTATTCGGTGAGGCTCATCTCATTCTTATTTTTTAAAGGAATTTGCAACGTCATGGACATGCATCTCGGATCACGTTACAATCAATGTACCCGTGATTAGAGACACATTTCGACTCCGTTGAGATTTGGATTTGGGTCACATAAATGTGCACCCGAGTTTAAGAATGTAATTTAATTAAATTGCGTCTAAAGAGTCTAACGCGTTATTATCTTTGGGGAAGGCAGTGAAATTCACTAAACAGTCCATCCCGAATTCTAAGTATTTATTATGACCAATTATTGAGGGCCCCGCAATTTGCATTTTTATTTGGCGAGGCTCGTCTCATTATTTATTTATTTTAAAAAAAAGATAATCTTAGAATGACTACATTTTTTATTTTTCGTTTTTCTCTAAAATAAATGAAGAAAAATGTCCTACTTTATTTACATACTTTCGAGTTATTATAGTTAAGTTTCGAAAGTGAGTCGTTTAAAGAGTTTACATGGGCAGCGCATAGAATGTTCTACATACAGACAGTAAAAGAAAGAAAAGACTACATTAAACTACAACTTCAAATCTTTCTCATTTTTTGCATTCATGTTTCGAGTAGCTTACAAGATGAACCAGTGTATCGTTTGTGTACCTGGTATTGTCAATACAAGAAGAAGAAGGTCAGCAAAGTAGTATGTAACACAGCAACATACAGCAGCAGAAAGCCCAACACAGTAGCTTCAACACCTCAATCCAGAAATCCCAGCAACACGGAGAAAACTAGTAAAAATGGAGAAGAAAAATAGTGCGGAAATCTCTCTTTGTTTTTTCTTTCTAGATTTGAACTCTCTATGGTGTTCTTCCGCTCTCAATATTTCAGAAAATTTGGTTATATCTTTTTTACTCTCTCCAAAATGAATTCTGTCCCTGTATATTCTGTGTATCCAGAGTGTATATCGAGTGTATACTGCTCTCTCCGCCCCCTCTTTTCTTCTTCTCTCTATCTAGTTTTTCCTCTCTCTTTTTCCACCCCTTCTTCCTAAATTTTCTCTTCTATTTATAGCAAAATTTTCGAAATTTTCAGATTTGTTTTTTATTATTTTATTATTTTTTTAATTAAAAGAAATCCCACTTACAAATTGCTTTTATTTTTTTAGAAAAAGAAATCCCACCTTTATTTACTTTTATTTTTAAAATTCCAACTTTAATTACTTTATCTTATTTAAAATCCCACTTTTTATTTTTTTAAAAGAGAATCTCACTTTATTTAACTTTTCTTTAAAAAACAAACCACTATCTTTTCTTTTTCTTTTAAAAATGCTACTTTCAATTACTTTAAATTTTTTAAATTTTCAGATACCTTTATATTTATTTTTTAATTCCAACCTTATTTTACTTTTAAATTTTTTAAAACTTTTTACTTTTTTTAAATTTTCTACATTCTTTTACTTTTTTTTATTTTTTTATTTTTTATTTTTTTAAAATCATTTCCGAAATTACTATATATATATATTTTTTAAAATAAAAATAATAAATAAAATAAAATATTTTCGGATTTTGTTTTATATATATAAAAAACAAAAAATAAAACTATTAATAGTGATAATTCACTTTTTATTTTTTGTTTTTTTGGTTTTGTTTTGTGTTGGACAAAAATGAAGAAGGGGTGTTGGGTTAATGGAGCGGACCGGATCGACCCGGTTTGAAGTAGACCGGGTCATGGGGAAAGTTGGGCAATTATTTGGGCCTGTGGTTTGAAATTGAAGAAGTGGCCCAATCCGATTTTTCTTTGTATTTTTGTTCTCTTTTCTTCTTTTATTTTTCTAAAACTAAATTATAAAAGTACTTAAATTATTATTAAGAACTAAATTAAGTTATAAAAGCGCAAATTAACTTCCAATAACAATTAACGTACAATTAAGTAATAATTAAGCATAAAATTGTTCATTTGGACATTAAATGCTAAAAATGCAAAAGATGCCTATTTTTGTATTTTTTATTAATTTAACAAATAAACATGCATAGATAAACATACAAATAGTTACACAAAATATCACAAAAATTGCACACCAAGAAAAATTATTTTATTTTTGAATTTTTTGGGAGTATTTCTCATATAGGGCAAAAATCACGTGCTTACACTCGGTTGCACATTTTTCTTTTATTTTTTTTCTCTTTTGAATAATGGTATGGTCAAAAATTAGTCACACGGCTCACTTTGTCTTTGCCTGAAAACTCTTCATGTTTCCAAGCAAAGATGGGCAACTGTGAGCACCCAATTTTTGACCATATTTGGAATTTTCACTCACCTTTTAGTATTTAAATAGTTTTTAAGTTTAATCTTAATATTTTAGTTTTATTTCACCTTTTTATAGGTTAATTTTAGATAAATTGAAAACAACAAAAATAGTCACAATTTTACATATTAATTGTGTTCTTATTCTCAAAAGAAAGAAAAAGGTTCCAAAAATATGTTTTTAAAGGGTCTACTCTATCTTTTTAAAGTTAAGAATTTTAATAAATGAATTTTGAGTAGTTAGCATTTTTTATCTTTCTATATTAAATAAGTAGGAGTAGTATTTTATTTTATTAACTAAAAATAAAGAAAGAAAAGAAAATCAACAAAAAAAGGGAGAGCCAATGAAGATTTGCCAGATGCCAAAGATTTCACCTTATCTCCATAACAAACTCCCACAATTTAAGGGAACTGCACTACACACAAGGCAAAAAGAAAACGGACAAAAAAAAGGGAAGGGAAATCAGAAAGGATCCTTTCCTTTTAATACACAAGCGCACACATACACACACAAAGGGGAGATCTGCACAAAAAAGGGGGAAGGGATGAGGGATCTAGACAAAAAGAAAAACGAAAGGGACTGGGACATAGAACAAAAACAGAGACGAAAGGGAAAGCAAAAAAGGCTTCCAACTTCCATTAAACACCAGTGAAATTCAGCCATAACTCATTTTCATCCATGGTCCTTCTTCCATTTTAGCCATGTAAAAGCTTCACCAAAAAAGCAGTTGGTCATCTTCTTCTCCTAAAGAATCAACCAAACTCATCCAAAACTTCATTAATCTCACACCAAAAGCTTCAGCTCATCTACCTCCGATTCTTATCCGGAACAGTGACGTACTTGCTGAATGAATTTTGGCAGACCACGAACCAGGTTCTTCTGAATCAATTTATTTAGAAGTAAGAAGCTTGCATTCCCCAATCTTCTATGCCAAAGTTCTGCATCATTATCAACTGCCTTCAAGCGGCTCATAACACCAGCTTGTAGAGATTCAAAGTCAGCAACGTAGATGTTCTTGTATTTTTTGGCTACTAAGACCACTTTGCTAGTTACCAGATTGGTAACTGTGCACACTTTTGATAAGAACTCTACTTTGTTCCCTTTATCACAGATTTGAGAAACACTCAAAAGACTGTACTTCAGGCCATCCACATAATACACGTTCTCAATTGAGTGTGAAGGAGATTTTCCAACTTTTTCAATGTCGAGAATGTACCCCCTTTTTTCATTTTCAAAGGATACATTCCCTCCCTGTATGGCTTTCAGTGAGAGAACATCCATGGTATTTTCAGTCATGTGCTTTGAGCATCCACTGTCCATGATCCATTGCAGTCCGCTTCCTCTCACTGTTCCCTGCACATATAAATTATGGGTTAGATTTAGGAACCCAAACTAATTTGGGTCCCTTGTAATGATAAAAGGGATGAATAATAGCGTTTCTAGTCCATGCAGGCAATATTCGTTTTTTGCAAGTGGTACCTGGTCCCTCTTTAGTAGTCACTTTTTCAGCAAATACTTTGTTTTCTGAACAGATTGAACCCTGGCCTGGCAATTTTCTTTGAAGTGCCTATTGTACCCACAGTGGGTACAAAGCCAATTATCCGGAACCGTGACGTACTTACTGTGAGGGTTGTAAGGAGTTTTCTCCTTTTAGAACCCGATTCCCTGCATGTTTCCACTATTATTGAAGTACATGGCAGTGACAGCATCTAAGGACCAGGTCCACTTGAGAGATTTCTCAAGATCAATTTTTACTTTTTTCAATTCAACTTGAAGCTACCTATTTTTCTCGAGTTCACCACATAGACTAGCTCTCACATCATTTAATTCTTTTTCATGTTTGATGTGTGTCTCACTAGCTACTCCCTTCCCTTTTTAAACATTTGAATGTCTATGTTCAGAATTGAGTCCCTCAATGGTTTCCTCCAGATCTGTGATAACCACCAAAAAGTCATCCCTTTCTTGCTCAGTATCAATAATTTTCTCTTCTAGGACATTCTTTTCTTTGCTTAGGTTTTCTATGGTTTCCTTCAAGTCAACAACCATTACCATCAAGTCATCTCTCTCATTTTCTACACTATTTATTTTTTCAGTTAGAGCTTAATTTTCTTTTTCAAGATTGGCTATGGTCTTATTTAAATCAACTACACGGACCACCAGATCATCTCTAGATTGTTCAGCGTCTCCTAGCTCTATGGTCAAGATATCCTTATCATTAATAAGACTATAATATGCATCAATTAAAACATTTGCTAGAGACATCAATTTCTTAGAAGAATAGGACTTCAGATTTCTCTGAACATCCCTGAAATTTACCTCATCATTTTCATCCTTTTCATCGTCATCAGACTGAGCCATCAATGCAAACAATGAGTCATATTCCCTTGCTTTAGTTTCCACTGCCATCATGGAGCTGTTTTCTGCATCTGGTTCCCCTTTTGATTTACTCGAGGAGTCTCCCCAAGCAGCAAGAGCTTGCTTCACAACATTGTCAGCTACACTTTTTTGGCTGAATTGTTTGTCAGGAACCGGGTTCCTTTTTGCTGCTTTGTCAGAGTTTTGTTTGTAATGCTCTTGTTTCATAAGTGGGCAGTCTTTGATGAAATGCCTTGGTTTTCCGCACTTGTGATAGAGATCATAGTATCTTGGCTTGCTTGTACTACCTCTCTTAGGTATACCACAATTTCTTCAAACCATCTTTTGAAATCTTTTAGTGAGATAGGCCATATCACTATCTTCTTCACTTGAGTCACTGTTTTCAGCCTTGAGTACCAGGTTTTTCTCCTTCTTTGGCTCTCTTCTTTCACTGTCTTTCTTTTTTTTCATCTCGCATGTCTTTAGATTTCCAATCAGCTCATCCATGATTAGAGTTTGCAAATCCTTCGCTTCAGTGATAGCATTCACCTTACTCTCCCATGAGCTAGGTAAAATGCTAAGAACTTTCCTAACAAGCTTGTTTGTGGGAATGATTTCTCCAAGTGAATGAAGCTCATTTATGATAGATGTGAATCTAGTGTGCAAATCTTGTATAGACTCATCATCTTTCATTTTGAAGAGCTCATACTCGGTGGTGAGCATGTCAATCGTAGATTGTTTAACCTGAGTGGTTCCTTCATGTGTCGTTTGCAATGATTCCCATATTTCCTTGGCTGAATTACAAACTTAGATTCTATTGTACTCATCAGGTCCTATACCACATGCCAAGATTTTCTTGGCACGATTGTTCTTTTCTACGATTTTTCTGTCAATATCACTGTACTCTTTTCTGTTTTTTGGCACCACTGGTCCAGTTTCTCCAAGCTTCTTCATAGGAACATATGGACCATCACAAATGACGTCCCACAACTCTGAGTCTTCTTCCATTATAAAATCATGCATACGAGTCTTCCACCAGCCGTAGTACTGACCAATGAATCTAGGGGGTTTGTAAGTAGATTGTCCTTCCTCAAAGTTAGGTGGAGCAGCCATTGAGATCCTTTATAGGTGTTAACCTTTTAGAAAGAACCTGCTATGATACCAATTGTTAGTTTATATGAGTCCACCAAACTATAGAGCACCTGGTCCTTTATGACTTTTTACTGAGAATATTAATTACAACAGTAAGTAAATGAGACACGGGATTTTTACGTGAAAAAATCCCAACTCAAGGGGACAAAAACAACTGTCACACCTACTTTTTCCGTCCCCGCGAGGGTACAAGGAGTTTTTTCCAATTAAAGGACAATTGAAATGGGATTTATTTATTTATTTCAGAGTCGCCACTTGGGAGATTTAGGGTGTCCTAAGTCACCAATTTTAATCCCGAATCGAGGAAATGCATGACTCTGTATTACAGTCCGTGAACCAGAAATCCGGATAATGAATTCTGTTAACCCGGGAGAATGTGTTAGGCATTCCCGAGTTCCGTGGTTCTAGCACGGTCGCTCAACTGTTATATTCGGCTTGATTATCTGATATAATACATATTATAAGCTTATGTGCAAATTTTATCCTTTAGCTGCTTTTATTATTTTTTATTTATTGTTATTATTTTACGGAGAATTGCAACATTGTGAAAACGTATTTCAAACCACGTCGTAATCAATGCACTTGTGGTTATCGACACATTTCGACTCCGTTGAGATTTGGATTTGGGTTACATAAATGCACACCCATATTTAAGAAAATAATTTGTTAAAGACGCGCCTAGAGCGACTAGCGTATTGTTGATTTGGGAAAGGCCGTAAAATTTCACTAGACGGCCAACTCCGATGGTCTAAATAATTAAAACATACATTTGTGAGGGCCTCGCAATCTATACATTTTACTAAGCGAGGCTCATCTCATTTATTTTAAATGGACAAATCTTAAAGCGACTACATTTTTCTATTAAAATTAGTCTCTAAAATAAAGAAAGAAAATCCTAATTAATTACGCTTTTTTTTATTATTATTTTAAGAAAACATGGATTCTATTGCTAGATTAATACAAATATTGATGAAAAGGAATTTTACTCAAAAAATTCGAAATTATAAATAAAATAAAAATTCGACAACTAATATTCAAAAGAATCAAATATAGCTAGATTAAAACTCAGTATTGTTATAAAAAAAAACTATTGAGATTAATTATTCACAACCATTTGAAACTAGATTTAACCATAATTACTAAAACTTATTAGTTCTTCTAATCTTGCTTGAACTCAAATCATGCCTTAATGCCTAATTTACGAAATTTAATTTAAATTCATGCCTTAGCTAAATTTAGCTACTTGTTCATGATTAACCTACTGTTGATAATCTTGAAACTTCCATAACTAGTGAATTAACCCGTTTTGCCAAACCGATTCATTAAAGACTAACTTATGTTATTTTTTCTCATTCCAATTATTATTCAGTAATACATGAAATAGCTTAAATACAATCAATAAAAGGAACAAAAAAACGAAATTAAAACTTCAAAATTTCATTCTTCATATATATTCATGCTTCCACATTATTAGCTTGCAATAGCTAGTATTACAGTCGTGTACCTGGTATTGGAAACAAAAGAAGATGAAGATGAGAATCAGCAGCAGTAATAACAATACAGCACAGCAACAACAGTCCAGCAACAGTAACAACTCAGGAACAGAGTTTGCAAATCGGTGGAGTAGTAATCCCAAAACAAAAGCTTCAAGCTTCGATGAAACAACAACAATTAATGCTGATTTCAAACAATGAAAGAAAGCAGAAGATTTTTTTTTTAGTTTTTTTTTTATTTGAAAGTTTTAATATTTTTCGGAATTTTTCTTTCTCTCTTAAATATTCAGCTCTTTTTTCTCTCTCTCTTATTCTCTCTATTCTTCTCTGTTCGTTCTAAAATCTGATCAAGTTCTTTTATTTATATCCCATCCCAAACCCTTTAATCAATTAATAAAACCACACTTTCTCCTACCAAACCCATTATCTTTCCACTCATCCCCCACTACATTAAACAAATATATCAACCCCACCCCATTACATCTTGTCCCCCATGCCTAATAGAAACAAATACAATATTCCCCTCCACTACATTATGTCTTGTCCCCCATTATATTAAACAATTGTTCAAATGTTTAATTCTAAAAATACCCCTCCGACCTTACTGAAATTACCAATTTACCCCTGAATGTACTGCAAATTACCAAACTACCCCCATATGCTATAACTAATTCACCTAATCAATCTCAACCAAAATATAGTCAATATGACCAATTTCTAAACAAATTCAACAACAATTCAAACTAAATGATAGACAACAAAGAACAACTAAAATTATTTTGATTGAACAATATTTTTAACAATAAACAAACCTACTTTCAGATTCAACAACAACAACAACAAACAAGTATATTCAGATTTCTAAATTCAATAATCATTTGAACTTAAAATTAAATGTAACAACATTACAACCAACAATTTCTATATTAAACTTAAACAAGATCATGAGACAAACTCAAGAAATAATCACAAATGATAAACAATAAACAAGAAAATCAAACTTATACTAAATTCGGATTCAAGAACAATCAAACAAAGTATGGACATAAATGAAAGATTCAACAACAATAACAAGCAAGTTTTATTCAAATTCGAATTAAACTCGAATTAAGCTTAAACAAAACAAATAAACATATTCAAATCACTAAACTTCAAATAATCAATTGATCTTTTTTAAATTAAATCCAACAAAATTATAGCAAAGATACATTGAATCAAAAAAATTAAAAACCAAAACATAATTTCACATTAAATCACTGAATTAAAAACGAACTTCAAACAAAATGAACACAAATTAAATCTACAACAAACAACGGATTCAAGCGATTTAAACTAATACCTTTCTATATTAAAACTAAATCCTCTTAAAATTAATAAAACAAACTGAAAAATAATTAAATTGAATCTTCAACTTAAATCTAACTACTAACAATTTTTATCTAAAAATAAATAAGAAAAATAAAGCAAACTTATACTAATTCTAAATCTGAAAATATCAAACAAATTACGGACGAAAATAAACTTAGAACAACTAACCGTAAATGAGCAACGACGAACTCGAACGAACTTTAAACGAAACCAACGAAACTTTGACATAAACGAACTTGAAGACGACGAAGCGACAAGCTGCGATGGCAGCCATGGCGAAAGAAACGAAGATGAAGGAGCAGCAACACAAAACAGTAGCAGCAGCACGGAGATGAAGACGGAGCAGAAGCAGCCACGCAGCAGCCATGGCGGAGTAGCAGCGACGGAGGAGAAGAAACAGCAGCAGCACGAGCTGAAGAAAGCAGACGACGCAGCAGCAGCATGGCGGAGCAGCGGGCAGCAGCAGCAGTGGTGGAGCAACGGGCAGCAGCAAACGCAACAGCAGCAGTAGGCAGCAGCAAACGCAGCAGAAGCAGCAGCAAACGTAGCCATGGCGGACAACAACATCTCCAAGACTGTTGCTTCTTCTTCTTCACCTCATGCTGCTCGTTGATTTTCTATCCAGCGGCGACGAGGTGGTTTGGCTGGAGGTGAGCGACGAAGATGAAACAAGAACGTAGCAAGGGCAGCCATGGGAGGAAGGTTTGGAAGTTTGGAGAAGATGGAGAGAATGAGAGGGGTGGCGGATCTCTTTAGTTTTTTTAGGGTTTTTTTTTGTTTTGTTTTGTTTTGTGAAATGCAAGATAGGGGGGTGTTGGGTCTTTGGGTTATGGACCGGGTCGACCCAGTTTGAAATGGACTGGGTCGTGGGAAAGGTTGGACAATTTTTTGGGCTTGTGGCTTGAAATTGAAGAAAAGGCCCAATTCCGATTTTCTTTATATTTTTGCTCTCTTTTCTTCTTTTATTTTTCTAAAACTAAATTATAAAACTCCTTAAATTATTATTAAGAACTAAATTAAGTTATAAAAGCGTAAATTAACTTCGAATAACAATTAACGCACAATTAAGTAATAATTAAGCATAAAATTGTATATTTGGACATTAAATGCTAAAAATGCAAAAGATGCCTATTTTTGTAATTTTTAATTTTTGTAAAACAAACTTAATTACTAACAATTGTAGAATTAAATCCTACATGCGAAATGCGACATATTTTTGTATTTTTTATTAATTTAACAAATAAACATGCACAGGCAAATACAAATAATTACCCAAAAATGTCACATAAATTCTCAAAATTGCACACCAAGGAAAATCATTTTATTTTGAATTTTTGGGAGTAATTCTTTCATAGGGCAAAAATCACGTGCTTACAGCTGCCCCTCTTTGTCCGAAGACACGAAGGGTTTTCGTGCAAAGATAAAGTGAGTGATTTTTGCTCATCCGAGTACTCCGTGTGAAGCATTTTTTTGAAAAAGATTTAACCGAACCTTTGCTTCAAAGGTTTCCTACATATCCCTGGCTAAAGGGGAATCAGGTTAATGTAGTTCGGGAAGTTTTGGTAGCTGGGACTACCATGGGACTGCAATGTTACTGTTGTTGCATGCTATTACCACTGCTTACCGATCTCCTTGTTACTAGGCTAGACTGCAACTTGTTCTTGTTGCCTTGCTTTCTTGTCTGCTTGCGTTTCTTCCGGTGCTTTTCTTCCGAGACTTCTGGCCCTTTGCTTTTCTGAATACCAGTTTTCATCATTTTGTTCAGTCCGCTGGGGACATGGCTTTCTTCATTAAGCTTTTCGGCGGTTCCTCTGGAGATACGGCTTTCTTCATCAGATTTGTTATGCTGGGCATGATTTAATGTCCACAGGCCGCTTCTTTCAAGACGCGTCTTTTCTTCCTTTTGACTCAGGCGCTTGCATTTGTGCTGGGACCTCTTGTTGCAACCTTCTGCTTCCCGGTGCTGGGGATTTTTATTGTTTCCTGCTGGGGATTCCTGTTGTAACCTTCTGCTTTACTACCTTCTGACTTGATTTTGAAATGTATTCCTCTGTTGTGTGGGCGGGCTCCCAACTTCAATACTTGAAAAGTAATACTGAAATGTATTCCTCTGTCATATGGGCGGGCTCCCAACTTCAACACTTGAAATGAAAAGACTGAAATGTATTCCTCTGTTATATGGGTGGGATCCCAACTTCAACACTTGAAATGAAAAGACTGAAATGTATTCCTTTGTTCTATGGGCGGGCTCCCAACTTCAACACTTGAAATGAAAAGACTGAAATGTATTCCTCTGTTCTATGGCGGGCTCCCAACTTCAAGACTTGAAATGAAAAGACTGAAATGTATTCCTCTGTTATATGGGCGGGCTCCCAACTTCAACAACAATTTTGAAAAATAAAACGCCTTTCCTCTCTTCAGGCGGGCTCCTGACTTCAAATAAACAACTTTTAAAATAAACGTCTTTCCTCTCTTCAGGCGGGCTCCTGACTTCAACAACAACTTTAAAAATAAACGTTCATTCCTCTCTTCAGGCGGGCTCCTGACTTCAACAACAACTTCGAAAATGAAACGCCATTCCTCTCTTCAGGCGGGCTCCTGACTTCAACAACAACTTCAAAAAATAAAACGCCATTCCTCTCTTTAGGCGGGCTCCTGACTTCAACAACAACTTTGAAAATAAACGTCAGTCCTCTCTTCAGGCGGGCTCCTGACTTCAACAACAATTTTGAAAAATAAAACGTCTTTCCTCTCTTCAGGCGGGCTCCTGACTTCAAATAAACAACTTTTAAAATAAACGCCTTTCCTCTCTTCAGGCGGGCTCCTGACTTCAACAACAACTTTAAAATAAACGTCATTCCTCTCTTCTGGCGGGCTCCGGACTTCAACAATAACTTTGAAAAATAAAATGTCATTCCTTTCTTTAGGTTGGCGAGATTTCAACAACTTTTTTAAAAATAAAACGTCATTCCTCTCTTCAGACGGGCTCCTGACCTCAACAACAACTTTAAAAATAAATGTCATTCCTCTCTTCAGGCGGGCTCCTGACTTCAACAACAACTTTAAAAATAAAACGCCTTTCCTCTCTTCATGCGGGCTCCTGACTTCAACAATAACTTTAAAATAAATGTCATTCCTTTCTTCAGGCAGGCTCCTGACTTCAACAACAACTTTAAAATAAACGCCTTTCCTCTCTTCAGGCGGGCTCCTGACTTCAACAACAACTTTAAAATAAACGTCATTCCTCTCTTCAGGCGGGCTCCTGACTTCAACAACAACTTTAAAATAAACATCATTCCTCTCTTCAGGCGGGCTCCTGACTTCAAACAAACAACTTTTAAAATAAACGTCATTCCTCTCTTCAGGCGGGCTCCTGACTTCAACAACAACTTTAAAAATAAAATGCCATTCCTTTCTTTAGGTTGGCGAGATTTCAACAACTTTTAAAAATAAAACGTCTTTCCTCTCTTCAGGCGGGCTCCTGATTTCAACAACTTTTAAAAATAAAACGCCATTCCTCTCTTCAGGCGGGCTCCTGATTTCAACAACAACTTTGAAAATAATCGTCATTCCCTTCTCTTCAGGCGGGCTCCTGACTTCAACAACTTTAAAAATAAAATGCCATTCCTTTCTTTAGGTTGGCGAGATTTCAACAACTTTTAAAAATAAAACGCCTTTCCTCTCTTCAGGCGGGCTCCTGACTTCAAACAAACAACTTTTAAAATAAACGTCATTCCTCTCTTCAGGCGGGCTCCTGACTTCAAACAAACAACTTTTAAAATAAACGTCATTCCTCTCTTCAGGCGGGCTCCTGACTTCAAACAAACAACTTAGGAGGAAATGCCTCTCCTATGGGTAAAACTAAACGTAGGAGGAAATGCCTCTCCTATGGGTAAAACTAAACTTAGGAGGAAATGCCTCTCCTATGGGTAAAACTAAACTTAGGAGGAAATGCCTCTCCTATGGATAAAACAAACTTAGGAGGAAATGCATCTCCTATGGGTAAAACTAAACTTAGGAGGAAATGCTTCTCCTATGGGTAAAACTAAACTTAGGAGGAAATGCCTCTCCTATGGGTAAAACTAAACTTAAGAGGAAATGTCTCTCCTATGAGTAAAACTAATTAGGAGGAAATGCATCTCCTATGGGTGAAACTTTAAACTTAGGAAGTGCGTCTCCTATGCGTGAACCATTTCCTTCTTCCTGAATTATTTACTTACCTGTGTTGTCTCCCCTCGAAACTGCTAGGGATTATTTTACTAGGGATGAATTTTCCTTTTCTTCCTTACCCACTCTGGGTTGTCCGACCCTCTTGAAACTTGGTCGAAACTCCGTCGAGGATGCTTTTACATCTCGATGGTCCGCTGGGGATAACACTGCGAACTGCTGAGTAACCCTGCTGGGGATAACACTGCTGACGATAACTCTGCTGAGTAAATATGTTATCTTACTCCTTCCAAAATTACTTCCTTTTAAGTAGGATGTTTCATTCCTCTGCAAACTACTTTCCCCTTTTTTTCTTTTTTCTTTTTATCTTTTTTTTTTTTTTTTTTTGCATAGCTTCTTCCTTCGAAGATTACCTCCCTTAAGACTCGTTTTGCCTTTCCCCGAAAGGAAGCGCTGAGGACACCGATTTTCACCAAACTTGTGTTGGACTCCTCGAAACTGCTGGGGATAACACAGTTGGGGAATTATTTACTTACTTGTTAGGGTTATAAAATGTTATCAGCTGGGGATAACGCTATCGAGGATAACACTGCTGAGTAAATATGTTATCTTACTCCTTCCAAAACTACTTCCTTTTAAGTAGGATGTTTCATTCCTCAGCAAACTACTTCCCCTTTTTTTTCTTTTTCTTTTTTTCTTTTTCTTTTTCTTTTTTTTATCTTTTTTTTTTCTTTTTTTTTTTTGCATAGCTTCTTCCTTTGAAGACTACCTCCCTTAAGACTCGTTTTGCCTTTCCCCGAAAGGAACCGCTGAGGATACTGATTTTCACCAAACTTGTGTTGGACTCCTCGAAACTGCTGGGGATAACACTGTTGGGGAATTATTTACTTACCTGTTGGGGGATAGAATGTTATCAATTGGGGATAAAGTTGTCGAGGATAACACTGCTGGGGGATTCTGACTCCTTAAGAACTAGTGCTTCACTCTTCGGAAGGCTGTTGGGAATGATACTGGCCTTTTGCTTTTCTGAGCACAAGTGTCATCCCTTTGTTCTGTCTGCTGGGGAACAACTTCCTCCATTGAAACTTATTATGTTGGGGGCAATACTGGTTCAAAGACCACTTCCCTTGAGACTGGTGTTATCTTTATTCTTCCCCGAATGGGTAGCTGACTTTCAAAAAAATTTCTAAATGGAAGGAAAATTTTCTGCCCCAGTTTGATAATCTTTCTTGTGGCATGCATTTCCGTTATCAATGCCATTTTCTTTACCTGTTTCAAATCAAACAAAATTTGTTAGTTTAAAACGCGGTGGTTGGTTGTGATAATCCTACTGGGATGGTTTTCCCTTTTTCCTTCCCTGCTCTGTGTTCCACAACTTGTTGGGGATGATATTATTTGTTGGGGATAATCCCTTTCTGCTAGGGATATCCCTCTTCTTTTGTGGCATAGCTCGGAAACTGGCATTTCCCCGACCTTTTAGTCTAGTATGAATTACCCACATCATGCTCACTGCTCTCCTTGCTTTGTCCACGGGCCTCGGCCTTGAGGTTTAATAACCTTTGATTTCGGCTGGGATATCCCTCTTGACACTCGTCAATCCTTTTGTCAAATCCCTTTTACTAGGGATATCTTTCTTGACACTGGCCTCGCGCTTGTTCCTTGCTGATTACACCACTTGGATGTACTAGCCAGATCTCATCTTGCATAATTGTAAAGCTGATGGCATATTTTGAAGTCAATTCTCACTTGTTCTGACCAAACAGACTCTACTGGGGAATTTTTCTATGAAAAGAAAAGATAAAAGGGAATAGAATAAAAAAAAAGACAAAGGAAAAAGATGACTCTTTAACAAAAGAAAAAACCTATCAAACGCAGATACCGACTCTAATGGTCATGATATGCACATGTGGCCTATCCTCCACCGTCAATCGTCTTTCAAGACCTTCAATTGGCAATTCCCCATCTGAATTTCAATCTTATTCGACTTGTAGTGCCCGAAGGGTTTTCACTATCAAGCCTCTCTCATTTTGGTTTTCTCTCAGCTTTCATCGCCTTACGGTGTCCGTAAAGATTTTCACCGATAAGACTCTCTCATTTATATCACTTTCCAGCTGGGGATTTGGAGTGTTTCCGGTATTGACTCTCTCTGCTGGAGTATAGAGTCCTTTCTGCTGTGGAACAGAATGTTATATTCACCGGTAAGACTCTCATTTGTCTGACTTGGCATCCTTTGAAGACCGATCAGAAGGTCTTTCTTTAGACCGTAATGTGGGTTTTGGATAGGCTAGAAAGAAAGGGTATTAAAGGCTCAAAAACAAAATAAATTTGGGGTTTAAAATTACAACCTTCGGAATCATATTTGCTTACAACGAGCACAACCCTTGCCCCAGTTTCTTGCTTGGGGATTATTTATTTATTTTTTTGTATTTTATTTTTTTTGCTTTTTATTACACCATGCACACTATGCACCCCATGACCGAGTTGTGAGGTGCCTACGTATCCTCTTTGAGGAATCAGGTCAAACGTAGTTCCCAATTCCTCTGTTTTCTTCTGACTTTCTTTTGTTTTTTTTTGTTTTTTTTTTATCATTTTTCGTTTCTTCTTTTTTTTCATTTTTCTTTTGTCATTTTGTTGATTTATTTTTTTTTGTTTTTTTTCTTTTTCTTTTTCTTTTCTTATCTTTTATGTTTGTGTTTCTACTCTTTGCTACTGATTCCGAAAGAGGGGTATGAAAGAAAAAAAAAATAAACAAGGCGCAAAAGGGGTAACGAAAGATAAAGTGTTCAGGTAGCAGAACGAAATGTCTTCGTCATTCCAGTCTTCAAAACACGCCAAGCACAAACAACACCATTAAATATTCGCCACATCTTTTGATTGTGCCGGACTTGATAACCATATGCATGCATTTGCCTTTTTCTTGTCCTTTTTAAAGCACCGTTGGGCAATACTCTCACTTGATTTTATGGTTTTTCTTTATGTTTTATTTGCCCCAGTTCCACATGACTCGAGCTCCGAATAATCTCAAACCATCTTTTTTTCCTTTTAAATGTTCTGATCACCTCCCAATGGTTTTATGATTATCTTTTAAGATCAGGCCCAAACTGTGTGCGCATGTCATGTCACCAGAATCGGCGCTGGAAAAAAAATGATAAAAGGACCAAACAAAAGATGACGAGAAATAATAAAAGACCGGATTTTGCATTAGATTACCGGTGAAATGGTTTGAATAACAAAACAAACGAAACAAACCAGAATAAAAACCTAAAATAGCCTGGACAAAACTTAAACAGACCGCTATGACAAAATGGAAAGATAAGAAGGTTTAACACAAGACAATATCCGGATTACAACCCTAAGAATAATCCGGACAACAGAAATGACAACAAAATAAGCCACCAAAAGCTTCTCTCTTGCTAACCAAGGAACGGAGCGTCCTCCCATTTTATCAAAACTGGCATCTTAACCACCGAGCTTTGCATCAATACTGCCAAGACCATTACCAGCTTCAATATCATCAACCTCCGTCAACAAGTCCCCAATAGGATTCGTGTGCTCCCTGTCACTGTCATTGATCACAATTGCCCCTTCCTGAATCATTCTTTCTATTTCCTTTTTCAAGGAACGACAGTCTTCAATGCTATGTCCTCTGACATTGGAGTGGTATGCGCATCATGCTGCCGGATCAAAGTTTCTTGCGCGTGGATCTGGAGTATATGCGGGGAGTGGCTCAATCAAGCCAGCATGCCTTAGCCTTTCAAACAGACTTGCATAAGATACTCCGATAGGGGTGAGAGCCTTTCCTCGTTTCAGCAACCTCTCGTTCCTAAATGCTTGATTGGGCCGGAAACCTGATCTAGGGGGCTTCTGGTAGGCTTGTGAGGGTGGATAGGCCTTCTGTGGAGCTGGGTATTTGGAAAGTGAAGCCCGTCTTTGGGAATCTCGCGGAGAGAAGTAGCGTTGGGGAGGGGAGTAGCGTGGACGAGTGATGGAGCTACTCGGGTAGCTGGGAAAGCTGTCATAAGTGGGTTGGGATGGAGAGTATGTGGAATGGGTAATGACAGAGTTCGAAAAGCTTGGCGGTGGTGGGGGTGGTGCTTTCCCAGTTATCCATGCCTGATACATGTCTGCCACATGCTGTCTCAGCATTTTCACTTCTTCTACCAACCTGTTGTTCCGTTCGACCAATTGTTGTCGGTCATCAGTACTGACCCACTTTGTTCTGAGGTTCTGTGTCATTTGCTTTGCAGGGAGGAGTTACCACAACCAACCACTTTTCTATATATGAACACAGTAAAGGGAAGCCGTCACGTCAATGTTAGGGCATTTGACAGATAATCATATATCAGAGATGCAATGCACCTAAGCAGTTAAACCGTTCTATCAGAGATGCGATGCACTCGCGCTTTCCTTTATTTTTCTCTTTTTTTTTCTTTTTCAGTGGTGGTCGAATCTTATGGAGATTGCCTACGTATCATGACCCCGCATGAATCAGACCTCGCGTAGTTCGGACCAATGAAAGGTAACAACAATGAAACATTTTTTTTTTGGAATTATCAATTTTCATAATAAAACAAACTGGGTTTCAAAAGGTTGAAAGATGACCAACAAACTCAAAAATCAAACAACCCACATATTCTAGTGGACAAGATTTATAACCTCAAAACAAAAGGCCAGCTTCCTTTCCCCGCTTGACAAATGCAACCAAACGGCTATTTTCGCAAATGTGGCTCCTTCCAAATCTCACATGAATTTTGAGGCCGGGAGGATTATTTTATGACACTTTACAAGCTTGTCCGTTCTTTTACGAAAATAGCCTTTCGACAACTGAAAGATATTCTAAGGCTATTTCGGCAAGAACGGTTTAAGACGCGGCTGAAGCTGGCTCGGCTTATTTTTGACTAAAAAATCGAAACGGTATTCACCTGACCGCTGACTCTTTGTTTTTTTTTTTCCAAATTATAATAAAAACCTGGTGTTGCAAACACGACCCTTTAGCGCCTCGGGGCCGAAGATTTTTAAGGCTGTGTGGGTCAACTGGACCAAAATCCTAAAAAATGACCCAATGTGGCTGTTTATACAAAGTTAGCCTTCTGGCGTCCCTTTCGGGAACATTTGGCTATTTTTGACAAAAACAGCATCACCCGACTTATTTATGACTCTTTTTATCGTTTTTCAAAATAGAAAACTCAATATTGCAAACACGGCCTTTCAACGCCTCGGGGACAAAGATTTTTAAGGCTGTGGGGGTCAACTGGACCAAATCTTAAACATGACCCAAAAGGTGGCTGTTTATGCAAAGTCAGTCTTCCGGCGTCCCTTTCGGGAACATTCGGCTATATTTTGACAAAACAGCGTCACCTGACTTCTTTATGACAAAATTAAAATTTTGACATGTTTTTATTTATTTGTTTTTGGTTATTTTTTAGCAAAATGGGAGGTTGGACCCGATGAGGGTTGCCTACATATCTCACATCCGGTGAGAATCAAACCCGCGTAGTTCGGGACATCATACATAAATAAACTGACCCTTTTTTAAAAAAAAAATATTTTTTTTTATTTTTTTTTATTTTTGAAGGAAAGACTTATAAAGAATTTTTTTTTTCTTTTTTTATTTTTGAATTTTGAAAGAGAAACTTCTAAAGAAGAAAGAAAATATTTTTGGAATTTTATTTTCAATGAAAGAAATGCTTCTAAATTTTTTTTTGAATTTTGACTTTTCTTTTCAATTTTGAAAGAAGAATGAAAATATTTTCGGATTTTTTGGAAGAAATTAAAAGAAAATATTTTTTTTAAAAAAAAACAATTAAAAAGACTTTCTAAAGACATCAATAATGGAAAATATTTTTGGATTTTTCTCAAAAATTGGGGGTCTAAAAGAAACCCTTTTTTTAGAAAGGAAATAAAGAAAAATATTTTTTGGATATATATATATATATATATATATATATATATATATATATATATATATATATATATATATATATATATATTGCAAAAAATAATAAAACCACGTTCAACGCAAGACTCTTTTTATTTTCATTTTTGGCATTTTCATAAACAAATAAATAAATAAAAAAAACATTTTAAAAACAAGACTTTTTTTTCATTTTCATTTTTCATGGCGAGACAAACTATTTTTTTTCTATTTTTTTTTCTTGAAAAACAAGACAGAACAACGATTTTTTTTTCTATTTTTCCTTTGCTTTTAATAAAACAAACTAATAAGACATTTTTTTTTCTCATTTTCTCAAAATTTCGGCAGAGTTTTGACAGTATTTGGGCATTGGGTTTTTTCAAAAATAAACAATCAATTCCCTAACCGCTATTTCTTTTTTTTCTCTTTTTTTTTCAATTTCACAATATTCCTGATATTCAAAAATCGGTCAATACACAAGTCTGAATCAAATAAATGCACAAGTAGCAGCAGATAAGATACATCAGGATGGTCATTTTTTTTGGTACACCTGTCCTAGACAGACCCAACCCCTGTGTTGAGCCTCCAAAGTCAAATGCACGTGATGCAAACAAATGTTCCTACTAGGGATCCAGCATGAAGTTGAGTTATTCTAAGTTCATAACCTGGGTATTTGTTCTAGACTATGTACCCGAGCGGACAACTCGAGTCGAGGAGGGGGCTACGTACCGGGGACCCGCGGGGTCGTCCGACTTTGTAACTTATCCGGCCTCTTTCTTATTTCAGGTATTGACACTAACAAAATAGGGATTCTCGACCAGCGAGCTTCTCCCCGGAGGTAAGAAGAGAAGGGTTTCGGCATAGTTCATATACAGTTCACATAATATCAAAGCGGTAAAAGCATCATTTAGCACATTAGGCATGTATCATGTAACAAAATCAGATAAAACCAAATATAACAATTCATCTAAGCTCGAATTTCAAACCCTGAACCAGTGGTTCTTGGTTGAATCCCCAGCAGAGTCGCCAGAGCTGTCACACCTCCTTTTTCCGCCCCTGCGAGGGTACAAGGAGTTTTTTCCAATTAAAGGACAATCGAAACGGGATTTATTTATTTATTTCAGAGTCGCCACTTGGGAGATTTAGGTTGTCCTAAGTCACCAATTTTAATCCCGAATCGAGGAAATGCATGACTCTGTATTACAGTCCGCGAACCAGAAATCCGGATAAGGAATTCTGTTAACCCGGGAGAAGGTGTTAGGCATTCCCGAGTTCCGTGGTTCTAGCACGGTCGCTCAACTGTTATATTCGGCTTGATTATCTGATATAATACGTATTATAAAATTATGTGCAAATTTTATCCTTTAGCTGCTTTTATTATTTTTTATTTATTGTTATTATTTTATGGAAAATTGCAACATTGTGAAAACGTATTTCAAACCACGTCGCAATCAATGCACCCGTGGTTATCGACACATTTCGACTCCGTTGAGATTTGGATTTGGGTTACATAAATGCACACCCATATTTAAGAAAATAATTTGTTAAAGACGCGCCTAGAGCGACTAGCGTATTGTTGATTTGGGAAAGGCCGTAAAATTTCACTAGACGGCCAACTCCGATGTTCTAAATAATTAATACATACATTTGTGAGTGCCCCGCAATCTATACATTTTACTAAGCGAGGCTCATCTCATTTATTTTAAATGGACAAATCTTAAAGTGACTACATTTTCCTATTAAAATTAGTCTCTAAAATAAAGAAAGAAAATCCTAATTAATTTGTCTTTTTTATTATTATTATTTTAAGAAAACATGGATTCTATTGCTAGATTAATACAAATATTGATGAAAAGGAATTTTGCACAAAAAATTCGAAATTATAAATAAAATAAAAATTCGACAACTAATATTCAAAAGAAACAAATATAGCTAGTTTAAAACTCAGCATTGTTATAAAACAAAACTATTGAGATTAATTATTCACAACCATTTGAAACTAGATTTAACCATAATTACTAAAACTTATTAGTTCTTCTAATCTTGCTTGAACTCAAATCATGCCTTAATGCCTAATTTACGAAATTTAATTTAAATTCATGCCATAGCTAAATTTAGCTATTTGTTCATGATTAACCTACTGTTGATAATCTTGAAACTTCCATAACTAGTGAATTAACCCGTTTTGCCAAACCGATTCATTAAAGACTAACTTATGTTATTTTTTCTCATTCCAATTATTATTCAGTAATACATGAAATAGCTTAAATACAATCAATAAAAGGAACAAAAAAACGAAATTAAAACTTCAAAATTTCATTCTTCATATGTATTCATGCTTCCACATTATTAGCTTGCAATAGCTAGTATTACAGTCGTGTACCTAGTATTGGAAACAAAAGAAGATGAAGATGAGAATCAGCAGCAGTAATAACAATACAGCACAGCAACAATAGTCCAGCAACAGTAACAACCCAGGAACAGAGTTTGCAAACCGGTGGAGTAGTAATCCCAAAACAAAAGCTTCAAGCTTCGATGAAACAACAACAATTAATGCTGATTTCAAACAATGAAAGAAAGCAGAAGATTTTTTTTTAGTTTTTTTTTATTTGAAAGTTTTAATATTTTTCGAAATTTTTCTCTCTCTTAAATATTCAGCTTTTTTTTTCTCTCTCTTATTCTCTCTATTCTTCTCTGTTCGTTCTAAAATCTGATCAAGTTCTTTTATTTATATCCCATCCCAAACCCTTTAATCAATTAATAAAACCACACTTTCTCCTACCAAACCCATTATCTTCTCACTCATCCCCCATTACATTAAACAAATATATCAACCCCACCCCATTACATCTTGTCCCCCATGCTTAACATAAAAAATTACATTATTCCCCCACTAATTTATGTCTTGTCCCCCATTATATTAAACAATTGTTCAAATGTTTAATTCCAAAAATACCCCTCCGACCTTACTGAAATTACCAATTTACCCCTGAACGTACTGCAAATTACCAAACTACCCCCATCAGCTATAACCAATTCACCTAATCAATCTCAACCAAAATATAGCCAATATGACCAATTTCTAAACAAATTCAACAACAATTCAAACTAAATGATGAACAACAAAGAACAACTAAAATTATTTTGATTGAACAATATTTTTAACAACAAACAAACCTACTTTCAGATTCAACAACAACAACAACAACAAACAAGTATATTCAGATTTCTAAATTCAATAATCATTTGAACTTAAAATTAAATCTAACAACATTACAACCAACAATTTATATATTAAACTTAAACAAGATCATGAGACAAACTCAAGAAATAATCACAAATGATAAACAATAAACAAGAAAATCAAACTTATACTAATTTCGGATTCAAGAACAATCAAACAAAGTATGGACATAAATGAAAAGATTCAACAACAATAACAAGCAAGTTTTATTCAAATTCGAATTAAACTCGAATTAAGCTTAAACAAAACAAATAAACATATTCAAATCACTAAACTTCAAATAATCAATTGATCTTTTTTAAATTAAATCCAAAAAAATTATAACAAAGATACATTGAATCAAAAAAAATTAAAAACCAAAACATAATTTCACATTAAATCACTGAATTAAAAACGAACTTCAAACAAAATGAACACAAATTAAATCTACAACAAACAACGGATTCAAGCGATTTAAACTAACACCTTTCTATATTAAAACTAAATCCTCTTAAAATTAATAAAACAAACTGAAAAATAATTAAATTGAATCTTCAACTTAAATCTAACAACTAACAATTTTTATCTAAAAATAAATAAGAAAAATAAAGCAAACTTATACTAATTCCAAATTTGAAAATATCAAACAAATTACGGACGAAAATAAACTTAGAACAACTAACCGTAAATGACCAACGACGAACTCGAACGAACTTTAAACGAAACCAACGAAACTTTGACATAAATGAACTTGAAGACGACGAAGCGACAAGCTGCGATGGCAGCCATGGCGAAAGAAACGAAGATGAAGGAGCAGCAACACAAAACAGTAGCAGCAACATGGAGATGAAGACGGAGCAGAAGCAGCCACGCAGCAGCCATGGCGGAGTAGCAGCGACGGAGGAGAAGAAACAGCAGTAGCACGAGCTGAAGAAAGCAGACGACGCAGCAGCAGCATGGCGGAGAAGCGGGCAGCAGCAGCATGGCGGAGCAGCGGGCAGCAGCAGCAGTGGTGGAGCAACGGGCAGCAGCAGCAGTAGGCAGCAGCAAACGCAGCAGAAGCAGCAGCAAACGTAGCCATGGCGGACAACAACATCTCCAAGACTGTTGCTTCTTCTTCTTCACCTCATGCTGCTCGTTGGTTTTCTGTCCAGCGGCGACGAGGTGGTTTGGCTGGAGGTGAGCGATGAAGATGAAATAAGAACGCAGCAAGGGCAGCCATGGGGGGAAGGTTTAGAAGTTTGGAGAAGATGGAGAGAATGAGAGGGGGGCGGATCTCTTTAGTTTTTTTAGGGTTTCTTTTTTTTTGTTTTGTTTAGTTTTGTGAAATGCAAGATAGGGAGGTGTTGTATCTTTGGGTTATGGACCGGGTCGACCCAGTTTGAAATGGACCGGGTCGTGGGGAAGGTTGGACAATTTTTTGGGCTTGTGGCTTGAAATTGAAGAAAAGACCCAACTTTAAAAATAAATGTCATTCCTCTCTTCAGGCGGGCTCCTGACTTTAACAACAACTTTAAAAATAAAACGTCTTTCCTCTCTTCAGGCGGGCTCCTGACTTCAACAACAACTTTAAAATAAATGCCATTCCTTTCTTCAGGCGGGCTCCTGACTTCAACAACAACTTTAAAATAAACGCCTTTGCTCTCTTCAGGCGGGCTCCTGACTTCACCAACAACTTTAAAATAAACGTCATTCCTCTCTTCAGGCAGGCTCCTGACTTCAACAACAACTTTAAAATAAACGTCATTCCTCTCTTCAGGCGGGCTCCTGACCTCAACAACAACTTTAAAATAAACGCCATTCCTCTCTTCAGGCGGGCTCCTGACTTCAACAACAACTTTAAAATAAACGCCATTCCTCTCTTTAGGTTGGCGAGATTTCAACAACTTTTAAAAATAAAACGTCTTTCCTCTATTCAGGCGGGCTCCTGATTTCAACAACTTTTAAAAATAAAACGCCATTCCTCTCTTCAGGCGGGCTCCTGATTTCAACAACTTTGAAAATAATCGTCATCCATCTCTTCAGGCGGGCTTCTAACTTCAACAACAACTTTAAAAATAAAATGCCATTCCTTTATTTAGGTTGGCGAGATTTCAACAACTTTTAAAAATAAAACGCCTTTCCTCTCTTCAGGCGGGCTCCTGACTTCAAACAAACAACTTTTAAAATAAACGTCATTCCTCTCTTCAGGCGGGCTCCTGACTTCAAACAAACAACTTTTAAAATAAACGTCATTCCTCTCTTCAGGCGGGCTCCTGACTTCGAACAAACAACTTAGGAGGAAATGCCTCTCCTATGGGTAAAACTAAACTTAGGAGGAAATGCCTCTCCTATAGGTAAAACTAAACTTAGGAGGAAATGCCTCTCCTATGGGTAAAACTAAACTTAGGAGGAAATGCCTCTCCTATGGGTAAAACAAACTTAGAAGGAAATGTCTCTCCTATGGGTAAAACTAAACTTAGGAGGAAATGCTTCTCCTATGGGTAAAACTAAACTTAGGAGGAAATGCCTCTCCTATGGGTAAAAACAAACTTAGGAGGAAATGCATCTCCTATGGGTAGAAAAAAAACTTAGGAGGAAATGCCTCTCCTATGGGTAAAACTAAACTTATGAGGAAATGCCTCTCCTATGGGTAAAACTAATTTAGGAGGAAATACATCTCCTATGGGTGAAACTTTAAACTTAGGAAGTGCGTCTCCTATGCGTGAACCATTTCCTTCTTCCTGAATTATTTACTTACCAATGTTGTCTCCCCTCGAAACTGTTGGGGATTATTTTGCTGGGGATGAATTTTCCTTTTCTTCCTTACCCACTCTGGGTTATCCGACCCTCTTGAAACTTGGTCGAAACTTCGTCGAGGATGCTTTTACATCTCGATGGTCCGCTGGTGATAACACTGCGAACTGCTGAGTAACCCTGCTGGGGATAACACTACTGAGGATAACTCTGCTGAGTAAATATGTTATCTTACTCCTTCCAAAATTACTTCCTTTTAAGTAGGATGTTTCATTCCTTTGCAAACTACTTCCCCCTTTTTTCCTTTTTTCTTTTTCTCTTTTTTTCTTTTTTTTTTCTTTTTTTTTTTTTGCATAGCTTCTTCCTTCGAAGATTACCTCCCTTAAGACTCGTTTTGCCTTTCCCCGAAAGGAAGCGCTGAGGATACCGATTTTCACCAAACTTGTGTTGGACTCCTCGAAACTGCTGGGGATAACACTGTTGGGGAATTATTTACTTACCTGTTGGGGTTATAAAATGTTATCAGCTGGGGATAACGCTGTCGAGGATAACACTGCTGAGTAAATATGTTATCTTACTCCTTCCAAAACTACTTCCTTTTAAGTAGGATGTTTCATTCCTCTGCAAACTACTTCCCCCTTTTTTTTCTTTTTCTTTTTTTTTTCTTTTTTTTCATCTTTTTTTTTTTTGCATAGCTTCTTCCTTTGAAGACTACCTCCCTTAAGACTCGTTTTGCCTTTCCCCGAAAGGAACCGCTGAGGATACCGATTTTCACCAAACTTGTGTTGGACTCCTCGAAACTGCTGGGGATAACACTGTTGGGGAATTATTTACTTACCTGTTGGGGGATAGAATGTTATCAACTGGGGATAACGTTGTCGAGGATAACACTGCTAGGGGATTCTGACTCCTTCAGAACTAGTGCTTCACTCTTCGGAAGGCTGTTGGGAATGATACTGGCCTTTTGCTTTTCTGAGCACAAGTGTCATCCCTTTGTTCTGTCTGCTGGGGAAGAACTTCCTCCATTGAAACTTATTATGTTGGGGGCAACACTGGTTCAAAGACCACTTCCCTTGAGACTGGTGTTATCTTTATTCTTCCCCGAATGGGTAGCTGACTTTCAGAAAATTTTCTAAATGGAAGGAAAATTTTCTGCTCCAGTTTGATAATCTTTCTTGTGGCATGCATTTCTGTTATCAATGCCATTTTCTTTACCTGTTTCAAATCAAACAAAATTTGTTAGTTTAAAACGCGGTGGTTGGTTGTGATAATCCTACTGGGATGGTTTTCCCTTTTTTCTTCCCTGCTCTGCGTTCCACAACTTGTTGGGGATGATATTATTTGCTGGGGATAATCTCTTTCTGCTGGGGATATCCCTCTTCTTTTGTGGCATAGCTCGGAAACTGGCATTTCCCCGACCTTTTAGTCTAGTATGAATTCCCCACATCATGCTCACTGCTCTCCTTACTTTGTCCACGGGCCTCGGCCTTGAGGTTTCATAACCTTTGATTTCGGCTGGGATATCTCTCTTGACACTCGTCAATCCTTTTGTCAAATCCCTTTTACTAGGGATATCTTTCTTGACACTGGCCTCGCGCTTGTTCCTTGCTGATTACACCACTTGGATGTACTAGCCAGATCTCATCTTGCATAATTGTAAAGCTGATGGCATATTTTGAAGTCAATTCTCACTTGTTCTGACCAAACAGACTCTACTGGGGAATTTTTCTATGAAAAGAAAAGATAAAAGGGAATAGAATAAAAAAAAGACAAAGGAAAAAGATGACTCTTTGACAAAAGAAAAAACCTATCAAACGCAGATACCGACTCTAATGGTCATGATATGCACATGTGGCCTATCCTCCGCCGTCAATCGTCTTTCAAGACCTTCAATTGGCAATTCCCCATCTGATTCTCAATCTTATTCGACTTGTAGTGCCCGAAGGGTTTTCACTATCAAGCCTCTCTCATTTTGGTTTTCTCTCAGCTTTCATCGCCTTACGGTGTCCGTAAAGATTTTCACCGATAAGACTCTCTCATTTATATCACTTTCCAGCTGGGGATTTGGAGTGTTTCCGGTATTGACTCTCTCTGCTGGAGTATAGAGTCCTTTCTGCTGTGGAACAGAATGTTATATTCACCGGTAAGACTCTCATTTGTCTGACTTGGCATCCTTTGAAGACCGATCAGAAGGTCTTTCTTTGGACCGTAATGTGGGTTTTGGATAGGCTAGAAAGAAAGGGTATTAAAGGCTCAAAAACAAAATAAATTTGGGGTTTAAAATTACAACCTTCGGAATCATATTTGTTTACAACGAGCACAACTCTTGCCCCGGTTTCTTGCTTGGGGATTATTTATTTATTTTTTTATTATTTTTTTTTTTTGCTTTTTATTACACCATGCACACTATGCACCCTATGACCGAGTTATGAAGCGCCTACATATCCTCTTTGAGGAATCAGGTCAAACGTAGTTCCCAATTCCTCTGTTTTTTTCTGACTTTCTTTTGTTTTTTTTTTGTTTTTTTTTTTATCATTTTTCGTTTCTTCTTTTTTTTCATTTTTCTTTTGTCGTTTTGTTGATTTATTTTTTTCTTTTTTTTTTCTTTTTCTTTTTCTTTTCTTATCTTTTATGTTTGTGTTTCTACTCTTTGCTACTGATTCCGAAAGAGGGGTATGAAAGAAAAAAAATAAACAAGGCGCAAAAGGGGTAACGAAGGATAAAGTGTTCAGGTAGCAGAACGAAATGCCTTCGTCATTCCAGTCTTCAAAACACGCCAAGCACAAACAACACCATTAAATATTCGCCACATCTTCTGATTGTGCCGGACTTGATAACCATATGCATGCATTTGCCTTTTTCTTTTGTCCTTTTTAAAGCATCGTTGGGCAATACTCTCACTTGATTTTATGGTTTTTCTTTATGTTTTATTTGCCCCAGTTCCACATGACTCGAGCTCCGAATAATCTCAAACCATCTTTTTTCCTTTTAAATGTTCTGATCACCTCCCAATGGTTTTATGATTATCTTTTAAGATCAAGCCCAAACTGTGTGCGCATGTCATGTCACAAGAATCGGCGCTGAACAAAAATGATAAAAGGACCAAACAAAAGATGACGGGAAATAATAAAAGACCGGATTTTGCATTAGATTACCGGTGAAATGGTTTGAATAACAAAACAAACGAAACAAACCAGAATAAAAACCTAAAATAGCCTGGACAAAACTTAAACAGACAATATCCGGATTACAACCCTAAGAATAATCCGGACAACAGAAATGACAACAAAATAAGCCACCAAAAGCTTCTCTCTTGCTAACCAAGGAACGAAACGCCCTCCCAATTATCAAACCTGGCATCTTAGCCACTGAGCTTTGCGTCAATACTGCCAAGACCATTACCAGCTTCAACATTATCAACCTTGGTCAGCGAGCTCTCAAGAGGATTCGCGTGCTCCCTGTCACTGTCATTGATCACAATTGCCCCTTCCTGAATCATTCTTTCTATTTCCTTTTTCAAGGAACGACAGTCTTCAATGCTATGTCCTCTGACATTGGAGTGGTATGCGCATCGTGTTGCCGGATCAAAGTTTCTTGCATGTGGATCTGGAGTATATGCGGGGAGTGGCTCAATCAAGCCAGCATGCCTTAGCCTTTCAAACAGACTTGCATAAGATACTCCGATAGGGGTGAGAGCCTTTCCTCGTTTCAGCAACCTCTCGTTCCTAAATGCTTGATTGGGCCGGAAACCTGATCTAGGGGGCTTCTGGTAGGCTTGTGAGGGTGGATAGGCCTTCTGTGGAGCTGGGTATTTGGAAAGTGAAGCCCGTCTTTGGGAATCTCGCGGAGAGAAGTAGCGTTGGGGAGGGGAGTAGCGTGGACGAGTGATGGAGCTACTCGGGTAGCTGGGAAAGCTGTCATAAGTGGGTTGGGATGGAGAGTATGGGGAATGGGTAATGACAGAGTTCGAAAAGCTTGGCGGTGGTGGGGGTGGTGCTTTCCCAGTTATCCATGCCTGATACATGTCTGCCACATGCTGTCTCAGCATTTTCACTTCTTCTACCAACCTGTTGTTCCGTTCGACCAATTGTTGTCGGTCATCAGTACTGACCCACTTTGTTCTGAGGTTCTGTGTCATTTGCTTTGCAGGGAGGAGTTACCACAACCAACCACTTTTCTATATATGAACACAGTAAAGGGAAGCCGTCACGTCAGTGTTAGGGCATTTGACAGATAATCATATATCAGAGATGCAATGCACCTAAGCAGTTAAACTGTTCTATCAGAGATGCGATGCACTCGCGCTTTCCTTTATTTTTCTCTCTTTTTTTTCTTTTTCAGTGGTGGTCGAATCTTATGGAGATTGCCTACGTATCATGACCCCGCATGAATCAGACCTCGCGTAGTTCGGACCAATGAAAGGTAACAACAATGAAACAATTTTTTTTTTGGAATTATCAATTTTCATAATAAAACAAACTGGGTTTCAAAAGGTTGAAAGATGACCAACAAACTCAAAAATCAAACAACCCATATATTCTAGTGGACAAGATTTATAACCTCAAAACAAAAGGCCAGCTTCCTTTCCCCGCTTGACAAATGCAACCAAACGGCTATTTTCGCAAATGTGGCTCCTTCCAAATCTCACATGAATTTTGAGGCCGAGGAGGATTATTTTATGACACTTTACAAGCTTGTCCGTTCTTTTACGAAAATAGCCTTTCGACAACTGAAAGATATTCTAAGGCTATTTCGGCAAGAACGGTTTAAGACGCGGCCGAAGCTGGCTCGGCTTATTTTTGACTAAAAAATCGAAACGGTATTCACCTGACCGCTGACTCTTTGTTTTTTTTTTCCAAATTATAATAAAAACTTGGTGTTGCAAACACGGCCCTTTAGCGCCTCGGGGGCGAAGATTTTTAAGGCTGTGTGGGTCAACTGGACCAAAATCCTAAAAAATGACCCAAAGTGGTTGTTTATACAAAATTAGCCTTCCGGCGTCCCTTTCGGGAACATTTGGCTATTTTTGACAAAAACAGCATCACCCGACTTATTTATGACTCTTTTTATCGTATTTCAAAATAGAAAACTCAATATTGCAAACACGGCCTTTCAACGCCTCGGGAACAAAAAATTTTAAGGCTGTGGGGGTCAATTGGACCAAATCTTAAACATGACCCAAAAGGTGGTTGTTTATGCAAAGTCAGCCTTCCGGCGTCCCTTTCGGGAACATTCGGCTATATTTTGACAAAACAGCGTCACCTGACTTCTTTTTGACAAAATTAAAATTTTGACATGTTTTTATTTATTTGTTTTTGGTTATTTTTTAGCAAAATGGGAGGTTGGACCCGATGAGGGTTGCCTATGTATCTCACATCCGGTGAGAATCAAACCCGCGTAGTTCGGGACATCATAAATAAATAAACTGACCCTTTTTTTAAAAAAAAAAATTTTTTTATTTTTATTTATTTTTGAAGGAAAGACTTATAAAGAAGTTTTATTTTCTTTTTTTATTTTTGAATTTTGAAAGAGAAACTTTTAAAGAAGAAAGAAAATATTTTTGGAATTTTATTTTCAATGAAAGAAATGCTTCTAATTTTTTTTTTGAATTTTGACTTTTCTTTTCAATTTTGAAAGAAGAATGAAAATATTTTCGGATTTTTTGGAAGAAATTAAAAGAAAATATATATATTTTTTTAAAAACAATTAAAAAGACTTTCTAAAGACATCAATAATAGATAATATTTTTGGATTTTTCTCAAAATTGGGGGTCTAAAAAAACTTTTCTAGAAAGGAAATAAAGAAAAATACTTTTTGGATATATATATATTGCAAAAAATAATAAAACCACGTTCAACGCAAGACTCTTTTTATTTTCATTTTTGGCATTTTCATAAACAAATAAACAAATAAAAAAATTATTTTAAAAACAAGACTTTTTTTTTATTTTCATTTTTCATGGCGAGACAAACTATTTTTTTTTCTATTTTTTTTCTTTTTTGAAAAACAAGACAGAACAACGATTTTTTTTTCTATTTTTCCTTTGCTTTTAATAAAACAAACTAATAAGGCATTTATTTTTTTCTCATTTTCTCAAAATTTCGGCAGAGTTTTGACAGTATTTAGGCATTGGGTTTTTTCAAAAATAAACAATCAATTCCCTAACCTCTATTTCTTTTTTTTTCTTTTTTTTTCAGTTTCACAATATTCCTGATATTCAAAAATCGGTCAACACACAAGTCTGAATCAAATAACTGCACAAGTAGCAGCAGGTAAGATGCATCAGGATGGTCATTTTTTTTGGTACACCTGTCCTAGACAGACCCAACCCCTGTGTTGAGCCTCCAAAGTCAAATGCACGTGATGCAAACAAACGTTCCTACTAGGGATCCGGCATGAAGCTGAGTTATTCTAAGTTCATAACCTGGGTATTTGTTCTAGACTGTGTACCCGAGCGGACAACTCGAGTCGAGGAGGGGGCTACGTACCGGGGACCCGCGGGGTCGTCCGGCTTTGTAACTTATCCGGCCTCTTTCTTATTTCAGGTATTGACACTACAAGAATAGGGAGTCTCGACCAGCGAGCTTCTCCCCGGAGGTAAGAAGAGAAGGGTTTCGGCACAGTTCATATACAGTTCACATAATATCAAAGCGGTAAAAACATCATTTAGCACATTAGGCATGTATCATGTAACAAAATCAGATAAAACCAAATATAACAATTCATCTAAGCTCGAATTTCTAACCCTGAACCAGTGGTTCTGGGTTGAATCCCCAGCAGAGTCGCCAGAGCTGTCACACCTCCTTTTTTCGCCCCCGCGAGGGTACAAGGAGTTTTTTCCAATTAAAGGACAATCGAAACGGGATTTATTTATTTATTTCAGAGTCGCCACTTGGGAGATTTAGGTTGTCCTAAGTCACCAATTTTAATCCCGAATCGAGGAAATGCATGACTCTGTATTACAGTCCGCGAACCAGAAATTCGGATAAGGAATTTTGTTAACCCGGGAGAAGGTGTTAGGCATTCCCGAGTTCCGTGGTTCTAGCACGGTCGCTCAACTGTTATATTCGGCTTGATTATCTGATATAATACGTATTATAAACTTATGTGCAAATATTATCCTTTAGCTGCTTTTATTATTTTTTATTTATTGTTATTATTTTACGGAGAATTGCAACATTGTGAAAACGTATTTCAAACCACGTCGCAATCACTGCACTCGTGGTTATCGACACATTTCGACTCCGTTGAGATTTGGATTTGGGTTACATAAATGCACACCCATATTTAAGAAAATAATTTGTTAAAGACGCACCTAGAGCGACTAGCGTATTGTTGAATTGGGAAAGGCCGTAAAATTTCACTAGACGGCCAACTTGTTCTAAATAATTAATACATACATTTGTGAGGGCCCCGCAATCTATACATTTTACTAAGTGAGGCTCATCTCATTTATTTTAAATGGACAAATCTTAAAGCGACTACATTTTTCTATTAAAATTAGTCTCTAAAATAAAGAAAGAAAATCCTAATTAATTACGTTTTTTTTTATTATTATTTTAAGAAAACATGGATTCTATTGCTAGATTAATACAAATATTGATGAAAAGGAATTTTACTCAAAAAATTCGAAATTATAAATAAAATAAAAATTCGACAACTAATATTCAAAAGAATCAAATATAGCTAGATTAAAACTCAGCATTGTTATAAAAAAACTATTGAGATTAATTATTCACAACCATTTGAAACTAGATTTAACCATAATTACTAAAACTTATTAGTTCTTCTAATCTTGCTTGAACTCAAATCATGCCTTAATGCCTAATTTAGGAAATTTAATTTAAATTCATGCCTTAGCTAAATTTAGCTACTTGTTCATGATTAACCTACTGTTGATAATCTTGAAACTTCCATAACTAGTGAATTAACCCGTTTTGCCAAACCGATTCATTAAAGACTAACTTATGTTATTTTTTCTCATTCCAATTATTATTCAGTAATACATGAAATAGCTTAAATACAATCAATAAAAGGAACAAAAAAAACGAAATTAAAACTTCAAAATTTCATTCTTCATATGTATTCATGCTTCCACATTATTAGCTTGCAATAGCTAGTATTACAGTCGTGTACCTGGTATTGGAAACAAAAGAAGATGAAGATGAGAATCAGCAGCAGTAATAACAATACAGCACAGCAACAACAGTCCAGCAACAGTAACAACCCAGGAACAGAGTTTGCAAACCGGTGGAGTAGTAATCCCAAAACAAAAGCTTCAAGCTTCGATGAAACAACAACAATTAATGCTGATTTCAAACAACGAAAGAAAGCAGAATATTAATTTTTTATTTTTTTTTATTTGAAAGTTTTAATATTTTTCGTAATTTTTCTTTCTCTCTTAAATATTCAGCTCTTTTTTCTCTCTCTCTTATTCTCTCTATTCTTCTCTGTTCGTTCTAAAATCTGATCAAGTTCTTTTATTTATATCCCATCCCAAACCCTTTAATCAATTAATAAAACCACACTTTCTCCTACCAAACCCATTATCTTCCCACTCATCCCCCATTACATTAAACAAATATATCAACCCCACCCCATTACATCTTGTCCCACATGCCTAACATAAACAAATACAATATTCTCCTCCACTACATTATGTCTTGTCCCCCATTATATTAAACAATTGTTCAAATGTTTAATTCCAAAAATACCCCTCCGACCTTATTGAAATTACCAATTTACCCCTGAACGTACTGCAAATTACCAAACTACCCCTATCAGCTATAACTAATTCACCTAATCAATCTCAACCAAAATATAGCCAATATGACCAATTTCTAAACAAATTCAACAACAATTCAAACTAAATGATGAACAACAAAGAACAACTAAAATTATTTTGATTGAACAATATTTTTAACAACAAACAAACCTACTTTCAGATTCAACAACAACAACAACAACAACAAACAAGTATATTCAGATTTCTAAATTCAATAATCATTTGAACTTAAAATTAAATCTAACAACATTACAACCAACAATTTCTATATTAAACTTAAACAAGATCATGAGACAAACTCAAGAAATAATCACAAATGATAAACAATAAACAAAAAAATCAAACTTATACTAATTTCGGATTCAAGAACAATCAAACAAAGTATGGATATAAATGAAAAGATTCAACAACAATAACAAGCAAGTTTTATTCAAATTCGAATTAAACTCGAATTAAGCTTAAACAAAACAAATAAACATATTCAAATCACTAAACTTCAAATAATCAATTGATCTTTTTAAAATTAAATCCAACAAAATTATAACAAAGATACATTGAATCAAAAAAAATTAAAAACCAAAACATAATTTCACATTAAATTACTGAATTAAAAACGAACTTCAAACAAAATGAACACAAATTAAATCTACAACAAACAACGGATTCAAGAGATTTAAACTAACACCTTTCTATATTAAAACTAAATCCTCTTAAAATTAATAAAACAAACTGAAAAATAATTAAATTGAATCTTCAACTTAAATCTAACAACTAACAATTTTTATCTAAAAATAAATAAGAAAAATAAAGCAAACTTATACTAATTCCAAATCAGAAAATATCAAACAAATTACGGACGAAAATAAACTTAGAACAACTAACCGTAAATGACCAATGACGAACTCGAACGAACTTTAAACGAAACCAACGAAACTTTGACATAACGAACTTGAAGACGACGAAGCGACAAGCTGCGATGGCAGCCATGGCGAAAGAAACGAAGATGAAGGAGCAGCAACACAAAATAGTAGCAGCAGCACGGAGATGAAGACGGAGCAGAAGTAGCCACGCAGCAGCCATGGCGGAGTAGCAGCGACGGAGGAGAAGAAACAGCAGCAGCACGAGCTGAAGAAAGCAGACGACGCAGCAGCAGCATGGCGGAGCAGCGGGCAGCAGCAGCAGTGGTGGAGCAACGGGCAGCAGCAGCAGTAGGCAGCAGCAAACGCAGCAGAAGCAACAGCAAACGTAGCCATGGCGGACAGCAACATCTCCAAGACTGTTGCTTCTTCTTCTTCACCTCATGCTGCTCGTTGGTTTTCTGTCCAGCGGCGACGAGGTGGTTTGGCTGGAGGTGAGCGATGAATATGAAATAAGAACGCAGCAAGGGCAGCCATGGGAGGAAGGTTTGGAAGTTTGGAGAAGATGGAGAGAATGAGAGGGGGGCGGATCTCTTTAGTTTTTTTAGGGTTTCTTTTTTTTTGTTTTGTTTTGTTTTGTGAAATGCAAGATAGGGAGGTGTTTTGTCTTTGGGTTATAGACCGGGTCGACCCAGTTTGAAATGGACCGGGTCGTGGGGAAGGTTGGACAATTTTTTGGGCTTGTGGCTTGAAATTGAAGAAAAGGCCCAATTCCGATTTTCTTTATATTTTTGCTCTCTTTTCTTCTTTTATTTTTCTAAAAGTAAATTCTAAAACTCCTTAAATTATTATTAAGAACTAAATTAAGTTATAAAAGCGTAAATTAACTCCCAATAACAATTAACGCGCAATTAAGTAATAATTAAGCATAAAATTGTATATTTGGACATTAAATGCTAAAAATGCAAAAGATGCCTATTTTTGTAATTTTTAATTTTTGTAAAACAAACTTAATTACTAACAATTGTAGAATTAAATCCTACATGCGAAATGCGACATATTTTTGTATTTTTTATTAATTTAACAAATAAACATGCACAAACAAATACAAATAATTACCCAAAAATGTCACAAAAATTCTCAAAATTGCACACCAAGGAAAATCATTTTATTTTGAATTTTTGGGAGTAATTATTTCATAGGGCAAAAATCACGTGCTTACAACCATGACCTACACCTGTAGGCTTTCAACTTCACTAACTTGTAAACACACTATTACAAGCCACTTTGCAATGACTCTATTATAAAGATTTCAACTCAACTAACTTGTGATACACTTATCACAAGCCACTTTGTCACTCTCTAGTTACAAAGACTTTAACTTATGACTAACTCCAGCCACAACGCAAACTTAGAAGGTTTATGATTTTGAGTTTCCTAAATCAAAACTTTTAAGAAAGCATGATAAGAGTTACAATGAAGAACAAATAATAATATTACAACTCAACTACGGACACACATAGACTCATTGTGAAACTGATCCTTAGTGGAGTTGTCTTCTTGTTCTTGACACACTTGTGACTTCAATGCTAGATCAGATCTTTTATGCTTGAGAGAATATCACCAAATGCTCAAGTGAATATCTTATGCCTTGCACCATGTTGTTATACTACCAAAGGCATCCCAAGGATGATGTCAATTCTTGATTGGTACACGCCTCTTCCCAATGGGAAGTGACTGCTGCACTTTTTGTTGCATTATCGCGTGTACAGTTGCAGGCAGTTACTTTCTGCAGTTGTTTTCCAGCTGTATAGTTGACTTGTACTTCTATCAGAGAACACCTAGGGATCAGGTCCATGTCTTGTTCCTCTATTCTCTTCACTTGCAGCAGTTCACATTAGCTAGAGTTCCGGCTGGAATTCGTTCATTTGCAATGTGTACCAAGTGTGTCAGGTTCTCTATCTTGTTTCTTGACAGTAAGTTTGTTAGATCATCAAAACATAAGGCAAAGACATTGAAAACCCATCATTTACCTAAAGGAAAAAGGATCAATTCCCACTTATTACTTTCTTTATAAAATTTTAGATCCGTCTCTGGTTTCGTGCATAGTATAAATGTAGAAGGACTCCTTACTCGAATAGAACACTATCCAAGATAAGGAAGCAATTAGAGGTTGAAGTTAACTAGAACTCTTGCACCAAGGAAGAGTATAGCATTGGGACTCTAGTAATTTCCTATTCTACTAACTCTATAAATTACAGGATATTCTCACTTTACAGGTATGCACAAAAGCTAAAGTTAAACATGAATTGAGAGCAAAAGAGCAAGGCATTTTGCAAGTAATTCTTATGTGATTCAAGTATGCGAACCTGTAGCTACATGAACCAGATAGAAGAACCAGTTCCAAGTGTCTGTCTTTTATTTTATTTTCATTGTAGTAGGTAGTTTTCAAATTGTACCTTTTAGCTTTATCTAGAAGCAATTGTATTAGGTACTCTGAGTATTCACGTTAGAGTTAACTTGAAGTTGTCACAACAGTTAGAGGTTGGTTGCCACAACGGTATTAGAGGTAATCCTTAGGTTTACAAAGAGTTTTTGTAAATACTATTTAGCTCAGTGATTTAGTGAAGTGTTGGAAAAAATACTATTGTGTAGTAGGTTCTGGTTTTTTTTTTACCTTTTGAGCCGGTGTTTTTCACGTAAAAATACTTGTGTTCTTTACTTTCCGCATTTATTATTTCTGCAATAGTAGTATAAGGAAAACATAGAAGAACCAAGTCCTTCTATAACTCGTGCACGCAAAAATTGGATACCACACAAATCATCCATCTTGTGTGACATTAAAGTATAAAACATCATACCATCCTTAAAATTATCTCTTTTTAAGGAAAATTGGCACAAAATGGTCAAAAACAAACTTGATGAGGAACAAGGCAAGATTGGTGGTTCAAGGATATAGTCAAGAGGAGGGCACAGACTATGATGAGACCTTTACTCCAGTTGCAAGATTGAAAGCAATTAGACTTCTTGTATCCTTTACTACTTACATGGAATTCACTCTCTATTAGATGGATGTCAAGAGTGTCTTCCTCAATGGCTATCTAAAGAAAAAAGTGTTTGTTAAGCAACCTCCGGGCTTTGAAAGCAAGGAATGTCCTGATCATGTATGCAAGCTTGACAAGGCACTTTATGGGCTCAACTAGGCTCCAAAAGCATGGTATGAAAGATTATCAAAAGTTTTGGTTGAGCATGGCTACAAGCGAGGTAAAATTACAATACTTTATTGTTGAAAGAAAAAGGTATAGATCTCTTGGTAGTTCAGATATACATTGACGATATAATCTTTGGAGCAACTACTGATAAGATAAGTAAAAAATTTGCTAAACTAATGGGGAGTGAATTTAAAATGAGTATGATGGTGAGCTTAATTTTTAGGCTTACATATTAAACAAAATTCAAATGGGACTATGACCATCAGCAGAAGTATGTAAAAGAGTTGCTTAAAAGGTTCAAAATGGAAGATTCCAAAGAAATTGATACTCCTATTGCAACAACCACAAAATTGATATTCCAAAGACCATGAACTTCTATAGGTGAATGATTGGCTCTCTGTTATATCTCACTACTAGTAGACCTGACATTGTTTTTAACGTAGGCCTTTGTTCTCGATTTCAGGCAAATCCAAAGGAGTCTCACTTAACTACTGTCAAGAGAATCTTGAGATACCTAAAAGGCACGATTGACCTTTGTCTATGGTATCCAAAAGGTAGTAATTTCAATTTAGTAGGATATGTTGATGCTCATTATGCAGGTTTCTTATGGATAGAAAGAGCACCTCGGGTATGGCACACTTTCTTGGCTCATGTCTTGTGTTTTGGGATACCAAAAAGCAAAATTTTGTGGCTTTATCTACTGCTGAAGCTGAGTATGTTCTTGTTGCCTCATGTTGTGCTCAATTGTTGTGGATAAAAAAATAATCAATGTATTTTAGAATTGATGTTGGTTGTATCCCCATATTCTATGATAACACTAGTGCAATTAGTATGACCAAGAACCCGATTCCTCATAATAGAACTAAGCAGATAGATGTTAGGCATCATTTTTTGAGGGACAACTATGAGAAAGTTTGATAATTGTGGAATTTTGTGCTACTAACAAGCAAATAGCTGACATCTTTAGAGATTACTTTGAAAGGAACATGTTAGAATTAGGGATGATTAAGATCACCTAAAAGGAACCAGTTCTAACTCAAAAATTTGTTAGAAAATTGTGAATTTTTGTACATAATTAAATAAGATTTTTCTTAGTCTCATACTTTCATCAGTATACTCTTGTGTCATGTGCTAAAATGACTCATTAATCTCTAATGATATTATCTCTATTTTCTTGAAAAATTCAAACTTACACAAGAGATTTCTTAGTGAAGAACCTGGTTCATCAAGATTACTTGGTACATATTCTCCACTCTACATATTTTAGAATAATTATATTTGGATCGTGATTAAAAGAAGAGTCCCATTGAATCCCAAACTTGTTTGAACTTATCCGTTATAAAATGAACATGTTTCGTTCAAAAAGAGTCCAAAACCGCATTAAGTGCCTAGATTCTAAGGATACTCTTTAACGTCTTTTCAAATTGAATTTCAGTTTGATTAGACTTCTGAAAAGGCTGTCGTTACCCAATTAAACACTCCCTTCTTAAATTGATTAGTGCTTAGTGTATCTTCACTTCTAATTCTCAAACCGTCAAAATTCTCTCTATATTCTCTCATCTTCCAAACACACTCAAACTCATCTTCTCTCATACCCTAACACAGAAATGGCAAACCCCTCTAAGAATCCCTCATCACTACCCAAGGAAATCACACTCACACTATATATTATACCTTCAACCAAACCTATCTCTAAGAAATAAAGGGTTAAGATGATGGCTCGCAAGGTTGTCGCTCGTGGAGAGCAAATCAAGAAAATAAATAAACAATTGAAAGCGAGTCAGGAAGAAGAACCCCATAAATTTGATGAAGCTTTCAAGTCTGCTACTGAGAGGGAAGAAAAAGAAGAATGTGGTTGAGCTTGTTGAGGCAGTTGAAATTGATGAGATGGACCTGGTCCTTCGGGATGAATAGGAAACAGAAGAAATTGAGGTTGTGACTCCAAAGGCTAAGAAATTCAAGACTCCCACAAACAAGTCCGTTTCAAAAACAAAGTCCGCTAAGCCATCTACTTTGGCTAAAAGAACCAGGTCTGCATTAAAATCAAGAAAAGTAAAAATAGTCGAGGAAGAAGAATGGAGCGGAGAAGAAGAAGAAGAAGAAGAAGAAGAAGAAGAATCTGATGTTGAGAATGACAAGATAGTTAAGTTTGGGAAGAGAACCAACTTGAAAGGTAGACTCCTCAAGGATTTGGAGGAGGAAGGGATGTTAATGCTGATGGAGAAGTTACAATTGCAAGGTTGGAAGGACATGGTCCTTCACATGGATGGAAAGCTGGCCAGAATTGAGATTGTGGAGTTCAAGGCAAATTGTGAGATCAAAGATGGTAAGGTTATCAGTGTGGTCAAAGGGGTGATAGTGAGTTTTGATGATAAAGAACTGGGAGAGATCTTAGGTGTACCTGCTAAGTCTAGAGAATCTCCTACTGCCCTTGCCATTATTAGGAAGTTTGGTGACAATGAAGAGGATCTTGAGCCCAATGCTATTTACAAAAGTGAGATGAAGCCACACCACAAAGTGTTATTCAAATTTGTTAACAAAGTTGTGCTGCCTAGGCAGAAAAGGAGGCACATTGCCACATTCATGGACCTGGTCCTTATGGAATATTTGAACAATAGGAGGCAAATCAATTGGCCTGGATTTATCGTCCAGCTTCTTGATAGGATTCTAAATAGCACCAAAACTCATGGCATGCCTTATGATTTTATTCTCACATCTGTACTGGCACATTTTCAAGCTACCCATCACGAAATGGGAAGTTGGTACAAGCAAGGATCATTTTGGGACAAATACTCTAACTGCTTGTGACTATGAAGTCCAAACCACTCCCAAAAAACTTGATTCATCCAAAAATGTACTAGCGAACAGCAAAGTACGAGCTTTGGTGCAAGAAATTGGGGATAAGGATGTTGAAATTGATAGGTTGAAGAAGAGGTTGGTAGAAGTGGAGACTGAGAGAGATGCTCTCAGAGCCGAGCTGGCAAAAGAGAAGGAGAAGAATGATGGCATTCTTCAAGATATGTTGAAACTGATTTAAGCCAAAAACCAAGAACCTGGTCCTTCCCAACCTCAAGCCTCCTAACCTAGTTAGACCAATTAGTGACCCAGATGGGATTTTTTTGTTTCTTTTGCTCATTATCCAGTGTTTTTATTTCTTTTTATGCTTTGTGATCGGATCTTTCAATCAATGAAATTCGCTACTTTGCTCTAATTGTTTGTTGATATTTCTTAGATGGTTAATATCCTTAGATTGATAAAGAGAAAATTGATTGATTCCATGATTGCATTTGAAGTAGCCGCAGTGGCCATGAGTAATTTCCATTAAAATTAGGTTATCTAACATAATTATGTAACTTTTCGATGATGCCAAAAAGGGAAACTAGGTTGTGCTTTTACTTTGGATTGTGATGTTTATAACCTAATGAACTTAGTCTTTGATGATTAGTGACTTTAAAAAGGTAAAGTGTTCTAACTTTGTGTTGACAGACACGGATAGATTCAAGCATAAGGGATGTACGTGAGGGAGATAAGCTTAACTTATTATATATATATATATATATCGCCTGATCAAAAATATTGCCTAATTGATAAAGAGAAGGACTCCTTACTCGAAGAGAATACTATCCAAGATAAGGAAGCGGTTAGAGGTTGAAGTTAACTAGAACTCTTCCACCAATGAAGAGTATAGCATTGGGATTTTAGTTATTTCCTATTTTACTAACTCTATAAATTATAGGATGTTATCACTTTACAAGTACGTACAAAAGCTGAAGTTAAACATGAATTGAAAGCAAAATGGCAAGACATTTCGCAAGTTATTCTTATGTGATTTAAGTGTGCGAACCTGAAGGTACATGAACCAGATAGAAGAACCAGTTCCAAGTGTCTGTCTTTTATTTTAGTTTCACTGTAGTAGGTGGTTTTCAAATTGTACCTTTCACCTTTATCTAGAAGCAATTGATTAGGTACTCTGAGCATTCAAGTTAGAGTTAACTTGAAGTTGTCGCAACAGTTAGAGGTTGGTTGCCACAACGGGATTAGAGGTAATCCTTAGGTTTACAAAGAGTTTTTGTAAATGCTATTTTAGCTCAGTGATTTAGTGAAGTGTTGGAAAAAATCCTACTGAATAGTAGATTGTGATTTTTTTCATCTTTTGAGCCGGTGTTTTTCACATAAAAATACTTGTATTCTTTACTTTCCGCATTTATTATTTCTGCAATAGTAGTATAAGGAACACGTAGAAGAACCAAGTCCTTCTATAACCTGTGCATGCAAAAAATGGATATCACACAAATCATCCATCTTGTGTGACATTGAAGTATAAAACATCGTACCATCCTTAAGATTATCTGTTTTTTCGAGATCACTTTTCTTTAGATTTTGACTTTTTCATATGGAGTTTTATAAATTAAAGAATATTTTAGCTTGCATGTTAATATGACCAATTTGATCGTGTGATGACAAGGATGATGGACGCTAACTAACTTAAAACTATTCCATTTTTATTTTCCTGTAGAAGAAAAGGCCTGCACATTTTGTTTATACTAATTTCTCCGTACGTGCGTGCACGTGTATGCCGAGTCATATAGTATGATTTTGTAAGATAATATTAATATTATTAAAATAAATTTTTGAGTAATTAATTATACATAAAATTATAAAGTGCAAGTTTACTAAGAATGATCAGTGTGAATCGTCGCACATTATATTGTTTATTGAGATCAAGGTGATTGGATATTATAATGTATGAAGATGAACAATCAAAATTAATTAGATACATTTGATTTTTTGTCTTATTTTAATTTCAGGAGGCATAAACATGTAGTAAAGTATTTCTAACCTAATTCTTCCATATAGACGATAGTTCAAGTGTATGTTCTTTTATCCATTTTGGCTTATGTTATTATCAAAATTTTTGTTGTTGATATTGATATCCTTTTTTAAAGTACAATGTAAAATTGACGATGTGAAAAATATGTTATGGCAGATATAATACAATATTGGGGGATTATTTGACGTTTGTTTTATTTATGTTCGTACAAAACATAAACATATGCTTAGTAGTAGATAGACCTAATATTATTTCTGCACATACATATTGGAAAAATGATTGTAAAAGCTGCTACATGAGTATCTGCAAATAAGCCATTCGTAACATCGGCTTTCTACATTTCTTTGGATTTTTTTTATTACCTTACTTGATATTAGTGTGGTTCTTTATTTATGCTTTTATGGTATTACACGTATATTTATTTTATGCTAACATGTATCATCCAATTTTTTACGAAAAAGAAAGATAAATATGGACATGTATACCATATCAATTTACAATAAGAGAATGTGTAGTTGCTTACTTGCTTAAGCAAACAACAAGAAACCCGGGAGCAATTAAGTCATGAAGAAAGCCATTAGAAACTGTGCACTAACTTTAAATTTGAGCGCATCAAATTTTAAAAGTCATGTGAGCTTCGCAGATCATGACTTCTAATGAAATGGCATTATCATAACTGAAATTTTGCTTTATGAGAGAAAAAAAGTATACATTGCCAATTTTGAATATATGTTGCTTCTTTAATCGTTGGATTGATTAGTACACCACTGACATGGATAGTCGATAATCCAAAATTTTCTAGATAAAAAAGAAATAAAGAAATTTAGTATAATTTCAATCCACAAAACATGATATATATATATATATAAGGTTGCTGTCATAATACCTTTGTGAATTGAGACTCGAACGTCATAAAAGTCAAGATTTGGTTCTTCATCCTTCTCTGTTTCAAGAATTTGACTGTATAATAACAATTGTATGATGATACCTGTATCAATTTCATTAAAAACTTGTGTAATTTTAACTTGTCTTTCATTTGTAATTATGATCTCTCTCCACCTTCTCCATCCTTTTCTAATAAGTGGTTTCACTCTTACTAACATGCAAACTATATCTGAAAATATGAAATTAAATTGGTGATAAGTGTCATGTAATTATGTATGAAAACATTTCATAAATTCCTTTCATGGCCGTGATTTGATTATTGTAAATGCAGTGTTGTCATTCTACCGTAAAATTGCTTTCTTTTGGTTACTGAGTATGACTGGTTCATCAGTTCTTTCTAATTGTTGACATATAGTTGTCGTTCTTTGATCATTCCAGTACAGTATGACATCCTTTTGCTGCTCCGTGTAAGCGATATTTTCATTTAGGCAGCTGATATATACTTCGATATCAATGATAAAATATTTATTCTTACATGCATGTTACCAATTCTGCAACGAAATTCATTTGGCTAAACTTCCATCCGGATAAGATTCATGAATCACACATAATTTACAACTTCAAAAGTTGTCTCTATTTCTGTATTGGGAAAAAGTTGAGTTTATATTAAAGATGATGTGGCATGACACGTGGATTAGTTAAATGGTTAAAGCGCAGCAATTGACTAAGAGGCACGGATGGAGATAGTCACGGGAAGAAGAATTTAAATAGGCACGAGACGACGTATAGATACGAGTCTCGTACCAATTTAAATTATTTACAGCCAACGGATTAGAAGGCATTGAAGACAAAAATTTGATGACAGAAAGGAGTCCAAATTCATTATTAAATACTTGATACGTTACAAAATTGGTATTTAATAGGAATGATTGTATAACGGCTTATTTAATGTCATTTATTACTCATGATTATATCATTAAAGCTGAGGCTTCATTCCTTTACCTAGAATTATCTATAAAAGGAAGAAGTATCATCATTTGTAAGGACACAGAATACTATTAAGAATTTATTGAAATACACATCTATTTGTTTTTTTACCATCATTCTCAAAAGTATTTTATTTTTGTCTCCTGATTATCAGTAACCCGAATTTCTTTTTAGCTTTGACCAAAGACTCAGATTTTTGGTTAAACAAATTGGTTCCGTTACCGGGAATCTGATAATCTTTCCTTTTAAGTTATATCTTATCTATTGTCGTCACCATGTCAAACAACAACGCCGACAACAATAGTAATAACAAATTGGGAAACCATGAGAATCAAATACATCAAAATCAAGATGACGTGGTTCCCTCTCCTCTAAATTCATCACGTCAATCTCGTGAAGGCACTCCTGTTACTGAATCCCGTGCTGATCAACAAGAGCAATCTGAACATTTTGAAGGAGTTACAACTGAAGCTTTGCAAAAGCTAATTGATGCACAGGTCGGCAAAGCTCTTCAGGCACTTGTTAGTCGATTGCCTGTTGCGCCACCCACACCAACTCCTAATAATAATACATTGGAGAACCCCCGTTCTGGTCTTGATAATTCTGGAAATGAAGCAACCCCCAGTGAACCACAAGAAGGGGGACCAGGTAATTTAAATAATTCATATTTGCAAAATTTAGTACTAACCTTGCAGAAACAGCTTAAGGAACAAAATGAGCGTATTGAACAAATCCCTGGAGTTTCGCCTGTAATAAAAGGAGTAGACATGGAAAAATACTCACAACAACCATGGAAGCCTAGTGCTGCTCCCCTTCCAATTCCGAAAAAGTTCAAAATGCCTGACATCCCGAAATATGATGGTACTACAGACCCATGTGACCACGTGACTGCATTTACAACCGGCGTAAAAGGCAACGACTTGACCAAACAAGAAATTGAATCAGTATTGGTCAAGAAATTTGGAGAAACACTCACCAAGGGTGCATTAACCTGGTATTCTCTTTTATCTGAAAATTCTATTAATTCTTTTGCTGAGCTTGCAGATTCTTTTATTAAAGCACATTCGGGAGCACAAAAGGTTGAGAAAAGAATGGAAGATATTTTCAAAATCAAACAAGGGGATTCGGAGTTGCTTAGAAACTTTGTTGATAGATTCCAGCGTGAAAGAATGACTCTACCTCGTGTGCCTGACAATTGGGCTGCTATAGCTTTTGCAAGTAATTTAAATGACAAAAGTTCTGAAGCCACGAGACGACTCAAAGAAAGTCTTTGAGAATTTCCTGCAACCACATGGAATGATGTTTACAACAGGTATAGCACGAAGCTGCGAATCGAAAAAGATACCGTACCTAAGCTTCATCATAAAGAAAGGGGCGATACCCGAAGGTCAGAAACCGAGAAAAGATCAGGTAAAAACAGGTACGATCCATATATGGGACCTGCAGGAAAGGACCCATGGTCGAAACAAGATAGCCAACAATATGATCAAAAATCGAGGAACCGGGATTCTGGTTCTTCTTCAAAGTTTAGGAATGATCGGAACAGACAAGAATCACGAGATGATGACAGGAGTTTAAAGGCACGATTCGGTGGATATAATTTTAATGTCTCTACCTCCGAGCTCGTAGCTGTTTTAAGAAGCATGGGAGATAAGGTACGGTGGCCAAAAGAGATGCGGTCAAATCCAAGTAGATGTAATCCGGATCATTGGTGCGAATTTCACAACGATCACGGGCACAAAACTTCAGAATGTAGATTCCTGCAGAGTGAAGTGGATCATTTATTGAAGTAATGGTACCTCACTGAGTTATTTAGTGAGAAAGGAAAACAAGCTTATATGAAAAACAGACAAGAGCCACCACAACCTCCTTCACCCAAGAGGACAGTGAATGTCATAAGCGGGGGAGAAGATATTCACGGCATAACTTACACAGCCTCCAACAAGGTTTCTAAGGTAACGATTACACACGGGAAATGGGTGCGGCAGGTCCTTGAAAATGAAAGTATTTCGTTCGATGACGCAGATACCGAAGGAGTGACAACTCCACATAATGACGCACTGGTAATATCTTTACTTGTACATGATACTAATGTAAAACGAGTTTTGATTGATCCAGGGAGTTCTGTAAATATTATATTACTAAGGGTACTACGAGAGATGCAAGCTGAAGATAAAATGATACCCAAGGCGCACACCTTGTCAGGCTTCGACAATTCAAGTGTAGTAACAAAAGGTGAGGTATTTCTAACAACTTTTGCTATGGGTGTTGTGAAGGAAACTAAATTTCAGGTAGTGGATATGGAAATGGCCTACAATATGATCATGGGGAGACCATGGATACACGATATGGATGTTGTCCCATCAACTCTACATCAGGTTATTAAATTCCCATCACCATGGGGAATTTGCCAAATTCGTGGGGATCAGCAGATGGCTAAAAGTGTCAACACTGTAACAAGTACGAGCGCCGCAAATAAAGAAAAGTAGCAATTACAGGAAACAGTTGAAGGTAAAAAAGATCAAACGTCAACTGAATAGGAAAAGACGGATTTGGACTCAAGACCTGACACAATTCAAGAACCTGAAGAAAATGAAAGCATCAAAACGACAATTGAAGAGCTTGAGGCAGTGATGTTATTTGATCAATGGCCTGAACGGAAGGTTTATGTCGGGGCCAATTTAAGCACGAACATGCGAGGTATGATAATCGAATTTTTAAAAGCTAACTTAGACTACTTTGCTTGGTCTCACGCTGATATGACAGAGATACCACCAAATATGATGACTCACAAACTCAATGAGGACCCTTCTTTCACACCAATAAAGCAAAAGAAATGGAAGCAAGGTGCCTTCAAGAACCAGGTGATTCAGGATGAAGTCCAAAAATTATTAAAAATCGGATCAATCCGTGAGGTAAAATATCCTACTTGGTTAGCTAACACGGTGGTCGTACCCAAGAAAAATGGTAAGTGGCGTGTTTGTGTAGATGATACCGATTTAAATAAAGCCTGTCCAAAAGATTCCTTTCCCTTACCGCATATAGACCAACTAATTGATGCAACCGCAGGTCATGAACTTTTAAGTTTTTTAGATGCATACTCGGGATATAATCAAATTAAAATGGATCCTGGTGATGAAGAAAAAACTTCTTTCATCAAAGACAGGGGGACTTACTGTTATAAAGTAATGCCCTTTGGCCTCAAAAATGCTGGGGCAACCTATCAAAGGTTGGTCACCAAAATGTTCCAAGAACATTTAGGAAAAACAATGGAGGTATATATAGACAATATGCTCGTCAAAACCCAGCAATCTCATGATCATATTTCTCATCTATCTGTTACTTTTGAAATTTTGCGAAAATTTAATATGAAACTCAACCCAGAAAAATGTGCATTTGGAGCTACATCAGGTAAGTTTTTGGGTTTTCTTGTTTTTAATCGTGGTATTGAAGTGAATCCTTCTCAGATAAAAGCAATAGAAGAAATCCCGGATATCCTTACTAATAAAAAGGAAGTACAAAGATTAACGGGAAGAATTGCAGCTTTGGGGAGATTTATTTCCAAATCCTCAGAAAAGAGTTTTAAGTTTTTCTCTGCACTTAAAAAGCAAGATCATTTTGAATGGAATGAAGATTGTCAACAAGCCCTTAGAAATTTGAAAGCTTATTTGTCAAAACCACTATTGTTGGCAAAACCAAAGGTGGGGGAAAAACTTCTCATTTATCTGGTCGTATCTGAAGTCGCAGTAAGTGTTGTTTTAGTCCGCGAGGACCAAGGTAAACAATCTCCTATTTATTATGTAAGTAAGTCCTTATTGGAAGCTGAGACACGATACCCACAGCTAGAAAAATTAGCATTAGCTTTGATCATGGCATCTAGAAAGTTAAGACCTTATTTTCAATGTCATCCCATTGTTGTAGTTACTGCTTTTCCGCTTCGAAATATTTTGCATAAACACGAACTTTCAGGAAGATTAGCAAAATGGTCTATAGAACTAAGTGAGTATGAAGTTATTTATCAACCTAGGACCGCTATAAAGTCTCAAGTACTAGCTGATTTCGTGGCTGATTTTAGCCAGGGGATGCATTTAGAAGCAGAAAAAGAATTACTAGTTTTTAAAGGTGCGAACCCGGGGACTTGGGTTTTATACACTGACGGTTCATCTAATGTAAAAGGGGCAGGCCTAGGAATAGTCCTCGTACCACCTGCGGGTGAGACCATTAGACAGGCTATAAAATGTCATTCTATAACTAACAATGAAGCAGAGTATGAGGCTGTAATTGTAGGTTTAGAATTGGCACGAGAACTCGGCATAACACAGATTATAATCAAGAGTGATTCTCAACTCGTGGTTAATCAGATGCTGGGGACTTATACAGCCAGAGAGTCATGAATGCAAGAATACCTCGCAAAGGTATGGGAGTTAATAAAGCAATTCCAAACTTGGAAAGTGGTGCAGATCCCAAGAGATGAGAATGTAGAGGCAGATGCTTTAGCAAACCTTACATCCGCAGCAGACGTGGCAAACAATACAGATGCTTCAGTCATACATCTATTTCATTCCGTTCTTGAATCTGATAAAAACGAGGTAAATTTTAATCATCTAACATGGGATTGGAGAAATGAAATTGTTGCCTTTTTACAGCACGGAACCGTGCTTAATGACAAAGGAAAGGCTCACGCGCTTCGCAAAAAAGCTGCGCGATATTGTTTATATCAAGGAAATCTTTATCGAAAGATGTTCGGCGGACCACTAGCAAGGTGTCTCGAACCCTCTCAAACCGAATATGTTATGAGAGAAGTACATGAAGGACATTGTGGGAATCACGCAGGAGGACGGTCACTAGTAAGGACGTTAATTCGCACAGGATATTATTGGCCTAAGATGGAAGAAGAGGCAACCAGTTTCGTGTCCAAATGTGATAAATGTCAAAGGTACGGCAATAATATGCACAGACCAGCTGAGTTACTACATCCTGTTTTAGCCCCATGGCCCTTTATGAAATGGGGAATGGATATCGTAGGTCCACTTCCACAAGCAAAAGGCCAGGTAAAATGTCTACTTGTACTTACAGATTATTTCACTAAATGGGTAGAAGCAGGGGCATTTAAACAGGTACGAGAAAAAGAAGTTAAAGACTTCATATGGCGAAATATAATATACCGCTTTGGAGTACCAAAGGAGATCGTGTGTGACAATGGACCACAATTCATTGGAGCTCAAGTCACAGAATTTCTTCGAAGTTGGCAGATCAAAAGAATAACGTCTACGCCATATCATCCAGGACAAGCAGAATCAACTAACAAAGTTATTATCAATAACTTGAAAAAGATGGTTACAAGATTCAAAAGGTAATTGGCCTGAGGTGTTACCTGGAGTATTATGGGCTTACCATACAACGACCAAAACAGGCACTGGAGAAACACCATTTTCAATGGTTTATGGTACGGAAGCTTTAATTCCAGTTGAAATAGGTGAGCCAAGCACACGATACGATCAAGCAACGGAGAAATCTAATAATGAAGAGATGCGGGTTAGCCTAGATTTACTTGAAGGAAGAAGAGAAGCTACTTTGATAAGGATTGCAGCACAAAAGCAAGTAATAGAACGATATTACAATAGGAAAGCACACCTCAGATTTTTCAAAATTGGGGACTTCGTGCTTAAAAAGGTGTTCCAATCTGCAAAAGCTGCTAACTCAGGAAAGCTAAGTCCAACATGGGAAGGACCGTACAAAGTCCGTGGCATTGCAGGAAAAGGAGCATACCAGTTGGAAATAATGGATGGTAAAGTCTTACCCTCACATTGGAATGTTGTCCACTTAAAAAGATATTACTTTTGAGAAAGTACCTACGGTCAGGTATCATCATGTTAAAATTTCTCTCTTGGTTTATTAATATTTTACTAACGATTTTAGATGCTAGGCAAAATATCCTAACTCGTGCCAAATGATGAGTCACAACCTGCAAGGCAAAATGGAGTATTCTTAAATTCCTAGCCCAGGGTTACAATTAATCTGATGGAAATACACACGAGTTACGCGGTCTTCATCTATAATCGCACCTTCGGGTCCCGTATATCTTTCTGTTTCAGGAAAAAGGGCTAAAGTAAAAGAAATAAACAAGTGTTCGAGACTTCATACTTCACCGCTCAAACACTTGGGGGACTACAATATTGTACACAGATACGTGTAGAAATGCAGATAGGAATATCGAACGATAACAGTCAAGTGTTGTCTCAAACTTCAGCATTCATGAGAACAACAGAGTCATCTCTCAAACTCATAAACAAAGTCACCTCTCAAACCCTTCTTAATATGTAAAGATAGGGTCATGACTATGTACTGAAACAGGTTATGAAGAAAAACCTTGTTTATTTTATGTTATTTACAAATCTGTTACAAGAAAAATAGTTACGAGAAAGTTGTAGATGTATTGTAATACATGTAACAGTCAAACACTTGTTAAAAGTTTATGAAAAAAAACTTGCCAAAGTTGTTTCATACAAAACGTGTGTTTTCCTATTTCTTTCATCGTATTATAACACCATTATGAAGTTGAGACGTCTTCTTCATTAAGTGTCGATAAAATAAAAGGGCCCTCTTTTATAAGCCTCATGTTAATAAGTCATGAGAAGAATCATAAAGCATTTTCAAAGGATAAAAATGCTAAACTATTCTATAAGTCCTAAATAAGTAAGGAAAAGGCAAGAATAGAACACATTGAAGTACTAACGAAACTTCTTAATATAATTAAGAAGACTAAGTAGAAACTTAGTCAATAAGATTTATACAAGTGCCCCATTATGATAACTGGGGACTTTCACCAAAAAATCCTTTAAAAACTAAGGGACAAAACCATCATCCAATTGAAGGGGTTAGCACATTCGAAGTTGCAATATTAATTTCACTTTCAGCCACAGGCACGGTGGCAACTTCTGAAGAAGCAGCAACATGAACGGTTTCAGCTGAAGCAAGAATTGTAATCCCAATTGTTGTAGTAGTCACTTCTTCATTTAAAAGTTCTTCTGTTCCAGGAACTTCAAGTGCAGGAGAAGGAGTATAAGTAGACTGTTGGTTTTTCTCGATGGTATCTACGACTTTGGCCAGTTCAGACTGCAAGTCAAAACCTTCTTGAGAAGCTTCCGTCAAAGCATCACGACGAGATTTCAGGAAAGCCCAACTCACCTCTATGTTAAAATTTTCCTCCAGAAGTCCATATTCCTTTTCCCACATAGCAAGATCGTTTTTTAAGATTTGGTATTCAGCTAAATGGGAATCAAGGGAAGCTTCAAGAGAGGCATGAGAACTCTTCAAGGCATGAATCTCGTCAGAAGAAGTCTGTAAGTCAGCCTGAGCTTGAGTCAAGCTTTGCACTAACTCTCCTGCATATTCTTCCTTCTTAGCCAAAAGTGCCTTCAGCTCCCTAACTTCTTCACTAGCCCTGGATAATTGTTCTGACAAAGAGCATTCCAAAAGCTCTTTGTCTCTTTTCAATTGGCTTGAAGAAGTTTGGGCAGTTGCCAGTTCAGAAGTTAAACCACGGTTTTGTTGCTCCAGGAGATTTTTATTTTCTTGCAACTCCTCTATGGTCCCTTGAGCATTCTCGAACTGCCCCTTCCAATTGGTTGCTTTAAGCTGGGCTCCCCTAGCTATTTCTTCGGCCTCGTGGACAGTCTTTTCAGACTCACGGGCTTTTCTTTCCAGTAGGGAAATTCTTCCTATTAATTCTGTGCCAATAAGGTTAGCCTACAGAGATAACTCATAGAAATAAGAGATTGAAGATAATTAAAAAAAAAACTTGTTGGTAAAAATACCTTCAAAGTAGAATGAACTACGTCATTCATCAGAGTTAAGCAGCTATGGCTCTCCATCTTCTTCTTCTCGATATCTCCAATTAGAGGTTCGAGCCAAACATCGGCTCTACCGGTCTTCCTCAAGAGGCTATGATTGGCAGGAACCTCCAAAGTAACACTTCTCATAGTCATACTTCCACTGCTAGAACCTGTCTCTGTATGATGAACAGAGGGAAGAGGAGCAATGGAAGGAATGGAAGGAAAAGATGTAGAAACCAACGAAGGAGCGGAAGCAGGTGCGGTAGAAACAGCCAAGGGAACGGATATAGGAGCGGTAGAAACTGGCAAAAGAACGGAAGTCGTCAAAACTGGTAAAGAAATACTTACGGTTGGTAGAGGAATGGAGGAAATAGGAACAAATGAGGAAAGAGGAGCTTCATCAAAAACAGGGCCGAGCTCTCCACTCCCGAAACCACTGTCAAAAAGATGCTGAATTGACTCATTATTATCTCTTGGTTCGGTGTCCTCGTCGGAATGAATCAAAACAGGCTCGGTGGTGGAGGCTCGAGCAGGAGTGTTTTCAATTTCATCATCAATGATTATTCGTCTCCTGACCTTTGGCCTGGTAATTAGGAAGGTACCCTCCATTTCTTCTTCAAAACTTTCCTTTATAGCTTTCCTTTTTGGCAGCAAGGCTCGAGCCTTATCCAAGTCAAGAGAAGCATTCGCAGACATGCGAATGGCTATAGCTACTTCAGCCGTCATTCCTCTAATGCCAAATCCTGATTAAAGGATGGATATACATGATCAAAGTTGAGGAAAAAATGCTTAACATGTAAAAAAAAATATAAAAAGGGGGATACCATGTGTTTTGACCTTCCAGCAATGTAAGAAAGAAATTGATTTCCAAGTTCTCTGCTCCCTAGAAGCAATCTTCAAAAGTGAGTCTACCCAACCACGGAAGTTGGGAATAGGTTCCACATCTCCCATGGTTGCTACAAAAAATCAAGAAGGGACGAGGTTAAAAACAAACTTTCTTTTGAAATTCTCAAAAGTAGGTATGGTAAATAAAAGGAAACCTACGTTCAAAATTCCACTTCTCAGGGAAGGAAATATTTGTTTCGCCAATCAAGTCCACCGTACGAACAGCAACGTAACGGATATACCATCCACGATCTTTGTCATCCTCAGGATTTACCAAAACTTTTTTGCTCCTTGCAGTTAAGGTAAAAACCCCATGGCGTATTAAGTTAGGATGGTATAGGTGAATGAGGTGAGAAAAGATGAAATTGACATTGGCCTTGGAGGATAAATATCTTAAACAAGCCACTGTTCTCCACACTAATGGACCGATTTGGGCCAAACAAATTGTAAAGAAACGACAAAAATCGAGAATAACTGGGTCAATCGGAGGATTAAAACCTAAAGTGAAGGGGTAAGTATAAACAGAAGAATACCCACTTCTAAAAGAGGAAATTCTTTGATTTGGGGAAGGAATTGACATTCGGAGACTATCCTTCCAGTTACAATCTCTTCTTATGGTGGGGATTGTAAGCTCGGTTACTATTGTTGGGTAAGTATCGGCTTTTTCTAAATTTGTAATTTGTTTTTGAAGAGACAGTTTGTCACTTTCAAAAGACAAATCGTTGGGAACTATATCATCAACTGAGGGTTCTTGAGAAGAATCAAGAATTTCTCTACTTTTAGAAGAAGGGGCTTTTGGGATAGAACTCCTTGAAGAAGAACCAGAGGAGCCGCCTCGTGTAGATTCTAACCCTGTTCAAAGCCTACCTCCTCCGCCTCTTCTGTGTCTAACAGGGGCGTTGGGGAATTGATCTAGAATGGAACTTTTTTACGGTTAGGGTTTGAAGAAGACATTGTTAAGAAGGAAGTATGTGCTGAAGATTTGTGAAGAAGACAAAGGAAGAAAAAGTTATGTGTAAAATGGGAACCGTCAACTTTAGAAGTGTAATGATGGAAAGCCTATAATAAAGGCAGCTATCACTTCGTAAATAGTGAGAATGAAGAAGTCTCGAAAAAAGGGTATGAATAGCGGAATCAATTAGAAAATGACACATGGGCAGAACATTAAATGGAAAAGACTACTGAGGTGTTAATACTGTCATGAGCATTAATTGTGGCAAAAATTCCTTTTACATGAAGATCCACTTCCCAATTATTTAATTGATAAAAAAATGGAAAGTGGGGGACTATCTGTATTGAGAAAAAGCTGAGTTTATATTAAAGATGATGTGGCATGACACGTGGATTAGTTAAATGGTCAAAGCGCAGCAATTGACTAAGAGGCACGGATGGAGATAGCCACGGGAAGAAGAATTTAAATAGGCACGAGACGACGTATAGATACGAGTCTCGTACCAATTTAAATTATTTACAGCCAACGGATTAGAAGGCATTGAAGACAAAGATTTGATGACAGAAAGGAGTCCAAATTCATTATTAAATACTTGATACGTTACAAAATTGGTATTTAATAGGAATGATTGTATAACGGCTTATTTAATGTCATTTATTACTCATGATTATATCATTAAAGCTGAGGCTTCATTCCTTTACCTAGAATTATCTATAAAAGGAAGAAGTATCATCATTTGTAAGGACACAGAATACTATTGAGAATTTATTGAAATACACATCTATTTGCTTTTTTACCATCATTCTCAAAAGTATTTTATTTTTGTCTCCTGATTATCAGTAACCCGAATTTCTTTTTAGCTTTGACCAAAAACTCAGATTTTTGGTTAAACAATTTCCAAAGCATGACTCTTCAAAGAAATTAGTGATGATGTTATCCGATCCTTGTATGATGTATCCATTCCACAATGATACAAAAGAAATTAGTGCTGCTATTCGTTATGTCAAATGGCAGAATATTTGAAGACAAGAAAATAAGGAAGAAAGTAAGAGAATGGCTTTTACACTGTTACTATGGTTAATTATCATTTTTGAAAGTTTTATTTTTCTGTTAATGGCCCAAGAAGCACCACATCAATTTTTGAAAGTCCAGGGAAAAAAAAGAAAAAATAACGGAAGAAAGAATTTTAATGTTCATCTGTTTCTCATGGAAGTTGGATGGCATTGGTAGAGTTCTTCGTGGAGCATTATATTGAAAGATAGCGCTTAAACGTGCGGCGGATTTGATTACGACGAAACATTTTTTGTACGGGTAGAAATCTGGTGATAGCATAGAAGAGACCAAAAAAAAAAAAAACAGTCACGAACCTTCTAATATGTGTATCTTTAAGGGTGCAAAAGAATTCAAAGGGACCTGTCTCCTTGGACAATTATGGGACATTTTATAATTGGGGGTATCTTGCGTATTGCATAAATTTAATTAAATAAATCCGAAGAATTGCATCCTTTCAAATAATTTGTTTTATTTATTAATTTTATTTAAATTATTATAAGGGTATTTAAGTAATTTGATTTTTCTACTTAGAGGTTCCTACTTTTAATATAACTAGTTTCTCGCCACGTGCGTTGCACGTGTATCCTGAAAAGGGACAAATCTAGCGTTATGCATGGTATCGGATTCACGTAAGACGTTGAGCATAATTTATGTGCGAAAATTTACTAAAATTGTAACAAATAGTAATATGAATCCATAACTTTTAAAATATAATGGGTTCAATAAAGCAAGCAAACAAACAAACAACAACAATAATTCAGTGTAATCCCACAAGTGAATGAATTCAATACTAAAATCTTAAAGATTGATTCCATATAATTTAAATCTTGGATCCGCCTTTGATCTCAAGTTATTTAGTACAAAATATTTAAAACTCATGAGTCATTTAGTACAAAATTTTAAGAAAACCATGACCATTTGGTATAATTTTTTTAAAAAAACACCGTACAAGATTATTAAAACATGTTTTAGAGCAATAAAATAAAAACTAAAGAATAATATATAAATTCACATTATAAAAATCATATAATATGATCCTTGATTAGTGATTTAGTAGTTGAACTTAAAAATGATTGGATGTCATTAGTTCGTATGAATATGAAGAATTAAACGATTTAGATGAATATGTTATTGTGCAAATGATTTGATACGCGTGCTTCACATGTATATTATGAAAAAACCCTTATATGGAAAATAAAAAATTTGACTATTTAAAAAAAATTATTTAAGTTATGAAAATATTAACTTTCTTGGCTTCTTGCTTGCCTTGAAAGCCAATAATTTCAAACAAACGCTGTTTGTATATCAGCTATATATATAGAAAGAAATATTCAAAAGGATAATAAATGATCACACATGGAAAACACAAGCTTATGCACTTCATCATATCATCAGATTCTTTGTTAAGTATGCACCAGAAACTCAATGAAATTAATATACATGACGTAGTCCTCGGTTGTACGCTCGGTCAAATTATTCATGCTACTTTGGGACTTGGGAATATTAAAAACTTACTACATATTCAAGAACACTAATAGCCACAATACTCCTGTTCCAACAAGAAATCAAATATTTACATTCTAAATAAATCATAGGACTACTTAGGAATTTTCGTGTTCTAGTGTCTTAAAACGTGCATGTATGATATCAATATGTGAAGAGTGGGATAATGGAGTACCAATTTGAGAATATTAGCCTATTTAGATCTTGCTCAATATTTATATTACATTTACATATAGTTCAGTTAATTGAACAATAACAGAAGGGGTCAATATGTAGCCAATAAGTATGACTTTTTAAATATCAGGATCTTACTTTTCAAGAGATACTATCAAGAGCGTAGATCTTGTTATAGAGATGAATTTAACCAACAAAATAAATAAAAAATAATTTAAGTTATTTTTTCAACAAAAAATTTGATCTTTTATCGAGGTAAATAATCAGACAAATAAAATTCGTGTGCGTAAAAATACCATGAAGCCATCGTTTTATACAACACTTCAACTTCTTATTAGCAAGGTTTAGTACTCACTACACAAAAATATATATCACACACATAAAATAACGTTATTAAGGCAATAATATGAGAATCAACACTATAAAAAAGAGGAAAAATAACATATCAAGTGAAATAGATGGGTCAAGGATTAGGGATAAAGAGAAAAAATGAACCCAACTTTTGCCAGCTAACTCCTAACAAATCTCCATGACTTCTATTGCATTATCGACTTTAGGTCCTAAATAGCCGTAGGAATGACTGTTCAAATACTACACATTTTACTTTTGCATATGAACCTTGTCTATAATTGTAGATTAAATGTAACTTTTCAAATTACTTTTCTATCTTATGAGATTAACTAAGGAAATAAATTCATTGAATTTAAAAAATATAAATTATACCTGCATATAAACCTGGTTTATAACTTTTCAAATTGTTAACCTTTTGAGAGTAACTAAAAAAATTAATACATTAATTTTTTAAAATACTCATAACATATATATATATATATATATATATATATATATATATATATACACACATATATATATATATATATATATATATATATATGTATGTATCACACATTAACTCACACACATAAATATATATATATATATATATATATATATATATATATATATATATATATATATATATATATATATGTGTGTGTGTGTGTGTGTGTGTGTGTGTGTGTGTGTGTGTGTGTGTGTGTGTGTGTGTGTGTGTGTGTGTGTGTGTGTGTGTATAATTACCGAGTAGGAACCGATTGGAATGAAGCCCAACGTTCATAGTCGAAGCCAAATTGTAGATGATATGCTGGAAAAACTAATAAATAAGTAGGGGGAAGTGCATGGTTAGCCACTAATAACACATGTATTTACTTTTAAGCCACTGTTTAAAATGTCATTAGTCTTTAGCCACTGCTTTAATAAACTTTACCTGCCCAGATGAAAACACCCTTCTGCTCATAAAGTTCAGGACCAAGTGTCCGAAAATACCCTACTGCTCATGTCCTTAACTTCAGGACTACATGTCCTTAATTTTTGAACTTGGAACTCTAAGTTCAGGACTTCAAGACTACATGTCCTTAACTTTTGAACCTGTAACTCTAAGTTCAGGACTTCATGACCCTTAAGTTTTGTGCTTGTAACTCTAAGTTAAGGACTACTTGTCCTTAACTTTTGAACTTGTAAGACTAAGTTCAGGACCTATTGTCCTTAACTTTTGAGCTTGTTAGTCTAAGTTCAAGATCAAGTGTCTTTAACTTTTGAACTTGTAACTGTAAGTTCAGGACCAAGTGCCCTTAACTTTTGAGCTTGTTAGTTTAAGTTCAGGACCTATTGTCCTTAACTTTTGGGCTTCTTAGCCTAAGTTCAGGACATATTGTCCTTACCTTTTGAACTTGTAACTGTAAGTTCAGGACCTATTGTCCTTAACTTTTGAGCTTGTTAGTCTAAGTTCAGGCCCAAGTGTCCTTAACTTTTGAAATTGAAACTCGAAGTTAAGGACCAAGTGTCCTTTAACTTTTGAACTTAAATACAGATATTTTAAATATTTTATCCTTTTCTGATAAATTCACTTTTTTTCTTCCATTTTGACTAAAAGTTCACCCAATTTAAAAACTATAGCAGGTAAAAGTCAAAAGAGAAGGAGAATTAAAAAGGTGACTTAACACCTAATTCCCTCTCCATAGGATATCAAGGCACATTAGGTATAGTAGTAGCAGCAGTAGACTCAGTTGAAAAAAAATACAATGAATTTCTATTGCTTATATACAGTGTTCAGGAGTAGTCCTTGTATTTTCTTTTGACTCAATCTCTCATTCTCCATTAACTACATACTCTGGCATAGCTTTTCTGAGATCATAAAAAAGAGTCACTTTTCATCTAACAAAAGACAAAGCAAAATATACAGGAAGAAGACGATAAAGAAAAAGAAAGAAAATGGAGGTTGGGAATGGAAGAAGAATATGCACAGAGAATAGCCCAGAAAGAGAATCTGAAAATGGTGTATCTATCCAACCTATGATATATGTACTTCCATTTGGGAAGGAAAGGGTAACAACGTCCTTTCATATTAATTTTAATAAACTAGTAGCTATTTTTGCTCAACACTAAAAATGCTGGATAAAAAGTAAATACCACTTTAAATAGTGGTTACCCCATACAATTTTTACTAAATAAGTAAATAGATGAGTGAAAAAGCTGATATTCATAAATTTGTAATTATTGTTAGAAGATGAAAGAGTTAACTATTCAATGCACATTTTAAGGACTGATATTAATCACATAGATAATGGAAGATGAAAGTTATTCTAAATTCAATAGATTACAATAAATGACATTAACTTTTGAAATATATTCGTCAATTTTTCAAATCAAAACCGTCTGTTCACATTTTACATTTAATATATGTACTATACAATTTATTATATATTGAAATGTAAATTTACATTTTAGTAAATTCGATTGACATGTTCATATTTCAACTTTAATTAGACTTAGTAGTCCTAATTAATTAATTAGATATTAATTTAATGTAGGGTAAAATGGTAATTTAACTTTGGAGGTAGGAGCTTCCCACTTTTAGTATAATATGATATAATATAATATAATATAAATATAGATTGGTAATTGTATACATATACAACAATTGATTTAGATAGGGGTGTCCGTCGGTCGGTACGGTATGACATTTAGACATTTCGGTTCGGTATATTCGGTATTCGGTTTCTTAAAATCCTATACCAATACCGTACCTAATTAAATTCGGTATGGTTCGATTTTTCTCCTTTCGGTTTCGGTTTATTCGGTTCGGTAATTTCGGTTTATTCGATTTGAATACTAACTAGTGCATAGAGCCATAGACTCAAATATTCTTAATTAAAGTACTCAAAAATACAAAACTGGAAATGTTTGTTGACAAAAATTTTATCCTAAACTAGCAAATATTGACCCAAATAGAGAAAATTGTACTTAAAAGAATATTTGGTCATTAAAAATATCATGTTACTTGTTTAGAGTTAATTGATGAACTTAGAGAATAAAGGAAAATTAAAATTTTAGATTTTTTATATTTATGTTATAATTGATAATATGTGTTTTATGTAATATAATATATATTTCGGTACGGTATCGGTATTTCGGTATTTTATTTTAAAATATCAAATACCATACCTAATACCAATTTTTTTTAAAACTTAAACCAAATACCAAAATACGGTATATCAAATATCAAAATTTTCGATTTTGGCATGGTAATTCGGTATTTACCAAATTATGCACGGCCCTAGATTTAGAGCAAGCTGGGTTTTCTTTTGGGCGTTAAATTAATGAGGCATTTCTCTTTTAACGAAAAATAAAATAAAATTAAAAGGAGTTGTAGAAGGAACATTTCATTTTGAAATGGTTTAGCCAATTGAGATAACTATCATCTACGACTTAAGTCATTTAACAATTTCTCGTGGCAAATTTAAAACATGATAATCATTGAAAAAATGTCTCCTATTTGGTCACTTTTTTTTGCAAATGTAACCTTACATTAAAGCTTCTCCTACTCCTTTGGAACTTGTTCTTTATTGTCTTCCCACTTATTCAACCTCCCTTGAGCTGCTTCAACCTGCAATTGATGAAATATACTCACATACAATTATTTCAATGAAAAGAATACTTATGTTCCATACTTACCAATGGTATTTGCTTTCTTGCCATTACTGTTTAATGCAATGTTTGTCTTTCATGACCAAAAAAAAAAGACTATTTACTAAATACCCTTTAGTCAAGTTCCCTTTCATTCACCGCTAATGACTGCCCATATAGGGAGAAGTTTCCAAATTTGGTGTCAAACTCAAGGTATCCTCATAATTCAAATTATTCTCTATCTACATATACTTCTCTACATGAAAAACAAATGAAGTTGCATTTCACTGATAAAACGCATTTGGGAAATGTAATGAAGGATAAAAAATAAAAATAAAAATAAAAAGAAGGCAGCCCCGTGCACAAAGTATCCCGCGTAAGGTTCGAGGAAAGGCTAGCATGTAATGTAGACAACCTACTCTGTTGCAAGCATGAGTGACTGATTCCACGGCTCAAACCTGTGACCTATAAATCACTCCGAGACAACTTTACCGTTGCTTCAGGGCTCCCTTCAGTAATGCTGGATACAGGGGCGGATCCACCTCCCCACATACGGGTTCACGTGAACCCAGTAAATTTTGTCCAAACAGTGTAAATGTGCTGGAAAAATTTACTAAAAATTTATAAATGTTTGAACGTGAACTCAACTACTATTGAAAATTTACTCGAGGTCGTTGCACCAACCCATAAAACATTAAATCCTAAATTCGATTCTGACTGAATAAACAGCTCCACGAAAGTTGGTCTAGCATTTATACAAACATCATCTAAGAGTCTAGACGTACACAAAAATACAAGAAAGCAGAAAACTTTTGACTAAGTAGTGGCTATGGAATCTGCTTCTATCAAGATAATACGTTTACAAAACGCCACAAGGAAAAAGAAAAAGGAAAAATGTAAGAGAGGTTTACCTCTTTGTTCCAATCAGTTCGAAAGGTGACCCATACCAAAATAATTGTTTGCATAAGTGTACCGCCCATCATTCCTGACCAGATACCCTGTATACACAAATAAAAATATCATTATTAGAATGGACTAGCAAATTTATGACAAGAGGGGTTGCTCTGATGGTAAGCAACCCCCACTTCCAACCAAGAGGTTGTAAGTTCGAGTCTCCCCAAGAGCAAGGTGGGAAGTTCTTGGAGGGAAGGATGCCGGGGTTCTATTTGGAAACTGTTGTTGTTGTTGTTGTAGTGTTGAAAATTACCTTAGCACCCAATTTGAAGTAAAATCCAAGAAGAGAACCCAACGGGACTCCCACAATATAATAGCAGCCCACGTTAACATAAGCCACAAACGTTTGCCATCCACACCCAACAGCCACACCTATATAACATTCATAAATACATAAACTTTAATCTAATATGTAGCACCAGAACAAAATTAATGTCAATCATGTTGTAAACAAAAGTAATTTAAGAGACCGTTTGGACATAAGACTTTTTTCACTTTTTTTTTCGAAATTAATATTTGGCCATAAAATTTTCAATTTTTGTTTTGAAATTTTTCAAAAATTTCGAAAACCTCCAAAAGATGTTTTTCAAAATTTTCACTCAGATCACTCATAAAACTTCAAAACAATCTAAAATTATACTCATGTCCAAACACAACTCTAACTTTCAAACACAACTCTAACTTTCACCCAGTTTGAAATTTTACAATTCTTATGTCCAAACGCCCACTAATCTAATACAGGGGAGGATTTATAGGGAAGATTATGGGGCACGTGAACATGGGCGGATTTAAGGGGCAAAAAGGGGTTCACGCCGAAAAATTACACTGTATATAAGGCAAAATCTATCTTTTACCTCTATATATTATGTTTTGAATCTCTTTGACACAACCCAAAAGCATAGCTTAGTAGTCAAGGAAGTTCAAAATCTTCGTGAACCCATGGTTTCTCCGTAAAATTAGATATTTTATATACATATTTTTTTTAAAATGGTATTAACTGTTGGCACTCATGCTCCAAGAAGGCGGAATGATGCAAATAGATCAACTCCCACTTAATATATTTTTCTTTTTTTTAGTAGCGCATTAATATACTATATTCAAGAATTTACAGAGTAAGAAGCTTAATGAAACTCTTTTACCAGATAAGACAGGCTGAATTCCATTAAGTAGAAGGGTGAGAGCAAGCAGAGGACAGAGATCTGAGACAGCTTCAGCCACAACTTCTCCTCCAGTGAAGGCATAGCTAATGACGTGACGAAATTCAAGAATAGTGATTGCAGCAATCACAGAGATAATACAAGCGCATGCTGTGACTACTATAACAGAAAATGCTGCTGATTTGGGATGCCCTGCCCCTAATTCATTGCTCACTCTCACACTGTTCATCATCATTTAACATTTAAATATGTCAATAAACTATGGTTTTAGCATTTTTATAGACTTTAAATGATTGAAAACTAAAACTGACCTTGCTGCTGCATTGAGTCCAACTGATATCATGAAAACCCAACCAGAAATTGTCATGCTTTTGTTGTTTTCCACCAAAATAAAGGAAAAAAACAACAGGGTTAGCTAATTGAAAATTGTCACGAAAGTGAATTTTTCTAACAACAGCAACAAATATACGTACATGTGCCATTACTTCCAGACTCATGTTGCAAATGACTAAATAAGTTGGAAATAGGTAGACTTTTGAAATTTTTACCTCTTTTAACAAAACATTCATGTCCCAAAGCATAATCTATTACTATGATTTATGATACTCAAACTATCTCTAATATCTACGGTGGTTTCACATATTGGTTCATCTAACTTTTTAAGAATAGAATTAAAAAACTTATAAATTATAGATGTACCATATACAGTATTATATGTCTAAAATATTTCAAACTTTATTACTCCTATTTGTTAGTCTCTCCAAATATATATTTCCTTCTTACCAATTTGTATAAAGAAAATTTGTTCATTGAGCGTCAATTTAACCAGTTCAAAAGCTGAATAGAATATTAAGTTAGTTTATATTTTAAAAGTAAAGTTTGGATATTCAAAATCTTATACAAAAGCACTATAAATTGAGATCAAATCATTGATCTGAAGTTTCTGTCAAAGATAAGTTAAACCAAAGGTGATAAGAAAGAGAGAGAATAAAATATACTTGAAATTTTTCAACAGAATACACAGAGTCCAAAAAGGTGTGTGCTTTTTTAACAATACGCCAAAAATTGCAGTGACATGGGGCTGCCTGCTTTGTATTACATTATGCTGCAGCCTATAGTGTTCTGGGTAGTAAAGGTCTTTTAAAAAGGCATGTTTTTGGCTTTTGTGTGGGCTCAAAATGTGGAGTATATCAACTTTGTAGTTGTGGCAATTACTACTGTTTTAATGTAAAAGACTACGATTTACTTAAGTTTTAGCCACAATGATAATTTTGTTTTTCTGTTTACTCCAGTACTGAGGATTTACAGAGAAAAAAGATTGGAGTTTTTCCATTGCATGGAAAGCAGTTACTGTATCAACCATTGCTCTCTATTATATTATTATACTATACATTATAGACTCTCAATATATCAGCCATTCTTCACTACTATTAGAATATAGATAAACTGCAATGTAATAGCCCTTTTCTCCGTTAGAATATAGATAGACCGAGACAAATTTTCTCTATCACTAGAATATAGAAAATGTGAAATACCGTCAAAAGTGTCAGCCATCTTTCTTTATTACTACAACACAGAATTAATGTCAGCCATTTTGTCTATTACTACAACATAGACGCAGACCTCAAAAGTTTGTCCACTAGGATAAGTAAAACAAAACTATAATAAAATAAAGAAAGACGACTGACAGAGCACAGCTTTCCATACAAAAAGAGAGTTTTATTTTGTGTCTCGTACAATTTAAACTAGTTGTATGAAACTTTTTTTTGTCTCCTAAATTTGTAGATCTCAATTTTACACTTCTGGGTCTACAGAAATCTAGTCCATAAAAATGTGAGACAAAAAAGTTGTCTCATACAACTAGTGTCAGTTGTATGAAACACAAAATAAAATTTTCCAATATTTTAGGAGTAACTGTTTTTTGTGGTTACGGCTAGAAATTTTGGCTTACCGCGGTGTCTAATAACATATTTGTGAAAGCTTCTAAAATTAATTTATTTTGATAGGTACTTTTAAAAAAGTACTTTTAACAAGAAATAATTTATATTTGATTAATTAAGCAATTAGTGTTTGACCAAATTTTTAAAATTACTTTAAAATATATTTTTCTCGAAAATATTTTTTAAATAAGTGTTGTTGGGAAGAAGTTATTTTGTCTGCTTCTACACAAAGATATTTTTTTCCTTTTAAAAGTTTAGTAGAAAAAAAAAAAATACTTTTGAGTAAAGAAGTTTGGCCAATGAGAACCAAAACCCTCCAATTAAATTTAAATCAATGAAAAAAAAAACAAAGACCTTTGTCCACACTCAAACAGTCATTATAGCACAACAATTAATGCTCAACAACGAGATATATCGGGTGATGTGGGAATATTATTAATTACGTAGGAAATATTTGTCTTACCAAATAGAAAGTGAATCCAAAGCTAATTCTGGATTTTCAAGAAGACCAGCTAAAAGAACAAGAACCTGAAAATACCATGTCTCTAAGCATAGCATCACCGCTGAAGCTGCTGATAACTTGAAGAATCCGTACAACCCAGAAAATGCCTTCAAACTGAACCCATTCCAAGTTTGCTTACATTTCTCGCTCTTCAAAATATATACAAATTGAGCTATCACTATGATCCACCACGACAAACTCAATACTAACGACGCCCCTAATAACCCGAGCCCAATCTTGAAAACTGCAACCCAACTGATCACTAAATGCAACACCAAAGTCGCAGCAGAAATGTAGGCACTTGGTAACACAATGCTCTGCGCTTGAAGGAATTTCTGGATTGGGAAATTCACAGCGTAGGCGAAAATTTGTGGTATTAAACCATATACAAATAAGGCTGCTGCTGATGCAATTTCTGGTGATTCGCCTAGAAATATTAGAATTGGTTTGCAGAAAACGTAGACTAAAGTTAGTAACACCCCTGTTAGAGTGAGAAGAATTGTTGATCTTTGAAGATATACTCCTAACATATCGTATTTCCTTGCTCCATATGCCTGACCACATAGTGTTTCAACTGCGCTTCCCATCCCCAACTGTTCAAAAAATAACAAACAAAATTAAAATATTTAAATAGAGCACTAACTATACATAGCCCATAGGACTAATAAGGTTAAAAAAAAGGATATACTTCCACGAAATACACATAGCCTTCTAATACAGAGGTCAACTGAATTCATAACTTTTTGATGCGGTGCATGAATTCATATACAAAAATCTACTAAAAATTGCAATAAATATCATATATGAACCCGTGATTTTAAAAAATACAATAAGTCAAAGATAAAAACAAAAACTTTTTCTAGAAGTAGGGAAAGTAAGAGAAAGAGAATGAAGACCCCCACTGAATGGTAAGGAGATGGATGAGTTTGTAATCTTCATGTATGAAATTACAAACGCACCCATTTCACATCTGAGGCCTAGCTGGTGTAAAAGGCGGCTCCCTATTTAGTGTTATGCATGCTTCCTCGGTAACTTCTAGTTTGATTAGGAAAAGCACAGAAAATGAATCTGCTAATGAAGGTTACAGATTCGGTCAAATACTGAATCCATATCCTGAATCCGCCTCTAATAAGAAGAACTATAGAAAAGCAAACCATAGACAAGAAACGTTATGGGTCATACCAAGAGGCCATAGGCGAAGATTTGAATGCCAGTGTTACCAAGAGAAGCAGCTGCAAGTTCAAGATTACCAAGGTGACCAGAGAAGATTTGCGTAGACATGGACATAAGATAGTTAATCATGTAAACCATTACAGCAGGAGCAGCAAGGAAGAAGAGGAGTTTCGTTTCGATCCACGTGGCAAGTCGCAGGCGACTCCAGGGAGGTAATGAAGTGTCCAAGAGTACCGTCTCTAGCTCACTACTGGATTCATGGTTTTGCTCTGTAGACGGTGATAAAGCTGATGCCCCGTTGTTTTCTAGAAATGGTTGGTGAACTTCGTTCTTAGAGGAAGTCATAGTAGTGGGCTGGTGGCAGCAGCTGGAGCTATGGAGTGGAGAATGTAAAGTGAGAAAAAGAGCGAACTTGTGGAAGTTGATTAGAATGGGTGTGTGTGTGTTTAATTTATAGACGATTGGATTTGGAGATGTAGGAAATTTTACATACCAAAACAACCAGCTGTCACAGTTGCATCTTTTCAACTAATGGAATAATTTGTATAGGAAATATTTCTAAGACAATGTCAATAATAATTGTACAGTAAAAGTTACTTGGCAATTCAAAAAAGAAAAAAGGATAAATTTACTTACACTCATGTCAGTTTATTAAATTTGATCTTATTTAATACTTATGGGTGACTTACTCCAATCACACTCCTTGAATAGGTGTGCATGGGTTTCCAACACCTGAGCATTGCATAAAGAGTAGCTGGAATCCTCCCCTTGAATGGGGATAACAATACAAGTTGCTGACGCAAAGATCATGAATCTATAAAAAAGAAACACCGGAAAGTGTTTAAGAAGGAACTGGTAGCAGTCGCATATGCAGCAGTAATATATCATACTTGGAGAGCTAGGAATTGGAAGTTGTTTCGTGAAGTAAATGTACATAGTAGTGAGGCGATACAACTAATAAAAAGGGAGATTAAGGAAAGAGTAGAGATGCTAAGTTTATCAAAGAAAGCACAAAAATGTAGAAGGCTAATTCCAAATATACAGTTTAATTAGAGGATTACTATATTTTGTTGAGGCGTAAAGCGTACATTTAGAACTTAGGTGCTCTTTATTTTGTAATGGTTTTGGAAGTCAATGGTAATATTTACATTTATTACCCAAAAAAATACTTATGAGTGCAGAATTTTTATATTTTCCGAATGGGAAGTTAACTCAACATGAAGATAATCCATATTCAAATCATTTAACAAGGTGAAAACTGAATAGATATATGGCTACAAACTCCTGTGGAAGGATAATAAATCGGCCTTTACTCCCTATCAAATCTCTTTTTGCATAAACCGTAAAGTAACATATATTTCAGCTTCTTTTGTTAAGTGTTAACTGTGTAAAAGAGCAAATTCCACAAAGAGGAGAAAAAGATTATGTTGAAATATTAATTTTATAATTTAAATGTTTTCAAGCAAAAACTTTATTGATATGAGGAACTAAAATAACAACGTTTACAATAAATTAGGTAGGTATTGTTGTTTTCCAAAAGATTTTGTTTTTATAATTTAAATGTTTTTTTTACCAAAATCGTTATTAATATGAGGAACTAAAATAAATTATATAAGTATAGCTTTTTTCCAAAAGATATAAATTTACTAGAACTTAACCACGTCAAGGGTAATTTATTAATACACTATTGATCATAACTTACTGGTACTCTTTTTATAGAAAATTATTTTTCCCTAAATGGTTCAGAATGCCATCCAAAATTATTCCTAGTTGGTCATATTAATATGTACTAGTAATAAAAGCTCTCTTTTCCAATGTTATGAAACAGCAATTGATGATTGAGTACATAACTTAAATTGTTACTATAATTCAATATATACTAAATCTAAAAATTCAATTTATCAAGGAAATTTTGTCAATCTAATTGATGTAGTGTACCATTTCCTTTAATACGTCAAAACAACAAATTAATTGTATTTTAAGACATCGATTCATTATATACTTGTTTTTGCTTGATTCGTTATATGTGTTTTTAATAGATGAAAGACATTTTGCTCAATGTTGCCAAAAGGAGCAGGTGGGAGATTCTCTGCACGGCAGTGCAGGATTCCCGTGAAAGGGCAGTAGGTCTTCCAAATTTGATGTGCGTTTATTTTTGGTTTATAATAAATTAACGTTAATACTCTTTATAGCTAATGATGAATATTATTTGCAGTGATTCTTTTCAGAAAAATTAGGGTCACGGGTTCAGCTCTATTTGGATGTAGGTAACGTGGTACTAATCGTTTTCACTTTCTCTTAATGTGACTAACTTTGTACTTATCATTGATATATATGCATTGCTTGATCTATAATAGAATAACTTCGTAATTCTCTCTGACAAATGACTGTAATTAAAAAAAAAAGAAACTTGTAAAGTAACTTAAAAGAGTATATCTTAATGCAACATATCTTGAATCCGTATGTCAATTGTCAACTTGTATTGCTAGCTGCTAGAGAGTGCAGAGATACTCTGTTTTGGACAATATAAAATATTTACTTAAAAAAATTATATGCCTAAAGCTGGTAGAATCTAATAGGGATGTGATGAGATGCTGAAATAAGGGTGTGTTGTATTTTTTCTGATCGTAAGTAATAAGTACGTGAAATAATGTTGACATTTTATTCAGTTAACTTCCAAATTATGGCATTGGCTTTTGGCTACTGTTGTAATGATTTTTCCTTCAACTGATTAAAAAGTGGCCTGAATAACGAGCAGATGGCCAACGCGCTAGTAAATATTGCCAAATCATTCTCTAAATTTTGGTATATAAACCAGAATTTTGTTACTGTTAACGTAACAGTCAACCAAAAAAAGAGGTTTAGTTTTCTGATCAAGACAAGTAACAGATTTGAACTGTGAATACATACACCACGTATATACAATCATCGCCAACCCAAGATTTCTCTGTACAATATTTTTATTGCGACAAACAATATAAGAAAAAAGAGAATGATGAATCATAGATGAATAATGCCTGTAAGAGCTGCAAATCTCCTTGTGCTAAGATTTCTTTCGGAAGATACAAACGGCGTCGTATACATGTATGCTGTATAGTATCGTTCTTGGATGAAAATTCAAGTAATCCAGAAGATTTAGACGAGCAACTGGATGACCGTTGATGAAACAAAAATCAGGGTATACACCATATCTTTGATGCTGATTCCTGAAATGCAATAAAAGTTTGCAGATTTAGATATAACTATATGTTGCCAACAGATTATGGGCCATCAAGTTATCCCATTTTAAATATTGTCAAATATAAATTTGAAGGAAATAACTTTTTTCATTAGAAAATTTATGACACCAAAAGAACAAAACAGATTAATGACATTCAAGTTCTACCCTGCGTGAATCCGGATTAATCGAGCCATTGTGTTTCAGGATATTGGATGCCTTAAGCCAAAAACAAAAGTAGTAGTAGTAATAGTAGTAGTAACAGCTAATTTACTCAGAGATACAAGGCTGTAGATATTGTACATTCTACCTTTACTGAGCTGAGAGGATGTTGCCTTGGGAAGTTCTGGAAGTGAAACAGCTGCAAAATCATTTTGTTGTTATCAAAGTTAAATGACATTTGTTTTACAGAAGGAGAGGAAAAGGAAAGTTGTAACATCTTTTTGCAATTGTAAAGGAAGCTAATTTCTCTATCTTTTTTATTAAAGTTTTCTCATACTCTTGTTGCAGGTAGAAGCAGCAACAGAATATGCTGAGGACCAAGGAGCTGCCACATTGTCATTAAGATCACAAATGAAGCCAATTCCTGAACTCTGGTCATATGTTAAATCTGTAGGCAAGCTGGGCAACAGGCATCCCGATTCTACAGTAAATTTTAAAAAAAAATCAGTCAAACATGAGAATGAATGACACTAAACTAAAGACATAAATATCATTCGATTGTAAGAAGAAGAAAATACTAAAGAAATCAATTCATTCATGTTGCTTTTCCAAGCTAAGAGTGTCTTACTGTATATGCTAAACAATGTTGTATCCAATAGGGTAAACGGTGTTATTAAACTACATGCATGCCTCCAGAATATAGTGTATATAAGCAATGAATGATATGTCAAAAAACCAATTCCAGATTGCTGAATTATGTCCCATACATCTGGAGGATCAAGATTAAACAAGTAATCTAGATTCTATCAGATATTTCTAATCAATTTACTTGCATTTGTCTTCTCTTTTAAGTGGAGTGCCATTTCATGGGGTCAATATAGAGAAGCTGTTCGGAATATGTAAATAAACTATCTAGTTGATGCAAAGACATTCCTATAATTTAGAGTAATTCATTACCTTTTTCATCCACTGGTGCATCAGTACGTGGCAAATGGATTCCAGGGTTCAGCATCAGTAAGAACAAATTGAACATCCAAACAATGTTAGTAATATAATCAGTACCAAGAGAAAATCATTGAGGATGAAAAACTACAGCAAAGGAACTGACCTTGAAGAGAAAAATCCTTGAGGTTTACATGGCAAAGGTCAAAAACATTGCTAGTAATATTAACTTCTTGCAACTTCTTTCCAAGCAATGTAGCACAATTTAAAGCTTGGAGATTTGTAATGAAGCTCTGCTGTTGCAAGCGCGACAAGTAACTATCCATTGCATTGCAGCAGGATGTCCGATTACTCGTTACCTCTCCACATTCTTTAGTAATGTCCTTTATTTCAGGAAACACCAATGGACAGGCTACCATCACAAACAAACTAATAGTTCAGAAAACAAAAATATGCCTAATTTTATCATCTCAAAATATATGTATCCAAACTAAAGATAACTCTTTATGCATGGCCTTGGTAAAATAATTTCGAGGCCAGAGTTCAATTGTTCAAATTTCAAATTACGCAGATTTGATATTCAACATGTAGCTTCTAGTTCCTTATGATTTGATAAGGTGTTTTAAAGGGGCAAAATTCTAAAGTTTCCAAGTTCTCAACAGTTTCATCCAATTTAATATTTGACTTACATTTGTTTATGTCACAGCTTGAAAGCGCTCTGATAATTCTATTAGCTGAAGAAGGATCAAATTTGCTGGCCAGCCATCGCAATACAATGCTCTTACAGTCACTTATAAGAGTTGATTTCTCAGACAAGATAGGGGAGCCACTGAAGCTTGTCACAATTTTATGCCTGATAGCTAAAGTTTCAGCTGCAGCAGATATAGCATTTTGGCAAACTTGGTTGCAACACTCAATAGTTGGATCTATTTTTTCACAAGCAGCCACCAAACCTGATGTATTTAAACTGTTTTCGACTTCGTTAGCATCTATAACAGGACAAGAGGATTCTGTAAGGTTGGAGGGATCGACAGAACAAATCTCAAGAAGCTTCTCACTAGCACCTTGACTTTCAAGAATCTGTTCAACATCCGAAAGGCAGTGCCTAGCATGAGTCGCGTTCAGCGCGAGGCTTTGTGATTGAATACTAGCCTGCCCTACAAGAACCACTAGACTGGCATCAAATTGAGGACAACACATCACATTAGCAAGATATGGAGCAAGTGAAGTCCAGCAATCAGTTGCTGCTGTTCTCAAAATAGTGTCTGCAGCTGAAAAATTGAATGCACAATGTCCTGAAAAGTTAAAAACAGCACCATTCATCAGTGACCAGCTTATATCAACTCACTGGTATTTTGTAGTACACAATCCCTATGAGGTATTATCAGTCTATATGTTGCATACCTGATAACTTTGGCACACCAGTATATGTAAATGGCATCAATGGTGAAGGTGCTTGCATCGGCAACATAGATTCTGGAGAATTGCTAGGTGAGATGTTTGGAGAGGCATCATTATTCGTTGTCCTCAACAAATCAGAGGCCGGAATATCACTATCTTGCGTGCACAAATATCCATGAATTCCTGAAACTGAGACATAGTTCGTAGATATCACATAAATAACGGATCATCAATGAGAAGAAATATATCATAGCAAAAGGAAATCCAAAAGACTGTGAGTTCAATCAGTGATGCACATCAAGATGTTGTTTCCAATACGAAGGTGATCATCATTTTGGTGTCTTAAAAAACCAACTTGTTTATGCACTATGGGCAGTCCGATGTACGAAGCATCCCGTGTTCACGCAGGGTCCGGGGAAGGGCCGCATCCCAAGAGGGTATAATATAGGCAACCTACCCTAATGCAAGCATCAGTGACTGATTCCAGCGCTCGAACCCGTGATTTATAGGTTGCTTATGCGCAAATGCTTATTAATGCACCAAAAGTTGAAGAGACCTGCATTATTAGTTACTCATGTAGTCACGTTGCTTACACACTCTCTAGATCTACGTACCTTATGGAACCTGTGTATTAGTTCCAAAATAGTAAGGAATTGGTTCTGTCAACAAGAAATGGATTTTATTCAAGGATAGTGAGGTTCAGATTATAAATTTTGTTAAACAGTCACAATGTAGAACAAGAGCACAACATATGAGGGTTCAGACACGTACTACACTCGTAAATTTTTAAGAAGAAATAAGATAAGAAGTAGTAGAAGAAATTCTCTACACTTATTTTGTCACCTCCATCCTCCTCCCCCAAGAGCACAAGACTTGTTTGCTGAATTCATCTTGATTTAAAGAAAACCTCCTTTAGAACAGATAGGAATCCTAGTTCTCAACGTGGGAAATATGATCAACTTTGAATTGCAGAATCCAATAACAAACACTGCATCTAATTAAAACTAGAAAGGGAAAGAAGAAAACAAAAGCTACCACACCAAATGCTTATTTATCTCTTCCAAATATCAAGAAAGCACAACATGATGTTAATTCAAGAACACAATGCCATCCAATTATATATATGTATGGCTGATGACTCTAGAAAGGCTAAACTGACTCAAATTCTTATGAAGTACAATTCATTTTGCATCAAGATAATTTCATCCTTAATTAAACAATTCAACATCTAATCAAGCATTGAACAATGATGAACAAATGAAAAACTACTTACAGAAAAGCAACACTAGAGAGACTTGAATCAGGAGAATTTGAGACTCTGTGCTCATTTTACAAGTTTTGATCACTGACATTAATGCCAAAGGATACGTGTGTATATATATGTAAACACTGAACACATACGTATTACGTTATTGGTATTTCAAAGTATGAACATATATGGTACTATGTATTTTATACGCTTAATTAAGTAATAAGCTACTTGTGTTCTGGGTGTTTTCAAGATTAGTGAATACAGCTAAAAGAGTGGACTTTTCTTGCAGTGAAATACGTACTGCTGGTTTCACACAGAGGGAAAGCTAGCTAGCTGGCCGTGGCCGTGCTCTCGCTTTCAAATGAAGATTAGAGTCACGTGCCGGCAATTCTGCCATATTAAGGTAGCTTCAACTGATTGGATTGCTTGAGGAGAAGAAACGGTGTTTCCTCCATACATAGCATCTTTCGATTTTTGACCAGTCTGATTTCCGTCCCATGCGCGGGAAAGGGTATAAGGGACTGTCCTTTTTTCTTTAATCACAATTTTCTTTAAAATACTTATTAATCTTTGTGATTTATAGTACGTACCTTTTTATGTAGGTTTAAATAGGTAGCTTTTCAAAAATTTGAATAATTTATATCTTAAATTGACACTGAGAATTAAGTTGTTTGACCCTCATACTCTAAAGTCTAAACTTGTCTTTATATAATGGAGGGTATACGATGATTTCTCGGGAACATTTTTCTTTAATTAAGTTTCTTAGAATAATGATGAGTGTTTAAAAATTAAAACTAAGTCTTAAAACTGCACATTGTTTTGGATGAAAAATTAGCCCAATAAAATAAAAGTTGAATGATCATCCGTGTAATTAAAAGGAGATCTATAATTGTTGGCCCAAGAACAGGTGAAGCTTTGAAGAATGACAAAAAGAACTCAGTCATGGACCAGATCCATCTTGTGAAGCACAGTCATGATAAACCTATACATGTGAGATGCACGTGAAGGAGATAAGTCCTACTGATCAAGCAGCAATATCTCCTGATCTGATCGAAAAGGTTGCATATTGGATAAGGGGAGAAAGTCTCCTTATATGAAGAGAACACAATCTAGGATGAAGATAGTGTTAGAGTTTGAGATCATCATGAACTCTTCTACGATAGGAGAGCAGCAATTGAGTTCTAATCAAACTCTGATTGCTAACCTATTAAATGTCAGTGTTGTTCTCTTTTACAGGTAATGCACATACGCAGAAGTTAACTAAATTGAGAGCAAAAGAGCAAGGCAATTTTGCAAGCAATTTATGTGGGATTTGAGTGTGCACTCCTGAAGTTGCTTAAACGGGATAGAAGAACCAGTTCTATTGTGTCTATTTTTTATTCTAGTTCAATTGTAGTAGGTGGTTTAATTTTGTACCTTTCAGCTTTCATAGAAGCAATTGTATTAGGTACCTAAAGTGTTCAAGTTATAGCTAACTTGAAGTTGTCGCAACAGTTGAGGTTGTGTGCCACAACGGGATTAGAGTTAATCCTTAGGTCTACAAAGAGTTTTTGTAAATGCTGTTTTGGCTCAGTGATTTTAGTGAAAGTTTGGAAAAATCCTACTGAGTAGTAGGTCATGATTTTTTCACCTTTTGAGCCAGGTGTTTTTCACGTAAAAATCTTTGTGTTCTTTATTTTCTGTATTTATTATTCCACAAACAGTAGTAGTTGGAACACCTAGAAGAACCAGGTTCTTCTATAGAGTAGTTAAGCAAAAATTGGGTACCACACAAAATTTCCCCCCCCCCCCACTCTTGTGTGGTATTGACGCTTAAATATCAATTGTTATCAGAGCGGGTTATCCTTGAAGAGGCTAACACCTTAACAAAAGATCAAAATGAGTGCACCACCTGGGAACTGGGAAGGGCAATCCACTGCTAGGCCTCCACTCTTTAATGGTCAGTACTACTCTTGGTGGAAGAACAGAATGAGATATCACATCATAGGAGAAGACTATGAACTCTGGGACATAGTCACAGATGGTCCTCTAGCAACTACAAAGAAGAATGTTGAAGGAGAGGATGTGCCAAAGACAAGAGCTGACTGCACTGCTGAAGATTTGAAGAAATGGGAGAAGAATGCTAAGGCCAAGAAATGACTTGTGAGTGGACTGGGTCCAGACGAGTACAACAGGATTCAAAGTTGTACTACTGCAAAGGAAATATGGGACACTTTACAAGTGGCTCATGAAGGAACTCCTCAAGTAAAGTGATTAAGAGGAACACTGCTATATTCTCAATATGAGAATTTCAGTATGAAGGAAGGAGAATCTATCCAGGAGATGTACACAAGGTTCACAATACAAACAAATGAACTTAAATCTCTTGGGAGAGTTATCCTTGAAGAAGACAAGGTTGAGAAAATCTTGACAAGGGTTTTACCAGTGACTTGGGAAAGCAAAATCACCGCTATTCAGGAATCAAAGAATATTGCTACCCTCAAGCTGGATGAACTGATTGGAAACCTCACTGCCTATGAACTGAGAAGGCAAACCATGAAAATGGATGCACCCAAGAAGGAAAGAAGTCTGGCTCTCAGAATAGCTGAAGGTTCAGATCTGGAGGATGAAAAAATGGCCATGATCACAAGAGATTTCAAAAAGTACATGATGAGAGGAAAAGGTTCTTCAAGAGGTAAAACCTTCAACAAACCAAGGTTTCTTGAGAAACAGACCAACGAGAGTTGCTACAAATGTGGTAAGACTGACCACATGATCAAGAACTGTCCTCAATGGGAAATTGAGTGGAAGAAGGACAGGGCGGAACAGGAAGAAGGAACAAGTTCAACCAAAAAGGAACAAAGGATCAACAAAGGCTATGGTTGCTGCTTGGGGAGAAACATCAGATGAGGACTCAGAAGATGAAGCTGGAGATGAGCAAGCACTTATGGCCGTCGGAGAATCAGATGATGAACAAGAGGTAAGTATCCTTCATCTCAAAGACAAGATTAAATTCCTGTCTAAAGAAAGGTTGTCTGAGCTATTGTTAAACTTCATTGATGAGTCTGAGATAATTAACAGTGAGAAGGAAGATCTATCTAGGGAATGTGTGATCCTAAAAGCCAAGTGTAGAAATCTAGAGTCTAGGGCTAATGAGAGTGATGGTAAAAATGCTGAGTTGAAGAACCAAGTTCTTAAACGTGATACCAGTGTCCTAGAACTTAGGTCTGAGAACTTAAAACTGAAACTAGGAATAGGTAGGAAGAAAGTTGACCACACACATCTCACCCTAAAAGAAAACTTAGGAAAAATGAAGGATGAATTGTATAGGAATGATGAGCAGATAAAGGTCTTAAAAGAAGATCTAGGGAAGGTAAAACATGAACTAGACAGAACTTGCAAATGGAACATGGCTTTTGATACACTTTCCTAGCTACAAGAACATCATAGTAGTAACAAAAGAGGACTTGGTTATGGGACTCAAACACCTAAGTGGGATCCTAAAAGCAATTACCTCACTCTCCCTGAGAACAAAATCTGCACACCCTGTGGCAAGACTGGCCATTACAAAAATGAATGTAATGCAAAAGAAAAGGCCAGTCAAAAGAACAAAGTTTTTGTTCAAGAGAAAAATAGGCTGTCAGGGTGGGCTAAAAGGAATCTGATTTATCCCTTTGCCTATAGAAAGGGACCCAAACTAGTTTGGGTTCCTAACACTAACCCTTGATTTATTTTTGCAGGTCCAAGTGAAGGGAAGTATCCAAATATGGTACATGGATAGTGGCTGCTCAAAACATATGACTGGAAGTAAGAACCAGTTCCTTTCACTTGAGGACTTAAAGGGAGGTAATGTCTCCTTTGAAAATGGGAAGAAAGATGAGATTATTGGGGTTGGAAAGGTAGGTAAAACAGACTCTCACTCCATTGAGAATGTCTATTTGCTAGATAGCTTGAAATACAGCCTGATCAGTGTGTCACAACTGTATAACAGAGGTAACCTTGTAGCATTCACCTCTACTAAATGCTTTGTGATTAACCTTACCACTGATAAGATTGTTTTGCGGGGAAAAAGAGTTAATAATATTTACATTGTAGATTTATCTACTCTTTTAGAAAATGAACTCACCTGCCTAAGTGTGTTGGATAATGATCCCCTCCTGTGGCACAAAAGACTTGGTCATGCTAGTCTAATCAGCTAAACAAATTAGTCTCTAAGGACTTGGTGATAGAGTTACCTAACATCAAGTTCAAGGAAGACAAAATTTGTGAGGTCTATGCAAGGGGGAAGCAGGTACGATCATCCTTCAAAAGCAAGAAAATGGTAAGCACAACCAGGACGTTGGAACTGGTCCATATAGATCTCTGTGGTCCAATGAGAACCATGAGCAGAGGTGGAAAGAAATATGTAATGGTACTTGTTGATGATTATTCTAGATTTACCTGGGTACTATTTTTAACATCTAAAGATGAAGCATTTGACATGTTTGTTGCTTTTGTAAGAAAAACTCAGAAACAACTAGGTAATCAACTTGCATCCATTAGTTCTGATCATGGAACTGAATTTGAAAATGCTAAGTTTGCTAAATTCTGTGATGAGCATGGTATAGATCATAACTTCTCAGCCCCTAAGACTCCTCAACAAAATGGAGTAGTTGAAAGAAAGAACGGGACTCTTGAAGACATGGCTAGGAATATGCTTCTTTCTAGTAAACTGCCCCACAGCTTCTGGGCAGAGGCTGTAAACACTGCATGTTACATTATCAATAGATGCATGACTAGACCTCTTGTAGAGAAGACTTCCTATGAGTTACTTAAAGGGAGAAAACCAAATATATCCCATCTTAGGGCATTTGGATACAAGTGTTTTGTGCACAATAATGGAAAAGACTCCCTAGGTAAGTTTGATCCCAGAAGTGATGAGGGAGTATTCTTGGGATATTCTTCACATAACAAAGCATATAAAGTGTTCAATAAAAAAACTTTGTGTGTAGCAAAAAGTGTGTATGTAGTGTTTGATGAAACTAACGTTCTTTCTGAGAGAAAGGAACATGAAGATGAAGCCATTGGATTGGTAAAGGATTTGACTGAAGTCTCAGCACAAGTTAAAGTGGCACCAAGAGAAGGAACAGGTGATAGAACATGTCCTTCCATTCAGGGCAACCTGACAGGGGGAACTGATCAAAGAGGAATTGAAAAAAAAAACCCTAAAAAAACCTGTTCATGACCATGTTCCTCAGCAACAAAACATAGGAGAAACATCTAGCAGACATCAGTTGGTTGTGAAACCTCACAAGTATCAAAGTTCTCATCCTATTGAGAACATAATCACCGATCCAACATCAGGAGTCAAAACTAGATCACAATTAAAGAATTTGTGTGCTTTTGATGCTTTCTTATCTCTTATTGAACCTAAAAATGTTGTTGTGGCTTTGCAGACAGATTGGGTGAATGCAATGCAATATGAACTCAATCAGTTCGAGAGAAGTTAAGTTTGGCATCTAGTTCTAAGACCCAAGGACAGATCAGTTATCGGTACAAAATGGGTCTTCAGAAACAAACTTGATGAAGATGGAACAGTTACAAGAATTAAGGCAAGACTTGTGGTCCAAGGTTTACGCCAAGAGGAGGGTATAGATTATGATGAGACTTTTGCTCCAGTTGCAAGACTAGAGGAAATAAGATTTCTCATAGCCTTTACTGCACACATAGAATTCACTCTCCATCAGATGGATGTCAAAAGTGCCTTCCTAAATGGCTACCTGAAAGAAGAAGTGTTTGTGAAACAACCTCCAGGGTTTGAGAGCAAGGAATGTCCTGAGCATGTGTACAAATTAGACAATGCTCTCTATGGACTCAAGCAGGCTCCTCGAGCTTGGTATGAACGACTGTCCAAATTTTTGCTTGAACATGGCTACAAAAGAGGTAAAATTGATAGTACCCTATTCTTAAGGGAAAAAGGTAAGGATCTCCTTGTGGTACAAATATATGTTGATGACATAATCTTTGGGGCCACCACCGATAAACTAAGTAAGGATTTTGCCAAATTAATAGGGAGTGAGTTTGAAATGAGTATGATGGGTGAGCTTAACTTTTTCTTAGGCTTACAGATCAAACAAAGCCCAAATGGAACCATGATATAAGTTATAATATAAGTTCTCTATAATATATGAGAGCTTAACTTTCTCATGCTATGTTATAATATAAGTTCTCTATAACAACACTCCGCTATAACAATCAAATTTTTTTTAACAAACAAGACTATTATAGAGAGGTTTAAGTGTAGAAAGAAGATTATTTATAAAACAACTGATATGTTTACCTCGAAAAATATGAGTAACAATTAAATATGATTTGTGGTTTTAAAGATATGTGATTTATTCCAATACTAGTGAATATACAAGTAATAGTAGGTAAGTAAGAAGAATTGATGAACCAAACCAGTGTTGTTAGAGTAATAAGGACCTCGAGCTCGGTTATCTCGAGAGCCTCGAGGTGAATTAAGAGCAATAAAGTATGAACAATAAAGTAAAAATAATAAAGCTGAAGAACAGTTATGGAGCACAGTAAACGAGAAAAATATAGTAGAATATTCTATTGCAGTGAATGAGATGATCTTTACAAATGATTGGGGTCCCTTTATCTAGGAGGGGAAAACCCTAATATGGTACATTTCCAACTATGGTAAAGAATTATATTGGTACAGTTGTATAACAACCTAGTACGGACTTGTACTATTTCGTACAAATCTTATCCCATAATTTATGCCCTGATCCACGTGTCCTTGAGAAATTCTTGCTCTTTCTTGAGTGTCATCGAAATTGTACTGTCCTCGAGGGAAATCATGACGGGTCTCCGATTTTCTTCTCGAGGTGCGCACATCCAGGCCAGGCTCGATTCTTACTTCAAGTTTCCCGAACTTGAGCTCGGGATATGATCAAGTCTTCGAAATCGAGCTCTCCGATTTCGACCATATACAGATAGTCCCCGCGTTTCTTAGAGTAAGATGATAAGAAACGATTTGAACCCCGATTTTCTCGAACCTCTTATGATGACATCATTCCCATGACACAGCCATTTGAAGTGACCGAAACGTCCTGTCGGTCCACTTCCCCAAAAATATTGAATGCATGCCAGTATTGGTCGGCCACTAGTGCCACCGAACCGTCGTTGCCCTTCTATAAATATGAGGCGATTCCTCTAAGTAAATAACTTTACTCTTTCTTCACCCCTTTCCCATCTTCATCTCTTTCTCTAATCACCCATTTCCTCCGCCTCTTTAAGCACCGAAAAAAGCCAAGCTCTTGCCGGAAACACCGCATCCCTGCGCAACCCGTATTCTTTATCTTATAGCCATGACCAAAACTTCCAAAACAGTCCCTAAAAAGGACAAAGCATCGTCTTCTTCTGCCTCCCAGCCGGCCGAATCGGTGGTGCCGCCAATGCTTGAGGAAATCACCCCCGGTCCTTGCATTATTAAGAAGGGCTTTAGTATTGAGAATCCTCCTGACGTCCCAGGCCGATATGAGTATGCATCTTGTTATATTAGCCTGATAACGAAGAAGCTTATCAAGGATGTAAAGAAGGATTGTGGCTGGGGAGATGAGGTTGAGGTTTAGATCCCGAGCCCCAATGAAAGCATTACTACCCACGTGAAAGGGTTTTTAAGTGTTTACACTTACTCCTTCATACTGAGTCCTCTCGATCCGGTGGTGATCGACTTCTGCAAGACATACGAAGTCACCCTCGGTCAGATTCACCCCTCTTTTTGGCGTATCGTGATCATGCTACGGTGCTTTTTCGAAAGGCCAAGGGATTGGAATTCACCCTCAGCCACCTGATTCGACTGTATCGGCCCCAGTTATTTCGAGGGTTTATTAAGCTGCAGCGTCGAACAACCAAAGCCTTTTTGCCAGTACTGATGAAACTAAAGATCGGGGTTGGATGAGCCGATTTGTTAGAGTAAGAACTTCAAACGTCATCCCCGGGGATAAAATGTCATTCCCGGAGAGGTGGAACTTTAATCGTAAGTGTAGTTTGTATTCCCAGTATCTATTCATATTCTGCTTCCATATTTCATAACGCTTTTATCCTTCTTTTGGCAGCCAATGCTTGGGCGCCCCCAGCGGTGCCCACCTCGAGGATTGGGTCCGAAAGTTATCTACCATTTCTTCCTACGACGAGCGCAAGCGGTGTGAATTATCGAAGGTTTTGTGGGAGGCCAAGAACCATGGTAAGTGCCTTTCAACAGTTTCAAACACTTTTCATACATTGGCGGCGTTAACTTACTCATGCTTACCTGTGCAGGCCTTGGTGATGCATCCGATATGAGGCCGACTCCGTCCGGGGAAAAGACCAAGCCTTCAAATTCGAAGTCTGAGAAGGACAACAAAAGGAAAAAGGTCTCGAAGCCCAAAGACCCTCAAGACAAGAAAACCCTCGCTCGAAGGTTGATAGTGTTTGTTGGCCCAAGAACAGGTGAAGTTTTGAAGAATGACAAAAAGAACTCAATCATGGACCAGGTCCATCTTGTGAACACTACTACAAAAAAGGTCTTTGGCGGCAATTATTTAGCGACAATTAAGTAATTGCCACTAATGAATTATTTAAGCTAAAATATTAGCGGCACATGACCATTAGCCAGTAAAAGATATATTTTTAGCGACAATAAAAAACAATTGCCACTAAAAATCCCTAATTGAATTATATTTTTATTATTTTAACTTTCCCTCCATATAATCTTTCCCTCCAATTTTTTGGGACAATAAATTACATTCCCTCCAATTAGAAAACCCTACAATTAAAAAAAAAGGAAAAACCAAACCCTATAATTAGAATGATACAGAAGACGCCTGTAATTAGAACGATACAGAACGACGGAAAACCTGCGCGTTAACAGCATCGCTGCAAAAGCCTCCGCCCTGCCACGGTCTCTGGCCATCCCAGGTCGTTCTCGATCGAGTTATATATAATTTTGGGTTGATGCTGCTCGATTATTATCAGTCTTCTCTGTCAATCTTCTCCCTCTCATTCGTCTTCAACTTCTGTTTCGTGTAGGTTTCAAGAATTATTGCAGAAAGCCTTCGTCTCCTTCAATTTCTGCTCTTAATCGGCAAAAGTTTTTGCTTACCAGGTTCCAATTTTGATTTTTGATATCCAACTACGGCTCTTTGGGATTTGTGAAAGTATAGTTTTTTCTGTGTTTACGAAGTCGTTTGTGATATCTGATTGTTGTTAGATTGATAGTCGATTGATTGAATTGATTCCTCCTCTGTTACTCTCTTGTTTTTGAATTGGTTCCTCTGTTTTCAAGGCACTGTTATTTTTGTGATTTTTCAGAAATTTTCTAAGTGTCAGTTGATGCATATTGATGTTTTAATTGAATGCCGGTAGTCGAGATATGAATTCAACCATGTTCAAACTTTTTGCCCGAGTATTATATATATATATATATATATATATATATATATATATATATATATATATATATATTGTTTTTACTCTGCAGCAGGCTGCCAGATGAATTAGTTGAGTGCGTGCAAGCCGTCCGGGGACATAACCGTCATCAAAATATCTAATGCACTCTAGGAATATCATAGTGGTATTAAATACTTCCCGAATACCTGCCCAATCTTTATACCTTTTTTGTCCTATGTTGCTGGATCTGACCTTGTGAAACAAACTCATGTTAGTTGCAAGTTGTGCATAGGTTTCATTTGGATGTACTACACAAATGTTAACCATCTTGATCTTGCATGAACTTGTTTTCAATTTCTACCTTTCAGTGATTAAGGATCATTACTGCTCAAAAATAATAAATAGATAAGAGTAAGAGAGAAAGAGTATACCTATAACCTTAGAGCTTGACCAGTAGGATTCTTGTATTTAAGTTGTGAACTAGTAGCCATGTATAAGCACAATAACTTGACGGTCATCAGTATTTGACACTCTTTCGTTCCTTTCAGAAAAAAGATAAATGAAAAAAGAACATTCTTGCACGGAAGCTAGTACGTATTACAGACATTGTTTGAGCAAAGGTTGAGGGAAAAGAAATTTTGGCATTAGGCATTCTTGTGCAAACAATCTTTGGGTATTGGTGATCTCCTTGGGAACAGCATAGTGACGGGTAATTCAGAATCAGAATAGGTCCAGTCTAGGGGATAAATCAATAGGAAATGTTATTTGCTTCGTAAGAATAAGAATTCACTTCAATGAAATGAAAGAGTTTCATGGGAATTGTCATGTATCTGCATTGCCTGCACTTTAATATCTTTTTATCTGTGCCTCCGCTTTGATGAGAATTGATTTTTTGATTCTGCTATCGAAGCTTGGTTCTTATTTTTCATCCTTTTCGTAATAACAGTTGCACACTGCCAAATGCAAGCTTGAGACATTCTACTTTATGATCTTATTTTTGATACTAGAACTAAGATGTTTTGTGTTCATGTTGAAGGTTCAGGAGACGGAAACTTGCATGCATGGAACATCAACACACTAAATAAGGTAATCTCTCCCCCGTGTGTGTTAGGCCTGTACCAGCTGTTATTTGTGGATAAAATTGACAAATAGTTACTTTTTTGCCCGGTAAGTAAAAAATACCACTCTCATGGAGTATTAAATTCCACGGACGAAACTCCATAAATTCCATGACACTGGATAATTTTCAATTACAAGGCTGAAAAGTGGTTGGCCCGCACTGTTACTACTTATTTGATTCTGTATCATTGATACTTCTGTTTGAGTGGCCATTAGTCCATCAAATATACCTGTGGGTTGTAACAAACTGCTCTGTTGACTAGTTGAGATAACACAAACTTAACACAAGCTTAAAGCTAGCGAGATCTCAACAGAACATGATCCAAAACCTTTCCAAACTAAAAAATAAAATTCATCAAGAAGAGGAAGCAGCATCAGTAGTAGTAGGAGGTAGGAGATTTCTTGCTGGTGGGAAGAATGCAACAGCACCTCTATCTGGACTCGAAAACTTCCTGTATATTGCTTTCAGCTTACTTTCTGCAGCACCCAAGTGATAGCTAACCAATTGCTTTGCACATTCCCTGTTACACAAAAAGCTAAGTCAATGAGACTATTATGAAAACTAACTAAAACTAAAACGAGTTTTTGAGGAAAACTACATCAACTGATCTTCTGAGTAGCTAGTTCGGTGCTGCAGAGTTTGAGTCCATAATGGAGTTTTGTTGAGAGTGCTACGGGCAGCATAAACGGACGATGCTGCTAGCATTGATGGGCAGTATGATATTGTGGTCTTGTAGTTCATAAGACCAAGTTCAGCAAAAAAGAATGTCATGTTCTCCATCTAAAACAAGCAACAAAAATATTATTAGCCAAGTTGAGGTAAAACAAGAATTCGTGTCAAAACAGTATGTATATAATCTTGTATGTCATGTGTATATTTTTATGTATTATATATATACTTATACTTAATATACGAAACATATAGATTTGCGGCTATTATTATGGAGGGTGGGGCCCAATAAGGTAATTATCCCAAACAAGAATTCATGTCGAAAGATGGAACCAGAAAGATTAGTATAGTACCTCCTGATTATTAGATGGTGTTGCAGCTTTAATGTATCTAACCAGAAAAACATATGGTGTTGGAACAGTCAAATACCATTCCAATTTCCCAAGAATAGCTTTCTCCATCTGAAGTATTTGCTCTCTGGCATATGCATTTTCTGATATATGAATGAAATCATTCACCTGCAGAGATCAAGAACATATCTAAGTTTCCATCTACACACGACAAACTGAATAGTATACTGAAATGTGTATAATATACTACCTCTGGTGCCCAAATCTCTTCATACTTGCAAGCAATTAGCATTGAGCTAATGCCAACTAACTAAAGTTCCTTCCTTGGAATCGTCTTCAGCGAGAGGAATCGGTCCAGTATGTTAATTGGAGTCCCCAGTCCTTCCCTTGATTTCTTGCCCGAAAGGGTCAAAGTCCTAAGTTGTAGCAGCGGGTTGCTCCTTTGTCAGGGGTGGGACAGTTATTATGTTTGCAATCCTGCAACCCAAGACTGGAAAATGCTCCCTCCTCCTCAATATTACCATGGATCTGATCCAGCAGTTGTTCTTGCATTTGATATTCAGTGTAATATTGAATCATTTTATCAAGTTATCGTTGCTGTCCCTCTTCTTGGTAATCCAGTTGTCTGCTTTGAGATTTACTCTTCTGAATCAAAATCTTGGAGTTGCTCTTCTTCAGACTGTATTGAGTTGGAAAATAGCACAAGTCCTCTAATCTTTGATACCTGAACTATGTTTGCTTAGTCTTCTTATTTTTGGAAGTGTTCACCAGTTTTTGTTCCTTGACAGAGTGAGTAGTAACACGAGACAATTGTTTTTCCAGTTATTTAATAGCAAGTAATTTGCAGTTATTCATTCGAAGACGTCAACACTATCTGGAATAGCTACTCTTCTTTTGACACAATTATTTTATAATTTCAGGTCATACCGTCTGATGTTGGATAATTTAGCGGGTGAAAGATTTCAAAATGATAAAAAGTTGCGGAAATCATTTGAAGACCATCATTTGGATTAGTTATATAATGACATTAGCTATTTAGTCTAAATTATATATTTTTATGTTTTAAGTTAATGTGATATTAATGTTTTTGATTAGTACTTCCTTTTGTTTGTTAAGATTAATGAGATACATTATGTTTTTTTAATTAATATTAATATATTTTATTATTTGAGTCATATTATGTACGAATGTAGTAACTATCATTAATTGTGGCTAAACTATTTATAATTGATGTAAAACAAAATGTCGTTAAAGGTATTGACTTTTAGCGGCAATTTAGTTAAACATATTAGCCATTAGAATGGAAGCTAAAAGGGCAAACTAAGATGTTTTCAGAAGGGATACTATGACCATTTTAATTGCCACAAAATAATTGCCATTAAAGATGCGAACTTTTAGTGACAATTATTTTTAATTTGGCGCCTATAAAAAATAGATATTAAAGAAGTATAATTAGCCGTTTGAATTGGATTTAGTAGCCATTATAATTGTCACAAACAATTGCTTTAGCGGCAATTATTTTGAATGTAGCGGCTATAATAATGGACGCTAAAGAAGTATAATTAGCCATTTTGGATTGGATTTAGTAGTCATTATAATTGCCGCAAATAATTGCCGTTAAAGATAATAACTTTTAGCGGCAATAAAACATACTGTTTACTAGCTTTTGCGAGAATAGCCGCTAAAGGCTTTGCCGAGCCCAGTTTCAGCGGCAAAAGGCTAATGGCCAGTAAAAGATATAACGGCTATTATTATTGCCGCTAAAGCCATTTTGTATTGCCGCTAAAGGTCTTATTTGTTGTAGTGCAAACACAGTCATGATCAACCTATACATGTGAGATGCACGTAAAGAAGATAAGTCCTACTGATCAAGCAACAATATCTCCTTATCTAATAGAAAATGTTGCATATTGGATAAGGGGAGAAAGTCTCTTTATATGAAGAGAACACAATCTAGGATGAAGATAGTGTTAGAGTTTGAGATCATCATGAACTCTTCTACGATAGGAGAGCAGCAATTGAGTTCTAATCAAACTCTCATTACTAACCTATTAAATGTCAGTGTTGTTCTCTTTTACAGGTAATGCACATATGCATAAGTTAACTAAATTGAGAGCAAAAGAGCAAGGCGATTTTGCAAGCAATTTATATGGGATTTGAGTGTACACTCCTGAAGTTGCTTAAACGTGTCTATCTTTTATTCTAGTTCAATTGTAGAATGTGGTTTAATTTTGTACCTTTCAGCTTTCATAGAAGCAATTGTATTAGGTACCTAGAGTGTTCAAGTTATAGCTAACTTGAAGTTGTCGCAACAGTTGAGGTTGTGTACCACAACGGGATTAGAGTTAATCTTTATGTCTACAAAGAGTTTTTGTAAATGCTGTTTTGGCTCAGTGATTTTAGTGAAAGTTTGGAAAAATCCTACTGAGTAGTAGGTCGTGGTTTTTTCACCTTTTGAGCCAAGTGTTTTCCACGTAAAAATCTCCGTGTTCTTTATTTTCTGTATTTATTATTCCGCAAACAGTAGTAGTTGGAACACCTAGAAGAACTAGGTTCTTCTATAGAATAGTTAAGCAAAAATTGGGTACCACACAAATAACCATCCCCCTTGTGTGGTATTGACGCTTAAAATATCAATTGGTATCAGAGCGGGTTATCCTTGAAGAGGCTAACACCTTAACAAAAGATCAAAATGAGTTCACCACCTGGGAACTGGGAAGGGCAATCCACTGCTAGGCCTCCACTCTTTAATGGTCAGTACTACTCTTGGTAGAAGAACAGAATGAGAGATCACATCATAGGAGAAGACTATGAACTCTGGGACATAGTCACAGATGGTCCTCTAGCAACTACAAAGAAGAATGTTGAAGGAGAGGATGTGCCAAAGACAAGAGCTGACTGCACTGCTGAAGATTTGAAGAAATGGGAGAAGAGCGCTAAGGCCAAGAAATGGCTTGTGAGTGGACTGGGTCCAGACGAGTACAACAGGATTCAAAGCTGTACTATTACAAAGAAAATATGGAACACTTTACAAGTGACTCATGAAGGAACTCTTCAAGTAAAGAGATCAAGAGGAACACTGCTATATTCTCAATATGAGAATTTCAGTATGAAGGAAAGAGAATCTATCCATGAGATGTACACAAGGTTCACAACACTAACAAATGAACTTAAATCTCTTGGGAGAATTATCCTTGAAGAAGACAAGGTTGAGAAAATCTTGGCAAGGGTTTTACTAGTGAGTTGGGAAAGCAAAATCACTGCTATTTAGGAATCAAAGAATATTGCTACCCTCAAGCTGGATGAACTGATTGGAAACCTCCTTGCCTATGAACTGAGAAGGCAAACCATGAAAATGGACTCACCCAAGAAGGAAAGAAGTCTGGCTCTCAGAATAGCTGAAGGTTCAGATCTGGAGGATGAAGAAATGGCCATGATCACAAGAGATTTCAAAAAGTACCTGATGAGAGGAAAGGGTTCTTCAAGAGGTACAACCTTCAACAAACCAAGGGTTCCTGAGAAACAGACCAACGGGGGTTGCTACAAATGTGATAAGACCGACCACATGATCAAGAACTGTCATCAATGGGAAATTGAGTGGAAGAAGGAAAGGGCAGAACGAAGGACAGGAAGAAGGAACATGTTCAACCAAAAAGGAACAAAGGATCAACAAAGGCTATGGTTGCTGCTTGGAGAGAAACATCATATGAGGACTCAGAAGATGAAGCTGGAGATGAACAAGCACTTATGGCCATCGGAGAATCAGATGATGAACAAGAGGTATGTATCTTTCATCTCAAAGACAAGATTAAATTCATGTCTAAAGAAAGGTTGTCTGAGCTATTGTTAGACTTCATTGATGAGTTTGAGATAATTAACAGTGAGAAGGAAGATCTGTCTAGGGAATGTGTGATCCTAAAAGCCATGTGCAAAAATCTAGAGTCTAGGGCTAATGAGAGTGATAGTAAAAATGCTGAGTTGAAGAACCAGGTTCTTGAACTTGACACCAGTATCCTAGAACTTAGGTCTGAGAACTTAAAACTGAAACTAGGAACAGGTAGGAAGAAATCTGACCACACACATCTCACCCTAGAAGAGAACTTAGAAAAAATGAAGGATGAGTAGATAAAAGTCTTAAAAGAAGATCTAGAGAAGGTAAAACATGAACTAGACAGAAATTGCAAATGGAACATGGCTTTTGATGCACTTTCCTAGCTACAAAAATATCACAGTAGTAACAAAAAAGGACTTGGTTATGGGACTCAAACACCTAAGTGGGATCCTAAAAGCAAGTACCCCACTCTCCCTGAGAACAAAATCTGCACACCCTGTGGCAAGACTGGCCATTACAAAAATGAATGTAATGCAAAAGAAAAGGCCAGTCAAAAGAACAAAGCTTTTGTTCAAGAGAAAAATAGGCTGCCAGGGTGGGCTAAAAGGAATCTGATTTATCCCTTTGCCTATAGAAAGGGACCCAAACTAGTTTGGGTTCCTAACACTAACCCTTGATTTCTTTTTGCAGGTCCAAGTGAAGGGAAGTAGCCAAATATGGTACATGAATAGTGGCTACTCAAAACATATGACTGGAAGTAAGAACCAGTTCCTTTCACTTGAGGACTTAAAGGGAGGTAATGTCTCCTTTGAAAATGGGAAGAAAGGTGAGATTATTGGGGTTGTAAAGGTAGGTAAGACAGGATCTCACTCCATTGAGAATGTCTACTTGATAAGTGGCTTGAAATACAGCCTGATCAGTGTGTCACAACTGCATGACAGAGGTAACCTTGTAGCATTCACCTCTACTAAATGCTTTGTGATTAACCTTACCACTGATAAGATTGTTTTGCGGGGAAAAAGAGTTAATAATATTTACATTGTAGATTTATCTACACTTTCAGAAAATGAACTCACCTGCCTAAGTGTGTTGGATAATGATCCCCTCCTGACTCCTGTGGCACAAAAGACTTGGTCATGCTAGTATGAATTAGCTAAACAAATTAGTCTCTAATGACTTGGTGATAGGGTTACCTAACATCAAGTTCAAGGAAGACAAAGTTTGTGAGGCTTGTGCAAGGGGGAAGCAGGTAAGATCATCCTTCAAAAGCAAGAAAATGGTAAGCACAACCAAGACGTTGGAACTGGTCCATATGGATTTTTGTGGTCCAATGAGAACCATGAGCAGAGGTGGAAAGAAATATGTAATGGTACTTGTTGATGATTATTCTAGATTTGTCTGGGTACTATTTTTAACATCTAAAGATGAAGCATTTGACATGTTTGCTGCTTTTGTTAGGAAAACTCAGAAACAACTAGGTAATCAACTTGACAGGGGGAACTGATCAAAGAGGAATTGAAACAAATCCCCTAAAAGAACCTGTTCATGACCTTGTTCCTCAGCATCAGAACATGGGAGAAACATCTAGCAGACATCAGTTAGTTGTGAAATCTCACAAGTATCAAAGTTCTCATCCTATTGAGAACATAATCACTGATCCAACATCTGGAGTCAAAACTAGATCACAATTAAAGAATTTGTGTGCTTTTGATGCTTTCTTATCTCTTATTAAACCTAAAAATGTTGTTGAGGATTTGCAGGATGCAGATTAGGTGAATGCAATGCAAGATGAACTCAATCAGTTTGAGAGAAGTCAAGTTTGGCATCTAGTTTCAAGACCCAAGGACAGATCAGTTATCGGTCAAAATGGGTCTTCAGTAACAAACTTGATGAAGATGGAACAGTTGCAAGAAACAAGTCAAGACTTGTGGTCCAAGATTACAACCAAGAGGAGGGTATAGATTATGATGAAACTTTTGCTCCAATTGTAAGACTAGAGGCAATAAGACTCCTCATAGACTTTGCTGCACACATGAAATTCACTCTCCATCAGATGGATGTCAAAAGTACCTTCCTGAATGGCTACCTAAAAGAAGAAGTGTTTGTGAAACAACTTCTAGGGTTTGAGAGCAAGGAATGTCCTGAGCATGTGTACAAATTAGACAAGGCTCTCTATGGACTCAAGCAGGCTCCTCGAGCATGGTATGAACGACTATCCAAATTTCTGCTTGAACATGGCTACAAAAGAGGTAAAATTGACAGTACCATATTCTTAGGGGAAAAAGGTAAGGATCTCCTTGTGGTACAAATATATGTTGATGACATAATCTTTGGGGCCATCACTGATAAACTAAGTAAGGATTTTGCCAAATTAATGGGGAGTGAGTTTGAAATGAGTATGATGGGTGAGCTTAACTTTTTATTAGGCTTACAGATCAAACAAAGCCCAAATGGAACCATGATCCATCGGCAGAAGTATGCAAAAGAGCTGATCAAAAAGTTTAAAATGGATGAATCAAAGGAAATAAACACCCCCATTGTAACTGCCACTAAATTAGACTTAGATGAACCTGGTTCATCAGTTGATCAGAAGTTGTATAAGGGTATGATTGGTTCACTCTTGTATCTTACTGCCAGCAGACCTGACATAGTTTTTTCAGTGTAGGGCTTTGTGCTCGCTTTCAGGCTGATCCAAAAGAGTCTCACTTGACTGCTGTCAAGAGGATACTAAGATATTTGAAAGGCACCACTGATTTGTGTCTTTAGTATCCTAAAGGTAGTAATTTCAATCTAGTAGGATACGCTGATGCTGATTATGCAGGTTTCCTTATGGATAGGAAAATCACCTCAGGTATGACTCACTTTCTTGGCTCATGTCTTGTATCCTGGGCCACTAAAAAGCAAAATTCATTGGCCTTATCCACTGCTGAGGCTGAATATGTTGTTGTTGCTTCTTGTTGTGCTCAATTGTTATGGATCAAACAACAGATGGTAGATTTTGGCATTGAAGTTGGTTGCATTCCTATATTCTGTGATAACACTAGTGCTATAAATATGACAAAGAACCATGTTCATCATAAGAGGACTAAGCACATAGATGTTAGACACCTATTCTTAAGGGATAACTATAAGCAAGGATTGATCTCCATAGAATTTTGTGCTACTGATAAACAAATTGCTGACATCTTCATTAAAGCACTGAGTAGAGAAAACTTTGAGAGGAACAGGTTGGAATTAGGGATGATTAAGATCACCTAATAGGTCCAGCTCAGAATGTAATGAAAAAAAGTGAAAACAAAATGAAAAATGAAAAAAAAAAATTGGCTAGGAATTCTGAACTTGTGTAATTATCTAGATTAATTCTTACTCAGCTTCATACTTTAATTAGTATACTCCTGTGACATGTGCTTATATGATTCACTGATCTCTTACAAAATTTTCTCTATTATGGCATTTGAGGCATGTTTAAGAGACTTCTAAATGAAGAACCTGGTTCATCAGTATGGGTTCATATAAAAGCTAAGGTATGTTTTCTATACTCTGCACAATTAGAAAGATTAATAATTCAATCATGAGCAAAAGTCCTATACTTGTTAAATTCCTAGAAAATTCAGGTTGATTAGACCTCTATTTGACCGCTGCAAAAGGCTGTCATTACCAATTAAATGTGTATCTCTCTTTAAATACACATCATTTTTCCTGCCATCTTTAAAATTCCAAATCGTCAAAAAAAATTCTTCACTTTCACTTGCCCTCTTCTCCAAAACTCTAAATTATCAAATTCTCTCATGAAACCAACGATCATGACTAACCCACAAGACAATCCTGGAACTCATCCACCACCATCTCCCTCACATTCAACCACACCTCCTCCACCTAGTACATCGCCAAAACCTAGACTGCGTAGAGTGAAAAAGCTTGCTCGAAAGGCTGTAGCGTCTGGGGCTCTGAGGAAGAAATTAAATGAAAAGTTGAAGGGAATCTAGGCCCAAAACTCCAGCTCCAGATCTGATTCTGAATCATATCAATCTGCTACTAAGGGGGAAGGACCTGAGTCTTCTGACTCTGAAAAGACTCAAGAATCTCCATCTAAGGTAATCTCTTTTGAGAATCTAGAATCTAGGTTTATTCTGGTTGGTCTGTTAAGGATGTAGAAGTACCAGGGTCACAAAGGAGTAGAGGTAAAAAGAATTCTGAAAAAGAAAAAGAGAGAGAGGGTGCATGTGGTGATGAGAGGGGAAATGGGAAGGGAGCAGTTCTTGCTATCTGTGGGGTTGCACCAGAAAGGGTAGAAGATAGTGGCACGAAGTCAGGGGGAAGTGGTCTGGGGAAGCTGCTGAGGGGTTGGTTCATCTGAGCATACAGAGAGATAAACTTGTTTCATCTATACAAGGCAAAGGTGGCCCTGCCTGGACTCCCTCCCTACTGCTCTTGAAATCACCAGGAGGTTTTGTGATTCAGAAGAGGTGAATGAAGTCAGGGCTGTGCAGAAAAGTGACATGAGGCCTGAGCATAAGGTCTTGTTTGAATGTGTCAACAAGTGCTTAAATCCCAGACAGGAGAGAAGGCACATTGCTAATTACACGGATCTAGTTCTTATGGAGTTCCTAGAGAGAGGAAAGCAAATCAACTGGCATGCCTTCATTATGAAGCTGCTAGACAGGGTCATAAACGACTCCAAGGCCCTTGCTACTCCATATGGCTTTATTCTAACCACAGTTCTGGAACAGGATAAATGTGCCTCTGAAGAAATGGGAAAAGGCCTCGAGCAAGGATCACTTTGGCATCAATACTCTTCTCATTTGTGACTATGCAGTCACTGCCATCCCAAATGAACCTGGCTCATCTCTGAAGGTACCCATCAACAGCAAAGTTAGGACTCTGGTTCAGGAATGTGCAGCCAAGGATGCTGAAATAGCTAGGCTCAGGGCTCATCTGATTGAAGTGAAAACTGAGAGGGATGGTCTCAGAACTGAGCTTGCCAAATAAAAGGAGAAGAATGATGGAATTCTTCATAACATGCTGAGTCTTCTCCAAACACAAACTCAACCCTCTAGTTCCTCCAAGCCTTAGGACTCCTGAATTTGTTTAGTGCCTCCGTGACCCAGATTAGGGATGTTTCTATCTTTTTTTTGCTCATGGTTTGAATGTTTTTCTTTCTTTTTGTGGATTGTTGGTGGAAATATATCTCTGTCAATGATAACTACTGTTTTCTCTTGTTCAATGTTTAATCTGTCCTTGATAGTTTAAATATGCTTGTTGATTACTGATGATTGCACCATGATTGCACTTGCATTTGCCCCAGTGGCCATGAGTACTTATTAAAATCTGGGTATCACATTTTGTATGCAACTTTTCGATGATGCCCAAAGGGGGAAGAGACATTGTGTTTTACACATTCTGAAAATAAATGATATTTATAACCTAATTAACCTGGTCCTTGATAATAAGTAAATTTTCTAAGTTTAGTATTGATGGTTAAGCTGAGTTCTTACAGATTACAAATCAGTAAAAAGCATAGAGTTTGTCATCATCAAAAAGGGGGAATTTGTTGGCCCAAGAACAGGTGAAGTTTTGAAGAATAACAAAAAGAACTCAGTCATGGACCAGGTCCATCTTGTGAAGCACAGTCATGATCAACCTATATATGTGAGATACACGTGAAGGAGATAAGTCCTACTGATCAAGCAGCAATATCTCCTGATCTGATCGAAAAGGTTGCATATTGGATAAGGGGAGAAAGTCTCCTTATATGAAGAGAACACAATCTAGGATGAAGATAGTGTTAAAGTTTGAGATCATCATGAACTCTTCTACAATAGGAGAGCAGCAATTGAGTTCTAATCAAACTTTGATTACTAACCTATTAAATGTCAGTGTTGTTCTCTTTTACAAGTAATGCACATACGCAGAAGTTAACTGAATTGAGAGCAAAAGATCATGGCGATCTTGCAAGCAATTTATGTGGGATTTGAGTGTGCACTCCTGAAGCTACTTGAATGAGATAGAAGAACCAGTTCCATTATGTCTATCTTTTATTCTAGTTCAATTGTAGTAGGTGGTTTAAAGTTTTACCTTTCAGCTTTCATAGAAGCAATTGTATTAGGTACCTAGAGTGTTCAAGTTATAGCTAACTTAAAGTTGTCGCAACAGTTGAGGCTGTGTGCTACAACGGGATTAGAGTTAATCCTTAGGTCTACAAAGAGTTTTTGTAAATGTTGTTTTGGCTGAGTGATTTTAGTGGAAGTTTGGGAAAATCCTACTGAGTAGTAGGTCGTATTTTTTTCACCTTTTGAGCCAGGTGTTTTATACGAAAAAATCTCTATGTTCTTTATTTTCTATATTTATTATTCCGCAAATAGTAGTAGTTGGAACACCTAGAAGAAACAGGTTCTTCTATAGAGTAGTTAAGCGGAAATTGAGTACCACACAAATCACCCCTCTTGTGTGGTATTGACGCTTAAAACATCAGTGTTTCCCCATACTTTTTCAATAACACTGACTTGATTTCATCTTCATTCAAGTCATTTCCTTTGATTCCACAAGTGTATGAAGTAATATGTTCGTTAGGGTCAGTTGTCCCGTTATATTTGGGTATATCGGGCATACAAAACTTCTTTGGAATGGGCATCAGAGCCGCACTTGCAGGGAATGGTTTTTGTATGAACTTCTTGGCATCTAAACCTTTCAAGACCGGGGGTGCACCAGGTATTTGATCAACACGGGAGTTGTAAGTCTCCACCTTTTTGTCATTTTCTTCAATCTTATTTTCTCCGGTCTCGATCCTCTTGGCGAGCTCTTCGAGCATCCTCATGATGGCGGGGTCAGTCCCCGAGTTATTTCTGTTTGATCTCTCCGGTTCTGGTTCAACAGGTCGAGTATTCTCATGTTCAGCTACGCTCAAGGTCTTATTTTGACTCTGAAGTTGAGCGATGGCGATTTGTTGAGCCTGCAGCATCTCAAATATCACTTAGAGGCTGATTCCCCCATCTCCCATTCATCATGCTCCTTGGTCATCAGATCGAGCTTCCCTGCGTTCATTCCCTATGGGATCTGTGCCTGAGTTCGCGTTTAGAACATTATGTGAACTGATATCAACTGGCTCCATATTTGGCACTTCCTCAGGGTTGACTAGTGGTACACCAACCCCGATACTGTTGTTTTCTCCAAGACTTTCATTGTCATGAACATGTGCGTTTTGTGTGCTAGACATGTTTCAGCCTGAGAATCAAAAAATCTTGACAAGAAAAAGTGTAAAACAACGTGTGTAATGAGAATAAGTAAAAAAATAATCACTATTATCCTTATCCCCACGGTGGGCGTCAAACTGTTTACCTCAAAAAATAGGAGTAATAATTAAATATGATTTGTGATTTTAAAGATATGTAATCTATTCCAATACTAGTGAATATACAAGTAATATTAGGTTTAAGTAAGACGAATTGATGAACCAAACCAGTGTAGTTAGAGTAATAAGGACCTCGAGCTCGGTTATCTCAGGGGCCTCGAGGTGAATTAAGAGCAATAAAGTATTAACAATAAAGTAAAAACAATAAAGTTGAAGAACAGTTGTGGAGCACAGTAAACAAGAAAAGCAGAGTACAATGTTCTATTGCAGTGAATGAGATGATCTTTACAAATGATTGGGGTCCCCTTTATATAGGAAGGGAAAACCCTAATATGGTACATTTCCAATTATGGTAAAAAAATTATATTGGTACAGCTGTATAACAACCTAGTATGGACTTGTACTATTTCGTACAAATCTTATCCCATAATTTATGCCCTGATCCACGTGTCCTTGAGAAATTTCCGCTCTTTCTTAGTGTCGTCGAAATTGTACTACCCTCGAGGCAGATCATGACGAGTCTCCGATTTGCTTCTCAAGGTGCGCACATCCGAGCCAGGCTCGATTCTTACTTCGAGCTTCCCGAACTCGAGCTCAGAATATGATCAAGTCTTCGAAATCAAGCTCTCCGGTTTCGACTGTATACATGATACAAAAAGGAATAACGGTCGAAAATTTCACGTCATTTCCTTGGTGAAAAAACAATTACTTCACATGCAAGAAAGAAGCTTCCAAGATCTCGCAAGAAAGTAGTATTATAATGAGGACTTAAAGTGATAATTAGAAAAGAGAAAGAGTGAGATGCAGTAGCTGTGTATGTACCTAATCCCCATGTGAAGTTGCCTTTAAATATTTCAACTGCCCTTCAGTCACGGGAATTCTTTCAGTTTTACGTTGCATTATTGCATTTATACATTTGTTTTTGCTTCACTTGCCCCTAATGTCATATCTTTGAATATAATGTCAAGTCCGAATTAAAGCGAGCAAGCAACCCTAAATCATGTAAAATCAAACCTTTTTATAACAATTTTGTTTGCTCCGATATTTTTTATTTATTATAGTAAAGTATTGTTATAAAAAAAATATATATTATAACATAACATAAAAATCGATTCCAAGAAAAATTTAACTTTTATAGTAAATGACAGTTATATAAGGATGTTATTATTGATACGTCTGACTGTATTTTTGTTTTATGCTAAAATTAGTTGGTTCATAATTGATTCTTGATCTTTGGTTATTAATTTAGATTGTATATCTTATCTCCGAAGATTTTGAAGTACTATGATTTGTAGGTTAAATCTTTAGATTTTAAATGTCATAAGCACAAATTGATATTTTATGGTAATTGGAAGAATCTTAGGTGCTCTTAATTAATGAAGAGGTGGTTGGATGCCCTTTTGTCCTTTTCCTGCGTGGTACGTGGCAAAAGGAAGGCAAACTATTGTCTACAAGAAGGATCTGCATAAAGGACAAGGAACAAAAGAGGGGGAAAGGATGGGGGAGGCCATTGGTATATGCTTAAATTGATTAAATTGAATTTGGGACCAATAGATTAAAATACTTAATTATTAGAGATTTGAAGGAGTACCATAATAGTAATAATCAAGCAATCAATTATATTTATGATTAACTTAGAAGGAAAATTTTAAATATGAAAATTGTAAGATCTTTATAGTTGTCACTTCCATCTTTGCTATTTTGATGAGCCTTCATTAACATTCCATGATCCACAAGGAGACATTCTTATGGATGCTTTTTAGGGATCAATTAATAAATTTGAACTAAAAATTTTTAAATTTAGAATAATTTAGGATAATTTTTATGCTGAAAAAATGAAATTCAGAATAAATTGGCTAATTGCTAAACAACAATCCTTTAGAGTGGTTACCTGATGTAATTTCTACATGAAAATATGCCATATATCTAAAAATCCTCGTATTTCTGCCTTGATCTAGATATATGGGTATAATTACCAACTTATATAGAGGGTACATCGATGTAAAACAATATGGAGCAGCTCTTTGATAATTTTTTACATTTCATTGGAGATAAATAATTCAAAGCATTAGAAAAAAATATTATCATGTTGTCACTCAAAACTTGTACTTCAATGGAAAATGTGGCCAACTCAATTAGAAAGTTTTGGAGAACAACTCCTTTAGTAACCAATACTTGCAAATTTCTACCGAAACCTAGCTAATGTCCGTACATAAAAAACTTTTTTTTTGGACCCCGGGAAAATCCGTAGTCGTTACAGTCTTTGTCACAGCTTCTACCCTTCGGGTGAGCAATCTGTGATGAGCTCTAGCCTGCAAACCACACACGAGATGTAAATCGCACTAGGCAAACCCTCTGTAACAGGCTCGACTCAAAAGGCTAGGGGGAATCGATCCCAGGTCATTTGTATGGATGACCACTCTTCAAACCAACTGTCCATCCCGAAGAGATAATAAAATTAAAGTTCGTCAAATTAAAGCTGCCTAATTAATTCGGTTGTAATTACCACACTAACCCCCGGAAGATGAAATACATTGTACATTGTGTCTTACTACAACAACAACAACAACCTAGTAAAATTTCACAAGTGGTGTCTCGGGATGGTAGTATGTACGCAGACCTTACCCCTACCCCGAAGGAGTAGAGAGGTTGTTTCCGGAAGACCCTCGGCTCAAGATAATAAGAAAAACAAAAATGAGAGAATATTAGTTTCACCACAGAGATCATAGGAAAAATAGGAACATAAAATGCAGAAGGAAAAATGTAAAACAAAAATGATGGCACCGAAAAAATAGTAAGGCACGACAATGCCCCTAGCTATTTCAGATAAAAACCCTATCAGACTAGGCTCACAACAGTACAAGGTAACGCAAGACTCAACTACCTCCTAGCCTACAACCGTAATACTCGACCTCCACAACTTCCTATCGAGTGTCATGTCCTCGGAAATCTGAAGCCTCGCCATATCCTGCCTGATCACTTCTCCCCAATACTTCTTAGGCCACCTTCTACCTCTTCTCGTGCCCTCCACAACCAGACGCTCACACCTCCTTACTGAAGCATCTGGGCTTCTCCTCTGTACATGTCCGAACTATCTGAGTCTCGCTTCCCGCATCTTATCATCAATGGGAGCCACGTGCACCTTCTCCCGAATATCATCATTTCTAATCTTGTCTATCCTAGTGTGCCCGCACATCCACCTCAACATCCTTATTTCTGCTACTTTCATCTTTTGGATATGTGAGTTCTTAATAGGCCAACACTCAGCCCCATATATCATGGTCGGTCTAACCACCGCTTTATAGAACTTACCTTTTAGTATCATTGGCACTCCCTTGTCACACAAAACTCCGAATGCTAACCTCCACTTCATCCATCCTACCCCAATATGGTGTGCGACATCTTCATCGATCTCCCCTCCCCTGTTGATAACCGACCCAAGGTACTTGAAGCTGTCTCTACTTGGGATAACCTGTGATTCAAGCATCATATCCACACCCATTCCCCCCGGTTCAGTGTTGAACTTACAATCCAGGTATTCCGTCTTTGTTCTGCTCAACTTGAAACCTTTAGACTCAAGAGTCTGTCTCCAAACTTCTAGTCTCTCGTTAACACCGGCTCGTGACTCATCAATCAGAACTATGTCATCGGCAAATAGCATGCACCATGGCACCTCCCCTTGAATATGGTTTGTTAATGCATCCATCACCAGTGCGAATAAGAACGGACTGAGCGCAGAGCCTTGGTGTAACCCCATTTCAATCGAAAAATGCTCAGAGTCGCCTCCTACTGTCCTAACCCGAGTCTTAGCCCCATCATACATGTCCCTAATCTCCATAATATAGGGAACTGACACACCTTTTGTCTCCAAGTACTATTAGAAATCCAGAAAAAAAGGACCAAAATTTGGCGACCAAAATTGGTCTGTCAAGAAAAGCGACCAACGTTGGTCGCTAAATTGGAGAAAATAATTAAATAATTATTCTAAATACATTAGTGACCAAGGTTGGTCGCTAATTTGGTCAAAATATTGACCGAACTGATCAGACTTGCTTGGTCAAAGAAATACTGAAATTAGCGACCAACTTTGGTCGCTAAAGTGGGACCCACTTATAAAATTTTAATAATTATATTATTATTTAAAAAATTATAAAATATAAATAAATATAATTTAAAATTAGCGACCAAAGTTGGTCGCTCACGAAAGGGGAAGCAGATAGAGACCAACTTTGGTCGCTAATCTAGGACCCAGTTATAAAATTTTAATAATTATATTATTATTTAAAATAAATTATAAAATATAAATAAATATAATTCAAAGTTAGCGACCAAAGTTGGTCGCTTACCGAAAGGGGAAGCAGATAGAGACCAACTTTGGTCGCTAATCTGGGACTCAGTTCTAACGTTTAACAATTATATTATTAATTTAAATATTATATAAAATATAAATAAATCTGATTTAAATTTAGCGACCAACTTTGGTCGCTAATTTAATTTTCTAGATATTTAGCGACCAACTTTGGTCGCTAATTTGAATTTCTGGATAATTAGCGACCAAAGTTGGTCTCTTTTCAGGTCAACATTGGTCAAAATTAAAAATCACTTTTGTATTTACTATCTAAATAATATAAATGTAATCCGTTAACACTTTTGTAATACAAGGGATGAATACACTAAAATATACTCTAACATGCTATATATGTAGTTAAAGAAGTAGTACAACGAAGAGTGTTATATATATATATATATATATATATATATATATATGTGTGTGTGTGCCTTGGACAGGTCTTTCCATTTGCACTTATCATAAGTCGAGCAAGCTGCCAGCTTACGACACCATTCAGCAAGTCAGGAACCTCGTTCTGCAGCTGTTATAACTGATTCATCGACTTATAACCTAGTGATAAATGAATGTAATTCATTAACTCTATTATTATACAAATAATGAATACAGTGTACACAATCACAATTGTATTTTAAAGATTAATATTGTTTTGCTCAAATTAACTTATAGATTGACATTACACTACAGGTTCTTTTAGGTATTGATACACTTGTAAATTGATTCATCAACTTATAACCTACTCAGATTCATCGTTGAATATTAAAAACAAAACGTCTCGACTTATATCGGTTAATCTGTTATAATTGATTCATCGACTTATAACCTATTATAATCTATTAAAAGTAATTACCTAGTTAATATAATTTTTTTTAAAGATTATGCTTATAGTTTTTAATTATTTATAATAATTGTAGTTAAATAAAATAAATATTTATAGCTAATAAGATTTTTTTATAGCTTATAATATTTAAAAACCAAAATAGAAAAAAAAGTTATTTAATTTTTTTTAGAAATAGCGACCAACTTTGGTCGCTATTTTGGTCAAACAGTCAAAAATAGCGACCAACGTTGGTCGCTATTTTGGTCAAACAGTCAAAACTTAATTAGCTACCAAAATAGCGACCAACGTTGTTTGCTTTTTTGTAAATCCAGACTCAAAAACGGGTTTTCCCCTCCAATTCTCTTATTTTCTTCCCAAAATTTCCCCAAATACTCTCTCAACACATTCCCTCCCCTTCTCTATTTCCCTCACACAAATCAATCCCCCCACCCCGCGCCACTACTGTGACTGCCTGAGCCTCCGCCGGAGCCGCCGCTTCCCCTTTCTCTCCTTCTCCACCTAAAAAAACCTAGGTTTGAATTATAACCTTGAATCTTTGTTATTTCTAGTTTTTGTTTCAATTATTTCAATATTGTAGTTTAAGGATATGAATTAATGTTTAAATTCTTTGAACATTAATTTTTATTAAGGATTAGGGTTTAGGTCTTGTTTTAGTTAGCTTTGTTAATTAATTTTATTAACTAGTTAGTTTAATTAGTGTTGAATTTAGTTTAGTTAGATTTAAATTATACTCTGTATTGTCTTGATAGTTTAGTTAGAATCTAGGGTTTAGTTTATGTAGTGGAATTTTAGTTTATAAATTGAAGTTTTAGGATATGAATTGAACTTTTGTGGATATGAGTTGAACCTTTAGGATATGAATTGAAATTTTTGTGTATGAATTGAACTTTTAGGATATGAATTGAGCCTTTAGGATATGAATTGGACTTTTAGTTTATGTATTGGAATTTTAGTTTATGAATTGAAATTTTAGGATATGAATTGAACTTTTGTGGATATGAGTTGCACCTTTAGGATATGAATTGAACCTTTAGGATATGAATTGGATTTTTAGTTTATGTATTGGAATTTTAGTTTATAAATTGAAATTTTAGGATATGAATTGAACTTTTGTGGATATGAGTTGAACCTTTAGGATATGAATTGAACCTTTAGGATATGAATTGAAATTTTTGTGTATGAATTGAACTTTTAGGATATGAATTGAGCCTTTAGGATATGAATTGGACTTTTAGTTTATGTATTGGAATTTTAGTTTATAAATTGAAATTTTAGGATATGAATTGAACTTTTGTGGATATGAGTTGCACCTTTAGGATATGAATTGAACCTTTAGGATATGAATTGAACTTTTAGTTATGTATTAGAATTTTAGTTTATAAATTAAAATTTTAGGATATGAATTGAACTTTTGTGGATATGAGTTGAACCTTCAGGATATGAATTGAACCTTTAGGATATGAATTGGACTTTTAGTTTATGTATTGGAATTTTAGTTTATAAATTGAAATTTTAGGATATGAATTGAACTTTTGTGGATATGAGTTGAACCTATAGGATATGAATCGAACCTTTAGGATATGAATTGAAATTTTTGTGTATGAATTAAACTTTTAGGATATGAATTGAACCTTTAGGATATGATTTGAAATTTTTGTGTGTAAATTGAACTTTTAGGATATGAATTGAGCCTTTAGGATATGAATTGAACTTTTGTGGATATGAATTAAAATTTAGGATTGCGGAAGGAGTTTGTAGAAGGGGTTGATGAATTTATTAGACATGCAATGGAACTTTCACCAAGACTAACTTAGATACAATACCTGGCAGAGTGGGTCTTTAATTGTTGTTCTCATTAGCGACAATGATGATGAGAATGCAATGGCATGTGTTTCAAACAGTGACGGTGTAAGTAGGAATTTAACATTTCCTAAGCAGATAGAAGAAGAGGTTATAGAGGAATTCTCTACTTCATTTTCCAAGAGGAAAATAAGTTTAATTGAGAGTGACAAGGTTGATGGTAATGGAAAGTTGTCCGTTGCTCATGACAGTTCCCGTAAAACGAGGATCATAAGACTTTGTGATGACAAAGAAAAAAGGAAATTTTATTCTCAACTTTTTTCCAAGTCTGATCCGTAAAAGCTTAATGGGATTGGTGATATTTCTTCGGATTCAGACAATGATTTGAGTGACAAAAGTATGGAAATGTTAATCAAAAGAATTAAAGGTAAAATGCTTCTCTAAGGAAGAGAAGTTTGGAGAAATATGTTGCCTATAAAGTGCACATATCACGTTCATGCAGAGTTCAGCATCCTTCTCTTCCAAGAAAAATGGTTTACCTTTAATTCTTTTGATTAGCATTTCCATACTTTTATCACTCAAATCATTGTCTGAATCCGAAGAAATATCACCAATCCCATTAAGCTTGTACGGATCAGACTTGGAAGAAAGTTGAGAATAAAACTTCCTTTCGTCTTTGTCTTCGCAGAGTCTTATGATCCCCGTTTTATGTGAATTGCCATGAACAACGGACAACTTTCCATTACCATCAACCTTGTCACTCTCAATTAAACTTACTTTCCTCTTGGAAAATGAAGTAGAGAATTCCTCTATAACCTCTTCTTTTATCTGCTTAGGAGATGTTAAATTCCTACCTACACCATCACTGTTTGAAACACATGTCATTGCCTTCTCATCATCATTGTCGCTAATGAGAACAACAATTGATCAAAGACACACCCTGTCAGGTACTGTATCCAAGTTATTCTTTGTATCCAAGTTCATTCTGAGTAATAGTACCACGAGGATAATCACCAAAGCCACCAGACAGCTTTATGATGCCAATGAAGCAAGATGAGCTATTCAATGAGACTTGTATTGTAAAGAAGAAGAAAGAGACTAATCCAGAAAGGTGGGTCAAGGGTCGAGCCTCGACTATAAATGTAAATTTTTTACTTTTCATTAATTATTTTGATTTACTTTTATATAAATTTTGAAATACTAATTCAATATAATTTTTCTTATAGGTTCGCTTCACAGCTGACGTGGAGGAATTCATACGCAGTCAGCCACCTAATGAGTCGGGCGAGGCAATCTAACTTTCAGACGAGTATGCTGAAAGAACACTCCTTGAGTACTTTATATACTTTGAACTAGACAATAGAACCAGTTTTCGAATGGGCTTGTAATAAGCGTTAACTTAGTTTTGTTAGCTTAATGTGTTAGTTTTATTGAACTTTATAGTTTGTTGGTTTTAATGTTATTGTTGTTGTTGTGTTGTTGTTGTTGTTGGTATTGTTGTTGTTGTTGCTTGTAATAGGGAATTTGGTATGCTGGCAGGTGGTGTAGCTGCCAAAACAGGCAGTTTCTGCCAAAATTATACCCAGAAAAACGACCAATTTTGGTCGCTTATGTTTAAAAAAAATTAAAAAAAAGCGACCAACTTTTGTCGCTATTTTCCAGATTTTAAAATATAATATTTGGTTTACAGACCAAAGTTGGTCGCTATATTTTGATTAATAATAAATAAATAAATGTAATTTAAATATAGAGACCAACTTTGGTTGGTAAATTTATATTATTAAAATATTAAAGCGATCAAAGTTGGTCGGTATATTATAACCCGGAATATTTGGTCCTTTTACCTTAGCGACCAACTTTGGTCTCTAAGGTAAAGGGACCAGCAAAATAGTGACCAAGCCAGTTTGGACGATTTTTTGTCGCATTTTGACCTGTAAGCAGCCAACTTTGGTTGTTTTTTTCCGGATTTCTAGTAGTTTAAGCATTTCCAGAGAACTTCTCTAGGAACCTTGTCATACGTTTTCTCTAGGTCAATAAACACCATGTACAGATCCTTCTCTCTCTCTATACAATTCCACCAACCTCCTAACAAGGTGTATAGCTTCTGTGGTAGAACAACCCGACATGAATTCGAACTGATTGTCGGATACAGACACTGTCATCGTCACCCTCGCTTCACCGACCCTCTCCCATACATTGTGTCTTACTACAATAGCCTAAATTATATAAAGTTTTTTGGGCTGACGCAAACAATTCTAATTTGTTGAATTAAGTATCCTACATTTATAATAAAGAGATCTCTACACAGGTGGTGATTTTGATCAACTGCAACCGCCACAGGCCGATACCTATATTTTATTTATTGTTGTTCTTCGACCAACCTTTTAACATGTGTTTGTTATATGATGCTAACAAAACCGCATTTCTTACTTGAATTTAAGTGAATATTCGCTCACTGTTATAAACTAAACAAATCTCTCTTTCTAATCAAGGAGTATTATTTGGTAGTTGTAAGGAGTGGAGCTAGTGCGTAGGTTACGAGTTTGATCGAATTCATTAACTTTAGTTTAAATATTATATTTGTTTTAAAAAATTAATTAAATATATATATGAATTATTATCAATTTAGAACGTAGTAACTAAAATGATTAAAATTCTGAATCTATAAACTTCAAATTTTGACTCCGTAGTTTCAATTAATGTATAAAGCATAGTTTTTGTTCTTCCAAAAATAAGGCGAAACAGCCGGCAACTCCATGTGCTCCTTCCCTCCTCCATCTCTTTATATTTCAAGATTCTAACCTCCACCACCTCTTCTTCTCTTCACAAAAACTCTAATAGTCATCTTCTTTTTTCTTTCTAAATATCTCCAAAAACCCAAATGGGAAATTGCATGAAATATAGTAAAGCTGATTTTCTAGTTCATAATGAAGAGAAAGTTGAGACACCAATTGAGGAAGCACAAAAGGCAAAGGAACAAAGCATTAATAAGAGAAGAAAAAGTGTTAGATTTAGAGTAGATGATGACAGAGAAGAGGGCCAAGAAATGATGAGAAAAGGTGTGGTAAGGATTAGGCTAGTCGTGACACAAGAAGAATTGATGCAAATATTGAATGGGCAGTTTAATTATTCCTCAGCAGATGAATTTTTAAGAAAAATAAAGTCAGAAAGTAGAGGTAGAAGAATAAGAAGCAGCAGAAGAAGATTACTTCACGATGGATTTTCTGAAAAAATAAGTAGTAGCACAAATTGGAGGCCAACTCTTGAGTGTATTCCAGAGGACCACTAATAATGTTCTGAATATTTCCTCCTATTTTTTTCTTCTAAATCTTGTTGTGGTAACAGATTGAGGTTGTTAATATTTGGTTATATATATCCCTCTGAATGAGCACAGTCTAAAGGTTAGTTTTTTCTTTATATCTTTTTTTTTTTTTTTTCTTTGGTGCGGGAGGGGTTTAGGGAGGGATTCCTTGATATATTCAGAATTTTGTTGATGTTAATTTCAGATTTTATGCGAAACTGATGCGTATACATGGACATATACATCAAGATCGTATTACTCAAAGTTGGTTCAGTGGATTCATTAAAACTCGTTACTTTCAGCTCGATCGTTACTTTCAGCTCGATCAATTCATAAATACATATGGGAAAAACTCTATGCTTGTGTGTATACATAAATAAATTAGACTCATTCTGAACCGATTAATTATCAATTCTCAATTCGTTTCTGGATAATATATATGTTCAATTATAAAATGAACTTTTTGTTAATAATTTTGAAGCCAAAATTTTGTGAAGTCGAGTATCTGGATTCTAGATTCTTCTCTCTCTGTCGATGAGATTGTATCATTGTAAAAGTGTTGAAAAATCCTGTAAAGTATAGCAAGACTAAACTACTTCTTTGTTAATGCTAGTGTGTTTTTACTTGGCCTCTGTGTGTACACATGTTTGCAATCCTAAAAGCAGAACAGGTATTCTCAAATCCTCCCAAATCAACGAAGGATTAACTAATCCACCCTTCAACTTAAGACTCAATTTTCTAGCGAACTTATTTTTGCAGAGCTGTTCCTTAGGCGACATTCAGTGGAAAAGATAAATTTGCAAAATTTAATATATTGCAGGTTTGTGCAAAGGGGAACTTTTAGCCTGTTTGGCCAAGCCTTTTTTTTGGGCCAAAAGTGTTCTTTTCTTTCAAAAATTGAGGTGTTTGGCCAAACTTTTAGAAAGAAAAAAAGTGCTTTTGAGGAGAAGCGAAAGCAATTTTTGAGAAGAAAAAAAAAATAGTTTCTATCCAAAAGCACTTTTCAAAGAAGTATTTTTGAGAAAAATACACTTACAGTTTTTAAAGTTTGGCCAAACATTAATTACGCCTCAAAAGTGTTTTTCAAATTTAATTAGTCAAACACAAATTGCTTATCACCAAAAATACTTTTTAGAAAAACATTTTTCAAAATAAGCTGATTTTAGAAGTTTAGTCAAACAGGCTATTATTTCTCTGTTAACACCGGTTGGTATTAAACTGATCTCAAAATTTTAAATATTGCGAGACCGAGAGCACCGTTGTATCCTAGATTCTGCAAAACCGTTCGAGACAATTCAACTTTTAGGAAGGTCTGGTTTCTGTTGCTGGTTTTTGCTTTATCTTGTCACAGATCACTATTTACTTTGTATTATTTTCAAGAAATGCATATAAAGTTTTTTAATGAATATTATATATTAGTACGCATAAAATAAGATAAAATTGTGAAGTGGTACCAAATAACATCCCACGGATTACTTGCAGGCGGAGTGGCATGATCGTTTCCCTTGTCAGTAAGGGTCTATGTACCTATATTTATAGGAGATTGAACATTTTAACGAATTTCTTTGCCCCCGTTTCAATTTCTGAACTATTAGAATTTCCCAGCAAATATTAACAGCATAGTTTAAACCTCAGTCTGACAGCTCAGAGGTAAACATAAGGTCCAGGGTTCACAAACCAGATGAAACAGTGAAACTTTTCATGACAAAAGAAACACTTACTCTAATGTACAACTTGGGAGAAACGATCTTATTCACAGATACATTCACCTATGAGCATTAAAGCAACAGCTACCACTAAAGGAAATGCAAAAAGCCCACAATTTCAAAAAAAAACTAAAGAACAGAATCCGAAAAATAAAATAACAAAAAATTAAACTACCGAATAGTACCTGTGATTCTCACCAAGAAGCTTCAAATAATCCTTGCTAAAACACAATCATAATATAAATTTTATTACCAAAAAATGGTATGTTGCTATCTGTTGGCAAAAGATTGCCATTTTCAGTGCTTCCCGAAGTAAATAAACAACACTTTGCCCGACAACAGGGACATAAAAAGTTTTAAAATCCTTTATTCCCTTCTCAAGATTCTCTAATGAGAAGCTCTCTTTCTGCTGTCATCTTCCCGCAATTAAGCAGCTCGTAAAGGTGGCCAAATAATCAAAGCGGTCCCTTATTGCTTAGTCAACTGACGAATGACATATGGCAGAATACCTCCATGGTTGAAATAAGCCAACTCCACCTGCACAAGATAGAAGAAGCTCTTAAATGTCAATATCTTACCAAAAAATAATGAATGATGAAGAATTTATACAGGAGATCTCATACTGTTGTGACAGTTTATTCTACATCCAACAATGCATGCAGAATTTATGGAGATCATATCATATCGCTTTATGTGATCTAAAAGTGATATGATAGTAACAGAATCGAGCATTCAAGCTAATATACGAAGAGATAAAAACGTTTTTCCTCCTCTTTTGAGGGTGATGAAAGACATCCTAATTTTGTCCTTCACCTACATGTCATCGTTCAATAATTTTATACATATACACCTATATGTCCTTCACCTATATACGTCGTTCAATAATTTTATATGTATACATTGATTACTACAAAAGATGCACCATGATTTACTGTTCATACAACAATAATCAATATTCACTACTACTACACCCCCAATTCCAAACTAGTGGATTAGCTATATGAATCCTCAATATCCATGTAGCTCCATGTGACAAGTCGCAATCCAGTAGACCATGATTTACTGTCCACGATTCTTAATTTTCAACACACTCCTTTTAGTTAGATATTCTGGATCATGACATCCTATCTTACGACGGCGCTTCAATCCCAAACTAGTTAGGGTTGGCTATTTGAACCTTCTTTATCCTATTTGGGCCTGTTGCTTTCCACATCTGAACAAGTTGTTTTAACCCAAAAAAGAAAAGATATTGACATCCTTCATCCAAGTTCAGTAAAAAGACCCAAATTTAAGTGTCCCAATTTCGCAAAGATAGCTTTAAGAGTAAATTTAATTCCTTAGTATGCTTGCTCAGATTTCTAAATTTTGATAAGGTGTTTGCTCAGATTCTTTTATTTTCCTTTTGTTCTTCGCCTTTCCTTCAGCACTCTAGGCAAAGACTTGTATAAAGGTACAAGAAACTCAAACACCGTCAAAAAGGAAGCATCTTTATCATGCAACCCAATAGCCACAGCAACATCTTTAACACAAAGAAACGCCAGGATATAAGAACTGAAAACAAAAGAGACCGATAATGTGAGACGCACCTCGGTGTCGAACCGCACTATGCAAGTGAAGGATTTTCCAGTATCTGTTCGTACAGCAACGTCTTGACCTGGGCGGATCTCACTAATATTTTCTGGAAGATCAATGGTATATCGCTCGTGACCTGTCAATCCAAGTGTATCTGCATCCTCCCCAGCCTTAAAACATAGAGGCACGATACCCATTCCTACCAAGTTGCTGCGGTGAATCCTCTCGAAGCTCTTAGCAATTACAGCTTTAACTCCCTGTTAAATTATTCGTTAATTAGGAAATTCTATGGTAAAAAAGAAAAAGACGGAATCAACCAAGTCAAGAAGCAATGCTCAAGAAACCCACCAACAACATTGGGCCCTTGGCAGCCCAATCTCGGGAGCTTCCACTTCCATATTCAGCTCCAGCCAAGATAACAGTGTCTTGCCCAGCAGATTTGTATTTCTAAGACATCATGTGTTTAAGAAGTGTTAATATAAATCAGCAAAGATCTCAAGTAATTGTCTGCTGTAGCTAATAGGCATGCACAATGCAAACTGTATCTTTGACAAAAATAGGATTTTGAACATTAAAAAACAGAAAAAGGATAGTACCATTGCAGCATCAAACACAGAGAGTTTTTCTCCTGTGGGAATGTGGACTGTCTTTGGACCAACTTCCCCATTCAACAGCTTGTTCACAAGGCGGATATTGGCGAAAGTACCCCTAGCCATAATTTCATCGTTACCACGACGGCTACCATATGAGTTGAAGTCCCTGCGATCGACACCGCGCTCCATAAGGTACCTAGCGGCTGGGCTATCTTTATGAATGCTTCCAGCAGGTGAAATGTGATCCGTGGTAATACTATCACCAAAGTTCAACAAGCAGTAGGCATCCTTCACTCCATGGGGCCCAGGAGGATCCATGGTCATACCCTTGAAATATGGTGGCTCATGAATGTATGTAGAATTAGGATCCCATGAGTACAGCTTTGCTGTTGGTACAGATAATTCATTCCACATGGTATTGCCCTTTGTAATAGCTTCATAAGTACTCTTGAACATGTCTGGCAATACACTTGATTGAACAACCTAACATGGAAAGTTCCATGGTAAATTTACTCTGTTTGTAATTGATCATGGGTACATAAGCACATCACTGAATACATACCTCAGCAATTTCTTCAGTTGATGGCCATATATCCCTGAAGTACACATCCTTACCATCCTTTCCCACCCCAATTGGATCTTTCTCAAAGTCGATATCAACCTGCAAAGCAAATCCATCACCGACATAAGTACACAGGATAATCAACAATCAATTTTGACCTATTAAACCATGAATATTTTTTACAATATCGGAGACCAAGACCAAGGTCAGAATGTGCAAGAAATTCAATTGAGTGTCTAGTTACGGAATCCTGTTTTCTGTTGTATTTGTTCTCCTGGGAGCAATGCAGCTTGCACCAGGCTGAGTCATGTCTAAACACATTCTAGTTAAGCCACCAATAGCCCTGCCTGATGCAAGATGCACAAGACAGGAATGCTAACCGTGACCTACCACTGAAAGCACTCACTCAAAAAGGGGGCTTTAATGTCAGAAATCAAACACTTGTCACTTTTAAAGCTTCATTTTTTTTATGTCTTTTAGGCTTTAAAGTTCCTATCCTCATTTTAGAGATTTGATGATTCAGCAAAAGCAATTGTCTCTAACTCTAATTTACATGAACCTGACTAATGTTGCTCGGACTCTCCGAAAATATCGATTGGTGCGTGGAGGATCCTCCAAAAATAGTGCATTGTTGGAGGATCTGACACGGGTACGGCAGCTATTTTGGAGAGTCCGTGCAACATAGGGCATATGACTACGTTGCTGACACGGTGCTTACGAGTATCCCAAACAGCTTTATAATTTTTCTAAGTTTAAGTTTATTTTGAAGAATCCACACCAAAGTACCCAATCCAATGTCACACTTGTAGGACAAGATAAATGAAAGATCCAATTGACATAGCTATAAAAAGATAATTTATTTAAAGCTGCTTTGATATTCCATAAAACTTGCTCAACATTGCCACCAACCAGTTCAGCACTCCACTGCCAAATCATCTATGACCGCAAGAAATCTAGTATGTTTCTACAGCATTTCACTTACTATAAAGCATAATCCCTTTTTATAAACTTTAAGTATGTTCTTTCATCCTTTCACTTACTATAAAGAATAACATTGTGTTAAAGGTAATTCTCCGGATAAATTAATTATATAACTCTAAGTGCATTTACATACCGTGCCAGCAAGAGCATAGGCAACCACCAAAGGAGGTGAAGCAAGATAGTTTGCTCTTGTCAGGGCATGAACACGCCCCTCAAAGTTGCGGTTTCCGGAGAGTACAGCAGCAGCAACAATGTCTGCATTATAACATTTTGAATTAGTCAAACAATATAGCGAACTGATCATGTCCTAGACAGACTCCAGCCAATGCAATCACAAAATAAAATCAATTGTATGGACTTGCCATTCTCTGATATGGCAGAAGCAACAGATTCGTCCAAGTCCCCAGAATTACCGATACAAGTGGTGCAGCCATAGCCAACAATGTTGAAACCCTGCTGATTTAGATACTTCTGTAGCCCACTGTTTCATGCAGAAAATGACATATTAGAATGTTTTCAAATAACAATGGGCAGGGTTAGTAGAAACTTTTTCTTTTAGAAAACTTCAATCAATACCTCTTGAGTAAATATTTTGTAACAACACCAGAGCCTGGAGCAAGGCTTGTTTTAACCCATGGTTTAACCTGGAAAATACATCAGGAACAAGGATTAAGAAGGCATGCCTAAAACTTTGAAGAAAGAAAAATGCAAATATATAGAGTAGTACTGACATGTAGACCCAGCTCAGAAGCCTTTTTGGCAACAAGAGCTGCTCCTAGCATAACACTGGGATTGGATGTATTTGTGCAACTTGTGATAGCAGCAATCACAACACTGCCATGTTTGAGCTCTGCAGGTTGCCCGTGAAAGTCAAACTTAGCTACTTTATCTTGCACTTCTTTTGGCACAGCAAATCCCTGCATCAAAGTAGAACCAGTTGCATCAGCATTTCCAGAAGTGAGAAGCTGACCTTGGATACTTTATAGTCATAAATTTACGTTACAACCTAATCAACCAAGAGGAAACTAAATGGTACTCCCCCTGTCCCAATTTAAGTGGCATACTTTCCTTGTTAGTATGTTCAAAAAAGTGACACATTTCTATATTTAGAAACAATAACTTTAAAATTCTCATTTTATCTGTAATGAGATGATTTTAGCCACACAAATGTATATGGCTTGGTTTAGATCACAAGTGTCAAAAATCTTTCATTCTTTCTTTCTTTCTTCAACTCTGTGCCCATCAAATAATGCCACATAAAATGGGACAGATGGAGAAATCAAAATGAATAGCTCGCTCACCTTGAATCCAACCTTGTTATCAAGGCAAGCATGCCAGTCAGACTTCATCTCTTTCAAAGGCACACGGTCATGAGGTCTACAAAGGAAAACAAACATGTTATATAGACCTTATAGTATATTTTGTATCTTAATATAGAATTTATGCAAGCTGGAACACATACCTCTTTGGCCCTGACACACATGGTTCAACGTTCACAAGGTCTAGGTCCAAATAAGAAGAATACACTTTTTCTTGTTGAGGCTGAAATAAAGAGGGCAATAGTTTTTTAGAAATTGTAAGGAAACATAACAACTATGCCAATAGATTAGATCATAACCTTCATTCATTTGCCAAATAAGATTCTCATACCGAAACTAGAGTAACCGCAATTGAGGCAGCAAACAAAACTAACCTCATTATAGTCGACAAACATCTTATTTGCACGGAGATACGCCTCTATCATTGCAATCTAAATTTTTAGGTAGAGGGGTTAGCCACGTATAAAGATGAAATTTCACACTCAAATCTTCAATTAAAACAGGCAAAAGTCTAAACACTCACTGTTTCATCACTTCTCCCAGTCAACTTGAGATATTGCAGGGTAACATGATCTACAGGGAAGAAACCCATTGTTGCACCATATTCAGGAGACATGTTTGCAATGGTGGCCCTGTCAGCCAAAGATAGCCCTTCCATTCCATCACCTACATGAAAACAAAACAGTCAAGCCCTTGTCTGGTGGAACTATTAAACACTGGTTGAACTATTTGCATAGGAAACTTAGTCAATGTTTATTATTTACCATAGAATTCAACAAACTTTCCGACAACACCATGCTTCCTGAGCATTTGAGTGACAGTCAGGACAAGGTCAGTGGCAGTTACACCATTTCGCAATTTCCCTGATAACTTGAACCCGACAACTCCAGGCAACACCATGCTCATTGGCTGTCAGTATACAGAAGAAGTTTTACAAAATTGCCATCCAAAGTGCAAATATCAGAATCAATATCAAAGTATTTGTCACAACTCACAATTTAAAGTGAAAATTACCTAGAAAGCTATTCTTTTTCTACACATATATAAAACAAACAGAAGAACAGGCAAGCAGCACACACAGAGGAAAGACAATGTCATTTTCCGCTCAGATTAAGTGAACACAGTGCATACTATTCTAAGAGGAGGTAAAGTAACATCCTATTCTGGCTTGATCCGATTTTTGGGAAGATAGCAGCTATATGTACTAAATGCTGAATGGAAAAAATATAACCAAAACTTTTTTTCTGGCAAAGTGAGAATCGCATCTCACCTTCCAACTTTTTCAAGAATAAATGATATGTAGTCTTTCATTATTGTCAAATAGGGTATGAAGCCACAAAACTAGTTGATTGCACTAACTACATGAAGATTCATGAATAACCTTTTTATTTGGATGGATTCACGAATCACCAAAACATGCTTTCAGGAATCAGGAATACACAGAATTTCGGGAAGAGCCCAAATATGGTCAGTGGATGCAATGAAAACCCATATGTAAGGAAAGAAGGACTACAAGGTCAGATAAATGAGGCAAGGGAAAGTCCTAAGTAATCAACTATCATGCTCCTCTCTAATCTAGCGTATAAGTGTAAAAACAAAACTCTACTCCCTTGATTTGCATCACGTTTATGTAGGGGAGAGTTTAAAATATGTAACGTTTAGCGTCTAATAAGGAGAAAAGATGTCCTGACATATTACTTTTATTTTATAATTGATAGGATAGTCAAGAACAGCATTGCCAATTAGTAATTGTAAGTCCCGTGTTTTCATCGGTATAGACTATTTGAATAAACTAAAAACACAATGTTGACCTTTTTGTTTTGAGAATGAAAAGCGCAATGTTGACATGTACTTTGAAACAAAGCAAGAATAACATAGACACATCAAATCATAAAGCTCTTGCAACTTTATATGCTGATTGATGTCCCTCCGTTAACTTCCACATGTGCCAGTCACCAAGTTAATGCATATTCTCCACTAAAAAATATTTGGCAAAATGCAGACATTAACACGGTCACAAGAGCAATGTGTGACACCTTAGCATAAAGCCATAGCTGTCTAATCTTTGCAACAACACACGGATAAACCAGGATTCAGCAAGAGATAGAAGGATTACTACACCACTCATAGTTGCATACCTGGCCAAGCATAGCAGCTTCAGCTTCAATACCTCCGACACCCCAGCCAGCAACTCCTAGCCCATCAATCATGGTTGTGTGGGAATCTGTTCCGACCACGCTGTCTGGGTAGAGAAACCCATCCCTATTAAAGACAACCCTTCCAAGATATTCAAGATTGACCTAAAATTATGGAGCCAAAAACTATTATCAGCTTTGCAAGTGTGTTGTTTCAGAGGATATATAAGGAGAGCAAAGCCAGGAATCTCACTGCATTTAAGCTAAAGACTGAAGATAAGTAAGAAATACAACGTTAAAAATTCAGGATTCAAGAAATAGCTAGAACCCAGCACAACTATGACACATTCAACAAATCCAGCAGCACAACCAGCTTTGACATTCAATTTTCATGACCAATACCTGATGCACAATACCAGACCCAGGTGGAACAACAAGCATGTTGTGGAAAGCATTAGATCCCCACTTAAGAAAGGCAAATCTCTCCTTGTTCCTTTGGAATTCAAGCTCCATATTAGCCTGGACTGCATTTTCTGACCTTGCCACATCAACTTGAACAGAGTGATCAATAACTAGGTCAACAGGAACCTGAAATAATATTCGAGAAAAAGAATTATCATTAAGTGGAAAAAGATTCATTCATGAGAGGAATATGAAAAGAACTATAACCAAGGAATTGAAGCATAAAATTGTCTGATGAATAAGCTGATATTGTGACACAATACTAATAGCATAATGCAATTCAATGTTCATGAACGAGATTAATATAAGCAACTCAGTAGATGAAAGTCATTTGACTTATCAAAAGTATTACAAACGCAACTGACAGTTTTCCTCTACCTTTAGTCAAACTGCAGTATTGACAACGACTGCCAGAGTGCCAGACAGAAAATTTGTGTGCTTTATTCATCAAGTGACTATACCGCATTCTATTCACAATTTCAATTAGTTAAAGAAACTTTGCCATAATGCACTAACTAGAAACAGCGCATACCAATGGATTGATCTTGTCAGAATCGCTGCCGAGGTTGTTCATGGCATCACGCATGCAAGCAAGGTCCACCACAGCGGGTACACCAGTAAAATCCTGTCAAACAAGAGAATTGTTCAGGTGAAAACCGCCTGTCATCTCACACTGCATTCTTTTTTTTAATGTTCAAGACATGCAAAAGACTAGTACCTGCAGCAGCACACGGGCAGGCTTGAAGGGTATCTCCACAAGCTTAGGTGCAGAATTTTCCCAGTCGATAATCTTTTCAACATCTTCCTTTTTCACTTGAAAGTTGTCACAATTACGAATTGCTGATTCGAGAAGAATCCTAATAGAGTATGGTAGCTTCTCTGTTATATACAAATCAACAGACCAAGAAAAAGTCAATAATCAAACTGATGAGAAAGATACAGATCAACATTCAATCTAAGAAAATAATCAGGTCTGCTAAAAAATAAAAATAGAAAGTATCAGAGGGTCTTAAAGTTTACCAATCCTGGGATCGTTGAGAGCAGGTAGGCTATAGAACTTTCCGAATTCACCACCTCCAGGCTTTGGAAGAGCAGTGAGGATTTCCTTAAATGGGTTCTTTTCAGCTGAATCCATCATCAACACAAAAAAGAATCAGATTCTTCTTGCTTTTCTACTGAGAATTGATTCGCATTCACTTACAGCAGCTCTTAGTAGCACTATTACGCATAAATAAATAGTAGTTTTTTTATGTTTTTTTAATGAAAATACCTAACCACAAACACAAATGATAAATATCTTAAGTCAACTTCAAAAGTCTTCCCATTCATCGACCCTACCACCCACGTTCCACTAACCTTTGTCACAATGTGTATTACTCCTATTATTTATTACTACTAAAAATAGGATTAAAGTTTTGTGCACTAACAATGTAAAATATATTTATTCTATTTAATAACTTGTTATAATAGGCTAAATTATAATTTTACATGTCAATATAAGAAAGCATATTCTTTCGATTTACTTTTTCAGATTGACAAAATTACCCAGAAAACAAATCTAGGATTAAAAGACAAAAGTACCCATGGTAGAGAGCTTTCGGTGGAAGCTGTTGAGAGCAGGGGCGGCGGTCCTGATCTGAGCAGTAAGACTGATCGGAGACTTCCAATCAATACCGTGGCTCCACCGCGGCACCGAGCACCTCACAGACCGGAACGTGGAGGAGAAACGCTGCTGCTGATTACAGAGTGAAGAAGACGAAGGCGCGTGAGCAGCAGCAGAAGAGGAAGCTACTGGTCTAGAAACGGAAGAAGAAGAGGCTCTTCTCAAGAGTGAAGAAGCGGCAGAAGAAGAGTATTTGCGAGCGGTATTACTATACATGACTCTCTTTATGTCTTTATATATAACACCAAAATTTCAGATCACAACCATTCAAACAATTATGATGTGTATTTCCTAGGGTTGTGTGCCGAATTTCTAGAAGAAAAAAACAAAACAGAGATGAAGATGAAGATGATAGTGACGAAGAAGATAACAGAGAAACAGAAGGAAGATATGGGGATGGATTTATGAATTGAGAATTGGGGAATGATTGAGAGAGAGAGAGAGAAGAGGAGATTATTCAAATGCTAAGCAGTGCCTAAGCTGCGGCACAACACATGGAGCTGAAAAAGCTGGGCTGGTTCGCGTTATTTTATTTTTTTCGTTTTTATAAGGAGAAGAGAATGGCAATAAAATGAATATTGATTAGGTCAAAATTATCTATTTATTCGCTACTTTGTTTTTATGTTAAAATTTTATTGGAAGATTCCTTTGCCCTTTGAAAATGTCAATTTGTCTACGCCTCTTCTTTTTTTTTTATATTTCTCTTTATGCTATTATTCTTTACTCTTTTTAGCTGGATTACTTTCTATTAGGGATAACAATGTTATATATAAAAAGTATATTAATTTTATATACTTTTATGATTATCAAATATAAATAATTCACGTCGCGTGCTAAAAGTGATTTTTATCCTTTTTTAACTATATTTCTCTTTGTGCTCTTATTCTTTACTCTTTTTAACCTTTAACAGAAATATAAACCCTTAAAGGGATTACTTTCTAGTTTCTATTGGGGAAAACAAAAGGAAAATAGTATTTTGCCTTCAACTTAACAATGTGAGAGTATTCACTATCCAAATCACAATTTTCTTTACGTCCAGAAAATAAAAAAGGGCTTGTTTTATTTTTGTCATATTTTAAATGTAGATAAAACAGGAAATAAAATCCAAGTGATAGTTTAATGTGGCTTGTGGCACGCTTCCACAGGCCACGAGTCGTCGGTGTAAAATTGCATTAAGGCCTTCTATTTCCTCTCACTTTTTCTCTTTCTCCCCATTTCTATTATTTTATTTCACAATTATTCACACATTTGACCCCACAGCAATTAGTTAGTACATCATGTGCATTATTTTAATGTGAAAATAATTACATTCAACTAAAAGCTACGATTAAACGAATGAAGTCATGTGTTCACTAGCCTGGCCAAAAAAGGAGTTCGAATCTTTATCTTCTATGAAAAGTTTATGGGATTATTTTTTATTCTTTGAAGAAGATGAGGTCCTAAGGATAAAAAGAACATCTTCCCAGTTCTAAAATCATAGGCCTTCTGGTTTCATTTTCTTTTTTTAATTTCAAAGTGCGCGACACACAAAATACATTTCGGGGTAGCAAAATAGTTCAAAGAAAAAATAGTTAACCACCCATGTTATCCAACTAAAAAATGAGTTGGATAGTGAACTTTTTAAAAAAGGGTCAAATATGAATAAAAACCATATTATCCATTTAGAAAATGGATAACCAATGGGTCTAATTTTTACATTTGTAAAGCCTCAAATTGGGGGTTCCTCAAGTTAGAGAGACTAAGAATTCTCTCAAAAGTGATCATATACAAGAAGTCATGGATAATATAGGTAACCCATATTATCCGCCGGTTAATCCTTTTTTTATCCGTATTAAATATGGGTCGGATCGGATAATTGATCCGTTTTTTCATTACCCATTTTCAACCCGAACTATATCCGACCCGACCCGATCGTTTGTCACTCCTACTTACATTTATGTTTGATTTGATACCAATAAACATATGACATATGTTTTTTTAACACGAAGCTTAATCACTAATCATAGTATTAAGTAAAAGATCATCTCAATCTAGGCAAATCATATGATTGAGTATAAATATTTGGTATAGGTATTCACGGAAGGAAAATGAACATGTTTTATTAGAACCAAACATGGCACATAATTAAATTAATACATGTCAGAATTGTTTGACCAAAAAGATGGTAGAAACCTTTTCGACTAAATCAATAGATACAATAAAGGGGTAAATCTTAGTTAAACATAATAAACTGCAGATCTATAAACTAATCGAAAAATAATGCATAAGATTGAGATAGAGGTAATCGATCTTATTGATACTTTTCATTTTGTCTCCCATTAATCAATGGGGGAAGCTATTTTACATATTCTCTTGGAGATTGCTTTGTTCTTCCTTCTACTATGAAGGTTACATAGGAGAGAAAAGAGAGGGAGAGAGAGAGAGAGAGTCGCGCCCCCCTTTCCCCCCCCATATATATAGTTAGGGAATCTTTGTTATGTCCTTGGTTTGATAAACTTTCATACTACGTCTGCCTCCGTCGTCCCCTAAGCGTTGTTTTTGACTTGGCGGGTATGGTGAGTACTGGATTTGAAATAAACCATGTCGGCTTTCAATGCTTCGCCACTTGGACGAGATGTCGACTGGATTGACCGTAGCGGTCAGATTTTGACCAATACAGTTAGTCCCTCCGTCTGCCGGGGTCGTCCCCTGTCGGGCCTAGCAGACGGACTATGATTGTTACATATCTGAGAGAAATCTAACTACCTACCCCTTGTCACACCTCCTTTTTACGCACCCGGGGGGTACAAAGGAGTTTTTTCCAATTAAAGGACAATCGAAACGGGATTGGTTTATTTATTTCAGAGTCGCCACTTGGGAGATTTAGGGTGTCCCAAGTCACCAATTTTAATCCCGAATCGAGGAAAAGAATGACTCCATATTACAGTCTGCGTACCAGAAATCCGGATAAGGAATTCTGTTAACCCGGGAGAAGGTGTTAGGATTCCCGAGTTCCGTGGTTCTAGCACGGTCGCTCAACTGTTATATTTGGCTTGATTATCTGATTTTATACGAATATGAACTTATGTGCAAATTTTAACTTTTAACCGCTTTATTATTATTGTTTTTACAAGAATGTGAACATCGCTTAAAACACGTCTTTGGACTGCGTCACATGAAATGCACCCACAATCCGGAACGCATTTTATTTGATGTTTTGAGATTTGGATTTGGGTCGCATGAAATGCACACCCGAGCTTAAGAAAGTAAATTATTAAACACGCGCTTAAAGAGACTATCGCGTTATTATTTTGCGGAGGCCGTGAAATTCGCTAAACGACCCTCCTGAATTCTAAGTAATTTTAAACAAGTATTTACTGAGGGCCCCGCAATTTGTGTTTTTATTCGGCGAGGCTCATCTCAATCTTATTTTTTTTAAAAGGAATTTGCAACGTCATGGACATGCATCTCGAACCACGTTACAATCAGTGTACCCGCGATTTAGAGACACATTTCAACTCCGCTGAGATTTGGATTTGGGTCACATAAATGTGCACCCGAGTTAGGGAGGATAAATTATTAAAGGCGCGCCTAAAGCAACTAGCGCATTATTATTTTGGGTAGGGCCGTGAATTTTGCTAAACGGCCCGTCCCGGAATCTAAGTATTTAATACATATATTTTTGTGAGGGCTCCGTAATCTGTACATTTTTTATTTTTGGCGAAGCTTGTCTCGCTTTTTTTATTATTATTATTTATTTTTATTTTTATATATATTTTTTAAAAGGATGCCATTTTTACGCCTTTAACAATACTAAACCTTACGACTTCTTTACAACTAAAATCTCATAACTTATCAAAATTCAATAAAATAAGTCTAGTGAATGGGTGTTTCGGAAGTGGTAACAACAAGTACTAATGCTAATTTTGCCCGAACGAACTAAGAAAAAGACCACGAACAAATTAACATCAAACTTGTGTCATAGAACAACTAGCCCAACTTAATTAAATGACATCAAATAAACAAGAATAACACAATGCAAAATGAACAAAATGCATACGATGAAAACACGAGCAGAAAATTATCATACCAATTTCTATATTGCATCTTCGAACATTTAACGTAACATTTCCTTATCTAATACTTGAGGTTTACTAACCTTTGAACCTCAACAACCTCAGAACGACAAACACGATCCCGACGGAACTCAAGCCGGACCTCTCTGAACGAAGAACAACGACGGAACCTCGGACAGCTCCTCGACGTACCGGACCTCGACGAACCAAAGTCGACCTCGACGGAAAACAGAAAACTCGGCCAAGCAAGATCGCAGCAACCCACCGCTGCTCGGAAACGCAGCTACGACTGCTTGGCATGCAGCAATAGCTGCTCGTTGGACTGAAAATGGCGGACTGGTTCTTGGCTACGGAGAAGGAGAAAAATGGTCGTGGGGCTGCTTGGTTCATCAGGTGGTGATGGAGGTGGGAGTTGGTTGCGACGGGCTGTCGACAATGGAGCTAGGAGGAGGAGGAATGGTCGTAGGCAGTTTGGGTGGTTTGACGATGCTGAGGAAGCTGGTGGCGACGTGAGGAGATGGTGGTTGAAGGGTCGTTTGGTGGTTTACTGGAGGGGTCGCGACGGAGAGGGGGTCAGCTGGAGCGACTGGTTTGGAGGTGGAACGAGGGTGGTGGTGTTTGGTGGGGGTGACGACGGGGTGCGAGGATGGTTTTACGTGAGGGAGTGGTGGTTTTGGGTGTAGGGTTGCTGGTGGTTTTTGGGACAGTAGGGTTTTTTGTTTTTCTTCTTCTTCTTTCAAAGGAGGAAGAAGATGAATAGTCTCCTCCTCTCAAATTTTAAAAATCAGTCCCCCCCTTCAAAATGTTTTGTCCGTGTGTTTTGTAATGGGTTTGCCCAGAAAAATGAGCCCCACGCGTGGTGGGGTTCGAGACTTATGTCCCCCACGCGTGGTGGGGTTCCCCATGTGTCAGGGACTCGGTTTATTATGGGCTAGGTCCGAAAATTAGGCCTAAAACCGGGTAGTTTGAACCCGAATATTATTCTTTTTCTCGGACCCGATTAAGGACACGACGTTGCTTAACTAGTCCTATGCAAGCAACATAATTACCAAAAATAAGACTAATATTTAAACAAAACTATATCTTTTTTTAAATATTTTTCAAGATTTAAAATAGCTACAAAAATATTAATAAAACTATTTTTTTTGTAATTTTCGTTTTTTAATAAAGACAAAATATAAAGTCATATTTTTTGTATTTTTCCAAAATTAAAATGACTACAAAACATTAATAGAATTATATTTTTTGTAATTTTCGAATTTATATAAAGTACCAAAATAAAGTACAATTTTCGTATTTTTTCAAGTTTATGAGAAATACATAAACTAAAATTTATATATATATTTTTTGTAATTTTTCTTTTTGTAACGAAATGAAGCAAAAATAGTCAAAATAGGTATATTAGGCCTAAATTACATATTTATGCTAAAAAACGTGAAAATTCTCGGGGAGGGTCAAAAATCCGGTGTCTACACCCCTTGGGTATGGTCCTTAGGCTCAAGTGAGGTAACGACACCCTTTTGATATCCTTGGACCGTTGCGGCTGATTTGGAACTGAAATATCATTTGGATTAAAACGTTATTCATGGTTGCCGCCATTATGACACACGTTCCCAGGGAATTGAAACGTTTCATGCTTTATCAGATTCGATTGGCGACTCTTGGGTTTCGTGCTTGGGGGATTTATGTCTCTTATAAATAGAAGGAACACATCATTCGATTGACACACTTCTTTGCCCTTTACTTGAAAAGAACTTTGTGAATATTCTTTCTTCGTGATACTCTGAATTTTTAATTGTCCTCAGTTAACCGAAAACTTTCATCCTCCCTTTTCTTTATCTCTTTACTTTACCAAATTGACACAATGGTTGTTGATTCTTCTCGCGCTGACCTCCCTGTCACAATTCCGGCGCCGGAAAGTGATGTTCTAGCCATTGGAGGAGCAGAAGTGGTAGAGGATGAGGAGGTCCCGTTGGTAGCCAAGATCTTGCCTCGCCCCGGGAAAGCATGGACCGACTTCTACAGTCCCTCCTCCGAGGATCCGGAACCTGTTCACTCTGTTATAAATGAGGAGGGGATAGCAGAACTGGAGGCTAGGTGGGGATATCCTCGTTATGTCGAAATATTGCCGGCGGTAGGGGACGATATAGTCCATTTGACCGCCCAGGGTACTGCGTGTTCTACGCCTACCCTTTTCTTGTTGGATATACACTTCCTCTCCCTCTCCTGGTGGTAGATTTTTGACGTTTTTACGAGGTATGCCTCGCTCAACTTTCACTGTACCTGTATAAACTGTTCCTTATGTTGCTCAAGTTTGTGGAGCTCGCTGGTCGTGAGATCACTTTGGGGCACATGCTCAATATCTTTGCCCCTCAGCTCATTCGCGGCATGATGATTCACATGCGCTATCGAGGGTCGAAGAGTCTGGTGGTGAAGATGGACGACAGGGCTAACCGTCGCTTCTACTAGAATTACTTCTAAGTGTGAATCGAGCACCTTGTGGCGGATCATACGGGGTTCCCTGAGAAATGGAACTTTGCACATAAGTCTCTATAGTTTTAGTCGGAGATATGTCCGACCGCTTTCCGTTGTAGTACTAAACCCTGTTATGTTTTTACAACTGTGAAACTACCCCATCCACCTGTTGAAGATATCCGCGAGTAGGTGAGTGCCATCCTTCCTCATATGACGGGGATCCGCACATGGTCGACCTTTTATGAAAAATATGGACGCAAGCCCCTTACAGGTGAGATTTCGTTTCTGTTCGTTATTTTTCCCTTTTCTCTTTTTACTTGGTTTCCTATGTGCTATTCGTCGATGTCATGGAGAGTGCGGAGAGCGAGGGCTCCTCTATTAGCTTTTTGCTAGCCTACATCATCTACTCGCTCTGCTGCAGTATCTACTGCTCGACCTTTGTCGAGGGCTGCTTCAGTTAAGTTTACGGCTGTGGTCATACCTATGGAGGGCACCCCTCAAATTGAGGCTCCGACTCGTGTCGCATATCCGATGGGTGAATCTTCCTGTGCTGAGGAAGGAGAGGGGTCGTCCAAGAGGCGGCGAGTGGAGTTCAAGACAACACCTCCGACTGTAATACATCTAGAAGAAGACTTTCCCTTGACGGGATTTGGGGCGGGGGTTGATACCGTTCTGCTTGTAGAGACGGAGCCAGCCGTTGTATCTGCCCCGTCGACGGAGATTCCTGCCACGGTCATTGATCAGCAACTTGCCGCAGTGAGGGGTCAGATTTCTGAGGCCGATGTTTTTGTTTCGGACGGGCCTTCATCCTCGATACCTGGTCATGATTCCTCCTCGGCTGCTGAAAGGGGAAAGGGCGTCGTGGTCGATGACTACAAATCCAACTCGGATCTCGATCCCGATGATGTTAGGATGTTTGAAGAGGGTCTTATCCACTCGGTGGTTCATGCGGGAGGCTCGTCCCGTATTTGTGAGATCCCATCGAATATTAATCTTTTGGGGGACACGAAGAATCTGGTGTTGCAGTTCGACTTTTGTGTTCTGCTGTCAAGAACGAGGCTCTTTGGAAAGTTCCTGATATCGACTTGATGCATGAAGTGGCCGTTATGGGCCTGAGGGTACGTTTCGCCTTTATTTCATGTTTTCTTTTATTTTTCTAGACGATATGGTCTTGACCCATCTTTTCGTTTTTCAGACGTACATGTTGGAGATTGAGAGCACTCGTAGGGCTGACACTCGGACTAAGATTTTCCTGAAGGCATTGGAGAAATATCGACGCTATCACAATAAGTGCCATGAGATGCACAAGCGGCTGAAGGAGAATCCTAGTGCTCGATCCCTTGGCGAGGAATTGGATAAGAGGGACCAGCAATTGATGGAGGCCATTTGCAGAAGTAACGTGCTCGAGGAGCAACTTCGTGCGAAGGACAAAGAGCTTGAGTTAGGCAAAGGGGTTGCCGCAGAGTGTGACTATCTTCGGGGAAAGCTGAGGTCAATGTAGTCTGAGATGGATCAGAACCTTATCCGGGTCGAGGCGATGAGCGCGGAGTGGATGGGAAAATTAGTTGAGTTGGAGAGAAATGTTGCCTGGTTGGAGAGCATCGAAAGTGCCTGGTCTTCGGCTTCGGCAAGGGCGGCGGCCCTGGAGAACACTACCCGCATCCTCCAATCGAGCAAAATCGGAGAGGGCGACGACCACGCTAATGGAGGCGAGGCTTGAGGAACGCATTGGTAAGATCGACCGGAAAGTATTGACCTTGGGAGATCGGATCGCCGCTCTGGAGGCCGAAAAGGAGAAATTGTTGGCTCAAATCGAGTCTTCCTCCGCCGTTGTTCCCCGCCACTTGCACGAGCTTTGGGTTCATGCTGAAGCCCAGTGGGATATATATAAGAGCTTATGGGAGGGGGCAATATTACCAATGTCGCATATGAAGGAGCACGGGCGAAAGCGTGAGAGGCTCGTGTTAATTGTGGATATGACTACGCGATGCCAGAAGCTGATGAAGGCGCGGATGACGAGGGAAGACTTGCTGGAGATGGTGGTGAAGAGGGTGGCGATGATGACGTCGAGTAAAACAATTGTTGTCTTTATCTGTTTTCTATCTCTTTTTTGTTGTTGTTGTTGTTTTCTCCTTTTTTTGACTGTTGGTTCAAGCCGCATGTAATCTACGACTGTTTGCGCAGTGACTTTGTATAAAGAGGAATTTTTCATTGTTATATGCCTTGTACTTTTTCTCTGTTTTGCTTTTCATGACTTCGATGCGAAGTGGATTCCCGCATTACGAGTTCCCTACTCTTTGATAATTTAGTGCCATTCGGATTGAATGGGATCTTGATGACAACTTTTGTTGGCGGGACTGTATTTTCGAATAAGTGCCGAGATACTATCCCACCATAGTTCGAATGGTATCGAACTCTTTTTTTTATAATGACCTTAGCCGTAGGGATGTTACTTTCGGGCTTATATCGAAGTATTATCCCGTCGTGTGTCCCAGTCTTTCTTTCCCTTTCTATTTTCTGATGGCCCTTGGCCTTAGGAATATTTCGAACTTTCTCTTTGGCGATGGCTTTTGGCCTCAAGGGTGTGATTTCGAACATTTCTCAAAGCATTACCTTCTCGTTGTTCGATCGAGATCGAACTTTGTTTTTTGGCGAAGGTTCTTGGACTTTAGGGTGTTATTTCGAACTTTTGTCGAAATATTAACCCGTCATTGTTCGATCGAGGTCGAACTTATCACGACCCAAAATTCACTAAGTGTCGTGATGGAGCCAGACACCGCTGTCAGGCAAGCCAATCATAAATACTTAATTCAGGCCTTGTTTTAATAATGTTGAAAACTATGATTTTTCCTTCAATTGTACTAGTAAAAGATAACATTTTCAAATTAAATAAAAATGTTTGTAATTAATACAAATACCCCATAATCAACCCAGAACCCGGTGTCACAAGTGCATGAGCATTTACTAGGGAATGAAATAAAATACATTAACTGTCCGGAATACAATTCGACAGGAATAAAATAATGCAGTACAATACTCTGAGGGAGACTCTGCTGGCTGTAGATCGTCTCGCAACATACATCTTACCTAAGTCTCCGTATCAACCATGTCGCTATGCCACTAAGCCACTAGCCACACATGAACTTGTGCAACAAAAATGCACATCAAGTGTAGTATGAGTACGAAAACAACATATACCCAGTAAGTATCCCGTCTAATCTCGAATAAGTAGAGACGAGAGGTCGACTTCGACACTTACTAGTGGTCCAATAATAATATATCAATAATATAGTAAATCGTGGATTTTCATAAAGATGGATGTAACTCAATAGCATGAAGCAAGTAAGCAATTTTTTCATTAATAGGAATTTCCAAATTCATTTTCATCATTTATACATTTATCTCAAGCCAGGGAGAGCAAATATCAACATCTATAAATCTCAAGCAAGCATTACAGGCATGCGCAAAATATGCCCGAGGACGTACGACCGATGCAATAATATTTAAACTATGCACTACCAGAGGATCGAATGGCACGAACCATAGATGCATCTATTACCTCGCTCGCGAATCATACATGCGACGCGGTCAAATATAAATAAGTACAACAATCAGTCAATCAAGAATTCATCAGGGAACAATTGTCCAAAGAAAAGTCAATTCTCTTTTAACAATTCAAGAAAATGAAGTTTAATCTATTTAGAAATTCATTTACTAATTCGAGGTGATTTAAGCAATTCAAACTATCAATAACATTACAAATATTCCAAGTATAGCATACTTTTGGGTCTTAGACTACCCGGACTTAAACATAATAGTAGCTGAGCACGGACTCTCGTCACCTAGTGCGTACGTAGCCTCCACAAATAGAAGCACATAACCAATTATTTTACTTATGGGGACAATTCTCTCTTACAAGGTTAGAAAGGAGACTCACCTTGCTCCGAAGTCCAATGACCGGCTTCCAAGCCCTTCCAACGACTCAACCGATGCCCCGACGCTCCAAAACTAGCCAAATAACGGGTAAACCAATGAAAATACACCCTAATATTCATAACAATTCAATTTATATAAAATCCCAACTCCGTTCGAAAAGTTAACAAAATCGCCCTCGGGCCCACGTGCCCGGATTCCGAAAATATGTAATTTACTCTTAATTTCATGCCCAACATCGTGGTCAAAATCCAAAAATACCTATCCTAGGTCTTTCCACCAAAACCCCAAGTTTTAACCAATTTCCATACTTTAATCCATAATAATACCATGTATAACTCACAAGGGGTGGAAGTAACTTATCTCATGCTTGATGATGGAATCCCCCTCTTCAAAGGCTCCAAAATCGCCCAACCAAGAAAAAAATGAAGGGTAATGGGTCAAATACCAATTTTTAAAGAACTCACTGCCTCCAGCATTTCCGCACCTGCGGTCACTTGACCGCTTCTTCGATCCCACAGGTGCGACCCCCACTACCACTTCTGCGGTCTCCTTCCTCTTCTGCGGTTAGCTCCCCCGCTTCTGCGCTTGCGCAGATGAGGCTAATACCCTGCATCTGCGGTCCTTCCTTGGCTGCCCAATTCTGCTCCTGCGACTCCCAGGCTGCTTCTGCGGCTCTGCACCTATGACCACAACCTCGTAGGTGCAGTTACACCAGATATCAGCTGCCTCGTTTTTTTTTCAAATTCAAAGTTCGATCCATTAACCACCCGGAATCCACCCGGGCCCCCCGGGACCCCGTCCAATCATACCAACCAGTCTCATAACACCTTACGAACTTGCTCGAGGCCTCAAATCACACCAAATAATGCTGAAATCACAAATCACACCCCATTTCAAACTTGATGAACTTTAGAACTTCGAACTTCTTTATTCGATGCCGAAACCTATCAAATCACATCCGATTGACCTCAAATTTTGTACACAAGTCATATTAGACATTACAAAACTACTCCAACTTCCGGAATCGAAATCCGACCCTGATATCAAAAAGTCCACTTTCGGTCAAACTTCTCAAAAACCTTCAAGTTTCCAACTTTAGCCAAATGACTCCAAATTGACCCACAGACCTCTAAATTCACTTTCGATCGCGCTCCCAACACCAAAATCACCATATAGAGCTATTCCCAGACTCAAAATCCCAAACAGACATCGATAACAATAAAATACACTACAACCCAAACTTATGAAATTCTTTCAAAAATGCTAACTTCCACAATAGGTGTCGAAATGTTCCCGGGTCTTCCAAAACCCGATCTGAAATACGCCCAAGTCCAAAATCATCATACGAACCTGCTAGAACCTTCGAATCCCGACTCCGGGGCCGTTTACTTAAAAATTCAATCTTAGTCAATTCTTTCAACTTAAAGCTTCTGAAATGGGAATTCTCTTTCCAAATCAACTCCGAACTTCCTGAAATTCAATTCCGGCCATGCGCACAAGTCATAATGCCTGATGTGAAGCTGCTCATGGCCTCAAACTGATGAACGACGTGCTAGGGCCCAAAATGACCGATCGGGTCATTACATTCTCTCACACTTAAACATACATTCGTCCTTGAACGTGCTGAGTACCGTAATGGAGCTGTCCGAAATCACTATTTAACACCTTGAGCACCTACCCATGCTACCACAGTTCAGTTGAACACATTAGCTTGATCAATATGGAGATATCCTTTTTCACTAAAGCAAAATAAGCCTTAGAGCCCAATTCCAATATCTGAAATTCTTTGTCAGGCTTGTTTTCAACATACAAACATCGTATCAATCACCACACGATGTACCAGAACACGACTGCATATCGTTGCTAAATTCACACCTCGCACCGCTTTATTCACAATACCACCATAATATTCTCTGAGCATAATAGTCGAATTTCCATGGATCTGATGCTTTCATTGCACCTCATGGCATGCATAGGCCTTGCTCTGACTCTTACAATATCTCCACGACGGAAGAGACGTGTAGAAATTTATAACCAACTGCCAAGTCAACAAATCATTGAGTCTATACTCCTGACAAGAAAAATTACCTCATTCTAAATCAATTAATGATCTTTGCTCTTTAATATACTTCATATAATCCGACTACACTGATCCTAGATCCAATAATCTCGTCTCACCCAGTACGAACTGCTCAGGCAATAAGCCACCCCGGACACAACCAAAAAGTCTCACATGATGCCACAATATGCCAATAGGCTACAAATTTAAACGTGATACATAAGGAAAACGAATTCTGGAAGGGTCTACTCAACTCAAGCAACTAATATGAGCTTTTCTCATAAATGGGAAACAAAACACATAAAACAGATATAGGGAACTGTACTCATCATCACACTGTTGCGACGTGCAACCCGATCTAACCAACATACCCATGGCGGCGTGCCACCCGATCCACACATAAAATTCACATAAGGAGACACACATCGAGCTAAATTGCTCATTACAATAAAATACCGAGTATCGGTCACAAGCACGCTAAGTGCATGATACCATCCCTGGGAAGACATATAGCGCCACAAGCTAACAAACTCAAGCATAACTGAGGTGCGATATATGTTCTAAAACTAAAGAGCCATCTTGCTCACATAACACCATCGCTACGCGGAACCTCAACACATAAGAAAATTATCGAGCCATTCACAACTCACACGACACAATATAACATTACATGAGATAGCCGGCGACGAAATAACATCCAACGTCTGAATACTCCTCCATAAGGAGCGTTATGCTGAAATGAACACATCCGGCCTAAGATAGAGCCCATATTCATACCTAAATCCATTCACAGACCTCAAGGCGATTCTGATCGTACCGAACTAGGTCCATAATCTTTCATGGGTCCATAATAACCCCCTTTTTCCCATAACACACAAGAACGACCATCATAACTGGAGCAGTCCTCCACAGTTTACAACTCAATAAATCGAGTGCCCTCCAGGCATAAATTCTCAAATTAATGATATTACCACTATCTTCATATTTGGTTTAAATTCTTCAATCAATCAAGTGACTACATGCCACACTTATACAATCTTCCTATGGGACACGCTCCCACAACCTTCCGCACAAGATAACAAGTCTGCACATCCTCACCACCAGCCATACCATGCTATAAAGCAAATCAAGAATTCGCAAATCATTACGCGAAGCCTCTTGTACAAGGCACTGATCACAAGTGACGTTGAAGACAATACTAACTTACTTTAAACTTCCAAACTCCTTTCTTGCTCATCTGAGCTCGCGACATCCTTGTCAACGCTGAACCGCAACCTTGATCCTCACTTTCAAATTCCATACCACTTACTGCACCCAATATGCTAATATGCGATAGCACAAGATCTTCATCATAACTTCCTGAACCACAAATATGGTAAACACTTCCTCACCTGGAAACTTTTTACTTAACTCATTCCAAGAGGACCATAGCAACACGCGAGTAACTTCTCATAACCGTAGAACATTCAAGTCCTCAAGTAGTGGTCTAAACCACCATAACCGTTCCGGGATCCGCCTACACATATAGGCCATAATACTTGAATACTTCCAAATATAATCAATTACGGCGGTCGTCGAGCATCACGCGCACCGCCACTACTATGCCAATTCAACAATGGCTAACCAATCTAACTAATTCTAATTCATCCTTAACTTGCCTTAGAGACAACATTAGCTCCATTCCTTAAATCATCAACCTAAATCCGCACTCATCTTGAGTGACCCCATTCCATGAGACCACATTGTCTCCAAACCCATGAACCGCTTCATACCCTTCTTGCACGCACCTTCGTCTTCAACTGATGCACCCCTTATGATAATCCCTCTATGAATCCGAAGTCTTTTTCCCTTTTTCCTCCCGATGATACACTGCAAGTCAAAAACATCATAGATCATTCTAAGCCTCTTATCATAATTTACTACAAAAGCTCGATTCTTAACCATACTGCGGGCTTGAATCCTTAGACTCAACATTTTTAAATCCTTTGAATTCACTAGGACCGTTGTTGAGAGTCTCCCTCTCTGACTTGGTCCCAAATATAATCAACTCCATGAATCTTCTAGCACATGAACACCCTCTCGGCGAAGCACACAACCGAATCACTTTCCTTGAAACCCGCATTTCACAAGACATAGACATGTACCCTTCCCCAAGTCTGAACATGAGTTAATAAGGCCAACTGTAGCACACCTTTAATAATTCCTTTGCTCAAATCACTTCTTATGTTCCTCTCCCTTAGCTGAAATGACCCATCCATATGCTAATAACTTGAAATCTTACAAATAGATGACCATGCAATCAACCGTAGGTGGTGGGACTCTCCCACTTAGCTTGAAGCCACTATTACACAACTCTGGAACCCACCGAGATTCTTTATCTCTTATTGACATGACTTTGCGCAATCAAACCTCCAAATTCCTTGAAATCCTTCCGTTAGCACTTCATGAACACTCTGAATCTCCATCAATATTCACACATTCGACCTCTTACCGGATGGCCAGTAAAATCCTTCGCAAAATCTTCGCCAACCACTCGACTGCTAACTTGCTCATAGGGGATAACCCACCTGTGGAAATTACCTACCGACATCTTCCAACATCGTTGCAAGGGGTACAATCACTACGACATCAATAACCCATCCTGAGCCCGAGCTCACTTTCTAGCTGCACAAGTCCATTCACTCCTCGTGGCCATCAATTAAATGTGCAAAAATATCCTTCCATCCCAAGTCATGTTGCTTCCTTCTTCATATCAAGCAACTCTCTTCTATCATATCCAACCTCCCGCCATATAATAGCCAATACTTCAAATTAAATCCGTAAACCTAACCTTTGTCCACTAACATTCCCAATTCATTCCAAACTTTCCTCAAGGGTGCGTAGTCATCCTACCACAAAGCCCATATTCAACTTCGCCACTCTTCCATTTTGGCGAAACTCTCTCTTTTAATTGGCTAGTCGACCCTCACTTCTTATACCTGGCCTTCTAGAAATTTAACCACCACATGACACTCCACACATGTCCTTCCTCGTCCTTTGCTACTTAGTTGTTGCTCTAATTCAATCTCTATTTCTGAAACATTTGAACCAACAGATTGTCATTAACTTTAACTTTTCGAAGATCTTCTTTCTTGAGCCGTCAGCATTAGAAATACCGATTTCAATCCTGCACCACCGCACCATGCGATCTCTGATAGTCACTTCTCCAATACCGTTTCACAATATACTACCCCAAAGGCGAATTGAAGAGAACCATACACCGACGAACTTATCATATTCAATCACGGATGACGATACCATGACGCAGATGAAAATACCATCACACTTGACATCACTAAGTCTTGTTACTCCATCACTCCAAATCTGGACATTCCTAGGCCAACCGTTTTTCCCTCGGTCGAAAATGAGATATCGGATCTCTGAATCGTGCACTAAGTAGACCTCCATTCAGGTCATTCACTACCCAACACATAGGCAGGTATCCTACCATTACGTCTATACTATGCGATAACTAATCGTGAGCAATCATAGAAATCTGCGCATACCCTCAAAGCTCTCAGGAGTGCAGCCACCGAGCTGAAATGACAGAATATCCTTCCGCAAGGCGACGACAATAGCCCAACCAATTGTGCCGACAAAGATATACCGCACCATATTTGTAGTACCATTATGATTCTTCAATTCTCGATTTATAATAAGCGCTTTGCGTCGCGTAGGATCGAGTAGGAAGGAAACAAGGGCATAAGCCTCGAAGGAATCAAATCGCATGATGAGGAATCAAGAAAGGAAGTACCCCTAACAACCCTGTAGCCTCTCGAAGATAAGTACAGATGTCTCCGTACTGATCCGTAAGACTCTACTAGACTCGCTCATAACTCGTGAGATCTAAGGGACCCTAGTGCTCTGATACCATGTTGTCATGACCCAAAATCTACTAAGGGTCGTGATGGCGCCGGGCACCGCTACCAAGCAAGCCAATCATAAATACTTAATTCAGACATTGTTTTAATAATGTTGAAAACTATAATTTTTCCTTCAATTGTACTAGTAAAAGATAACCGTTTCAAATTAAATAAAAATATTTGGAACTAATACAAATACCCCCATAATCATCACAGAACGCGGTATCACAAGTGCATGTGCATTTATTAGGGAATGAAATAAAATACATTAACTGTCCGAAATACAATTGGACAGGAATGAAATAATACTGTACAGTACTCTGAGGGAGACTCTAATGGTTGTGGATCATCTCGCAAAATGCAGCTCAGCTAAGTCCCCATATCAACCATGCCGCTATTCCACTAAGCCACTAGCCACACATGAACCTGTGTAACAAAAATGCACAGCAAGTGTAGCATGAGTATGAAAACAATATGTACCCAGTAAGTATCCCGTCTAATCTCGAAGAAGTAGAGATGAGAGGTCAACTTCGACACTTACTAGTGGTCCAATAATGATATACCAATAATATAGTAAATCTCATAAAGATGGTTGTAACTCAATAGCATGAAGCAAGTAAGCAATTCTTTCATTAATAGGAATTTCCAAATTTATTTTTCATCATTTATTCATTTATCTCAAGCCAGAGAGAGCAAATATCAACATCTATAAATCTCAAGAAAGCATTACAAGCATGCGCAAAACATGTCGAGGACGTACGGCCTGATCTAACAATATTTAAACTGTGCACTGCCATAGGGTCGAATGGTGTGAACCATAGACGCATCTATTACCCCCTCATGAATCATACATGCGACGCGGTCAAATATAAATAAACACAACAATCAGTCAATCAAAAATTCATTAGGGAGCAATTATCCAAAGAAAAGCCAATTCTCTTTTAACAATTCAAGAAAATGAAATTTAATCTTTTTAGAAATTCATTTACTAATTCGAGGTGATTTAAGCAATTCAAACTGTCAATAAGATTACAAATATTCCAAGTATAGCATGCTTTTGGGTCCTAGACTACCCGGACTTAAACATAATAGTAGCTACGCACGGACTCTCGTCACTTAGTGCGTACATAGTCCCCACAAATAAAAGGACATAACCAATTATTTTACCTATGGGGACAATTCCCTCTTACAAGGTTAGAAAGGAGACTCACCTCGCTCCGAAGTCCAATAACCGGCTTCTAAGCCCTTCTAACGACTCAACCGATGCCCTAACGCTCCAAAACTAGCCAAATAACGGGCAAACCAATGAAAATACACCATAATATTCCTAACAATTCAATTTTTATAAAATCTCAACTCTGTTCGAAAAGTTGACAAAATCGCCATCAGGCCCACGTGCCCGGATTCCGAAATTTGCCGAAGATAAAGTTTACTCATAACTTCACTAACTTAAATATGTAATTTACTCTTAATTTCATGCCTAACATCATGGTCAAAATCCAAAAATACCTATCCTAGGTTTTTCCACCAAAACCCCAAGTTTCTACCAATTTTTATACTTTAATCCGTAATAATAGCATGTATTTAACTCACAAGGGGTGGAAGTAACTTACCTCATGCTTGATTATGGAATCCCCTTCTTCAAAGGCTCCAAAATCGCCCAACCAAGAAGAAAAATGAAGGGTAAAGGGCCAAATCCCGATTTTTAAAGAACTCACTGCCTCCAGCATTTCTGCACCTGCGGTCACTTGACCGCTTTTGCAATCCCGTAGGTGCGGCCCCCACTACCGCTTCTGCGGTCTCCTTCCGCTTCTATGGTCAGTTCCCCCACTTCTGCGCTTGCACAGATGCAGCCAATACCCCGCATCAGCTCCGTTGGCTGCCCAATTCCGCTTTTGCGACTCCCAAGCCGCTTCTGCAGCTCCTCACCTGCGGCCACAACCTCGCAGGTGCGGTTACACCAGATATCAGCTACCTCAATCTCCGCACCTATGGCCATAACCTCGCAGGTACGGTTACACCAGATATTAGCTACCTCAATTTTTCTTCAAATTCAAAGTTCGATCCGTTAACCACCCGGAATCCACCCGGGGCCCCCGGGACCCCGTCCAATCACACCAACCAGTCTTATAACAACTTACGAACTTGCTCGAGGCCTCAAATCACACCAAATAATGGTGGAATCACAAATCACACCCCATTTCAAACTTGATGAACTTTAGAACTTCGAGCTTCTTCATTCGATGCCGAAACCTATCAAATCACATCCGATTGACCTCAAATTTTGTACACAAGTCATATTCGATATTACAGAACTACTCCAACTTCCGAAATCAGAATCCTACCCGATATCAAAAAGTCCACTTCCAGTCAAACTTCTCAAAAACCTTCAAGTTTCCAACTTTAGCCAAATAACTCCAAAATGACCCACGAACCTCTGAATTCACTTCCAATTGCACTTCCAACAACAGAATTACCATATGGAGCTATTCCCAAACTCGAAATCCAAAACGGACATCGATAACAGTGAAATACACTACAACCCAAACTAATGAAATTCTTCCAAAAATGCTAACTTCCATAATAGGTGCCGAAATGTTCCCGAGTCTTCCAACATCCGATCCGGACATACGTCCAAGTCCGAAATCATCATACGAACTTGCAAGAACCTTCGAATCCAGATTCCAAGGTCATTTACTCAAAATTTCATTCTTTCAAGTTAAAGCTTATCAAATGGGAATTCTCTTTCCAAAACAACTCCGAACTTCAATTCCAACCATGCGCACAAGTAATAATACCTGATGTGAAGCTGCTCACGACCTTAAATTGCCGAACGACGTGCTAGCGCCCAAAACAACCGATCAGGTCATTACAGAACTCTTCTTTTTGGCGAAGGATCTTGGCCTTAAGGGTGTTATTTCGAACTTTCGTCAAAATATTATCCCGTCGTTGTTCGATCGAGGTTGAACACACCTCTTTTGGCGAAGGCCCTTGGCCTTAAGGGTGTTATTTCTAGCTTTGGTCGAAATATTAACCACTCGTTATTTGATCGAGGTCTAACTCTTGTTTTTAGCGAAGGCCCTTGGCCTTAAGGGTGTTATTTCAAACTTTCGTCGAAATATTAACCCGTCGTTTTTCAATCGAGGTCTAACTCTTCTTTTTGGCAAAGTCCCTTGGACTTAAGTGTGTTATTTTGAATTTTCGTTGAAATATTAACCCGTCGTTGTTCGATCGAGGTCGAACTCTTCATTTTTGGCGAAGGCCCTTGGCCTTTAGGGTATTATTTCGAACTTTCATCGAAATATTAACCTGTCGTTGTTCGATCGAGGTCGAACTCTTCTTTTGGCGAAGGCCCTTGGCCTTAAGGGTGTTATTTCGAACTTTCGTCGAAATATTAACCCGTCGTTGTTCGATCGAGGTCGAACTCTTCTTTTGGCGAAGGCCCTTGGCCTTAAGGGTGTTATTTCAAACTTTTGTCGAAATATTAACTCGTCGTTGTTCGATCGAGGCCGAACACTTCTTTTTGGCGAAGGCCCTTGGCCTTTAGGGTGTTATTTCAAACTTTCATCAAAATACTAACCCGTCGTTATTCGATCGAGGTCGAACCCTTCTTTTTGGCGAAGGCCCTTGGCCTTTAGGGTGTTATTTCGTAATTTCATCAAATTACTATCCCGTCGTTGTTCGATCAAGGTCAAAAACACCTCTTTTAGTGAAGGCCCTTGGCCTTAAGGGTGTTATCTTGAATTTTCATCAAAATATTAACCCGTCGTTGTTCGATCGAGGTTGAACTCTTCTTTTTAGCGAAGGCCCTTGGCTTTTAGGGTGTTATTTCAAACTTTCATCGAAATATTAACCCGTCGTTGTTCGATCAAGGTCGAACTCTTTTTTTTGGCGAAGGCCCTTGGCCTTTAGGGTGTTATTTCACACTTTCGTCGAAATATTAACCCGTCGTTGTTCGATCGAGGTCGAACTCTTCTTTTTGGCGAAGGCCCTTCGCCTTAAGAGTGTTATTTTGAACTTTCATCAAAATATTAACACGTCGTTGTTTGATCGAGGTTTAACTCTTCTTTTTAGCAAAGGACCGTGGCCTTTAGGGTGTTATTTCGAACTTTCGTTGAAATATTAACCCGTTGTTGTTCGATCGAGGTTGAACTCTTCTTTTTGGCGAAGGCCCTTAGCCTTAAGGGTATTATTTTGAACTTTCGTCAAAATAGTAACCCATCGTTGTTCGATCGAGGTCGAACACACCTCTTTTGGCGAAGGCCCTTGGCCTTAAGGGTGTTATTTCGAACATTCGTCGAAATATTAACACGTCGTTGTTCAATCGAGGTCGAACTCTTCTTTTTAGCGAAGGCCCTTGGCTTTTAGGGTGTTATTTCAAACTTTCATCGAAATATTAACCTGTCGTTGTTCGATCAAGGTTGAACTCTTCTTTTTGGTGAAGGCCTTGGCCTTTAGGGTGTTATTTCAAACTTTCATTGAAATATTAACTCATCGTTGTTCGATCTAGGTCAAACTCTTCTTTTTGGCGAAGGCCCTTGGCCTTAAGGGTGTTATGTTGAACTTTCATCGAAATATTAACCCGTCATTGTTCGATCGAGGTCGAACTCTTCTTTTTGGCGAAGGCCCTTGGCCTTAAGGGTGTTATTTTGAACTTTTGTCGAAATATTAACACTTCGTTGTTCAATCGAGGTCGAACTATTCTTTTTGGCGAAGCCCCTTGGCCTTTAGGGAGTTATTTCGAACTTTCCTCGAAATATTAACCCGTCATTGTTCGATCGAGGTCGAATTCTTCTTTTTGGCAAAGGCCCTTAGCCTTTAGGGTGTTATTTCGAACTTTCATCGAAATATTAACCTGTCGTTGTTCGATCGAGGTCAAACTCTTCTTTTTGTCGAAGGCCCTTGGCCTTAAGGGTGTTATGTTGAACTTTCATCGAAATATCAACCCGTCATTGTTCGATCGAGGTCGAACTCTTCTTTTTGGCGAAGGCCCTTGGCCTTAAGGGTGTTATTTTGAACTTTTGTCGAAATATTAACACTTCGTTGTTCGATCGAGGTCGAACTCTTCTTTTTGGCGAAGCCCCTTGGCCTTTAGGGTGTTATTTCGAACTTTGTCGAAATATTAACCCGTCGTTGTTCGATTGAGGTCGAATTCTTCTTTTTGGCAAAGGCCCTTAGCCTTTAGGGTGTTATTTCGAACTTTCATCGATATATTAACCTGTCATTGTTCGATCGAGGTCGAACTCTTCTTTTTGGTGAAGGCCCTTGGCCTTAAGGGTGTTGTTTCAAACTTTCATCGAAATATTAACCCGTCATTGTTCGATCGAGGTCGAACACATCTCTTTTGGCGAAGGCCATTGGCCGTAAAGGTGTTATTTCGATCTTTCGTCGAAATATTAGCCCGTCATTAGTCCCAGTTTTTTGGAGAACCTGGTATCCTCTGGGGGAGTCCCAGTTCTGCTCGACCTCTGCGCTTCCTGGGTGAGTCTCAGTTCACTTGATTTTGTTTGCATCGGAGAGTGTAATGTCGGAGAGTATGAAACGTTACTGTTTTTCTCACGTTCGTTTCGTGCATACATTGGAGTTTCCTTGTATAATCTTTTTGCTTTCCGGTCTGGAGTGTCATTGCTGGGCGGGATGATGAATTACACTTTGAACTTGGGGTTGTCTCCCTCGTCGACGCGGTCCCTAAGTTCCCAGGAAAACCCTATTGGGGCAACTCCTAGGTGAGGGAAAGAGAGTACAGCTTAAGGGGTGGCATTTTTTAGAAGTTGGATTGTTAGGTGGGCGATATTTCGGTTGTTTTGTAGTAGTTTCCCATTCTTCGGTTGAGATGTCTCTTTGCTCGTTGCCCGCGCAGCGCTTGTGTTCCTGTTTGAGCAAAGAGCAGAAGGTGAGTCAAAATGATATTTTCCTTACCCCATCCAATGAGTCAGTGAATGAGGGTGGATTTATAACGTTGGTCGTTCTGCCTGGCATTTCAATGGTTGATGGGGCGATGGTTTCTAAATTCGGTGACCGTATTCAGCTCTCTTTCCCCTTCTATGTTGTACTTTTGCCTTGCGTGGGTTGGGCTTTGCCTTAGCGCCTTTTCGGTGGGTAATCATGTTTCCGAATTTTGATATGGAAAAGACTAGAAAATTTCACTAAGAAATCCCCACAGACAACGCCAAAATTTTTGACCAAAAAGATATTGAAACCTTTACGTCTAAATCAATAGAAGCAATGAATGGGTAAATCTTAGTTAAACGTAATAAACTCCAGATCTATAAACTAATCGGAAAATAATGCATAAGATGAGATAGAGGTAATCGATCTTATTGATACTTTTTATTTTGTCTCTCATTAATCAATGGAGGAAGCCATTTTACATATTCTCTTGGAGATTACTTTATTCTTCCTTCTACTATGAGCCCGTTGGACTGACTTAAAAAATGGCTTTTAGTTAAGTGTTTAAAAGTCCTTTATAAGTGTTGAAACTTATTTTATAAATAAGCAGTTACGTGTTTGGATAAAAGAGCTGAAACTAAAAAAAAAGCTGATGAAGTGTTTGGTAAACAAGTGTTGGTAAGCACTTTTTCTTGTTAAAATGACTGAAATATCCTTAAAGTTAGCAAGGGTCAAGCAGTAATAGAGGCGAGCAAGAGAAAGGGCAACAAAAATTTATTTTGATGAAAGAAAGGAAAGGAACACGAAAAAGATAGCAGAAGAAAGCATAGGCTGCTAACGGAGAAAAGAAAGAAAAAGATCTTGTATATTGTAGGGTTTTTATGGAGGGGTAATTTCGGGATTAAGAAAAATTATAAGAGATAAAAATATAATATTTTTGGTCAAAGCAATATGGTTTTTAAGTCAATTTGAAAAAAGTTGGGTTTTCCAACTTATTGATTTTGGCCTTTTTAAGCAGATTTTAACTTTTTTAAGCCCTTTTTTTTGGTTGCCAAACACTTTTACTAGTTAAAAAGTGCTTTAAAACTGGTTTGACGGGCCTTTAAGCCCATCCAAATAGGCTCTATGAAGGTTACAGAGGAGAGGAAAGAGAGAGACGATGCCTCCCTTCCGGAAGATTTTCCCCTATATATATATGGTTAGGGAATCTTTGTTATGTGCTTGGTTTGATACACTTTCATACTACGTCCGCCTTCATCGTCCTCTGAGCGTTGTTTTTGTACTTGGCGGGTATGGTGAGTACTGGATTTGAAATAAACCATGTCGGCTTTCACTACTTTGCCGCTTGGACGGGATGTCGGTTGGATCGACCTTAGCGGTCAGATTTTAACCAATACAAGAATTATAGATGAAATTATTTTTAAAATATTTAATTATTTGTACGAAATAAAAATAAGTACAATTAATCTTTTTATAATAAAATGTTAAAAAAACTATAAATAAGTGAAAAGAGACAAAAATCTGAGTTAATTAATAGTTAAAACACAAGTGGAGAATTAGGTGTGGGAAAGGAAGGGCGACGGTTCCCTGACTAAAGAAATATACGAATGGGCACCTCAAGTCAAGAAGGCTTTTACAATACCCTTGGGCCACTTTGCTCAATATAATTTATTTTTTTCTTTTTGATAAATAAATGCATATAGAAATATTTTAAATCTAATTTATTCATCTTGAAAGGGAAATTTGTAGTTGGACGAATAAAGTTTTCCTCCAATCTAGACTGACCTCTCTCTTGTTCTCACTGTCCAAATTAGACACCAAAAGACTTTTCTTTTCTAAGAAAAGTCTCGGGATTGAATGATGTCTTGACACCTCCAATCAAAATTTTCGCTCAGATCACTGACAAAATTTCAAAAACAATTCAAGATTATGTCAATATCTAAATACACCTTTTATTTTCAAATATCATTTTCACTTGAAATTTTTTTTTTTTTTTAAATTTTACAATTTTTGTGTCCAAACGCCCAATCCATTTGATGGTCTCTTGGAACAAACGTTTTTCATATTTTATTTCAAAAAAAAAATGATGGTATTATTTATGTGAGGTCAGGTTCAAGATTTAAATTTGATGCAGTTTATTTTTAAGAATTTTAGCACTAAATTTATTATATTTTTAAAATTGTGATATATATATATATATATATATATATATATATATATATATATATATATATATATATATATATTACGGACGAGCCCAATACCAAAAGGCTGCATCCTCCCCTGATTTATCTACTTTATATATGATTGTTTTATTACGTGGTATAAATTAAAGAAGTAAGGGATGCCTAATCGAACCTAAAGAACATAAGTAATCAGTAAGCTATTAAATTCAAACTCGTAATACTATGATTCAAGGTATAACATTTTGATCATTGAATAGTCATCTTAGGAACTACTCTATATGTTTGGTTTTCATTACTTTCTGTGAACCAATTGCACTGGATAATTGAAACTCTTACGAACAAAAGATTTAACTGGAAATCTTTTGGGTTTCATTAATTTTGTTTTGATTTTGTTTACCCTTAAAATTAGATAACAATTAAACTTATAATGTGGTTTTAAGGACACGTGGTTTCATCTAATACCAATTGATAAATGTAAAGAATAGAATTGATAGTATGATAAAGTAAACCAGTGTTATAACGTAATTCAGCCCTCGAGCTCGGATACCCTCGAACTGGTTGGTGCAAGAATAACAAAAATATGACAAGATAATGAACAAGAGAGTGTAAACTAAAGAGAGAATATCGTATTGCTTTGATATGCGTGAATGTAAGGTCCCTACAAAATGATTAGAACCCTCTTTATATAGTAGTAGAATTATCTATGGTACAATGTTAATTACGGAAGTAAATCGCATGATTAACCTAAATAATCGCACTTGATTTGATTTGTTCTAGGATTCCCGCCATGATCTTCAATCGGTCACGGATATCTCATTTTTCCGTTATTGCGCTTTGCTCGAGTCTGTCATATTTGGTCTCGATCGCTGTTGGCCTCGATCTCGACATGCACCTCGATTCTCGAACTCGATACCTTATCTTCGTGCTCTGGTCTGATCCACTACGAGACTGACATTCGATGCAATTCCCTGGTCTCGATCAAATAGTAAAATTGGATAGACCCGATTTTAACTGTATACAAATAGTCCCCTAGTTTCTTGGAGTGTAATGGGAAGAAACGAATTGAGCCTTCAATTTTGTACCTCGACCTTTCATGACGCCATCATCATCACGTAAGCGACGGAAGCGACCGAAATGTCCCATCGGTACAGTTCCCAAAGTCATTAATAAGCGTCAGTTGGTGGTCGGCCACCAGTACCTTTGAACCGTCACCTTGAATCCCTTAAATAAGCCCCTTCTCTCATTGATTCAATCTTTACTTTCACTTCCTTCTAATCCTTTAGGCTTTTCTGTCCTGCATAATCTCTATGTTTTATTTTTAACCTTCCCTCAAAACACCAAGACTTATTCTCTTCTTCTTTCTTTAAACTTATACAAAAATGCAAAAAATGTCCAAAACTATTCCTCAAAAGGAAAAAAACTGTTCCTTTCTTTTTTCTGCATAGGCCTTGGCACTTCATTGGGAAGTGTTTTCTCAATCCCTAATACAGCTGAGCCGATGCGAGGCCGATCTTCAAAGGCTCACGGAGGAGAGAAATTCCCTCAAACTTCTCAGCGGGCAAAAAGAAGAAGATATCAAGGACCTCCGAGCCGAATTGGCCACGACTCTCAAAGAACAGACCGACTTGATTGAGCAGGTAATGAAAATCTTAGAAGTTCATGTTATCAGTTTGAGGTCGATGGCTAACATTTAAATCTCATAGGTTCAGCAGAAGGCCGAAAAGATCGAACAACTCCGTGAGGATGTTAACATGATGAGGGCGGAGATCTTGGGGTGGAGACAAAACATGGACCGCCTTGCCTCTGAGAAATATGCTGCTCGAGCCCAACTGTCATAGGCCGAAAATTAGCTTCGAGGCCTGAAGGAGGAAAGCTTAGCTCAAGACAAGAAAAATAGAGGAGCTCGAGGCTTGATTGGCCGCCGAACTTGCAAAGGTTAGATCTAAGGCAGAAAAAGCAAAGGCTGACGCGGAGGTGATCGTGGCCGTTTACCGATCTGATGCCGAAGCTGCTCAAGCTCGAGCAAAAGAAGTTGTCGATGCTGCTCAGGCTCGAGAATATTGGGTTGCCGAGCATGCCAAGTGCCAGTCTCGAAGAGAGACTCTTGAGGAGATTCATGTTCGTGGCTTCAACTTTGCTGCCGAGATCGAGAATTTGAAAGAGCTTGAAGCTGAAACCAATGCGTTGCTTTCTTCCTCTGATGATGATTCTGGGAGTATGAGTGTATCCGAGAGCGGAGGAGATCCTGATAGCGAGGATGTCGCTCCCGAGGCAATTTAGGCACTTAAGCCTTTTCTTTTTGAATTTTTGTATAGGATCCTGATCGGTCCTTGCAAATATTTTCGTATATATAAAAGGTCTCTTTTCTCACTGACTTGTCTTTATTTTAATTTCTGCCTTGCGCAAATTCTATTTCGTCCATGCCTTGTTAAAATTTTGTTCATGAGTACAAGGCTTAGGCAATTTGATCGAAGTCAAACTAATGTAGTCTTTATAATCGAGTGAGTATTTGCTCAGACTCTAAGTAGGGTGACCCTTAGGTTGTAGTTGAGTGAGGATGACTTCTCGAACTCAAAAAATGGAATGGCCCTTGGGCTCTTAAATTAGGCCGATTTGGCCTCAAAAGAATGGGTTTTCTCCCTTTTCGGCTTACAAAATTAATCATATAAAAATTTGTTATGTCTTAGCACGAGATAAATCTGTACCCATTAGGATTTTCGAGGGTTAGTGTTATCAAAACCCTTTATCATAAGCTTTTTCGAGAGTTCGAACAATTTGGTACCCCTTAAGGTTTTCGAGGGTTGATATTATTGAATCTCTTTATAGTTTTGTCGAGGGTAGCCTTTTTACCGGTTTTGTAAAAATATTAGAAGGCCTATTTTATTACGGAATTCAGACGTCTTCGAACGTGTTAATTTGGCCATAGCCTTTAACTTGAGATTTGCCTCTTGGGCTTGTTTCTCAATTATACTTTGAACTTGTTCGAAGTGTCAGTCCCCAAGTGGGGTGGTCGTGACCTATAAAAATGAGGGTTGCCTTTTTAAGGTCTTATGATCTCGAGATTTTAGTAGTTCGATTGTATCGATTTTTCGAATGGCAGTCCCCGAGTACGGGGTAAGCTATTTGAACTTCAATTGTGATTGGCTCTTAAGCCTGTTTTCACGATAGACCAAGAGTATGAATTTGTAAAGTAAAAATTTCTCTAAGGCATGAAATATTTGGCAAGGAAAAATACTTCACTCAATAGATTATACATGCGTACATGTTTGCCTTTAGGGCTCGAGTAGTCTACATGGGCACAGTTCATTTGACCGTTGGCCCTTACAAATTTTACCTATCGAGACTCAGTTTGACACAAAGTATCTTCCTTATAACAAAGTTGACATCCGAGGGTGATGCCCCCAACATTCAAGGTTGATTGTAAAGAAGCCTCGGATACTGTTGAATTACTTTAAGTTAGCACGAACAATGGTTGCCTCATTAAAAACCTCGCCGAAAAAACTCATTTGGGACAAAACCCGGTCTACGGGAAAAAGAGTGCAACGTGTGCTTTAAAACCTAAAGACTTCGTGATGAACAATCCTTCGATATCTCTGATTGAATACCTGCAGCTGTGAGCACGCGATTATTTGCCTCATACGAATTACTCCAAAAGAATTCCCAAAATTAGGTCTTTTCTTTAATTATGTGTTATTTTTAGGAATTATTGTGTGATTTCCCTGATTGTTCGCATATATTTGTGTGTATGTTTAATTTTGTTAATACATTAAAAATACAAAAATATAGCATTTTCACTTGAGATTGGATTTTTACATTTTTTGGAATTAATTAATAATTAGATGTTTTACAAAAATGAAAATTCAAAAAAAATATATAACATATTTTTGTAATTTTAGTCAAATTGTGTGATTTTCTTTTAATTTGGAATTTAATTATTTGTGATAATTATTAGTTAGAATTAATTAGTATTTTTAAGTTAATTTGGTGTTTTATAATTAATTAGGATTTTAGTTTTAATTGTTGAAAAGAAAAAGGAAAAGAAAATTGAAAAGGAAAAGAGAATAAGAAGAGGAAAATCTGGTTGGACCAATTTAGCCATGCCCAAAACCAAAACTCAGCCAAACCCATTGAGAATAAGAAGAGAAAAATCTGGTTGGGCCAATTTACTAATTGAGAAGCTTCTAATAGTGGTAGGATAGTATTTGCATTATCAAATTAACTAAAAGCACTAATTGAGTGGACAATTAAGTGGATGATTAAAGAAATGAAAAGTTAAATTGGTAGTGGAAAATACACTAATTGAAGCCCATTTTAGGGAGCTGAAAATCAGATTAGAGAGGGAAAAGAAGAGGGGGAGGGGGCGGAGAAAGCGGTATACACTCAATATAGACTCTGGATACACTGGATATACAGGGGCAGAGAGCTAAGAAAACTTGGAAAAGATTCTGAGAGAGGGAGAACATTAAAAGAGGGTAGAATGCTAGGAAATTCGGAGATGAGAAGAAAAAAAGGGGCGGAGAGAGCGGTATACACTCGATATACACTCTGGATACACTGGATATACAGGGGCAGAGAGCTAAGAAAACATTCTGAAAATACTGGAAAAAAACTGGAATTTACTATTTCATTGATTTCTATTTTTGGTTTTCAATTTCGAATTGGCTGAAACCATCTTCAATATACTGTTTCATTGAACTATCTGGGGTTAATAGCTAGATTAAAACTGGGACTGTTTTGTTGCTGCTGGTAATTGCTGTTGTTTTTACTTCTGATCTCACCCCTTTTGACTTTCATTTCCAAGTATTCCTTCATACCCTTTGCTAACAAATGAAGTGCCGCAAGTTGGAACCAGATTGAATTTGTATACAGATTTGGATATTCGAATTGGAATTTGAATAAGAGTCTTGTTTGAATGTTAAGTTCTATTATCTTCTGCTGTTTATACTTTTGTTTTCTTGTTATAATTCATGTGTTAAGTTGTCCAATTGTACTCAAGGTATAGATTGTATACAACAATAGCTCATGCTGAAATTTTGGCTATGTATGTATAGATTGCCTGGTCTTAACTGTAACCAATTGATGTTTCTATATAGTTTATGCCTTAGTTTAAAAGGGGATTATTGTTGATTGATATATATAAAGTTCTTATTCATGCCCTGACTCGTTTTTCTCCCCTCCTCAACGGTTAAAAAGATTATGAGAGATCATTGGTAGGTATGGCTTCAAGGATTCGATCCTGAAGTCCTTGCTTGCAGCTGGCGTTGCCAAAATATTCAGGCCCTTCCGCTAATAAAATGGTTTAATAAAGCCTTGTTGTTTGGAAGGGACTTCTCAAGTACTTTAGTGTTAAATAATTAGGGTCTTAAAAAATGGAAATTTGAGGCAAGCCATAGTTAGACACTTAGTAACAAATGGCTCTTGTGTTAATTTCATAATGCAGAGGTAAAATAATAAATATTCCTAGAGAAACCTTTAGGGCCGTTTAAAATATTATCGTGATTGTGGACATGTTTAGTTCTTGAACAATACTAATTAATTATGGATTTTTCTTTTATTATTAGAGACAAACTAAGTAGAAAATTGTAGTTTGCTTTAGGTTGGCCTTTAAATAATAAATGAGGCGAGCCCTGGTAAACAAAAATGCATAAATTGCGGGGTCCTCTTAAATGTCTATAATAAAATACTTAGAATTCGAGATGGATTATTTAGCGAATTTCACAGCCCTCCCCAAAGATAATAACGCATTAGTCACTTTAGGTGCGCTTTTTAATTTACCTTCTTAAACTCGGGTGTGCATTTCATGTGACTCAAATCAGATCCCCAAAACGTTGAATAAAATGCGTTCAGGATTGCGGGTGCATTTCATGTGACGCAATCCAAAGACACGTTTTAAACGACATTCAATTTTCTCTAAAAATAATTGAATAAAAGCGGTTGAAAGCTAAAATTGGCACATAGGTTCAACATGTATTAAAATCAGATAAATAAGCTGAATATGATAGTTGAGCGACCGTGCTAGAACCACGGAATCCGGAAATGCCTAACACCTTCTCCCGGGTTAACAGAATTCCTTACTCGGATTTCTGATTCGCGGACTGTTAAATAGAGTCATATTTTCCTCGATTCGGGATTCAATCGGTGACTTGGGACACCATAAATCTCCCAAGTGGCGACTCTGAATTTCTTAAAATAAATCCCGTTTCGATTGTCCTTTAATTAGAAAAACTCCCTTTACATATACCTTTTTCCGGTGTGTAGGTGAAAAAGGAGGTGTGACATCAATTGGTTAGTATAAAATATAAATGAAAAAGGGGGAGGTCATACCTTAACAGTAATATCGTTTGAGGAGTGATACGTTCCAATTGTTTGGTAATTGCTCGTCGTTTATCGTGCCAAGTTTGTAGGATCCTTTTCCGATGATATCGAGGACCTGGTATGGTCCCTCCCAGTTCGGGCCAAGTTTTCCTTCGTTTGGGTCTCAAGTATTGAAGGTGACCTTTTTTAGAACTATTTACCCTTAAAATTGGATAACAATTAAACTTATAATGTGGTTTTAAGGACACATAATTGCACCTAATACCAATTGATCAATGTAAAGATTAGTAATGGGAATTGACAATAAGATAAAGCAAACCAGTATTATAACATAATTCAGCCCTCGAGCTTGGATGCCCTCGAAGATTGGTGCAAGAATAGTAAAAATATGACAAGCTGATGAATAAGAGAGTGTAAACTAAAGAGAGAATATCGTATTGCTTTGATATGCGTGAATGTAAGTTCACTATAAAATGATTAGAACCCTCTTTATATAGTAGATGAATCCTATCTATGGTACAATTTTCATTACGAAAATAAATCCCATGATTAGCCTAAACAATCGCACTTGATTTGATTTGTTCCGGGATGGCCGTGATCTTCGACCGGTCACGAATATCTCGCTTTTCAGTTATTGCGCTTTGCTCGAAGTCTGCCATATTTAGTCTCGATCGCTGCTGGCCTCGATCTTGACAGGCACCTCGATTCTCGAACTCGATAGCTTGTCTTCGTGCTCTGGATTGATCCATTACGAGGTTGACCTTCGATGCAATTCCCTGGTCTCGATCAAATAGTAAAATCGGATAGGCCCGATTTTAACCGTATACAGATCTATAAACACCGGGTAGCAGTTGGACTTTTATCACCCGCATTATTTAATAAAGGATAAATATATTTAGTTATATATCACATAGACTAAAATAGAAATAACCGAATGACTCGAGGACCAAAAATGTTTTGCCCCTAAATAAATTGTATTATGACATTTCAATTTCGCTCTAAAGATTGATTGAAGTTACCATAAGAAAAAACGTAAATTCACAACATCTATATAAAAAAAAAGGAATATTTTTTACCCGATAAAAGAATTACTACAAGGAAAGAGGTTCATATGAAAAAAAAAAGCAACTGCATGAAAAAAAGTTCTTTAAAGATATTGACACAAAACTAAAGAATTCAATAACATCGGGATTTCGATCTAAGTGATGATCCTAATCACGATCAGATATATGATAATCTTTTGCATTATTTAAATTCCAATTATTTTTTTTCGTTAGTTCTAAAATTCGAGCTCAGGAATGAAAAAATATTGATAAAGAACGCCCAATGGGAAGCACGAAAAAATTGTTAGTAGACGGTCCATGTTTTCTATAGATAGAACCAGGCTATTTTTTGTGAGTATTTTGGATTGACTTAAAAAAAGTGGTTTTTAGTTAAGTATTTAAAAACACTTTATAAGTGCTGAAACTTGTTTTATAAATAAGTATTTACGTGTTTGGATCAAAGTGCTGAAACTGAAAAAAAACTGATGAAATATTTAGTAAACAAATATTGATAAACACTTTTTCTTGTTAAAATGACCGAAATATTTTTAAAGTTGGCAAGAATAAAGCAGCAATAAAGGTGAGCAAGAGAAAGGAAAGGCATTTTTTTTTTGATGAAATAAAGGAAAGGAAAATTTTTTTGACGAAAGAAAGGAAAGGAACACGAAAAAGACAAGAAGAAGAAGAAAGCATAAGGCTGCTAATAGAGAAAAGAAAGAGAAAGATCTTGTATATTGTAGGGTTTCTGTGGAGGGGTAATTTCGAGATTAAGAAAAATTATAAGGGATAAAAATATAATATTTTTGGTCAAAGCAATATGGCTTTTAAGCCAATTTGAAAAAAATTGAACTTTTCAATTTATTGGTTTTGATTTTTTTAAGCAGATTTTAACTTTTTTTAAACCTTTTTTTGGTTGCCAAACATTTTCACTAGTTAAAAAGTGTTTAAAAATTAATTTGACCCGCTATTAAGCCCATCCAAACATGCGCTTAACGTAAGCCATGAGATAAAGTCACCTTCCCGATTTCGAAAGGTTGTCATTTTCTCCGTTTGACGGTCTCCTTATCCCTTATGCCACTCTAAATAAAAAATAAAATTGACAAACAAACAGATTTAACTCATTCTAGTATTAGAGCATGCGAATTAGACGTCAATTCTCTGTGTTTTATTTTATAACAAGATTATAATAGCATCATTACCAGTTGACATTGACAAAAGATTAGAAATATGATGTAAGTAGGACTCTTCACACTAGACAACGAATATGGTAATATGGCGAAACAATCGAGCCAACTTCAGTCGAGCTCAATGAATTAAAAAAAGAAAAAAATATGAGCCATAACTGATAAGTTCTCAATGCTAGGCCAAAGTGTTTACCCTAAAATCGGATAACAATTGAATTTATATGCGGCTTTAAGGACACGTGATATAACTTGGAACAAATTAAGAAGAATAAATTAGTATTGAAATTGACGATAAAAGAATAAATGCAAACCACACAAATCGAATAGCCTTGGCCTCGAGTTCAGTCACACTTGAACCAAAATATGTTTCAACTAGCTTATGAACAGAATGACAAGATAATGAAAGCCAGAAAATGACAATATATTGCTTTGTATTGCGTGAATATGATGTCGTTTACAAATGATCAGACCCCCTTTATATAGTAAGGGAATCCTACTCTTGACACAATTCTATATGAGGTAAGAAATCTCATGATTTGTTAATTAATCACCCTCTTCTTGATACGTGCCGGAATTTCCGCCGTGATCCTCGCCCGATTGCGAATATTTCGATTTTTGGTTATTTGACTCAGTAAGCTTTCCTCGATCTCGCTCGATCTCTATCTTGCTCAGTCTCGATCTTGGTCGATCTTAATCTTGATTGGTCTCTGGGTCACAAGCTCGACAATTAAACTTTGCACCATTGTTCGATATAACACGAGGTTGGACTTGGCCTGTCATGTTCCGGTCTCGATTAGTCATATAAAAGGGTAAGTCCGGTTTGACCATATACAGATATTCCCCTCGCTTCTCGGAGAGAAGATGACGAGAAACGACATGAATTTTCGAGCTCCGCCTCGATTGGGCATGACGTAAATGACGAAGGTCACTGATACACCCGATCATGACGTAAGCAACAACTCGAAACGCCCCATCGGTCCCGTTACCAAGGTTTTAAATGCATGTCAGTTGCTGGTCGGCCACCATGAGTTTTGAATCGTCGTCGGCAAGCTATAAGTACTGTAACCTTCCTCTATTAAGACTTTACGTTCAAAGCTTCTCCCATTCTTGCTTCTCTTTAAAAATCTCTTTGCTTTACAATTCTTGTACCCAAATTTCTTGAACTTTTAGCAAATCGCATACCATCCTAATTCCCTTTTCTTCTGCTCTATAATGGCAAAGACTTCTAAAATTGTACCACAAAAGGAGGGCACCTCTTCTTCATGACCCGCCGACGACGGAGCTACAACGGAATATCCCCTTGAGGATTTCGTTCTAGGAGGGTGCCCTACTGTCACCGATTTTAAGATTGAAAAGACCTCCTCAATACCTGGTCGATATGAACCGGTATCGAGGTACATATGCACGATAACTGATGATCTCCTTCTCTAAAGTTAAAGAGGATTACCACTGGGTCGATAAACATGTTGTGGTACCTTCGCCCGAGGAGTCGATCACTACCCATGTGGAGGGTTTCCTAACTGTTTACACTTACCCTTTCACGTTAGGTCCCTTAGACACTATCATCGCCGCCTTCTGAAAGAGGTACGACGTGACCCTTTGATGGGTTCCAAACCTGCACTACTATAGAGTACCAAGAATGGTCGATGCAATTTTACCCAACAAAGGTCGAGATCGAATCCACAGGAAGTTAATTAGTTTGGACTTAGGTTTATATCCGAGTAGAGATGTGGGTTTTGCTCTTAATTATACTTCCACAAATGGGTTGTTTTGTTTTCTACTTCTACTTCTATTCTATAACATGCAATAGTTAAAAATAAGTACAATGTTTTTGTTGGTTGTTTTCAAAGATTTAAAGGGACTACGGTAGTGACTTCCACCTAGGTGGATATCTAACGGGTATCGAGAATTCAGGGCAAACTTGTTATGGCTGGGGTCGTGATATAACCATCACACATAAGTGCTCACTCTATACATCTCGGTAGTTTGAGTGAATTTGCCTAATTTGGTTTTCTCAAGTCCAAATGGGTGTTCATGCATAACAAATGATATTGGCTCAAGTCGGGTATTACTATCTCTAGGTTTAACCCTTTAATTGAGGCTATATTCACCCCAATTCGTTGTTAGCCTAATTTTCCTAGAGTTAGTCCCTCTTTCTCAAGAAGAGTCTAAGTCATAAAGGCACGAATCAGTGTTTGTAACCACCCATTCTACAATTAAAGCATGAATTAGGCTACATATCACTAGCACATAAACATTCAAGCCCTTAAATTCAAGACCCATTAAATACCCACATTAGGGTTGGGTCACAACCCCAGCTATGAGGTCTAGCTACTCATAATAAAAGTATAAATCAAAGATGAAATGAAATATAAGCCATAAGATTCAAATACAAGATGAAAATCTAAAGATTAAAGATAAATCTACTCTCAAATTACTCAAAAAGGTAAAAACTAGTTGTTCACGTGTTCTCTATATTAAAACTTAACCTAATAATGTCATAAAGGTCTATTTATGCTAAGCTGAAATTTCCGGACAAAAATGCTCCTGCGGAGAATTCATGGACTCGTAATTCTGACCGCGTCCGCACATGATCTTTCGCAATCGCTGAATAATGAGCGCAGTCCGCATTTCTTCATAACTGGGCTTGGGTAGAGCTTGAATTCGTGGACCGCACATTTTCAACTGCATCCGTGTTAGAAACAAATGCAACCGGTAATTTGGGCACAGATCGTGTTCTTCACTTAAGCCAAAAGTGTAGAGTCTTTGAACCTTGATATAAGATCTCAGCGAAAATCCATCCGCGATCGCGCCATAGATTCCGCGGCCGCGCTTTTCCATCGCGGTCAGCGTTGGTTCTTGAGTTCAAAAACAACCTCTCTAAATCTCACTTTCGCGGACCACGTAATAGTGGTCGCCTTAGCGATATTCCTTACGTGGCCGTTCTTTTCTTCCGGTGTCAGTGCTCCAGTCCCTACCTTGGATTTGTGCAAGTTTGACTCCTTCATGAGTTGATTATGGCTTCTTTGCCTTATTTGTCCAAATCCTACAAGCAAGCACAATAAGTCAGTTTTCGGGAATACTTCTACGCATTTTCGACCCAAAACCTAAGCAAAAGAGAGCGAATAATAGGCTAAAATTCCTAGTTATCAACTCCCTCAAACTTAAGATTTTGCTTGTCCTCAAGCAAACAAAGTAATTCCCACCTCCACTAAAGCAAAACAGAAGAAAATTTCAGCTGCCCTAATGTGATCAAACATGCATCAATTGGGACTAACAATTACCCTTAACACAAATGAATCATCAGCAACACACAACCTTTTTAGTACCATAGTTCTAATGCGACACTAGAGCATCAAGAGTTGACTGAATTCACCAAGGAAACTTGCTCTATTACATTGGTCGTTGTGGAACCCAAACTCTTTCTTCTCTACTCTCCATAAGCAAATCTCACTTATGAATAGAAGCATCAAAACAAGGATTGTGAAGAAGTACACTCATCTCTCACATGGGAATGTCACAAGGCTAGCTTTAAGTACCATAAGCTTGCCCCTTATGTGATCACCACTAATGTAAACTCACTCAACTTGAAATCCTATAGGGCTTTTGCGGGAATGTAATGAAGGCTTTTGGATCAAGGTAGGATATATCGGTCTATAAATGTTTCATCTTTCTTTAAGCACTTCATTTTCTCATTTCAGCTCACACTTTCTTGACTCTTTGAGTCATTTTCTTCTTCCTTAGGGGAACTGGAGAGATACACTGTCACTCTTTCTTGTTCATTACAATTATTTTTCTCCTTTTCTAATCATTCCAAGCCTTTTATTATTGCTTTCATCGAATCCCTTCATTTTTCTATATTATTCACTTTCTTTTAGACTTTTTGGCTTTTCTTTCTTTTCTTTTGCCTTCCCTTTTATTCATTTTGTAAATTTTTTCAATTTCACACTCCTTGTCTCTCCCCCAAACTTATGCTTTTGCCAATTGTGAATGCTAATGAAAGATCGAGTACCAAGAGAGGGTCATTATAGAACAGATAAAGGCTTGTATCATGGTTATTGAAAGAAAAAAGGCTTCGGCTCAACAGGGTTGACTAGGGATATCATATTTGGTGGGCTATGGATGCTTTCAAGTTTCAAGTTGGATCAAGGAGAGCCTATAATCATTTCTCAAGTCGAGCTACATTTAGAATTTCGCCTAGACAAACATTCAGCGCAAGTTTCTAAACTTATTGGCACAAGACTTGGACTTGCAAATCAATACCTCACATCACAAGCTATTTAATTGCTAAAGAGAATAGAGTTGAGGTCCCACAACAACCCTAGCTAAGATTGAACAACACAAATGGTTGCAAGAAGACACTCGATGATTGTTTAGTTAACACAAGAGTTTAAAGGTCACAACTAGAACTATTCTTTGCCAATCAACTTGTTTCCAACCATAAGGTCAAAGATAAATGTGTTAGGACCAAGTGAAGCCTGCTTGAGACCTTTTATTCATTACTACTACATATCAAAACAACAACAAAAATAGACTCAATCCCTTAAAAAGGTTATCACGCCATCCATTGTTGGGAAGAGCCACCCCATTCACACAACATCTACCTTTGGAAAGAACTGTGGCATTAAGAAAACCAAAGTCCTATTGATCACGAATCTAAGAACTCAAAAAGAAACTACTAAAGGAAATAAAAAGCTAAGCTATTAAGGAAAAAGAAGACAAGAAGTTATAAAGTAAACTACGGAAAGTATAATGAATATGTAAAATAATAGAAATAAACGAATATATACAAAATGGGAATGAATATATACATGGAATGGTAAAGTTATATACATACCAAAAGTGAAAAATAACGATAAGTAAAAATAAAGAAAATTAGTATCACAATTATTACATGCCAATCATCAAATCAAAATAGGACCACCCCCCAAAATAAAAGCTAGCATTATCCTCAATGCTAAAAGAAAAAATAAGATCAGGGAATAGAAAGTAAAGAAAACTCCTTATGTGGTCTCTATCTGCATGGGATCCTCAGCTCCCTCTAGATCCTCCAACTCTATCTCTAAGTCCTCGGATTGGGGCACCACAAATCCTCTCACAGGCTCTCTGTCAGCCTCCTGCTTTGGTGCCTGTGCTGCTGGAACAGTCTCCTCCATGAGTAAGTCAAGTGGAAGATCTCCGGTAGAAGTGAGCTTGGCAACATCATTCATCAAGCTCTCCATTGCCTCCTTTGTGGCCTGAGTCTTTTTCAGCTTCTTGACATGCTTACCCAACTCCTTGATCACCTTCCCATGAGTATCCAAAGTCTACAGGATTTTCTGTTGGTTATCCAGGAGCTTCTTCTGATTGTCCAGAAGCTCCTTAAATGAAACCTCCTCTGATGGATGTGACTGTTGCTGTGCTGGAGTGGCATGTGCTGCGACTGCACTGGATAAGGCAGATAGATTTTATGTAGCTACCTGATCCAATTATTGATGCTGGATAAAGACTGATTAACCCGCAATGCAGTCTGGGGGTAAGCTGAGGAGGAAGACACAGGTAATGGGGCAGAGATAAAAGGCCCAAATGATGGAGGTGGCTTAACACCAGAAGAACCTTCAGCTGCAAAAGGCTCGGACCCAGTGGCCACTACCCTTGGCTTTTCAGACTGGTCAGTGGAGGTAGTGACTTTGCCTATGGACTTGGGGTTGTCTGCTTCCTGAAGGATGTACCAAGAGAAGGGCTTTTTTGGCTTCACCTTTTTTTTGTCAAAATCCCTCCCTTCTACCTCTTAGTCCTCTAAATACTTGGTGAGAAAATTAGGGTAGGGGTATGATCTTTTGTCCTTCCCGATAGCCTTGGTAATGATTTGTGACAGGAGATTTCCCACATTTATTGGGTACCCCGCCATAATAGAAGCCATAACAATTGCCCGGGAGACTAGGATATCACTGTCATGCTGGGATAGGTCTAGCCGGCTGCAGACAAATGTACACCACCCTTTCGCTTCAAAGTTCAGAGTGTTTCTAGCTATTTGTACCCCAGGTGTAAGCCAAGCCGGTGTTGTCCCGGGGATGGCTATCACCTCCACAAGCCATGGATGGGCTGCCTCATCTAAAGCAACCTTCTCCAAGTATGGGGATTCATCCACATCATCGAACCCGACATATGTGTTCAGTGTCTTTCCATCAAATCTGATCTTCCGATTCCGTACCTTGGTCACATAGGTGCCCTTTTTGATGTGGGCAACATTGGCATAGAATTCTTTGACTAAGTACTCATTGGCCTCCGACAACTTGCTAGTGAAGAATTTCCACCCCCCTCTTTCATCAAATTATTTCTTCACATTGGGATTGTGGGGAAGAAGATCTTTTTCTATGAATTGCCCCTCGAGGTGGAGTGACCTTTGTGGCCACCATTCTCGGAATTTGTGGTAGGCTTTTCCACAGACAAATCTATCTTCCCAAACTACGGGCTTTCTTGATCTCACCAAACCTCCCACCCAGGTATCACCTCCTCGCTCGTCATACGAAATCTCATCGTCATCATCCACCGAAATAGGTGCAGCTGGTGCAACCGAAGTTGTAGAAGGCGGGGAAGTTGGTGTCGAACCCTCACTACCTTCCCCTGAGCCATCAGACGACTCAGAAGAGGAGGTAGTTTCATCTCTTAACTGGTACTTCCCCGGGGGATATGCGTGGGCATAGAGTCTCCTTCCGAAGCTTTTTGGGAAGGGATGTACTCACTCGTATCTGAGTGGTCCGCTACTCTATCCGCAGCTTTGATGGCTGCTCTCATCTTCCCAATTGATTTTTGGACTACTAGGGGCAGTTTGGTCTTTCCTTTACCCCTGCCTCAAGAGGGTTCTGCCCTCCCTTTAGCTGTATCACTTCTACCTCTGGATCGGACAATTATCTGCACATATAATTAGTGAAAGATCATTAGAATAGGATGCAATGTATCATTAAAGAAATGCAGTTGAAATGCAATAGTGGTTCCCAAAACAGTGCATTGCAGACCGCAAAAAAGGGGCACGACCGCAGAAAGGCTATCGCGGTCCACATAAAAAGTTGCACGACCACGAAAGAGTTGGGATTAGACTACCAACTCTCTGAATATGGACTTATGCGGACAGTAAAATAATGGGTGTGGCCACGAAACATCAAATGCGGACCGCGTAAAAGAGAACGCGACCGCGGAAGCTATGCAAACTTTTTGAAGTTCATTAACGCGGACTGCAAAATTATGGACGCGGCCGCGTAAAGTCAACCGCGGACCGCGAAAAATCACTGCGTCCGGGAACTTATAAGCAATTTAGCCTCACAAAAGCATGAACATGGACAACGTAATTTGGACCGCTGTTCGCAAAATTTAAACTAGACAGGCACTGATGACTTATCTTACACCTAGGATTTCACTTAGTGCAAAAATTTAAGCAATTAATAAGCATAGTGAACAACCCTATACCCCATTAGGCATGCAAAACAATTACCCACATGAATTTTAATAATCAATTTGAAAAAAATGGCAAGCAATTAACCCTAATTAAAGAGAAAAATTAAAAAAGATGAAAGAAATAAAATTAATGCAGGAATTTGAGCATACTTGTTGTGAGATTTGTATATAAACTAACTCTTGATTAGTAACAATTGAGATTGAAAGCCAAAGAAATGATGATGAACAATGCTCTAGAGTGTTGGAATGCAAGGGGTCGAAAAGTGTAAAGGTCTGAAGGACCTCCTATTTATAATAACCAATGTGGCCCCCACCGACTTACCTATGGGATCCGCGAAATTCTACCTCATTCCGCGCTTATACCTTTTCAAATGGCTATTGCTAAAAGTGGTTCGCTGAGAGCAGAAAAAAGGGCGCGGCCGCGTGAGATCATCGCGGATCGCGAAATTCCAAAGGCAGATGCGAATACAACTTTAGAGAGTTAATATTCTGAACTTTTCAAGTCCGCGTCCGCTATCATATTGTGCCCCCGCAAAATGCTTTTGCGGACCGCGAAATTGTGAGCACGGTCCGTGTAATTCTCCATACTTAGGCAAATTTTTCCAGCCAACGTCCCGCACTGCACAAATAATTCCTGCACAAACTTCAAAACCAGTTAGTCCAAAACAAGTCTAAACTAAGAAGAAAATCAAAAAGAAAGAAAAACACATGGGTTGCCTCCCAAGAAATGCCTGATTTAATGTTGTGGAACGATACATGTTACCATCATTCACTTGAAATGGATCAATGCCACCTCATGGCTATCATCAAACTTACCAAGATAGTGCTTCACTCGGTGCCGATTAACTCTGAAGATTTCACCATTTTGTTTTTCAAATCAAGAGCACCAAACGGAGTTACATGCACCACTTCAAAAGGTCCACTCCACTTTGACTTGAGCTTTCCTAGAGATAGTCGTAACCGATAGTTGAATAGAAGAACCAAGTCACCCTCCTTGAATTCCTTGTTCCGAGCATATTTGTCATGTAAGTACTTCATCTTGTCCTTATAAAAGGATGAGCTAGAATAAGCATGAAACCGGAACTCATCAAGTTCATTTAGTTGCTCTACCTAGAGATTTGCAGCTACATCCCATTCAAGGTTTAACTTCTTCAGCGCCCAGATGGCTTGATGCTCTAATTCGACCGGGAGGTGACATGCTTTCCCAAATACCAATCGATATAGGGACATACCGATTGGAGTCTTGTAAGCTGTTCTATAGGCCTATAAAGCATCGTCAAGTTTCCTTAACCAATCAGTCCGGTTTGCATTGGCAGTCTTGGAAAGTATACTCTTGATCTCCCTGTTGGATACCTCAACCTGTCCACTTGCTTGGGGGTGATAGGGAGTTGACACCTTGTGAGTGACACCATAGTTGGAGAGTTAAGTGTCAAAGACTTTGTTACAAAAATGAGAACCCCCATTACTGATGATCGCCCTTGGAGTGCCAAACCTTGTGAATATGTTTTTCTTTAAGAAAGCCACCACACTCCGTGCTTCATTGTTGGGCAAAGCCACAACTTCAACCCATTTAGAGACGTAATCCACAACAACAAGAATATAGGTGTTCCCACATGAACTCACAAATGGACCCATAAAGTCAATGCCCCATACATGAAAAATATCAATCTCAAGAATAATGTTGAGAGGCATTTCATCCTTCTTGGAAATTCCACCAGCTCTCTAACACTCATCACACCTCTTAACAAGCTCACTAGCATCTTTATATAGGGTAGGCCAATAAAATCCATAGCTGAGAACCTTTGAAGCAGTTCTCGCTTCACCATGATGACCACCGTAGGGCGAGGAATAGCAAGCATCAAGAATACTCATTTGATCCTCTTCCAGAACACATCACCGGATCACACCATCATTATAAATCTTGAAAAGATAAGGCTCGGCCCAGTAATAATCCAAGCTGTCTCGTTTAAGCTTCTTCCTTTGGTTAGAAGAGAGCTCACTCGGGACAATGTCGATCACAAGAAAGTCAGCCATATCGGCGAACCAAGGCATACTATTCACAGACACGGAGAGGAGTTGTTCATTTGGAAACGAATCATTAATTTCGAGGTCATCATGGGGCCTCCCCTCCTCTTCCAAGCGGGACAAGTGGTCCGCAACTTGATTTTCACACCCTTTTTGATCAATAATTTCAAGGTCAAACTCTTGAAGTAGTAAAATCCATCTCATCAACCTAGCCTTAGAGTCCCTTTTTATCATCAAGTAACAGAGTGTCACGTGATCAGTGTGCACAATCACTTTGGTACCCATGAGATATGGCCTGAACTTTTCCATGGAGAAGACAATGGCTGGTAACTCCTTCTCGGTCACTATATAATTGACTTGAGCGTCATTCATCGTTTCCTTGCATAATAGAGATGAAATATCTTGTTGATCCTTTGCCCCAAAACCTCTCCTACCGCAATGTCACTAGCACTGCACATGAGCTCAAATGGTAAGCTCTAATTGGGTGTGGTAATGATGGGAGTGGTAGTCAATCTATACTTGAGAAGCTCAAAAACTTACATGCAATCATCATTGAACACAAACGTTGCATCTTTTTCCAACAACTTGCACAAGGGGTTCACCACCTTTGAGAAATCCTTGATGAACCGATGGTAGAACCCCGCATGCCAAGAAAGCTCCTAACTCCCTTGACGGAAGTAGGAGGAGAGAGTTTTGAAATAAATTCAATCTTCGCTTTGTCCACTTCAATACCGTTCTTTGAGATCTTATGGCCGAGGACAATACCCTCTTCAACCATAAAATGACATTTTTCCCAATTAAGTATTAAGTTGGTCTCTTCACATCGGGCTAACACTTTGTCAAGATTATCCAAGCATTCTTCAAAGGAGTCACCCACAACACTAAAATCATCCATGAACACTTCAAGGAAGTCCTCCACCATATCCGTAAATATTGCCATCATATACCGCTGAAAGGTAGCCGGTGCATTACACAAACCAAATGGCATCCGTGAGAATGCAAAGGTGCCATACAGACATGTGATGGTTTTCTCTTGGTCTTCTAGTGCAATCAAAATCTGGTTATAATCTGAGTACCCATCCATAAGGCAATAGTAGGCACACCCGGCAAGTCTGTCCAACATTTGGTCAAGAAAGGGCAATGGAAGATGATCTTTGCGGGTCACTTTGTTCAGCTTTCGGTAATCCATGCATACCCTCCATCTGGTGACAATCCTAGTGGGGATCAACTCATTTTGTTCATTTATGATCACAGTCATACCCCCTTCTTCGGCACACATTGTACTGACGAAGTCCATGAGCTATCCGAAATGGGGTACATAACCCCTACATCTAGCCACTTGATAATTTCCTTCTTGATGACCTCTTGCATTGACTCATTCAACCTCCTTTGATGTTCCATGGAGGGTTTGACATCACCCTCTAGTATAATTTTATGCATGCAAAAGGCGGGATTTATACCCCGAATGTCAGCCAAAGTCCATCCAATTGCCTTCTTCCTTCTTTGGAGCACTGCAAGGGTGGCATCTACCTGATCATTAGTTAAACACGAAGAAAGAATAATAGGTAAAGTTGAACAAGGGCCCAGATGTATGAAGGCAAAGTCTTCAACTCCAATATGGGATGCTCCTCGATTGAGGTCTTTGTTGGTGGAGTCTTCGGTTCTCAAGATCCAAGGAAAGTTTCCGGGGCTCATATGTGTATGAACCCATTCCTTTTAAAGCATTGACATATTCCACCAAGCCTTCATCCTCAATCACATCATGGTTCAACAACACAGCTTCCAAAGGGTCCTCCACATTAATCACAACACTGGTGTCTTCAACAATCACCTCGGTTAGGAGTGTACAAATCAAACAGAAAAACTGCACCAAACCGAAAATTCAAACCAAACCGGTTAAAAAACCCGAATTGGTTCGGTTTGATTTGGTTTGGTATTGAGTAAAAAACCTGAACCAACCATTCATATAAATATATAATTTTTTAAATATATTTTTAAGATTTTATGCAACCTTTTCTTTAAAAATTGTCTAGAAATATTTGTGATTCTCTAGCGAGATATAAATTTTAATAGAATATGAAGTGCTCCATATTTATTGACCTTAAATAATTGGTTGTATGATCACTTTCTTATCAAGTGTTCCTGAAATGCGTCTATCTCTTTATTCTTCCATATTCATATCATATGTTAAGATCTATTAAATTCTTATATCTTTTTCGAATGTGAAGTGTTTTTTAATATTTAGGTATAATATTAATTTTTATATTTAATTACTAAATTTGGTTAACCTGAAAGTGTATATCAACAAAAAATTATTGTCAAACGACTAAAAAAATAATTATTATGTGTTACTAATAGAATTCTCCCATAAGAATATTTTAATCGATAATATGTTTGTTAATTTTTTATATTTTTACTAAATAGATATATACTTATAAAATATTTAATAAAGTAAGATTGAAATAATATGTAAGTAACAAAAAACCCGAAAATCCAATAAAACCGACAAAACCAAATCAATCCAAACCGATATAGTTGGTTTGGTTTGGTTTTGATAAAAACCGAACCAACCCGATCCATGTACACCCCTAACCTCGGTCACAAGATCCATAAATGAACATACTTCACTGCTATTGGGCTGCCTCATTGATTTGCAGACATGGAACACAACTTTTTTATCACCCACCCGGAAGCTGAGTTCCCCTGCTTCCACATCAACTAAAGCCTTCCCTATAGCTATGAAAGGTCTCCCTAATATGATCGGCACCTCATAGTCAACCTTGCAGTCAAGTATCACAAAATCTACGGGAAGTATGAATTTGTCGACCCGCACTAACACATCATCAATTATCTCCAATGGCCTCTTCATTGTCCCGCCATTTGCAACCTTATGGATGTGAGCCTTGGCTGCCCAATCCCCAATGTCTTAAACACAGAATATGGCATCAAGTTAATGCTTGCCCCCAAGTTGCACAAAACTTTGTTGAAATCGACACTACCAATAGTGCACGGGATTGTAAAAGCACCGGGGGTCCTCTAGCTTTGGAGCCATGGAATGTGCAATGGTGCTCACTTGGTGCGTCATCTTAATCATTTCATAATTCATGGATCTCTTCTTTGTTACCAAGTCTTTCAAAAACTTGGCATATCCTGGCATTTGTTCTAGAGCTTCCACCAAAGGCACATTTATGGATAAACTTTTCATCTTATCAATAAATTTCTTCAACTGGTTCTCATTGTTTTATTTTGCAAGCCTTTGAAGGTATGGTGGATGAGTCCTTGGCAAAGGAGCCTTGGCTTTGGGCACTACCATTTCTGGTATGTCTATCACGTGTTCCCTAGACAGGTTCACATCATTTTGTGTCTCTTCCACGTTGTCATCATTGTCAATTCTTACTTCTTCAGTCACATTCTCTTCACTCACTTGCACATCATTGCTTTGCTCATCATCATCGTGCACCGACACATCATCAGTCACAACCTTTCTTGCATTAGAGATATAGCAACTCCACATCTACCTCTCTGTGTAGTCACTGCCATAGCATGACCCGTATTGTTCCCTCCCTTCGGGGTCTACTACCGTGTCACTAGGTAGTTCCCCTTTAGGGCGGGTATTCAAAGCTTGAGAAATTTGGCCAAGTTGGACCTCCAAGTTGCGGATAGAAGTATTGTGGGACGCCAATTGAGCATCAGAGTCGGCGTTTTTCTTCATCATTTGCTCAAACATAGATTCAATCCATCCCATCTCATTGTTGGACGAGCTAGGACCTTGAGACAAAAATGGAGGCGGGTTGTTTGGTTGTTGATACATTGGAGGACTTTGAAAGCCCGGCCTCTGATTCCCTTGATTATTATTATTCAAATCCCCTTGGTTGTTATTTCATCCCTAATTGCTATTGTTATTGCCACCCCAGTTGTCTTGGTTACCTTGATTGCCTCAATTTTGATTGTTGTTCCCCCAGTTGCTTTGGTTGTTGTTGTTTCCACTGTTCCAATTTCCTTGTTGATTTTGATTTCCCCAATTTCCTTGGGATCTCCACTGTTGTTGTTGATTCGGAGCATTGCCTCGTTGTCCTTAGTAGTTGTCCACATACTGAACCTCTTTACTTTGATCATCATACACATCGTCTTGATTGTAACCACTACCACCTTGCTCAAATTGATCTAGATTTCCTTGACTTTGTTGACCTCTTAGAATCCTCTTATTGACCATTATATTTACCCCTTCCATGTCATTCACTTGTTTTGGCCCTTGAACTTGTTGCAATTGAGCTTTGGCCAACTGGTTCATGGTCGTAGTTAACTCGGCTATTGCTTGGTCATGGTCATGAAGCTCTTTGTGTAGGTGAATGACATTGGGATCACCTTGTGGCACATTAGCTCGACTTTGCCACGCCGAGGAAGTATCCTCCATCTCATCAAGTATATCACATGCCTCAGTATAAGGTGTGTTCATGAAGTTTCCCCCAGCGAGTTGGTTAACTACACACTGGTTGGTAGTGTTGATACCACGGTAGAATGTTTGTTGGATCATGGCTTCGGTCATGTCATTGTTCGGACTTTCTTTAACCATCGTCTGATACCTTTCCCAAATCTCATGAAGCAGTTCATTTGGCTCTTGTTCAAAGGAAAGGATCTCATCTCTCAGCATCGCTATATGTCTTGGTGAGAAGAACTTTGCTATGAATTTCTCGGCCAACTCATCCCAAGTGGTGATGGAATGGTTGGGCAACCTCTCAAGCCAATCCAAAGCCTTCCCCCCTTAGAGAAAATGGGAAAATTCTTAATCTCATCGCGTCCTTAGAAACGTTAGTTAGCTTTCTACCCCAACATGTATCAATAAAACCCTTGAGATGCTTGTAGGCATTTTGGTGTGGAGCTCCGGTGAAGAAACTCCTTTGTTCCAAAAGTGTAATCATGTTGGTTATTTGAAAGTTGCCCGCCCTAATCCGGGGTGGGACTATTGCACTTGCGTATTTTTCGTTGGGCAACATTCGGTGTACTGCCTTTGCTGGAGGTGGGGGAGGGTTTGAAATATTATCATGAGGCGGTCAGCCTCTCCTTTGTGCTTGTGGTTCGGGTTGAATCTCATCCACATTATCATCATCTACCTCTTCTCCCAATGGAAAATTTTCGGGAGCATCATTGTTAAGAACCATTTTGTACCTATAGGTAATTCACAAAAAAGTTAGAAAAACGGAAGGAAAGAAAAACAAAACACATAATACTCGGAGATATAGCTAAAACCATTTAACTCCCCAATAACTACAGAGTAGCAAGGATGGTCGATGCAGTTTTATCCAACAAAGGTTGGGATTGAATCCACATGGAGTTAATTAGTTTGAAGTTAGGTTTATATCTGAATAAAGATGCGGGTTTTGCTCTTAATTGTACTTCCACAAATGGTTGGTTTTGTTTTCTACTTCTACTTCTATTCTATAACATGTAATAGTTAAAACTAAGTACAATGTTTTTGTTGGTTGTTTTCAAAGATTTAAAGGGACTAGGGTAGTGACTTCCACCTAGGTGGATATCTAACGGGTATCGAGAATTCAAGGCAAGCTTGTTATGGCTGGGGTCGTAATATAACCATCACACATAAGTGCTCACTCTATACCTCTCGGTAGTTTGAGTGACTTTGTCTAATTTAGCTTTCTCAAGTTCAAATGAGTGTTCATGCATAACAAATGATATTGGCTCAAGTCGGGTATTACTATCTCTAGGTTTAACCCTTTAATTGGGGCTATCAATCTCTTTAATTCACCCCAATTCTTTGTTAGTCTAATTTTCCTAGAGTTAGTCCCTCTTTCTCAAGAAGAGACTAAGTCATAAAGGCACGAATCAGTGTTTGCAACCATCAATTCTACAATTAAAGCATGAATTAGGCTAAATATCACTAACCCATAAACAATTACGCCCTAAAATTCAAGATCTATTAAATACCCACATTAGGGTTGGGTCACAACCCTAGCTATGGGGTCTGGCTACTCATAATAATAGTAGAAATCAAAGATGAAAATGAAATATAAGCCATAAGATTCAAATATAAGATGAAAATCTAAAGATTGAAGAAAAATCTACTCTCAAATTACTCAAAAATGTAAAAACAAGATGTTCACATGTTCTCTATATTAAAACTTAACCTAAAAATGTCATAAAGGTCTATTTATACTAAGCTGAAATCTTCGGACAAAAATACCCCTGCAGAGAATTTGCGGACGCGTAATTCTGACTGCATGCGTGCTTAATCTTTCGTTGCCCTGGAATAATAAGAGCGGTTCGTGTTTCTTCATAATTGGGCTTGGGTAGAGCTTGAATTCGTGGACCGCGCATTTTCAACCGTGTCCGCGTAAGAAACAGACGTGGCCACGTAATTTGGACGTGGACCGCGTTCTTCACTTAAGCCAAAAGTGTAGACTCTTTGAACCTTGATAAAAGCTCTCAGCGAAAATCCATCCGCGACCGCGCCATAGATTTCGCGGTCGCGCTTTTCCATCGTAGTCATCGTTGGTTCTTCAGTTCAAAAACATCCTCTCTGAATCTCACTTTCCCGGACTGCATAATAGTGATCGCCTCAGTGATATTCCTTACACGACTGCTCTTTTCTGCCGCTCTCAGTGCTCTAGTCCCAGCCTTGGATTTGTGCAACTTTGACTCCTTCATGAGTTGATTATGGCTTATTTGCCTCATTTTGACCAAATCCTGCAAGCAAGCACAATAAGTTAGTTTTTGGGAATACCTTTACGCATTTTCAACCCAAAACCTAAGCAAACAAAAGCGAATAATAGGCTAAAATCAGTAGTTATCACCCTTGGCCAGATCCATCCTTCCTTTTAGAGAACAATGATTCTCCTCTGATTCTTCGTAACAAAATCGAGGGATGTCCTTTCACCCTCGATCACCTTACGCGCCTTTACAGTCCCCGACTCTATCGAGGAGGGTTGATCAAGCTTGCTCTCTAGGCCAACAAGGCCCCGTTCTCGAGCATAGACGAGGCTCGTGGCAAAGGTTAGATGGGATGGTTTGTCCGAATAAGGACTTCGAAACTAATCCCTGCTGAAGACATGTCGTTTCCTGAGAAATGGAACACGATCGTGAGTAGTACTTCGCCTTGAATGTTTAATTTTGCTGTTTTACTTCTTATCTTCTTTCCTCATCTATATTTTTGGTGTTGCAGCTGTGGCTCAGGTGCCTGAAGTAGTTCCCCAACTCAAGCAATGGATCAAGGGCCTGGTGTCACGGAGACCATACTCCGAGCATGCTTGGATAGAGTTATTGAAGAGGCGATGGGAGGCCCGCAATAATGGTAATTTTATTTCTTAGAACGTTTATCGTTCGGAATTTTTCTCGAGCTTACTCATCATTTCTCCTTTGTAGGGAAGGATGTTGCAATGAATCCCCCATCTGGTGGCAAAGAAGTCCTTCTCCGACCACCTGCTCCGAAGTAGGCCAAAAAAAAGAAAAGGAAAGGGACTTCGAGTTCCCCGAGCTCAGAAAAGAAGAAACCGACGAAGAGGTCGTGCAAGCCCAGGGGAGACATTAGTGTTGTTTCCTCGGACTTAATCCACCGAATAAGGGATGAGTCCGAAGAAGAAGATAAATCCAAACTGGTGGCCTGCGTGCGGGCTGGTGTCAACGTACAAAAAGTTCTCGAACCGGCAGGCGCTGAAGCTGAAACATCCCGACATGAGGAGGTCGGTGAGAGAGCTCTAGCTGAAGCTTCTGAGCCAGAAAGGGTCGAGCCCATTCTGCCCCAAGTTATAGGGTCAAGAGAGAGACCGAGGTGATTGTTCTCGAGTTGTAGATAGTGCCCTGATAGACTAACTTGGAGCGATCAACATCAACAGGTCTCTTCAAATTTCAGACACCATGCTTCGTAAAGCTAATATGTTGAGTCCTCGGGAGGGGGGGGGGTAGGGGTGGTGACTGATATCCATGGCTTTTTGGATAGGGTTGAAGCCCCTGCTTTGGAGGGCTCGGTGACCTATCAGTGCCAAGGAAAGAGCCATCGTCAAGTGCTACCGGGTCTTCATCGAGCCCAAAACTAGAGGATCAATTCCTGGCCCCAAGTGTTAATCCTGACCAAAGATGGTCAATAAGTTTTTCTATCCCGGAGGATGCCTGAGTTTTCTCTGCCCCCGTGGGGGTTGCTAGTTACCTTCGGTGTTTAGTGACCGAAGAATATCATGCAATGCTGGACGAGGTTGAAACCTTCTGCCTATTCAATGAAGCCCAACAAGCATTAAATCGGGTAAATTCGCGTGTCTTTTCTTATCATATATTATAACTTTTAAAGATGTAAATAACATCTTCTCTTACACTTGCAGGCTTTGCTGCTGCATCATAAGGCTTTCCTATGGTATTGGGAGGAATTAACTCATCATGAGGCCGAGGTCCGGGACCTCACCGAGAAAAGTGACACCTACAAGCTTCTCAGCGAGAAGCTTCAGGCCGATCTAGTAACAGCTCGGGATGAGCATGTCGAGATAGCCGAGCAGGTATTCTGAGTGCTTCACAATAGTGAAAATGAATTGGAGATAATGATTAATGATCCGATTTTGCAAGTTCAATAGAGGCTTGAACAGATCGTAGAGCTTCAGAAACAAGTAGATACTATTCAAGTTGAGGCTGATGAGTTCAAGAAAATATAGACATCTTAGCCTCGAAAAGGGAAGCTTCCCAAGCACAACTGGATTTGGCCTAAATCCAACTTCGAGCTGCAAGAGAGAAGGCCTCGGTGTAGGTCAAGAAAATCGAGGAGCTTCATTCCCAATTAGCAAACTTGGCAATGAGTTCGAGGTAGCTAAATCTGAGGTAACCATGGGCAACACCAAAGCCAATGCTAAAGTGGCCCAATATAAGGTCAACGTCGAGGCCATCTGTCGCGCCCCCCTTTTTTCCCTCCGTGAAGAGAGAAGTTTGGGTTCCGACATTCATGGGGGTAATAACTCGTTTCCTTTTTGAGAATTGGGTATTGAAGAGTCGTCATCTAACGGATTATAGTGCGTTAGGTCACCTGGAGCAATTAACTCTTAGTCTAGTTTGCATTACCAGAGATTTAGGGTAAGGTCTCGAAATAACCTTGAGGTGAATGTGTTAGACACCCCTTTTGGTGCACAACGGTGGGTCCTGACCGAACTATACTATGTGAATTAGTCATTTTAGCAAATAAACAATTTTAACACGTTCTTGCAAGTAAAGGAAAATTTTGACATTCTAAGTACATGTATGGTCCAAGTAATGAAAACCAGGGAAAAGGTTTGAACATATATAAAGAGAAGTAGATTCATTTAAAACATATAAGAGTTGGGAACAGAGGGGTCCTAGGTTAGTTAGCCTACATGATCATACCCACACAATGCCCGGTAATCACTCCTCAATGAGGGGCTACATGTGACATTAGCGCGTAGTCATCATATCCTTACTACCCAATTCCCTCCCCTTGGTCATAGCCTAAAGCGTTCTAGCAACCTTGAAAGATATCCTATGCGTGCACTACCCGTCCCTTCCTAGTGGCCCTGGAGGTACTTTAGGACCTCTAATTTTGGACAATTTTAGACCCTCCTAAGTTATTTAAAGGAGAAAAGTCTAAGCGCCAATCAAAACAGTTAGGACTGCACATAAAGAAGGAACAAGTAATGGCTCACATTTTTCACCTCCACAAGCAGAACAAATAAATGCACGCCTCAGACAATTGTTTCAGGTATTTAACAAAACTTAGAACATGATATCTAGATGAGCAGGAAGTATACAACATGAATTAGGACCAAGTGTCAAAGACCTATTAGCTTGCCTACTGATTTTAGACCTGTTAAATATGCACTGTCTCAAATAACAAAGCACAGTTTTATAGTTGCAAAATTTAAATCGCCCTAGAGGCTTGCCTAAACGCATAATGGTGACGTCCTAAAAGCATGGTATCTATATTGATTAGGAATGCAGTAAAATAGTGAATAGTTTTTAAAACGAACAACTTGAGATCTTATAGACATGCTTTCTAGCAGCATTAATTCAAGGCAGTGTTTGAAAACTCATTTAAAGAATCAGACAGTTAACCAACTCAAACATAAATTAAACAGATTTGTTTAACTAAACTGATTTTAAGTTCTATAGGCATGATTTCTATTGGAGTTGATTTTAATACCTATAGGCATGGTATCTAGTTATTAAAGTCGACTCTTGAACTTATAGGCATGATATCTAAGAAGATGAATGTGAATACATGCTGTAACAAAAACTTAACTTCAATTACTTTATACTCTATAGGCATGATATCTAATTATAAGGCTGATTTTAACCCTATAGGCATGACTTCTATTATTTAAGCCATTTAGATCCTATAGGCATGGTTTCTATTGTGGAAGTAAAGCAAACATAGCAAATACATTTGAATTAACACAACCCTATAAGCATGGTATCTACCCTATTTACCCAACATATATATAACTACCCACTTCTTTTCACTAATCACACCAATGTTGTTTACAATAATTATTATAGATCAATGAATTAAAATACATTAATGAACAAAAGTTAATCTATAGGGAGCCTGCAGTAGGCCCAAATGACTTCCAAGCCTTCAATAGCCTCAAATGCCAAAGTTCCATAGACAATTTTGTGTCCAGGTGTGAGAGTTCCCTAAGGATCTCAAAGATACCGGCCAGTGCTCACACCTAGACCTTTTCTCAAATAATAACTGATTTAGGTGCAGTGTGGAAAGGCCAGCTCTGACATGCCTGAGTTTAGAGAGATATCAAAGATCTCAAGGCAGTACACATATCAGAGGGGCAGAACCTAGTATTCTAAGAGTAAGTGGAAGTGCATAACAGTTGAAAGAGTTTAATAGAAAGGTCTTAAGACTGAAAAGAACTTTTGAAAACCATTAGTGCTTGAAATAGTTTGAGGAGAGTACCAAAACAGCAGATAATCAGTTGGTCATAAAATATCCAAATTCAGAAAAACACTTAACAAACAGATCTCTAATGGGGATAAAGAGATTAGGGCACATAAGAGTCACATTGGTATACATGGATAGGGATAGGGGAAGCATATAGTCACACAACTGTATAAAACACTTAGAGACTTAACATGCTAAATATGGACAGTAAGTATTTAAGACATAGGTCATAGTTGTGATACAGGAAGCATGACACATCTTGAACAGGATTGAACATGCTAGGTAAAAAAAATTAAGTAGGAAAGAGCGCAGAATATAAAGCATACATTGAATAGGACAGAGTTTAGACATGCTGAGCAAAGAAGTAAGCATGAATACAAGTTGGATTCATAACTGATGAACTAGTGCAGGAATGAGACATATAGGGTTAGGATTTCAAAACTTAACTAGAGACATACCAGTTGAAGAAAATGGTGCAGAATACAAAGCAAATAAAGTTCCAATATCTAGCCTTGGCTTTCAGTCGGTTAGATCAGTGAGTATCACAGGTAGCAGACGAGAAAGAGAACTTTAGAGTGTAAGGAGTAGTGATTTTTGAACTAATTGTTCGTTGTTCAGAACTAAAAAAATAAGAGGGGTTTATATAGTAATCAAAGCTTAATAAATAAAGTAAGAGATCAATTAAGTAGCAAATCAGGAAAGTCACATATAAATCAGCAAGTCCTTCCCTTAATCAAGGGACAATCAAATCAACGGTAAAGCATGCTAGGTATTTAAGGAAAAGAATCAAGTAAGGTTTGGGTATAGAGTAGGTAATTAGGGGTAAATGAATAGAAGTTTCAATTAAGGAAACAAATCAGTAATAATCAGCAAGATACAAACAAGGCAAGAAAAAATTAATTAAGGCAGGCAGTTCAATCAAATCGAGTAAATGGGTAAGAATCGAAAGTTTAAGGGAAAGTATTCAAATTAAACTAGGAAATAAGCGATTCGGAATAATAAAGGGTTCAATCAAAGAGAAAGTCATGAAAGAGTCAACATGTTTAGCATATAAAATAGGGTAAAACATGAATAATCAGGATTCCACATAACTTTAACAAAACAAATAGTTAGAACGACACTGATTCAAGGAGAATGTTACAGGTCTTAATATGAATAGTCAGGACGAACACAAGCATATAGAATCAGTGAAAGGTCGAACTAAGAAATTTAGTACAAGCATATTAGGACAAGAAAATCACGAGAAATCACAAGAACCCAAAGCAAGAACACAATCAGATGTACTAATACTCAGAAACCAAACGAAGAACATAAAAACATTAGGGTTTTCAGTACAAGCGAGTTAAGGTTGTAGCAGACTTACAAAATCAGCCAAAATATATGAGAAGCAGAAGATTAAACACAAAAAGTCATCAAAAAATTTGTAAAAAGAAATTCCGAAAACCCTAGTTTAGGAAAGATGAAAATCTCTTGAAAATCATACGATTCTTGTAAAGAATCTTAAGGTTATTGTAAAACTCGGATAAAACAAGCCCAAATAACCTCAGATCTATACAGATCTAAGGGGTTTAGAAAAAGAAATTAGGGTTTCGAAGAGAACAACATAGAGGTGAAGAAACATGCTCAGAAAATTATAGATCGTAGTCAATATAGGACGATCTTACTCGTAATCACACTAGAATGGCTTGAAACAGGCCAGAGAGGAACCCTAGATGCAAGCCAACTAGCCCTGCTCCCTTGAGGGCCCTGGAGATGGCAAGATTAACGTGAGGGAGGCCATTGGAGGTCTGGGAGGTGGTGAGAAGTCATCGGAGATGGCCATGGACGAGGGTTAGTGAGGTTTAGGTTGAGAGCTTTTGAGAGATGAAAGGAACAAATGATGGCGGTGAGAAGAGGGAAAATGATTAGGGTTTGTGGGGGCATATGTTAGTTTATTTTAGGAAGGGTCGTTTATGGCCATTGATCTTAATGATCAATGGCCGAGATTAAAGGGTATTGGGGCCGGATCATGTCTGCAGAGTTGGGTTGGGTAATTTAATTGGGGATTGGGCTGGTAATTGGGTTAGATTGGGGCTGAAATTGAAAATAAAATAGGCTAGATTTTAAATAGCCACTTTTAATAGTTATATAATTTATAAAAATAATAAATGATTTCTAAAAAATATTTTCGTGTACTAAAATAATTTAAGATAGTTTTTTAACATTTTAAAAATATAGAAGATCATTTTATGCATCAATAATGTAATTATGCATCAGTAGGGCTATTATTGCAAAAATATGCAATTTAGCCTAAAAATATAAATGCAATTATAAAAATACACTAAAATATTTAAACAATATTTTGGCATACATAAAGAATTAAGATTACTAAATCACCGCAAAAATAATTTGAAGGATAATTATTGGAAATTTTGTAAATAAAAGGGAAAGAAATAAATCAATTTGGAGCTTTTAAAATTATATAAAAAATTATAAAAAATTCTTATGCATTCTTATAACTGCATGTGTGCTATTTTGAAAGTATATACATGTACTAAAATATATATGTAAAAAAATTGGGTATCAACACCATCCAGGCGTAGGCCAAAAGCATGGTGGATCTTGCAAAGTGGCAAGCTCGAAAGGAAGCCCTCGAGGGAGTCCATGCTCAGGGCTTCGATATAGAAGCTGAACTCGAGAACGCCAAAGCAGAGGAAGCCAAGGCTCGAAAGCTGGCATTTTTCGGGGAAGATTCAGATAGTTTAAGTGAGTCTGAAGGCGGGGAAGATCCTAAAGGCGAAGATGTTGCCTCTGATGAAGACCAGGTCACTTAGGCCTCTATAATTTTTTGCTTTTCTGTTGCATCTTTTGAGGCCATTTCGGCCATTGTAAATTTTTTCGAATTAAGCCATTTTGGCTTCTGTAAAAGACTATTGTGTAAATATATACAAGTCTTTCTTTTCCCCTTTTGGCTTTCGAATATTCATTTGCTTTATTACTTGTATTCACAAAGGTTGGAATAAAACAGCTTAGGTTGTGTAAGTTTGAACAATCCTACCTCACATTATTTTTATTTTAGAGTCATCTTGGAGGTTCAGGTTTACCGAGAACTTCTCCCAAAGGAAGTAACTCAGACCGTAGTTTGTCGAGGGTGGCCTTTAAAAATGTAATGAAAATTTTGAAGGCCTATTATTTATTACGGTTCTCGGCATCTTCGAGGCGTGTTAATGCAGCCGTAGCCTTTTAATTCGGGCGTATCCCAGTGAGCTTACTTTCCTGAGTTATCCAGGCTTACCTAAGATAACAATCCCTGATTGGGTATGGCCGTGGCATTTAAAATTCGAGGGTTGCCTGAGAGGTCTTATGTCCCCGATAATTAATAGTTTGATTTGTTCGAGTTTGTTTTTCGGACGACAATCCCCTAGTGTAGGGGTGAACATCCGAGGGTAATGCCCCCTAGTATTCGAGGTTGATTTAGAGGAACCTCGGATACTGTTAGTGTTGTCTTTGACACCGATACGTAATCGGCCTTCGATTCTAAGTTAGCACGATCCATTGTTGTCTCGTTAAAAACTTTCCAAAGAATACAATTGGGACAAAAACGGTTCAAGGGAAAAAGAGTGCAACGTGTGCTTTTAGACCTAAATGCTTCGTGCCGCTCCTTGTCGATAACCTGCAAATGTTAGTCCAAAAATAGAAAGAATTGAAATGGAGTCGTACATTAGCAGTAATATCACTTAATATGAGTTACGCTCCAATTGTTCGTTAGTTGTTCTCCGTTTATCATTCCGAGCTTATAGGACCCTTTCCCTGTGATCTCGAGAATCTGGTATGGCCCTTCCCATTTTGGATCCAATTTCTCTTCATTTGGATTTCGGGTGTTTAATATGATCTTCCTTAGTACTAAGTCCCCGATATTAAAATATCAAATGTTGGCCCTTCAATTGTAATACCTTTCGATCCGTTGCTTTTGGGCAGCCAATCGAACAAGGGCAGCTTCATGCCTTTCATCCAATAGCTCCAGACATGTATTCGTGGCCTCGTCATTTGATTCCTTCGTTGCATATCGGAATCTGAAACTTGGCTCCTCGACTTCGACCGGTATTAGAGCTTCGGTGCCATAAACTAATGAGAACGAGGTAACCCCCGTACTGGACTTTGAAGTTGTGCGATACGCCCATAGAACATCGGGTAGGATCTCTTTCCATTTTCCCTTAGCGTCAGTTAACCTTTTCTTAAGGTTCTGGGTTATGGTTTTGTTGGCCGATTCGGCTTGTCCGTTCCCACTAGGGAGATAAGGTGTTGACAAGATCCTTTTGATATTATGGTCTTCGGAAATTTGGTCACTTTACTGCCGATAAACTTTTTTCCATTGTCACATGCAATTTCTGATGGTATCCCGAATCGACATAGGATGTGGTCCCAAATGAAGTCGATGACTTCCTTCTCCTGACCTTCTCGTATGTCTGTGCTTCAACCCACTTAGAGAAATAGTCAGTCACAAATAAAACAAATTGAGCCTTACCTGGTGCCAATGGAAGAGGGCCGACGATGTCCATCCCCCACTGCATGAACGACCACGACGATAAAACTAAATGCAACAGCTCCCCGGGTTGATGAATCATCAGAACATGTCTTTGGCACTTATCATAGTTTTGCACGTACCCCTTCATATTTTTTTCCATATCGACCCAGTAATAGCCGACTCTGATTACCTTTCGAATCAATGATTCAGTGTCAGAGTGGTTCTCGCATGTGCCTTCGTGGACTTCCCTCAAAACATACTCGGTGTCTCCCGGTCCCAAACATATTGCTAGTGGACCATCGAACATTTTCCTGAGTAAGGTTCCATCCTCGGACAAACTAAATTAGGCTGCCTTTATGCGCAGGACCCTCGATTCCTTTGGATCTGAGGGAAGTTTCCCCGTCTTCAAATACTCCATGTATTTATTTCTCCATTCCCAAGTTAAGCTTGTGGAGTTTATTTTGGCGTGACCTTTCTTCACTACTGACCTCAAGAGTTGTACGACTGACCCCGAGTTGAGCTCGTTGTCTTTTCGATCAACGATCCTAAATTCGCAAGGGCATCAACCTCACTATTTTGATCTCGAGGCACGTGCTGTAAAGTCCCCTTTTTGAACCGATGTAATGCTACCTGTAACTTGTCTAGGTATCTTTGCATTCGTTCTTCTCTGACTTCGAACGTTCCGTTAACTTGGTTTACTACAATGAGGGAGTCACACTTAGCTTCGATCACCTCCGCCCCCAAGCCTTTGTCCAGTTCGAGAACTGCAATCATGGCCTCATATTCAGCCTCATTGTTAATCAATTTACAGTTCTAATAGATTATCTAACTATATTGCCTGTGGGTTGCTTCAGAACAATGCCAAGTCCCAACCCCTTTACGTTCGAGGCGCCTTCCGTAAAGAGGGTCTAGATTCTAGAAGACGTTCCCGAGTTTACCAACAATTCTCTTTCGACTTTGGGTATTAGGGCCGGCATAAAGTCGGCTACAAAATCTGCCAAAATTTGGGATTTAATGGTTGTTCGGGGTTGATATTCGATATTGTACCCACTGATTTCCACGACCCATTTGATTTAATGGGTAGGTTGTCACAACACATATAGGATGACACTGAAAATATGGTTTCAGTTTTCTAGAGGCTCTTAGTAAGGCGAGTGCCAATTTTTCTAGGTGAGGGTATCTAGTTTCGGGCTTCACCTAAGGTCCTACTAACATAATAAATCCAAAATTGTGTACCTTGCTCTTCCCGGACTAGGACTTCTTATCGCTATTTCCGATATTGTTAGATACAAGTATAGTCGTTCCTATGCCCTTGGTGTGTGAAGCAATGGCAGGCTCGATAAGTATCGCTAAAGTTCTTCTAAGGCCCACTGGCATTCTGGGGTCCATGTGAAGTTGTTTTTCTTTTTCAGAAACGAGAAAAATCGATGGCTTTTATTGGATGACCTCGAGATCAATCGCCCCAAGGCTGCAATGCGGCCGGTTAGCCTTTGTTCTGCCTTTACATTATCCACTACCGTGATATCCTCGATAGCTTTGATCTTGTTGAGGTTGATCTCGTTCCCTCGATTGGATACCATGAATTCGAGAAATTCACCGGACCCGACCCCAAACACACACTTTTCTAGATTCAGCTTCATGTTGTATTTCTTCAATATACTGAAGGTTTCCTGCAAATGCTTTAAATTGTCCTCTGCTCGCATGGACTTAACTAATATATCGTCAACATAAACTTCCATGGTGTTCCTTATTTGTTCTTCGAACATTCGGTTTACTATTTGTTTGTAAGTGGAACCAGCATTTTTAATCCAAATGGCATTACGTTATAGTAGTATGTGCCATACTTAGTGATGAAAGAGGTTTTTTCTTGGTCACCCAGGTTCATCTGTATTTGGTTATACCCAGAATAGACATCGAGAAAATAGAGAATCTCGAGGCCATTCGTGGCATCGATCATGCGATCGATGTTAGGAAAAGGGAAAAAAACTTTGGGTAATGCTTTATTTAAATCTTTATAATTGTCACAACCCCAAACCGGACCCGATCATGATGGCGCCTCTAGTGAAGACAAGGCTAGCTGACACAATTCCCCAAGTCAACCATTTTCCATTAAAAGTTATTTTTATACCATTTATAAACCGTTAATCTCATAATGAACATTTAAAAGAAAAATGCAGAATAATTACACAAGCCCGACATCGGGGTGTCACAAGTCACGAGCATCTACCAAGGTTTGAATACAACAAAAATAGTAAAATGTACGGAGTACAGAAATGAAAATGAGAGGAAGGAAGCAGTGCTGCGAACGTCGTGCAACCACCTTGCTAACTCTGATGACTCCGCGTCTGAGCAACCGACACCTGCTACCGGGTTCCGAAATACCTGAATGTGCACATGAGGTGCAGGGAGTAATGTGAGTACTCCAACCGAGTAAGTAATAAGAGTAAATAAAGACTGAGCAGTAGGAAACAATGAATCCACATTTATGTTAAACTCAATAAGCACACAGGCTGCTAAATCAGAATATGAGTCAATCGCCTCTTTTAAAATCCAGCTTTTGGTAAAAATCATTTAAAATGCCTTCCGATAGATTCAGTAGGAGTTCAATACCATTTTAATAAAAGAGCTAAAAACCATAATCGGCCCCTCGGGCAAAACATAGTTCGTAAACAGCCCCTCGGGCAAAACAGGAGTCATAAACACCTCCTAACAAGAAAATCTCAGTGGAAATAACAAAAGCCAAATTAGTGATTAAGTTCTGAACATCTCATAAACCCCAGCTTAAATGAAAGTTGTTTAAAAACATTTATCTAACATTTTCGACAGAGGCTCAGTATAAAGATGAGTGAAAACAGTCATTAAATCAACATATTAGATAGAAAATCACTCTAAAGAGAAGTGAAAATCAATAAGTTCATAATCAGGCTCCTCACGCAAACATCACTCATGTGCATGTATATATCTATCGCCCCTCGGGCTAGCCTCTCAGTAACTCGTGACTCAACTCCTACCATTCAACGATCATGCTCAATAGGTACCATATAGTAACCGCTGCGGAGTGCCGCTCGATCCATATATATAGTCGACTGCGCTCACTGGGGGTGTGCAGACTCCGGAGGGGATCCTACAGCCCAAGCGATATATTGTTGTGGTGTGCAACCCGATCCATATACATATATATATATATATTGCTGCGGCATGCAGTCCGATCCATAGATATATAATCCTCACAACCAGGCCCTTGGCCTCTCTCAGTCATTAACCTCACAATCAGACTCTCAGTCTATCTCAGTCATCAACCTCACAATCAGACCCTCGGTCTATATCTGTCATCAACCTCACAATCAGACCCTTGGTCTATCTCAGTCATCAACTCACGATCACTCGGACCATCAGTAAAACAGGGAACCCAGCCCAAACAATTTTCACATTTTTAAGAAATATAGTGATAAAACCAGATTAAAACAATAACCAGGTAAAAACATGGCTGAGGATATGCTTTCAAAGCAAATAGAGTGAGGAAAAATAGTAAAAATGTCCTTAAGGGTCTCAACAGGTCGGCACAAGGCCCCAAACATGGCATACAACCCAAAATATAATATCAATCTCTAGAACATGGAATATCATAAGGTTTCAAATCAAATACGCGACTTAACAATCGTACAGGATGGACCAAGTCACAATACCCAACGGTGCACAACTCCACGCTCGTCATCTAGCATGTGCGTCACCTCAAAATAATACAACGATGTGTAATCCGGGGTTTCAAACCCTCAAGACAGTATTTACAATCATAATTACCTCGATCCGGTCCAAACTCTAGCCTGCGATGCCTCGCCCACACGAATCGACCTCCGGATGCTCCAAATCTAGCCACAATCAGTACATAATCATTAAAATATGCAAAGGGAGCGAAACCCACTCGAAAATATCCAATTTAACATCAAAATCCCGAAATTGTTCAAACCCGGCCCCCAGGCCCACGCTTCGAAATGCGACGAAACTCACAAAATCCTACAACCCATTCAACCACGAGTCCAACCATACCAAAATTACTGATTCCGATAACAATTCGGCCTCCAAATCTTCAAATCTTATTTTCAAATCCCTAGATCCAAATCCCCAATTTACACCTCAAAAACATGTAATCTAGTCGGATTATTCGATGATAATTCAATATTATGGAGTAGAAATGATCACAAGTGACTTACCTCAATATTTCCCATTATTTCTTGCTCAAAAATCGCCCTAAGCCGTGATCTTTCACCAAAAAAAACGTCAAAATGAGCTAAAAAAAATGTAACAGCTTTAATAAATCCGATTCTGGTTGCTAAAGGCTTAATTCCCGTCGCTAAAAGGTCCAATCTGGTCGCTAAAAGGTGCACACCAGATCTGATGCACCAACAGTCTTTAATTTCACTAAAAAGGCTCTAACTCCATCATACGAACTCGGAATTCGATGATTCTTGTTCCTATGAGTCAAAAATAATGATACGAACATAGTCCTTAAATCGAAACTCAATTCGGAGCTCGTTTGCTCAGTGTGATATCCATTTCGCTCGTTAAACAATTAACTCATGATTCACGTCAAAAACCCAATCACGACTTGATGAAATTATACCAAACTTTCCAGATCACTCCTATAATTCATTATCAAAATTCCGGAAATCTCAAAATCAAATTTCGATCTCTAGAACTAAAAATGGACCTTTGTATCATTACATGCTTATGCTCAAAACGCCAAAATCTTCCAAAAACTCTTCCAAAATATATCCGAGCCTCATGTGACCCCGACCAAACATGCCAACACACCCCATAACATAATTCAAACTTATTCCAACCTTCGAAACGCTCAAAACATCATCGAAACATCAAATCACCCTCAGATTCAAGCCTAAGAATTCCAAAACTTCCGAATTCCGAATTCGATCAAAAAGTCTATCAAACCTCGTCCGAATGACTTGAAATTTCGCACACACACCGCAAATGACACAACGGACCTACTCCCATTTCCGGAATTCCATTCCGACCCCGATATCAAAATTTCCACTACCGACCGGAAAACGCCAAATTTTCAATTTCGCCAATTCGAGCCTAAATCTACCGCGGACCTCCAAAATACATTCCGGACGCGCTCCCAAGTCGAAAATCACCTAACAGAGCTAACTAAATCATAGAAATCCAAATCCAAGATCGAATACTAAAAGGTCAAAACTTGGTCAAACCTTTTAAATTTCATGCTTCAACTGAGAACTGTTCTTCCAAATTCATTCCGATTACCCTGAAAACCAAAACCAACGATTTACATAAGTCATAATACATCACACGGGGCAATCCATGCCCGAGAACTAGCGAGCAAAGTGCAGAAGCTCAAAACGACCGGTCGGGTCATTACATTCTCCCCCACTTAAACATACGTTTGTCCTTGAACGTGCCCAGAGTTGTTCTAAAAGCCAACCAATCGCTAAATAACCTTACCATGCATATACCCGGGGTGATCCCATATCACCCTATCTCATATAGGTCTGATAACACAATGAAACTATATTTTTCACATTCCAACCTAGCTCATAAGCCTTAAAACCTCATTTCCACTTCGGAAATCATTCACAAGATCAGAATCTCACATCTATATTCTGAATAAGCCCGAACCAACCGTAACAAACCATACCTGCAATCTCGGATGCAATTCCATGATAAACCACGTAACTCAAACGTTGGCAGTATAACTTCTATTCACAGCAGCTGCACACAACACCCGAATACCGATAGAAAAACTCATATCAACTAAAGTCTCATCCCAACACTTTCATATACTGCCAATGATCTGTAAAACACGCGATAAGCCATAACCATTTCCCAGATCAACCATTCATGAAACTTTTTCCTTGACAAACACCATAGCAAATATTTTGAGCCGAACCTTGATATTATCCTTCCAACATGCTGAAATCGAATGCGTTCTTATTTATTAATGACCCCAATGATCTCCTCTAATCCAACACTACTCTGGTGACATGACACATCAATACAGGCCTAAGCCGTAACTTGCACAATACGCGCACCAATAAGCAACAGTCCGAATATACTCAAATCATGAAAACGGCTCAAATGAAAGAGCTATACCTCAAGCTCACCAGTACCACCAGAACACAAGGCTGAGAACTCGTCTCACATCATAGGAACAGAACACACAAATCTAACCCGCAAGGTCATACCTCCACATAACTTCGCTGCAATGCGTGACCCTACCCAAACACTGCTCCACATGAAACACCTCAAGTCACTCTGCTCGAAATTGACGACCACGCGCAATTGATGTCTAGAACCAAAGTAAATAATCATAACTATGGTGAAGCAAATACATAACACCGTACAACCCGAAGGACATAACCGATGCGCCATCCGCCAAGCAATATCCAATACTCCTCCCGCTCGACTCCCACTATGAGACCCCAATAGAACCGCACCATATGTGCCTATAACCAACAAATCATAACACCTCACAGCACAGAAAGGTGACTCATAGACCTCCCCAGATTACTAATAAGATCAATAACAATCGAATCAACACATCCCTCAACAATACAATTCGGGGTCAACAAAGCCGTCCCGATGCAGAACACGCATCCATATAAGTCTACTAATGAACCATACACCAACTCTAGTCACTCACAACAGATAAATAACCCTCCGAAGGTTCATAATGACTGAATTATAGCACATATTATCATTTGACTAACTTACCCACATCTTTACCGTCCTCAACCACGAGCTAACATGCTTATGAGAACTTCCAGTCTCCAGGTCCATAAAGCACATGAATTACCATATATGATCCCAATTTTGCCGCTCGAATATACAACATACCTTTATACTCAATCATCCTACGAGAGGTACACCTATAATTCTTCTATGCCACCTAGCAAACTCGCATATCATCAGTCGATAAGACAAGATAGTGCCGCAATATCAATAAAACATCCATAACTCAAACATATTGCCCTTTTTGAAATGTATACCTTCATCAAGCCACACCAATCAGTAGTACCTTTTCCTTAATCATCTGAAATTACCCGTGCTTCCTAAGAATTTAATGTCCTTCCTTTCAGAACTGAACCGTAACCTTACTCACACAATTCTCTATCCTCTATAACATATCGCATGTGCCATACCATCCTAGGATGTCATGAGAACTTCATATCCCTTCCGATCCACAAGCAACTATGTACTCAACTAACCAAGAACTTTCCATTGATCCCATCTAGAAGAAAAACACTATACATCCTATGCTCCTCATGCTCATAGAAAATATACATCTCTAACCGTGGCAGAAAGCTATCAAGAACTCTCCGAATTTCATTTGCACAAACTAAACCGTCAGGACTGAATCCTTCTAACTCAACCAAGTTATGCAGGCCACTAAAACCCAAGAGCATTGTCGCTAAACACCTGTATAAACTCATTACCTCATAGGCATCCAAAGAACTAACCATATCCTTACCACACCGATCCGGGCCACTACCAAGCTATCCTATCTATCTGAGTTCCCTTTTGACTTACCTTCCACTTGATACTCCTTCTTGCTATAACATCACAATTTATCAACCAAGACTTACCACACGAGACCCAAGCACAAAACCACACCGTCTAAGACTCATAAGCCGCTGAATACTCTCTTAAATATCCCTAAAAGCACTACCTTCAAAATACTTTACTCTGAAGAGACTTCCTACGAATCTAAATCTGTTACCTTTACCTTTCTGATACTGATACATACAATCCCACAATTTATAGAAAATACCACAAGTCTTGACATCTTCCAATGAAAACTCAGTTTCTAACAACATATGCAACTTTAAAATACCCAATTATTATATGCAAAATCTTCAACACATTAGAACCATTCTCGCAAGTCATCCACTCTACTCAAACCGCAATTATCCCGATCAAAAGAACCGAACAACCTGTGCCTCATTAGCACTTCAGACACTGCATAATGCAACCTCATCCCAATACAACCAAGAAACTTCCTACTCTATGTACCAAGTATCTTTTACCAACAACAACTCGAGACATTCTGAGATTCTCTTACACCTATGAAGCATGACATAACCTTTGTCAAAATTTTCCTTTACTCGAGACATCCTCAGTCTCAATCTCCATAAGGCATAACTGATTCACCAGTACGCCTCAAACTGGAACTAACATAGCACATAACCGTGCAATCGCCTAATCAATAGCAGACTCCCCCACTTGGCTCGAAGCCATAGACCAAAACACACACAATAACTCATAATGCATATACCCTATTGCTGCCATAATACCATAGTGAGATTAAACTCAATCCTTCATTAGCTCTTGAAACACAGACCATCTGGTACTTTAAATCTTTTGCAAATCTCGCATTCATCCTTGCAACAGTCAACCCACTCTCTTAAGCAACCCAAATTTAAATTTCAACACATATTTTTCACTTGTAAATGAGATCTTCTAACAGACAACATAAGGATGACACAACCTTAGAACACTCCGTAGGAGATAACCCATCTGCTTTGCCTCCAACTAACAATTCCGTATACCTTCCACCGTCATAAACATTACGCAGTCACTTAGTCTTCTTGAGTCTGAACTCATACTGCATCATGATTTTTTTTTACTTCACTCCCACAAGGAAACATGGAATGATTCTTCACACGCACATAACTCGGGGCTATACCTCGAATCAAGATGGAAATCAAGCACCTAATAGTTCTTCTATCCTCCAACAGACCTTTCTCGTCGCTTCTAAATCATATGAATACATCTCGCAGTCACATCATACTCGTCACGTAAATGTCCAGTCATCACTTCCCTTAATAGGGACACAATAACACATAGATCCAGAAACACGCACTCACGCAATCAACACCTCGGTGCTCAAGCTATAGGCAAAAATATGGCCTCAAGTATTCTAGACTGGCCCAACATCAACACATAGAGATCACATCTCGCCCCTCCATCAGGGAATCACGAGCCATCAATGCAAATCTGATACTGAGCGCTCATGCACGTACATGAATGCGTGGAAGGAATTCAAAGAGTTACATTTTAAGCTGAATCAAATGATGCACGATAAAAATTCAAGAATGTGAAGTTTTCCTAAAGGTTCTGCAGCCTCTCGAGGATAAATACATACGTCTCCATACCAATCCACAAGACTCTACTAAACCTGCTCATGACTCATGAGACCTATGTAACCTAGGCTCTGATACCAACTTGTCACGACCCCAAACCGGACCCGGTCGTGATGACACCTCTCGTGAAGACAAGGCCAACTAACACAATTCCCCAAGTCAACCATTTTCCATTAAAAATTATTTTTATACCATTTATAAATCATTAATCTCATAATGAACATTTAAAAGAAAAATGCAGAATAATTACACAAGCCCGACATCAGGGTGTCACAAGTCACGTGCATCTACCAAGGTCTGAATACAACAAAAACAGTAAAATGTACTAAGTACAGAAATGAAAATGAGAGGAAGGAAGCGGTGCTGCAAACGTCGTGCAGCCACCTTGCTAACTCTGATGACTCCGCGTCTGAGCAACTGACACCCACTACCGAGTTCCGAAATACCTGAATCTGCACACGAGGTGCAGGGAGTAATGTGTGTACTCCAACCCAGTAAGTAATAAGAGTAAATAAAGACTGAGCAGTAGGAAACAATGAATCCACATTTATGTTAAACTCAATAAGCACACAGGCTGCTAAATCAGAATACGATTCAATCGCCTATTTTAAAACCCAGCTTTTGGTAAAAATCATTTAAAATGCCTTCCGACAGATTCAGTAGGGGTTCAATACCATTTTAATAAAAGAGCTGAAAACCATAATCGGCCCCTCGGGCAAAACAGGAGTCATAAACACCTCCTAACAAGAAAATCTCAGTGGAAATAACAAAAGCCAAATCAATGATTAAGTTCTGAACATCTCACAAACCCCAGCTTAAATAAAAGTTGTTTAAAAACATTTATCTAATATTTTCGACAGAGGCTCAGAATAAAGATGAGTGAAAACAGTCATTAAATCAACATATTCGATAGAAACTCACTCTAAAGAGAAGTGAAAATCAATAAGATCATAATCAGGCTCCTCAAGAAAACATCACTTATGTGCATGTATATATCTATTGCCCCTCGGGTTAGCCTCTCAGTCACTCGTGACTCAACTCCTACCATTCAGCGCTCATGCTCAATAGGTACCATATAGTAACCGCTGCGGCGTCTAGCCCGATCCATATATATAGTCGACTGCGCTCACTGGGATGTGCATACTCCGGAAGGGCTCCTACAGTCCAAGCGCTATTTCGCTGCGGCGTGCAGCCCGATCCAACATATCGCTGTGGCGTGAAATCCGATCCATATACATATATATATTGTTGCGGCGTGCAGCCCGATCCATAGATATATAATCCTCACAACCAGGCCATCGGCCTCTCTCAGTCATTAACCTCACAATCAGACTCTCAGTCTATATCAGTCATCAAACCTCACAATCAGACCATCGGTCTATATCAGTCATCAACCTCACAATCAGACCCTCGGTCTATCTCAGTCATCAACTCACGATCAGTTGAACCATCAGTAAAACAGGGAACCCAGCCCAAACAGTTTTCACATTTTTAAGAAATATAGTGATAAAACCAGATTTAAACAATAACCAGGTAAAAACATGGCTGGGGATATGCTTTCAAAATAAATAAAGTGAGGAAAAATAGTAAAAGTGTCCTTAAGGGTCACAACAGGTCGGCACAAGGCCCCAAACATGGCATACAACCCAAAATATAATATCAATCTCTAGAATATGGAATATCATAAGGTTTCAAATCAAATACGCGACTTAACAATCGTACGAGACAGACCAAGTCACAATATCCAACGATGCACAACTCCACGCTCGTCATCTAGCATGTGCGTCACCTCAAAATAACACAACGATATGTAATCCGGGGTTTCAAACCCTTAAGACAGTATTTACAATCATTACTTACCTTGATCCGGTCCAAACTCTAGCCTGTGATGCCTCGCCCGCACGAATCGACCTCTAGATGCTCCAAATCTAGCAACAATTAGTACATAATCATTAAAATATGCTAAGGGAGCAAAGCCCACTCGAAAATATCCAATTTAACATCAAAATCCCGAAATTGCTCAAACCCGGCCCCCAGGCCCACGCTTCGAAATTCGACGAAACTCAGAAAATTTGACAACCCATTCAACCTCAAGTCCAACCATACCAAAATTACTAAATTCCGATAACAATTCGGCCTCCAAATCTTCAAATCTTATTTTCAAATCCCTAGATCCAAATCCCCAATTTACACCTCAAAAATATGTAATCTAGTCGGATTATTCGATGATAATTCAATATTATGGAGTAGAAATGATCACAAGTGACTTACCTCAATATTTCTCATGATTTCTTGCTCAAAAATCGCCCCAAGTCGTGATCTTTCACCAAAATAAACGTCAAAATGAGCTAAAAAAACGTAACAGCTTTAATAAATCCGATTCTGGTCGCTAAAGGCTTAATTCCTGTCGCTAAAAGGTCCAATCTGGTTGCTAAAATGCACACTAGATCTGATGCACCAGCAGTCTTTATTTTCACTAAAAGGCTCTAACTCCATCATACGAACTCGGAATTTGATGATTCTTGTTCCTATGAGTCATAAATAATGATACAAACATAGCACTTCAATCGAAACTCAATTCGGAGCTCGTTTGCTCAGTGCGATATCCATTTCGCTCGTTAAACAATTAACTCATGATTCACGTCAAAAACCCAATCGCGACTTGATGAAATTAGACCAAACTTTCCAGATCACTCCTATAATTCATTATCATAATTTCGGAAGTCTCAAAATCAAATTTTGATCTTTAGAACTAAAAATGGACATTTGGATCATTACATGCTTATGCTCAAAACGCCAAAATTTCATCCAAAACGTATCCACGCCTCATGGGACCCCGACCAAACATGCCAATACACTCCATAACATAATTCAAACTTGTTCCAACCTTCGGAACGCTCAAAACATCATTAAAACATCAAATCACCCTCGGATTCAAGCCTAAGAATTCCAAAACTTCCGAATTCCGAATTTGATCAAAAAGTCTATCAAACCTCATCCGAATGACTTGAAATTTTGAACACACGTCAAAAATGACACAACGGACCTACTTCCATTTCCGGAATTCCGTTCTGATACCGATATCAAAATTTCCACTGCCGACCGGAAAACGCCAAATTTTCAATTTCGCCAATTCGAGCCTAAATCTACCACATACCTCCAAAATATATTCCGGACATGCTCCCAAGTCCAAAATCACCTAACGGAGCTAACCAAATCATAGAAATCCAAATCCGAGATCGAATACTAAAAAGTCAAAACTTGGTCAAACCTTTCAAATTTCATGCTTCAACTGAGAACTGTTCTTCCAAATTCATTCCGATTACCCTGAAAACCAAAACCAACAATTTACATAAGTCATAATACATCACAGGGGGCAAGCCATGACCGAGAACTGGCGAGAAAAGTGCAAAAGCTCAAAACGATCGATCGGGTCGTTACAATAATCTACACACATTCTTAGTTTGTTCCCTTTTTTAGGAACTACTACTATGTTTGCTAACCATTCCGGGTATTTGACCTCCCGGATGGACCCTATTTTATTGGGTTTAATTACCCCATCCTTGATTAAGGCATGCTTGATCTCAAAATAGGGTCTCCTTTTCTGCTTAACCTGACGGAACTTCGGGTTCAAGCTCAGTTTCTCAGTAGTGATCTCCAGTGGGATCCCTGTCATGCCAAGATGGGACCAATCAAAACAATCCATATTAGCTGTAAGAAATTGAACGAGTTTTTTTCCTGAGCTCGGGAGTTAACCCCATGCCCAAGTATACCTTTCGATCGAGCAGATGTTTGATCAACACGACCTGCTTGAGCTCTTCGACTGTCGATTTGGTAGAATCGGGATCATCGGGGGCGATAAAGGATTGAGGAACCCCATAGTCATCATCTTCGTCAATCCCTTGCTTGTTCGATTGGGTCTAGGTTGGCATCGATGATTGCTATTTGGCTTCCTGTTTCGTTTTCAAACCTGAGTCCTTTTGTCACTAAGAGTGTTGATATTGGAATTATTTCATCGATGGCAAACATCTCCTTTGCAATGGGTTGTTCCCCTTAAACTGTCTTTATCCCCTCTGGTGTTGGAAATTTTAATACCTGGTGAAGGGTCGAAGGTACGACCCTTATGTTGCGGATCCATGGTCTTCCGAATAGGGCATTGTATCGCTTGTCCCCATCGATTACATAAAACTTGGCCTCCTAGGTGGTACCAACTACGTTTACCGGCAACGTTCTAGTAGTTTCACAAGCCATGTTGAATCCATTTTGCACTCGGGCCGCAAGTACAATCCGGTCTTGTAGACCGAGTTGTTATATGACCCTTGATCGAATGATGTTGGCCGAGCTACCTGGATCAATTAGCACACGTTTAACTCGACTTTTATTCATAAATACAGAAATTACCAGTGCATCATTATGGGGTTGCATGATTCCTTCTGCATCCTCGTCGTTGAAAGATAAAGTCCTTTCTGGTAGGTAATCTCGAGTCCGTTTTTCCCTTGTGATTGACACTTTGGTGCGTTTCATCATCGGACCTTGAGGAACATCGACCCCTCCGATGATCATATGGATGACGTGCTGGGGTTCGTCTTGTTCATTTTGTTTGTTGGAATCCCTGTTTTTGAAGTGATTCTTGGCTCGGTCACTCAAAAATTCTCAAAGGTGACCGTTGTTGAACAACTGTGCTACTTCTTCCCTCAATTGTCGAAAATCTTCCATCTCATGGCAATGTGTGCCATGATATTTGCGTATTTGGTTGGGATCCTTTTGTGTTGGATCAGTTTGCAAAGGTTGAGGTCACTTGATTTCTTTGATGCACCCGATAGCCGATATGATGGCATCCGCATCAACATTAAAGTTGTACTCTGATAATCGTGGCGCCTTTTTGGGATCGACAAATCTATTGAAGCTGTTCTTGCTCATGAGTCCCTGTGAGTTTGGACCTCGATCATTTCTTCTTTTATTTCGTGCAGAGTTTCGCCCAGACCCTACGGTCTCCATTATATGGTTGATATCAATCTCTATTCGACCCTAGGTCTCCATTGTATGGTTGATATCGGTCTCTATTCGACCTTGGTTCTCGGTCAATATCCCTATTGATTCTATCGACGGGTCTGATAGGATAAACAAACCCAGAAGGAGCCCCAAGTTGATCGTCCTTGACACTGATCTTCGATCGATACCGATTGTGCACATCGGCCCAGGTGGCGTGCTCGTTTGGATCAGTCGTTTTATTATACTCAGGAATCTCAGGCATGCGGAACTTTTGGGGGATTGGCTTCGGAGCCACACTTGAGAGGAAAGGTTTTTGTACGAACTTTTTGGAATCCAGTCCTTTCAATATTGGTGGTGCCCCTGGGACTTGGTTGACCTTGGAGTTATAGTTTCCACCTTCTTGCCTTTTGCCTCGATCTTATTTTCCCCTGACTCAATTCGCTTTGTCAGTTCTTCAAGCATCTTCATGATCAAAGGTTGGTTTCTGATTCTTTCTTGCTCGATTTTCTTGAAACCTATTCAACCCTGTGTACAACTTCCTAGGACGGCTCGGGCACGACTCTGCTTGATTTGTGATTCTGGTGTTGGAGCTGGGCTATTGCTGCCTGTTGAGCCTGCAACATTTCGAAGATCAACCGCATGCTGATCTCGCCATCTTCACCACTGCGTGCGCTTTGAGCGGCTGATCGAGCATCCCCTCCGATCGCTACCTTCGGGATCAACGACCAAATTTCCATTGATGGCTACATGTGAACTGACATCAGTTCTAGAGCTGGAACTCAATCGAGGCCAACCGGGGGTACATCGTTCCCTGGTGCTATGTTATTATTTTCGCCGTGGTGGTCGAGATCTTTGTCAACGTGTAGAGGTGTTGACTGAGAGCACATTTTTAATCATGTAATTAAAGATACTTCAAAGAATAAGTGTAAAATTGTGTGTGTTATGAAAGTTTGTACCAGGTAACGACTATTATCCTTAGCCCCACGGTGAGCATCAAACTATTTACCCTAAATCGGATAACAATTGAATTTATACGTGGTTTTAAGGACACGTGATATAACTTGGTACAAATTAAGAAGAATAAATTAGTACTGAAATTGTCGATAAACGAATAAATGCAAACCACACAAATTAAATAGCCTTGGCCCTCGAGTTCAGTCACCCTTGAACCAAAAGATGTTTCAACTAGCTTATGAACAGAATAACAAGATAATGAAAGCTAAAACATGACAATATATTGCTTTGTATTGCGTGAATATGATGTTGTTTACAAATGATCACTCCCTTTATATAGTAGGCGAGTCCTACTCTTGACACAATTCTATATGAGGTAAGAAATCTCATGATTAGCTAATTAATCAGCTCCCTATTAATACGTGTTGGGATTTCCGCCGTGATCCTCGTCCGATTACGGATATTTCGGCTTTCCGTTATTTGGCTTGGTAAGCTTTCCTCGATCTCTATCTTGCTTGATCTCGATCTTGGTCGATCTCAATCTTGATCGGTCTCTGGGTCACGAGTTCGGCAATCTAAATTTGCACCATGGTTCGATATAACACTTGGTTGAAACTTGGCCTGTCATGTTCTAGTCTCGATTAGTCATACAAAAGGGCAAGCCCGATTTTGACCGTATACACAAAGCAACAATGAATATGCAATTTGATATTAGTAAAAATTTACCACACGAGATGTATATGTCCGATGACACACTGTTTCTTTCCCTGGGTAGAAAAAAATTATTGCACTTCATCATCCATCAAAGAGACAATTAAATAAATAAAAATATGCTCTCTCTAATAACTTAAGCTTTTAGATGAGATGGTCACACACTTTCATATGGTATCGAAGCAGACAAAGATCTTGAGTTCGAGTATCACCGCCACCCATTATAAAAAATGAATTTCTACATGCATGGCCAATGAAAGAAAAAAAAACATGCATACTGAGGGGGTGTAATGATAAACTATGCATAAACAATAAACATGCACAAAAGGATTTATTTAAGTTATATATACTAACACTATTATTTTCTCATACAATCAGTATATATTAACCTATTATAGCAGGTCAATTATTATATTTATCAGATGAATGTTTATCATAAATATTTACATTTTATTACTGTATGAATTTCTAATTATGAACCCATAAAAACAAACTAAGCATAAAATACCAATAATGTTGGCGGAATGTGGAATGTTCAGAACACGCTTAAAAGGAAGAATCTTCCATGCTGGTCCAAAAAAGCAACTTGACGAAATATCGTAGTGTTTGGCCCACAATCTGTGTTTCCAACTTTCCATGCTTTGCTCTCTCTTTACACTCATGTTACTAGTACACTATCACATCGTTTTTCTAAGCTGTAGACTTAACTAGGACTAAATTTTGAGCAATCTAAACTAAACACAATACCAGTTGAGTGAAATATTAGTTTAGGAACGACGAGAAGATACTTGATGGAGGAACTAGGACGTCGAGGACAGAAAGCAAATTAAGCTATTTTTTCCCTCTCCAGAACCGATGCCCTTTCCTCCATTACAGGTTTAAATGGGCGACTATTGTCTGCTAAATCATGGTGAAATTAAAGGGGAAGTGTACGGTTAGCCACTAATAACACATGTATTTACTTTTAAGCCACTGTTTAAAATATTTTTAGTCTTTAGCCACTGCTTTAATAAACTTTTTCTGTCCGGACGAAAACAATCTTCTGCTTATAAAGTTCAGGACCAAGTATCCTTAACTTTTGAACTTGCAACTCTAAGTTCAGGACTACATGTCCTTAACTTTTGAACTTGGAACTTGAAGTTCACGACCACATGTCCTTAATTTTTGTGCTTGTAACTCTAAGTTAAGGACTACTTGCCCTTAACTTTTGAACTTGTTAGTCTAAGTTCAGGACCTATTGTCCTTAACTTTTGAGCTTGTTAATTTAAGTTCAGGACCTATTGTCCTTAACTTTAGGGCTTCTTCGCCTAAGTTCATGACCTATTGTCCTTAACTTTTGAGCTTGTTAGTCTAAGTTCAGGACTTCAGGACCTATTGTCCTTAACTTTTGAACTTGTAACTATAAGTTCAGGACCTATTGTCCTTAACTTTTGAGCTTGTTAGTCTAAGTTCAGGACCAAGTGTCCTTAACTTTTGAACTTGGAACTCGAAGTTCAGGACCAAGTGTCCTTAACTTTTGAACTTGTAACTGTAAGTTCAGGATCCATAACGTAGCAGAAAACCAAACGTTATTTGTATCTTTTCACAAAAAAATAAAAATAATAATAATTGCAATTTACATATAAGATTGATAATAATAATAATAATTGCAATTTACATGCAAGATTGATGTCAAATTCGGTTTGGATGCAACATTGATAAAGACAAATCTACATAACCTTTTCATTATTAGTCTGATGAAAATACAAGTGACGACGATTTAGTGTCCCAAGATAACATGTCTAATGATGATTCTGAGAATGCAAAGGATGAGGATGATAAAGAGTGCGATAGTGATGAACAGAATAAGTTACTGATATGTGTTGGTCTACAATCAAGATCATAGACGTCGGCGGAGTCCACGGCAGTCGCCGTCTCACAGACGGCGGCACAGTTCTTCTCCCTAACATGAAAGAGATAGAAGAAAGGGTAACACGGTCTTTTCATATTAATTTTAATAGACTAGTGACTACTATTGCTAAGCATTGAAAATACTGGATAAAAAGTAAATACCATTTTAAAAAGTGGCTACTCCACACAATTTTTACGAAAATAAATGGGTGACATGGGAATAGGAAAGCTAAAAAACATAATTACTAAAACACCCAATGATTGGAACTTTTTATTAATACTAGTCTCTACGTTCGTGCGATGCACGAATCGCACGAATATCTTATGTCAAATATTATGAATCGCATCCAAAAAATAATAAGCTTTCAATTGCATAATATTCTAAAATTAATTACAACTGAATATGTACGAAATTCAATATGTACAAAGTTTAATAATTTGTTTCCTTGGAACAAAAAAGATATAATATACAATCCAAATGAACAAATTAATAATGTTTTGGCACAATGAAAGAACAAAATAGAATTGAATATTATGGAATTATACAATTATGCAATTAAAGTTGTAAAATCACTTAAAGAATACAACAATACTTAATATTATTTTTCTGATTCAATAATTTTCTTTGATTTAATTAAGCCTTAACGATTCAGATACATGAAAATGATATTTACTCAAGATACATTAGTAACAAAGAAACAAAAATAAAAAGGGCATTTCATCATTCATACCTTCTCTTGGCTTTTTTTTTTTTGTGTTGCACGGTATCCTATATCAATTATTACAAAAATCATATTTAATAAAACATGATTTCTTAACTATACAAATATTCAAAAGAAAATTATATTGTTACCGCTAGAAAATAATTTAACTCAAATCCTGATTTATCAAATTTCTAAATTCAACTCAAATTCTGATTAATCCAATGTCTAGTTAAAAAGCACGTGAATTTTACATTCCGTAAGTTCCTAACAAAATAAATAAAAGATAACGAAGAACTTTACAAATATCCTATCGTGAAAGGGAAAAATACCTATTCAAGAAGGAATCATGATATCTTATTCGAAGGAAAAATATTAGTAGTATTTATAAAAAAATTCCTCACACGTAAATATGAACAAATCACTTTCCAAGAATGAATGAAATTTATGTGGAGTTCCTTACACAATGAAAGGTAAAACAGAGTTCTTAAAATACCTAATGTAAATAAGAAAGAAAGAAAGCACTCCATGTAGGAATCTCCAATTCTCCCACAAAATTATGTATTTGTTGTAATTAGGAACGATAATTTTTTTTAAAGAAAATTATGGACGTGCTTTTCTAATCCAAGTAGGATCGACTTTGTAGGATCGGTGTATGTGTAGTTTAAATTGGAAAAGAATTCCATCATTTGATAATTTACAATTAGATCCTTAAATTATAAAAATACTTAAGGGCATAAAAGTCAATTAATATTTTAGGGATATTTTAGTCGTTCAACATTTAGCATAAATTATTCGTGCTTTTATAATACACTAATCTTAGGGTACGCGCTTCGCGCATGTACCTATATCAATAAATACATAATTTTTAAAAATTATGTAAAAAATATTAAATAATTTATTTGAGTTATTGAACAAATATTTTAAAAAAATATAAGTTTCTAAAAATAATTAATGTTTAATTTTTGTTGATATTTTGATGAAGCCCAACCACATTCCCCATGTAAAAGTTTCCTTCATTGTCTTTTATGCTATATCATGATATAATTTATTAACTAATATATGAAAGTAGAACGCGTAAATTCATAGTAATTAAAAAATCTGAATAAGGTTGAGATTTCTTTTAAAAGGGTGCTAACATAAAGCTTTAAAGGACTGTCATTTTGTTTACCAATTTAGTTATTTGTATGAATACGAACTATCTTTAAAATAAAAGTAAGTTACATCTTAAATTAATTTTAATAATAAATAATTATACTAAAATAAAAGCCTTCACAAAAAATGAAAAGAAAAAATTCACAAACAACAGAGAGACGACATAAAAGAATACAGAAGCAAAATTTCATAAAAGCTTAGGGAAAAATAAGCAAAATCTAATTTGATTTTAAATTATAGAATATTAGGAGTTTATCATAATTCACATAAGATAAAGTTTAAAAGCTAAATCTTACTCCCTCTGTTCCAATTTATGTGAATTTATTTCCTTTTTGGTCCGTTCCAAAAAGAATGAACCCTTTCTAAATTTGGTAACAATTTAGCTTAAACTTACAATTTTACCCTTAATGAAAAGCTTTTATAACCACACAAATACTTCGGGGCCCTTTTTGACTTGTTTAGGACCATAAATTCCAAAATCTTCATTTTTTTCTTAAACTCCGTGCCCAGTCAAACAGGTTCACATAAATTGGAACGGAGGGAGTGATTTCAAAATTCTAAATATTAGAAGTATAATTAGATAATAATTTTTTCAATATGAAATCTATATTTAAAAGCAAAAAGACTGATTACGTGCAACCTCTATGGAGAGATAATAAAATTTTGGCATACTGCATCATAAAAATATTTATTTAACTTATGCAAAAACATCATAGCTTACATGAAATGCAAGAGCGTGTTCGTATTTTTTTATGGTTGCAATATATATTACAGTGTAATATACATGTATTGCATGTCAATTGTTATAAAATAAAAAATTTAGAAAATATATATTAAAAGTATATATAAAGTCTCGATTTATATTCAAGCTTTCGTCATCCCTGATAGCTTACTTTTGTTACTTTCTTTGCGGATCTTTGGAAGAAAATATAGAGAGGATATTTTACCTCAACTCTACTCACTTATACGTCCATTAGAATGTAAAATTCCTAAATATAAGAAAATTATTAAACGATGCCATCCCAAAAGTACAAAATTATATATTTTTTTTAACAATATAAGCTTAAATTGCTGCAAAAAGTCTTAAAACTTCCCACATTTCAAGATAATATAAGAAGTCATCATAATTTCGTGCTTCTATTTTAGTGTTTTTTTTTTCCTTTGGTAGCATAATTTCAAGATAATACTAAGTTAAGCAAAATTATGATGATTTCGTGCTTTTAGTGTAAATGCGTTGCACGTGTGTTGCGCGTCAATCAGTATAAAATATATACAAAAAAAATAAATTATTATATACATTGAAACAATATCTTCTTAACATACAAAGATGATGAATTTAGTTGAATTAGTTATATAATATTTGTAATTATAATATCTTGCGAAATACGATATAAATATGTCATGTTGTTGTATCTCGTCTAACATCTCTTTGGAATACCAGTAATACAAACTTCAACTATCAATTAGACCAATGACAATATTATATTACCTTGGAATTAGTCAAAATGGTTATTTCATCAAAATATTGTAAACCTTAACAATTGGATATATAATTCTTGAAATTCTAATTTACTAAACAATGCAATTTTTCATAAAACTCCAATCACCTAATTAGGTCAGTATTAAGGAAGTTGTTCTTTAAACAAATTTTCTTGCATCTTCGTCTAATGATATTAATTAAGTAGTTATTATTTTTCTTAAAATATTAAAAGCTTGAGAAATTAAATAATAACTTAAATTTTTGAAAAGAAGATCTAGTGCATTCCTAAGATCACCCTGGAAATAATAATATTATTTATTAATTATCAAATAATGAATACAAAAAATAATGAAGCTTTTAAGTTAATGGTAACTTTTTCACAATTAATGTATCATCAAGATTGTAACACAAATATTTTATGTAGAAAAAATGAAGGTAAGCTAGTTTTTGTAACAAAAGAGATTAAAAATTTAAAAACGTGTTCAACATAAAAAATATGTGGTATATGGTAGAGAATTGTATATTTAAAGATTGATTTTTCTAATTTAGAGGAAGGTTTAGTAAACAATATTTATTATGAATATAGATTATAAGTAAGTATAATCAGTTTTTCATTTTTATGAAGAATAATAAATAGAATCTAATTTAATTTGTCAAGATTTTAAAATAAATATTATAGGTAGGAAATAAATTTAAGTTATTTTTTTATATAACAAAGAGACTAAAAGTTTTAAAACATGTTATGATTTTCTTTTCTCGGGTTTGAATCTTTTTTCCCCTTGGTATCTATATGTCTATTTTTTACATGGTGATAAAATTTATTTTTTATAACCAAAGTAAATAATATTAGCTCATACAGACTTGGAACCTTTCCAACTTTGTATCAAAATTAAAAGACAACAGAAGCAATTATCTTGTCTTAAAAGATATGTCATTGGTAAATAAAATATGGTTATATGGCATTGATAAATAAAATATGGTAGTTGGATGTATTCTCATTGGACAATTAAATCAACGTATAATGGTTGATTCTAAATTCTTAAAAGTTTTAGTTAATTTAAAGGTCCTAAACCTTAGGGAGATATTAAATGACTTTTTTTATCTAGTGTGATCTCTAATTTTAAAAGGGTAAAAAAGACGAACACATTTCGCTAAGGGCCTTCGTGCTTTTAATATAGTATAGATTTTTACGTGTAATATTTACATACAGTAAACTCTTAATATTTTTAAAGGTTTTGGACTTTTTACATAATTTAAATAAGAAAAGATTTAATAAGTAAATTTTTAATTAATTTTAAACTCATAAACGTAAATTTGTACAAAGTAAACTCTTAACAGTTTTAAAGTTCTAAATGACAGGACTTTCTGCATAAGTCAATAAGAAAGATGTTAATGCGTGAAATTTTAATTCATTTAAACAGTTAAATATAAAAACAATTAATTGATTATTCAATAAATTATTACTTGTGGTACTTGACCCACAAAAAGACGTTAGTTTAAGTTTCAATCTTGTATTCTAGGTAAATATTAATTCATTGTAGAAATGTATCTGTTGTTAATGAAGGGATAGGGAGAAAACGTGGTAAACGTAGGTTAAGTTGGTGTTTTTCTTTTTGGAAGTGATTGATATAAGGTAAAAGTTTACTTGATTTTAAAGTTCTAATTATTAGGATTTTTTACCAAAAATAAATAAGGAAGGATTTAATACATAAAATATAACAATTAATTTTAAAATCCTAAATATTAAGAAAATGATTTAAATGACTATTTTGTCTAGTGTAAAATTAATTTTTAAAGGATAAAACAGGCGAACGACATTTCGCTAAGGGCCTTCGTGCTTTTAATATAGCACTAGTATTAGGGTACGCGCTTTGCGCGTGTACCTATATCAATGAATATACAAATTTTAAAAATTACATACATATTATTAGATATTTATTAATAAAATTTAAGAATTTTTTTAAATAATAAATATTATTCCCATGAGTTAGCTTAACAAATGAAGGAATTTTATTTAGAGCCTTATTGTGATTTATCCGGATTTATGTCGAAATAAAAATTGTTGTTTTATGTGACTTAATACTGAAAATAAAATATAAAAATATTTTTTATCACAATTCTTTAAAGATTTGACAAATAATACAAATTAAAAAAAGTTGGTGTTATATCTTCTAAAAATTTGATAGTGACAATTTTAACATTTAAAGAATGACTAATATTGAACTATTATTTTACAAGAAAAAATTTAGTATAAATATTTAGCGAGACGTTTTCATTTGTTGGGCTGAATGCAAGAAAGAAACAAATAACAACTTATTTATAACTGGTTGTCTTCTACAATTTTATCTTATTGCTAATTTGTACTTTTACCTATTTGAATCTTAATTTTATACTATAATTGACTTTGCTATATTTATGATTTCTTTCACCATCGATACTCTTCTTATAAAAATAAATTAAGTGTTTTGTCAATTTAACAAATAAATTTTCTTATATGATAAATTTGTAAAATAAATTAAATTGGATTTGCTAATTAGTTAATTCAATAATTAATTATTTGTTCTAAACATTAAAAGAAATAACTTAGTTTTTATTAATTTAAATTCTAAAAATTAGCTTGTTCTAATTTTTAAATATTTGACAATAATTATATTTTTTTCCAATAAGAATTCGATTTTCAAATAGTAAGAAAAATCATATGTTTTGAATCTTTATTTGAGAATTCGTAATTGCTAACTCACGTTTTGCATAGTAAAGAATCTCATAGGAATAATTCAATACAACTCTAATATTAATGGTCTTTAAATAAGAAATCTATATAAGGTAAAAAAGTGTTATTCGATTTTAAAGTCCCTTCCTACCTAGTTTAATTACGAAAAATATAATAATAAAATTTTAGGTGATCTTAAAATTCTTAAATTAGAAAATAATTAAATAACTATTTCGTCTAATATAAAAAAAATTTAAAGGGTAAAATAAGGGAATAACATTTCGCTAAGTGCTTTTATGCTTTTAATATATTATAGATAAATAGATATAGATTTTATTGCTCTAATGATGAGATGCACAGTTACCCCAATATTTTGGGACGGTTCTAGTTAAATCTATCAAAAAGTTAACATACCATTTCAATAAATGGAGAAAGAAACAAAAATTCAAAATAACAATTTGTTAAAAAATTTATTTTGCCTGTTTTTCGCTTTTAGTTACCAAATTAGCCAATAACTCTAATGGAAATAGACTAAAAAGGTGTAAGAATTATGTATAATTTGGATTTGACCAAAGATTTAATTTTATAATATTTAACTATTCAAGTTCAAGCAAAATTTAAATTATTTATAACAAAACAAAAAGGTTAAAAACTTGAAAAATAAATATACGTGATGGGGATTTGGAAATATATAGAATTTTATTATAATTAACTATCTAAGTTTGAGACCAAGAATAATTAAATTATTTCTATCAAAATAGAAAGGGCAAAGCCTGGGAAAAAAAAATTGCCTACGATTCCTAGCATGGTTAAAAAACAAACTTGGAAACCTAGAAGGATTTAAGAAGAGTCCTCGTATTTAGAATTTTGTATATATTTAAAATAAGAAAGTATTTGATAAACAAATTTTTAGTTGATTTCAAAGTCCAAAATATTAGGGAAATAATTAAATGACTATTTTGTCTAGTATAAACTTTATCTTTAGAGGGTAAAAAAGGCGAACGACATTTCGCTAAAGGCCTTCGTGCTTTTACTATAATATAGATATAGATAGAGAGATATAGATAGTTAATCACGAAAAGAAGGCGTATATGGTACAATCTATTATGAGCTTCAAGCTCTAAATTCCAATGAGACAGCATGATATGATAACCCCTCTCCTTCACAACCAAAGGACAAACGGAGAGACTCGTCAGAGGAAGTTGCAGTATCTGTTTGCTTACCTTATATCGTAATCACTACTGCTCAGGAGTAGATGTCGGAGTTCTTTTCCCAGGATTGTAGACGCTGAACTCCCCAAAGTCTCTTCTACCACTGGCAAAAATATGTGCCACATCAGTGCCTTTTAACATAGAAAAAGTAGCTGTCACTAAAGAGATTATTCACTTCTTCTTTATCCGAAATCTAAAACTAAACACAAATTACTTCAACAAACTAAAGTTGCATATCTGTATAATCTGTGGATCTAAACCACCAAGAATCCTGATTTAAGATGCAGCAGACAAGATATATCACACAGCATTGGTACCTTCCATTATAAGGAACGGAAAGAAAAATAGATAAGAGAATGGAGCTAGTCCTCGAAAAGGAGAAGAGAGGTAATATTTCAGTCAGGCCAAATATTTACTATTCACCAAGATGACAATACTCAACCAGTTTTATCTGCTGATGCATATTTAAGCTAGCACATATTGCTGGGACTGATTTTTGTTCTGCAATGTGTTCTTTTAGTATACGTCCTAATAATGCTTTATTAGCAGACATTCATACTCAGGTACATTTGTTTCAAATGTTGAAAATTTTGTTTTAAAAAAATCGTTTTCAATTTTTTTTGGCGAAAACTAGTTTTTAGCCAAACACCAAGACAACTAAAAATTACTCTTACTTCAAAGTTTCTTATTTTTGCACCAATAAAAAAACTGAAAATACTTTTATTTCTTAGTGTTTGGTTGACAAACGGTACAAATTTAACCTCTCATCTTGTGGGGGTGTCTCAAAGCTAAAATGCTTAGATATTAAAATGAAAGGTCAAACTAGATCCTACACAATAGGAATTATGACAATAGCCTTCGGCCCAACATTGACATAACTTCTAACGCTGCCTATTAGATCATCAATATCACTTTACATCGAAGTATAGAATCTTATTTCACTTGAAAATATCAAACATTTTACAGAGATCACAGAATATCGAAATGCTTTTAAATGGATTCCTCACCTGTGCATTATATCCCAGCCAGCAGGTAAGAAGCGTGGATGAACAGCTTCAACAAAAACTTGTCTCCATCGCTGACAAAATTGACTAATTCCCTCATCCCCATGCTCGTTGAGTATATGATTAACAACTTGCTTCCCATGTGGTCCATGCCCTAATAGCGAGAGCTTCGAGTTTTTGGATGATGCATTAGTATTCATATTATCAACAGAATTGGCCATTCCATTAGATACATTACAGCTTTCATCATCACAGGAATCCGGAAGAACATCATCATGTTTCACTAGGGATTCTCTTCCGTGCGGGAAATCATTTTTATGAATAACAGAGTACTCACTATTGACCCCAAAATTGGGGTATGAAGAGTGATTGCTAACATTATTGTCCTCTACTATTAAAACATTGGTATTTTCTTCACTATTGCTCGAGTTATCTGAGACTTCCTCTGGCAGAGATGTCCCTTTTGCTTGCTTATTATCTAGCTCACCATCTGGTGTTATACTTCTATTAGAACCTTTGCAAGCTAATTTTCTCTGTTTCTCAAATCGCCTTCTCTCATTAGGACTCATCCCAATTAACATAGCTCTTTCCAGATCTTCATCAGAAATTTCCCGTCCACCATAATAATTCCTGATAATCTACAAAAAGACGGCGAAACGTTGTTCAAGTATTAACAATTTTTAATTATGTTACTCAGGTGAAAAACTGAAAGGACTACTTAAATTAATGGAGAGAAAGTGGATGTTAGAAAGCAGATGATTAAGACAACTTGAAACATCAAAAGATAAAATGATAAATATGGAGAAATATGAAAGTGATAGCATGATGAAAAATTCAGTAAGTGCATCTAAAGCAATTAATTCAAATCAACCCAGTTATTATCAGAATCAAGGATGCAAATTCCAACGAAAGAGTTAAAGCTCCAAGGTGGAAGGTACCAACAGAAACAGTAACTGAAGTGAAATATGAACACTAAGTAGAAACTAAGTCAAACTGGCAATTTTACCTCTGGGTGTTAAGTCAAATTTCTCTGCTTAAAATTTGAAAATCTCTATAGCCTGCCTTTTATTATCAAAATACATCTAGTTTCTTATCAGAAAATATATTCCATTTGAGGTGCTAAATTCAGATATCTACCGGATGCTTAGCCATAACTAATGGGCCCCGCTGCCAGGAAAAAAATATTAACGGTTCAAAGCAGTTTAAAGCAAAGCATCATTTAGAAAATTAAGCAATTGAAATAAATTTATTTATTAGCTAAAGGTACATGTATGTGCTAAACATGCAAAGCATCATTTAGAAAATTAAGCAATTGAAATAAATTTATTTATTAGCTAAAGGTACATGTATGTGCTAAACATGCAAAGCATCATTTAGAAAATTAAGCAATTGGCGATTAGCTGGCATTCTAGATCCATGACGTAGCAATGCCATAGCTGCTGTACGCAACTGCAAAGGAGATACTCCTTCGTCCTTTACACTTAACTTTGGCACAGATGACTCTGATGTATTCTGATTTTGATTAGAATCAACTACTCGACGAACAAAAAGTGGTATTCCAAATTCTGTAGCTATCTTTCTCTTATACTTCTCAGCAGCAGCATGAGCAATTTCATGGCAGTCCACACAAAGAAGGACGATGTCATGAGAGCGATGGCTCTTTAAATGCTCAGGGAAGTGCATTCTATAGCATGAAGGTATGATTCGATAACGTAAATAGTGATTTCCTTCACCACAGCCAACACAAATATTTCTCTTACTTTGAATGTAAAAGTCATTACCCTCATCTTCAGGGCGACCTTTAGGCTCAAAAAGAAGCATTATAGCAGGAGGGTCCTCTTCAATAAGTTTCGCCAAATTTCGGTTGACATACCTGCAATCAAATTTCTGAGCCCATATTACCTTAAATTGTAATCACTGAAGAAGACTGGAAAAAGACGATATTTCACTAACCATTCAAGTTTTCGACGATCACAATAACATAATAATCGTCCATCATTTGCGTAAATCCTACAATTATGGTAAACGGGGGCTTTGCACGAAAATTTTTGGACAAACAACTGCCGAGAAGCCTTCTTAGCAAATTGCTTGGAATTTTTCTGTCCATTTTGTTTGAAAGCTGATTTAACTGGCATCTTCAAACTAGTTTTGGATAGTAGAGCATAGTTGTATACAGAAAGAGGACAACTCCCATCAGAGCCCAGGCATTTTTGAATAATTAACTTATAATCATCGTCATCCTTTCGCGTTTCATCTAAAAACAAGTACTTGAGGTCATCCAAGTGATTGCAAACTACAGGTGAAGGAGATTGAAATGAACTACTAATACTCGGAGAGTCTGGATTCTGATCGGCTTCAGATATGGTGTTGTATAAACCCATTTCTGTTATAGGAACTTTAGTAGCAAGCGCAGTAATGGCATGCTCAGATAAAACATATCTCAAGCTTTCATCATGTACACGAGCCTAGATGGATGTAAATTAAATTAATTGAGCTCAAATAATGTAATAAAAAAATCAAAAATCTGAAACTGGAATTCAAGAAAAAAGTGCACCCTATAAATGTTAAAGCGTAGCAAATAAAGATGGAAATCTTGAACAACTCAAGATGTTAATCTCCATATAATAAGAAAGACAAGGACTGGTTGAATTGGGATATCATTCAAGTTAGCTTATATGCTTTATGTTAAATTGTTTCCAGCGGCGCTTTTAACTTCATGCATCGAGGGGTTTCCACCAAAATCCAAAGGGGTGTCAATCCAGGTAACTCATTTGTAGCAGTGTTGAAATTCATAAGATCAAATAGACAACACGGATTGGTAATTCTGATCGGGATATTTCAAAAAAGAGTCAAGTATAATGTGCAATTCTGAAATTAGCTTCTAATCATTTGAACCGAGAAAGCATTCGAAATGCATATATGATAATCCTTCAATGTTAGGAGCTATTTAGATTGGACTTCGTTGTTATCTCTAAATGTTGAGCAAATGAAGCCATTGTATGGGTGTTGGGGTGGCTACCATGTTGTGAGCTCCTCATTCTTTACCATGCGGCGCAGGATCGAATCTTACTTTTAGAAAGCCACTGTATGAGAACAAAAGAGCACAATAAACAGCTGGAAAATCATTACTTATATTTCTACTCCAACGCAAGACCTTAGTATCATCAAAAACGAAAATGTTTCACCCAATATACTCGCATTTTTCTCACATTACTAGCCAACTGGAGTAATCTTTAAAGTCCAAAACCCTCTCAACTATCACCAAGCAGTCACAGACTTTTCCTTCTGGTGCCAAACTACCCAATATCCCGCTTCTTGGGGAAAAGTGCACAAAAACTATCAGATTTGAACTCCTTCTATCCATCAGTAGTGGACCAGAAAATGTTCACAGATAAACAAAATTTTGAACTTTTTCTTCATTTGAAAATAATCGGTCACATGACTTTATGATGATAAAGAGATGACATTCTGATCCAAATTCCACTTACCATTATATCTCTCCAAGTGCACAATCGCCTCACGAGGTCATGAAGCTAAAGCCAAAAAAGAAGAAATCAGCACTCAGAAGTCAAAGCTGTATAAAGAAAAAGAGTATACAGAGCATAGTACCTTCATCTCATCAGAACTTGACATGGAACTTCCTTGATCACTCTGATAACGAGAGATTATAGATGATGCAACAGACTCTCCTGGGTAAGCATCAGTCTCTTTTGAGAAAAGTTGTAAGCAAATTGCATTGGAACGCCGGTTGGCCTCAAGCACAGAGCTAAATTTGTCCTCTCTGAGACTTGATGAATTTTCTGTTACACAAATATCTTCAGGATTTTGTTTCTTCAGATGAGTCAATTAGTTTAAAGATCACCAAATGCAGTAACAACAAGAACAACTACACCTCAGTCCAATCTAGTTTGGCCAGCTATCTGAAACATCACTACCCATTTTGCTTTTGTTTGGCCCATTTCATTTCAATATATTCAAAAATTTGCGAATAGAAAATACTAGAAGTTCTCTCCATTTTCTACAAATACACAAATCACTTAACAGACTGAAAAGACTAGTAGCCTTTGGAAATTAACACTAAAAGCTGATTCTTCATCTGCTAGACAACAAAAACCACGGAACCTCATCTGCCCTAATTTTACTACTACATAACAATCACCACTACAATAATAGAAAAACAGCCATTCAACACAGTTATATCAAAGCTTTGTCATGTTTGCTAACAACTTTTGCAAATAAAACTTATAATTCTATGATCTTATTGTGAAGAACAAACTTCCCATTGGCATGATGTCCTGAGGGCAACCTCTTATGAACATTGGTAATAGAAATCTATTTCCAACAGAATTCTCCAGCACCACAACCCCTTAACAGACAAACGGAGAACATTATTACCCACTATCCTTCATCTCAGAGTATCAGGCATTGCAGATATTGCTAAGCCTCATACCAAACTTCAAAAACGCATGCCAGCTCAAACCATTAGGTCCTGCAGAAAGGTTCAAATTGATGTGCTCTATTCCATTTTATGAGACTGAACATGGACTTTTAGGGTATTATCTTAACTTGCCCATTAAACAAGTTCGTAATGGAAGAAAGAATTAAACAGTTACAAGATAAGTTTGATCAGGAAATATCAATACAACTTTAAATTGGTTAACTAAATAGATTTGAATTTTTGAACCTTGTGAAGTTTATATATAAAGAAAAAAATAGTGAAATGAGATTAAATATTTTGAGATGCCCCAAAAAAGAAAGAATGCTATATAATTGGAATGGTGGAACTACTTAAGCTCCTTCATATTTCATCACACATTACGTTCACAAATTTAATTTAATGAATGTAAATATAACTCTTCATAAGTGAAAAAGGGCATGGATTCGATCACAATTACCAAATATTTTCTACGATAACTCCCTACAAGGGCTTGACGGTATAGAAAAGTAGTTAAATAGTACCATACACTTCTCTCAGCTCAGCGACTCTCAATAAACTGTAATTTGTAGCAAGATAACAAGTTTGCATATGCGTATACTATGCCATAATTTACTCAACAATAGAGGATCTCAGTAAATCTCTCTAATCATAGAGATAATAAGTGTATACACTCACATATAAGTCAAGTGGGATGGAAGTAGAAGACTAATAATCATTCTGTTTGTTGAAATATAAGTGGAGAGTCATACCAGTATCCTGTTCTTTGAGTTCGGAAGAAAGACGATGCGCGATGTACAACAAATAGTGTGCATCAGTTCGAGCATATTGCACCATTTCAGCTGGTAGTGGACGTTGCCTCCAGTCTTCTCTCTAAAATTTTGATAAAGAATAGAACTGTAATTTAGATCAAGATCTTGCCAGCTGAACTATAAGAGAGGTGCACCAGCACTACGGTGTAGCATGTTGTTGTTTACATGCTGAAATCACCACATGTACCCGCTGAAAATCATGTTCATTGACTATAGGTAAGAACAGTGCCACGTATTCAAAGAGAAATAGCCAGAGTCTTGTATGCCTATTTAAAATGTCCGGTCTGATCATATACATTATAAATACAAATCTTGATTCACTAACAATCTTAAATATGAGATGGTAGCAAGCAAGGACAACATCATACTACAACAGCTTCACTTAATTTGCAGCTTCGTCTAATAGCTCCATTATTTAAGGAATTCCTTACTTCAAGTGACCCTGTTAAATCAATTCAATATAAGAAAATGAAAATCAAATAACATTTCGAGAGAGATAAAAACAATGTAGAACCCACACATAGTTTTTTTTATTTTTTTATTATAAGGAACCCCACATAGTTTTTATCATATTCCTTTAGGAAATTCTATGAGAATCTATCCCTTTTTTTAAGTAAGGAATCTATCACCTTTCTTTTTTTTTAGGAGGAGAATCTATCATCTTTTATGATATTCTTTTTCTGTTTTTTCCACTTGATTTGCAGCAAGGGGAGCTATATTAAAAACTGAATTTGAGCAAAATGTGAGCTTTCTATGTAAATTGGTGTTTCATGAGCAAATGTTCAAGCGAAAATGTGGATCACCTCCTCCTACGTTGTCCAATGGAAACTAGCTTCTTCTTGGAATATTGAGATGGTTCTGGATGCTTGGCTGATGTAGGGCTTGGTGAATGAGGCACTCCCCAGCAGGAAATCCAAAAGAAAGAACAGAAGTCAGAGAGCTTGGGATGTTGCCCCACTAGCACTCATGTAGGTCTAGTGGAAGGAAAGAAATAGGAGAGCTTTTGATGGGACTGAGAACGATGATGTACATCTGAGAAATAGCCTGTTATTCCTAGTTTCTTTTAAGTGCACCCATAAGTTCCAACTTTATAGAAGATTGGGTGCTGTCACCTTCACTAAGTTCCGTTTTTTTTAAAAAAATAAATAAATAAATTAGAAACTGAGCATTTTATTCATCTCCAAAAAAGGGTACATTGAGCTGAGGAAGTTAAAATACGATATCTCCTCCCTAGTTCATCTTGTAAGATAGAATCAACTATCTTATAACATTCTGATATGAGGTAAATGCATTTGGAAGGGGGAAGCAAGAACATTGTAAAAAAAGAAAATGAGGACTCCAACCTATACAATAAGGTCCTCTAATAGTTAGTACCCCTACACATGTAGGGAAAATGATGACCATGGTGGTTCAAAGGCTATGTTTGATTTCTTCAATTTGGACCTTCGAAGAACAGGCATATTCCACCTATCCATATTCATCAAACCTCTAACTTCTTTTGTAGAGGTTAGAGGTTCCGTTCAGAATCCAAATCCACCAAAACAATTAAATCAATAATAATATAGATTTTTTGTCGGTTGCACTTCCGTATCTCTTTGTCGTCTGTTGTGAACATGCTTTCTTTGAGCCAAGGGTCTATCGGAAACAATCTCTCCGTAAGGTCTGTTTACACACTATCCTCCCCAGATCCCATTTGTAGGATTACACAGGGTATATTGTTGTTGTTGTTGTAAATATAGATTTTTTTTATAACCAAATATAGGTTGTCTTAAAAGAAGAAATCCATCCATCACAACTCACCAACGGAAAAGTTAGCAAACAGATACCTAGGGAGGAAAAGAAAGATTACGGTAAACCAAAAGAATGTATCCCAAGCAAGCTTCTTTCTATACCTGTAATAGTTTATTTGCAACAATGCCACAGTACAAATCCAGCAAATACGCCAAAGACCTTTGTGGTTTAGACAACACATCACAAGCCTGGAATGTAACAAGAACAACAGTGGCTTAAATAAAAGTAAATAAGAAACATCATAGTCAACCATACACAAGAAAAATACGCCAGGCATATTCTTGCCCTTCTTAAGTAAAAATCTTCACTTAGATAAAAGAATATACATTAACATGATACCTTACCTTTGCAGTGTCAAATAAATTAACAACATAAATGTGGAAATCCCTTTGAAGCCAAAGAACATCATTATCAGCACCATGGAATACCTACACCAGCGGAAACAACTTATAGGAGTCATTTGGGGATGCAAATTATGAAATTAGCATACTACAAAATTTCTAACAACAGCGTGGAGTTAGCTGCTTGCACTTTATATATCCAAATTAAAGTACGAAAGAAAATCGCTAATAATTGGCACGCAAATTAACAAGGTCACCTTGCAAATTCCTGGGTTAGCAAATACGGGCCGAAGAATTCCCATTACATCATGCAAAGCTATTGTATCCACAAGATAATCTTCGCTTCCAGTTGATATCTGCTCAATACATGAAAAAGTTACGTTTACATAACAATAATATAAAATGATTTTCTGTAAAAAAAACATTTTGAAAAACCTGAATTAGAGCTGTGAAGCCGAGAAATGATCTCAAGCTATGCTGCTCTGTATCAACTGCAAACACTCTCTCCTTACTCAAAACCTCCGCAAGCTCCCGTAATTGAGACTCACTCTCAACCCATACATACAATTCGCGCATCGTCAAATCTTCAAAATTTCTACCAAAAAGCTCCAAAAATTCAACATTTGAACTCTTCAACAACTCCGTAATCTCCGCCTTGTACGGATGAAAATTTGTACAATCCTCTGTCACATACATTCCCAATCATTCAGCTAGGGTTTCAAAAAACAAATATAGATAATTAAATAAATTGTATTTGTACCATTGCTGTTGACAAGCTTGAGGTGTTTGAATTGAGAATATGAGTTATCGGCAAAAACTCGTTTGAATGAAGCTTGAGGTTTGATTTCTGCATTTAGATAACAGGAGTGTTTCTTTTTCCTGTTGTGTTTTCGAACTTTCTGGAAGCTCTTTGCTATGAATATGGAAATGGCTACTGTGAGGCAAGTAGCTATAGTGAGCTTAACAGCAAGCTTCAAACTTTCCTTGTTCTCCATTTAATGATTCAGTTTGATTCTTCCTACTTGCTTTGCTTTTGCTGTGCAATTTGAAATCCAATTCTTATAGTGGCTTGTCTTCGTATTAGAAAATGTTTTGATCGTGGGCTCCGGTTCAACCTCAAAACTAACTTTGGCCCAATATTAGGTCCTAGCCCAAAGTTACGGAGACTTTTGCACTAGATAGTCACTTTTGTGACATATTCAAATTTAGCCACAATTTTAAGAATGTTGCAAACTTAGTGAAACAAGTTGTTATAGTCTTCTTCTCTTCCTCCTTATTCTTCTTCTTGTTGGTCTAAAGTTCGGTATGAATATTGGTTTGAAGTTGAGTTGCAGCAATTCAAACTTCTGACTGCTGGTTTGAAGTTTGGCAATGACAATATGACCACTAGTCTAAAGTTTGGCTGTGGCTAAAGTTGCATTCTTTTAATTTATGACCATATTTTAAAGATAAACATTAGTGTCTATTTGTACAAATGGGCCAGTCTAAAACTGTACTCAATTGTATACTTAGTGGCCTCTCTCTCTATCTATCTATATAATATTTTATGTGTACAATTGTGTATAATCAATATATAATCTATGTATATGACTAAAAAAAGTAAACAATGAATATAACCGGCTATTTATGTAAAGATCACATTAATAAATTGGCCCAATGAATAGGCCCAAGCCCAAAGTTATTAGAGCAGTATGAAAATACAGTTTTCTAGAAGTTGGTTATTGATGATGCGTTCAAATTCTCAGTTTCACTGCACAATGAAGAATGGCTTCTTTGGAGCAACCTATTGAAGAAAATGACACGACTTCAGTAGTTGCACAAGTCGATACGGTTATTGAAACAATGGAATCACAGAATTTGTCAATAGAGGAAGTTGAGATTGATTTCCTGGGAAAATTTAAGAAAATTTTATTCACCTTATGGAAAAATGTTGTGGGGATTAAAACACATAATGAAGAGAATGTAACACAAAATTATCGTGGAGATCGAGTTGAACGAGTCAGGTTATATCACGTTTGGCCAGGAAACAATGTATGCTACGGTTTGTGTTCGATTATATTCATTTGACAAATATGGAGGAGTTGTTTTAATTGTATTTGTTCTAATGTGGCTTTCATTATTTTAAGTGCAGGTATTTTTCCTCAAAGGGTTACTGATATGTGGGCCAGATCCAAGAGGTTTGCTCTTGACTATTGTCTCTATTAGCCTCTCAAGTTGGGTTTTTGCTGTTTATGTTGCAAGGGATATATCAAAACACTCGAGCATCAAAGTCAGTTTCTGTGTGCTATTGACCTTAATTGTGAGTCACTAAACTAAACTTTGTACTGAATCTGTTAGGTTAATTTTCTTCTTTTTCTTTAACTATTATATTATATGATATGATATTTTTCATTATATATGTAACAGGTTCTTGCCAACTTAATAATGGTTAGCGTCATTGATCCTGGCATTATTCCGAGAAATAATGAATCACCAGCCACTGAGTCGACGGGAAATGGTAGAATTAGAAGCAAAAGAGTTGCCATAAATGAGGTGGAAATGAAATTGAAATACTGCCGTATTTGTAACATACATCGTCCGCCTAGGAGTTGCCATTGCGTTATTTGTGACAATTGCGTTGAGAAATTTGACCACCATTGCCCTTGGATTGGTCAATGCATTGGACTGGTTTGTACAATTACAAAGAAATCAGCAATATTCCTTGAGCCTATGACAGAAGATAAATTAATAGCATGTATTTATTTCGATTTGTGCAGAGGAATTATCGACTTTATGTATTGCTATTGGTTATGGCAACTGTTTACTTCGTCTACATATTTGCTTTCTCATGCAAAAAGATTCAACATAAGAATTCTGGCAATGGCATGGGATTCATTGGTTTGGTAAAAGATTGCCCGGAGACATTGGCATTGACATGTTTCAGTTTTGCTGCTGCGTTTTTTGTTGGTGGATTGACTGCTTACCATGTGTATTTGATTGCTACAAATCAGGTTAGTCTCAGTTTCACTTACCAATATCAAATGAATTGTTTCTAGGAGAATACTTCAGTGACTAATAGCCTATTTGGCCAAGCTTCCCAAAAAAAAAAGTATTTTTATTTTCAAAGTTGAAGTGTTTGGCCAAGATTGGAGTAGAACAAAAGTAGTTTTGGAGAAGGAGAAAAAAAAATTATTTTTGAGAAAAATACACTTAGTAGCTCTTTTTAAAAGCGTGGTCAAACATTAATTGTTGCTTAGAAATATTTTTCAAATTAATTAGTCAAACACAAACTGCTTCTTACCAAAAGTACTTTTGAGAAAAGCACTTTTGAAAGAAAGCACTTCTCAAAATAAACCCTGTTTGGCCTAATTTTTCCAAGTTGAAATGCACTTTGGTCAAGCTTTTGGAAGGAAAAAAAAGTACTTTTGAGTAGAAGCAAAAGTAGAAAAAGTAGCTTCTTCCCGGAAGCACTTTTTTGATAAGCATTTTTTAGAAAAATACACTTAGAAGCACTTTTTGAAACCTTGGTCAAACACTAATTGCTGCTTAAAAGTTCTTTTAAAATTGTTAGCCAAACACAAATTGTTTTTCATCAAAAGTACTTTTAAATAAAAAAAACACTTTTGAAAAAAAAAACATTTCTCAAAATAAGCTAGTTTTTTCCAGTTTGGCCAAATAGGCTAGGAGAAGCCAAAATTAGAACCAAGGCTCGATCTAAGTCATTTTTGTTGGTAGATTGTGGTTACCATGTTTATAGATGCAAGGATCGACCCAAGTAATTTTTTAAAAAAGTTGTTTTTATTTATATATCCAAGTCGTCTTTTGAAAAAATTTATATAATCCCATTTAATCTTTTTTCTTTTCTTTTTTGTTTATTGTCACAGACTGCTAATGAGAATTTTAGGCAGCTGTACGGAAGCAATAGAAATGCATTTGACAAAGGAGTTGTGAATAATATTAAGGAGATTTTACTTTCACCTTGGACGCCTTCAAAGATCAATTTTCGTTCAGAAATATATAGATTTGATCATTTGGAACATGTCACAGAACCTTGATAGGATTTCTGACTTCGTTAATTACTGGTTTAGGCTTAATGTAGTTTATCACTTTGCCAAAATGAAGGTTTTGAGAATGTAAACAATTTTATTTGGTTATTGTAGGTTAAGTTTGGCGCAATTTTATTTGGTGATCACTATCACTATCACTATCACTATCACTATTATTGTTTTGAGTTCCCCAGTAACGACCTTACATTTTCTTTATGTGATGATACTACTCTAATTACAAGAAATAATTGCAAAAGCAAACGTACTTTATCTTCTCCTAAAATTTGATATGTTATGTGAGAGTGAGCATTTTCTCATCTATTGGCTGCAATTTTGATTTCCCCCCTCTTTATTTGGTCCTACTAATACTAAGGACCCGTATGTCCATAGATATTTTTTCCCTTTTATCAATTTTTTTTTAAAAAAATCGTGAAATTTTGCAAGTTTTTGAAAATTTTCGAAAATGAGTTTTCGTAGTTTTGACCACTTTTTCAAAATTTTCAGAAATTTTTTCTCCCCGCTCATAAATTTGCAATATTTTTTCAAGTGAAATACATGTCCAAACATAATTTAAAATTTCGAATATCATTTTCCAACTCAAATCCAAATACTACTTTTTTCCAAAAATTAAAATTTTTATGTCCAAACGCCTACTAAATCTATTTCTCACACCTAAAACCGTCGTGTGTTTTTGCTCTAAACCTTTTTTCTAATTTAATCTGATTGTTTATTTTTGCTCGCTTTTTCTTCCTTTGATGAGAAAATACACATGTTGCATCACATGAATCTTGGCTGTACAGTCTAACAACATATAGCCATCAAAATAACATAGTCGTAGCTAGACCACCTTCTATCACATGATTCTTGGGTAATATAATTGGACCAGCTGATTTTTCTTTTTTCTTTTTCGGTGATTGATCATTTTCTATCAACAATTCACCAAACATATGATTAATTAGTCGACCTGTTACCCTACCAACTCCATTATTATTAAATAATCCAAAGTAGCAAATTGCTTACAGCTGAACATTAAATGATCAAATTCTTATTCTATGATAAATTGCTTGAGATTTAAATCTTTCTATATGTATCTTTAATCTCAAGAATAATGGAATGAAACAATATTTATTGGGAGATATCTCATAAAATTGGATACATATAGAGAATATTAGCCATAACTAGATCTACGCAAGAATTACACGAACAAAATAAGAAGATGAGCAAAACGATCGATTTCTCATCCACATTTCTTCCCTTTCCAAAATATAAGTACCCCAAAATATGAGTTATCGGATCGATCTAGAGGTAGATCCAGAATTTAAGTTCTATAGATGTAATATTAATAGGTGTTTAACATTGAATATATATATATATATATATATATATATATATTTAAAATTATGTGTCCGTATCTATTATTTATTGCAGTTTTAGTGAGTTTTTACACATACATATATTATATGTCCAAAAATATTGAGTTCAGATGAACCAACATTAAAAGGCTGCATCTGCCTCTGGTCATCGATCAAGTTGACTCTTGATAACTTTATCAACGATTAGATTGGTAACATTTGTTTATTAATATAAACACTAATTTACATAAATATATATTCTTTCATTTTACTCATCCTCCTTACCTTGATGAGAGATATGGGAAACTCCAAGTCAAATATGATACGTGTATATTGGAATAGCGAAAATATATATACAGAGAATTACTCCAATTTAATTGTAGCTAGGTGTAGAATGTATATTGAAATAGCGCTTTCAATATAGCAGATGGGAGCACATGCAGAAGCAGAAAGCAGCCACCATGCCAAGAATTTAGGTGGTATAAATGGCAACTTGACAGCATGGCCCAAAACCAAAATTGTAAGTAGTAATTGAAAGATTATGGAGAGAGCTTCTACTGCATAAAGTGACGTGCACATATTCCACCAGCAGAAGCAACGTATCTTACAATTAACTCCTGACTTTTTTTTTTTCCTTTTGTTTTTCTTTTTTGTCTGCAACCATACTCCATATACGTACTGTTTAATTAATGTTCTCTATGGCCTTACAAAGTGAAAAAAAGTTGAAGGAAAAGAAAAAAAATAAGGTATACTTGTCAAAACACTGACTCAAATTTACTAGGCTCACGGAAGCTACACTTAAACATATGAGTTTAATTTCTATATACAAATAAGGTACAACTTTTTCGCACAATTACTTATAGCAAGTGGAGTAAATAATCAATTATAACATGTTAAAGACACGCACTACTAAAAATTCGCTTAAAACCGACCGAAAAAATCGATCAATTTCGATCGGTAATGGTCAATAAAAACGGGACCAATTTGATGTGGTCGGTAATTAAATGGTCGGTAGAGTATAAACGACCATCTAACAATTTAATTGACTAACCGACCAATATTGATCGGAATATTATTTTGGTTACCGACCAACTTTGATCGGTAAAGAAAAATAAATTAATGAAATAATATTTTAGTTACCGACAAACGTGGTCGGTACTAGAATTTTTTTTAAAATAATAAAATTTAATAGTACCAACCAATGTTGGTCAGTAATGTGGACATGGTAACCAACTTACTGACCAAAGTTGGTCGGCAAAGTTGAATTTCTGGGATTTAATGTGCATTACCCGACCAACATTGGTCGGTATTTTGCAATATATTTTTTTTAGTTACCAACCGAGGTCGGTCGGTTTTCTAAGAATAATTTTGGCAAAAAGTGCCTGTTTTAATAGCTACACTACCTGCCAAATAAAAATATATATTTCCGCATACCAATAACCCCCAATTCACCACAAATCCAACCAAACATCCAATTAATACTTTAAACTTAACAAGTTCAATTAAACATCAAAATTCAAAAACTAAGTAATTACAACAAATTCAAAATTGTTCATTCTAACTCAAAACTAGTTCTATTATTCTAGTTCAAAGTATATCAAAGTATTGATCAAGGGGTGTTTTATTACAACTATTATTCTTGTGGAGGACGGGAAGAACGATCACGTGGAGGACGTGGAGGACGGGAGGAGCGATTACGTGGAGGTCGAGCCTCTGGCGATGACTCACGAGACCAGGCAACGGAAAAGCTCTAGTAGAAACGAGAGTTCTAATTTGAGCTTGTATACCAAGGAATTCAGCATCTTTAAGCCTTTCTCTTTCTTTGGCCGCTTCTAGCTCGGATATTAGCCTTGTCACTGTCTCCTGCATAGCCGAGAGACTCTCCCTATTGAGTGCCTCGCCCTGTGAGGAACTCCCTATTCCTTGCATTCCACACCTGTAGCGATGGAATTTTTTCTCAAGAAGCCTATATACCTTCCTCTTTTTTGGACTTCCAACTACCTCCAACAATATTCTTTTAGCATCCTCGTCCGAAGGTTGAGTTGACTCGCCCGATTCACCAGCTGGCTGATTGCGAATGAAGTCTTTCACGGTACTTTAGTAGCGACCCTACGTTATTTTAAATTAAATTAGTATATAAAAAATCTTATAAAAGTAAATTATAACACTTAAAGAAAATTAAAAGCTTATATATATAGTCTCTACCCGATCCTCGATCCACCTATCTGTATCCCCCTCTTTTTTCTTCTTTAAAATATGTGTATCCTTAAATAGCTCATCTTGGTGCATTGGGCGCCACACTTCTTTTCCTGAAAATAAATTAATTTGGTTAATAAATAGAATTGATATACTTAGAAAAGTAAAGACGTAATAATTTAAGCAATTACCAACCTTCTTCTTATTGTCCCGATGTTGATAACACCCCCAGTGTCCTACATAATGTCATTTTAGCCAAGGATATTCAAATAAAATATAATATTACATCAAACTTATATTATTACCTCTCAAAGGAATACATCCATCTACATTGAACATGCCCTCCAAGTCGTGCCTCGTGTACAAGGTGGATTGGAAGGTATTCCATCACATCAAAGAAACCACGTGAAAATATTTTTTCCATCTTACTAGAAGTTACAGGAATGTTCTGATCTATCCGAAGTAGGTTTTCTTCCCTCAAAGTGGTAGAAGACAAGTCTTTGAAAAACAAACTAATCTCTGTGATGGGTTTCCAGATTCTGTCAGGCAAATCGCAAAATGCAATAGGCACTAAGGTCTCCATAAAAACATGGTAGTTATGACTTTCCAAATGGCTCAACTTCCCTACCTACATATCTACTTTTTCCTCAGATTCGACGCATAACCCTCAGACATCTTTAATTAGTAACCCAATCACAAATTTATCATCCCTCCTCTAAAGTGAATGTGTATCTTGCTTTTGGTTTGAACACCTTACCATTGTTCGTTGCCTACAAGTATAATTCAGGTCGTCTACAATATTTTTGTAAGTCCATTCTAGCCTTCCGGTAATCTTTTGTCTTACCTTTAACATCCATCATTGTGTTGAACAAATTGTCAAAATATTTCTTCTCAATATGCATGACATCATGGTTGTGTTGGAGAAGATTATCCTTCCAATAAGGCAACTCCCAAAACATACTCTATTTCATCCAATTATGAGTAACATCATATTCGGGGGATCTAGAAGGTGGAGCCTCAATAACTAAACTAAAGTTTTGGACCCTTCCCAAATTTCCTCACCAAAAATAATGGAGGTGGCGAATCATATTCCACTTTATTCTTTTCGAATGCATTTTTCATCCTTCTAAACTCATGATCATTAGGCAAAAACTTACGGTGACAATCAAATCATGATTGCTTCGAGGATGAACTTATGTTTAAGTGGGAGAGAATGTAACAACCTGACCAGTCATTTTGATCTCTAGCGTATCGTTCAGTAGTTTGAGGCCATGAACAGCTTCACTTCAGGTATTATGACTTGAGCTCACGGTCAGAATTGAATTCCGGGAAGTTCGGAGTTGATTTGGAAAGAGAATTCTCATTTCGAAAGCTTTTAGCTGAAAGAATTAGCTAAGGTTGGGTTTTTAAGTAAACAACCTCAGAATTGGAATTTGAAGGTTCCCGCAGGTTCGTATGATGATTTCGGACTTAGCCGTATGCACGAATCAGGTTTTGGATGACCCGGGAGCGTCTTGGCGCCTATTGTGGAGGTTAGCATTTTGGAAGAAATTTCATAAGTTTGGGTTGAAGTGCATTTTAGTTTTATCAATGTCCGTTGGGATTCCGAGTCTGGGAGTAGCTCCATATGTTGATTCTAGTATTGGGAGCGTGATCGGAAGTGAATTCGGAGGTCCGTAGGTCATTTTGGAGTCATTTGGCTAAAGATAGAAATTTAAAGGTTTTTGAGAAGTTTGACCGGAAGTTGACTTTTTGATATTGGGGTCGGATTTCGATTCCGGAAGTTGGAGTAGGTCTGTAATGTCAAATATGACTTGTGTGCAAAATTTGAAGTCAATTGGACGTGATTTGATGGGTTTAAACACCGAAAGTAGAAGTTGGAAATGTCAAGTTCATAAAGCTTGGATTGGGGGTCGATTCATGATTTTAGCATTGTTTGATATGATTTGAGGCCTCGAGCAAGTCCGTAGTGTGTTTTGGGACTGGTTGGTATGATTGGTTGGGGTCCCGGGGGGTTCGGGTGGATTCTGTTGTTAACAAATTGAAAATAGAATTTTTGGAAGGCTGAAGTTGTTGGTTGTTGGTATAACCGCACCTGCGAGAATTGGGTCGCAGGTGCGGAGCCGCAGATGCGGTTTGGGCCAAAAGTAAAGGGGACCATAGATACGGTCGAGCAGCCACAGAAGCGGGACCGCACCTGCGGCGGTTGAGTCGCAGAAGCGGAAGGGAGGGCCTGGTGAGATATCTGTAGACGCGGTAGAAGTGACGCACCTGCGGAACCGCAGAAGCGGTCGAGGGACCGCAGGTGCGGAAGTGCTGGAGGTAGAATGGTTCTTTAAAAAATTGGGATTTGGCCATTTTCTCTCATATTTTCTTGACTTGGGCGATTCTTGGAGAGTTTCAAGAGGGGATTTTCATCATCAACGATAAGGTAAGCTAATCCCACATATCTTGAGTTAAATATATCGATTATGTATGGATTTTAGCATGTAAATTGGTAAAACACTTGGGGTTTGAGGGGAAACCTAGAAAATTCGTATTCTTGGATTTTGACCACAATTTTGGGTAAGGAATGAAGAGAAAATCAGGTATTTGAGTCCGTGAGTTCATGGGTAAACTTTATCTTCGAAAAATTTAGGAATCTGGGCACGTGGGCTGAGGGAAATTTTGTCAACTTTTCGATCGAGGATTTGGAATTGTTATAAATTGGATTGTAATGAGTAATTGAACATATATTAATGGATTTGAATAATTATTGGCTAGTTTTGGAGCATTTGCATCGATGCGAGTCTTCGATAGAGCGTGGAATGCCGGTAATGGATCTTCGAAGCGAGGTGAGTCTCCTTTCTAACCTTGTAAGAGGGAATTGTCCTCATAGGTGAGTTAATTGGTTATGTGCTCCTATTTGTGGGGGCTACGTACGCACGAGGTGACGAGAGTCCGTGCGTAGCTACTGTTATGGTTAAGTCTGGGTAGTTTAGGATCCAAAAGCATGCTATATTTGGAATATCTGTAATCTTATTGATGGTTTGATTTGCTTAAATCACATCGAATTAGTAAATGAATTTCTAAAAAGATTAAACTTCATTTTCTTGAATTGTTAAAAGAGAATTGGCTTTTCCTTGGATAATTGTTCCTTGATGAATTCTTGATTGACTGATTGTTGTGTTTATTTATATTTGAATGCGTTGCATGTATTATTCGCGAGCGGGGTAATAGATGCATCTATGGTTCGTGTCGTTCGATCCTCGACAGTGCACAGTTTAAATATTGTTGGATCGGGCCGTATGACCTCGGCATGAATTGCGCATGCTTGTATTGCTTGCCTTGAGATTTATTGATATTGATATTTGCCCTCCCCGACTTGAGATAATTGAAAACAAATGGATTATGAATCCGGAGACCTTTAATATAAATAGGAACTTTTACATGTTCGTGACTTATTTGAAATTACTGTCATTCTTAATAAATCCATGATTATTCGCATTAATAATATATCATTATTGGACCAGTAGTAAGTGTCGAAGTCGACCTCTCGTCTCTACTTCTTCAAGGTTAGACGGGATACTCATTGGGTACACATTGTTTTCGTACTCATACTACACTTCTGTGCATTTTTGTTGCATATGCACATGCATCTCTAGTGGCCTTGTGAACGTAGCAGCATAGTTGAACGTAGCAGCAAGTCTCTTTCAGATTACTGTATTTATTTTCCGTCCAATATTGTATTACGGACGGTTGTTGTATTACATTATTTCTTAAAAATTGATCATGCACTTGTGAAACCGGGTTCTGGGATGTCTATGTGCTTATTCAAAAATTTTAAAAGTTGTTAAATGTTTCATTATTTATTCAGAGGAATTTGCGATGTACTGTTTAAACATATAAAAGAAGTGATTTCGGAATATTTTAAATGAGAATTTAATTAAGTATTTTGGTTAGCTTGTCTGACAGCGGTGTTCGGCGCCATTACGACCCTTAATGGATTTTGGATCGTGACAAAATTGATATATTTTTTCCTTTTTTATCCATAAAATCTCAATAATTTTTTCCAAAATCCGTATTTTGATGATTCATTTATGAGATTTCTATATTTATGCCAAAATATGGCTAAAATAATTTTTACGTATTTCTACAATTTTATTTAGTATTTTTAAGGCTGAATTGCACATAATTGCAATATTAGCCATTTTAAGGTTTAATTGTGTCTTATATTCATAAAATTGAGGCTTGTATTTTTTAAATTGTTAATTATGTGTTATAAATCATTTTAGCCCTTTTAATTTAGTTTTTAGAAATCAATTACTATTTTTATAATTTAAAAAAAAGGGAAAATTGGCTATTTAAATAACAGCCCATTTGTGTTTAAATTTTGGCCTAAATTGAACCCCAATTCCCCAGCCCAATTCCAGAATTAAACCCAACCCTAGCCCAATTTTAACCCTACCCAAACCCGGATTCCCCAACTACCTTTTTAATCTAGGCCATTGATCATTCAGATCAACGACCACCATTCACCCTTCCGTAATTAAACCCAAATGACCCCTTAACCTAATTCATTTCTCACCTCCCGCCGCCCTTGAATCCCTGTACTCTTAATTCTCTATGTAGCCTCACATAAACCCTAGCCGCCGCCGCCCAATTCCACCCTAATCCCTTGCAATCTCTACCTAATTCATGGGCTCCCATGGTGATTTGAGGTGTGTACTCGTCTTGTATGTCTGCTTGTTACCTATTTTCGTGATTCCATGGACAGATCTCAAAGGGATCTAGTCCAGTCTTGTTTCAACTTCTATCTATGGCCTTCTTCCGGCCATCCATGGTTGTTCAAGTCAGATCCTTGACTTTTCTGGCTAGATCGGTAACTTTTCAAAGTCTTTCTCACTTTCTCTGGGTTCTCTGAAACCCTAGCTCTAAGAGTTTTTTGATTTTTTTTTCAGATCTGTTTTAGATCTGTGCGTGTTTTGAACTTCTTGATGTTTTCCAAAAAGGGTTTTCGATTTTCTTTCAAAGTGCCTCTTCGTTTTCAAACTAGGGTTTTCTTAGACTCTTTTCAAAGATCTCTTCTCCGATTTTTCAGTAATGTTTTACTTTGTTTAAACGATTTGCTTATATTTTTTCTTCCATCTGGTTCCTTGTGTTAAAAACCCTAAGTGTTTTGATTTTATCCGAGTTTTGAAGATGCCTTTGTTTGTATGTGTGTATACTTGTTTCGATTAAGCTCTTTGTGTTTTAATCCTCTTCCATGTTTGAATTATCTGATTCTGAGTTCTTACTATTGTGGAAACCCTAATTTCTTAAAAGGTTTTCCTTATTTGTTACTGTGAGATCTTTACTTGTTTTTGACTCTCTTTACCTGTTGAACTGGTTTCTTCACTTTGGCTCTACGTGTGAGCCCTGACTATTTGACTTGGTTGACTACTGAGCCTTAGCTTACTCTTGTTACTGCTGCATGTTTGTATGCATCCAGTTGTTTCTTTCGCCAATGCGTTTGGCCTTGCATATCTAATATTTCTGTTCGTTCCATTTATATGCTGAAGTGCAGAGTCATGATTCTTTCTTGATTATTCTTGATTTCCTCAATGTTACGACTGATTGCAAAAAATTCCCTTATAAACCCTAATTTTTACTCATTTGTTAAAATTGATTGATTCACATCCTTAATTACTATGATGTTTTACCTTGCTGAATCTTTTCCCAAAATTAAGCATATTTTGTACTTAGACTCAATTATTTACTTCATACCTTTACTTCCCCTTATATGACAAGAATCAATCTGTCCAAACTGATTTCTTTCCTTTATTTGACCCTGTTAGTATCCGTTTGAGCAGTAATCCCCTGATTAAAGGGAAGTACTTGTATTGATTGATTCTGATTGTGATTGTTTCCATGTCTGTATTAAAACCTTGCTTTTTACCTTATTCTTTACTCGTTTTCAAAACTATAAATGCACTATCCTCTCTTCTTTAAACACACGAACAATTTGAGTTCAAAAACACACACTTACACTCAAAACTCTCTATTTCTCTACTACCACTTCTGCTATTGCTTTGTCTAGTCGACTGAAAGCCAAGGCTAGACTATGGAATCCTTCTTTCTCTTCCTTTCTGCACTTTGCTTCTTTACTGGTATGTCCTAGTTAATATTTTTAAGCCTCAACAACAACATGCTTCTTTAGTTGTTTCAGTTTCCGTTATTCTTGTCTACTCCTATTTATGGTTCTGCAATCAAGTTACATTCCTAGCATGCTGTAATATGTTCCCTTCCCCCTTAGATTAATGCTTCCCCTATGTGTGTTTTGAAACATACTTTGTCAGTCATTTGATTGTGTACTTGCTATCTTATGAGTCCCAAACCCATATCCCATATATGTGTTTGTGTTCTTTTGGCTGGTTTGTGACTATGCCAACATCAACTATTGCTGTGTATGACCAAACCCGACCCCCGCTATGGTCATGTGCTTACAGACAATTGACTCCTCAAAATCCCTTGGCCCCCTTTTGTATGACTACTAATTCTGTGTATTTGTGAGTTTAACTACTGCAATTGATTTCAATCACCTTTGTTACTAATTACTTTCAAAATGGACTATCAGTCTAGCTTTTTAAATAAATCTTTTTCAACATGTGTTCTCGCTTCCACTATATTCTTAGAATCTAAGTTCTGCCCCTCTTGTGTGAGTTTTGCCTTGGGACCCTTGAGCTCCCTCTGAACTTGGACACATAAGGGCTGGCCCTTCCACACTGCACTCATTTTGTCTGGTTATACAAATCTGGGTGTGAGCACTGCCCGTAATCCCTTGAGGTCCTTAGGGAACTTTTACACACCCAGGTATGAGAAAGGCTTTGAAATATTGGCATTGAAGTGGTTCACTATATGACTCGGAGAGGAAGTCAAGATCAGGCTTCCTTTGGTTGTCATTTCTTATTTCTGCACTTCTTTTGTAATTCAATCATTTGGTCTGTAATAATTTGTAAACAATGTCGGGGTGATTAGTGAAGGGTGGGTAGCCGTATATTGTGGGTAAATTGGGTAGATAACATGCCTATAGGGTCTATTTTGATTCAAATATGGTCTGTTAGATAACATGCCTATAGGTTCTGCTCTGGTTTAAAATAAATTATGCATGTTTTACTTTCACACAATTAGAAACCATGTCTATAGGATCTAAATGACTTTAATAATAGAGATCATGCCTATAGGTCTAAAATCAGCTTTATAATTAGATATCATGCCTATAGGGTGCAAAGTCATTGAAGTTCAATTTTCATTACAACGTGTATTCAGATTCGTCTCCTCAGAAATCATGCCTATATGTCCAAAGTTAGTTTTTAATACTTAGATACCATGCCTATAGGATCTAAATAGCTATAATAGAAATCATGCCTACAGAACTTTAAACCAGTTTAGTTGGAGAAGTCGTTCAGTTCACATTGTTTATTCTGAATTGGATTTGTTAATTAATCTGCCGCTTCTTTAATAAGTCTTCAAACACTGCCTTAAATTAATACCGTTAGAAAGCATGTCTATAGGATCTCAAGTTGTCCATCTAAGATTAATTACTGCTCTACTATATTCCTAATCAATATAGATGTCATGCCCATAGGACATCACTACTATGCCTAGGCAAGCCTTAGGTAATTACTCGAATAAAATTGGAATCTGCCTTTGTTTAATTACCAACTACTACAACCAGCTGGCAGGCCTGATTCAGACTTCTTTTCTGAGTTATATAATGAATCTGGTTCTGACTCAAACTCTGCTTTAAGATTTTTAAAATTCAGACCTTAACTGTGTTTAAGTCATGCTATTTATATGCATTGTTTGCGGAGGTATACATGAGCCTTCTAATTGTTTATATATTCCCCCCTCAAGATGCAGTCCTACGTGTTTTTGTATGTCGCCTTAGCCTTTTTACCTTTAAACTTAAGGGTCAGCCTAAACCCTTACTCTTATAGGAATAGTAGTCATAAATTTCTCCGGGTATGATTGGAATGGGACGGGTAGTAGCATGCAATAAAGGTCGAGACTAATCCGCGCTTTAATACCTTCACGGGGAGGGAAGGGTGAATATGGACATGATGACCGGTGCGCTAATACCACGTGTATCCCCTCTTCTGAGGAGTGTCATACCGAATATTGCATTGAGGTGATCCATATTACAAACAAACCTAGGACCCCTTTTACATTTGCAAGCATGTTTAGATTATAACTCTTTTCAAAACCCTGCCTTTCAATAATTGTTTGCACTTATGTATTTAAACTTAAATCCCCTATTACTTGAGACTTTATTTGTTTACTTGCTAATTGCACAAATTCACAAAAAACTATCTGGCCGAGAACCACACTAGTGGATCCTGAGGGGTGCCTAACACCTTCCCCTTAGGATAATTTCAAGCCCTTACCTTATCTCTAGTTATCAAACATAGTTGTAGTTGAACCTTATAGGTGCACTAATGCACCTTAAAATCGTTAGGTGGTGACTCTTCAAAATACCCAATTCCCAAAAGGGAAATGAGTTATTACACCCCATGAATGTTGAAACCTGGACTCCTCTCCGACTGAAGGGGAAAAAACGGGGCACGACAGCATGGCGACTCTGCTGGGAATATTTAGGCTTTTACCATTTCAGATTGTTCTTGTGAATTTGTATCTCCCTTATGTGCAATTACTTGTTTAAATTTCTTTAAGCATTTAATTTCTTTTTCAACTGCAAAACTGACATATCTTCTTTGTTTCCTTCCTTTATTGTTATTTTAAATTATAAAACTGTTGTATTTATCGCTTTCTTAACGTGCAAATACATGTCAACATGTTTTTTTTTAATTATTGCATAAGCATGCTCAACATCATACTCCACTCGTGCCAAACAAATACTATAGCAACACTTTTAATGAGTGGTTGCGCTCTTTCTATATCATTACCCTTAAATTCAAAAAGGCGTATTTGTGGGTGCAGTCGACAGTTCCGTGCCTTCCCCCTTGAGTTGTCCGCTCAAGGGTACCAGTCTAAAACCCCATAAAAACCTTACTCTGTTTGAATTGTGCATGCATCATGGTCAAACCTAGCTGGGTCAGTTATGTTGTCCACACAACGATCCTTAAAGATAGCTTTGTCCAAAAGTCCACTGGGTTTCCCTAAACCCAAACGGACATCATCACATTCTGCGCATTTATTTGGAGAACTAAATGTTTCATGCTAATTGTTGATATTAATAGTCGAGTCCGGTGGGGGTAAGGGCCTAACCTTGTTTGACTTGCAGAAATATGAGGCACGAGGTCCCCGATTTCGGTATGGTTAGCACAGCCTCACTCTTACTAGACTGGTGGAGGAGTCTTCCATCAAATGACCAAATCAATGAGTGAAAAGAGAGGGCCGTCAAAGCTAGCAAAAAGTTGGAATATCTAGAATACAGTTTGCTGGAATTGGAAGGAAAAGTGAGGAAGAGAGTCGCCGACTGCCAGAATGCTAAGGGAAACGAAGGAGAACACCTGACAAAGGCATTTTTACTGGTGAACCTACGCGAGCTGGAGGATTTGATCAACGAGAGCATTCAATCCGGGGAAGGTCCTTATAGGACCAAGTAGATAGGAGTTTATCTTTTTCACTTTATAAATGTAATAAGGCCAATGGCCATTAGTGACTTTTATTTCTTGTTTATTTAGTGTTGTTTTGGGATTCGTCTATTTCTATCAATAAAACAAGGTATTTAGCATTCTAAGTTCTCCAAATCAATTTGTCTCTAGGCCTACCTCGGGCACAAAGAGGTTCCCAAATCAGGACACACTTTACATTCCCGCACTATGTGTTTAAATATTGCAATACTTTTTATAATCCTCACTAACTTGGTTACCTTTCTATTTTTACTTTTTGTTTTATTATTCCCCTCTCCAAAGGTTAGTTCGTGCACTCTGGCATCATCATCTTATTCCACGAGATCTAGGGGCCCTCCACCCACTCCTCATCTTAGCCCTGTCAAAAACAAGAACAAAAGTAAGATGGAAGATTTGAACAATGTCAGGAAAGAGAACCCAACTGAACGGGTAGAGACCACTAATGGCCATGGTACTCAGGTTCCTAATGTGAATGTATCACAACTCGAACAGAAGCTGCTGAAATTCCAAGAAGAGCTCGATCAGGTTCGGAATCTGGCAAGCCTGTCATTTTCCTTCAGCCAGATATCAATTTTCCCAACACTCAAAACCCAACACCTCCTCAAAATATCCCAAAGCAACAGAATCATCCCGCTTCTCACCATCACACCGTTCCACCAAAGACCCAATGCAACACTTGTCATATCCCAAACAATACTCCACTACTCATCCCAGAACCTCAAAACTCCACAAATGACCATTTCCACACCTATACACCAGGCCACCATAACACTCTTATCTATGTGGAGACCATGTCACACTCCACCCAACTTATCTCCAGCGCACCTGAGTTTAATGAAAAAGATCTGTTTATCAGGAACCTGGCCGAGGAACTTAAGAAATTGACTAGCCGGATTCAGGACGTTGAGGGAAGCAAAGGAATCGAGGGGCTGAACTATGAGGATCTTTGCATACAACCTGATGTATAACTACCCGAGGGGTACAGACCTCCTAAGTTCGAAATGTTTGATGGTACGGGTGATCCAAGGGTCCATATAAGGACATACTATGACAAGCTGGTTGGAGTAGGGAAAGACGAGAGAATCTGCATGAAGCTGTTCATAAGGAGCTTGAAAGGAGATGCATTGTCTTAGTACATCAGCCAAGATCTAAAGAAGTGGTCAAGCTGGGTAGGCATGGCATCCGACTTTATGGACAGGTTGTGACGACCCGACCCGTCGTCTCATGAGTTACTACCCCGTTCTTCCCATTTTCTGCTTGCTTATATTTCATTATCGGTATTGGGTGCGTTAGAATTTATTTGGAGTAATTTTGATAAGACACGAGACACTTAGTCTCTTTTAAGAAGGCTTAAGTTGGAAAAGTCAACCGGATGTTGACTTATGAGTTAGAGGGCTCGGAATTGAATTCTGATGATTTGGTTAGCTCCAGGTGATGATTTAAGGCTTAGGAGCGCAATCGGAAGTAATTTTGGAGGTCCGGTGAAGAAGTTAGCCTATTTTGGCAAAGTTAGAATTTCGGCGATTTTCGGCTGATAGGTGAAATTTTGATCCGGGAGTCGGAATGGAGTTTTGAGAATTTCTGTAGTTTTGTTATGTCATTTTGGACTTGTGTGCTAAATTTGAAGTCAATCGGACGTGATTTGATAGGTTTCGGCATCGGAAATAGAAGTTGGAAATTCTAAAGTTCATAAAACTTGGATTGGAGCTTGATTCATGATTTTAGCGTTGTTGATGTGATTTGAGACCTCGAGCAAGTCCGTAATGTATTTTGGGACTGGTTGGTATTATTGGTCGGGGTCCCGGGGGCCTCGGGTGTGTTTCGGATGCCCAACGGGTCATTTTTGGAAGATTTTTGCAGTTTTGAGCATAAATGTAATGATCTAAAGGTTCAGTTTTAGTTCAAGAGATCCAAATTTGATTTTGAGACTTCAAAAATTTAAATCATGAATTATAGGACTGATCTGGAAATTTTGGTTTAATTTCATCAAGTCGCGATTGGGTTTTTGACGTGAAATGTGAGTTAATTGTTTAACGAGCGAAATAGGTATTGAATTGGGCAAACGAGCTCTGAATTGAGTTTCAATTGAAGGGTTGTGTTTGTATTATTATTTGTAATTCATAGGAATAAGAATCGTCTAATTCTGAGTTCGTATGATGGAGTTAGAGCCATTTTAGTGAAAAATGGCTGTGCTGCAAATTTCTTAAAAGCTGGTGTATTTTTTGCAGCAGTGAACAGTACCCGCGCGTGAACAGTGAACAGTGACCTCACGCGGGTGAACAGTGACCCGTGAACAGTAACCCGTGAACAGTACCGGACAGGATGTTAAGTTCGGGAGATTTTTCCATTTTTGACGATTTGGAGCTCGGATTTTGGGCAATTTTTAGCAAGAAATCTTGGGAAATCTTAAGGTAAGTCACTTGTGATTATTTCTATTCCATAATATTGAATTATCATCGAATAATCCGACTAGATTACATGTTTTTTAGGAGTAAATTGAAGATTTAGGCCTAGGGATTTGAAAATAAGATTTGAAGATTTGAGGGGTCATTTGAACTCCGATTTTGGTAAATTTTTTATGTACGGACTCGTGGAGAGACGAGGAATATGGTAATATGACTTTCATAATTTTTCGAGAAGTGGGCCCGGGGCTCGGGTTTTTGCGAATTTTGTGAATTTCGATATTTTTCGAGTCTTTTCGATTGGGTTATATTCCCTTAGCCTATTGTAATGTATTCGTTGTGGTTTTGACCAGATTCGACGCGCGAAGAGGTAAATTCGAGAGGCAAGGGCATAGCGGAGTAGACGTTGGACCGTCTTGAGGTGAGTAATGATTTTAAATGATGCACTGAGGGTTTGAAAACCCGGATTTCACAACATACTGCTATGTTGAGATGAGACACGCGTTGTATGACGAGCGCGGGGTCATTTACTATTGGGGATTGTGACTTGGTCCATCCCAGTTGATATTTTTACCGCGTAATTGATAAAGATTTATTGTTTTTCACTATGATTGGGCTTATTGCCATATTTGGGCTTCGTGCCAATTATCTGAAATCTTTTGTGAATTTACATCACTATTTTCCTCACGAATTGAAATATTATTTGAACTCAGTCCAATTGAATTATATTATATTGTGAACTCATCTACATTTATACTCAACTCGAGATTTAATGATATTTATAATGTTGTTGAGCTGAGCACTATTGTTTTACTGATGCCCCAGAGGCTTATGATTATTTTCTGGACTGATTGAGGCCGAGGGCCATACGTGAGGATATGTTGAGTGATGTGAGGAGGCTTTCAGGCCTCGAGTGTTATATGAGGAAGCTTTCAGGCCTCGTATGTGATGTGTGAAGGCTTTCAGACCTATTGATATTGCGTTTGGGCTGTAAGAGCCCCTCCGAAGTCTGTACACACCCCCAGTGAGCGCAGGGTACCCAGGTGAGTTGGGAGTGGGCCCGAGAGGCCGTTGCCTGTGTGTGGTGAGTTGGGAGTGAGCCCGAGGGGCTGATACTATACTAAGATTTACATATTGAGCCCGAGGGGCAAGCTTTTGATTTATCCTTACTGTGGAAATTATTTGTCTTTACTATTTTAAAAGAAGAATTATCTGATACTCACTATTTTACTGTATAACTGATTTTACTGCTTGGGATAGCGCTATATTGTGCCGTTATGAGATTTCATGTTTTCAGTCGTTATTTATTTTTATTACTCACTAGGTCGGAGTACTTACATTACTCCCTGCACCATGTGTGCAGATACAGGCAGAGTTGAGTTCACTCCTGAGCGCTGATTCTTTCCAGACCAGGCGGTGACTAGGAGTAACGAGGTAGTTGTTGACGTCCGCAGCCCCGTTTTCTCCCTATATTTGTTATTTATGATAATTCCAAACTTTGTAAAATATTAGTAAACTCTGTAGTAGCGCATGACTTGTGACATCCCGATTTCGGGTTGAGTTGGGAGGGTTTTCCTTGTTCTATCACGTTTATTTCCTATTTAAGATTATATTGCCCATGATTTAGACTTATTCATGCTAAGTAATTATAAAGAGATGTACTGTTTTGTTGATTGGTTGGCCTTGTCCTCACGAGAGGCGCCATCACGACCGGGTTGGAATTTTAGGTCGTGACACAAGTTCAAGTTTACTACAGAGAATGCGCCAGACGTGTTCTATATACAGAATCTAAAGAAGAAGCCCACAGAGATGTTTTGCGAGTATGCTACTCGTTGGAGGTCCGAAGCTGCTAAGGTCAGACCTGCCTTAGAAGAGGAGCAGATGAACAAGTTATATGTCCGGGCTCAAGACCCATAGTACTATGAACGGCTAATGATGATTGAGAACCACAAGTTTTCCAACATTATCAAACTGGGTGAAAGAATTGAAGAAGGTATCAAAAGTGGTATGGTAACAAACTTCGAGGCCTTGCAAGCTACAAATAAGGCCTTACAATCCGGTGGTGTGTCCAAGAAAAGGGATGTAGGGGCCATGATAGTTGCACAAAGGACCAAATCTCCCCTCAAATACCAAACTTACCCAACACCTCCACTTATATATCAGCCAACCCTAAATTACCAAGCACCCTCACCCTCATACCAAGCTCTACCACCAGCTTATCAATCACCTCCACCTCCTACATATCAGTCTACTTCACCCAAATACTCCCAACCTGCGCATGTCTACCAAACCCATAATGCTCAACCATCCCACTATCAATCACCTCCTACACGCCAAAACTTCCCTATACCTCGACCTAATTTTGATCGCAGACCTCCAAAACAATATACAGCCATCGCTGAACCCATTGACCAACTGTATAAGAGACTCAAAGCTGCTGGTTATGTCACCCCTATCGCTGCTACAACCCCTGAGAATCCTTCCCAGTAGGTTAACCCAAACAAATCCTGTGCATACCATTCCGGCATGAAAGGGCACACAATCGATGAATGTCGTTCCTTGAAAGACAAGATCCAGTTTTTGATTGACAACAAGATCATTGTGGCAAGAGTACCTGCTCCAAATGTCCACAACAAGCCTCTACCAGACCATAAGGATAGAGGTATCCACATGATTGAAATAGAAGATGACTGGGATCCCGAGGGATCAATCAATTTGATCGTAGAAGGTGATAACCTAAATAAGCCAATAATTACTCTCAACCCAATCATAGTCCAGATTCAACCATCTGAGGACGCTGAGGTGAATATGTCTGTACCACTTGAGTTTGAAGCAACGTCATCCACAAAAGCACCAGCACCAATTGAGGTTGAATTCGTGTCTTCGGCAAATGCACCCGCACCATTTGAGGTTGTAGTTTTGCCACCCAAGGCACATGCTCCATTTGGAGTAAGGACATCCACGCCGATACCAATGGCAATGTCGACCATGACACCATTCCATACAAAGGCTGTACCCTGGGACTATACAGTCGAGGCAAGAAGGAAAGGCAAGGTCAGGTTCGACGAGACTGTTGCAGCACAGGGTATGACAAGAACTGGTAGAGTCTATACCCCTGAATATCTAGCTGATTCAAGCAAGCAGGCCTCCAATCAGCCACCCATCATTGAGATAGGTCCAGACAACCTCTGGAGGAAAATACAGGCCAAGGAGTATTCGGTCATCGACCAGTTAAACAAGACACTGGCACAAATGTCCATTCTCTCTTTGCTGCAGAATTCTGAGGCACGCAAGAATGCTCTGTTAAAGGTGCTGAGTGAAGCATATATACCAAGCAACATCACGGGCGGAGAAATGGCTAACATGGTAGGACAAGTGTTGGAAAGCCATAAGATCACCTTTCATGAGGACGAGCTGCCACCTGAAGAGTTAGGGCACAACAAAGCACTACACATCACCGTGCAATGCGAAGACTATTTCATCACCAGAATCCTAATTGATGAAGGTTCTAGTCTCAACATTTGTTTGTTGGTAACACTCAAAAATCTGGGTAAAGGTTTGCACGAGATAAAAGAGGGATCAATCAGTGTGAAAGCCTTTGATGGTTCTCAGAGGTCCACCATCGGTGAGATTGTTCTATGCTTACAAATGGGACCAACATGGTTCGATGTCGATTTCCAGGTGATAGACGTGCCAACATCTTACAACCTGCTATTGGGACGTCCATGGATTCATGCTGCTGGGGCCATAACATCAACACTGCATCAGGCAGTAAAGGTCGAATGGAATCACCAGGAGGTGATCATCCACGGCGACGGTAGCAACCCTATATATAGTCGCCAGACCATTCTGGCAATCGAGGGAAGAAGGAAGTTGGGTGGAGAGACTTACCACCACATCGAACGGATCAATGCTATTGACAAAGACAAATGGTGGGATAGCAAAATTGAGAGTATACTGAATTGGAGTGGGTACGAACCTGGCAAAGGGCTCGGCAAGAACCTTCAAGGAATCGCTAAGCCCATAAAACTCAAGAAACATGGCACTACCTTCGGTTTGGGATATGAATATACATGGGAAGAATTCAACAACTGGTCGCCACCATGGAGTGGTCCTTACTGCCTACTAGAGCAGCCAATACCGCATCTGGAGCAAACTTTCCAACAGGCCGACATTGTTTATGGGTCAGATGAAGAAGAAGCACTTGCAGCGGTGAAGAACTTGTTCCTAGAAGACAATGACATGGACTATTATGTTGTTCTCGAGGAGGAGGGGGAGGAAGGCCCTTCCATACAGGTTGTAAGCAGAAGGGCACACCTCAATAATTGGACCATCAAGACAACCAGAGCTCGATGAGCCTCGGGTTAGCAAGGCTAAAACACGCATTATCCATTGTTTTTACTAAATGATTTTCTTTTCGCATTTTCAATTCCCGCATTAAGATCTTCAGTGTTCAAAACAGTTGTGCAATTTATCAAAACATTTTGACTTTTCTTATAAATCAACACTCATTATCATTTTCTCTCATTACTTCTACAACATTACTATTACTTATCTTGATGAACCAATGACTGTGACATGCAACGAGACAACGCAACAAACGGACATTGATTCAGAGAAAGATGACATACCTGACGAGATTGTCAAAGAAGTTGAGAACTTTGAGAACAGACCTAAGTCCAACCTGGACGAGACCGAAATTGGCAACCTAGGAGATGTAGAGAACTTCAAGGAAACACGAATCAACGTTCACCTATTGCCATAAGAAAAAAAAGAATACACAGTATTTCTAAGGGAATATGAGGACATATTTGCCTGGTCATATGACGACATGACTAGTCTGAGTACGTCTATTATGGCTCACAAACTGCCAACCGATCCAATGTGTCCACCGGTAAAGCAAAAGCTCAAAAAGTTCAAGCCTGATATGAGTTTGAAAATCAAGGAAGAAGTCACCAAGCAGATCAACGCTAAGGTTCTCAGGTAGTAGAATACCCGACATGGTTAGCCAACATTGTGCCAGTGACAAAGAAGGATGGGAAGGTCAGAGTCTGTGTCGACTATCGGGATCTCAATCGGTCCAGTCCGAAAGACGACTTCCCTTTTTCCAAATATACACATCCTGATTGACAATTGCAACAAGCATGAGCTACAGTCATTCGTAGATTGCTTTGTTGGTTATTATCAGATCTGGATAGATGAGGAAAATGATAGAGAATCACAGACAGTGGAAGGAGAAGTTATCATTTGCTCTTCTAGGGTATCGTACCACAGTTCGCATATCAATCAGGGCAGCCCCATATATGCTAGTTTATGGTACAGAGGTTGTCATTCCCGCTGAGGTAGAAATCCCTTCCCTATGGATCATATAAGAAGTTGAGCTCGACGACACAGAGTGGGTAAAAGTCGTTATGAGCAACTAGCCTTTATAGATGAAAAGAGAATGAATGTAGTCTTTCATGGTCAACTCTATCAGAACAGAATGTCCATAGCCTTCAACAAAAGAGTCAAGCCAAGACAGTTCACACCGGGGCAGCTAGTGTTGAAGAAAATTTTTCCACATCAAGATAAAGCCAAAGGGAAGTTCTCTACCAACTGGCAGGGTCCATACATGTTTCACCGGGTTTTGACAGGAGGAGCCCTCATACTCACAAAAATGGACAGAGAAGTCTGGCCAAAGTCGATCAATTCAGATGCAGTCAAGCATTACTATGTGTAATCTTTATGCTTTCCTTATATGATGTAAATTGAACTACGCCTGACTTGATTCTCGTTTAAGAGGGGATACGTAGGCAGCCCTATGGGTTCGGTCACAATTCAATAAAAATTTCATTTCCCCCGCAATTGGAAATTGTGGCAGAATTTTGAGGAGGACCCTCAAAATTTTGAAGTAATTTCAGCCGATCGCCGCACGAGCAACAGTCAGAAACGTCAACCCATCAAACTGGGGCAGAATTTTAAGGAGGACCCTCAAAATTCCATAGCAGGAGAGGTTGCAATGTCCTGAATTGCATCACAGTCGCCGGTTCATCTGAAAGCTATTTTTAATTATACATTTGTGTCATACTTTTACAAAATCATGCATGTTTATTATTGAAACTGTTTTATTTAGCAACGCTGCCCTAATGATATAGACAGTATCGCCGGATCAAAGTCGAACGAGTCAAGCAAAGCCAGCGGGGATACGAACTAATCTCCCTCTTACAAAACTCACGATTTTTCTTTGGATGCAGGCACTAGGATTGCAAAATCATCAAACATACTGTACGCCCATGGAACAAACATTGTTCAAGAAAACGATTCTCAGAATTGTTGCACTTGCAAACATTTGATATCAACATGCACTAGTGATGTCCTGTATGTCACAATGCGCCTAGTAATCACAACGCCGCAATCCACCATCAGCTAAGGAAACTCTACTGTCATTTGTTATTTTATTTCTTGCATAAGGCTACCATTCTGCCTTCCAAGACTAAACGTTATCTCCATCTGCATCTTCATTGCATAAGGCTACTATTCTGCCTTCCAATATGCATAAAGCTACCATTCTACCTTTCGAGGTTAAGCTCTACCTCCATCTGCATCTGCATTGCATAAGGCTACTATTCTGCCTTCAAATCTGCATAAGGCTACCATTCTGCCTTCCGAGACTAAACGTTGTCTCCATATGCATTTTTGCATCGCATAAGGCTACCATTTTTCCTTCCGAGTTTAAGTTATACCTCCATATGCATTCACATCTTTGCATAAGGCTACCATTCTGCCTTCCGAGACTAAACGCTGTCTCTATTTGCATTTCTGCATTGCATAAGGCTACCATTCTGCCTTCCACGGTTAAGCTCTACCTCCATCTGCATTCACATCTTTGCATAAGGCTATCATTTTGCCTTCCAAGGCTAAGTTTCGCCTCCAGTTTTCTTCGGAATTAAGCGTCATCTCAAGCACTATTTATTTTACTTTTCTTATGGGCTAAGCTCTGCCCTTCAAATCACAAGACTAAGCTCTATCTTGTCCGCATCATACTACTGCATCCTTCATAGGCTGAAATATCGCCAACTCATTCGAAGGCGTCATCATTCAGAGGCACCATCTTCATAGCCCGAGAACACCATGCCATGGCCTTAGGATATCTTTCAATCTTTTTCATATCATTATTCAAAGGCATCATGGTTTGAAGGCACCATCCTCAAAGATCGAGAGCATCATTTCATGGTCTGCGAATCCTTTATCATATGCTTCATGGCCCAGGACATCATGGTCTAAGGACGTCATCCTAACCGTCCAAAGACAACATTCATAGTCCAACGAAAATTTGCATCATGTTTAAATTTATGCACAGAAATACGCTTGTATTGTTCCATTGCAGGTAAACCGGCAAGTAGCGGCCATCCCGGCAGGAGAGGTCCCACTCCGGTTCCCCTAAGCCATGTCAAACCTTAATCATTCTCATAAACCTGTCAATCACCCCTCCCCTGAACATTGCATCCATTCTTGAAATCGCTTCATCGGTATACTCCGCCGGTGGATCCTGAACTACATACGACCTGATTCCTGTAAAATCGGGGATATGTAGGAAGCTCAGAAGCCTGGGTGCAGCCTAAATCTTCTTCAAACCGTTACGCTCGGTCAAAATTGGCCATCATATCTTTACCTGACAACTCTTTCATACTTCCCGGGTAAAGAGGGGCAGCTGTTGATACCCAATTTTTCCTTATATATTTTTAATATGCAAAATACATATATAGTCATACATAAGCATGTACAAATATTTTGTTATTTTTCCATAAATATTAAAGGTTTAAATTGATTTATTTTTCCTCTTTTTATCCATAAAATCTCAATAATTATTTCCAAAATCAGTATTTTGATGATTACTTGTGGGATTTCTATATTATACCAAAATATGGCTAAAATAATTTTTACATATTTTTACAATTTTATTTAGTATTTTTAAGGCTAAATTGCACATAATTGCAATATTAGCCATTTTAAGGTTTAATTGTGTCTTATATTCATAAAATTGAGGCTTGTATTTTTTAAATTATTAATTATATGTTATAATTATTTTATCCCTTTTAATTTAGTTTTTAGAAATCATTTACTATTTTTATAATTTAAAAAAGGGAAAATTGGCTATTTAAATAATAGCCCATTTGTGTTTAAATTTTGGCCTAAATTGGACCCCAATTCCCCAGCCCAATTCCAGAATTAAACCCAACCCTAGCCCAATTTTAACCCTACCCAAACCCGGATTCCCCAACTACCCTTTTAATCTAGGCCATTGATCATTCAGATCAACGACCACCATTCACCCTTCCGTAATTAAACCCAAATGACCCCTTAACCTAATTCATTTCTCACCACCCGCCGCCCTTGAATCCCTGTACTCTTAATTCTCTATGTAGCCTCACATAAACCCTAGCCGCCGCCGCCCAATTCCACCCTAATCCCTTGCAATCTCTACCTAATTCATGGGCTCCCATGGCGATTTGAGGTGTGTACTCGTCTCGTATGTCTGCTTGTTACCTATTTTCGTGATTCCATGGACAGATCTCAAAGGGATTTAGTCCAGTCTTGGTTCAACTTCTATCTATGGCCTTCTTTCGGCCATCCATGGCTATTCAAGTCAGATCCTTGACTTTTCCGGCTAGATCGGTAACTTTTCAAAGTCTTTCTCACTTTCTCTAGGTTCTCTGAAACCCTAGCTCTAAGAGTTTTTCGATTTTTCTTTCAGATCTATTTTAGATCTGTGCATGTTATGAACTTCTTGATGTTTTCCAAAAAGGGTTTTCGATTTTCTTTCAAAGTGCCTCTTCGTTTTCAAACTAGGGTTTTTAAGACTCTTTTCAAAGATCTCTTCTCCGATTTTTCAGTAATGTTTTACTTTGTTTAAACGATTTGCTTATATTTTTTCTTTCATCTGGTTCCTCGTGTTAAAAACCCTAAGTGTTTTGGTTTTATCCGAGTTCTGAAGATGCCTTTGTTTGTTTGTGTGTATACTTGTTTCGATTAAGCTCTTTGTGTTTGAATCCTCGTCCCTATTTGACTTATCTGATTCTGAGTTCTTACTATTGTGAAAACCCTAATTTCTTAAAAGGTTTTCCTCAATTGTTACTGTGAGATCTTTACTTGTTTCTGACTCTCTTTACCTGTTGGACTGGTTTCTTCACTTTGGCTCTACGTATGAGCCCTGACTATTTGACTTGGTTGACTACTGAGCCCTAGCTTACTCTTGTTACTGCTGCATGTTTGTATGCATCCAGTTGTTTCTTTCGTCAATGCGTTTGGCCTTGCATGTCTGATATTTCTGTTCGTTCCATTTATATGCTGAAGTGCAGAGTCATGATTCTTTCTTAATTATTCTTGATTTCCTCAATGTTACGACTGATTGCAAAAAGTTCCCTTATAAACCCTAATTTTTACTCATTTGTTAAAATTGATTGATTCCCTTCCTTAATTACTATGATTTTTACCTTGCCAAATCCTTTCCCAAAATTAAGCATATTTTGTACTTAGACTCAATTATTTACTTCATGATTTTACTGCCCCTTATATGGCAAGAATCAATCTGTCCCAAACTGATTTCTTTCCTTTATTTGACCCTGTTAGTATCCGTTTGAGCAGTAATTCCATGATTAAAGGGAAGTACTTGTATTGATTGATTCTGATTGTGATTGTTTCCATGTCTGTATTAAAACCTTACTTTTTACCTTGTTCTTTACTCGTTTTCAAAACTATAAATACCCTATCCTCTCTTCTTTAAACACACGAACAATTTGAGTTCAAAAACACACACTTACACTCAAAACTCTCTCTTTCTCTACTATCACTGGTGCTATTGCTTTGTCGAGCCAGCTGAAAGCCAAGGCTAGACTGTGAAATCCTTCTTGCTCTTCCTTTCTGCACTTTGTTTCTCTACTGGTATGTCCTAGTTAATTTTTTTAAGCCTCAACAACAACATGTTTCTTTAGTTGTTTCAGTTTCCATTATTCTTGTCTACTCCTGTTTATGGTTCTGCAATCAAGTTACATCACTAGCATGCTGTAATATATTCCCTTCCCCTTTAGATTAATGCTTCCCCTATGTGTGTTTTGAAGCCTACTCTATCAGTCACTTGATTGTGTACTTGCTATATTATGAATCCCAAACTCATATCCCCTCTATGTGTTTGTGTTCTTTTGGTTGGTTTATGACCATGCCAGCATCAGCTATTGTTATGCATGACCAAACCCGACCCCCGCTAGGGTCATGTGTTACGGACAAGTGACTTCCCAAAATCCCTTGGCCCCCTTTTGTATGACTACTGATCTGTGTAGTTGTGAGTTTTACTACTACAATCGATTTCAATCACCTCTGTTACCAATTGCTTTCAAAATGGACTATCAGTCCAGCTTTTAAAATTAATCTCTTTCAACATGTGTTCTGCACTTCCACTATATTCTTAGAATCTAGGTTTTGCCCCTCTTATGTGAGCCTTGCCTTGGGACCCTTGAGCTCCCTCTGAACTTGGACACATAAGGGTTGGCCCTTCCACACTGCACTCATTCTGTCTGGTTATGCAAATCTGGGTGTGAGCATTGCCCGTAATCCCTTGAGGTCTTTAGGAACTTTTACACACCCAGGTATGAGAAAGGCTTTGAAATATTGGCATTGAAGTGGTTCACTACATGACTCAGAGAGGATGTCAAGATCAGGCTTCCTTTGGTTGTCATTTCTTATTTCTGCACTTCTTTTGTAATTCAATCATTTGGTCTGTAATAATTTGTAAACAATGTCGGGGTGATTAGTGAAGGGTGGGTAGCCGTATATTGTGGGTAAATTGGGTAGATAACATGCCTATAGAGTCTATTTTGATTCAAATATGGTCTGTTAGATAACATGCCTATAAGGTCTGCTCTGGTTTAAAATAAATTATGCATGTTTTACTTTCACACAATGAGAAACCATGTCTATAGGATCATGCCTATAGGGTGCAAAGTCATTGAATTTCAGTTTTCATTACAGCATGTATTCAGATTCGTCTCCCTAGAAATCATGCTTATAAGTCCAAAGTCACTTTTTAATACTTAGATACCATGCCTATATGATCTAAATAGCTATAATAGAAATCATGCCTATAGAACTTAAAACCATTTAGTTGGAGAAGTTGTTCAGTTCACGTTGTTTATTCTGAATTGGATTTGTTAATTAATCTACACCTTCTTTAATAAGTCTCCAAACACTACCTTAAATTAATACCATTAGAAAGCATGTCTATAGGATCTCAAGTTGTCCATCTAAGATTAATCACTGCTCTACTGTATTCCTAATCAATATAGATGTCATGCTCATAGGACATCACTACTACGCCTAGGCAAGCCTTAGGTAATTACTCGAATAAAATTGGAATCTGCCTTTGTTTAATTACCAACTGCTACAACCAGCTGGCAGGCCTGATTCGAACTTCTTTTCTGAGTTATATAATGAATCTGGTTCTGACTCAAACACTGCTTTAAGATTTTTAAAATTCAGACCTTAACTGTGCTTAAGTCATGCTATTTATATGCATTGTTTGCGGAGGTATACATGAGCCTTCTAATTGTTTATATGTTCCCCCCTCAAGATGCAGTCCTACGTATTTTTTTATGTCGTCTTAGCCTTTTTACCTTTAAACCTAAGGGTCAGCCTAAACTCTTACTCTTATAGGAATAGTAGTCAAAAATTCCTCCGGATCTGATTGGAATGGGACGGGTAGTAGCATGCAATAAAGGTCGAGACCAATCCGCACTTTAATACCTTCATGGGGAGGGAAGGATGAATATGGACATGATGACCGGTGCGCTAATACCACGTGTATCCCCTCTTCTGAGGAGTGTCATACCGGATATTGCATTGAGGTGATCCACATTACAAACAAACCTAGGACCCCTTTTACATTTGCAAACATGTTTAGATTATAACTTTTTTCAAAACCCTACCTTTCAATAATTGTTTGCACTTGTGTATTTAAACTTAAATCCCTTATTACTTGAGTCTTTATTTGTTTACTTGCTAATTACACAAAATCACAAAAAACTATCTGGCCGGGAACCACACTAGTGGATCCTGAGGGGTGCCTAACACCTTCCCTTTAGGATAATTTCAAGCCCTTACCCTATCTCTGGTTATCAAACATAGTTGTAGTTGAACCTTATAGGTGCCCTAACGCACCTTAAAATTGTTAGGTGGTGACTCTTCAAAATACCCAATTCCCAAAAGGGAAATGAGTATTACACCCCATGAATGTCGAAACACGGTCTGATCTCCGACAGAAGGGGGAAAAAATGGGGTGCGACAATCGGAATGAATTTGGAAGAATAGTTCTCAGCTTGAAGCTTAAAATTTGAAAAGTTTGACCAAGTTTTGACTTGTTAGTATATGATCTCGAATTGGAATTTTTATGATTTGGTTAGCTCCGTTAGGTGATTTGGGACTTAGAATCATGATCGGAATGTATTTTGGAGGTCCATGGAAGGTTTAGGCATGAATTGGCAAAATTGAAAACTTGGCATTTTTCGGTTTGCAGTGAAAATTTTGATATCAGGGTCGGAATGGAATTCCAAAAATTAAAGTAGGTCCATTGTGTCATTTGTGATGTGTGTGCAAAATTTCAGGTTATTCAGACGAGGTTTGATAGACTTTTTTATCGAATTCGAAATTCGGACGTTTTTGGAATTCTTAGGCTTGAATCCGAGGGTGATTTGATGATTTGATGTTGTTTTGAGAATTTCGAAGGTTGGAATAAGTTTGAACGATGATATGGATATATTGGCATGTTTTGTTGAGGTCCCTAGGGCCTCGGTATGTTTCGGATGGTTAACGGATTAATTTTTAGACTTTGGACTTGGCAGATTTGCGGGTGTTTTTTTGTTGCAGAAAACCCTTCTTCGCGTTCGCGATAGGGCCTCGTGTTCGCAAAGTCTTGTTGAGAGAGGCTGCAGGTTTGTTCTTCGCATTCGCGATGCAGGTCCCGCATTCGCGAAGGTTCAGGAGATCAAGCTACATGTTCGCGACCAGGGTATCGCATTCGCGTAGGGGCGAGCTGTGTGGTCTTCGCGTTTGCGGGTGGGCCCTCGCATTCACGAAGGAGAGAATTTTGGTCACAGAAGCTTTGTGTTTCGCGAACACAAGGGTATTGTCGCGTTCGCGATGAAGAAAATATCTGGGCAGTTAGATTTTATTCAAAAATCGAGGGTTTGGTCCAAAATATCATTAGAGAGCTCGGGAGAAGGTGAAATTTGAGGAGATTTTCAGTGGATCAATTGGGGTAAGTATTCTTCACTCATGTTTGGGTTAATTCCATGATTTAGTCTTGAATTTCATCATTTAATTTGAGAAAATAGAGTGAAAATTAGGGGGAAATGAAAAAAAAGTTTGAGAATTCTTTTGGGGATTTGAATGGACATTTGATGTCGAATTTTGATAATTTCTGTATGTATAGACTCGTGAGAGGATAATGATTCTATTGATGTGATTTTTATTGAATTCTGATATGTGGGCCCGAGGGGCCGGGTTTGGCCAATTTCGGGATTCTCGGTGTAATTTGGCTATTTTCGAGTGGGCTTTGTTCCCTTAGCATATTTTGATGGTATAAATCTATTTTTGGTTAGATTTGGAGCATTTGGAGGCCGAGTCTAGAGGCAAAGGCATCGCGGGCTAGAGTTTGGACCGGATTGAGGTAAGTAATGATTGTAAATGTTTGTCTTGAGGGTATGAAACCCTGTATTTCATATCGTTGTGCTACTTTGAGGTGACACACACGCTAGATGACGAGCGTGGGGTCGTTCACCATTGGGGATTGTGACTTAGTCTGTCCCGTATGACTGTTAAGTCACGTATTTGATTAAAACTTGTTTGATATCATTGTGTTTTGGAAATTATTACCATGTTTTGGGCTGAATGCCATATTTGGGCTGAATGCCAACTGTTTTGGACCCTTAGGGGATTTTTACTACTATTCCTCACTGTTTTGACTTCATATTTGTACTCAGTCATGTTGTATTCCACTGTTTTCATAACTCAACCATATTTACTCCGTTTTGATATTTTAAATGATATTTTGGGCTGACAATCATGTTTTACTGTTGCCCGAGTGGCTTGAGAGATTTTTGACTGAGTGAGGCCGAGGGCCTATGTTGTGAGGATATTATAGGATCGGGTTGCGTGTCGCAGCAGTGTTGTACTGATTCATGATTATGAGGCCGATGGCCTGATTTGTTATGCCACGAGGTGGTTTGTTATGAGGATGAGGGCCTGTTTGATTATGCCACGAGATGGCTTGTTATTGCGCTTGAACTGTAGGAGCCCCTCCAGGAGCCTGTACACCCCTAGTGAGCGCGGGTACCTAGTGTGAGTGATATAATGTAGCCCGAGGGGCTGTTGTTATTTCATATTGTTGCATGAAGGACTGTTCTTGATCCATGTTATGCCCGAGGGGCGGTTCTTGATTCATGTTATGCTCGAGGGGATAATTACGAGTTATTGTGAGGTAGCTCGAGGGGCTGGTTCTGTTAATATTATGCCCGAGAGGCGGTTTATGGTACATGTTTTGCCCGAGAGGCTGTTTACATTTCTATCATTTTTACTCATTGTTTTATCACTCGTTTGAAACTATTAAAAGTTGCTTTAAAAGATTTTACCGAAACTGAGCATGATTTACAAAGTAAATGATTTTTGTACTGTGTTGGAAATGTCTTGCATTTGTTGTAGCATTTTGACGTGGTTTACGTGTTTTCTTACTGTTCAACTTTTATTTACTTTTATTACTTACTGAGTTGGCGTACTCACCTTACTCCCTGCACCTTGTGTGCAGATTTAGGTATTTCTGAACCCGGTAGCGGGTGTTGATTGCTCATTGACAGAGTCATTGGAGTTAGTAAGGTAGCTGCCCAACGTTCACAGCCCTGCTCTTCTCCATCTTGTATTCCTTAGATTGTTTTAGTATATTTTCAGAGCTTAGTAGATGCTCGTGACTTGTGATACCCCGCTGTTGGACTTGTGTATTTATTCTGCACTGTTCATTTAGACTTACATTATGAGATATGTGATTAATTAAAGGCTTAAAAATGAAGGAGCAGCTTCATGAACTCCTTGATAAGGGGTTCATTGGTAGGCCAATATGGATGTGTGTTCTGCATCAAGTCGGTTTGGTTGACTCTGAGTTGTTATTGTTGATGGATGTGTTGATTCGATTGTTATTGAGCTTATTAGTGATCTAGGGAGATCTATGAGTTACCTTTCCGTGTTGCGAGGCGTTAGGATTTGTTGGTTATAGGCACATGTGGTGCGATTTTGTTGGGGTCTCTCAGTGGAATTCGAGTGGGAAGAGTATTGGGTATTACTCAGCGGATGGCGTATCGGTTGTGTCCTTTCGGGTTTGTGTAATGTTATGTCAATTGCTTCGCCGTGGTTATGATGATTTGCTTTGGTTCTAGACTCAAATTACGCGTGGTTATCGATTTTGAGCATAGTGAATTGAGGTGTTTCAGGTGGACCAGTGTTTGGATAGGGTCGCGCATTGCAGCAAGTGATGTGGAGGTATGATCCTTCGGGTTAGATTCTTGTGTTATGGTTCTACGACATGTGATGGGTTCTTAGCATTGTATTGTGGTGGTAGTGTGGTACTGGTGAGCTTGCGGTACAGCTCTCTCATTTGAGTTATTTTTCATGATTTGAGTATGTTCAGATTGTTGCTTATTAGTGTGCGGATTGCACGAGTTGTGGCTTTAGATGGTATTGATGTGTCATGTCATCAGAGTAGTTATGTTGGATTAGATGAGATCGTTGGGATCTAAAATGAATACAAATGGATTTGGTTTCAGCATGTTAGAAGGATAATATCGATGTTCGGCTCAGAAATTTGCTATGGTCATTGCCAAAGGAGAAGTGGCTTCACGAATGGTTGATCTGAGGAATGGTTATGACTTTCTGCGTGTTTCATTTATCATTGGAAGTATGTGGAATTGTCGGAATGAGGCTTTATTTGATAAGAGGTTTATTATCGATATTCGGTTGTTCTGAGCAACTGTTGTGATTAGAAGTATCGCTATGAGTATTTGAGTTATGTGGTGTATTATGTAATTGCATCTGAGGTTGCAGGTATGGTTTGTTACAGCTTGTTCGGGCTTATTCAGAGTATAGATGTGAGATTATGATCTTGTAGATGATTTCATAAGTGGAAATGTGGTTCCAAGGTTTATGGGCTAGGACGGATTGTGGAATTTCAAACATGTTGTGCTATCAGACCCATATGGGATAGGGTGACATGGGATCACCCCCGGGTATGTGCATAGTAAGGTTACACAACGATTTGATGATTTTTGGAACAACTCTAAGCACGTTCGAGGATGAACATATATTTAAGTGGGGGAGGATGTAACGATCCAACCGGTCGTTTTGAGCCTTTGCACTTCGCTCGCCAGTTCTCGGGCATGACTAGCCCCGTGTGATGTATTATGACTTATGTAAATTGTCAGTTTTGGTTTTCAGGGTAATCAGAATGAATTTGGAAGAACAGATCTCAATTTGAACCTGAAAATTTGAAAGGTTTGACCAAGTTTTGACTTGTTAGTATATAATCTCGGATTAGAATTTTTATGATTTGGTTAGCTCCGTTAGGTAATTTGGGGCTTAGGAGTGTGATCGAAATATATTTTTGAGTTATGTGGAAGGTTTTGGCTTGAATTGGCGAAATTAAAAATTTGGCATTTTCCGGTTGGTAGTAAAAATTTTGATATCGGGGTCGGAATGGAATTCCGAAAATTGAAGAAGGTCCGTTGTGTCATTTGTGACGTGAGTGCAATATTTCAGGTCATTCGGATGAGGTTTGATAGACTTTTTTATCGAATTCGGAATTAGGAAGTTTTTGGAATTCTTAGGCTTGAATCCGAGGGTGATTTGATGATTTAATGTTATTTTGAGCGTTCCGAAGGTTGGAACAAGTTTGAATGATGATATGGGATATGTTAGCATGTTTGGTTGAGGTCCCGAGGGCCTCAGGTGTGTTTCAGGTGATTAACGGATCAATTTTTGGACTTTGGACTTGGCAGATTTGTTGGTATTTTAGTTGCACAAATCCCTTCTTTGCGTTCGCGATAGGGCCTCGTGTTCGCAAAGTCTTGTTGAGTGAGGCTGAAGGTTGTTCTTCGCGTTCGCGATGCAGTTCCCGCGTTCGCGAAGGTTCAGGAGATCAAATACGTGTTCGCGACCAGGGTATCACATTCGCGTAGGGGCGAGCTGTGTGGTCTTCGCATTCGCGGGTGGGCCCTTATGTTCGTGATGGAGAGAATTTTGGCCAGAGAAGCTTTGTGCTTCGCGAACGCGAGGGTGATGTGGCGTTCGCGATGAAGAAAATATCTGGGCAGTCAGATTTTATTCAAAAATCAAGGGTTTGGTCCAAAATTTCATTAGAGAGCTCGGGAGAAGGTGAAATTTGAGGAGATTTTCAGTGGAGCAATTGGGGTAAGTATTCTTCACTCATATTTGGTTTAATTCCATGATTTAGTCTTGAAGTTCAACATTTAATTTGAGAAATTAGAGTGAAAATTGGGGGAAAATGGAAGAAAAGTTTGAGAATTCTTTTGGGGATTTGATGTAGAATTTTGATGATTTCTGTATGTACAAACTCGTGAGAGGATAAGGATTCTATTGATATAATTTTTATCGGATTCCGAGACGTGGTCCCGGGGGCCGGGTTTGGCCAATTTCGGGATTCATGGTGTAATGTTGTTATTTTCGAGTGGGCTTTATTTTCGTATCATATTTTGATAGTATGGATATGTTTTTTGTTAGATTTGGAGCATTTGAAAGCCGAGTCGAGAGGCAAAGGCATCGCAAGCTAGAGTTTGGACCGGATTGAGGTAAGTAATGATTGTAAATGTTTGTCCTGAGGGTATGAAATCCCAAATTTCACATTGTTGTGCTACTTTGAGGTGACACACACGCTAGATGACGAGCATGGGGTCGTGCACCGTGGGAATTGTGACTTAGTCTATCCCGTATGACTATTAAGTCACGTATTTGATTAAACCTTGTTTGATATAATTGTGTTTGGGAAATTATTACCATATTTTATGCTGAATGCCATATTTGGGCCTCGTGCCAACTCTTTTGGACCCTTAGCGGATTTTTACTACTATTCCTCACTGTTTTGACTACATATTTGTACTCAGTCATGATGTATTCCACTGTTTTCATAACTCAGCCATATTTACTCCATTTTGATATTTTAAGTGATATTTTGGTCTGAGCATCATATTTTACTGTTGCCCGAGTGGCTTGAGAGATTTCTGACTGAGTGAGGATGAGGGCCTGTGTTTTGAGGATATTATAGGATCGGGCAGCGCGCCGCAACAATATTATACTAATTCATGATTATGGGGCCGAGGGCCTGATTTGTTATGCCACGAGGTGGCTTGTTATGAGGCCGAGGGCCTGTTTGATTATGCCATGAGATGTCTTGTTATTGCGCTTGGGCTATAGGAGCCCCTCCAGGAGTCTGTACACCCCCAGTGAGCGCGAGTACCCAGTGTGAGTGATATGATGTAGCCCGAGGGGCTGTTGTTCTTTCATATTGTTGCCCGAGGGGCTATTCTTGATCCATGTTTTGCCCGAGGGGAGGTTCTTGATTCATGTTATGCATGAGGGGCTGATTACGAGTTATTGTGAGGTAGCCCGAGGGGCTGGTTCTGTTGATATTATACCCGATGGACGGTTTATGGTACATGTTTTACCCGAGGGGCTGTTTACCTTTCTATTATTTTTACTCACTGTTTTATCACTCGTTCGAAACTATTGAAAGTTGTTTTAAAAGGTTTTACTAAAACTGAGCATGATTTACGAAGTAAATGATTTCTGTACTGTGTTGAAAATGTCATGCATTTGTTGTAGCGTTTTGACGTGCTTTACGTGTTTTCTTACTGCTCAGCTTTCATTTACTTTTATTACTTACTGAGTTGGCGTATTCACATTACTCCCTGCACCTTGTGTGCAGATTCATGTATTTCTTAACCCGATAGCGGGTGTTGATTGCTCAGTGACAGAGTTATTGGGGTTAGCAAGGTAGCTGCCCGACGTTTGCAGCCCTGCTCTTCTCCCTCTTGTATTCCTTAGATTGTTTTAGTATATTTTTAGACCTTAGTAGATGCTCGTGACTTGTGACACCTCGATGTTGGACTTGTATATTTATTGTGCACTGTTCATTTAGACTTATTTTATGAGATATGTGATTAGTTAAAAGCTTAAAAATGTCTTTTATTGATTAAACGGTTAATTCGGGAGTTGTGTCGGCTGACCTAGTTTCACGGTAGGCGCCATCATGACCGGATCGGTTTTAGGATCGTGGCACGCTCAAATTTTATCGTATTTCTAGTAGTGACAATGTAAAATTTTCATTATACTATCAGTGAAAGTTAAATCCTATATTCATATTACATAAAAGTGAGTAATTGTTCCATATTTTATAGCATGGATTGATGAATTTAAGGGTTCTCTTAATTAAATTTACTCCACTTGTCCCAAAATATTCAGAAGGGAAATCTTAGAGCAACGGTAAAGTTGTCTTCTTGTGACCTATAAATTACAAGTTCAAGTCGTGAAAGTAGACGCTAGTATTTGTATTAAGGTGGACTGTCTACATCACACCCTTTGGGGTGCGGCCCTTTCCAGAATCCTATGTGAATGTAGAATGCTTAGCCCATTTGTTCCAAAATATTCGCCACTTCTTAATTTTTCGAGAATCTAGCTAAATAAACTTTTTTGACTAATCTATATCTATATTATATTAAAAGCACGAAGGCCTTTAGCGAAATGTCGTTCGCTTTTTTTACCCTTTAAAAAAAGATTCCACATTGGACAAAACTGTAATTTAAAGTATATTCCTAACATTTAGTATTTTGAATCAACTAAAATTTAGGTTATAAAATATTTTCTTACTTTAACTAGTTAAAAAATCTTACAGTATATAAGACATAAAATCAATAATAATTTTATTATAGATTCTATCCTCATTGGATCTATCAAACGTAATCATATAATTTAATTCATGATACTTTTGCCCAATCCTAATATTTAGGAGTTTTCCACGTTACTTTTCCTTATTTGTTTTTCTTAAAAAATGAAACTTAATACTATTTATACTAGGGAATCGAAATATTACTTAATTAAAACTCGAATATATTTTGAATGAAACATGATTAAATTTATATTAAGACAGTATTGAAACATTTACGTTGAAAGAATATCAAACAAACAAAAACATTTATTTATCTTGATGACTTTGAATATAAAACTCATACATCAAATTTGCGGGACATGATTTATTTCTTGATTGAGCTAACTAATTAATAAGATCAACATTAATTACTTTCAAGAACTTATATTTTTATTTAATTTTTATTTTATAATGCAAATATATTATTTAATAATATTATTCATGAAATTTTTTATATTTTTAAATATTAATATGGGTACACGCGCAACGCGCGTACTATGGACTAGTATTTTAAAGAAGATTGTTTCATTATTTTGAGTTGAGAGAAATGCACTATATTGTTATTTTCTTGTAATTAAGCTTGTCTGATATAACATAAAAATTTGACAAAATTGACCCTCGATAAACAAGAAGCTCCAAAATTGTACAATAGGAATGTTAAATCTAAAAGGAGTACTGATTATTTTCCTTCCTCTACTTTTATCATTGATTATTAGTTCCCTCCTCTTGTCCATATGATACCTTCAGATTTCATGTGCCTTTTTTCCCTATAAAACTCTTTGCTTATGATGTCACATCATATTCCATGCACCATTATCATGAATAATAAGTACAAAAGCTCTCAAATAATTCTTCACACTACTTCATACAATTCACATGCATTGCATTTGTTTTTTTCCCAAAGAATAGCATTTTAAAATTTGCCTTCCAACTAAATGTACGTGAAACTGTCCTTGAGATTAGAGATCTGAGTAGAAATAATAATAAATATAGGTTGCTTATTTTTTATAAATAAGCATAAACTATAACATACTCCAATGGAAATTTGAAAATGCTAGAGTATTTTTTGAAATTAGAGAAAAATCCAAAAATGCATTACAAGTACAGCAGGATGATTAATTTAAGCCATGAATAATTGTAATAATTGAATTCTTTTAGCCGACACCTGAGGAATCTGTCTCGTTCTAACCCTACCAACCGCGTGCTCTTTGCTGGTCAATTTTATCCAATTAAATTATTTATAATTGTTCAAAAATTTATAGAGTGGAACTCACTGCTCCATTGGAGTATTTTGTTACTAACATTTAGGTGATGAGTCTTAGATGCACGTTCCCGAGGTCTTTTATCCCAAGAAGATACGTTTAATAGTTGCAGGTGGTGAATGATAAGTATCCTTTATAATTAACTAGATTTCTCGAATTTGAACCTTAAAAATAGAGTTGCATTCGACAGAAAACACTTAATCCTCAAAACAGAACTTCCAATGTAATTTTTGATTAATCTAACGGGTTTAAAAAAAAAAGGTTTTCCTATTTCAGAGTTTTAGAAGTAGTTATGAATGCTAAAGGGTAGAGCAATAGAATTGGAAATATGAGGATCAACATATATAATTTTGTGTGAATTCAGAAGTTAATATTTTGCTGGTATATTGATATTACTTTTATATCAAAAAACATATAAAAAGTATTTCACTTATTTCATTTTATATGAAGATATGTATAACAGAGTGCGATTTTTTTTTTTAAAAGGCACACTCTTAATATATTAAGACCGTTCTTACTATTAACAGTTGTAGTACGTAGTACTTTCTCTGCCCTAGCAAAGGGTATTCCCATAATTTTTATTAACGGAATCGCAATAAATCTTATCGGCAAAAATAAATGTAGAGGTTTAGATCATATAGTTTTCAAATTCAAGGAAAAGAAAGCGTTAGTCATTCTTTGCACTGCCTCATAAAATAAGACATTTCGCATTTGGAGTAATATAATCATAATTCCTGAGCTAAAAAGAATCATAATTTCTTATAGTTATAAAATATTTTTAAAAATCGTAAAAAGTAACGGTGCCATTAAACAGATGACAAAAAGACGATATTAGCCTTGAGAGCACAGGACGGGATGTCGGTCTTCAGTTGTTGTTCACAGAATCATTTAAAGGCGAAGGCCACTGAGGTAGAGATCACAACATAATGACACGTGTCAGGAAGCTCGTGAGTGGGACCCCCGAGTTAGCAGAGTTTTCCAGCTTCCATGTGGATACAAAATGGAGGCTGTTACCTGATTAATTACAAGGTAAGGTCCTCTGGCAAAGTGAACACTAATGTTTGCGGGCCACGTGTCTCACTTTCTAGATCACTGTCACGTGCCTTTGGTATTCCTCAACCTCAAATTAGCTAATGATCTTTTAACACATTAAGAAGAAGGCCCTACTAATATGCTTCCTAAATTATACTCTCTCCGTTTCTTTTTTAGTCCATGCTAAAAAGAACAACCTCTTTCCTTATTTGAAAATAATTTACTTTTATGCAATGATTTATAGTTACACAAAATATATATATTTTATTTACACCATAAATTTAAAAGTCTTTTCTCTTTTCTTAAACTTCGTACCCAGTCAAATGGATTAACATAATAATTGAAATGGGGAAGTACAATTTTCTGTCCATTTACCCTTCAGAAATCTAGGAGGGGAGCGTTGAAACAATAATAAAATTATCCCTATGTGATTTATAGGTCACGAGTTCGAGCTGTGAAAACAGCTACTAATGCTTTTATGGTAGTATGTCTAAATCATACCCTTTAAGGTGCATCCATTTTCAGACCAATGTGAATGCGAAATACTTTGTCTACCGAACAACTCTTTTTACCCTTCAAAAATCTTTTGGTTTAGTTTCATTTTGGAGGACGAGGAAGAACTTAGTACAAATGAACAATTTAAATGACAATTTTACGAGTTTGAAATCCAATGATCAAGATCTAATTTGATTTTTCTTACTCCTTTGTTTAATGATACTAGAAAATGAAAGACTCTACAAGGTAACAAGACCTCACTATGATCAGATGCTTTCTTTGTCTTAACACTTTGTTTGGAGGTTGTTACCTATTGTATTGGTATAGTTACTTTAAATACGATATTTGTTTTGATTGTTACTTAAATATTATTGTATCGTATTGTTAAATCCGTCGTTACGTAACGATAAAATATACCACTTTATATAACGACCGATTTGGTGTGGTCGCGTCATTACTTTATCTTTTTCTTTGATTTCACCCTTCATTATTCTTAAATAATTTTATTTTATCATTTACCGTACCTTTTTATATAATGCTTTTACCTTGTATCATAATTTCTCTTTATAATATTGCAAGTTTATTCTTCATATTGCTGGTGCATGATATTATAAAACAACGACAAACAATACAATCTATCCAAACATTGTATTCATCAAACAATTCAATATAATACGATACATTATGAAAGCAAAGATTAATTATACAAACATTGTACAATACTGAAAACAAGAGATTAATTATACAAAATATATGAATGAGTAATTACCCGAAAACATATGAAATAAGAGACTAATTATACAAACATTTTATTTATCTACAATAAGATAACAAAATTTTCACGGCTACCGACGTTTTGCTGAAAATAATTTAACTTATATCAGCCATCTTATATATTTCGTCAAATTATTACTAATGAAAGAGCCCAATGATTAAGGAGCTTAGTTTTAAAAGAAAGTGGTTGAGCTAGAATACCAAATAGAGCACTATATGGGGTCATTAGGAGAAGACTTGTTTTTGTTTTTCCTTTTTTTCTTTTTGAAAGATTGCGTTAGTTCCAAATTGTTTGAGAGTGGTGTGGTATAAGAAATAAAAAGTCAAGAGTTTTTTTTGTGTGTGTATTTTTAAATTTTCCAGTCAACTGTCAATGTTATGTACTATTGACGAAGAAGCTAATGATCTTCGATGAATCTGACTTTGTTATATAGTTATAAAGTAATATAACAAATTAATTCCAAAGTGGAAATCTGGTAATGCAACACTATGCCGGAGTTGAATTTCTTCACGTTCACTTCATGAATTTTTTTATCAATATTGTCCTTTATCTTTGAGGGTAGGTCTATTTTGGTTCTTCAAATATAACCTTGAGTATATTTAGTCCATTAAGTATGCTAAAGTGGAGCACCTTTAATCCCTTATCTTTGAGGGTAGGTCTATTTTGGTCCTTCAAATATAACCCTGAGCATATTTAGTCTCACTGACAGAATCTGTCCAAGATCAATTAAAAGGTTGGTTTCGACATTCACCTTCTTTTTAATTTGCTTATTAAAAATATTTTATAAACCAACACCCAGCAATAGTACATAGCTGATAAATTTAAGATTTTAATGCTGAAACTTCTACTTTTAAAAATTTCGGTTGATTTTTCCAAAAAAGAAAAGTTAAAATTTGAAAAAAATGAAGTTGCCAAGATCACTTCTAGGCATATTATTGAAGCAAACGGATAACCAGATTGTATTCTCACTTTTAGCTTGCGCTAGAAACTATTTATATCTTGTAACCGAAAAAGTATATAAAATTTGTATAATTTTTGTATATTAACATACAATATATATATATATATATACACACACACACACACACAAAAAATAATATACAAATTTTATATATTTTCAAGATCAAAATTTTAGAAGACATTATCTAAAAATGAGGAATTAAAGTGATAATTTGCGTTATCCAATAAAAGGAGAGGAAACATTTTGCTTCAAAGTTGAAAATTTGTTTCATGAATCAGAGTTGGTTAACACCGTTAGTTTTTAACACATTCTGTCAATGAGACTAAAGGTGCTCCATTTTAGCATACTTAAGGGATTAAATATGCTCAGGGTTATATTTGAGGGACCAAAATAATCCTACCCTCAAAGATAAGGGATTAAAGATGCTCCACTTTAGCATACGTAAGGGACTAAATATGCTAAGAGTTATATTTGGAGGACCAAAATAGACCTATACTAAAAAATAAGGGACAATATTGGCCAAAAACTCTTCACTTCACTATTCAAACCTTTCACATATAGAAAAAAGAATATTTGATTTTGACATAGAATTATTGAGTCCTTCAAATAAAATGTTAGAGATAGAAATAAAAGGTGAAAACGTAATGGAACCATTACTACTACAAACCGCACTCCTGTGTATTATTGGCAGCTGATTTTTTTCTCCTGCATACTTGTGAAAAAAGTTTTTTTTTTTAAATTGTTAATATTTTAAAAGATTTTGAAATGAGAGTGGGACTTGTGAATACTGAAGAGGAAAAATAAAAGAGAAAAGATCTAAGCCTTGAGGTTAAAACTCAATATCGTTTATTACCGTTTTCTGCTTTTTTACCGCTGTATATATTTGAAGTCAATACAAAGTAATATGTAATAATGCAGTCAACTGAGTTATTTAGACGAATAAACTACCGAGACCACATTGACTTTGAAATCTAACGCGGTATAGCTTCATTGAATTTGTCAACCTAGAGTAGATAATAAGCACTTATTACTACTACTCCCTACGGTCCATACTAGTTGTCCTAGTTACTAAATATATTTAATTCAAAAGTTTTTATTTTAAAAAATAAGGTATAATTTTTTATTTTAACTTCAATCCTCTTATTAGTAATACTATTTTACTTTAAACGTAGTAAAAGACCAATCGTCACATTCCAAAGTTGACTTAAATAACGATCGATCCTATCAACTTATTGTAACATTTATAGCTCCCGTTTGGTTATAGATTTTGGCTTCATTTTTTTTTTAAATCATTGTTTGTTTATAAAATATGATCATGTTTTGGGGAAAAAAAAATCAAGTTCCCAAAAATTGGTTTATGACAGCTTTTGGGTGAAAATTGCTATTGTACTCACAAAAATTCAACTTTTCTTCAAATAAAATGCATGTCCAAATACAATTTTAACTTTCAAAAATTATTTTTTTTAACACAACTTCAATTTTTTTGCCCCAAGTTTCAATTAAATCTATGTCCAAGCGCTAGCATAGTACTCATTGATGACTAACGACGATAAATTCTTCTCACATCTTTGAATTATCCTCTCCATAATATGTCATTATGGATTATATATCTATAAAATATTACCTCTTTAGAACAATTGCATTTTGAAGATAAAATCAAATACCGTCATGTGCAAGACCAAAAAGGAATTGGAGTATGAATCTATACAATATAATTTCCCCCTTTTTGTATTTGATAATCTTAAAATACAACTTATATTTTTATATACGAGAAAGGAATAACTAATCTTTTTGTACATATTATATTCCAATTATTGTGACCAGAGAGGAGAAATATGTCTCATTCAAGGCTTTATTGTAGCTTCTCTACTAAAAGGACCACAAGTAGTCAAACTCTTTATTGCTATTTTGAGAAAAAGAAAAACACCTTTTTTTTTGTTTGGTTAACAACTCTTCTTATATATTCATTATTGGATTACATTGTTATGCTATACGTTTAATTCAGTTTTGGTTTTTTGTATTTTTGTAACCAAAACCATCCTAACAAATGGATATAAAGGGTTTTAATATAATTTAAACGCGTGAATTATACAGCAAGTCCAATTGGTAGCTATAGAAAGATTGAATTTATTAATAATGAATTTTATGTTGCTATCAGAGTAGGTACTCTCTGTTTCTCTCATATTTAATACGACAATTCTAACATAAAAAGAATAATCCCAATGACAAGGAAATCTCTAATGTTATATAATTTTCTCATGAAAAATACATTGAGGCTGCAAAATATACTACACATGACAACAGTTAAGTTCTTCTTTCACAAAATAATGGGTTGCTTTAAAGAAGTATAAATTCAATTTTTGCCAACTAATTAACACAATTGTTGGGGGTCTTAACACAAATAGCCGGTCCAATTCACGGTTTACTTTTTTTAGTCAGTATACATAGATTACACACACACATGGATTACGCCCAAATAGGGCGCCCCATGCAATTTTTACTCATTTAAACTAAATATAGTCAGCGATGTAATATATATATTACATCGCTGACTATATTTAGTTTAAATGAGTAAAATTGCATGGGGCGCCCTATTTGGGCGTCCCTTTTTAACCTGTAGCCGCTTTGTCTTTGTGTTTGCACCCGTACTCTTTTTTTGTTAAAAATCATTTGAAAAGACTATTTTGCCATTCTTTATTAAAAGACTACTTTCTCTCCAAGTAGACACTAGTCCTCTACTATCTCTGTCTCTCTCTCTCTCATTATTCGCGTTTTTTGATTTGTTCTTCTCTGAAATCAAACGGTTTTCGTCGTCGTTTTGATTTTTCAACTGCTAGTCGTCGTTGTTCCCACATTACGATTTAATCACAGGTACATTGCATTAACTTTCTGGGTTTTATTTTACGATTTAATTTCTGGTTTTGGTTTTGATAGTCATGTATTTATGATAAAATATTTTCTTAGGGTTTAGTTTGATTAGTGCATTAGTTTTACTTTTACGATTGTATTTTTAGGTTTTTTGAACGAGTGTTTACGTTGTTGATGAAAATTCTATAAATTCTTCTATGATTAGACGTCCAAATTTTTAAAAATTTTGAGAGTTAAATAGATGATACTATTAAAGTGTGAAGTTTATAATAGTTCAATGACACCTTAGATAGGAGCTGAATTTTTTTTTATGTTTTGGCATTATTTTTGGATTTGAATTTAAGTTTTGTTTTTTGTAAAAACTACAACATGTTTTTTTGCTGAATATTTTGTGCTTGTAATTGGTGAAGTTCAGCTTTAGGAGTTGAAGTTTTTGTGTTTGTAACTGGTGAAGTCCAGCTTTAGGAGCTGAAGTTTTTGTGTTTGTTACTGGTGAACTTCAGCTCTAGAGCTGAAGTTTTTGTTTTGTAACTGTCGAACTTCAGCTCTAGAGCTGAAGTTTTTGTTTTATAACTGTCGAACTTAAGCTCTAGGGCTGAAGTTTTTGTTTTTGTAACTATCGAACTTCAGCCTTCTTAGGTATTGAAGTTTTAACTGATCTTTTTGATAATATCCTGATGTTAATTTTTTGTATCCTTTACTTTTTTTGAACAGATGGCTCCTAAAGCACCTAAAGATCCTAATGCAGCTAAAGTAGGCAAAACACCTAAAACACCTAGACAACCTATAATACCCCCAGGTCCTTATGTCCCTGCTCCTCCACCTACAAGACCAGGCCAAAGATATTTTGAGTTTAGAGATTGGTTTAACTCTAAGGGTTACTGGAAGGGGAACCATGATTTGAAGAAATTAATTGCAACTTTCTTGACTCCTGCACAACGGGATAAGCTTAATAATTGTACATTTCGATACATTATGGCTATGGAGAATTTCAAATACAGCATGAAGTTGGTTCATTATCTGTGTCTTTCTCGAATATTCACGAATGATCGAGACTCTATTATTTTCAAGATTTTTGGCCATGATGTTCCTTCACCCTTGAAGAATTTCACATTATGTGTGGTTTGCGGATCACAACACATAATGTTAAAAAACCAATTAATCGAGAGAGCAATATTCTGAAGCGCTATTTTGGTAAGTCGGGTGTGACTTTGAAGGATATTTGAAGTTTTATGACTCACAATGAAATTCCAAAGAATGCTGTGAATCACGTACACGTATGCGAGAGTGATGATGATGTTGTTAAGCTTATGGAACTTCTTGTTGTAGAGTCTATTTTGTTTGGGAAAAATACTGTGTCATCTGTGATGGAGGAGTACGCATCTATTGTTGAAGATGATAAGGTTTGTGCTGAATATCTTTGGGGTAATGTGGCTTATGAGAAGCTCATTTATTCACTGAAACATGCATTGGACAAGCAGAACAAATTACATACAACTGAGTATAAACTTGGTAGATTTCTATATCCGTTATGTGCTTGGTTCTATGAGTGCTTCCCAGATGTTCGGGAGAAGTATATAAGAGAGGATGAGTACCTTGATACCCCTCAGGTCCCCAGGATGTTACGTTATGTATGTGTGAGAGAGCCTAAATTTCCCGAACTTTATCATATGTTCAGTACTCATGAAGTAAGTTACTTTTTTTGTCTTTGTGTTAATATGTTGATGTGTTAGTTTTTATCTCCTCATAATATAATTTTTTGTATTAAACAGAGATATCGCGACTTTAGGGTATTGGATATAATTACTACAGAAGAGGAATTGAATTCAATGCCTTTAATTGGACAATTACCATGCAGCCAGATTCGTTCAAAGGTAGTTAATGTAGTTCCTTCAACTGGTGAATCACCACGTACTTTGAGTCGATCAAAAGAAGCGAATTGAACTCCTGTCATTGGTAAATCACCACGTACTCTGAGTCGATCAAAAGAAGCGAATCGAACTCATGTCATTGGTGAATCACCGTGTAGTCGGAATCGATCAAAAGAACCGAACAAACTCCTTTTATTGGCGAATCATCTCGTACCCAGAGTCGTTCTACATGTTCTACATCTGACTTTGATGACAATGAATTACTTGAGACAATATGTTCTGTAAGTTTTGATCTGAAGTTTTTTGGTTTTATTTTTGTAAAAGTACAACATGTTTTTGAGCTGAAGTTTTCTTCTATATCTGAATTTTTGTTGTGTATCTATTCTAGAGGTTAACGACGGAGGTTCAAAAGCATGCAGAAAAAGAAAGAAGCACGATCGTGAACGAAGTTTTTGATAAGTTTAAAAAGGAGGAGCGATCTGCTATTATGGATGCGGTTTTTGTAAAAGTGAAGGTAAGCTAATTTATAAAGAAGTCTTTTTATTTTTGCTGATGTTATTCAGATTAATCATTCTTAGTAATTTTTTTCTAGGAATATTTCGATAAGAAGTTTGAATAGTTGTTTATGATTGTCAACAAATCAAATAGAATGGACGATGGCAATTTTTATTTGAGTAACCATCGAGAATATGATAGGATGAACGACTGTTACGAACATCCATCGGCTTTTGAAGGCGATCAACATGTTCAAGAACAAGTTGAAGAGGAACGTTCCAGTACTGATAGATTGAGCAGAGATGGAAATGATGAAGCACAGTTATCAACTGAGAATATTGGAAGCAAGCAAGGTGCAGATAATCAAGTTGTTGAGACTGAAGAACATACTGCTCATGATGCATTGCGTAAATCGCAGATGATAATGCTACATATAAGGAAGCAGTTGTTGAAGGCGATCAACATGTTCAACAACAAGGTGGAGAGGAGCAATCCAGTGTTTGTAGACAGAGTAAAGATGGAAATGATGATCAAAAAAGGTGTAGATGATCAAGTTGTTGGCACTGAAAAACATGCACCGAGCTGTGCTTTGGAAAGTGATATTGGAAAAGGCAATTTGTTTGGCGATGGAGATCAAGCACCTGTTTGTACTTTAGAACTGAAAGCGAGTGATGTGTCTAGCACTATTGGGAAAGACGATCGGTATGCAGGATTACTAGCTATTTGCAAAGAACTTCTAGGTGGTGATACACAGGAAATTGTTACTACAGGTACAAAGTGTGAAGTTTATAATATTTCAATGATACCTTAGATTGAAGCTGAAGTTTTGCTTCATGTGTTTGTGTTTTTTTGTAAAAACTACAACATATTTTTTTGCTGAATGTTTTGGTTTGTAACTGGTGAACTTCAGCTCTAGAGCTGAAGTTTTTGTTTTTCTAACTGTCGAACTTCAGCTCTAGAGCTGAAGTTTTTGTTTGTGACTGTCTAACTTCAGCTTTCTTAGAGTTGAAGTTTTAAATGTTTTTTTTATAATATCCTGTAGTGAATTTTTTGCTACATGTATAAATTTTTTCTATGTTATATATATAGAAAAACTAGTTGATCTATTACCCCTCTTTATGAATATGCAGTGGAAGTTGAAACTAGTTGTGCCTCAATTGACACAACTCAAAAACTCTCTGATGATGCTGAATTGAATGAAGGTAGAGTTGAGAAAAACTTTCTAGAGAATACTCCAATGCTCCTCGACGTTGGTTCACAATTGAATGAAGCTGGAAATGCTGATATCGACAAAGGCATGCAGCCTGGGGAAACCACAGCGGAAGACAAACGTCAAGGTATTCTATAGATCATGAATTTATTATATTTGATCGAAGTATATTTTTTATAGTTTGAAATTTTACATACTTTATTTTCTTTTTATGTTTTTGAATGATTTTTCAAAAAGACTCGAGGCAGCTCAAAAAGAATTTGGTGAGCTTATGCTACTATATGAAAAAAGAGAAATACATATATTCACACATGTTACCTCACATACAGGTGTGAAGTGTATTGGTATTATTTTATAAAATTTAGTCAATATTATTTATTTATTTGCATGAAGATACAAGATCTGTTGGAATACAAACATCATCTGTGTCGCAACACTTAGACCAGGTAGTTTTTTCTGCAATTCGATTACAATTGTTTTTTTTTGCCTAATGTGTGTTTTCTATCAGTTTTATTTATGTTTATATTTTCCTTGCTTTTGCAGATTTCATCTGATGCATCGGAACTTCTTCCAAAACCTAAGAGAAGGAAGATTTTCAATTCTCCTATGTGTGATACCAGTGATATCCCCAACTTCAATTTATATTCATTTTCACTTGGTAGTACACAAGGGACTAATTCAGAAGGTAATTCTGCTGCTGTTGTTGTTCGTGAAGAGACACAAAAACGTTGTGAATAGTAGGGAGTTGGTCAAGCATCTGCCACGATAGCTGTAGTTTTTCCCCCTGCTGCTGAACAACAACAGTTAGTTGTGACGGAATAGCAGGAAGAGCAAGCAAAAGGAAAACCAGATAAAAAAGGGAAAAGGATTCGTATGGAGAGTATTTGGTTGAGATCTCCTTACATAGTTCATAAATGAAAGGAAAGGGGGAAAGATTGGAAAGTAGGAAAGAATATACGAAGGTATCCCTTCCATTATGTTAATCAAGACAGTGGATTGATGCAAAGATTTATAGAGTGGTTGAAGATGGATGCCAGTGAATATGATTCCAATCCATTCATATTAGCTGGAATTGATATTCGAAAATTATTTTTTACCGAGCTTATGGATCCTAGCTCTGATCTTGCGGATGAAGTAAGTTATTAAGTTTATTTTTTAAATTGGTTTTCAACTATATTTCCCAAAACTTCAGCTTATTTTTTATAGTAAAGTTTTTGTACTGTAATTTGGAAAACTTCAGCTTTATTCATACTAAAATCCTGAAGTTTTTTAGCTTATTTGCTAAAACTTCAGCCTAACCATGCTGAAGTTTTTGACATGCATTCTCTAGTTTTTTTCAAAACTTTTAAATCAAACATGCTCAAGTTTTTTAGATTATTTTCTAACACTTCAAACTGAATATGCTTAAGTTTTTGTCATGTTGTTTGTAGTTTTTTCACATGTTATCATTTCTTGTTGTTCATTTGCAGCATATGGATGTGGGCATATATTACTTGCACAAAAAATATTGCTATCACCTTCCAGCTTATCCAAAATCAAGATTTGCAGTAACAGATTTAATTTTTGATCAGTATATGACTAAGCTGGCTGATATTCATCCTTTAGAAGAACAGATGGATAAAATTAGAAAAATGAAGCAAAAGAGAATGGAGGATCGAAAAAAGAGCAAATCAAAGAGAAAAAGGATATCCAAACAACAGGCTCAAGAAGAAGAAGAAGAAGCGGTTATTCGGCCACTTACGGACTTTAGTTTGTTTGAGGAAGAATCAACGAATGAAAAGGTGGCCAACTACGTAAAAGGCCTCGACCTTTCCTGTGGTATCTCATGGGCATCTGCCAGAAAAGTATTCTTTCCATTTCGACTTAAGCCAATGACGGGCCAGAGATCTACGCACTACTTTTTTGGAATTCTGGACTTTAAAGATAAAATTATATATGTGTATGATTCCATGGGCAGTGTAACATATGAGCGTGTGGTTGAACATGTCAGAAATTATGCCCGGTTGATCCCACACTGTCTCAAATACTTGGAATTTGGGGCACACAATAAGTTTTATGGGGCTAGTCCTGTGGAAAAATTTCAAATTATGTGGATGACCTCACCGTAGCAGACTAAGAAGTACGTGTTTCGCATATGTTTTACCATGCATCTTATGTTTATTATTTTTTGCCCTTGTGTTAACTATTTTTTATTTTCTTTTTGTAGTGTTGATTGTGGTGTATTTGCTCTTAAGTTAATTGATATGCGGTTGAATAAAGAAGATGTCTTCAATTTCGATCAAAGTCAGTCGTTGACCTTCAGGAGAGAATTGGCTGCCAATATTTGGGCTCATGGAAAGTGGAAAAAAGATAGTTGCTATGAAACTCCAGAAGAACAATAAGGACATGATTATGGAGATTTTGAAGAGGTTGTGTGTGAATTTTTTGATTAGAGGATTGGTTGCACATAATTTGTATTTTGTGAATATACATTAAGTATTTTTTTATTTCACTTTTGTTCATACAAATATATTTGTGTCTTTTATTATGAATTTTAAGTACATTTTTGTTGAAAAAACTTAAGCATGAAGTAAATGACTTCTGTTTTTTAAGCTGAAGTTTTGGTTAAAAGTCATAACAAAAGTGTCGACTGTAGGACAAAAACTTCAGCTTAGCAAACGCTGAAGTTTTTATAAATACACTAAAAAACTTCAGCACGTTGGGCTGAAGTTTATTTTGAAAAAGCTGTACGAAAAAACTATTGAATCCAACACAAAAACTTCAGCTTATCAAGAGCTGAAGTTTTTTGAAAAAGCTTTATGACAAAAACTATTGAATTCAACACAAAAACTTCAGCTTATCAAATGCTGAAGTTTTTAGAAATACACTAAAAAGCATCAGCACATTGGGCTGAAGTTTTTTTAAAAAGCTGTACAAAAAACTATTGAATCCAACACAAAAACTTCAGCTTATCAAGACTGAAGTTTTTAGAAATAAACTAAAAAATTTCAGCACATTGGGCTGAAGTTATTTGAAAAAGCTGTACGAAAAAACTATTGAATTCAACACAAAAACTTCAGCTTATCAAGAGCTGAAATTTAGAAATACACTAAAAAACTTTAGCACATTGGGCTGAAGTTTTTTGGAAAAAGCTATATGAAAAAACTATTGAATGCAACACAAAAACTTCAGTTTAACAAGAGCTGAAGTCTTTAGAAATACACTACAAAACTTCAGCACATTGGGCTGAAGTTTTTTGAAAAAGCTTTACGACAAAAACTTTAGCATGTTTTGGTATTTTTTAATTTGATACTTATCTTTTTTGCATTTTCTAGCTACTTTTTGTCATTTATCACCTATATCACATACTTTTTGTGGCCTTATTTTTTACTATTTTTTTATTGCATTTACCAACTACTAGCATTTACTTCTTACTTGTTTTGCCAACTACTAGCATTTACTTCTTACTTGTTTTGCCAACTACTTATCTACTTACATTCAATTTCTCTGAAGAAAAAACAGTTAACAATATCTTCAGCATTTATAGATATTAAATTGATTAGGTGCACTCTTTGACTATATTAATGATCTCTTCACTTAAAAATTTTCATATTCATCCATAGACTTCTATCATATTTCTTTAAATTTATATTCAAAGAAAAACAAGAATATGTTGGCAGAGACATGCTTATTAGGTGTAGCAGGGAGTTCTTGGGAAGCAAAGATAAAGAAGGAAAAGTCTAAATACTTCATATGTGAAGGAGAGTGGCTAGATCTAACACTCGAGCTCAGGACAATTTGCTCTTTTTACTAGTTGATAAATCTAAGTTTTAGTAAAATTGTCTTGGAGCTCGAGTATCTGATGTGGCCACTCTCCGTCACATATGAAGTTTTTTGGACTTCATCTTCATTATTTTTGCTTCCCACGAATTCCCAGCTGCACACCAGTAAGCATGTCTTTGCCAACATTTTCTTGTTTTTTTCTTATGAAAGAAGACGGGAGTTGCTAAAAAAATCATAGTACTAAACTTTGTCAACATGTGTCTGACAAAAAACGCTTTGGTGGAATTAAATTTGGTGAAATGGAGGGTGACTGTCTTATAACTCATGGTGTTGCAGCGAATTTGCATGAACGCCTTTTCACACTTAGTGAGTCCTCCTAGATGCACATATGTGGAAAATGCAATAATATGGCAAATGTAATTCAGAGGTCCGTACAAGGTGGTAAAGAAAGATGCTCGTATTGCCGCTTTTGTGAATCAGTTGAAGACACAGTAAGGTTCATGGAGTTTTGTTAAGAAACCCAAGAAGAGCAACTAGGACATGACTATGGAGAATATGAAGACACTCTGTCAATTTTTTGAATAGAGAATAACTTGTAAACAAAAAACTAATTTTTTTTTTCAAGGATGTAAGCGAAAACAAAATTGGATTGTGTGAATATACGTTATTTTTTGTGATTTATGTGATGTCTTTTAAATTTTTGTTCTATTCGCATTACAGTTTTTTAGTATACTTGGGTTGATTCAAATATGCTAAACTTCAGTATGAAGTAAATAACTTCTGCCTTTTAAGCTGAAGTTTTGGTTAAAAGTCATAACAAAAGTGTCAAATGTAGGACAAAAACTTAAGCTTTTTCTCCGTAAGTTATTTGAAAAAGCTTTACGACAAAAAATATCGAGTCCAGGACAAAAACTTCAGCTTATCAAGTGCTGAAGGTTTTAGAAATGAACTAAATAACTTCAACACATGGAGCTGATGTTATTTGAAAAAGCTTTACGACAAAAACTATCGAGTCCAGGAGAAAAACTTCAGCTCATCAAGTACTGAAGTTTTCAGAAATGAACTAACTAAGTTCAGCATATTGAGCTGAAGTTTTTGAAAAAACATTTATAACAAAACTATTGAATGCACGATGAAAAACTTCAGCTTATTATGTGCCGAAGTTTTAGAAATGAACTAAATAACTTCAGCACATTGGGCTGAAGTTTTTGAAAAAGCTTATGACAAAAACTTCAGCATGTTTTGGTATTTTTTTAAGTTGATACTTATCTTTTTTATATTTACTATCTACTTTTTGTCTTTTGTCACCTACTTTATTTTTCATTTAAATTTGTTTGACCATATAGTAAATGATCCGAAAAGTTATTTTTCAGGCTGAAGTTATTTTTTTACTATAGAAAAACTGTGGGCTTATTAGGGCTGAAGTTATATTTTTTTTTTGCATTTACCACATACTTGTTTTACCACCTACTTATCTTGTTTCATTCAATTTCTCTGAACGTAAAACAGTAAAAACACCTGAAAAGTTACTTTTACATTTATAGATATTTAATTGATTAGGTGAACTCTTTGTCTATATTAACAATCTCTTCACTTGAAAATTTCATAGTCATTTATAGACTTCCATCATATTCCTTTAAATTTATATTCATCCTTAGTCTTTCAATTTTTGTTAAAGAAAAAATGTCTGGTGGAAGCGGAAATAGGAAGCCTAATATTGATAAAATCATGCAGAAGCGGGAGACTTTGAAGTGTGAGTAGTACAATAACAAACCGATGGCTAATCTTATGCTTTTGTGGGATCAAATAAAGGCTGATTGGGAGAGAATCAGACCAAAACTCTTTGCCAATGAATCATTCCAGAACAGGCTTAACCTGGAACGTAGTTGTGGAGGTTATTCAACCCCGTTCGACAAGGTTGTGCAGCAGTTTGATAGTTTTCAGTTTCCCAGCTGGAACGACTATTCCAAGCTGCAAAATAACCTGAAGACTCTTCTTCCTCTTACGGACCGAGTAATCGTCGAACAAAGTCAGCTACGTGATGAATTCGACGAGTTGAAGATTGATCTCCTTGGATTCAATAGTCTTTTGCCCGACTACCCTATAGTTATCTCCGATACTAATAATGATGAGATATTTAGAGAAATTGAGGAGTACTGTGATGATGATGATGGTGGTGGTGGTGGTGATGATTGTTAGTGTTTGTTATCCTTTTTTTATGTTTTAATGTTGTGTTTTTTTGTTTACTTCAGCCCAGAGAGCTGAAGTTTTTAGGTTCATTTTGTATAACTTCAGCCCAGAGAGCTGATGTTTTTATTTGTACTTTGTGTGTTGTTCTCATCTCTTTTTGTATCAATGTAATTCTCATCCTCTTTCTTCTTAGCTTTCTATTGCATTATCCTTGTTATTTGTTAGTATTTGCTTTATACTTCTTAGTTGGTTTTTATGTTTAGTTTTTGTAATTCTTTTTTATGTTTTTATGCTGTGCTTTTTTGTAATGAATATGCTGAAGTTATTAAGTTCATTTTCTATAACTTCAGCTTAGAGATGCTGAAGATTTTGTTTGTACATGCCTTTCTTTTGTGTGTTGTATGCGTATGTGTATGTGTTTGAGTGTGTGTATATGTGTGTGTGTTTGTGTTAAGGATATGTATTTCACATAATGTAACCTGAAGTTTTTTCTCACAGAAGTCATTGCGTACTTTTTTAAAATGTAACCAAACCTGTAAGCCTGCGCAACAAAAATGAGTGATTTGTACTTTAGTAGTATATAAAATAGTACAAGAGCTTTTTTTATTCCTATGAAAACAAATCACATTTCAAATATGTCATACAATAATGAAAGTCTAAATTTAGACCAAGGATTATTGAAGGTTGGAGTATTTTTCAGTGTGTTTCTTTGAATATGGATGAGGTGCTGGAGAAGACAAACAAGTTGTTCTGTTATGCTCAACTTGTTTACATCAACTGCATTTGGTAGACTTGAATGGTACTGATTCAGTCATATGTATATGCCTCTTCTTTTGTCTTCTTCCTTGTAAAATCTCTACATCGGGAGGTTTTGTGATCTCAAATTGTACATTTTGTGGTATATCCTATGATTTTTGATCTCCCACGGTATTCACATGTCCTTCATATGTTTTCAACCATGTTTCCTTTGAATACCAATTTGAGCAGTAATTAGATTTCTGTAGATATCTCTTATTAATAGCAGCAATTGCATGTGGATAGGGCAATTCATCAAGTTGGAATTCCAGGCAGTCACAAGTTCTCTTCTTTAAGTCCACAATGAATTTGATTTCTTCACTATTTATTCTGAATAACATTGAATTAAGGTTGAACACCTAACAAGGAATAAAAAATTAAGACAAACTATATTAGTGTATTGTTGCTTCAAAAAAAAGTATGAAATTTTTTAATGTAAGCAGTAAATCACTGCTACAGATATAAAAAGCTGAAGTTAATAAATATACTCACAGACATTTTACAAGCCAAGTCCATCTTCTTAGTCATCTCTTCTTCTGCCCATATTGAGACTCTGTGAAAAGTTTTATTTGCCTTTTTTCTCCGTTCGTAAAACCACTCTCCCAACTTTTCTTGGATGAAATCTAATATTCTTAAAATAGGCATTTCTCTCCCTTTTAGTAAAACAGAATTTATTGATTCTACCATGTTTGTTGTTAGCATATCATAACGTCGCTGTGGGAACCATGATCGAGCCCATCTCTCTAGAGGCTCTTCCATATTGTAATTGTATGTTTTCTTGTCAATACTTTTGAGTTGGGACATTAACTAATTAAAATCTTCACGTTTGTATGACCTTGCAGCACTTTGAAAAAGATTTATTACCGTGGCTTTTGCATGTCTTTGCTTTAAATTTTTTTCAAAGTGATAGAGGCAGATACCATGGTGAGCTTCCAGGAAAAACTTTTCTAATCTCATTTGCAATCTATTGGTTTCTATCTGACAAGAAAACCAATTCACGACGGACTTGAATTGCTTTTCTCATTTCCCCGAAGAACCAAATGTATGCCTCATTCTTTTCTGATTCTGCTACACCAAAACATAGAGGAAAGATTTGATTGTTTGCATCCTTTGATACATCAACAAATAGAACACCACGATATTTGGACTTTTAAAACGTTGCATCTACTGCAATAACGGGTCTACAGTAGGACCAACCAGCTACTGATGTTGTAAGAGCAAAGAACATGTAAGCAAATTTGTACAGTGAAACACAAAAAACAAATCATAAGGTGTGAAGTTTTTCAAATAGAAACATTTGAAACTTCAGGATGATGGTTAGTATTGTTTTGCTTACCTATTCTGCGCATCTCTTTTTATGCTTGTGTACGTTCCTGGATTTTTGCACACCATCATGTGTAGGTATGAAGGAAGAATCTGGTAGTTCTCTTCAAGTGTTCCCCTTATGCAAGTAACAGCTTTTTGAATAGCACGCCATGCCTTGTGATAACCAATGTCAATTCCAAATTTCTTTTTTATTTCATTTTCTACAAAGGCTGGTGTAACCTCTATCTTTTTGTCTCGAACATGTATTATAATTTATTCACTTATAAAATTTGATGTAGCATGCTTCTGATATGATTTTCTTGCATCAACCGAGCATTCATGGATGTTATGATATTTTATCACCCTGAATAGTGTGGAATTTTTTATTCTGGTAGCACGTACATTCCAACCACATTTGTCCACGATGCATTTCAGCTCGTATCTCTTTGAACATGATCTAATAGCAGTGAATTCAACTTTCTAGTTTATCTCCAAGCTGCAGAAAAATTTAGTCATGTTTTGTTTGTTCTCAAAAAATGATCCAACTCTTACTTCCTCAGGCAACGCATCGTGCCTAAGTATTTTACATGGTGGAGATTCTTTCATCTTTCTCCTCACTCTTTTTCTTGATTTATGAAAAACACAAAAACTTTCAGCAATTTCTTCAATTCTATCTGATGTTATCGGTATAAGCTCCATGTTTACTTCATCTTCGTTGTTGTTTATCATTGCAGAAGGTAACAAAAAGCTTTGCTGGATTGTGTGTTGGTTGTCAATTTGCATTATTAACTGTCCTTCTTCTTCTTGGTCATCGACAAACTGGTTTGAATTTATTGGAGGAGGGGGTAATTGTTGCAGCATTATATATTCTGAAGCAACTGTAATGTTAGAAAGTTGTTGCTCGTTGTCTACTTCCATTATTGGTTGTCCTACTTCATGTTGATAATCAGCAAAAGGTTCTGAATCTATCGTATATGCAAGAAATTGTTTGAATGCTGCAGATTCTGAAGGTTGTATTTTTTCGATGATGAAATGACAATTCTTGTAGGGTAAATCAGTTGTAAGCAAATGTATACAGATACTGAGTTCTTCATTAGAAGTTACAAGCATTCCTTTGCTTGTATTTAGTTTGATATCAAACCATACTTTTAGTGCATATCTGGTTGAATCAATATTTGCAACTTCACTAATTTTCTTCAGGAAAGTATTGAATGATATGTGTTTATTAAGTAGAACAAGTTTTGCATCATGATCCAAGTATTTGAAATCAGGAGTCCAACTCCCATTAAAAGTTATAACAACGCAAATCGAACTCATCCTGCAGATTCATGTTTAGTGGCAAGTATTAGGAAAGTGAACAGAAGAATTTTTAGGCATCTTCTGCTAAAACTTTTTGGAAAAAGATGTATGACATAATTAATGAATCGTGCACAGAAAATTTCAGCTTATTAGGTGCAGAATTTTTTAAAATAAGCTTAATAACTTCAGCATATCAGCTGAAGTTTTTTTTTGAAAAAGCTGTATGACAGAGATTCATGAATGCAGGGAAAAAAACTTCAGCTCATTAAGTGTTGAAGTTTTTAGAAATGAACCAAATACTTCAGCACATTGAGCTGAAGTTTTAGCAAATGAATTCAACAAACTTGAGCATGTTTCAGTATTAATTGCATAGTATACATGAGTAACCTACACAATTAAAGTAGTAATTATATTTGCGTTGGGGGTATATGTTAGTATAATAATTATATTTCCCCTATATAAGCACGCTATTCCTTGTGAGTTTATTCACTCAAACACATATATTTTAGCAGACATAAAATACAAAAAGGAGAAAAATGGATGCTGTCATCAGGCAAATAGTGGAAGAAATCAAGTAAGACATTATAGAGGCTTTTGAGCTGAAACTGGATCAGCTCATAGAAAAGTACGACAGGGAGTTGGAAGAAATTAACAACAAGCTTGATACGCTTGTGATGTATGCAAGATTTGATAATCTTGCTGATGAAGATGCTCGTCCATCTGGTAGTGACGACGACGATGATGATGATGATATGAACGATTAGTTTTTCTTTTTGTTATTTATGTTATTTTGTTATTTATGTAATTTAATTTATCTTTTTTGATGTTTAATGAAATATTCAGTTTTTGTTTTAAGTTTTTTTCTGTGCTTTTTTAATATTAATTCTATTTAAACTCGAAAAATAGCAGAGGAAATGAACTATATAACTTCAGCAGGAATTAACAAAAACTAATCCGAATATTAAGCATTTTTTGGTATGAAGTTTTTTCAAAAAATCATAATAAAATACACAGTGCTTGATGAAAACTTCAAGCATGAACTAAAAATTCTTTTTAAACTTAGAAAATAATAGAACAATTAACAAAAACTTATCCGAAAATTACATATTGCATGACAAAATATTAAGTATTTTTAAGCAGATGAACTAAAAAAACTTCAGCATACAAAAAATTATATGAAAAATGTTTTACATATTCCTGAAAACATAAGCATTTTTTGGTATGAAGTTTTTCCAAAAAATGATAATAAAATACATAGTGCGGGAGGAAAACTTCAGCTCCATTAGCCGAAGTTTTTACAAATTAACTAAAGAACTTCAGCACCTGTGCTGAATTTTTTTGTGCAATATGAAATTTTAATTGATGTTTTATTTTTTTTACCCAGCGTAATAGGAAAACTTCAGCTCCTCCTGCTGAAGTTTTCAAATATTAACTAAAAAACTTCAGCACTTATGCCGAAGTTTTTTGTGCAATATGAAATTTTAATTTATGTTTTATTTTTTTTACCCAGTGTAATAGGCATACTTCAGCTTTTAAATATTAACAAAAAAATTTCAGCACCTATGCTGAAGTTTTTTGTGCATATGTGTTTTAAATATTAAAACACTCATATAATGTTTTAGTATAATTTTTTCTTTGTTGTGTTATTTGCCAGCTCGTTTTGCTGAATTTTTTAGATATGAACTAAATAAATTTAGCTTATTTCAGCATATTTGTCGGATTAGAATGTTAGAATTCATCGTCAAACAGATTTAGAATGCAAATTCAGCATATCAGTGAAGTTCGTCAAACAACTTCAATCAATCAATCAGAAAACATATAATTCAAAAACTATTTTGAATTCTGGAGATGAATTTGAATACTTACAATGTATTTGAATTTGAATTTGGAATTTGAATCTGGTTGCGAGAGGCGATCTCAGGAGAGACTGACTGATGGAGGAGATACGGAGGAGATCTGGAATTTGAATCTGGGTATGCTTGATGCAACTTTTATATGTTTTGGAAGGGGTATAATGGTCATATTATTACGGATTTTTTGTTAGTTAGTTACGAAATCAATAGTTTTTAAAAATAGGGTATATGTTAAAAGGTGACATAAAAATAAGGTACAGCTGCAAATCACCCTTTAAATGATTGGTGAGTAGCTATTTATGTTAGTTTTTTTTATTATTTATTTATTTATGAATAAGAAATCAAGTAGAAACAAAACGGAATACATAACACAAGATTTTTTTTTTCCACTTTGCAAATAATGAACCCAAGTTTAAGCAGTCACGAAAATATGTATGGAACAATTTTCCAAAACCATATCCAAGCTTTTACATAAACAAAAACAAAAAAACAAGAAATAAGACAAAACCAACACAAAATAAAATCAAAGAAAACTATTTTCTGTTCTTAGCGACATCAAGGCTGTATTGTATAACAAATTAATGATCATGTAATGTGCGAGTGTAATTAATTTTCTTAATACATAAAAGGAAATTTACTAGATTAAGGCCCACAAGAGAAACAAAGTTAGGAAATTGGAAAATCATTTCCCCTTCAATAAAAAACAGTAAATGCTAAACACAGAAATACTACCAAACTTGCACTGGAGTATTAGCTAAAATTTTCCTTTTGACAAGCACATGAAAATGAATTTAGCCTAATGTCCTTACAGATGTCAAGATTTTTCTTGGTATCCCATTCGGTTTTCGGTACCTGCATTGGAGTCCGATTAAATTTGGATTTGCGCCAGAAAATTTCACATTGGAAGGGGAGGGTAAAATGCTCCCTAACAAAGATGACTCCATACTCAGGGCCCGAATCCGAGACCTCTGGTTAAGGATGAATGAGTACTTACCACTCCACCACAACCCTTGTGGGTAAGCACGGGCTAGCCAGTTTTTGGACTAGTAATTGAAAAATAGCCAACATTTGCAAAGTAATTGAAAAATAGCCACTTTTTTTGTCAAAAGACGGAAAGTTCCAGCATAATATGCGGGATTATGGAGCCCATGCATATAAATCTATAACATATTATGTTGGAACTCCAGCACACGGAAAGTTCCAGCATAATATGATGGTTATGTAATCATAAACTTTCAGCATATTATATTGGAACTCCATCACATTATCTCATATGTAAAAACGTCGAACTCCAACATAATATGTTGGAATTTTTTCGAATTTTTAAGAATATTTTTGTTTAGATTTTATTTTTATATAAAAAAATGATTAAATTTTGACTACTTTTAAAACTATGACTATTTTTTTAATTACAGATGTAAATATGGCTATTTCTCACTTTTTAACATTTTTCTTTTGCTCCTCCATATTAATCTCTGTATTGATTCGCCTGTCACTATAAACTATTGTCCCTGAAACAAAACTGCCAAAGCATATATTCACATTAAAGAAAAAGTTAAAGAAGGAAAGGGCATTCATGTCACACTAAGACAAAAAAACCAAGAAACTGTTACAGTTATTCAAGAATCCCCATCTCAAATTAAGTAAGGGAAAATGGTCCGTAGTCCGGACAAGGACTGTTTGGTAAATTTAGTATATCAAAACTGGGACAGTTAGTAAGTCTTCTCACTTCTATTCCAAGTAGCTTACCTGCAAAGTGTAGTACTAGTAGTTGTGTATATACTATAATATAGCGGGGGAGAGAGGAGAACAAAGCAAAGGATAAAAGAAAGGAACAAATTACAAGTGAGAACAAGGCATCCTTTTTTAAGCCTCATTTCCTATAGCTATAGCTCTTATACCTTCTTTCCTATAGCTCTGAATCTTCCTCAAAGTTTGTGTTCAAGAATTCAAAAACTTACATATACTAACAGTTTTCTGTGTATATTTTTGGCCAATATAGCTTCTTTTGATTTGAGGGTGTCTTCGATTTGGTTCTTTCTTTGAGTTCGGCATATGGGGTTTTAACCAGAAAGGTAGATTGGCTGAGGATAATTAAGAGTCAATTAGATTGGAAATGTCTTTCAAGAACAGAGGACTAGTAGAAACGCAATCAAGAAGTGTTATTTCTCAAAAATGGACTCTTTTTCTTTGTATAGGTAGTTTTTGTGCTGGAATGTTCTTCACCGCCAGGTAAATTAATTTACCTTTTATCAGAAATTTTCATTTTCTCTTGTTAGATTCTCCTATGTGAATTCAACCAATTTTTGATGTCTTCACTTTTTCTAAATTGCGCCATTTTGAATCTGGTAGTTTATCAGGAAGAATTTTTTGTAATATTATTAGTTCTTTCAAAAGGAGATTTTGTGGTGTTGTTTCTATATAAGCAAAATAATCTTGGAGTTTTGATGCTGTTCCATTGTTTTTTTTTTTTTTTGAAATTTCTGAGTCTTCTGTCTGGTTTTCCTATATTTTCCTTTTGTATAATGGTACTGGTGCAAAATAAAATGGTATAGCAGTTGTAGATCTGTAGTCACATTCTGGTTGAGATTTTACAGAAGTGTATATTTTAGGCCTCAAAATAACCTTTGATCACCAGTTGGCTTATTCCTTATTTCAGAATTAATGAAAAGTTCAGATTTTAAACCATGAAAACTTCAAGCTATGTTATTCTCCCTCATTGTCCCCTTTTATCCTCTTTTCTGGCATTCCCTTTTTGTTACTGTTCATTTCTTCTTTACCTTTGCACACTGAACAAGTACGCAAACATGTTTAATTATTTTTAGAATTAAATAATAATATGTTGTTTATTTTCAAGCCGAGGGTTTTTTGAAAACAACCTTTCTACCTTCCAGGGTAGGGTAAGGTCAGCATGCACACTACCCTCTCTAGACCCCACTTGTGAGATTCCACTGGGTTTATTGTTGTTGTAAATAATAATATGTTGAATGTCATATAAGAATAAGGATTTCGGTATTTTGACAAAAAGGATTTGGATTTAGTAAACTATACAGTGCTGATTGTTATAAACAACAGTTAGTTGTAGGAGCATTCTAGAATATTACAACACTACTCCTTTGATATTGAAACACCACTCTTTACTCTAGCTTTGCAATTATTATGTGGAATGATCTTTCTTTGTGAATATAAACTCTTGAAAAATGGTATATTCCATAATAAAATAAGTATCTGATGTTGCAGAATGTGGACGGTTCCTGAAACAAAAGGTGGTATTACAAGAACAACTGCAGTAGAGGCTGAAAGACTCAACTTAGTTTCAGAAGGTTGCGATACAAAATTTGTGAGTATTTCTGTTCTAGTTTTTTTTAATCGAAATCTCCAACTTGAGCCTCAATTTCTTGTTTAATTCCCATAGTAGATTTCTTAGATGTTATCTTGTGTTGTTTCAGTTGCAGCAGAAAGATGTAAAACTGGTATCCAAAGATGTTTTCGGAGAAGTTTCTAAGACACATCATGCTCTTCAGTGAGTGTTGCTCAACACTCTTTTTCTTTCCTATTATTGTTTAGTAAGTTTTAATTTCCTATGACTGCATATCTTATACAGGACACTAGACAAAACAATTTCAAATTTGGAGATGGAGTTGGCAGCTGCAAAGGCCACTCAGGAGTCGATTCTTAGCGGTGCACCTCTATCACAAGACATTGAGAAGGGTGATTCACCTAGAAAGAGAAAATATTTTGTGGTGGTTGGAATAAATACCGCATTTAGTAGCAGAAAAAGAAGGGATTCAGTTCGTGCTACATGGATGCCACAAGGTATCCGCTGTTCCCACGCCCTTTTCCCCTTCTAGTTTATGTAACTCATCTTTTGGTGGACATTGCTTCTGTCTGATATCTGACCTTGTTAATAATGTCGTAAATAGGTGAAAAACGAAAGAAGCTGGAAGAAGAGAAAGGAATCATCATGCGCTTTGTCATTGGTCATGGGTAGGTACTTAAGAAGTTGCAAATGTTTAGCGATTTTATCTGCAGATGTATAGACAGCATAGACTTTAAATTTGCGGACTAATAAAGCTATAAACTTGTCATGCAGTGCCACGTTAGGGGGTATATTGGACAGAGCTATTGAAGCTGAGGACCAAAAGCATGGTGATTTCTTGCGCTTGGTAATCCTCTCTCTATAATTAGCCCAATATGTACTAACTCTATTCTTTTGAAATTGTCCTCATAAATAAGCTTTGGTAACATAACGCTGCTGCCTTTGAACAGGATCACGTCGAGGGTTATCTAGAATTGTCTGCCAAGACAAAGACTTATTTTGCTACTGCTGTTAAGCTATGGGATGCAGAGTATTACGTTAAAGTTGATGATGATGTCCATGTAAATATAGGTAACTGAATTTGTGACATTATTTTCCACATTGGCAATAGCATAATCATCTTACATGTCTTACTTCCCATAATAAATTAGCGTGATAAATGTTTATGGAATACATCCTAAGAGGAAGCTGGCTAAAGTTTGTCCAAGTTTACTAACTCGTCAGCGCAAATATGAGTGGTGTCCCCTGACTAGTTTGTTTTCTTTGCTATATCAAGCTCATTTTCTACTTCTGTTGCAGGTACACTGGCAGAAACACTGGCGAGGCACCGTAAGAAGCCTCGTGTGTACATTGGGTGCATGAAATCTGGTCCCGTGCTAGCTCAGAAGTAAGGGTTTTATTTTCTTTAGTGAATTCAATTTAAATTCCATTACTTTAGCATCTTATAATTTTCCATTGAACAGGGGAGTACGATACCATGAACCAGAATATTGGAAATTTGGGGAGACGGGAAACAAGTACTTCCGTCACGCTACAGGCCAAATATATGCCATTTCAAAGGACCTGGCCTCCTACATATCAGTAAACAAGTTCAGTATTTTCCTTTGTCTTTTTTTCTAGTTATATGGACTGAACACAATCAAATAGAATGATTTCCTCCCCTTTTGTTTTGAAATTCTGATCATAATCTTCTCGATTGTTGCAGGCATGTACTACATAAATATGCCAATGAGGATGTGTCTCTGGGAGCTTGGTTTATTGGACTTGACGTGCACCATATAGATGATCGCAGATTATGTTGTGGTACTCCACCAGGTAAAGCTTTCTCCTTTTAATGCGTCTTAATGTGCTATCATAATAAGACTTTATCTCCCTCAAGATGTTGGCTGAGAGAGATGGAAAGGATGAGAATCATGTGAAAAGCTTGGAATGTGATTGCGCTATGTTGAACCTAGTTAATCCATTGTGTTGCAACTCGTACACCTATTCAGTTTTCGTCTTTCTATTATCACATAGTATTATTTAAAGCAAAACACTTTTGCTGCAGATTGTGAATGGAAGGCTCAGGCAGGCAACATCTGTGTTGCTTCATTTGACTGGACCTGCAGCGGGATATGCAGGTCCGTCGACAGATTAAAGGAGGTCCACAGACGGTGTGGGGAAGGGGAGAACACTTTATGGAAAGCTGCAATCTGAGCACATGCATTTCTTCCAAACTCAGGAAGGAGATGATGTCAATGCTTTATGTCAAAAAAATTTCTCATTTTATTGCTCGAGAGTACAGATATACATGTTATACACACGGACAGATCAAGAGAAGGATTTCGGGGAAGAGAAAGAGAGGGAATTCTAAAGAAAGAGTGCCAAGGCCTAGCTGTAAAGTTCTCCATTTTTGTAGAGAAGAACGGCTGCAAAAGCGGTCATGAGAAGCAGGCAATGGCTCTCACCACTCTTTTCTTCTTGTTTGCCACTAGGCTGAGATGTAAGTCATAATTCACTGGACTACAAAATCTTAATAAATGCAAGTCATTTTTTTGGTGGACCTGCTTCCCTTGCACCAACTAGTATACACTTATATTTGCTGAAATGTGGTGTTTTACTCCAATAATGCACCCCAATTAAAGTGAAAAAAGTCTTTCCAATCTCGTTTTCAAGAAAGCTTTAGGTAAAAATAAGGAAGAACATTGCATAATATAACATCTATAATTTCTTTGATAATACAAGTAATAGCAGGAGTGGGGAGCAGAGCTTGTTCCCAGCTTCAACTGTGTCGTTGTTGCTACTTGGTAAAGCATATTCACATAGTAGTTGAACAGAAACTTTTAGGGGTCGTTTGGTTTGAACTTTGAAGACAAGTTACGCTGGGATTAGTTATGTTGGAATTAGTTATTATGGTATTACTTTTTATTGTGTGTTTGGTATGTTGTATTGATCCTGGGATTGTCTATTTTATTGTTTTATTCTGGAATAAGGTGGTACGAAATTTTTATCCCAGGATTATTTTTGTTTATCCGTCGTACCAAACGACCCCTTAAGGAATGATATTGCCAATACTTCACTCAAAGTATATATGGTAAGGGATTCATTAATAGACAGTATTTGGTGATGTTTCAACTAACAAGTATTAGGTGATGTTTCAACTAGTAATAGTTCAAAACAGTAGTCTTTTATTGCAGGTCTCTCTTAAATGTATTATATGACACATTTGTCAATTCAATTGGAATGATGTCTAAATTCTTTCACAATGGCATTAAATTGGAAAGAACCTTTTCAGAGCTAGAATGGAAGTAGGGGAATAGATGGCGTCAATGAGAGGGAAATTTTCTGCTAACTTCCTGTGGACTATGAAAACTAATAAATTACTAATTCAGTCCCCGAAGATTGACTGAAGTTGCTATCTGGTCCCTGCTATTTAAAAGCTAAATGTAGTGAAACTAATAGAACACGGGGAGCAAAAATAGCTAATAAGAACAAAAGGTTGCCTCAGTCTTATTTTCTAATACAATTATAATTATAATAGTAATAGGACCAACGAAGCCTTAGCTATTGCAATAGGAAGGCATGTTGAAGAAAGAAAACTTTGCCATATCATTTACATGGTTTTAGTCTTTACATAGTTTAAGCAGACCCGAGAATATTCTCTTATGTTTAGTTTGGAAACTAATAGGCACAATACAAATTTGTTTAACCCCGAGGGCATTTTACATGTCACTCTTTACTTTACTAACACGTGTCGCCATTTAATGGTTCTACGTGGTAAGTCTATTTTCTGCTAATACACGAAAGACACATACTATAGAATCTTTGATCGCAAATAGCAACATTGCTTCTGTTTACATTCCAAATGTTTCTGGACATAAGGCAGAACAAAATTTCCTGTAGATATGTTATTTTGGTTTGGGAAAAAGAAGAGAAACAGCAATAGTAAATAGCAAAATATCAAAGTGTTGGAACTAAATTGGGACTCTACAATACCTTGGGAAAATAGGCAAAGCATAACTCTTTAAAATGACTATTGCAAGTAGCAAACGCTCAAAGGACTAGGTATTGTGCATGGCTGACACAAAGAGCTATGCCCTTATTTTATATCCTATACTTTCATACTAGAAAATGTTGCTGAAAATATAATTTGACTTATATACATTGACAATTTGCGCTATTAGTGTAATTTTACCTGTTAGCAAGGTGCATATCTTATGTTTTAGTAGATAATTAGTTCCGTTTAATGTAAACAATTACTTGTAATTATCAGTCGGGTAATCTGAAAGTAAATTCTTTTTTTTTTTCCCACGCTATCGGTGTATAGAAGTTGAGCTCATGAAAATAAACTGCATTTAGTTGGCTTTGTTCCTTTCAGGCTGCTTATATAGATTTATGCCAATCCACCACCCAACCTTTGTTTCTAATTTGGAGACCTTAAGTATTTCTCTCTTTCTATGAAGAAACGTAGATTCAGAGCAAATATAATCTCTCCGTCTTTGACTCAACCAGGAATCTGAAAAATGGACTCATTCTTACTCCTATACACAGCACACAGAGAATTTTAGACAACAGAAAGAACTAAGCACTGAAATAACAGAAATAAAGATTTTAAAGAATGTTGCAGAGAAAACGCGGGAAGGGGAGCCTTGGAGCAATAATAAAGTTGTCCCCGTGTAACTTATAGGTCACCAGTTTGAGCAGTGGAATCAGCCACTGATGCTTGCATCAAGGTAGGCTCCCTACATCATACCCCTTGCATTGATGCCCTTGCTCGGACCGTGCGTAAATGCGGATACTTTGTGCACCGTCTTTTTTTTATTGCAGAGAAAATGCGACCTACCAAGTGAAAATATTTGACAACATTGTATTCCTTCATGAACTTAAATATAAAAAAAACTTATGACAACTACTAGTGACACGTGATATTGGCACGGCTCAATCAAAAAGTAGGGTCAAAACTAGTTTGACAACTGCTTTCTCATTGAACCGCACCAACATCTCGTATGATATACCTACAAGCTGAACATCCGTTTTTCCTTTTGAATTTTAAAAAGTTCCCTCCTCCATCATCTGTTATAAAGGAAAAAGAAAATAAACGACACTAGGATTTTGAAAGATGTAAAAAGATACCAGTTAATAAAAGAAGCAACTACTGAGTTTGAGGGGCCAAAGGAGTAATGAAGAACTGAGGAAATGTGAAAATTTGAAGACAAAGGAAGTTGTGAAGGGAGGAATTGAACTTAAGAGAAGGGAGAAATGAGAAAAGTATGCAGCATTAAAGAAGTAGCAATAAATGAGCCAACTACTCAACAAGAAAGGAAGTTGGAATTTAAGTAAAGAAGGTGAAAGAATCGTGAAAGCAAGACTCAAAAGGGAGACATAAAACTGAAGCTATTAATACATATCATTTAATGGGCATGGAGTAGGACAGAGGATGTTTGGTTCTGTTCAAAACTTTGTATTCAAATCAACTTTTCTTATTGGCGCTCTCTCTTTGCCCCCTAAAAAAACTGAAAGTAATACCAAGTATTGAATTAAAACTATAGTTGGTAGTACTTGTGATCCATGTGTACTATGTTGTGGTAGGGAATTGTTGTCCAACCAAAGACTAGACAACAATCCCTTCCTTCTAGGGCAGAAAAATCATGACTATTTTAAGCACGCTTCCTTTGGCTTGTTCAGAATGGTAGTTTGAAGTAAATGGGAGTATTTATTCTCAACAAATTGGTTCAAGTAAGACAAAGTTATCAGAATTATGGTATCAGAAAACTCATTGAAACGGCTATTTGTCTAACTTTTAGAATGTGCTTTGGGTTTTAGAGCTGGTAATTTGATCAAAATAATACGTACTAGTACTTCCTCAAGGTTTTGTCAAGCTGATGAAATTTTTCTCGGGGCATTACAACTAAACAATCTTCTGTGTGGATCAAGAAACAATTTATAATTTCTTGCTATAGAGTTTCGTTGAAGTATTTTGATTGAAAGTTCTAGGGATATAATCACCTCGTTCGCTTCCCGATTCACCTTGTTAAGCATAATTTCCAAAGTCATTTTATTGCCACGAGCAGGGGCGGAGCCAGCCCCTAGGCTACGGGTTATGCCAAATCCAATAGCTTTAGTTCAAGCTCTATATTTGTCTTAAAAATTCTTTGAATATGTACAAATTATTAATTTAGAACCTCGTAACTTAAAAGAACTAGAATCCCTTCAAATACAAGCTCCGCCCACAAGACTAGTAATGCTTCCATGCTAGGCAAAACTAGAAGTACTACATCAATGGAGGAAATAACCAAGTGGAAAACAAGACAGGAGTTCTCTACAATTACACTGTGGAGTCGATCTTTTTATTGGAAAACTACGTCCTCGCTCGAAGTTTCAATTTCTTCACAGTAGTACCACCATTGACTTCAGCTTTACAGACATCTTATTAAAGGACTTTACCTTTGCTTCCCCGGCCCATTCTTATGTGCCAAGAATGATCCAATTGAATCTTCTGAAGCGGATATGTAAAATGATCCACTAGAAGAATTTAAATGGAGTTTACCGGAGAATGAATTCCGGGAAGGTAAAGTAGAAATTAGTATGAGAAAATATGCTAAAGTAGTCAAAATGAATAATTAAGGGATGTGGCGCGGTTTAGTAGCAAGTTTGTTAAGTTGCCAAATCCGTTGTGGTTGTATTTCCAATACTCGGTATCACTTTCAAGTCCCCCAACAAATCCATTCTTCTGAATTGCCCAGAAAGAGAAAAAGAAAAAGAAAAAGAAAAAAAAAGAACTAACCTCGCGGCCAATCTTTTTAGATATTCTGCCATTCTTAGCTTTAAGAAGGTGCAAGCTCGTGGCCCTGACTCGTTAGCCCCATGCATAAAACTTGGAGTGTGGATAGACATGACAAAGGGACTGACCTAAACTTAGCTAGGATACAATAACAGTCAAACTTATCTACAATAGTCATTCTCTGTAACACTTTACTATAAAGGTTAATTTTTTTGGAACCAATTTTGCATGTTATGTCATTATATATATATACAAACTTGTAAATTATGATAGTTCGTGGATGAATATCAACTTGTGAGAGAAATTAATCACCAATAAAGTAAGAGGTTGAGTACTGTTTACCGTGAAAATGGTAATAACAATTAAATTTGATTATGGGATTCTAAAAATATGTGATCTATTTTTATACTAGTTTGTTATGCAGTTGATGCTATGTGTGAAGTTTGGAAACGAGATAAGAGTAAGGAGTGAAGTGATAACCAAACCGATAGGCTAATTATGGGGGCCTCGAGCTTGTCGATTCAGGGCCTCGAGGTCGATTCCGGAGCTCGGCTGGGAGTTATCGAAGGCGGTCGAAGTATGGCTAACAATTATAATAAAATCAACGAAGGTTCTTTATGGCTAATGATAAGCAATAAATGAAGAACAATAATGAAGATAGTAGATGAAAGCAACGATATCAAGAGAATATGTTAGAAAACAAATAGAATGTTCTTGTATATTTCATGTGGAGCATCTGAAGCAACAGAAGTCTCTAAAATGATAAATCTGAAGCAACAAAAGTCTCTAAAATGATAAGGATCCCCTTTATATATGAAAAGAATCCTAATATAGTACAAAATGCATTAATTACAAAGATAAAGGGATGAGACGGCTACATGACACCCTGATTCAGGGCTAGGGTAGTCCACTAAGCTCTGTCAGTCCTAGCCGTGTACCTTGGGAACTCTCTGTTGCGGAAGCCAAATGTATATAGTGTGAATAAGTCACAACTACTATACCAAAAATTATGACAGCCACCAAATAATAAATAAGACAATAAAACAACAATAAAGGGAACACCAGAATTTACGAGGTTCGGCTAATTTTGCCTACTCCTCGGACACAACCAAATATTTTATTCCACTCCAAAAATACAAGTGAAATAATACTAAAGAGAGAAGATACAAATGCCTTAAACAGATGAGAAGGCAAATGAGAGGTGTGTATCAATCCTAAACATTAGACCTTCTTTTATAGGGGAAAAATCCCCTCCAAACTTAACTCCCAACCAATGTGGGACTTTGGCATTTTGCCAAACTTCAACAAATCTCCACCTTGGCAAAATTCCACATTTTCAATTCTCTCTCAATAACAAATTTTGGTTGTGTCTTCATCTTCAATCTTCAGTGTTCAACAATGTTGATCAAATCCAAACAATGTTGAAACTTGACCGCAGTCACCACCTTTGTCAGCATATCAGCAGGATTCTCTGTAGTATGAATTTTCTTCACCGTGACTCCACCTTCTTCTATGATTTCTCGTACGAAATGATACCGAACATCAATGTGCTTCGTCCTTGCATGATAAACTTGGTTCTTCGCTAATTGAATAGCACTTTGACTATCACAAAAAATTGTGATACCTTTTTGTTCAACACCAAGCTCCTTTAGCAATCCTTGAAGCCAAATTGCCTCTTTCACAGCATCTGTAATAGCCATGTACTCTGCCTCTGTTGTAGACAAAGCAACTGTTGACTGCAAAGTAGACTTCCAACTAACTGGTGCCTTTGCAAAAGTAAACACATAACCAGTAGTTGATCTTCGTTTGTCCATATCACCCGCAAAATCTGAGTCACAATATCCAACTACAGACTGATTGTCTTCCTGCTCAAAAACTAACCCGACATCTACAGTATTATGAATATACCGTAGAATCCACTTCACAGCTTGCCAATGCTCCTTCCCTGGATTGTGCATATATCTGCTAATAACTCCAACAGCTTGTGAAATGTCAGGCCTTGTGCAAACCATTGCATACATCAAGCTACCAACAACATTTGCGTATGGTACCTTTGACATATACTCTCGTTCAGCTTCATCCATTGGCGACATAGTAGTACTTAGCTTAAAATGGGAAGCAAGTGGAGTACTAACTGGCTTAGTCTTGTCATCTATGCCAAAACGTTGAAGTACTCTCTTCAAATATTCCTTTTGAGATAAACAGAGTTTCTTTGAACGTCTATCTCTAATTATCTCCATGCCAAGAATTTTCTTTGCCTCACCCAAATCCTTCATCTCGAACTCCTTCTTCAGTTGAATCTTCAACTTATCAATTTCTTCCAAATTCTTGGAAGCTATCAACATATCATCAACATATAGGAGAAGATATACAAAGGAACCATCTTTAAGCTTGTGCAAATACACACAATGATCGTATTTGCTTCTCTTGTACCCTTGCCGCAACATAAACTCGTCAAATCGCTTGTACCATTGTCTAGAAGATTGTTTCAATCCGTACAACGATTTTTCAAGTTTGCACACCATATTTTCTTTTCCAGCAACTTTGAATCCTTCTGGCTGAGTCATGTAGATTTCCTCCTCCAAGTTTCCATGTAAAAACGCAGTTTTTACATCCATCTGAACTAGTTCCAAATCCAATTGTGCTACCAAAGCCAACATAATTCTAATGGAGGAATGTTTTACAACTGGAGAAAACACTTCATTGTAATCAATTCCCTCCTTTTGAGCATATCCTTTGGCCACCAATCTTGCTTTGTAGCGAACATCTAATTGGTTAGGAAATCCTTCTTTCTTTGCAAATACCCATTTGCACCCAATTGCTTTCTTTCCCTTCGGGAGATTGGCCAATCTCCATGTATGATTCTGATGAAGGGACTGTATTTCATCATTCATGGAAATCCTCCACTTATCTTCTTCTGAACTTTGGACAGCGTCTTTATAAGTAGTAGGAACATCATCAGCTACAATTGAGGTTGCACAAGCAACCGTCTCTATGAGACGAACAGGTTTCGTTATTGTTCTTTTTGGCCTGCTGGTTGCTATTGATTCAAGTTGTTGTTGAGATTCCTGAGTTGGAATCTCCTCTACTGGCTCTCCTTCCAGAGGGTAATCTTCATTTGTTTCCTCCTCTGCTTCTTGTGTAGGAAAAATAAATTTTCCCTCAAACTCCACCTGCTTAGAAGCACCTTCATTTTGTTTGGTATCTTCTGTTACCTTATTTACCATAGCAAATTCATCAAAGGTAACATCTCTGCTGAATATTACTTTCTTTGTCATAGGACACCATAAGCGATATCCTTTGACTCCAGAAGTAATTCCCATAAAAATAGCCTTCTTTGCCCTTGGATCCAATTTTGACTCCGTCACATGATAATATGCAGTTGAGCCAAACACGTGCAAAGAGTTATAATCTACAGCAGGTTTTCCGTACCATTTTTCAAATGGTGTTTTGCCATCAATAGCAGCAGATGGTAGACGATTAATGAGGTGGCATGCATATGTAATTGCCTCAGCCCAAAATTCTTTGCCCAAGCCAGCATTGGACAACATACACCGTACCTTCTCCAGCAAGGTCCGGTTCATACGTTCTGCCACTCCATTCTGTTGTGGTGTATGTCTAACAGTGAAGTGTCGGATGATGCCATCATTTTCACAGACCTTATTGAAATGATCATTTTTGTATTCACCTCCATTGTCTGTGCGAATACACTTGATTCTCCTGCCTGTCTGATTTTCCACCATCGTCTTCCATTTGAGAAAAATTCCCAACACTTCATCTTTGCTCTTCATTGTATACACCCATACTCTTCGGGAAAAATCATCAACAAAGGTTACAAAATAGTGCTTCCCACCCAATGAAGGTGTTTTGGAAGGACCCCAAACATCAGAGTGTACATAATCCAAAATGCCTTTAGTATTATGGATCGCTGTACCAAATTTAACCCTTGTCTGTTTCCCTTTAACACAATGCTCACAAAACTCCAAGTTGCAAGCCTTTACTCCTTTTAACAATCCTTGATCTGATAGAGTTTTCAAGGATTTTCCTCCAGCATGTCCCAAGCGCATGTGCCATAGCTTGGTTGCTTCTGCCTCTTTGTCGTCACTGGATGTTACTGTCGCTGTCCCAATAACTGTACTGCCACGATAGCGGTACATATTATTATTCTTCCGATTAGCCTTCATTACCACTAGTGCACCGGAGCATACTCTCATCACTCCATTTTCTGCAATGATTTTGAACCCTTTTGATTCTAGGGCTCCCACAGAGATGAGATTCTTCTTCAAATCTGGTACATATCGAACATCTATCAATGTTCTGATCATTCCATCATGGTTCCTTAATCGTATTGAACCAATGCCATATGAGGTAAGAGGGCTGTTATCCGCTGTGTGGATGACTCCATATTCTCCTTCTTGAAATTCCATGAACCAGTCCCTGTTGGGACACATATGATAGCTACAAGCCGAGTCCATCAACCATATGTCTGATGATGTTGATGACTCTGTTGTAACTAATGAGAAGTCTGAATCATCACAATCAGCTACATTTGAATCCATAATGGCCTTTCCATTGTTATGTTTGGCCTTATTCTTCAACTTCGGACAGTCTTTCTTCCAGTGCCCTTTTTCTCGACAAAAGGCACATTCATCTTTGCTGGGTCTGGATCTTGACTTGGATCTTCCCTTCTTTGTCCTCGTTTGATTTTGAGGACGACCCCTCACAAATAGTGCTTCTCCTTCTCCGCCCTTCTGTTTTTCTCGCTTTCTTTGTTCATAGCTGTACAAAGCCGAAAAAACTTCTCTGAGAGAAACTTCGTCATTTCCATGGAGTAGAGTAGTTTCAAGGTGCTCATACTCATCAGGAAGTGACGCCAACAACATCAAGGCCAAGTCACCATCATCATAAGTTGTATCCATATTTTGCAAATCTGTAACCAACTTATTGAAACTGGTGATATGTTCATTCATCGTGGTACCAGGAACATAGGTGAAGTGAAACAGTCTCTTCTTCATGTACAATTTATTTTGACTGTTTTTCTTCAAAAATTTATCCTCCAGTGCTTTCCATAATTTACTTGCAGAAGTTTCCTTTGTGTATGGATATTTCTGCTCTCTAGCAAGGTAGGATCGAATGGTACCGCAAGCAACACGGTTGATAATTCTCCAATCTTCTTCTCCAATAACATCTGGTTTCTTTTCTTCAATGGCCAGATCTAGCCCTTGTTGAAAAAGGACATCTAGAACCTCGCCTTGCCACATCCCAAAATGTCCGGACCCGTCAAATATTTCGACCGCAAATTTCGCATTTGACACAATTCTTGTCATAAGCGAAGATGCCAATGATGACGTATTGTTGACACTTGATGTAGATTCTTCTTGTTTATTGTCTCCCATCTTTGACACAAATATTATTTAATAGCTGACGACACAAATCAAGATTATTTCCTTTCTGGTGTGGAAGATCAGACTAAGCTGCAACCACAGAGCATACTCAGACAGAACCTTGACTCAGTTACCAAGATAAATCTTTTCTGATGTGGAAGATCAGACTATGCTGCAACCACAGAGCATACTTAGACAGTACCTTGGCTCTGATACCAATTGTTGCGGAAGCCAAATGTATATAGTGTGAATAAGTCACAACTACTATACCAAAAATTATGACAGCCACCAAATAATAAATAAGACAATAAAACAACAATAAAGGGAACACCAGAATTTACGAGGTTCGGCTAATTTTGCCTACTCCTCGGACACAACCAAATATTTTATTCCACTCCAAAAATACAAGTGAAATAATACTAAAGAGAGAAGATACAAATGCCTTAAACAGATGAGAAGGCAAATGAGAGGTGTGTATCAATCCTAAACATTAGACCTTCTTTTATAGGGGAAAAATCCCCTCCAAACTTAACTCCCAACCAATGTGGGACTTTGGCATTTTGCCAAACTTCAACACTCTCCGTTTCCATCACAACCGTGGCCAACATTATCCTTAGGCCGAGCGTCGACGAATCTCGAGGGAGGAAACTCAAACATAACCTTGCAACCTTGAGCCTTCGAGATGATCATCCGAGGTGCCTCGATGATGAGAATTGGACCCTTCGATTTCACCGTATACAAGTACTAACCCGTTTTGTCGATAAGCATGTATTAGAAAAGCCGTTGCATATGTTTCGAGTCTCAGGTTGAACCAACTTGTTCCTGACTAGTCAAGCTCAACTTCCGAGCTAGGGTTCAGATCGAGCGAAGTCCTGTGTCTATCTTTGTTGGACCAAATCAGATAATATGTCACATTCCAAATTGAAAAGATTCAGCTTAGTGAAAATGGACCACCCGTTTGTCATGTTTAGGTCTACTCCATTTGTAATAACACTATCATGACTATCATGACACGAAAAGAAAAAAATAAATGCAAAATTTCCATTAAAACAAAGGAATCAAATACAATCAGTACGAATATAGCCATTGAATACAATTAGATCCTTAATTGCAAAGCCATTACATTCAAATAAACCCCTATATTCTACTCCACCATTTTCTAAGTATCTTTGTTTTAACCAAATTATTTAGCTGAGCTTCCCTTCTGCATAAATTTCTCCTTAATCCATTTGAATCCAGAAGAGGTTCCGCTCTTCACCTTGCTTGCACCAACGACAGCCGCCGCCTTAGCCTTCACTGCTCCAACAGCAGCTGCCGCCTTTGCCTTGTCAGCTCCCACCGCAGCCGCCGACTTTGCCTTGTCGTACCTCGCCGACGCCATCGCCGTCACTTTTTCCATATTTTTGTTGCTGCTTTTGCTGCGCCCCCATTTTTCCGTCCAACTGGAACTGGATTGCTTTTCGTTCTTCATTACAAGTAAAATTGGGAGGAGATAAGATTTTACCAGAGAAAGGTGACGGGAACTTTAGGGCGTCGAAGGCTTGAACCAGATGTTTTCATTAACCCGATAAAAAGCCCAATTCTGAACTGATTGGGTCACAGCCTGAACCTGCTAATTTTTTATCTTTGATTGCACAAATAGCCAGGGAGAAATTCAAAATTAGCCAGATTTACAAGTGGTAAAATAATTACAGTTTCAAAAGTAATCGAAATTTAGCCACTTTTCATATAAAAATAAATCTGAACGTAAATGCTATTTAAAATCCGGGTGCTATTTTCACAAATAGCAATTTTAGGACCATTATTTAAAGAATAATCAATATTTACATAGTATTTAAAATTTGGGCATCTCTGTAGCAAAACAGCTACTAAATGAAAAGTAGTAAATGCAGTAATATAAAGAAAGATAGGAAATTGGATTTAATTTCATAAAAGATGATGTTACACTAATTTTGCTGTATTATAAATACTAGGGACCTACAATTGTGACCTTGTACTAAACCAATCAGTGATATACAACTTAGTAATATTCCTTAACGTTACAAAATACTGACACTAGGACAAGTGTCATTGTCTGGATAGACAATCACCTTTTAGGAAATTCTAGAAAGATCCTAAGCTAGTGGACTACTACTACAATAAGGAAACTATCCTAGATTGGGTTGAGCCCAAAGCAACTAACTAGTTCTTCAATTAATAGGCCCAATTCTTTAGTCCAACTGACC